>NC_142653.1:66650000-67900000 GCF_055504915.1 Nelumbo nucifera
TCTCTACCTTTAAAAATGAACCGGTCTCTACTCTCCTTGTACCCTCTAACTTGATCTCTGCTCTAGGTTTGGATAGAACTTGGGATTGAGAAGAGCTACCAAGGACATAGAATTGGATAGTAACTTAACTATCTTGTCCATTCTTGATGAGGTTTTCTTGGAACCTACAAAGACAGACAATAGAATCTGGGTCCACTCTCCTTTAGGTTCCTTTACTTGTGCTTATTTTTTAAAGGCCCTATCACAACCGGCTATTCCTCTTGGTTTGTCATTTCCTACCAAAGAAGTGTGGTGCTAATCTATCCCTCCAAAGGTTGAGAGTTTTTGTTGGGAAGTTCCTAGAAAGAGTCAACACAGGTGACTTGCTTCAAAGAAAAAGACCCAATAGATGTTTGTCTCCTCATTGGTGTGTTCTTTGTAAAGATGATGGTGAGTCTGGTTACCACTTACCAATTTCTTATCAATTTGCAAAATCTATTTGGGAATGGTTTACTTCTTTGATTGGGTGCAGGTGACTTCCCCAATGAATGTGCAAAGCTTGTTTACTTCCTATTCTTTCAACTGCCCAACAAAAAGGGCAAGGATCATGTGGAAATGTGTTAGGGCTGCTGTTGACTGGACTATATGGGAAGAAATAAATTCAAAGACTTTTGCAGAAAAGGAGAGAAGTCTGGAAGCCGTGCTAGAGGTGATCCATATAAGTGTAATACATTGGTTCTAAACATTGGATATGTTTACAGAATTCTCAGTGGATGACCTGCTAAGGAAATGGAAAGAAATTGCAAGTTCAGCCTTAGTTAAGAAGACTTCAAGTTCCAACTGGAACCATCCGCCTCTCGGCTTTATCAAACTAAATTTTGATGGCAGTAGTATGGGAAATCCATGGCCTTTGCGTATTGGGGGAGTGCTAAGAGATGAGAAAGGGAATGCAATAGCTATGTTCTCCAACCCAATTGGAGTGGCAGATTCTTTGAGGGCTCAGGAATTAGCAACTTTGGAAGGGGTACAAAGGGCTAAGGACCTGAATGTCAATAAACTGATTATAGGAGGAGATTCTAAGATTGTTGTACTGAGCTAGCTAAAAGAATACAGCCGACACAAAAGAGAAAATTCAAGTGGCTGACTAAGGACATTCAAGTTCAATGTACTTGAGTAAAGAGAAGTCCAAATTCCTTTGTAGATGGATTAGCTAGGCAAGGGGTGAATAGGAATTCTGTTTTCTGGGCTTAGATGTAATTGTTCTTTTCTCTTTGGGTGCCTGAGCACATACTTAGGGAGTTTAGACAATTTAGCTACCCTCCTTTGTAAGCTTATTCTTCTTTGATGAAATTTACTGTTATTGATCACAAAAAAAGAAAAAGAAATATGTGTTTAGAAAACCGGACCAGACCGACTGGTCGGAGCAGTTGAATTGTGACTTGGGCTTGGTTGTTTTGGTCATACCCCCAAAACCGGATTGGGTAAAAAACCGACCAAAACCACCAACCTGGCCGATTGAACCGAGAAATCGCTGAATCAGTCCTGGTTTTAGAATACCGGCGGGTTTTTTGAAAATTCTTTAGCACATAAATGCGAACTTCTGAAGGCCATAACTTTGCACTTGGATGTCTGATTGGGTTGATCCTCTTTTTTGTATTTTGGGTAACTTTCCAAGGTCTACGTGTTCCCAAGGGGCCAAAGGCACCTTGTCCCACTATTTTTGCCAAAAAACCCCTTTTTTGGCCTCAAATCTTAATTTTGAATATAAAAATTAAATGTTATAGAAGAATACAATTATACATTTTGAATATATGCATACAATTGATATTATCATGTATATATCATGTAATTGTGCATGTTATATATATATACATTATAATGTAGTATAAAATAAGAAACATGTTATAGCAGAATATAATTATACATTTTGGATATATTATAATCTAATATATAATTTATAATATTATATATTATATAGTTTACAATTATTACATACACATAGATATAGATATAGATGTATATATATATATATATTACATCATCACGGTTTGACCCTGGTTGAACCTCTGATCCATAAACCTCTCCCTTTTCTGGGTTGATGCCCAGTCCGGTTCTCTGAACTTTGACAGAAATTAATCTGTTTCTTAACTGAGAGGGATCTTTTAGATTGCTTTTTATTCCCTCTCTCTGGAAAGGTTTTATAACCCGTTAACAGAATTTTCAGCAAGGGCGCTTTTTTTTTTATTTTTTTTTCTTTTGGCCAGTTGGTGAAGTACTTGAAGTGTGTGCATTATGGAGGCTGCTGGAAATGAACCTAAACCTAGTGGAGAAGGTATGGTAGGGGCTGGAAATGTGATCGACAGTAGTGCCTTTCAGATTACAACAGTCAATCTTGATGGAACAAATTATTTAGAATGGGCTTAGTCTGCTATGATGGCAATTGGAGGAAGAGGAAAGATGGATCTTTGACTGGTGATACTAAGAAACCTGAAACTACAGATGCATCCCACAGTAAATGGGTTTAAGAAAACTCTATGGTGATGACATGGCTGTTTAACTCAATGCAGTCCATATCAGCTGAAATTACTTGTGGATGAAATCAGATAAAGAAATTTGGATTAATGTGAGGGAGAAAGGTTCAAAGTATTGATATGTATCGGCCCATACCGGTCAATACGTATTGTATTGGTGGGTCATCAATACATGAAATAAGGGGAGTTTCGGGATAAGACCTGTTTCAAGGGGTAGTCAGGCTTTAACCGACCCCCTTGAACATGTTCGATAAAAACTAAAAAGAAAATGTGTTGATACAAAATCCGATATACCCAATTTGGGGTATCAGACTGTATTGATACTTTGAACCTTGTGAAGGAGACATTCTCAAGCCTCTTAATGTTGCTAGAACCTATGAGTTAAGGAGTGAAGTGATCAATCTTAAATAAGGGGAGAAGCCGGTATCAGTTTTATCAGTTTACTCTTCTACCCTAAACTCATTGTGGCACTAGAAAACTGGTTGAGAGGAACAGAATTTTTGAGTTTCTGGCCAAGCTGAACTCACATTATGATATAGTTAGGAAGAAAATCCTCACTCAAGATAGTATCACCTTGTCTTAGGCCTACTCCCTTGTGCACAGCGAGGAGAGCAGGACAATGGTCTGCTTTTTCTGCTATGAAACTAGAGATATTTGTTGGAAACTCCATCCACACTTGGTTCTTGCTAGACTTAGGAATAAAAGGGGGAATGCAAATACAATAGTTACTACTGAGGTTCCCTTTGCCTTGGGGAACAAATCATCTTCTTTGGAGTCCTTGGCTGCTACTAGGGCTGCTATAATTTGTTGGTGAATAGGGTAAGAGCATCTAGAGTCCTTGATTAATCTCATTCTACACCTGGTACATCCACTTTAGCATTTGCCCACTTAGGTAGTTAGGTACTAGACCAACTGCTTGTCATGCTTTTGTTATAGGTAATTCTAGTATTGCTTGTATAGTTAATTCAGGTGCCTTTGACCATATGACTATCTTATCTCCTTTATTTACTTCCTATTAGTTAGCCTCTCGTATTTACAAAGTCTTTATTGCTAATGGCTCTCTTGTTCCTATCTCTAGCAAGAGTGACATCAGGATGCCCGAAATTACCCTCTCTTCAGTCCATAATGTACCTAACATAGTTCTTAAGGTGCCAAGGCGAGGCTAGGTGACATGGGGGCGCCTTGTCGCTTAGTCGCCTAGGCGATGGATTTTTTTAAGTATAAAACATATATCCTAGGGTAGATGCCTATGTTCCATATCCATGTTTCCTTAATAATTATCCATAATTTTCATAAGAAAAGAAGATAGAAAACGAAGAAAATTCAAAAAAATATAGGGGCTGAACCCAAGGTGCAAAGTATTGGAAACACAAGGTGTATTGAAAGGTAATTTTAAGAGATGTATTGGGATACACTTTGGCAATACAGATACAGACGAAAAATCAAGATACGCATTGATACACTAGAAAATCCAAAGAAATCCTTAGAAAAATATATTAACAACAATAAAAACGAGTTTTATATGATTATAACTAATTCATTTAAACATAAAAACCACACTTTAAGGGTTGATATAAAACATCGGGACATAATTGGTACCCGTTGAAGAATAATAGAAGAACTAAAATGTATGTGTGTATATATACTAATATTTATTAGTTAATATTTTTTTGAAGCCATTTATTAGTTAATATTTATTACATATAGATTTAGATAATATTTATTATGTATATAAGTTAATATATATACCTTAGTTTTTAGTAAATAAATATAATTTGTATTAATCTTTATTATTATATAAATTTTAATAGTCAAATTTTTATCATTTATTGAGAAACATCCACTAAGAGAAGAAAGATTACTTAAGAATCAAAATACATATTATTAAGACAAATAGTTAAGGTAAGATATAGTGGTGGACTAATTGTCGTTTTAAATAAATGATTAGGGTTTGAAACTTCTTACCTTCAACTTATGAGTTTTAACAACCTATCTGACTTAATTGGCATTTAATGACGTCTCAAATGCCTTAATTAAAGGTGACTCAAATGAGCATTTAATTAAGTAATATTAGCATTTAATGTTGTCTCAAATTCAAAGGCTTAATTAAAAGTAATATAAATGAGAGAGGAGAGATAAATTAAATCTGAATTTGGATTTAAAAAGTAGAAAGAGAGGGAAATGAAATTCAGATTGTATCAGCTGATAGATTGTGTGTATTGGTCTGTTTCGGGATTGTATTGGCCAGTACATACCCAAAATGGTTTGATTCGGACCCCTCATGAAACGGTACGTATTGGCCGATACAGGCTGCTATACTGCGAAATTTTAAACCTTGGAGCTCCTATCTTTGTTAAAGGAAATGAAGAAAAGTAAAGCTGGAAGAAGAGAATATGTTGATTAGATATGATTTTAAGTTCTTCCATACTTATTAGTTCAGGTTTTAATTCTTTGAAGGTTCAATACAGAATTTAACAATGTCTGTGTTGATTAAACCCTAACAAATAAGAAAATAGTTAAAAGAAATTAGTATATAAACACAAAATCAATCTTTTAGTTTAAAAATGCCTGTTTTATAATTATAATCTCAAAAAATTAAGAACATAAAAGTATAACACAATCTACAAAATTGCTTGGCAATTAGGCGAGGTGAGCCTCCAAGGTTAACAACTATGGTGCCTAAACTGAGTACTAATATTCTTTCAGTTAGTAGTTTAACTAAAACTCAGAATTGTTCAATAAAGTTTTTCCCAATCATTGTGTTTTTCAAGATTTGGTGACAAAGAAGGTAATTGGGATTGGCCATAAGGCTGATGGAATCTAGTTGCTTGATGATCCACTTGGAAGCAATAAGATTGTTGGAAGGTCTTTAGTTTGTCAATTAGTGGGTTAAATTATGTTGTGGCATGATCGGTTAGGTCATTTGTCTTTTGGGTCATTGAGGGTTCTTTTTCCTACTTTGTTTGAGTTGGTTCGGTTGTCTAGTTTGAATTGTGAGATTTGTGAACTTCCTAAGCATTGTGGAACCACATATTCTGAGTCATAAAAGAAGTGTTTCTCCTTTTGAAATTGTGCATATTGATGCTTGGGGGCCTTTTCACATCGCTGCTGTTGAGCAAGAGCAAGTGAAGAGAGGAGAGGAGAAGAGAGAAAAGAGATGAGTCGAGTGACTGAAAGCCCTCTAGAACTTTGGGGGCGAAAGAATGATTTTATTATTTATACTAGTACAGTCGAACAATATGAACAGAGGAGAAATTACAACAATATCCTTATGGTACTAAATCTGAATACATAAACAACTGACAACACTCCCCCTCAAGTTGGAGCATAGATATCAATCATGCCCAACTTGTCACAAAGATCATGATGTTTGGAAAGGTTTAAACCCTTTGTAAAGATGTCTGCAAGCTGGTTCTCAGAAGTGACATAGGGGGTACACACTTCGCCTGTGATAACTTGCTCTCTGATAAAATGCTTGTCAACTTCGATGTGCTTTGTTCTATCATGTAGCACCGGATTGGCAGCAATGCTTATAGCTGCTTTGTTATCACAAAATAGAGTTATAGGTTTGGTCACTGGGAAACCCAACTCCCCCAACAAATTCTTTATCCACATGCCTTCAGCAACCCCATGGGCCATAGCACGATATTCAGCTTCAGCACTGGATCTAGCTACCACATTTTGCCTTTTACTCCTCCATGTAACAAGGTTCCCTCCTATAAAGGTGCAGTAGCCACTGGTAGACTTTCTATCACTTTGGGATCCAGCCCAATCTGCATCTGTATAAACTTCAACTTTCAAATGTCCATGCTTTTGAAACAACAAACCAGTACCCGGATACTTCTTTAGATATCGGAGGATTCTCTCTGCTGCTTCAAGATGAGAAGACCTAGGAGCATGCATGAACTGGCTGAGGACATCAACAGCATATGCAATGTCTGGGCGAGTCATAGAAAGGTATAACAATCTCCCTACAAGTCTCTAAAACTGTTTCACATCCTTGAGCGATTCACCACAGTTGTCACCTAATTTATGGTTGGGGTCAATGGGAGAGTCAACTGGCTTCACCCCCATCTTTCCAGTGTCCTGAAGTAAATCTAGGACGTATTTCCTTTGAGAAATGAAGATACCATTCTTTGATCGGGCAACTTCAATTCCAAGGAAGTATCTGGCAGGTCCTAGATCCTTCACTTCAAACTGAGTGGCAAGAAAAAGTTTCAATTTCTGAATTTCATCCTCCCAATCACCAGTAACAATTATGTCATCCACATATACAATTAGAGCAACAATTTTACCTTCTTTTTTCACAAACAATGTGTGATCTGATTGACATTGCCTGTATCCTTTCTGCTGAACTGCCACATGGTATCTGCTGAACCAAGCTCTTGGTGATTGTTTCAGCCTGTATAAGGACTTCTTCAACTTGCACACTTTCTGTTCATTTCGTTGGGCTAGAAAACTAGGAGGTTGAATCATGTACACTTCCTCTTCAAGGTCACCATTCAAGAATGCATTCTTGATGTCCAGCTGGTGTAAAACCCAATCCAGATTAGCCGCAAGAGAGAAAATGACTCTAATGGAATTCGTCTTGGCAACGGGGGCAAAAGTTTCTGCATAATCAACTCCATACACTTGAGTAAATCCCTTTGCCACTAAGCGGGCTTTATACCTTTCCACTGTTCCATCAGCCTTATGCTTGACTGTGAACACCCATTTGCATCCAACTAGAACCTTTCCCTTACGAAGATCAACAAGTTCCCATGTGCCATTTTTGTGAAGGGCATTAATTTCTTCCCTCATGGCATTTGTCCATTCAGGAACTGAAAGAGCTTCTGCCACATTCTTAGGGATAGGGACATTGTCAATAGAGGTAAGGAAGGCACGGAATGAGGATGAAATGTTCTCATAGGAGACAAAGTTGGAAATGGGATGTTTAGTGGTGAACAATCTAACACCCTTCCTGTGAGCAATAGGACGGTCAAGATCATTAGTAGTAGAGGAATCATTTTCAATAGATTCAAGGACATCATTGGGAGCCAAAATACCTGAGCGAGTATGATCCTCCCCCGAGGAGTCTGGTGGCACTGGAGGTACAACTTCCGGATTCTCTACAGCTCTTGAATTTGGTTGGCCTTTGCGACGATGAGAAAAAACACGAAAAGGTGGAGGGTCAGGGAGAGAGGGAAGCTGAACCAGTTTCTCCTCATGCCTACACTCCCCCTGAGGAGAAACAGGATAGAAAGGCTCATCTTCAAAGAAAGAAACATCCATGGAGACATAGAATTTACGAGAAACAGGATCAAAACAACGGTATCCCTTTTGAGTGAAGGAGTAACCAAGAAATATGCAAGGGATAGCACGAGAATCCAATTTCCCACGGGTGGGAGACAGATTTTGGACAAAACACCGGCAACCAAAGACACGAGGAGGAACAGAAAGAAGGGGAGCCTTAGGAAAGAGAAGTTGATGTGGGGCTTTGTACTCTAACCGACGAGAGGGCATACGGTTTATAAGGTAAGTGGAACAAAGAACAACTTCAAGCCAAAACCGTTTGGGAACATTCATATGAAGTAGTAAACCTCGAGCCACTTCAAGGAGATGTCGGTTCTTCCGTTCGGCCACACCATTTTGTTGTGGTGTGCGGGCACAAGAGCTACAGTGAAGGGAACCATGCGAAGCAAAAAATTCCGTGAGATCACTATGAAAAAATTCTTTTGCATTGTCTGATTGGAAAATTTGGATTTCAGTTTGAAATTGAGTGAAGACCATCCGCGGGAAATCTTGAATGATTTTTGGTACTTCTTCTTTGGTTCGCATCGGGTATACCCAAGTATATCTGGAATAATCACCAATGAGGGTAATGAAATACTTGTAGCCACTCTCAGATGGTAAAGTAACAGGGCCCCACACATCAGAATGAACAATGTGAAACGGAGATTCAGATTTACTATTTCTTTGAAGAAAATGAGTTCTACAATGCTTACTCAACTGACACGTTTGACAAGAAAAATCAGAAACAGACATTGACTTAAACAGTTATGGGAATACAAATTTCAAAGACTCAAAAGACAAATGACCAAGTTGACAATGCCATAAATATACTTTTTTCTTACAGGACTGATTCATAGACTGACTCATAGACTCTGTAACATGAAGACCAGCCTTATTCTCCAGCATGTAAAGTCCATCAACCATACGACCCCTACCAATCGTCCTCCCCGAGGCCAGATCCTGAATCACACAATGAGAAGGGAAAAAGGTCACTGAGCAATTCAAGGAATTAGTAACACTACTAACAGAGAACAAATTAATGGGAAAATTTGGAACATGAAGAACATCAGAAAGGGTAAGGCCAAGAGGAAGAGAGAGAGTTCCTTGACCAGCTATGGAAGAGTATGATCCATCGGCTAGTCTCACCTTGTCTCTTCCAGAAAGAGGGTGATAGGTTTGAAAGTAAGAGGACGTACTAGTCATATGTTTTGATGCTCCAGAATCAATGATCCATGGAGAGTCAGGGGTGTGAGAAGCAACATGGAAAGCAGTGGCAGGGTTACCTGAAGTAGATGCAAATGAGGTTGAGGGAGGAGTATCCATCTGATGAATTGCTCTACCATAGAGCTCTAAATGGTCACGGAAGGAATTCATAATGTCCTCCCTCGGGTCAGGTCCAGTGAGATGTGTCTGAGCCACAGTAGAAATGGGGGCTGATTTTCCCGAGTAGCCATGTTGGCCATGTGATGTTTCTTTGTACTTTGTTGTCCGTACTTCTTATTCACCTCTGAACCTTGCTTCTTAGTCAGATCTTGAGCTCATTTTGGTTTCCCATGAAGATCCCAACAGGTATCTTTGGTGTGTCGGGGTTTCTGGCAATGAATGCACCACAATTTTTCCTTATCTTCTGTTTTTTTCTGGAGATCTCCTTTCCGGGAAGAAGATCCCACACCAGTAGATACACCTCCTTTTGCAACTAACACAACAGCATCCCCACCAGGGTTGTTCATCAAATTTCTCCTGCTTTCTTCAGATTGTACAAGAGCATAGACTTCTTGAACAGAAGGGAGATCCTTAGAGCTGAGAATCTGAACCCTGATAGATTCATACATAGGATTCAGACCATGTAAGAATGCAAACACCCTTTGCTGGGAGACAAGCTGTTTGTACTTCTTAGCATCCTCATCACACTTCCAATCCACACTCTGGTAGTGATCCAACTCCTTCCAGACAGATGTTAAGTCAGAGTAATAGACCGATAAACACCTCTCCCCCTGTCTACAAGTAGAAGATGATGTCTGCAGTTGATAAATTTTGGCATAGTGTCGCAATTCTGAATATGTAGACTTTGCTTGTTCCTAGATTTCATTCGTTGTTTCAGCCCACATGAAATTCTTCCTAATTTGAGGTTGCATGGACACCAAGAGCCAGGACATAACAATACTGTTCTCCTGATTCCATCTATCATATTCAGCACTCTCGAAGGATGGTTCTTTTATCCTCCCATTAATATAGCCTATCTTCCCCCTTGCAGTGATGTATAATTTGATCCCTCTTGACCACTCCAGGTAATTTAAACCATCAAGAGGGACAACAGCCATGGGAAAGGATAGGTCACCCCCACCCATTCCATTCAGCATTGAGGAAACTCCAGATGTGGCTGAATCTTCACTGCTCATGATATCTGAATAAAAGGTTGAAACAACAACCAAAAAAGGCACAACCGTACAAGACTATTTCAGAGATAGGTCCTTCTGACCACTGGTTTCACTGAGAACAAAAGAAAGAACACTGCTGTTGCAGTACAAGAACAGGTCCTTCTGACCTACAGCTTCACTGAGAACAAATAACAAACTGAACACTGCTGTTGCAGTACTGAAACAGGTCCTTCTGACCTACCGTTTCACTGAAACAAGTCTGCACACTGCTGTTGCAGTACAAGAACAGGTCCTTCTGACCTACGGCTTCACTGAGAACAAATAACAAACTGAACACTGCTGTTGCAGTACTGAAATAGGTCCTTCTGACCTACGGCTTCACTGAAACAAGTCTGCACACTGCTATTGCAGTACAAGAACAGGTCTGAATGACCTACTTAGTAGGGCTTAATAAGATTGATGTTGAGCAGACAATTAGTCGGCTAAAACAGACCATCAACAGTCCATAATACCAACAACAAAAAAGTTTGAATACAGTTACTGTGTTAAGGAATACAGTCGCTTAACAGTAGGGCAGCCGAACAGTTCATCAGTCGAACAGACAACAGTAGGGAGTCGAACAGTTATCAAACAGTTCAGCAAACAATGGGTATCCGAACAGACAAGGATGATAGTCCACAAACAATAGGCATCAAATAGTAGGCATCAAACAGTTCATCAGTTCATCAGTTCATCAGTCGAACAGACAACGGTAGGGTAGCCGAACAGTCATCAAACAGTTCAGCAAACAATAGGCATCCGAACAGACAAGGATGATAGTACCTCTTTTAGTTTCAGATGAATGTCTCCCTTATGGTAAACCAGAGCTCCTTCTACGAATCCTCAAACAATAGGCAGCCAAACAGAAGATGAGCAATTTCTGGGTTGGAAGACGAAAAAACTCTATAACTTCTGGGTCGAATTGACTTCACCAGATCAGGAGTTCGATTGGAGACAAGACTGGATGCAACAGTAGTTAGCTTGACACCACCCTTCAGCCCTGGACGACTTGCTCTGATACCATGTTGAGCAAGAGCAAGTGAAGAGAGGAGAGAAGAGAGAAAAGAGATGAGTCGAGTGACTGAAAGCCCTCCAGAACTTTGGGGGCGAAAGAATGATTTTATTATTTATACTAGTACAGTCGAACAATATGAACATAGGAGAAATTACAACAATACCCTTATGGTACTAAATCTGAATACATAAACAACTGACAATAGCTGCCATGGGGGATATAAATATTTCTTGTTTGTTTATGATTATTCTCATTTCATCAGACAATTCTTACACAATTTGATATTTGCATCAAGGTTTTCAAATCCGATAATGCCAAGAATACTTCATAGAACCTTTGTCTTCCTATCTCCTTGAATATGGGGTCAGTCACCAAAGTACTTGTCCTCATACTCCTTAGGAAAATGGAGTTGTTGAGAGAAAGAACCGGCGTATCCTAGAGATGGCTAGGAACATTATGAGCATTATGCTAAGGTCACATGTTCCTATATGCTTTTGGGGGGATGCAATTCATACAACTATTTATCTCAAATTGTGTTCCTTGTCGGGTTGTGGGCATGAAAGGCACCTTTTTCTCTTCTGTACCCTGACAAAGACTCCTTTACTATCCCTCTTGAAGTGTATGCCTATACCTATTTTGTTAGATTTTGGGACCTTGTGTTTTGGAATGGTAGAATACTGATATGTTTCATTCTATTGCCAATGGGCATATTTATACAGTAAGCTGCTGCAATAAATAGAAAGAAAGAAAAATAGAAAGAAAAAAAAATAGAAAGAAAAGAAAATAGAAAGAAGAAAAAATAGAAAGAAGAGAAAATAGAAAGAAGAGAAAATAGAAAGTACAAAAATAGAAAGAAAAAACTTTCTAAATCAATCCTAGGAATATATACAATTCTATTTTCAGATCTGAACCAATAACCCCACGTTTTCCAACACTCCCCCTCAAGCTGGTGAATAGAGATCCTCCATTCCCAGCTTGGCTATAATTCTCCGAAAGTCTGTATTATTGAGCCCTTTAGTAAGTACATCGGCCAGTTGTCCTTTTGTAGACACATAGGGAGTGCAAATCAACTTGCTGTCCAGTTTCTCTTTTATAAAGTGTCGGTCAATTTCGATGTGCTTCGTCCTGTCATGTTGAACAGGATTGTGAGCAATATTGATGGCTGACTTGTTGTCACAATATAGTTTCATAGGCTCTTCTCGTGGAATCTTCAGGTCTTCTAAAATTATCTTCAACCAGAGTAATTCACACATTCCTTGTGCCATAGCCCTGAATTCTACCTCTGCACTTGACCGAGCCACTATATTTTGCTTCTTACTCCTCCAAGTGACTAAGTTTCCTCCTAAGAAGGTACAGTAACCAGAAGTGGACCGTCTATCTACTGGAGGTCCTGCATAATCGGCATCTGTATATGCTTCAAGAGTTAGTCCTCCATTTCTTCTGAATAAAATTCCTTTTCCTGGATTGGCTTTCAAATAGTGCAAAATTCGATGAGCAGCCTGCAGATGAACTTCTTTAGGATTATGCATAAACTGACTTATTACACTTACAACATATGCAATATCCGGTCGTGTATGTGCAAGATAAATGAGTTTTCCAACTAGTCTTTGGAACATCTCCTTGTCTACACTTGCATTCTCGTGGGCTTCTTCAAGTTTATGATTGGGATCTATAGGCGTGGAAGCTGGTTTACATGCCATATTTCCTGTTTCTCTCAAAAGATCAACAACATACTTTTGTTGAGAGATAAAGATGCCTTGTTTAGAATGTGCAACTTCAATTCCGAGAAAATACTTTAGTCTCCCCAAGTCTTTTATTTCAAATTCTCTGGCAAGGCAGTTTTTCAATGCTTCCTTCTCCTTTTTATCATTCCTAGTAACGATTATATCATCCACATAGACTAATAGTGCAGTAACTCCCCCTGAGGCTGTGTGTTTGATAAACAATGTGTGGTCACCTTGACTTTGCTTGTAACCTGTACTCAGCATTACCTTCGTAAACCTTCCAAACCATGCTCTCGGAGATTGTTTGAGACCGTATAGTGCTTTCTTCAACCGACAAACTTTGTTCCCTTTAATGCCTTCTCCAAAACCCGGTGGAATGTCCATGTATATCTCCTCTTCTAGATCACCATGGAGAAACACATTTTTTACATCAAACTGTTGCAAATCCCAATTATAGTTAGCAGCCAACGACAGTAACACCCTTACTGTATTCATTTTAGCTACTGGGGCAAAAGTCTCCTGATAATCTACCCCATAAGTCTGTGTATATCCCTTGGCTACCAGGCGTGCTTTGTACCTTTCTAATGACCCATCAGATTTGTACTTAATTGTGAACACCCATTTACAACCTACCGTCTTCTTGTTTCTTGGTAGATCCACAACTTCCCATGTGTTGTTTTTTTCTAATGCCTCCATTTCCACTCTCATGGCTTTTCTCCACTCCTTATTAGAAAGTGCCTTGGCTAGAGTATTAGGAATTGGAATGGTATTAAGGCTGGCTAGAAAACTTTTATGGGATTTAGAGAATCTTTGGAATGATACATATTTGGCTAAAGGGTACAGTGGGCGTTTGGTACATTCTCTGGTTCCTTTTCTCAGTGCAATAGGTAGGTCATACTCATACTCAGACTGTGAAGGTGTAGGTTTAGGATCTAAGCATCCCTCAGTTCTAGGATTAGGAGTTGAATCTTGGACTTGCACAGGTTGAGGATCTGGATTTTTCCTCCTAGAGTAAACTTGCATATATCTCACATTATCATGCACATCATTCGTGGGGTTAACAGTGTCCGAATTTGGTTCAATGGTCGGGTTGTTTGACTCTTGTTGAGACTCGGGAATGTGGGGCTTAGAGGAATGTGACTCAGAGGGATGTGATTCTTGACGATTGAATGTCTGTGAGGAGGGTAAAACATCTAGGGAGAGTAGATCCGATGCCTTATTTTCCATTAATGAGGGCTCCCTCTAAAGATAAGGTTGAGTGAAAAATGATTTTCCTTCCTCAAATGTGACATCGATGGAGGTGTAGAATTTTCTGGTGGCTGGATGATAACATTTATAACCTTTCTGAGTTGGGGAATATCCCAAGAAGACACACCTGATTGCTCGTGGGTCTAATTTTCCCTTATTATGGACATGAACAAAGGCAGTGCAGCCAAAAATTCTTGGTGTGTGACTTGTGTGTGACATGCATAACAGTGTGAGATGATTTGCTGGTTGCTTCAAGGTAGTAGAGTCCATCTCTTTCCTTAGCAAATCCAATCTTCTTCCCCGAAACCTGGTCCTGAAATACACAGTAAGAAGGGAAGAACACAACATTGCAGTTCACATCCTGGGTGAGTTTATGTATAGAGATAAGGCTGGTGGATAACTTAGGAACATGAAGCACATTTTTAAGTAATAGGGATGGAGTAATTTGAATATTCCCAATCCTTGCCACTGTGGTGAAAGAACCATCAGCAACAGAAATTTTTCTATTACTAGGACAGGGTGTATAGGTGAGAAAATGTAGTGAAGAGGGTGTCATGTGGTCAGTAGCTCCAGAATCAAGAATCCATGGAAAAACACTAGCCGAGGCATGTAATCCTAGAGATAAAGACTCATCTGAGAGAGCAAGAGAGGTAGAACCACTTCCTGGTTTCAAGGATTTCAGGAAGCACCTTAGCCTTTCAATTTCTTCATCATTAAATGGTCCCTGACTTGAGTGTTCTTGCTGCGGGGTTGTGGAGACATTATGGGCCTGTTGAACTCCTTTTGAAACTCCTCGATTTCCCCATTCCTTGCTGGATGTGGGAGGTTTCCCATGAAGTTTCCAGCACCGATCTTTCGTGTGTCTGGGCTTCTTGCAATAGGCGCACCAGAGGTTATCGTTAGAGTCACAGGTGGTTGTGTCACGAGCCAAGTTGTGATTGTTCTCACCCTTTGAACCACTGTAACTTCCTCCCCTTGCCACCATGGCTGAGCCTTCGGGATCTTTAGGCTCAAGCATGATTCCACGGCAGCTTTCCTCAGTTCTGACAAGGGCTATGACTTCATTCAATGGAGGCACTTCTTCTTTGCCAAGAATTTGTATTCGGACCTGATCAAATTCAGCATTCAGTCCGACCAAAAAATCACACACCCTATCTCTTTCAATAAAATTCTTCAAGATCACAACATCATCTGCACACTTTGTCTCAAGAACCCGATAATGATCAAGCTCATGCCATAAATTTTGTAGCAGATTTGCATACTCTGTAACACTTTTGCTCCCTTGTTTGGCTGCCACAGTCTTCACTTTGACCTCATAGACACGAGCAGCATCATGGGCTTTGGAATAGGTTTGTCGGACAACATCCCAAATAGCCTTTGCAGAGGGAAGAAACATACAAGTATCACTGATCTCGGGTGTCATTGAACTCCACAACCATGACATAATCATGGAGTCCTCTTCGTCCCAAGCATCAAAATTTGGCTCGCCCAACCTTGGTCTTGTTCCAAGGAGGTGACTAATTTTTCCTTTTCCCTTCAAATAGGTACGCACTAGTTGTGACCACTTCAAGTAATTCTGGCCATTCAGTCTATATGTTGCCTGAATATTCTGCAAATCACCAATGTGAGGATGAGTTTGTTGCTCCTTCATCGGTTTGGACGGGAGCACTTGTTGCAGTCATGTCGGACATTGTTAATGGAGGAAAAATAAGGCCAGCAGGAAAGAAGAATAAAGGAACACTTCTAGTTACAGATCAACACTGAAGGCCAGAAGAGAAAAACACAAAAAACTGGCAATGAAGGCCGAAAAAATCTCAAGGTTGACAAACCTAGAGCTCTGATACCATGTTTTGGAATGGTAGAATACTGATATGTTTCATTCTATTGCCAATGGGCATATTTATACAATAAGCTGCTGCAATAAATAGAAAGAAAAGAAAATAGAAAGAAGAAAAAATAGAAAGAAGAGAAAATAGAAAGTACAAAAATAGAAAGAAAGAAATAGAAAGAAAAAACTTTCTAAATCAATCCTTCCACAATCCTAGGAATATATACAATTCTATTTTCAGATCTGAACTAATAACCCCACGTTTTCCAACACCTTGTTGATTTAAGTTTGATCCTAAGGCCACCAATGTATCTTTCTTGGTTATGAACAAACTAAAAAGTACCATTGTTATGACTATTCCTTTGGATCTTGGTTTGTCTCATTGGTTGTCACATTCTTTGAAGATGTCCTATATTATTCTAGTGTTTCTTCTTGGGAGGAGAGTTGTGAGAAGGGGGTTATTTTTGGGAGTGATGTTCCTTTGCCAATCCTAATGGTTAAGGAGAGTCGCACAAAGGAATGTAAGAAGTGTTGTAAGGAATTATGGGTGTTTTGGAGACATGGACGGAGATAGGTTGATCTTGGTCCTTGTGGTGTGCCTTGGTCAATTCCAGTTTCTTCTGAGTTGCCAAATTCAAGTACTACTAACATTATACCTATGCCTTACCTGCACCTCTTTTAGATGACATCCATACCTCCTCACTTGATCCCTTACCTAAACCCATTGATGCATCCACTCTACCTTCTTTAGATCTTTCAGATGACCTTAGCCTACCTATTGCCATTCACAAAGGCAAGCACAATTGTACCTCCTCTACTGTCCACTGCATTTCACAATACCTCTCTCATGATCTCCTTTCCCTTTTGTAAATGTCCTATTTGGCATTTGTTCAATTTTTATACCTAGAAATATGTAGGAAGCTTTAAGTAGAAAGATGCAATGAAGGTAGAGATGGATGCTCTTATTAAGAGCAACACTTGGGAGTTGGTTGATTAACTACATGGGAAGAAGCCCGTGGGATATTTGTGGGTGTTTACTATAAAATATAGTGCTAATGGTTCTATTGAAAAGTATAAGGCTAGAGTTGCTGCAAAGGCTACACACAAACCTATGGCATTAGTTATTTAGAGACCTTTGTACCAATGTTCAATTATCACTTGCCTCCAGTTTTTCATGGCCACTATTTCAAATGGATGTAAAAAATGCCTTCCTTAATGGCAATCTACAAGAGGAAGTTTATATGGAGTTGCCCCTTGGTTTTTATAGTCAAGAAGTAGGGAAGGTGTGTAGATTGAAAAAGGCTTTATATGGGCTGAAACAATCTCCTAGAGCATGGTTTGATAGGTTTAGACATGCTTTGGAGAGACTTAATTATATACAAGCTCAAGATATATCATACTCTATTAAGAGAGATGTGTCTTCGGTGACTATCAATGTGGTTTATGTTGTTGATATGATCACAAGCAATAATGTAGGGGAGATTACCTCTCTTAGAAGCTTCAACATAAGGAGTTTGAGGTCAAAGACTTGGATGAGTTGAAATACTTCTTGAGAACCGAAGCTGCTAGGTCTAAACATGGCATTTCTGTCCTAAGAGAAAGTATGTCCTTGATCTTCTGCAAGAAAAAGGAAAACTAGGTGCTAAACTGGCTGATACACCTATTGAGTTGAATCATAAGATTAGTGCAGAGAGTGGTGAAGCAAAATATTGGTCCTTGGATCATGGGCTGCCAAACTTATTGTGGCTGAGGTCTCTATTAGAAGAGTTAGGTGTGTCTTATGAGAAGTCGATGCTGTATTGTGATAACCAAGCAGTCATCAATATTGTGCACAATCCATTACAGCATGGTCGTACTAAACACATTGAGGTGGATTGCTACTTTATCAGAGTGGGGGTTGCATCTCAAGAGGCCTGTTTGTTGTATGTTGCATCTGATCTACAACTTGCAGATGTCTTCAGCAAAGCAGTCACTAGATCTAAACTGGAAGGTGATTTATGCAAGTGGGGAATGAATGAATATCTATTCCCAACTTGAGGGGGGAGTGTAAATCTGTAGTGGATTAGTTATTGGATTATTTGGGTCTGATGTGGGACTGTTTTGGGCTGTTTACTTTTATACTTGTTTTTTATTTACTCATAGAATGGCAGGGTATTTTAGTTTTTGTACATCTTTAAAACACTCTCTCATATGGTCATGTGTAATACAATTGATTGGGGCGGCAGATCATTCTATTCTGCTCCCTTCTTTTTCTCAATACATTCTCTACTTTTCTCTCTTCTTCTTGTTTGAATCTGTTTTTTCCTGCTCTTTCTTTTTTAATCTAAAATATTTCTCACCAGTTTGATAGCTTGACGACTGACCACAAGTGGAGAAAATTGGTCTGATGATTTGAGAAAAGAAGTCTCCCAATTGTCATGACTTCTTTATATATGTATACACTTAAACTAAATCAGTGTAGAGAACACTGATGTGGGCCCCACTGCAGTGGTCCCCACTGTGTTCGTAGGACAGTAGTGTAGTTATTTGTTTCAGTTATAGCAGTGTCAGTTTGAGTCAGTTTGTTAATTCAGTTGTTATTTATTTCAGCTTTTATTTACTTTATTTATTATGTAAGTACTAAGGGCAGATGTGTCCTTTCCATTATGTACTAAACATAACCTATAAATATTAAGAGAGTGGCGGCGGCAGATTTTTTTTAGAATCTGTCCCTCCTTTCAACAACTTGTGTTCTCTTGTTTCTCTTCTATTCTCTCTCCTTTCTCTCACTTTTCTTCTGTTTTGCAAACCTAAAACCTATTAGGATTCAAGACTGATTACAGTCTTGATCTTCTACTTGGTATCAGAGCCTATCTAGGGCTTCTCATGTGTGTCTAGTCCAGCCGACCACATGAGGACTAGCTAGGGCTGGAAGCTTTGAAGAAGTTTTCGGTGGCTGAATCTTGGAGATTACCAGAAGAGATTCGTAGCAGTTGAAGACTTGCCGCGGCTTGCGGAGAGTTGGTAATCAGGAAGAGGCAGCGAAGGTTAGGGTTCAGGTAACCCTAGAAGACAGTAAACCGAAGTACATAAGTAAGTTTTTTTTCTTACTGAGTTTTAGAGACTGCAATCAGTCAAGATAGGTTGGACCTATCTAGAAAGAGGGGCCGGAATGTGTTCAAGTTTGTTTCTAGGGTTTGGCTTGCCGAACTGTGTTTAAGTTTGTTTCTAGGGTTTGACTGTTGGGCCGAACCCCCCTCTTTAAAGGTAATTAATTTTTAGGGTTTCATATTGCCCTACGACAAGTCCCACTTGTGCGGACTGCTTGGAGAGTGCAGCTGAGCACTTACTTCAGACCTACAGTTGAAACCCTAATTTTGCTCTCGCAGCAGTGGGCCCCACAGTAGTGATTTCAGAAAATAGCATCTCAGATTGATAGGCTGCCTGGTACTGTGCATGCCGATTGATTTCAGATCAGATTTGAGTTGATTTCTTGCATATACTGTGATAGGCGATTGATTTCAGATCAGATTTGGGTTGGTTTCAAATCGGATCAGATCAGATTTCAGATCAGATCAGATTTGTGTTGGTTTTGGATCAGATTCCAGACTTGCTTGTTTGACTCTGTTTTCTGGTATAGTGGCTCTAACAGTTTGTAGCCACTGAATCTTGATCAAAGATGGAGTTTAAGGGTCAGGGAGAAAGTAGTTTTGGAAACCACAGTTATGGTAGTGTATCTGAAGCCGGGTTTCAGATTACAACTATGAGATTTGATGGGTCAAATTATTTGGAGTGGGCTCAATCAGCCATGATGGCTATTGGAGGAAGGGGAAAATTGGGTTACCTCTTGGGAGATGTGAAAGAACCTTCCAAGGAGGACCCAACATACACCAAGTGGGTTCAAGAGAACTATTTGGTTATGGCATGGTTGTGTAATTCTATGCAGCCACATATCAGCCATAATTACTTGTGGGCAAAGACAGCCAAAGAGATATGAGATGTTGTGAAAGAAACCTATTCCCAACCCTTTAATGTTGCCAGAGCCTATGAACTGAAGTGTGAGGTGAACAACCTTAAACAAGGAGAGAAGCCAGTTTTTGTCTACTTCTCTACCTTGAAATCCTTGTGGCATGAGATTCACCATCTAGAGACCCTTGAGTGGGAGAGTCCCAAAGATGCACAGACTCACAGAAAGCAAGTCGAGACAAATAGGGTATTTGAGTTTCTGGCTGGCTTGAATTCAAAATATGACATTGTGTGGCAACAGATACTGACCAGAGATAGTGTGACCCTCTCTCAAGCATACTCCCTAGTGCATAGTGAAGAGGCCAGGAGAAAAGTCATGATGCAGCCTCAGCCCCCTTTCCCAGCCCTGACAGCTATTAAACCTAAGCTAGGGGGTGACTCAGAAAGGGACCGGAAGAAGGAAGATAAACAGGATTTGGTATGTGAACATTGCAAGAAACCCAAGCACACAAAAGATACTTGTTGGAAGCTACATCCTCACTTGGTCCCAGCAAAACTAAGAAATAAGAAGGGTAATGCTCATATGGCAGTGAACACTGATTCAACATCCTCATCAGGCACATCCCTAGAGACTTTAGCTTTTGTTCGGGCTGCCCTCATACAGTTGGAAAAGGAAGTTGGGAGTTCAGCTCAGCCATCTTAGTCACCATCAGCTCCTGCCACATCTGCATTTGCACATTCAGGTACTCGAGCCTCAGCTTACCATGCTTCAGCTCCAGGTAATACTGATCACTGTTGGGTAATAGATTCAGGTGCATCTGACCATATGACTAGCTTGCCATCTTTGTTCACTTCTTATCACTTGTTCTCTGGCCGAGATAGAGTATCCATTGCTGATGGCTCTCTTGTTCCCATTTCGGGCAAGGGGGACATCAAGCTATTGGATACTATCTCTTTATCTTCTGTCTTGCATGTTCCTAAGCTTGATACTAACTTGCTTTCAGTTAGTAGTATTACCAAACACATGAACTGTTCAGTAACCTTTTTCCCTGACCGATGTGTTTTTTAGGATTTGGAGACGAGGAAGGTGATTGGGACTGGCCGTGAGACGAATGGGATCTATCTGCTTGGAGAGAGTTCTCGTCGGGAGGAGTCATTGGATAAGAAGTCTTTTGTTTCCCAGTCTGTGAGTTCGGTTATGCTTTGGCATAACCGATTAGGTCATTTGTCTTTTAAGTCTTTGAAGAGTCTGTTTCCTGCTTTATTTGAGTCTGTTGAGTTATCAAAGTTGAGGTGTGAGAGTTGTGAGTTTGCCAAACATTGTAGAACCTCTTATTCTTTAAGTAATAAAAGGAGTAATTCCTCTTTTGATATTGTGCATACTGATGTTTGGGGGCCATATCACATCTCTTCTATGGGTGGGTACAGATATTTTCTACTGTTTGTTGATGACCATACCCGTTTTTCTTGGGTCTATCTTATGCGTTCTCGGGATGAGGTTCCTGCTCTGACCCAAAACTTTCATCAGATGGTTCTCACTCAGTTTGGGACCAAAATCAAAGTCCTTAGATCTGATAATGCAAAGGAGTACTTTGCTCAGCCATTGACCTCCTACCTTCTTAGCCATGGAGTTATTCACCAGAGCACTTGCCCTTATACACCACAGCAGAATGGCATTGCCGAAAGGAAGAATAAGCATTATCTTGGAGGTGGCTAGAAGCATTATGTTTACCTCCAATGTACCTATTCGCTTCTGGGGTGATGCTATCCTCACGGCAGTTTATCTCATTAATCGAGTTCCTTCCCGGGTCCTTGATATAAGAACCCCCTTTTCCCTTCTATACCCAGACGAGGAGTTGTTCATTGTTCCCCTTAAAACCTTTGGTTGTACATGTTTCGTTCAGCTTCTCGGGCCTCATCATTCCAAGTTTGAACCTAAGGCCTCCAAATGCATTTTCCTTGGTTATGCACAAACTCAAAAGGGTTATTGCTGCTATGATCCGGTTTCAGGGAAACGTTTTGTCTCCATGGATGTCACCTTCTTTGAGGAGACACCCTATTATCCTAGGGTTTCTCCTCAGGGGGAGAGCAGTGAGAGTGGAAGTGGGGCTGTTCCTTTACCTATTCCACTGGGTAATGAAGGTTGTAGTGGTGAGGGTGGTCAGAGGGAGCCGGAGTTGAGAGTCTATCACAGGTGATGCAGGCAGGTTGATCCTAGTCTTCGGCAGTCCCGGCCAGCTCCAGTTCCTTCTGCGGCTCTAGATCCAGAGCCTACTGAGATACCTCTCACTGTTGCCACTTCCCCTCCTGTGGATGACCTTGATCTCCCTATTGCCATTCGCAAAGGGAAACGACATTGCACCACTTCTACAACTCACAGCATCTCACAGTTCTTATCCTCTGATCGTCTGTCACCATCTTACCGGTCCTATCTCACTTCCATTGCCGATGTCCCTATTCCAAGAACAGTGCAAGAAGCCTTATCAGTTCTAGAATGGAAAGATGCAATGCAAGTTGAAATGGATGCCCTGTTGAAGAATAATACTTGGGCACTGGTTGACCCACCAAAAGGAAAGAAACTGGTGGGATGCAGATGGGTGTTCACTGTGAAGCACAATGCTGATGGCTCTATTGAAAGGTACAAAGCCCGACTGGTTGCAAAGGGGTTCACTCAGACTTATGGTATAGACTCATTGGAGACCTTTGCCCCAGTAGCCAAGATGACCACCATCTGAGTTCTGTTATCCCTTGCAGCAAATCATTCTTGGTCCCTGTTTCAGATGGATATTAAAAATGCCTTTCTGAATGGAGACTTACAAGAAGAGGTTTACATGCAGTTGCCTCCTGGATTCTATGATACAGAGACAGGTAAGAAGGTTTGCCGACTGAACAAGGCATTGTATGGTTTGAAGCAGTCACCTAGAGCCTGGTTTGATAGGTTCAGATTAGCCCTTGGAAAGTTTGGTTATGTACAGGCCCAGTCAGATCATACACTATTCATCAAGAGGGTGGAGTCCTCTCTGACACTACTAGTAGTATATGTTGATGATATTGTGGTGATAGGAAATGACAGTCATGAGATTGAGTCCCTCAAGCAGCTCCTTCATCAAGAGTTTGAGGTGAAAGACCTTGGTGCACTACGGTACTTTTTGGGTATTGAGGTTGCTAGATCCAAGCAGGGGATTTTTATCTCTCAGAGAAAATATGTTCTAGATCTGTTGGCGGAAACTAGAAAGTTGGGTGTTAAGCCGGCTGATACACCCATCGAACAAAATCACAAGATTAGTGCAGAGGGTGGGGAGCCTCTTGAAGACAAAGTTATGTTTCAACGGTTGGTTGGAAAGCTTCTATATCTCTGCCTCACTCGGCCGGATATCAGCTATGCAGTTAGTGTTGTTAGCCAGTACATGCACTCCCCTAGAACTTTTCATCTTCTTGCGGCAGAGAGAATATTAGCATACTTGAAGAGATGCCCGGGTAGAGGTATATTGCTCAAGAACAGTAATCACATGAGGGTGGAAGTCTATACAGATGCCGATTGGGCTGGAAGTGTTGATGACAGAAGGTCTACCTCTGGATATTGTGCCCTGGTGGGAGGTAACCTTGTCTCTTGGAGGAGTAAGAAGCAGAGTGTTGTTTCCCGCTCCAGTGCTGAAGCGGAATACAGGTGAATGGCTAATGGAGTGGCTGAAATCTTATGGCTGAGGTCACTACTTGAAGAGTTGGGTATTGACTATGAAAAGCCCTTAATGCTGTATTGTGATAATCAGGCAGCTATCAATATAGCCCACAACCCAGTGCAGCATGACAGAACTAAACATATCGAAGTTGATCGACATTTTGTGCGAGAAAGGGTCACATCACAAGAAGTGTCTTCCGTACATCACATCTAATATGCAGCTCGTGGATATCCTCACCAAGGCTGTACCGAGGAAGAAATTAGAGACAGACCTATCCAAGTTGGGAATGATAGATATCTACTCCCAACTTGAGGAGGAGTGTAGAGAACACTGATGTGGGCCCCACTGCAGTGGTCCCCACTGTGTTCGTAGGACAGCAGTGTAGTTATTTGTTTCAGTTATAGCAGTGTCAGTTTGTTAATTCAGTTGTTATTTATTTCAGCTTTTATATACTTTATTTATTATGTAAGTACTAAGGGCAGATGTGTCCTTTCCATTATGTACTAAACATAACCTATAAATATTAAGAGAGTGGCGGCGGCAGATTTTTTTTTAGAATTTGTCCCTCCTTTCAACAACTTGTGTTCTCTTGTTTCTCTTCTATTTTCTCTCCTTTCTCTCACTTTTCTTCTGTTTTGCAAACCTAAAACCTATTAGGATTCAAGACTGATTACAGTCTTGATCTTCTACTATCAGAAATTAAAATAGTGTTTTTTTGTAGTAATAATATTGAACTCCCGATCTTACCCCTGCTTAAGTTATAAGATATATTGACTAATCTATCTCTCCTTTAAACATTACAACAGCAACCCTACATATAGACCCAGCTTGGATACAATGGTAATTTCATTTCCTTTTCAGTGCCTTCGTGAACAGATCTGCAAGCTGTTTTTCTGATTTGAAAAATGGAGTATAAACATTACTACTTTGCACCTTTTCTTGGATAAAATGACAGTCCATCTCAAGATGTTTTGTCTGCTCATAAAACACTTGATTAGAAGCAATTTGTGTGGCAGCTTGGTTGTCACAATGAAGATGCATAGGCAAAGAGACAGAAAGTGTGAAATCCCAGTATTCAGCCTCTGCACTGAATGTCCGAATTTGGCTGCTACTTTGCTTCTTGCTCTTCCATGTAACTGGATTTTCTCCCAGAAACTAGTGGTGGGTTGCTAGTATGAAGGAGATCCAACCTAGTCTGCATCACTGTACCTGAAACTACTAAGTACCATGATCCTTATATATAACTCCTAGTCATGGAGACCTTTTGAAGTTTCGTAATACCATGAAAACGACATCTGGATGAGACACTCATGGGGATCTCATAAACTGGCTGATTACACTTATTGCAAATGAGATATAAAAGGCCACTAGTAGAAATGAGATATTAGGTCATATAATAGTTAAGTAATTCTATATATAGACCATCCTCCCATATTGTCCTGGGTCATCAACTAATTCCCCTTGATTAGATACAAGTTTTGTGTTTGGATCCATGGGAGTAGCAGTTCGTTTATAGTCTTACATACTAGTGTCCTCACGCGGGTCAAGTTTTTACTGCCTCTGTGAAAGTCATATTCTTCAGCTTTGTAATATCCTTTTAGGGTGTAGAATTAAGTTACATAATCTATGGCATATTTTAGGATCTATTTGTACTTTAGGGATTGGGTTCATTTTGACACTGTCGTCTGGTAATATTGTTGAAGCTTTTGATTGTAAATCCATCATACACAGTAATATCTTATTGTAATTTTTGTTGCACATAAATGAAATTATGCTTTTTCTTCTTAATGAAAAGAATGTTTGTTTAAACTTAGATTCAACATGGAGTCCTGCTTATTGGAAAGCTGAACCTGGCTTTAGGTTGCTGAATCTGATCTATTTCAGGCCCTAGTCTTGCATGGTTCCTCATGTTAGAGGGTTTTAGACATTTGATGTATTGAATGCATATTTCAATATGTTATTTGGGTCAGGCTATTAAGAAGCTAATTTAAGGATGATGATTTGACATACACTAGGGGTAAACTTGTCTTAATTGTAGAGTTTTGGGTGGTTTTCTATTTAAGGTCTTCATTCTTTGTTTTTTCGTTTTCCTTTTTTATGGTTGTTGTTTTCTTCTATGAAGGTTGACACCTAGTTAGTTTGTGAATCTTGTTCATGGCAGAAAAATGAAGGTGATATAACAGTCATAGATGTTTGCTGTGTTCCAGCTAATTTTCATGCAAGATTTAAAGCTCAAGAGCGCACGTAGGTGTATTTTATATCAGTGCAAATTTGCTAGCAATTATCGGTGACAGTCCTGGTTTATTTTTTAATTATTATATTGCAGTTTTTAATTATTATTTTTCCATTTTATTCATTGAACGAAAAGGTAATCACCCAAATCACTTTTCCTCTTTTTATTATTGTTCTCTACTCTCTTTTCCTTGAAATAATATTTCTAGTTTCTATTCTGTTCTGATTCTTGAAATATTTTAAATGGAGACTAGGTCATTCTTGAACCATGAAAACATTTTGGTTTAACAGTGGGTGTGGCCCACTGATCAGAATGTAAGAAATTAAGGGTAGGTCCCATAGATATAATGTTAGAATTTATTTTAGTAGTAGGTCAGCCCCACAAATGAGGACATATATATATATATATATATAGTAAAAGAAGGAAGTCTAGGAAATTTCTATTTTTTTAATTTTTTACTTTTTTTTTTATTCCATGTCATTTTTGAAACAACCAATGAGATTCTCTCCTTCCCCATAAAAATTTACCTAAAATCTCTCTCTCTTGAATATGTTCCTAATAACCTAAATAATCTCTTCTCCTAAATTTCTCCTAAACTACCTCCCCCACTATCTCCCACTTTCTCCTTAATTATCTCTAATTCTTATTTATCTCCTCAATTATCTCTAATTCCTATTTATCTCCTAAATTATCTCTAATTTAGTAGAGAGTCTCTCTCCTAAATTATCTCTAATTCCTATTTATCATCTCCCCCACTTTTTATCTATATCTATTTAAAGAAAGTTTGAATTAAAAAATTTAAGAATTATTTAAATATTCTAATGAAATTATATAATAACTTTAAAATATTTATTATAAAACAAAAAATAATTATAATAGATTTAATAATATTCATATCATTAATAATTTTATATTTTTACAAAGTTCATCACGAAATTATGTACTAACAATATAAATTATGATTTTCCTGATTATTTAATTTAAATTTTATTCAAATAATAAAAATTTAACATGAGAAAAACAAAATAATAAAAATTTATTAAAGTAGAAAAATAATTATAACATAATGCTCAAATTAATAATAACCTAATATTTTACAAAATTAATGATGAAATTATGCAATAATAGTTTATGTTATAATTTTATGGATTATTAACTTCAATAAATAATTAATATTTTAAAATTTAAATAATGATATTATTTAAATGACTATAATATTGTTAATAACTAATTTCACTTTTATCAATTAATAATTCTAGAAAATAACTAATTTCGCTAAAAATTTTCAATTATTATTGGAGTTTAGACTATTGTTATTTATTTGAGATTAGACTATTAATTTAGCTGAAATTAGGAGTGTTCACAGGTTGGTTCGGTTTTGTTGTAGGTTGTTTTGCCAACCAAATCGACCTGGTCCCTGAAACCAACCATTAGTGAAAACTGGCCAACTCGGGTTGTATCAGTTTGGGTCGATTTTCGTTTTGGTCGGCAGGTCCAAAAGATTTAAACTTAAAAAAATTAAATTAAATTTAAAAAAATTACAGTGGCATTATTAATAAAATAAATTTAAAAATTGTATTTATGATATGAAAATTATATCATAAAATATATTTAAAATATAAAATATTAAAGAATATCTATGGTCGGGTTGTTTGATTTTGGTATGTTTACAAATGGCCAAAGCAAAACTAATCCAACTTGGTCGGTTTGGGATATTGTTTAACCAAAGTCAACTGGAAATATTAGAAAAATGACCAACTTGGGTCAAGTTGGTCGGTTTCATCAGTTCAATGAACAACCCTAGCTGAAATTTATTAATTATTTTAAAAGTAATTTATAAAATATGAATAATTATTAATTATTTTAAAAGTAAAAAATATAAAACAATTGTATACTCTTATATGTTTCTATTGTTTAGCTTTCGCTTAACAAATTCTGTGCATCGCATGGGTCCCTGCTAGTAAGGATTGTTAAAATCAGCTTTAAGAGTGGGAATGGCCCATTGGTCTTATCATTAGAATCTATTATTGATAGTGGATGGGACCCACTATAGGGTTAAATTTTAGTTTAACAGTGGGTATGGATAGGGGTGGATTCAAGCCGAGCTGAGCTGAATAGCTATCTATTCTAGCTCAGCTTGCCAAGGTAGTACGAGGCTCAAGCTCGGCTTGGCTTGAGCTCGACTTGAGAAAAATGTTTTATAAAAAAATTATATATAAATTTTTTATTTGATATTAAAAAGTTTAGAATTATAATAATTAGTTATTATTATATATAAAAATAAAAATATTATATATATGTAGAATTTTTATTATATATATTATTTTTTGTAATTTTATATTATTATTATTATTATGTAGCTATTTGAGCAGTTCGTGAGCCTCACGAGCCGAGATTTATTAGGCTTGAGCTTGGCTCGATTAATAAACGAGCCTGTAAATTGGGCTCGAGCTTGGCTCGTGGCCACCCCTAGGTATGGTCCACTGATCACAACATTAGAATTGATATTTGACAATGGATAAGACCCACTATATGGTTAAATTTTGATTTAACAGTGGATATGGCCCATTGAACAGAACATAAAAATTAATTTTAGGGATAAGTGGACTGCAATCGACCTCAGAAATCTGAAATTGCAGCCCCCTCCTAGTTGCCCCCCCTATAAACCACATCCTGCCTGTGGATTTGGCATCAATCCACAGTCAGGATTCAGTCCACCCCTAGAAATCTTAGCTCCACCCTAGGGGTGGACTGAACTATAAAAACCCCTTAATTTTAAGGATGGGTCCCATAGATATAATGTCAGAATTTATCCTAACTATAGGTTGGCCCCCACAAAACAGGATATTAGGATTATTAAAATTAGTTTTAACAATGGTTATGGCTCACTGATCAGATCGTTGAAATCTATTTTTGATGGTGAATGGAACTGATTATAGGGTTAAGTTTTGGTTTAACAGTGGGAATGGCCCATTGATCAGAATATGAGAATTTATTTTAAGGTAGGTCCCATAGATATAATATCAAAATTTATTTTAGCAGTGGGTCAGCCCTACAAATTAGGATATAAGGAAATTCAGCTTGGACAATGGGTATGGCACACTGATCAGATAATTTGAATCTATTTTGATAGTAGATGAGACCCACTATAGGGTTAAAATTTGGTTCAACAGTGGGTATGGCCCATTGATGAAACAGTAGAATTAATTTGAAGGGTGGGTCCCATTATCGAGACTTGTTTTTAGTGATGGATTTGAAAAAAAATTCATATAAAATAATCAATAAAAAGTTCCCAAATGAGATAATAAGGGTGGATAAATCCACCAAATTTAATCCTAAAACCGGGGAGTTTAAAACTTCAGTTCTTATCACAAATAACCTTTTTCTTATGTGGCATATAGCCCAAAGGGATTAGAAGCTCTATATCTATATATAATCTGTCTGTGTGTGTGTACCTTAAAACAAGACAAGAATCTCCAGGTCCTTTGACCCTTTGAGAGTTTTTTAAAGAGTAGAGCAGGGAAAGGAAAAAAAATGCCCAAATAAGATGTGTGGACAGGATAGAAGGGAAGAAAGGATGTGCATTACTTGTACTACCTCTACCTTTTTTCCTATTAGCAGAATTATCTTCGTCCTCTTTCCTCCCAAGTTTGATGGCTTCACTCCTCTTTCCTCTCTCTTCCTCTCCTCTAGTTGAGCAGTTTCACTCCTCTCTGTCTTTTTTTTTCTTCCCTCCTTATATAGACAAGGGTAGGACTGGTTGGTATATAGACAAGGGTTGAACAGTAATTTTCTTATATTTCTTGATTTGTATAAAAAAGTTGAACTTTTTAGAATTTTTGATGCCTAGGATCAGTGATTTAAAAGGTGCACCTAAGGTGCACTGGCAAGGCCCAGATGTAGCTTCTTTAAAAAGACACGCACTTGGTTCTCCTAGGTGTGTGCCTTGTGCATGTTGCACCTCGGCCTAGGTGTTCAACTTAGTTAAATTTTGTACTTTTTGCTCTATTTAAACATAGTGGATGGGGGGTTGGGTGCTCTATCCCTGGACCCTTGGCCAAGCCCCTTGAGGAAAGCCCAAACATGTCCATGCTAGGTCTTAAATTCTTAATACATGCATAAAAGATTGTTTTCTATGAAGGACAAGTAAACAGCGTTTGTAAAAAATGGGGTTCTACTCCGTTCCGGTGAGCTAGCGGAGCTGAGAACCCCTGTTTTTTACTTATGTTGTTCATTTTTCCTTCTTAATATAAGACATTTTTAAAAGATAAGGAACTATAATTAAAATTGAAAACCAATATTTTATGTATGGATTAAGAATTTAAGACCCTAGCATGGATATGTTTGGTCGTGTCTCAAGGGGCAATATGATATAGATTAATTAAAGTTCAGTTTACAGATCAATTTTAGAAACTTGCTTCTATGGCCAAGATATCTTTCATGTAACAATATGATTATAGGCCTGACATTCCTCATATGTTCCTCTCACTGCCTATTCATGGGGCAAATTTCAGGTTAAATCCCTTTGCCATATTTTTAAAATAGCTCTTCTTTGTGGAGCTTTTTGTGATTAAAATATTATAACTTTGGGTGCTAAAACAAGGTGGGATATAGTGCTGATATGGGCTCAGGAAATGAACATGTAACCCTGATCCAAAGTATACCCCAACGTGATGGACATTTTAGCTTGTCCATGGAGTTTATACATATAGTCGAAATATTCTTTGGATATAATTAACGTGATGGTCAAATCTCCTATTTGATTTCTTGACCTGATTTGCAAACCTTAATATTGTTTGGATATAATTAACATTACATTTATAGTAAACATATATAATGTGGTATATGATTGCCTTAGGTATTTTTATCGCTTGTTATCTGGGCCAGAGCCTTTATCGACATTTGAGAAAGATCGTGTATGGCATGTACCAGAAGTGTTGGATCTTGCTGCTATGCAGGTTTGTTCTTTGCGTTATCTTTTCTCAAGAGATTGTTTCTTTAATGTTTATATGATCAATTGATTGGTTTTCTAGCAGAAAGCATGTCAAATCCTTGTTGGACATCATGATTTCAGTTCCTTCAGGGCAGCTGGTTGTCAGGTTCCCCCCCATCTAATGGCTATTATCTTTAGTTCTCTTTTTACTTGAATTTGTTTAAGAACTAAGATCACTGCCATGAATGTTTAATATTTCTATGTGACATTTGTGCTACAATTTACTATAATTCTATCTTTTGATCCATGAGATGGTAGTACAAAATATAACTGGGTTTTTGCTGCAACCTTTGAAATAAGATGTAGAGAGACTGGGCTGAATGGGTCCTAGTACTTGTTTATGTTTTAAGTAGCACTATGTTTACATTTTATGTGCTAATGGGCCTGTTATTGTTTTGTGTTTCTTTCAAGTTATTTAAGTGCCGGCCGCCCACTTAAGGGCAGAGATGTAATTAGTCATAGTTAAGTGGGTTTAATAAAAGATTAAGAGAGAGAGGAGGAATCTATAGAACTCTCTTCTCCTTTCTCTTCTTCTCCATCTTCTTCTTCCTTCTGCAATCACCTCTTTTTCTCCTTTTTACTGCTGTAATCAGGTTTAATTATCAGATTTGAAGGACAGTTTTACATCTTGGTATAAGATCAGGTTTCCCTCTTCTTTCCTTTATCTTTTCTTTTCCCATACACCCTTTGATTAGAAGAGTGTATGGAGAGATAAGCTTCTGATCATACAGAGGACTGTTTGCCTAGTTGGTAGAGGGTTTGGAGAGTTAAAGTTTGGTTGAATAGTGTCAAGAAGTGGAGCCGTTGTTTTTCTGCCCAAACCCTAGCCGACTAGAGAGATTTCAAGTTATAGGATAAGGAGAAGGATTGGGTGTGGCGCTTAGGGCTTGGGTGGTCTCTTTTAATCCCTAGAAGGGGGCGGTTGAGGTTTGAAGAAGGTTGGGAAGCTTTGGTAGGAGCGGCCTCTTTTTCTCTCTTTCTTTCATTGAGTCGGTTGCAGTGAAACCCTAGTTTTTGAACCTTTTGGTACTGAGCTGACCTTAGTTAGGTCCATAAAGAGTGAAAAACCAGTTTTTTTGATTTTTGTTTGATTGATGGAGCAATCTAGAAGTGAAATGAAGTAGACTCTGGTATCCGGGGCTGGTTTGGTAGATTCCTTTTTGAGTGGAGTGGCTACAATTAAACTAGATGGAACCAATTACCTAGCTTGGGCGCAGTTTATACTGATTTTTGTTTGTAGTAGAGGTAAATTGGGGTATCTCACAGGCAATAAGGAGAAACCTGCAGAGATGGACCCTACATATGAGAAATGGATGTAGGAGAACTACACCGTGATTGGGTGGTTAGTCAACTCTATGCAGCCCCCTACATAAGCCAACATTACCTTTGGATGACTTCTGCCAAGAAGATTTGGGACAGTGTCACTGAAACATATTCACAAAAGTTGAATGTTGCGAGAGCTTATAAGTTGAAGAGTGATGTGAACAATCTGAGACAGGGGTAGGAGAGTGTAGCAGTTTACTTCTCCATGTTGAAATCATTGTGGTAGGAGATTGATGCTATGGAGACAGTTGTATGGGAGAGCACAAAGGATGCAGAGACATTTAGAAAGTTGGTGGAACGAAATAGGGTGTTTGAGTTTCTTACAGGACTCAACCCTGAGTTTGACATTACTAGGCAGAATATTTTGGCCTAAGATGAAGTCACCCTTGCTTGTGCATACTTTATGGTGAGCAGTGAAGAGCGTAGGCGGCAAGTACAATTAATCACTTGGACACTTGTTGGAAGAAACCGAAGCATACTAATGACACTTGTTGGAAATTCCATCCAGAACTTCTCCCGGACAGGTTTCGGAACAACAGTAACAACAATTTCAAGAAGAGTAGTCAGACAGGGAAGCCTAAAAATGCAAATGTTGCTACAATGCCTAAAGGTGGATATAGAGAAAGTGAAGAAAAATCAGCTATGGAGCAACTGGCAGCAGTAAAGGTAGAGTTTGAGAGGTATGGGAGGTTACTTAATCACTTGGACACCACTATTGCAGCATCCAACCCTTAAGGCAACACCTCATCATCCACATTTGCTCACTCAGGTACTTGTGCTTCTACAAATCATTCTACTATTTTAGGTAATCATAAAATCCCTTGGATTGTTAATTTTGGTGCGTCAAACCATATGACTAGTATACCTAACCTCTTTTGTTCATATCAACTCCTCTTTGGTAGAGAGATGATACCCTTGCTGAAGGGTCCCTTGCTCCCATCTCTAGCAAAGGAGATATTAAAGCATCTGACATTCTTGTTTTATCCTCTGTTCTTTATGTCTCCAAGCTTAACACCAACTTGTTATCTATTAATAGCTTAACTAAATCCATGAATTGTAGCATAACCTTCTTTCCTACTTATTGTGTTTTTCTGGACCTGAAATCTCAGAGGATGATTGGGAGTGACCATGAGACGAATGGAATATACTTGATGGACACACCTGATAGAAGTCTTGGACCACCTAATGGAGTTGCTTTGGAATCTGTTTTGTTAGAGTCTATTAATCGAGTCATGTTATGTCATTTATGTTTTGGTCATTTATCTATTTTCTACTTTGAGTCATTTGTTTCCCGACATGTTTAAGGGAATATCTCTTTCGAGTCTTCATTGTGATTCTTGTGAACTTGTGAAACATTGTAGATAGTCTTATCCAATGAGCAATTAAAAATCTATTTATGCTTTTCATATTGTGCACTCTGATGTGTGGGGGCCAATATCATTTACCTACTATGGGGGGTTACAAGTATTTTATCCTCTTTATTGATGATTTCTCTCGCTATACTTAGATTTACTTCATGAGATCCCGGGATGAAGTTCTAACTATTGTGCAAAAGTTTCATGAACTCATTCTTACCTAGTTTAACACTCGGATCAAAATATTCTGATCGGGTAACGCTAAGGAATATTTTGAGACGAACCTTTCATCCTACTTTGATGCCTTTGGGGTTATCCATCAAAGTTCTTGTTCCTACACTCCACAACAGAATGAAGTGGCAGAAAGGAATAACTGCCTTGTGATTGAAGTTACTAGAAGCCTCTTTTTTGCATCTCATGTTCCTACAAAATTTTGGGGGGATGTTGCCCTTACTAATATATACTTAATTAACTGTATGCCTTCTTGGGTTCTAGGTTTCAAAACCCCTTTTAGGCTTTTCTTTCCGGATGAGGATCTCTTTTTTCTTCCTCTCTGAGTTTTTGGGTGCACCTATTATATGCATCTTCTGAACCATCAGAGACACAAATTTGAGCCTAAGTCCCACAAGTGTGTCTTCCTAGGATTTGCCTCCACACAAAAGGGTTATTGTTGTTTTGATCCAGTTTGTGGCACCCGCTTTGTCACTAGGGATGTCACATTTGTTGAGTTTATTCCTTTCTTTGGTACTTCTTGTAATGGGGAGCATTTCGAGGAGCTGTTTGCTATGTCCCCGGCTATTCCTCTTCCAGTTCCTATTGAGTCTTCTATGGAGTCATCTACTTTGGTTGCACCACCCATTACGTCTCCTTTACATGTTCTGCTCCCCCTCCTCTTGTTGCTCATCCTCCCATGTTCCTTCACATCCTATTGTTCAAAGGTGGTACCAAAGACAAAGACTCAAGTATGGGCAAGTTGTTTCCACTCCTTCCACAGAGCCTCATGCACCTTCCGTCACAACTGAGGTCATAGGTCAGCCTTCCTCTGACTCGTCTGCTACCTTTCTAGACCTTGACCTTCCTATTGCCCTTCGCAAAGGCAAGCGGAAGTGTATAACACATTGTATCTCCAAACACTTGTCCTACAACTTTCTTTCCCCAACCTATTATTCTTTCCTTGCCTCCGTTTCTACACATGTGATTCCCAAGTTTGTACCAGAAGCCTTATCCAAACCACAATGGAGGGATGCTATGATGACTGAGCTAGATGTTTTGCATAAAAACCATATCTAGGATATTGTGGACCTGCTTGAGGGGAAGGAACCAGTTGGTTATAAATGGGTGTTTTATTATCAAGTATCATTTTGATGGTATTGTTGAGAGGTTTAAGGCTTGATTGGTTGCTAAAGGCTACACTCAGATGTATGGTATTGATTACCTTGAGACCTTTGCTCTTGTGGCTAAAGTGAGTTCAGTTCGAGTTTTGTTATCTCTAGTTGCTACCTTTGATTGGCCCCTTCATCTATTTGATTTTAAAAGTGGCCCCTTCTATTCATTCTTTGTTTCTTTTTCTCTTATCAAAACCCTGTGATCTTTTAAATTTCAATAGTAAAACATATATATGCGCTGAAGTTTCAGGATCTACTTACATATACCTTGTAGGATACCACCTCCTTCGTTACATTTGCCCTACAAACTTCTTTGTTTGGACTGAGCTTTTGTGTTCAGTCCAGTCAGGATCTGCATCAAATTAGAGTTTTTGGTTCTATCCCTGCTCACAGATGGAAAGTAAATTGTGGGGAGCTCTGGTTGCTTAACAAGCCAAAGAAGAGCAATGGAGGAAGGAGGTACTGAAAAACCAATAAAACAGAATTATCAGACCACCTGGAGCAGGATATGTTCTCTAATACAATTATCATCTCAAGTCACTCATTCTATCCTGTCTAAAACCCTAAATTTGCAGATGGCAGATGTATCAGATGCCACCAACAATTGAAAAGCTCCCAAACTTCTATCGAATGCTGCAAAAAAAATCTCATTACCAGGTGTTTTTCATGAGTCAACAGTGTTCCTCATCATGGAAAGATCAATGGCTATATTCTGTTTCTCTATAAAAATTACATTATCGAATTAATGTCTCTTTATTATGCAAGTTCCAGTTTTTTTGCTCTTATTCTCATTTTATACGGATTTTGGTTTCTCTCTCTGTCTCACTTTTTCTCTAATTGGGGTGTTTATAGATTTTCTTTCCTTTCATTTGATTCTTTAGCTTCATAGTTCATCCTTCTTATAATCTAATGCTTGGCAACAGAACAAATTAAGTCTATGTTTTGTTAAAATTTTGTTTCAAATGATCATTATTCGAAAAACGATTTTTGAGCCAACAATTATTTGTTTTTGAAGGATCAGTCATTTCTGATCAAAATGAAGAGGAGCGATTTTGTGAACCAATCATCTTTCCATTACCTACCAGTCCCAACTCACTTTCAGCTTATCCAATCCTCCCCACAAAACCTCTCTAAGTTCAACCAAAGGGTTGATCGTCTCTAGCAAGATGACCTATAGATAAATGATGCACATTTTCACCCACGTTTTCTTTCTTTTTCTTCCTCTGCAGTCCTGGTCCTGTTACTTCTTTAGTTTGGTCTTTGATGCAAATGACAAGGGTAGAGGAGATATTCTGCAGTGATATTAGAATAAGGCACCTGCCTTGCCATTTTTTTGCTTAGGTGGGTGCCTAGTTGCCTAGAAGGGTGCCTAGTTGCCATAAGTGACAGTGTTTAGATGAGGCACCCAGCCAAAGACGCCTAGGTGACAAACTATGGTGGAGAAAAGACTCTTGCAAGAGTAAAATTTTTGGGTCGTATGTACTAAAGGTCTTGCACTTGGGATATTACTCGTAATCCGCCTATTTTTAGATAGGTGCTTGATTTTGAAGATATTTCCTATTTTAATGGTGATTTCTTCAAGAAAGATTTTATCAATTGGGTGTTTGTTCTAGAGCTACTTTGAACTCAATGAGATATTTATAAAGAAAAAAGTGTGACTTGCATTGCACAAGCTTGATGAACAAGCAGAAAATTGGTGGGATGAATTACAATACCATAGACTAGGTCAAGGTAGGGATGAAATTCATTCATGGTAAAAAATGAAGATAATGTTGGCAAACGAGTTTTTCCCAAATGATTTTGATGAAATTTTATTTTGTTTAATTAAGAGAATAAATTCTTATATGGAGAATTATATGAATTTTCAATGTAAGAATTTAGAGCCTATGAAAATTTCTTTAGCAAAGATGCAAGTTGACACAATTGAAAATATGGTTTTAAATTGTGAAGATTATGTGAAGCAATTTACTAGTCAGGATGTTCCAAAAATTCAAGAAGTTGAACTACTTGTGCAAGAACAGGATTCTCTATAATCTAAAGGCATTCAGGTGCATAATTGTCTGGATGATTTTCAAGAATGCATCACCAAGCAAGAGGATCAAATAATTCAAGAATTCAAGAAATTCAAGTGGTGAAGAATATTGTGGAAGGTTACAATGAAAATACACTTCAAAGTGAGCCTATGACCTATAACTCCCTTGATTTCTCGGAGCATCTGAGATTGAAATCTGTTGATTTTATTGGGGTGGAGATAAGTGCTTTTAAATCCAATTGAATTAGGAAGTTTAATTTTTTATTAGATAGGTACTTTTGAAAGTTTGTATACAATTAGGAGTTTTCTTTTTTAGTTGATGATTTATCTATAAATAAGATCATTGTACATTCTCAATCTAAGTACATTGATATAGTGAATTGAATACAATCTCCTTTGGGTTTTCTCCATTTCTTTGTGGGTTTAAGGATTTCTCTTCTTCTTGTGGATTGAAGAATTTTCTCTTTGAAGAGGACGATGCTCTTTTTCCTCCCACACTTCCCGTTCTATGTCAAACATTTGATAAGGACCACTTTACCATAAGATCGTTTCCTTGTCCCTCCCATGTTGTTTTGCAAAAAATAAATCTATTGGTGTTTTGTCGATGGCTGCTTATTTGATCTCATCCCACTTTTTGATAAATGTGGTATATCCCTTATTTTATGACAAAAAATGGCCTTTTAATGCAATGTGGTACTAATTTTTGGTATTTCTAGGAATGTATATTTTGGCTATTAATCAGGGTGTGTTTTCCGTTCATCAAGTAGGATATGTTCAATAAACACCATTCCTTATTTAAAAGGAAACATAAAAGATGGGGGGTTTTCAATGGATATTTTATCCTTTTCCTGCAAAGAAAACCTTGACTTCTTTGCCAATTTGAAATTAAAAATGTAAAAGCAGGTGAGGTTTGAATTGTTGGTGCTAATTAGTATTGTTCTATGTAGTCTCCTACTAAAAGCTTGGGAAATGTGCTTAATGTATTTCTGTTCTCAACAAATAGCTTGGTACCTTATTAATGATTTGCAGGCAAAGTCACCTATTAGAACTTTAGATGAACTTCATGTGGCTGAGGTAGTTTCCACTCCGTACTTCCCATCAATTCTAGAGAGAGAACAAAATACTTATACAAAGCAAGATGCATCTTCAGTAGACATTGAGCAGCCTTTAGAAATTTCTATTCCCCATCATCATAAAGTTGCAGAATCCTCTGTGGCTGGTCAAGAATTTGGGCAAAGAAGAAGACACCGTTCCTTTGTGATTACAGCACGGGCACGTTCTTTTCTTTACCATCAGGTAGGAGTTCTTTTATTTCTTCCTTCAGTTTATTTCTTTAGTACAATGCTTTCAATCTGATACCTGTTGTCAAGATTAATACGGACAGAATAAAATGCTTTTGTTGGCTAAATGGAGACAAAACACATATAATGGCTATTTTGTCTATTATTTTAGGACTGAATAAGAATAAAATTGAGTAGAGAAAAAAATATATATATGAAACCTTTTATCTCTTCTATTACTTTAGTTTTGTGATTTTGGAGTCCCTACTTTTGATAAACTGAGCAACCACTCTCAATTAAGGGTGGTGAATGACGGAATGACACTATTTTTTTTTGGCAATCTATCAATAATGCTAAAGATATCTTTACCCAATTGGGAAAGCAATTGAGGAAACCAATCTAACAGTATCATAAAGGAAAAGTGGCTAATCCCCATAAACTAGGCAATAATATCAAGTTCAAAAGAGAAAAAAGAAAAGAAAAAGGAATTCACATGGTGAGTAAACCTTGAATAAAAAGAAACTTAGAATTTGTCCAAAATTTTTAAGTAGGAACATCATGAATGAAATAACCATTAACTAATGAAAACCTGATCCGGATCTTCAGTCTTCCTTCTCTCCCTCATTCTCAGCAATGTTGAAGTAGCAAAATTCATAAGCATTCCTATCTTTGTCCGGAGCAATCACTCAGAGCCAATCCTGTACAATGTATTTCTTCTAGTATTTGTTGGTCAGATATTTCAAATACCACTTAGAGAAGTTGCTGTCTGGGGTGACAGTGATTGTGCTCTTTTCATGGTTGATGGTAATGGAGTCACTGAGACCACCGTCCTTGCCTTTGACTTTGATCCTCTCCTGAAGGAACTTCTCCAGTGATCCAATGTCCATAATCTTATCCTTGACTGGGTTTTGTGCAGTTGATGGTGAAAGTCATCTCCACCTCTCTCTAGCAGCTTGGTCAGATTGTCGGGTATGCCAAGGTTGTTGGGAAAGATGAATGCACTTCAGAGATGGAGAAGAGCAACAACAAGACCCTGCTAATTATTGATATATATATCCAATAATGAGGATACCAGTGTATTTCACCATATTTAATTAAGAAGGGATTTTTTGTGAATCAAAAATATGGGCAGGGATGTTCAAATAAGTACCCATATTTAATTTGTTTAAAAGTCTTCTGATCACAAAAGAACCTTATTAAAGTGTATCATACCTGATGTAGGATGGGGTAGAGTCCTACTAATTTAAGATCTGGTGGTGGGCTTTGTTGGTGAATGAGGGGCTGTGGGTGATTAATTAGAATTTTGAAGAAAGATAAGAGAGGGGGAATGAAAATGTTCTGGCAACAACCAGAATTCACTAATCCAAACTTCATCAAATCAACTCTCCTTAAACTCCATTTACAATGGCTATTTATAGACAACTTGTTTAGTCGGATATCCCTTTACAGACTCCAATTTTGACTAGAAGTTGACCCAAAACAACTTGTAGTTGTTTCAAAACTGAGAGAAAACCATAGGTAACCCATAATGACAATTAAATAAGTACTCCAGCTCCTAAGAAACTGTAATAACACATTCCTAATACTGCTAAAACTAACTTTAAAAATATTATGGTTTACTAAAAATAGTAAATACGAAAATTACCTTAATAGGTCTAGAAGTTAACATAAATAATAATTTTGTACTAACAGAAATTTTTTGGAAAACCTTAAAATCATATTTTTAAGATACCCATGACTAGAAAATAAAATCTGAAGTAATACCAATATCTATCGACCAAAATGGAAGTTCTAATGTAACAGAAATGTGAAACACATCAATTAGTAGATAATTTGCAATTTAAAATCAAGTCGATAAAATTGCTACTGTGCTGAAATGTTTCAGGAGAAACAATTTCTCCAAACATTGAATCGAACATGGGGTTTGGAGCAAGGTCTTTTAGACTGAAAACTATAATTTTAAACTTCATGCCTGAAGGAGAACCCCACCACAAGTGCAGTGAGTCGCTACGGTGTTCACACCCAAACTTTGAATGTCTCTCATGAACCCAACAAGAGGATGTAAGTGGAACACTTTTGTTCTTGCACTACCAATCAGCTCTTTGATGTGAAGGATGAATTTCGGTTGCTTTTGTATATCTTCCAAGGTATCTAACACAGTGAACTTGGCTACAATTGGACTGGTTCGATGGTGGTTCCGATCAACTATTTTAGAGCATTTAGGGCATGCAGAAGCGAATGCTTTTGCTTTTCTCTAACGGATGATTTGGGGAGAAGGGTTTTAAGTCAGCTCTTATTAGAGCCTTTTAAACCCTAATCAACTCCCAATCGAATTGGAAAACGACTGGTATCTTCTTTCCTTGTTGAACTTGGCTTTTTGGTTTGGCTAGCAAGTCATAATCAAATTGGGACTTTCTAATTCCCAACAAACCAGTCCTAGAATCCTTTTATAAATTAAAGAACCTTGTGAGAGAATGAACTTGTTAGGTGTGAGACGCATAGGAGTTTAATTGGAGCCAATATATGAGATTAGGATTCTTTCCTTTTTCTTGGATCTAATCCAAAAGGAAGTGGGCCCCACATGGCTAAATTCACTCCCTTTGCTATGGGGAATTTGTCCAAAGCTATTAGGCCCAACAATGTTCAATATTTAATGTTAAGGCTCTGCCGTCCTTAGTGCCCGAACCCATTGCTCCTAACTGAAACTTTTCCATCACTATTTGGGCCTAAATAAACACTTGTAGTGTAATCTCTTTGCCATTAAGTAGAAATCTACAGAAACAAAAAACTGTAGAGAAAGAAGAAGAAAAGAAGAGGTTTTTATAAGAGATAAGAGAGAGAATGGAGAAAAGAATGAGAAAGCTATATGATCTTGCTGCCCCCTCTTATTGATATTTATACTTTAAGTAAAAATTATGTACAATGACTAATATGCCCTTATGGGGTGGCTAAATAAAGGACTTGAAAACACCACTCTAGGGCCCCTACAAGTGCGTTGTGGTCCTCACTCCCTAACTAAACAAATAATAAACAAATTAACCAACAAATCTGCAGAAAAATAACTAATAAATCTACACAAATTCCTCAACTCTCCCCCTTAAGTTAGGAATAAATGTCACACATTCCCAACTTGCATAGGTCATGTTCAAGCTTGTTCTTTGCGACCCATTTGGTGAAGACATTAGCCAACCATAACTCAGTGGTGACATAAGGCAGGCAGACTTCTCCGGTTGTCACCTTTTCTTTTATGAACTGCCTATCAACTTCAATATAACAACATTGGCTCCTTTGCGTCTATCCCACTCTCACTTAGCAAGGATTTAACCCAAAGTAATTCTGATACACCATGGTCCATAGATGTATATTCAGCCGATGCACTTGATCTTGCCACCACTGAATGTTTTTTACTTTTCCATGAAACATGATTTCCCCCCACAAAGGTACACACCCCTGATGTGGATCTCTTGTCATCTAGGCAACCTGCCCAATCTGCATTTGTATAGGACTCCAATTTCAAATTCCCATGGTCTGTGAATAAAATTCCTCTATCAAGATGTTTCTTTAGGTATGCAAGTAACCAATCAATGGCTTCCCTGTGTTGAACCCAAGGAGCATGCATATACTGATTCACAACACTCACGACATAGGAAATGTCTGGGTTAACTCCTAGCTTCCCAGTTAACCCACATCCTTTGATATCTCCCCACATCCTTAACAAACTCACTGTCTAGAGCATTAATCCTATGGTTTGAATCAATAGGAGTATCAGCTGGTTTAACTCCTAGCTTCCCAGTTTCTTGCAATGGGTCCAATACGTACTTCCTCTGATAGATGAATATCCCATGCTTGGATCTTGCAACCTCAATCCCTAGAAAATATTTTAGTTCACCTAGATCCTTAATCTCAAATTGTTTTTGCAGTGACTTCTTGAGTGTATCAATCTCCCTCAGATCATTCCTTGTAACAACTATATCATCCACATACACAATCACTATTATCACAAGTGATTCTCTCCTCTTCACAAAGAGAGTGTGATCTGACTAGGTCCGAGTGTATCCAAAATGGATCAATGCCCCCTTAAACCTATTAAACCATGCCCTAGGTGACTATTTCAAACCATATAATGGCTTCTTTAGCCTGCAAAATTTTCCCTCACCAACATTCTCATAGAAACCAGTTGGTAGGTCCATATATACCTCCTCCTGCAAATCACCATTAAGGATTGCATTAATAACATCAAATTGGAAGAGTAGCCATGAGTAAGTAGTTGCTAGAGACAAGAGGATCTGAATTGAGCTCATCTTCGCTATTGGTGTAAATGTCTCCAAATAATCTATGCCATAGATTTGTGTATACCCTTTTGCAACAAACCTTTCCTTGTACCTCTTTATGCTGCCATCAGCCCTGTACTTCACAATGAACACCCATTTATACTCAGTTGTCTCCTTTTCCACAGGAAGCTCAATTATCTCCAATGCTTAGTTCTTAATCAAGGCTTCCATTTTTTCTATCATAGTTGTTCTCCACTCAGGTTTAGAGAGAGCCTCACTAACATTCTTGGGCATAGAGACAAAATCTAGGGAAGAATGGAAGGCACAGTAGGAAGGTGATAGGGCACTATAGGAGAGATGGTGTGAAATGCAATGGGCTGTATACTTTCTCTTTCCCTTGTGGAGTGCAATGGGAAAATCAAGATCAGCTCTAACATCAATGTTAGGTACAGAAACATCATCAATGGGATCAGAGGCAATAACAACTCAAGGAAAATACTTGGAACTGTATCAATTGCACCTAGAATCTCAGATGGATTGACGGAGAGTGGTGCAGTTTCTCCTATTGGAGCATGTGTGAAGTCAACCCTCTTGCATTGGTGCTGAAAGAACTATGAGGCAGGTCATAGTGGATCTGACAGTGTGACTAGAGGAGCTCATGGTGGAGCAACAGTTAGAGCTAATGGACCAAATGAAGGAATAGAAAGAGAAACAGATTGTGAGCTCTCCTCCCCAAAACACTATGCTAAGGAGAACCACCAGAGAAAAAGAATGTAGACTCAAAAAAGGTAACATCCATAGTGGCAAACTTGCTCCCTGACATTATATCATAACAACAATACCTCTTCTGGTTTTGAGCATACTCAAGTAAAACACATTTCTTGGCCTTAGAATCCAACTTCCTACAATGAGGACCAAGAATGTGAACAAAACAAATACACCCAATTACTCTTAAAGGTATATGGAATATCTTCTCATTTGGAAATAGAAGATTAAATGGCACCTTAAACCCCATGACACGTGAAGGTACATGGTTGATCAAGTACACAACTGTGAGAATTGCATCTCCCCAAAAACAAACAGGAATTGAGGCACACACCATAAGGCTTCTTGTCGCCTCCACTACTACTTGATTTTAGTAATAGTGTTACGCCTGGTTCTCCTGTTTTCCCTCTTGTGGGAAAAGACAGTATTGTTATTGCCCATAGTTGTCAAGGCGACGCCTAGGCACCTACCTATGCGTGTAGTTTTTTGGGTCTCGCCTCACCCAAGCACCATATATATATATAGTTGTAAGTTTCGCATATTTAATATTTTTTATATTTAAAGTCTATAATATAAACATAGACATGATGCACCGAATCATTATTTTATTTGTTTCATAAGATAATAAGTTTTTTTATTAATTTCTTATCTTGCCAACGTTTCTGATAGAGAAGATATTTCAAGATGAGTCAGAGATATGATATTTGAAGACGAGTTTGATTCTTCCAAGTTGTATGTCTTTGAAGAAGAAAGGGAAATTGATCATAGAATGTAGTGTGTGTGCTCTTCTTCTTCTTCTTCTTCTTCTTCTTCTTCTTCTTCTTTTAGAACAAAAACCATTGGTGAAAATAGGGGTCCATCCCCTTTTTGTTCTATTATTTTTTTTGACATTAAGTGACGCCTAGGCAGGCGCCTAGTTGACCAAGCAACTAAGTGCTCCCTAGTCACCTAGGTTCACCTTGGCGCTTTGAAAACTATGTTATTGCCTTATTTTAGCCCCTTAACTCTAGATCAATGCCTCTATTTAATCTCCTTGTAAGGAGTTTATTTTAAAGTAACTTGATATTTTCTTGGATATTATTATCTTCTTTAGAGGTGATATCCTACTCCTTGTCAATCTTGACAATAGTTTTCAAACACTCATCTTTCTGTAGACTGGGGGTGTGGGGAGTTGTGTGTTGTCAATCCTTATTCCTTAATCATCCTCTTGATGAATTATAGGTTTTTGGCCATGACATGAGATTGCACTCCCACAACCTTGCAATAGTTTTGCCAGTTTTAGATTTTGTTGATGAAACCTTATTCCTGTAGATCATTGTTCTCGAAGTGGAAAGGGCCCGACATGTGGAAAAAAGAGCCTCAGATCAGGAGCAAAGGGGAGTGGAGAGAGATTGAGGCCTGGCAGAGCATCTTCATGAGTGGCTGGGAAGTGCACTTTCCACTTTGGAGATATGAAGAAGTGGCCAAGTTTGACAAGCATGGTTTTTCTCTAGTTGCTTGTCCATGTGTAGTTGCCTCCAGTAAGAAGAAGATCAATCAACTCTTGTTGATTGACAAATGAAACAAAACCCTTCATGCCTGCAGTGAGTCTGGAGCCACCATTGTCATGAAAGAACATGATTATGTTGAAATCTCCCATAGGAGTTGAAATTTTGTAAAACAGTAGGGCCATACTCAAAAGATACAAGGCATTGGAAACCATCATCTAAAATTAGATCCACCGAGATGGAGAATTCACCAACCCACATAGATAGCTTAGAGATCCTCAAATTGTCCCAAATAACTAGCTGGCCTCTAGCAGAGCACACAGTAGGTTTAAAGCACCAACTGAGAACCTATTACTCTAGAAACTTTGGACAGTGGCAGGGTTGGAATTTTCAAGTTTGTATTCTTGAACCAGGAGGATGCCTGGCCTATTATTACTGTCTGCACCAAGGTTGAAGTGGGGCAAGGGTTATGGGTTTGAGCCCAGTTGTCTAGCCCCATGGAGCCAAAAAAATTCACAAAAGCCTAGAAGATTGTTTTCTACCCATCTTCCTACTTTGAAGCTGCCATCTGAGTTCCCGGTTCTATCATTGAGGCCCTAAGTGATCTGTTGCAAGATCTCACAATTTTTCCTCAATCCTCCTCTCTTGTCCCTGGCATTTTCCAAACTCTTGTCCAGCAATGCTTTGCGCTCAATCGCTACAAGTAATTACTTCACAATGTCCTCGAGGCCCTTGTAGAACACTTGGAAATTCACTAAATGAGAACTTGCATATGCCTAGAAAATGCATGGGCTGATAGTGGGTTACCTACCAAGAAACCTGAGTTTGCAGTGTTGCAAGGGATCTAGCCATCGACCACCTGGGTTGTTCCAGTGGGGTTAGGACTAGACATGCTTGACCTCAACGGTTGAGGGTTAGAATCAGTTGCCAAAAGAATTATTTTCAGTGGTTCCTCAATGACAAATAGGTCTCTAGACTCATTGAAAGAGGAACTTACTGGAAGGTTGTTGTTCCCGTTGTTCGTTGCCACCGAACTAGTTGTAATGTCTTCTTTAAGGGGCTTCCTTTGAAGCTAGGGCCTTAGGAGATTTTGCAAATGGGGGGTGGGGGTGGGTGGGGAGGGGAACTAGTGTCCCAATCACAGGACGAGGAGATCTCTTGAATCCAGCTCAAGGGGGAGTTGTCTTTCCTATTACTGTGGGTTGGAGGTGGACGGTGGAACCAATCCTTTATGTGAAAGATTTAGCTTTTCTTTGATTTGAACTTTACTTTTCCTTGTATGTGAGAAATTTGATCATATCTAAGGTGTTCTACCCATAGTTGCCTAGGTGGGCACCCTTGGGGGCTCGCCTCACCTAATTGCCAAGCAGTTTTGTATAGGGTTGTCCAATCCTTTTCTCCATATAGCATTGTTGGCCATAGCAGTGGAGGACTCAATCAACCAGTTGATTGATAAGACAAAAGGGGCTACATGTTTATTCTCATTCATATGGTTATTTACACACTTCACTGACTGAATAGAAGTGCATGAAAAAGTGTGGGGAATGCCGACTTCTTATCTCTCCCCTGTTAAAGAAAGATGTCACTTTGAGATAGTTCTTGGTTTACAATCCCAATAAACGTACCCTATTTTTCACTCCTATTATTATTAAATATGTGCTTTGGATATATTCTGTTTTAATCCTATTGGTTTTGAAACATATTGTTTCTAAGGAATTTCTTCGTAAATCTAATTTTACATTTGATCCTCTCTAGTTTAGTCAATAGTACTTGATTGTCAACAAACAACATACGTTGTGTGTTTTCTTAATGAATATATGTAGTTAATTCATTAATGACTAGTACAAACAAACAAGGGCAACTGTTGAGCTTTAGTGAAGCCTCATTGTAATGGGAAACTCTAATTTCTTTCTCACAGGTTTTTTAATATTGGTTGTTGCACTATCATGCATGTCCCTAATTTTGTCAACGTGCCTATTTGGTACTCCTTTTCCAAAACCCACCATATTATCTTTCTAGGAACTCAATTACATGCTTTCTCTTTATCAATGAATACGATATGAAGATCTTTGTTCTTTGTCTAATTTTTTTTAACTTGTGTTTTTTTGATTTAGAAAAATGAAAGTAAAGAATATATATTGGATAAAAAAATCTAAAGATTTAGTAGGTAGAAGTAGAACAAAAGGAAGAAAATTGAATAGGAAGAACAATGATAGAATAACTATTTACAAAATTAAATAGTTGGAAGTGTGGGAGGAAGGACATTTAACTTAATGTTGCAAAAAGTACAAATTTGTCCTTAAATGGTTACCAAAATTCAATAAATTAGAAGGACAAGAATGTCCTTACCCACAATACATAATCTCAACACTCCCCCTCAAGCTAAGCATATATATCTATCATGCCTAGCTTGCCTTGGCTTTTATCGAGCTTCAACTTATGGAGGCCCTTGGTAAGACAATCAACAAGTTGATCTTTCTGACTTACAAAAGGCACACAAATTTCTCCACTGACTATTCTTTCTCTAATGAAGTGTCTATCAACCTCAATGTGTTTTGTGCAAGTAGAAATCACTGATTGCAGATTTAGTCGAATTTCTTGTGAAGGGAAAGAGGAGGAAGATAAAGATTTCAGTAGTAGAGAAGAAAAGAGAAGGAGAAAAGAGGAGGAAGTCAACCAGGATTCTTAGATTAACCCTAGCCGCCAACCCCTCATTATATTTTTACTTAACTTAAAGGATGAGATATTACAAGGATGCCCTTAGTAGGGCGGCTACTAATGTAGCTGAACAGTCACAACTTAAAAACATAAACTAATGGGCCTAAAGCCCAACAACTTCCTAACTAAATAAATTAAAATAAGAATAAAAACAACTAGGCCCAACTCAACACTCCCCCTCTAGTTGGGAGTAAATGTCGCACATTCCCACTTGCGTAGATCATGCTCCAACTTGTTCTTTGCAACACCTTTTGTGAGAACATCAGCGAGCTGCAGATCAAAAGCAATGTATGGAAGACAAACTTCTCCAGAAGTCACTATTTCTCTGATAAAATGTCTATCCACTTCAATGTGCTTAGTTTGGTCATGCTGGACTGGGTTATGGACAATGTTAATTGCTGCCTGGTTATCACAGTACAACATCATAGTTTCTTCTGCCTATACACCAATTTCTTCTAATAGGTAACGGATCTAGAGAAGTTTTGAAACTCCAGGTGCCATGGTCCTGTATTCAGCTTCAACACTTGATCTTGCCACCACTGTTTGTTTCTTACTCTTCCACGAGACAAGGTTACCCCCAACAAGGGTGCACACTCCCGAAGTTGATTTCCTGTCATCAAGGCATCCTGCCCAATTTGCATCTGTATAAGCCTCTAATTTCAATTGTCCATGATCAGTAAACAATATGCCTCTGCCCATGTGTCCCTTCAGATAAGCAAGAATCCTATCAACTGCCTCCCAATGTTGGACTCGTGGAGTATCTCAGTTCTCCAAGATCCTTAATTTCAAATTCTTTATGTAGATTCCTTTTCAGACAATCAATCTCACTTAGGTCATTCCCCGTGACAACAATATCATCCACATAAACAATTAGGACCGACACCAAAGATCCCCTTCGCTTCACAAACAAGGTATGATCGGATTGAGTTTGAGTGTAGCCAAAAGCAATCAAGGCCTTTCTGAATCTGTCAAACCATGCTCTAGGAGATTGTTTCAAGCATAAAGTGACTTCTTAAGCCTGCATACCTTTCCCTTTTCAGTATCACTGTAAAAGCCAGCAGGAAGATTCATATACACTTACTCTTATAGATCCCCATTTAGGAAAGCATTCTTCACATCAAGTTGAAACAAGGGCCAAGAGTATGAGGCAACAAGAGAAAGAAGTATCCGAATAGAGGTCATCTTTGCAACTGATGCAAAGGTCTCTAAGTAATCAATGCCATAGGTCTGTGTGTACCCTTTTGCAACAAGTCTTGCCTTGTACCTTTCTATGCTTCCATCTGCCTTATATTTTATTGTGTAAACCCATCTGCATCCAATTGTCTCCTTGCCTTCTAGTAGATCCACAATGTCCTATGTCTGATTCTTAATCAAAGCTGTAGGTTTGGAGAGAGCCTCACTAACACCCTTGGGTATAGACATTGCGTCAAGAGAGGAAAGAAAAACCTAGTAGGAAGGAGGAAGTCCACTGTAGGTTAAGTACTATGAAATATAATGAGCAGTACATTTTCTCTTCCCTTTTCTGAGAGCAATAGGAAGATCAAGGTTATCTGTAGCAGGGTTAGTAGAATCAATGGGAACAGAAACAGTAGCGGGACCAAGAGGAATACCTGAATCCATGTCAGTTGAATTTGGAGTCTCCAAGGAACCGACAAGAAGTGATGTGAGTTTTGCTGTAGTGGAATCAACCTCCTTGTGAAGTCTCTGTCGTAAGTAATGCTGAGAAGCAGGACACAAAGGAGGTGGTAAGGTAGGTGACACATGAGGGTCAAGCACAGGAGTAGACATAGGGACTGGAACTGGGAGAGGAATAGACTGCTGACTCACTTCCCCAGAACACTCCCCTTTCTGATTTTCTGCATATCCAAGGAAGACACACTTCTTTGCCTTGTGATCAAGCTTCGAGCAGTGAGGACCAAGGATATGTGCAAAGCAGACACACCCAAACACCCTGAGAGGAATATGAAACATCTCCCCCTCAGGAAAAAGAAGACTGAATGGGGTGCTGAATCCAAGTATACGAGAGGGCACCCTGTTAATCAGATATACTGCTGTGAGAACTGCATCACCCCAAAACCGAACTGGAACTGTAGTTGTGATCATCATTCTTCTTGCAATCTCAACAATGTGTATGTTCTTCATTTTTGCAACACCATTCTGCTGTGGACTGTAGGGACGACTGCTCTGATGGACAACACCATATTCTAACAAATATGAGGCAAGGTGTTTTTCTAAATATTCCCTAGCATTGTCTGATCTAAACACCTTTATTCTTGTTCCAAATTGTGTTAGCACCATTTGATGAAATTGCCTCACCAAGGATGGTACTTCATCGCGAGATCTCATCAGGTAAATCCAAGAGTATCGTGAGAAATCATCCACAAATAAGAGAAAATATCGATAGCCTTCCATAGAAGGAACATGGTAAGGTCCCCACACATCAGAATGAATAACATCAAAAGAAGAAGAACACCTTTTATTACTAGGTTTAAATGAATGTCTACAATGCTTTTCAATTTGACAACCTTCACACTCCAGACTTGACAAACTAACAGACTCAAAAAGTTTTGGAAACAAGACTCAAAGAAGAAAAAGGTAAATGGCCCAAACGATTATGCCAAAGCATAATTTGACCCGCAGACCCTGACTCACTACCCCTGTTGACATGATGACTCTGATGAGGAGGAAGCACATCCAGGAGGTAGATCCCATTCACTTCATGACCACTCCCAATCGTCCTCTTTGAATCCAGATCCTGCAAAATACAATGACCAAGAGAAAAAATTATTGAGCAGTTCAGGTTCTTAATCAAACTACTAACAGATAACAAATTAGTGCTCAATCTGGGAACACGAAGGACAGAGGGTAGAGAAATAGAATCACTAATCTTGACAGATCCCTTTCCAACAATGGGAACATGGGATCCATCAGCTATGGAGACCCTATCTTTGCTAGAATAGAGCTGGTAAGAAGAAAAAATAGTAGAGCTATGGGTCATGTGCTCTAATGCTCCAGAATCTATAATCCAAGGAAGTCCCTCCTTACCTGAAGTAGAAACATAATTTGCAGTGATGTGTGAACTACCTGTGTGAGAAAAGGAAGTAGAGTGGACTCCACCAGTGCCACTTATACCTTGATGTCCGCTTGCTGCTGAACTGGAACTGGTTGTATTCCACTAGTTCAGAAGTTGCCCATACCTCTCAAGTTCGGCCCTTACTGCAACAGCTGCAACATACTCCAGAGCAGCTATAGTAGGAGGGGCCGAAATGTCACCAGTAACTACCATGTGTGTATTTCCCTTCTTATTTTTCAGTCTAGTCGGCACAAGATGTGGGTGAAGCTTCCAGTAAGTATCTCTTGTGTGTTTAGGCTTCTTATAGTAGTCACAGATCAAATCTCTTTTATCTTACTTCTTGATTTCGCTGCCACCCTGATCTCCACTTTGTTTAGGTTTCACAATACTCACCATGGCAGACTAATCAGAAATAGGATTTTTCATCATCACATCTCTTTTGCTCTCCTCGCCCTGACACAAAGGCATATGCTTGGGAGAGGGTAACACTGTCCCTGGAAAGAAGATGCTGTCTTGCAATATCATACTCAGGATTAAGGCCCGCAAGAAATTCAAACACCCTATACTTCTCTAGATGTTTTTGATAGGTAGTTGCATCCTTAGTGGTTTCCCAAGCAAATGTCTCTAAATGGTCAATCTCCTGCCACAGGGTTTTAAGGGTTGAAAAATAGGCTGCAACAGGTCTATCTCCCTGCCTTGTAGAAATAATATGATTTCTCAACTGATAAGCCCTAGCAACATTCTCCCTCTATGAATAGGTTTTTGCAACCCCATCCCATATTTCCTTAGTTGTATTTGCCCATAAAAAAAATTTACTTATATGGGGCAACATGGAATTATACAACCAAGTCATCACCATATAATTCTCCTGTACCCACCGGGAGTTGCTAGTTTCGGGTTTCACTTCTTCACCAATGATATACCCTAATTTCCCATGAGCACCAATGGCCATCTTTGCAGATTGTGACCATTCTAAGTAATTTGCGCCATCCAACCTAACTATAGTAATGGTCCCAGTCCCGAAAAGGTCTCCAGCACCTCTTCCCATTGGTCCCATTTCACTCTTGGGCTTATTTTCAACTCCGTGACCCTCCATGCTTCTCAAAAAGTGTAAACGAAACACCTCTGGAACCAACAACACCTTTCTGGTGTCCTAGACTGTCTTCCCACAAAAGATTCCTTTTCTGTGGAACAGGAGAAGAGAGAGAAGAGGCAGCCGCTCTCTCTAGAAGCCTCCAAATCAAGCAAGACTTGAACCGCCCCTTACAAAAATCTCCAAGGAACCCTAAAAAATTAGGGCGCCACTTCCTAGGTCAAAATTGAAGAGTAAAATAGAAACAAGACTCTTTCCCTTTCTCCAATTTTTCCTGATTTTGATGAGAAACCCTAGACCAGCTACAGGGCACACAAATCCACCAAAAAATCCAAAAACTGGGCTTACCTGAGATCTTCGATCAGCCTCTTAAATCACCATGCAGTCGGCCGATCTAGGGCTGCATGAGAAAACAACTCAAGGAACCTTCGGCCTGCTCTGATACCAAGTAGAAATCACTGATTGCAAATTTAGTCTAATTTCTTGTGAAGGGAAAGAGGTGGAAGACAAAGAGTAGGAAGTCAACCAGGATTCTTAGATTAACCCTAGCCGCCAACCCCTCATTATATTTATACTTAACTTAAAGAATGAGATATTACAAGGATGCCCTTAGTAGGGTAGCTACTAATGTAGCTGAACAGTCACAACTTAAAAACATAAACTAATGGGCCTAAAGCCCAACAACTTCCTAACTAAATAACTTAAAATAAGAATAAAAACAACTAGGCCCAACTCAACAGTGCGATCATATTGGAGTAGATTATGAGCAATATTTGTAGCACAGCTTGGTTATCATTGTTGTACAACCTCATTGGAACTTCAGCTTGGATTCCAATCTTAGATAACAAGGTCCTTTTCTAAAGGAATTATAATACACCATGAGCCATTGCTTTATATTTTTCTTGTGCACTAGATTGAGCTACAATTGATTGCTTTTTCACTTCTCTAAGACATAACACTACATCTGACCAAAGCACAATAACCAGAAGTGGATCTTTTATCGTGCACAAAGCCTGGCCAATCAACATCAGTATTAACCTCAACCATGAGATGCCCATGGTTGGAATACAACATTCCTTTGCTTGGGCACCCCTTTAAGTAGGCAAGAATCTTGTTGACTGCCTACACATGTAAAGTTTTGGGGTTATGTATAATTGATTCACCACACTTACGACATAGGATATATCAGGTCTGGTCAAGGACAAATAGAGAAGCCAACTAACTAGTCTTTGGTAGACACCATTATTTGGAAGAATGTCTCCATCATCAGCATTTAGATTATGATTGGGGTCAATGGGAGTTTCAATTGGCTTGCACATACTTTCTCTATGAAATGAAGATCCCTTCATTTGATCTTGCTACTTCAATTCCGAGGAAGTATTTGGGCTTCCCAAGATCTTTGATCTCAAATTCGGAAGCAAGAAATGACTTTAGCTGGGATATTCTAGAGCTATCATCTCCAGTGACAACAATGTCATCAATGTACATTATCAACGAAGTCACTAGTCCATTAACCCTTCTTATAAATAGAGTATGATCAACTTATGATTGAGTAAACCCAATTTTAAGAACAACCCTTCTAAATCCATCAAACTAAGCTCTGGGAAACTGGTTGAGCCCATAAAAGGATCTCTTTAAACAACAAACCTTCCCCTCACTATTAGGGAGGGCAACTCCTGGGGGAAGATCCTTGTAAACCTCCTCTTGAAGATCTTCATTGAGGAAGGCATTCTTCACACCAATCTAGTACAAAGGGCATTAATGGTGTGTAGCAAGAGACATAATCACTTGGATAGAGTTCATTTTGGTCATAGGTGCAAAGATATCCTAATAGTTAATCCCATAAGTTTGGGTGTACCCTTTTGCCACCATCCTAACTTTATATCTTTCAATTGAGCCATCAACTTGATGTTTAACTGTATACACCCATTTGCAACCCACTAGGACTTTATCCTCAGGAAGTGGAACAATCTCCCATGTTTGGTTCTTTATGAGGGCCTCCGTCTTTTGGTTGATAGCATCCTTCCACTAGAGGGACTGCACTGCATCTATACATTATGAGGGAAGAGAAACAGAGGAAATGGCAGAAATATAGGCATAGCAGGAAGGTGAAAGAGTATCATAAAAAACACAGTGATGGGATAGGCAGTACATTTCCTTTTTCCTTTTTAAACTGCAATTGGAAGGTCAAGGCCGGTTTGTGAGATATGAGGCTTAGTTAAAGTAGGAATAGGAAGTTCTGAGTTAACAAGAGTCTTAGGTTGAGGGTTGCATTCAAAATTACCTGGAACCGGGAGGTTAGATTATTGTAGGAATTTAGCCTCACGAAGAACCTTCTTTTTGTGCCTTATGAACAACTGCTACCAAGAATGCTGCTAAGGAATAGGGGGAGTAGGAGTAGGAGGAGTAGGAGTACTATCATTGCAAGTGGGAAGAAAAGAAGATGAACTAGGAATATTCACAGATGTAGGAACTGGGTGACAAAACGGAACCCAATCATCACCAATACTCTCCCCTTGAAGAGAAGGAGAGATGACTGAAAGAACTGAGTAGACTCAAGAAATATAACATCCCTAGAAACATATTGTTGGTTAGTGTGATGATCAAAACACTTGTACCCCTTTTGAACTGAGGAGTAACCTAAAAACACACTTGATGGACTTGGGATCAAGTTTGAGGCAAGAAGGACTCGAGTCATGAACAAAGCAACTACAACTAAAGACTCTAAGAGGAAGACAAATAATGGGATCATTGTGGAAGAGAAGATGATGGGGAGACTAGAGATGAAGAATTTGTGAAGGAAGTCTATTAATGAGATAAACTATTGCTTCAACTGCATCTCCCCAAAAACGAGTGGACGGATGTATCTGAAAGAGTACCCCTTTAGCAACTTCAACCACATGTCTATTTTTTCTCTCTGTTACACCATTCTGTTGTGAAGTATGGGAACATGAGCTTTGATGAATTGCTCCTTTTTCTTCAAGGAAGAGTAATAGATGCTTTTCAAAGTACTCCTTAGCATTGTCAAACCTTATTATCATGATATTCTTCTCAAGCTGAATTTCTACCATTCTAAAGAAATTTTGGACAATGGAGGGAACTTCACCTCTACTTTTCATCAAATAAAGCCAAGTGTATCAAGAGTAATCATTAATGAGCAGGATAAAGTATTTATAGCCACCCATACAAGGAATAAAATATGGGCCCCAAACATCAATTTGTATCAAATTGAAAGCAACAACACTTTTTCTTATACTCGCAAAATATGTACTTATAGGTCTACATTGCTTTGAGAGATGATAGACTTTACATTGTAGACTCAAGTTGGACATAGACTGACACAAGTTTGGAAACAAAAACTTAATGAACTTAAAAGACACATGACCAAGATGGCAATGCCACAACTTCAAATGATTCAAATTTTCAATAGTCATACAAGACTACAATCAGCCTTAGGAAGGTCTAGGTCATCCAATGAAGGTGAAGGCTCAATGGTGGGAGGTATCTCATCTGTAATATCTGGTAAAGGGATTATGGTACCTGGATTTGGATCTGCAGAAGGAACTTTGGCAGGCCTAGACTGTTGATAACCAAAATCAACCTGCCTCCACCGTTTGTGATAGACTCTCACATCCCTGCACCTCTGATAACCCTCCCCATTACATCCCTCTTCACATAATGGAACGAGTAAAGGAACTTCTAATGAGTTAATCCCAACCTCACTACTCTCCCCCTAAGGAGAAACCCTTGGATAGTAGGGTACATCCTCAAAGAAGGTGACATCCATAGAGACAAATCTCTTCCCAAAAGTTGGTTCATAGCAGCAATATCCCTTTTGAGTTTGTGCATAACCAAGGAAGATACATTTTGAGGCCTTAGGATAAAATTTGGAATGATGAGGTCCAAAAATCTGAACAAAGCAAGTACACCCAAAGGTTTTGAGGGGAACGGTAAATAACTCTTTATCATGATACAAAAGGGTAAAAGGAGGTTTCTTGTCAAGAACCTGTGAAGGAATTCCATTGATGAGATATATCGTTGTAAGAATAGCATCACCCTAGAAACGTTTAGGCACATTGGAGGTAAACATAATGCTTCTGGCCACCTCCAATATGTGTATTATTTCTCTCAGCAACCCCATTTTGCTATGGTGTATGAGGATAGGTACTCTGATGGATAATCCCATGGGCAAGCAAATAAGAGGCTAATGGATTTTCAAAATATTCTTTCGCATTGTTGGATCTAAAAATTTTGATTTTGACACCAAATTGGGTTAAAATCATTTGATGAAAGATCCGGGTCAATGCTAGAACCTCATATCGAGAATGCATAAGATAGACCCGAGAAAACAGAGTATAATCATCAACAAACAGCAAGAAATATCTATACCCTCCCATTGCAGTGATATAATAAGGTCCCCAAACATCGGTATGCACAATTTCAAAAGGAATACTACTTCTATTGTTACTCAACGAATAAGTTGTCCTACAGTGCTTTGCAAGCTCACAACTCTCACATCTCAAACTGGACATTTGGATAGATTCAAATAAACTAGGAAACAAACTCTTCAAAGCCCAAAAAGATAGATGACCCAATCGATTATGCCAAAGCATAATCTGATCAATAGACTGAGAAACAAAAGACCTCTTAGTTTCACTACCTTCCCAATGAAAACTCCCTCCAAGTAGATAGATTCCATTTGTCTCATGGCCAGTCCCAATCACCTTCCTTGTCTCCAGGTCCTAAAAAATACATTGATCAGGAAAAAAAGTTACTAAACAATTTTGGTTTTTTGTGATGCTACCAACTGAAAGCAAGTTAGTACTAAGTTTAGGAACATGCAAAACCGAAGATAAAGAAATGACATTAGACAACTTGATATCTCCCTTGTCAGAAATAGGAACAAGGGAGCCATCAGCAATGGACACTTTGTCTCTATCGGAAGATAAATGATAGGTAGTAAATAGTGATGGCAAGCCAGTCATATGGTCAGATGCTCCTGAATCTATTATCCAAGAATGTTCTGTATTACCTGTAGCTGAGGCATGGTAAGCTGAGACCCGATTACCTGAATGAGCAAAAGCTGAGGTAGGAGGAGCTGAATTACCAACTTCATTTTCCAATTGAGTTAGAGCAGCTTAGACAACAGCTAAGGTGTCTAGAGGAGTGCCTCTTGTGCCAGATGAGTTTTGCTGGAATTAGATGTGGATGCAACTTCCAACAAGTGTCTTTAGTATGTTTAGATTTCTTGCAATGCTCACACACTAGGTCCTTAGCTTCCTTCTTCATATCCCTCTCCTTATCACCCCTAGATTTCGGCCTAACTGCTGCCAGGGCTGATTCAAAAGGCTGTTGTTGTAACATAACTTTTCTCCTAGTCTCTTCACTATGCACTAGGGAATAAGCTTGGGATAGAGTTACACCGTCTCTTGTCAACAACTGTTGTATCACAATATCATATTCAGAATTCAGACCAGCTAGGAACTCAAACACTCTATTAGTTTTAACCTGCTTTCTGTAAGTTTGTGCATCCTTCTGATTTTCCCATTCAATTGTTTCAAGGTGTTCAATTTCATGCCACAGGGATTTCAAGGTTGAAAAATAAACAGACCTGTTTCTCTCCTTGCTTGAGATTTTTAACCTCACATTTCATCTCATAAGCCCTAGCAACATTAAGGGGCTGAGAGTAGGTTTCTTTCACAACATCCCATATTTCCTTGGCTGTTTTTGCCCATAAGTAGTTTCGGCTAATGTGTGGCTGCATAGAGTTGCACAACCATGTCATCACCAAATAATTCTCTTGAATCCACTTAGCATAAGTGGGATCCTCCTTAGTTTGTTCCTTCACATTCCCCAACAAATAGTTCAGTTTTCCTCTACCCCCAATGGCCATCATGGATGATTGGGCCCGTTCTAAGTAGTTTGATCCATCAAACTTAACAGTTGTAATCTGGAAAGTGTTTTCAGTCATGTTACCTGAACCAGTTCTAGAAACACCCTCCCCTTGGCTCTTAAACTCCATTTTTGATTAGGGGTTAATCAAAAACACCTTCTAATCACTGTAACAGTCGGCCTACTGGGTCTGAAACTAATAACAGTAGGTCTAGAAGCAGAATCCAGATTCAGTAATTAAAAAAAAAAAAAAAAAAAAACCTTCTAACTACTGTATCAGTCCGCCTACTGGGTTTTGAAACTAATAGCAGTGGCCTAGAAACAGAAATCAGATTCAGTGGTAACAGTCCTGAAACAGCTCTACTTCCAGAGAGCAAAAAGTTGACTTAAATCAAGGGAGGCAAGTCTGATCACCTATCCCAAACAGTAACATTCCTGGATTTTGGGGATTTTCTCTTAAACTAATCTTGCTGCCGGTCTTAAGAAAGAATAAAATCTTACCCAGAAAATTCTAAAAACACTGATCTTGATCCAGAAATCCTCTGAAATTCTGATCGCCACTTTCAGTCTTGATAAAAAAACTGATCTTGATCCAGAAATCCTCTGAAATTCTGATCGCCACCTCCAGTCTTGATAAAAAAACTAATCTTGAACCTTTTATCTTTCTCCGATTCTTCTTGATTATCAAGAGTATGATCCAATCTTTGGACAGCTGCTACAATTTCTGATAACCTCCAAGAATCAACCGAAGAAAGATCTTTCTATTCTTCCAGTCCTAGGCAATTCTCATGTGGTTGGCTGGATCAGACTCACATGAGAAGCCCTAGATCTTGCTCTGCTACCAAGTAGTCGTACAAGACTACAATTAGCCTTAGGTTTTGAACAGAAAATAAAAGAAAAGGAGAAGAGAAGAAGAGAGATGGAGAGAGAGAACTCGTAGAGAGGTTTTGAGAAAAGAGAGAGTGGTTGTTATTAGAAACAGCCGCCCCACTCTTGAACTTATATACATAGTATCATAATTGTAAAAGGACTGAATTGCTTACATGGCAAGATAATAAGATAAGATAAAGCTGAAATAGACTAATCCTAATCAAATCCTAATCATAACTAATTGCTGACATACGAACACAGTGGGGTCCACATTAGTGTTCTCTACATTTTCACTTTGACATAACTCGTTTTGGCAAAATAATCCTTGCTTAAAGGATTAATCAAAAAGGTAAACTCCACTAGCTTCATGTCCAATAACAATCGTCCTCCTTGTACTTAGGTCCTAAAAAACACTATGTGAAGGAAAAAATGCCATTGAACAATTATGGGATTTGGTAAGGGAGATAACAGATAAAAGATTTTTGTCCAACTAAGGAACATGAAGGATGGAGTTCAAGGAAAGATTATGAGAGAGCATGACTTCACCCAAACCCAAAATTGGAGTTTGAGATCCATAAACTACAGTGACTTTACCTTTCCTTGGAGCCAATTTGTAAGAGGTAAAGTGGGAAAGCATACCAGTCATGTGAGCACTAGCTCCAAAATCCACAATCCAAGAACTAGGAGAGGTAAAGTGGGAAGGCATACCAGGCATCTCACATGATCCAAATCTATCTTTTCCTTCTCTCTTTTTTACAAGTTTTTGTAGAGAAATTAATCATTGATGTAAAAGGGGATAAGGAGTTCAGTGCTAGGGGAGGGAGAAGAAAAGGGGGATTATAGGGAGGAAGGTGGTTAGGGCTGCCTGATTAAGGTTCATAATGAAAATTATCAGTTGGAATGTGAGGGGATTAGGAAGTGCAACAAAAAGGAGATCTTTTAAGGAACTTCTTAGAAAGGAAAAACCAGATTTTCTTCTTATTCAAGAATCTAAGATGCAATGTTAAATGTGTGTGGAGTTCTTTGCTGTAAAGGGTCTTTCACTTAACAACTTCTTGTACTTTTCATTCCCTAATCTTAATAAAATTTTCTTGAGTTAACTGAAAAAAAAGATATTATTTTATTTGGTTGTGTTTGGTTTCTCTTTCAAGGAGGGTGTTGGAGGTTATAAGGGTATATTTGTAATGTTGATTTTGGGGACTTATGGAAGAGGGGCTTGTGTGAAATTTTGATATAATTTGGTATTTTTTCTTGTTGAAGCCATTGGTTGTGTGGGATTAGGGTTGAGTGAGAGTGGATATTTTTTTGTGAGTTTATAGAGAGGTAAACCATGTATCTCTTGTTCTCATAGTGGATATTTTTCCTTCTCTTCCCATGGGTGTAGGCTATTGAGCTAGACTATGTTAAATCTTGGTGTTTTCTCTATTTCTTCTTATTTTCTTCTTGATTTTCTATTCTCTTTCCTACTGGTTGTCATCCAATCTTTATACTAGAGTTACATAAATCAAGCTTCGCTCTTTTGTGGCTTCCCCTTTTCTCTTTAGAATATTTTTCTAAGTTTTCTACATTTTTAGTCGTCATCCAATCTTTATACCATGCCAGCTGTATGTTGTTCACAATTATCTTCCATAAGTAAAGGTCTCAATCATATCGTAACCATCTTAAGAAATGAACTCATATCTTATTGTCTCGAAGTATCAGTGTCATGCTATCCTATTGTGATGCTTGGGTTTTTAAAATGTTCATCAACATGTGCATTGACTACTAACCACAAAACCTTTGAAAGAAAATTCATCATTTAAATCAAAGATCAACAGTTGATTAAATTCTAAGTGTCCTTTCAATCAATGAGGATATCACTAATGAAGTGCATAGTTGTATTAGCTTGTTTCGTACTACTTATAAAGTGTCTCTGCTAAGAAACTTCAACTTTTGCCAGGTCAGACTGCTTGTTGGTGTTCTAAAATCTGTTGGCACTGGAAATCTGACTACTGCTGATGGTATACCCAACTTTGCTTTATGCACTTATACATGGAAATAAATGATGCAAATTAGCTTTATATCAGACTGGTCTTTGTAATTCTTATTAATTATTTCAGTTGAAAGGATCTTGGATGCAAAGACAGTGACAGCTGCAAGTCCCATGGCGCCTGCTTGTGGTCTCTACCTTGGAAACGTGAAATATGAACTCCCTTGAGTTATTGTGAGAACTGCATCTATTAAAACTATTTCATGGGATAGGTGGTCACTACAAAGGATGAACCTTTACAATAATATTTTGTCATGAATTTGCAGATCGAGTCCCAGGAAGTGAAGCAACGGATTTGGTTGGGGTCTTCGACATGGTTGTTCAGGATGTTTTACTCTTCCGAAATACTCGCTCAAGTCCATCTCCAACAAAAATGTGTGCACTGTGCAACTGTTTACAGCCCAAGGCATTCTTATGCGGTCTAGCACAATCTCATTGAAGATATCAGCCTCTCAAAATTGAACATTGGCAGTGGACCTTTTCAAAGTGGCTTACAGAATGTGATCCTTACGATTAGAGGCATTTCATTACATATTTGGGTCCTCTTCTGTGGTTTATAGGGATGCCTAAATTTTTGTTTAGAATTCGAAAGACGCATTTAAGATCTAAATTTATAATTGTAACAAGTTTATTTAGGACAGCGTTAGATCTGTTTATTTTTTCCTTCCCATCATGCAGGGGATACCAACTAATATGCTGCAGGTGGATAATATTAATATAAAAAAGAAAGTCCTGCTATGGGGATTCTGATTGGCCAAACTCTCGTAGTTACCGTACCTTTTCCCCATGGGATGGGGAAATTTTCATCCTCGGCAAGGAGTTTCGAGTTTGGACCTCCTGCACAAATTCCTACACTCCAATTGCATTGCAGGACGCCATGTTAACATAAGAGCGTGTGCGTATTTCACATGTGCAAGAAGATTAATGATGTCAAATGTCCTCTCTATCTTATTCCTTCATTGGCTCAAGGTTTTCCACCTCTGCTTAAGCTTCACCTGAGCACCAGCAGACCACAGCCTAAGTGATTGTGTAGGACGTTGACTGCCGGCACCACCATCTCCTTCTCCACCGAGACCTCCATTTCTGCCATCCACTTCCAATTGTCCACCACCGTCATCACTTATCAATCCTCTCCCATTGTTTTTTCACATTAATCTTGTGAATCAACAATCTGTTCCATCCAAGGTTTAAAGTATCGACACGTATTGGTCTGTATCGGCTGATACGTATCATTCCGGGACCCCAAAATGCAAGGCAAGGCAAGTATATGCTTTACATGGTATTAGATATTTGTATATATATTTTTTTTCAAACCCCAAAATTTACTCCAGGTAGAGGGGTGGCCACCTTAATATTTAATTAAAATTTATTCAAAATATAAAGCAGAAACAGGGATGACTTAGTCTGCCATGCCCAACCCGCATTACATAAACTCTCAGAAAACCTAAGCTCACTTTTAAACCCACCCATACAGAAATTCGTTAAGAAATCAAAAGTATCTAAGAGTCAGCAAGCCTAGGCAATCATCAAATACAAGCATCTTGATATGCCTTGGTAGTTGAGAAGCCACTAGGTAAGTTGTTCTCGTCATGGATTCGATTCCCTCATTTGCTAAGGCATCAGCTAGGCGATTCACTTCTCTGTAAGAGCGAGTGATAGAAACCCTCAATGAAGAAAAGAGATACAATCTCATGAAAGATATAGAAGATACTCCATGGGGGGATTCTCAATCCGATTGAGGAGATTAACAACAATCTGAATACCACATTCCACTTTTACATGTAGCCAATTGAGGTCCCGACATAGCTTCAAACCATCGTGAAGGGCATAAGCCTCTGCGTATAACCATAGTAATTAGAAAAGGAACAATCTATGATATGATTTTGACCAATCAAAACCCACCTATGAATTTTGATAAATAACACCTGAATCATTATCATGTTTATGATTCTAGTTTATTGGTCAGTTGTTCCACCCCCAAGTCCTGGATTGCCTCTATGGGCGCCATCCTTGTATTCTTACTTTTTATTTGTTTCAATGGTATATGTAAACATTCTGCCCAGCCATTATGAATATCTAGATATTCATATCAAAATGGGTACTTTTATTAAATGTTTAAAAGATTTATAGTTTGGAAGGGCTTCAGCTTTGATTGAACTGCATTGAGTGAATCGCATTGTAGAAACTACAAACTAGCTTCATTGAAAAGTTGCTTCATTAACTCATTAAAGCATATTCTAGTTTTTCCGGTTTTTCACCTAACAGATTTTAGGGTTTTAAAGTGAGGTCCACCATGCAAAGCAGAAGTCGTAAAAGCCCTCCTAAATGGGCACTTGAGAAACATCATACATATTCAAATGAAATAGAAGTCGTTTTACTAACTAATGATGGCTAAGATGGTAAGTTCTCTGGCTGGTTGTAGCAACTAGCAAGATAGACTTGGGATCAAATTGCATTGGCTCTATAAGAAGAAGAAGTCATTTTTCCTCTTTATTTATATTGTAGTACCATGAGTTTGGGGTTAATACAATAACTTAGTAACCTTTTACAAGCTAACAAAGAAAAATCACACTCAAACAAAATAGATACTTCATGTAGAAAGACAGCGAATCTTCACTTCAACTCTACTTTATTAATCCCACAAGCTGCTTGATAAATGTCCTCGAAGGCTTTTTTCACGCAAGAAATCAGCACATTAGAGTCGATAAATGACTTTTCCGCTGTTGCAACTATGCAAAGTTCTTCCATGTAACTTGCTATAGTAAACACAACATCCTGTTCCAAGTTCCAACCACAGCAAATAAACACAATAAAAGATCAATAATCACTTCTCTTAAATGATGAATTCATGAAAGGGATAATGATAAACCTTCTGTTAAACTTAACACCCAAATATAACATTCATGGAAAGGTTTAGGAAAATAGAAAAACAAGTAAAAAACACAAACAAGAGATAATGGAAAGCCAATTAATGTTTACCCAATTCATGCAAAGGTTTAGGAAGAGAACAAAAAACCACCAATGTAGTCTTTTCTTCTTTTGTTTTGCTTTAAAAATCATTATTTTGATGTTTTCAAAAATATTAATGTTTTTTTAATAAAACGAACTTGATTTTACTTTTCAAAACAATAAAACACATAGTTCAGATCAGGTAGGCACAACGTTGTAAGTACGTTCAATGAGCACTTGAAAATTTTTTTGACACCTGTCCCTTAAAATACCCTCAACCCGGGTCCGGATGTAGTACGCACGTTAGGTAAGCACAATGAGTGAGAACGTAATAGCTGTGTGACACATGTCCTAGTTAATGCGCTTTTCATCCACATGTTTTTGCTCCGTTATTTTATCTTTGTCAAAATAATTAAAAATAAAAACAATGAAAAAGGAAAAAACCTAGACATGTTGGGTGTTGGGACTCATTTACGTTTTCCTTTTTCATTGTTTTTTATTTTTAATTATTTTGACAAAGATAATAAAATAATGGATAATTTATGTCTAGCGGAGCAAAAATGTTTGGAAGAAAGGCGCATTAATTAGGACATGTGTCACACAGCTATTACGTGCTCACTCATTGTGCTTACCTAACGTGCCTACTACATCCGGACCCCCTCAACCCACCCTTGAAGAAAATTAAAATCCACTTTAACATGCTCACTTATGTTGTGCCTACTAGATCCGGTCCCTAAAACACAACTAAAGAATATATTTCAGTTTTATTGACAAATGTGGCAATGGTCACGACGACAGAAAACAGAAAGCATGTACGTCAAAGCCCAACAGAGTTTATAGAGGGCCCGTTTGGCAATCAAAGGATGCATTGAGTTTTTGCATGAAGATCTGAGCAGCCTGAAGCATGTTTGGCAGATGCACGTCTTTCCATGCATCTTTTTGCACGAGAATAAAAGACCAAAATGGGCTTTTCACATCTTTTTGGCATTCCGTCTTTTGGTGGTTAGATCTTTCACACGCCAAACAGAAATAGACTGAAAATCGGTCTTCTCGGCTTGTAAACAGCTGAAAGACCACACAGAAAGACACGCCAAACAGGCCTAGAGTTTACAAAGCTTAAAGCTGCTTTTGATTTATTGTAAGACTCAAAAGCAGTGTTGTAAGACTCAAATTGGACCGGATGGTAAAAACCAGAAACAGGTGAACGGTTCAACCGCCTGATCAATTGGAGAAAACTGTGTTTTGTAGAACATTCAATCTGGTCTGAGTCTTGCCACATTTTGGTTAAAACTTAAAAGAACAACATAAAATTAAAATTACATGAGTGTCCTAGTGTTTCCCAAGAGGAAAGAGAGGAAATAGACGCGTAAGGAAATTAGTGCTGTGTTTGGTTTCTCAATGATTTATTAGTAAGGGAAAATTCTTAAATCAATTCATCAAGAAATTCCTTGATGATTTTTTCCCCAACTTTCTCTTTCAGTCCGTGCATTGAGAATATCTCCCCATGACAAACACGAAAGATGTTCCCAGTGCACTGAGGGGATGGGCTGTGGGGCACGCTCTATGGGCAGCTTATACGATTATAGTAGAAAGTAACATTTTAAAAATCGACCTGGAAAGGAATCATTCTGGCCACTGGTTTCCGGGTTGATGGTCCAATTGTCCGGTTTGAATGGACAGCCCATTCTGACAGACAAATTAAAAAATAAAAAAACGATCAAAAACTGTTGAACAGGTCGACGGTTCGACCACTTGAATCAACAGGTTGTTGACTTTTTCAACAATTTTTGGCCAAATATCAGATTTGGGGTAAAACGAAGCCGATTGCCTGAACGGTTCCCGAGCCAAACGATCCCATCATCCGGGTCAATGGCGGTTCGAAAACCTTGGCAGAAAGGGACGAACTACCTAATGAGATTCCAATTACCTGAGGAGCACCGACCACTGTGAAGTAGCATCTTTTGACTGGATGATTTTCAAGTGATATTTTGTGGGTCGGACCAACCACTGTAGAGATTGTTGTGCTTGTGTTTCTGAAACTAGATTTGATAAATCCAGCTAAAGCCTGCATGCAATACACAAAAACAGTGGTCATTTTCTCTTTTTTCTTCTACCCAGGAAGAATCCGACACCTGATTCCACATACTCAGATTTGGGTTCAGATTAACCAAGTTCAATATTTTGGATTTTGAATTGGATTCAGATTACAGAGTTCAATAATGGGATTGAATTCAAGGCCCTATTCGCTATTCAGAAAGTTATTTACCTCTTTTACTCATACCCATGTTTTTTATTTTTTATTTTTTAGCTAAATAAGATAATAACTGTTTTAATCATAAAAAGTTATTATAAAAAGGAAAATTTTTTTTCCATCCAAGTGAAAAAATTATTTAACCACCTAGAAGATGAATAAGGGATACTTAAGAAAAATAAAATGTTTGTAGATTTTACGTTAAAAAAAAAAAAGAATACGAGTATCTTGATCAATGGAACCAAAATTTCATTAACCAACTTGGACCATTATGTAATTGAATCCAATCCAAATCCGAATCATTTACAGCCCGGGTTAGGACCAGATTAATTAATTAGAGATATGATGCTTTTCGAATTAATGTCAAACCTTTGGGCCCAGAACGTTGTTGAGCATTGTAAGCAATCCACTGGAGAAATGAACAGCAGCGGAGTTCTTCTTCTTTCTGATGTTGTCCCTTGAGCTGGTAATGAAGTGGAGGGGATCAACTTTTTCTTCATCACTGAATGAAGGGAGTGATATGCTCAACAAACCAAATCGATTTCCCCATAAATTAGCTTTCAACATATCCCCAATGTCTTGATATCCATTCAGCATTCTCATGTTTAAAGGAATCAATGCCGTTACGCGTGCCCCACTAGAAATAAAATCCATCCTTTGAATGTACAGTTGTATGGCGTATGATAATATCCCAATCACCACATCATTCACAGTCTGTTCAACAAACAAACAAACAAGTCATAAGACTCCAAACTTTACTCCACATAAGTTTTACCTAGACCTCAGGCCTGGGCCTGGTCCAACCCTGGGTCAAAGTCTCTAGTTTGCAGGGCTAGGCCCAACCTAGAACCCATGAATTCAAGCCCTATCCATGTATGTAGAATTAGCAGGTTAAATATATTTTAACTAAGGTAGCAATTTGCATGGGTTAGGCAAGATTTAAGGCTAACGCTGACCCAATCCTACCTAGACTTCAGGCCTGTCTGTCCCAACACTAGGTCAAAGTCTTAGTTTTCAGGCCTAGGCCCAAGCTAAAACCCATGAATTGAAGCCCAATCCATGCATATAGAATTAGCGGTTAACTTTTTTTTATTTGATTTTTTGGCTCCATGGGCCTACACAACAGGGGTAGTGTACATCCCTCAATCTAGAACTGGTCAAGCCCAATTCATGCATAAGCTTGGGTTGGTGATAGGAATGAGCGTGGGTCGGTACGGTTTAGTTTCGAGACAGAACCTGGATCTTACCTTGTAAGTTTTTGGAACCAGTAACTTACCTTGTGAAGGTCAGTCCTTGGCAGTTCTAAGGTATACTCGTGGAACTTGTTCTTTCTTTACTCTCCCCCTTCAAAAAAATGGTATGTTCTTTAAAAACTTAATTTTCAATAAATATAATATATAGTTTAAAACTTATATAATATTTTTATTAAGTTGAATAATTTAATATATATACATTACCATAATATATTAATACGTGGTTCGAAACTTATAATTATAATTTAAATTATGTAAATATTACCTTTTACATTACTTATTATACACATTCAAATATTAAAATGAAAATAAATGATCAAATCACTCAAGTAACTCAATGGTCAAGTGAAACTATAGCTTTTGTAACCATGAATGTATAAAATCAAATCTTCACATCCTCAAAAGTATTTTGGAATTTATTTCAAAGTAAGGCCGATTCAACCATGGCCAACCCAAGGCCGATTCATTGAAATGGTTCGAGTAGGATAATCCCCTAGACCCAAGAACCAGCCCTGATAGGGTCAGTTCAAGGTTGGATCAAAGTCGATTCTATTTGATTCGAGTAGAACTTACCCATTTTCTCACCCCTAATTGTTGAGATCGGACTCAAGTTGATGAACCCACCAAGTTTGCAACCCTAATTTCAGCACTCATTTTTGTTAACTTTAATTTCATAGTTATTAAACCCCTAATAACTATGTCAAATCGGCTCATACATGGTTGTACCTGAAAGTGTAAAAAAGTGGGCTTGAACATGATTAGGCTTTTAAATCATTGTCATCAAAAGTTGAAAATATATCACCCTACAAGAAGACCTTACAACGTTGCCAAAAATTATATACATATTATTAGATTGACATGAATAAAAAATATATAAGTCTGGAGATGTTTTAAAAGGTGTGAGGACTGTTTTTGTGAGGATTAAATCCAAATCAGATATAGAACCATCTTTGATGAACACACCAGTGATCTTTATACACAGCGTGGATCCAATACTGTTTGCAAGCTTGATTCAGCTACCAAGACATGATGCCAACAACGTCCCAACGGGCCATTCTAACCCCCTACCAACTTGATCTAATATCGCACATCTCACCATGAGACTAGGACTCACTATAAAAGTGTGGATCCACCCACCGTGTATGAGATGTGTGGTGTTAGATCATGTTGTTAGGTTGTTGGAATGCATATTGTTGGCAGGTGATCCAGACTCAGATGATAAGGGAGAGATGTTCCCAATATGGGACAGGGTTGGTAGTAGGGGTGAGCAAGAAAAATCGAAATATCAAATTGAACAAAATAACTAACTGAAATAGAATCGAAATTTTAGTTAACCGAACCAGCTAGTTCGATATTTTTAAAAAATCGAAGGTACCATTTCGGTTTCGGTTAACCAATATAGAAAATTGGCGATTAACCAAACTGACCAGTATAAATATATTTCTATATATTTTATGTATATTATATATATTATATTTTCTATGTATTATAAATTAATAAATATGCATTATATATAAATATATATATTTATAATATATAATATATTATTTATTATTTAAAATATAATATTATATATATATCTAACTTTTTATTATATATTTATATATTTTTTATAATATATTGTAAATATAAAAAACTGAAAAATTGACTAGCCAAACCAATGATTAACCAAATTGGTCAACCGGTTAATTGGTTGACTTTGATTTGATTTTAGTTACCGGTTTTCCAAAAAAGGTAACCCTGGTTCGATTTAAAAAATAGACTCACTAACTGAATCGTGACTTAGGAGTGGCAAATGGGTGGGTTGGATTGGGTTGAATACCAACCCACCATGACCCATCATCATTCATCAATCCTTATTAAAGGGTCATAACCCACCCTAACCCACTTGACCCATCCATATTGACCCTTAACCACCCTCACCCATACTAATCCACCTACCCTCATCTATAAATACAAAAATGGGTTGAGACGACCCATATACCCAAAATAAGAACTTTTGAGAGAATAATCTCTCTCAAGACTGCCACGTGACAAAAACAAGTCAGGCCAACCCGTATACTGAAAAATGTAAAAATTGTAGATAAATGCAGAAAAATGCAAAAAATATTTAAAAAATTGCAGAAAATTCAGAACTTTTGAAGAAAAAATTAGAAAATATGCAAAAAATACCAAAAAATGCATGAAAAACACCAAAAAATGCAAAAATTATGCATTAAAGCACCAAAAAACTGTAGAAAATACCAAAAATTACAGAAAATAGCAGAAAATACAAAAAAAAATGCATATTTTATAAATGTGCTTTCGTAAAAGTGGTTTCACAAAAGTACTTTTATAAAAGTACTTCTATAAAAGTAATTCCACAAAAGTGCTTTCATAAAAGTACTTTCGTAAAAGTGCTTTTATGCTTTCATAAAAGTACTTTTATGAAAGTGTTTTTATGCTTTCAGAAAAGTACTTTTATAAAAGTGCTTTCATGTAAAAGTGCTTTTATGCTTTCATAATAGTGTTTTCGTAAAAGTACTTTCATAAAAATACTTTTGTGCTTTCATAAAGTGTTTTTGTGTAAAAATGCTGTTGTAAAAATACATTCATAAAAGCACTTTTGTAAAGTGTTTTCATAAAAGTACTTTCATGTAAAAGTACTTTTGTAAAAAGTACTTTCGTAAAAGTCTTTTTTATAAAATCACTTTATAAAATTATTTTTGTATAAAATTACATATAAACACGAAAAGTTAATAAAATCTATTTTGTTTTATTTTTAGTTTTAAAATGAAATGTGACAATTTAGAGTTATAATAAGATAGACGTGTTAGGAATTCTATTTTATTGGTAGCAGATTCCCACTTCGCCGGTGTATTCATTCTTAATTGTTTAGGTACTCCGTCCGTGTATACCTCTGTTTGTAGCAGATCCGTATGTCAGTCCATGCAGCCATGACTTTAGTACTTTTCAATACTATTACTTATTGCACGGAATTTACATGGATAAAATTAGTGTAGAAAAAATCATGGTTGCATGAACGTTGATAGAGAAGAAGCTCGCATTCACTGCGACAGCCAATCGAATGAGACCACAATAGCACATCTACATCTACTGCTTTGTGTCAAAGTAATAATTGGCTGTCCATGAGGCTTTTGTTGTATGGACTGAGGTGTCAACTGTCAACAACCCTGTGGACAGCACAGGCTGTTTAGGGTCTTTCTGCACATGATATATCACCCCATTCAGTTCTTATATGTTTTTTTGGGTTATTAACTAAAGTATTCCTATAATTTCATGCATTTATTTCAACCTAATTTTAATTTTATAGTTTTTATTTTATAAAACACCCCTTATATATTACAACCTATTTATATACTTAATCAACTTTTACCAATTAAGTGTTTATTTTGCCATTTAAAATTAGTAACATCATCATCTAAACTGAGTGAAAAATGTTCAAGGGCATAGATCCATGACTGTTTATTCCAAAAAAAGTACACGTCACATTTTTTGTATAGAAAACAAAATTGACCAAATATAATCAAATACAGTGGTTGCTTGTGTCTTGGTAGAGGGCAAAAATAGTATTTTTTATTTTTATTTTCTTTTGATTAAATTTATTCAAATAGACATTAGGGTCAAAACTGTCATTTTCCAGTCATATACTAATTGAAGGTCAATTAAGTAGATAGATTACAAACTATAGGAGGTGTTTTAATAAAATGCAAACTATAAAATATATTTTAGTAAATCTATGAAACTATGGGGGTATTTTAGTAAATGATCCTTGTTTTTTACTTAAAAATATTAATTAAAGTTACTATTTTACCTCACAACCATGCTAATCATGCATACCAAAATATAAAACATAGAGTACATTAACTTTAAGATACTAGATTGTACAACTGATGGGATGCAAGTGGGTATGCATTGAAGACACTGCTTGTATATACAAAACATTGGTGTATTCACTTGTGATAAGTTGCCCAATTGCCATGGGGACTTCCAACTTTTGTTATGACATGATTCACTGCCACGGGGACTTCCAACTTACCCAGGTAAATGCAGCTACCTGGGTAAGTTTTTTCCTAGGAAACACTTACCCATGTTCTTTTATTTCTCGTGTAAATAAGGCAAAAGCCATTTTAGCCATAAAAATCTATAATTAAAAAAGTCATTTATGTCCCATTCAAGTGTTGCTGTATTGTCAATTTTTTCCCTAGGTGAGAAAGCTATTTTTACCCACCTAAGATACCTATTTTTTCCTAGGAAACACTTACCCATGTTCTTTTATTTCTCGTGTAAATAAGGCAAAAGCCATTTTAGCCATAAAAATCTATAATTAAAAAAGTCATTTATGTCCCATTCAAGTGTTGCTGTATTGTCAATTTTTTCCCTAGGTGAGAAAGCTATTTTTACCCACCTAAGATACCTAGAAAAATAAATTTTCCCTGGTTCCCACATAATTAAATATGAAAAAGAAACATTCCCCCTCTAAAAATCTGAAAAAAGAACGCCCCATTAAGGATGGGTTCACTCAAATGCTAAAATCATGTTGTAGCAAAAGTCGTTAAATTATGGTTTATCTCACCTCATAATTTTTTTTTTGTCTTTTTCATTTTATTTTAATCCCCACCTACGATACACACGTACCCTATCCTTATACCATATCATGTAAGATTCCGTAAGAGTGATGAATTTATGAAGTTGGGAATCAATAATTTTGTCAAAATTAAAATTAAAGAAAAACACTACAGAAAATAGTCGGAAAAAAAAAACCAACCACTTTTGCTACTACATGGCTTTATCGCTGCGCTAAAACCACGTAATCAAAGCCGTCGATCATACTGTGGCCCCAGATAAGTTGTTGATCAGAGCGCTACAGCAATACATGAAAGGCAATGATTCACAGTTTTAGGCCTGCGCTAAAACCATGTGGTAGCAAAACAAAACGGCGGAGAAGGCGGGAAGAGATAGTTCAGCTAACTTACTGCTCCAAGCTTGGACCTAATTCGTTTGATGCAATCAAGAGAAAATGAGACAGGTGAGATTTCCATGGGCTGGAGCCCTACCGGCGGCGTCCCCGATCGGATCGGCGTCTTATCATCTCGCAGAAACGTCCCCTGCAACGTGCTCACAGCAGAATCTCGTACTGTGTTAATGAACCAGGAGATCAACACCGAAGCACTCCTTGACCAGCTGTTCTTCCTTCCTGCTTTGGAAGTGGAAGAAGGGAACGTAATGGGAAGCGATGGGTCGTCCTCCCGTCTGCAGAGCGTCATGATCGAACCCAACGACGAGTAACCATCTCCCAGCGCGTGACTGAACTTGAACACCAGAGACCCTGCGCCATTGCTGGTTGGATACATGATCGCATGGACCTCCCATGGGGGAAGATTGTCCGAGAATGGAGTCACAGATACTTTGGTCAAGTAGTCCTTGAAATGTTTGTCGTAGTCCTCCATGGATAGTCCTTCCGGAAACGAAGCTACGAAGATGTGGTCTTCGTAAGCTACTTGAGTAACTTTCTTCCACCGATGAACACCCTTTCGGTCCGTTACAATGACGGAGAAAAGACGAGGATCAGACGTGGTGTGCATGGCTTTAAGCAGCTCCACGGTCTGAGACTTGTCGAACGGCACGTCGAATCCTGCGACCACGATGATGGTCAAGGAGTGCATGATTTGTGAGAGAGGGCTAAGCGGCGGAAATCCTTCTAAGTTTTCCATTGCTTGAGCTTGCTTTTCCTGGTCAGCTGAAGCCATTGTTGATAACTACTCTTCGATGGAAATCTCAAATTCTCCGCCTTTGTTTCAGTTGTTTTGGGGGGCAGAACTGCCAGTGATGATCAAGCTATTTAAACAGAAAACAGGTGAAATAGAATTAAGTGTTTGAACAGATTGTAGTTGCTTCACATTTACTCTGCACTGCCACAACCCGCTGATTTATGATCTCTCACCTGTAATGACAGAGGTCGGTTAAACATGCAAAGATTTAACTCTGTACTAGAATGACTTCTCACTGCTGGCTCCGACATTCTAACACGACAACGTGGTGGGCCTGGCTGTGCAGCTTAGAAAAGGGAACCAGGAAATTTGCACCAAATTAGGGTTTCTTGCCATGGGGTTATTATATATATATATATGCCACCTATTTTGGGTCGACGGTTCGAATGAATAGTCGATTTTTACAACAAAAATTACAATAAAAAAGTTATGGAATTGTTGTAGTAATCGGTTTTCGGGTTGATAGTTCGATTGTCTGGTTCGAATAGATGATCCATTCTCACAACAAACATTACAGTGAAAAAATTGTATGAGATTCATTAAGTAGTATTATTCGTGTTATGTCATTTGAGTGCATAACTCATATGACTCAAAAATGGAACCATTCTAGCCATCGGTTTTTGGGTCGATAATTCGACCGTCCGGTTCGAATGGATGAACACACCGTTCTAATAACAAAAATTAAAAAAATAAAAAAATGGCCAAAAACCATTGAACGGGTCGACAATTCGACTGCTCGGGTCAATGGGTCGTTGACCAATTCAACGGTTTTTAGGCCAGGGATCGGGATTGGGGCAAAATGGAACCGCTTGCCTAGATGGTTGCCAATTAAAAAAATTAAAAAAACTGCAATTCGACCATCCGGTTCGACGGACGGCCCGTTCAGATAACAAAACTTAAAAAAAATAAAAAATGGCCACAAACCATTAAATGGGTCGACGGTTCAACCACTCGGGTCAATGGGTCGTTGATCGATTCAACGATTTTTGGCCAGAAACCGAGATTGGGGTAAAACGGAACCGATTGCTTGGATGGTTCCCAATTTAAAATTAAAAAAACGGCGGCTCGATCGTCTTGTTCGATAGACAACCCGTTCTGACAACAAAAATAAAAAAAAAACAGCAAAAAACCATTGAACGGGTCAACAAGTCGATAGTTCGATCGCCCGAGTCAATGGGTCGTTAATCGATTCAATAGTTTTTGGCCAGGGACTGGGATTGGGGTAAAGCAGAACCAGTTTCCTGGACGATTCCTAGGCAAAAATGTCTGTTCGTCTGGGTTAACGGCGGTTCGAAAACTATGGTTTTTTGGGCTTTTGGATTTTCACTATTCAAAGGTTTCTTCTACTATTGGTTTTATTTGAGCGTGCAGTATGTTACTTTTTTTTTTCATTTTCTGCTTTAGTTTTTTTTGGTGTATGTTTGGTCTTTTTCTTCAAGATCCTTCAAAACGGTCTAGGGTTTACCACCATTTTATTTATTCCATTTTATTTTTTCTTTGAGTTTTCTTGTGCGATTTTTTTTATTGTTTTTATCTTCTTACAAAACGATCTACTTTGTCTCTTTCTTTGATTGCATATATGTTTAGCTCTGCTTCAAAGCGGAACTTTGAACTCGACTTTCTGATTTTTTTTTTCTTTGGGTTTTCCAGTTTGGTGGATTTACCGCTATTTTTTTTCTGTGTTTAAGGTCACTTTGGATTTATCTTTCAAGGTTTTGGAATCCCTTGCAATGTCCACCCTTCCCATGACTATGACTACAAAGTTATTTCGTCTAATTATTGATATCTAGAAAAAACAACCCATAAATAGAACCATTCTGGCCACCGGTTTCCAGGTTGACAGTTCAAACAGATGGCCCGTTCTAACAACAAAAATTGAAAAATTAAAAAATAAAAAATGGCCAAAAACCGCTAAACAAGGGGTCGGCCGCCCAAGTCAACGAGTCATTGATTGATTCAACAATTTTTGGTCAGGGACCGGATTTGGAGTAAAACGGAACCAATTGTCTGAACGGTTCTCAAGCCAAACAGGTCCTACTATCTGGGTCAACTGGGAGTTCTTGATGTGAAATAGAGGACATCTATGAAGTAGAACTAAGAACTATCACTGTATGATCATATTAATTCTTTTATATGACATGCTTTACTGAAATAATATTTAAAAAATGAACACCTGATGATTTCTTTTAAGTCTTTATATGAATTTCAATACGTGAATACTTATAATTAGAAGTTTCTTATTAAAAAACTATTATCTTTTTTAATATAATAAATAGCAATAATTCCAGCCCCTGCGAAATAGGGGCCCCTCCGCTAGCATATATATTAATAAATTCTAATTCCACTAGGTGCCAGTTGAATGCCACCCTACGATGAGATGAGGTAGTAATATCGCCGGTTTTAAACCATTTTTGGAATGAGAGACTTAGTTCAGATTACGTTTGGTACCATTAATGCAATTTATTGATGATGAAACTTTTGGGGTTCAAAAATAGAAATTGATGAATTGTCACTTGCACAAGGAGTCACTTCAACTGAAAAAGAAAATGCTTGTCGGGGCTGATCATTGCTGTTTAGAGTTGAACCATCTGAATTAGTGATGCAACAGCAATTTGTATAGATCAACCAACACTGTTTTTTATTATACATATATGACATGACAATTCATATTTTTAACATCATTTTTTATTAAATTAATAATCGAACCTAAACGTTTCATAATAAACACTAATGGTACCAAAACACGAAAGAACATAGCAAAAGTGAGCCGCCCTACAATGCTTCACAGCACATCTCCGCCGTGTATTGAGAATATCTCTCAATGATAACTGGTTTGATTTATCATCGAAAAATGTTCAAATATTCTCAATACACGACAGAGATGTATTGTGAGGCGGAGATGTGAACTCGTTAGATATATCCTTATGACCCCACTGTTATTAGCATTACTATGTTACTTCATCTAATTCAAGATGAGGCACAACAATACATAAGAGGGCCTTGATTTCACAGTTTTACTGTGGGGCTAAAACCATGTACCAAAACTGGTTTGATTTATGTAGAGGAGGGATCTGAAATTCAAATTAGCTGCATTTGATGGCTGTATTAAAAACACTTCAACCAATAATAACCCCATGTTGGAGTGATTGAGGAGCATATACATTCAAGTGAGAGGTCTGCATAATTTAGTGTCAAATAAATATTTGAAATAAGTGGACTGAACTATAAAAACCCCATATCTTTAAATCTTAAATATACTTGATTGCCCCTCGAGACAACATCAAATTATTGCAGCTGATCAACGGTCTGCTACGAATAAGATGTGTACACCAATCGGATTGTTCCGCCGGGTCCTGCACGACAATACATGGGTTGTGCTGAGTTTAGGGTTTTAGAGATTTATGAATTGGCACAACGTGGCGCAATTGAGAGGGCCATGTCGCCCGTAGGCCATGTACCGGCATGGTCCAATATGCATTACAATTAATTCATATGTGATAATTATATAATATATATATATAATTTTTTTTCAATTTTTTTAAATAGACCTCTCGTAGTTTGGCTCAATCCACAACCGGACCTAGCCTAAGGCTCGGCGGGCTCAAGTCACGGATTGTGCCAGGCTGGGCTGACCCTCAAATTATTTCAGAAGAGGGAGGCACGGACCAGGATGGCTCATAGACCAAAACGGCATGGCCCACATTTTATACGGGCCACATGCAGGCTCTGCCCGTGCCGACCTAACACGGCCCGATTTACACCTCAAACAGATAGCACTTATACCGCATTCACTCCAGACATGTTTAATTTTGTTTGAGTTATATATTGTACACTGACATCGTGGATCGTTGGACTCATGATATTTCCGCAACAGTGGTGTGAACCGTGGAGTGTGGTGTGGTGTGTATAGTAAACCAATTTACCTTTAATCTTGGATTTCCATGAAACCTGGAAGGTGGGAAGTTCTCCAAAAGTTATTCCATTACATTTGCAAAAGGCTCTTATACGGAGAGCAAGTTATAAATGAAAAATCCGGATTGTGTAATAAATTCAATGGAAGTACAGACAGTCCCAGTGTAGATTTCTGATTTAATTTTTACTGTAAAATTAAAAACATTCAAAAGGTCAAAACCCCACACTCTATGCACTCATATTCGTCCATAAATTGACATCAATTCCAAACTGATACCTATCCAAAATATACTTTGAGCCTACAAATTCTGACCCTAGGCTGAACCGTAATTCTCCCTAAATTCAAACCATAACATCAATTACAATTAACTTTTGGTTTTGGTTTTGGTTTCAGATGCCGGTGAGTTTTACGTTTCATTGGTTTGGTTAATCGAACTATGATCGAACTGATCCTATCAGTCTTTTAAAAAATTTAAACCAATTAAAAGTGAATAGAATCAATTGGTTAATAGTTAGAATGATTAACTATCGGTTTTTTGAATACGGGTTTGGAGTTTGTCTAACTGGATTTTGCAGTTAAAAATGATTTCTGGCTTATTGGTTCAGTTTTTAGGTTTTCTGATTTTTCACTAGCACCCCTATATGCGACAAGATCACATGAAATGTTTTCTCATAAATGAGGGGGTTGGGGTTGGGGTTGGGGAGTTCATTTTTATTGTTCAGTACATGTTCAAAATGCCTTTGTACTAGGCCGACAACAGAAGATAAATAGAATTATTGTGTCCAATGCAGTTCACTCTAAAGAAGGATAAGAGAGGTAGGTCTGACTCTTTCGTTTTTAAACTCATCTTTCTAAGGCATATGACACATTAGAATGGTCATTTTCGTTATAAGCATTTCAACTTTCTAATGCCTATAACAGATTATAATGGTCATTTTCATTAAAAGCATTTCAATTCAGAGGCTTTTCCAGCATTTTTTGCAACCTAATTGTATTGTGTATCTATAGTCTCTTTTTCTGATCTATTCTACTAAATGATTATTCTTCAGCCTCCTTTCATCCACAAAGGGGACTAAGGCAAGGTTTCCCTTTGTCACTGTATTTCTTTTGTCCCGTTCATTTTTCGGTAAATCACTTATCTGGGTAAATGCATTTATCCATGTTCTTTTATTTCCCATGTAAATAAGGCAATAACCATCAGTCATAAAAATTTCATTATTAAAAAGGGTATTTTTGTTCTATTCAAGTATTGGCAACTTTCCCTATATGGGAAAGTTAATTTATCCACTTAGAAGATGGGTATCACTTACCTGGAAAATAAACTTTCGCTGGTCTCCACATAAATTTGAAAAATGAATATGGGTTTCTTGATCAGTGGGAAACAAAATCCTATTGACCAACTTTTCCCCCTCTCAAAATCCAAAAAAAAGAATGCCCCCTTTATATCGGCCATGGATGTATTATGATGCATGCTTTATAGTAAGTTATTGGCTCATGATTTCTATGGTATTCGCTTTGGCAATGGTGTTTTCCTAATGAATCATTTACAATCTATTCTCTCACAATTTGGCATGTGGTCAGGACAAATGGTAAATGATGATAAGTCTTCATACTATTCAGTACAAATAGTATTAGAAGAGATAGACAAAGTATCCTAAATTTGTTAAATGATGATGAGTGAGGTATCCTAAATTTGTTAAATGTGCATTTGATGTCACCATATGAAATAAAAAAAAAACGCCTAGTGGGGTGGAAAGGCCGATACCTCACTCATGCAGGTAGAACAATTATGTTGAAGAGCACATTTTCATCAATTCCCAATTATTTTATGTCTACAAGATTTCCTTTAGACTAAATTTGGAAGCGATGTAAATCAAGAATAGATGTAAAACTTACATTGATTCAGTTTTGCACGTGTTTGGAAGGAGTGTGTAATTATGATTGACATAAAACTCTACTTTGATTCAGTTTGGTGTGTGTTTGGATGGAGTAGAGTTTTACATCGATAACCGATGTAAACCCCATCAAACGTAAAGTTTTACATCGATACACTCTTCCATCTATCACGTTTTTCAAAAAGCAACAATCACTTTCACTGTTCAGTGTTAAATGTTATCAATGTATTTTTATACCAATAACATTTTACACTGATTTCAAACGCAGCCCTAATGTTTACAAGGTCAATACTGGATTGGAAATGAATTTTTAGTGGGTGCCTTCGATAACAAAAATATATATATATGTACTTAAGGCGTTGATCAACTAGACTAAATTGAAAGAAGAGGGTGGATGATATCGTGTCTATTGAAGAATAAAGCACAAATTATGAGATTATGCTGGAGATTCATGACTTCGAACAATAGTTCTTTCATTCCAACATTCCAAATATTTATCAAATGCGATTTCTTTCTGGAATGTCACTCCAAATGACAACAGCTCTGATTGTTGGGCTGATGTGTTAAAATGTAGGGATGATTATTATGGCTGATATGGTGAGGATGGGACATACATATGTTCATTTCAATGACTCATGGATTCCTCGATTCAATATGTTTTAAAAGCTCATTCAGTCTGCAAATTAATGTTGTTTGTGATTGCACTTTGAATGATTGGCTGATTGGTAGTCGAAGTGGCTCGATCCCTATCATTTTTTGCAAAATGTGTCGTTATCATGTGGCTCATTTGCAAAGATAGATGCAAAATAGCTTTGGAGGGCGAGGAGGTAGACATCCATTCCACTGTCATCAATACTAATGCTCAAATCAATGAATTACAAAATCGTATTCAATCCGATTGTAATGTAATCGATAGGAGTGTCATTTGAACTGGATTTGGTCCAATCAGATCTAGTTTAATGTGAATCCATTACTAATGGACCAGGTTCACTCCAATCCAATGAATATTTTGGATGATGATTTTTTACTGGTCTAATTTAATGTTTGGACTGTCTAATTTGTTCAAATCCATCTTAATTTATATTGGTTTCAACCCAAACCCAATCCATTGACATCTATATTCTTATCTTATATTAATGGACCAGATTTTAGCTTAATTCAACACAATTCAATATAAATTTATTATGGACTAATAAATATTTTGGATTGGATTGATCCAATCCAATATGTCTTGTTGGTTCATCCAATCTGTCCAAATTAATTTCGGTCCATTGACACCCTAAATAATCCATGATCATCATAGTATGCCATAATTCTAAAAGGAGCAAAAAAGCTTGCTAAATGCTCTGTAGTAGAATTTGGCTATTTGGAGAGTATCAAATTTTCTTTGGAGCTTGGGCTTTCTTATATAGTGTTTGATGGAGACTCTTTTAACTATTGTACAAGACCTATTAGAGGGGAGCTTACATTCCTCCTTGGCAAATCCGTAGATTAGCAGAGCTCTGTGTGCTAATCTTCCTCGGTGCTCTTTTGTTTCTGCCCCTAGATTAGCAGACAAGACAATGCATGCAGCTCACAGGATTGCCCAATCTTGCAGAGCTCTGTGTATACTTGGTCAACGATTCCTTCTTTCCTTGACCATTATTGTATTGCTGATCACATTAATTTGAGCACTTAATGAATCCGCATTTTCAGGCAGAGGGAATGGTGTGACCATGATTGTAGCTGTAGATTGCAGTCCCTAATAATTTCTACACCTTTGTTTCCTGCATTAATCAACTAATAATATGGCAGGTTTATGGGACTTGTGTAAAACTCAGTAATTCATCTATTGCATCATTAGAAGAAAGAGGAAAAGTCCATAGAGTTTAATTCTGCTGCAATTATGGTTGCGCTTGGAAACGATGCAAATATGTAGAGTGTAGAATGGTCTATATAAATTACAAAGTTAGGTTAATTTTGCACTGACAAATTTATCATCTTACCAAATAGATTTTTTAGCTGTAATGTATACAGATACGAATTCTGGTAAAGTATATGCCATTTTTTTTTATCAAAAGCCCATTTGAATGCAAATTTACTTCTTTTTTATTGATGTACTTTACATCTTATTATCAATGTAAATATGCATTGGAAAATGTGTTTTCCGTCATTTATCAATGCATAAATGTAATGTTGCCAAACACAAGCAAAAGTGAACCTGAGTGCAAATTTACCCTGAACCGGGATTTACATTCCATTTGCATCCTTTCCAAATGCAGTTTATAATCCCATGCAACTCCAATGTAATATGGACATACCAGCATTAAATAACTTTAAGATATTACATCAACTGAATTTTTTTTTTTTTAATTTCAACATTTGTGTGTTATTAATTCATTGGGGGTTGTATGATACAATGGTTGTAACAAATTTTCTTTTTCCAACTTATACATGAGAAAACATTTCCGTGTCTTATGTGATGGGCCATGTTTGAGAGTGTTTATGTTAAAAATAAGTGCTTATTCCAATAAATACTTGTTTGCATTTGGCACCCAACTTTGTCAAGTGAAATAAGCACTTATTTCATATTGGGTGTTTGGTAGTCTTTTTCTCCAATAAGCACTTAAATAAGCATTTATAACTATTTTGCCCTTTATTTGCTTTCAAATTTTCAAAATATACCCTTATGAAAGTACTTTTATTAAATTACTTTTAGAAAAGTATTTTTACATGAAAGCACTTTTATAAAGGTACTTTTACAAAATTCAACTAGGGATAATTTTATAAGTGGTATTTTAGAATTCCACTAGGGATAATTTTGGAAGAAAAAATTGAGTAAGTGCTTATTGTATAAGCACTTAAAAAAAGCTAAAAATTTGGGCTTAAAAAATAAGTCCTTATTTTTAAAATAAGCATTTATTTTAGGATTATTTCCCAAACACCAATATGTGCTTAATGGTGTGGTCTCGACCCAAATAAGCACTTATTTCGAATAAGTATTTATTTTTAAGCACTCCCAAATATGGCCCAGTGGAATGTAAATACACCAGCGCTTGAAATAAAAATAAGGTAATGCCAAGCTTTGAATTTATTGCAGATGCTGGTAAGTTTTCACTTTATTTTAGGGTCTCTAGATTGTCCTACCGCTATGATCATATATAGGAAATGCGAGCTCCTTATACATATTTATATTGATTCACATGTAGGGGTGTCAATGGACCAGTTTTGGATTGAACCCCATCCAAACCAAAATCAATTTGGACGGATTAGACAGACCAACAACACATAGTGAATTGGACCAGTCCGGACTTTGTAGCCCAACGTATTTACTGGATTGAGCCAAAATCTGGTTCATTGATAGAAGATAGAATATAAGTGCCAATGGACCAGGTTTGGGTTAGAATTACTCTAAATTAAAACAAAATTGAACAGATTGAATACATGGTCCAAACATTGAATTAGACTAATCCAAAATAGTCCAAAATATTCATTAGATTGGATTGGACCTGATCCATTTGTAGTGGACTTACACTAAACTGGATCCAATTGGACCAAATCCAGTCCAATTGACACCCGTAGTCACATGCACATGTAGAGAGTTGGCATGTTCTCCACTTGTTTCTTTTATACCTACACTAACTAATCAATGTCTGATAACTAGGTGCCCCGAACATATATTTAAAGCATTAGATTAATTGTTAAATTTAATTAGTAATTGATAAACAGTAAATTAATAATTAACTATGTATTAAAAAATAAACAGTAAAAACAATAAATTATATTAAATTTAACAATTGTGGTTGTTTTACAATAAATTTAATATAATAATTACTATTTAAAATACATTATTGTTGATTTATGATTTCTTCCATACACTTGGTGTTGCTTACACTTGCTCTTGGTCTTCTGTAACTTCTTTCTTTCTTACCTAATATTCTTATAGATATCAGACAGACCTTTTTCTGAGTTAGTTGAACGAATTTGTCTTCGGGCTTTAAAAAAAATAATGGAAGAAATCATAGTTTGGTAAGCTATTTAATGGTGACTATGACGTATAAAACAATCGAACCGTTGGAAGGGTCGTTCATCAATAAAGAAGCTTTGATTTCTCGGAAAAAAAAAATAAGAAACTTGAGAGAATGTACTATAGAGTGTGCAAGTTGTTCATGATTCATGCACTTCATAGATATCTATTATATATGTTGTGTTAGATTTCGTGAAGTAGTAGAGCAGAAGTTGTGTGGATATGCTGACAATAGCAACAGTGATGCTGGAAGCCAACCAAATAACTTATTGCAGACAGCAATCTATCTAGCTAGTCGGTGCTTGGTGGGATTCTGGGTGTAACATGAGATCTTGACCCAACACAGAACCCATTGCCATCCTTGTCAAGAAAAGAAAACACTAAAAATTTCTTATTGTCAAAATACCTCATTATTAATTAATTAATAATATATAGGTCTCAGGATTGTGAGGGGTCACTCCATTATTTAATTATTGTTCAGTTTAAAAAATAGGATAAATTGCAGATAAATATCTTGTATTTTGGGATTAGTATCATAGTACCTGAATTCCAGAAAATTGTTAGCTTCGTACAGTTCTTTTTTCAGCTTTATGTGGGGATTAGGGAAAGTTTATTTTCTGGGTACCACTTGCTCGGGAAAGTGATATCCATTTCCTAAATGAGTAAATAACTTTCCCACATAGGGAGGAAGTTGCCAACACTTAAATGGGACAAAAATACCTCTTTTAATAATGAATTTATATGACTAAAATGGTCATTGCCTTATTTACTAGGGAAACAAAAAGAACATGTGTAAATGTACTTATTCACGTAAGTGTTTACGAGGAAAAACTTACTCACGTAATTGCATTTACCCAGATAAGTGACTTATCGAAAAGTGAACGAGGCCTTATAGAAAGCAGTCTTACCAGTTATTTGTATTATATGATGGATGATATGTGCGACTTAATTTTCTGAAAAAAACAAAGTTATGCTTTTTGATATTTTTAAGATCATTTTATCCTTTTCTTCAAAATGTTAATAATTTGGGTTTTTTTTTCATATTTTCATTCAAATTTGGACGTCACAGTCTCATAGAGAAAACCAAGTAAGAAATTGGCCACTCACTCAAATAGAGGCAGGCGCGAGATTAAAATTGTTGTTGGGTCCTCCCCTCCATTAGAAGCATCATAAAGTTTGTGAATCCATTCAGAGGAGATGCCTCAACCTATATCTTAGCCATACCCATAATCCTCCCTCTCTCCAAGATTGAAGATCTTGCCCTTGCCATTCTGGTCTCTACTCTCTCGTCTCTACTATATTGGAAATGAAAGTTGTTGTAATTATAATGCTCAAGGATACAATCTCCATTTGGACTATCAAAAAATAATCTCCTTACTCTAATGTTGTAATTACAAAAATTAATATTTTTATTAATTTTAATAATAATTAACAATTATATAGGAATGACAATAGGGTGAGTTTAGGATAGGGCACCCTATCCCTGTCCCTACCCCATAATTATGGGCGGAGCCAAGGGTGGTGGAGGGGAGTCATGCCCCCCCCCTATATTTTAGCCCCCTTACCCATGTTTCCTAGCTTTTGCCCCCGTGTCCATGTTTTCTACGCTTTGACCCCCCTTAATAAAAAATCTTGGCTCCCTGCCCATAGTAAAGACACTCTACCCCATCCCTAGTGTCAAGCGGGTTCAGGGCAAGGCAACTATTCCTCGATATCGGGCGAGTTCAAGGTCAAGGCACCCCACTCCTCATCATGGATGGGGAATCCTCGAATTTCCCTGCCCTGTCCCTAGTATTGGGTGGGTTCAAGTAGAGGTGTAAATCGGGTCGTGCTTGCCTCCCCTAAGATAATTTAGGGGTCGGTTCGGTAAGGCCCACGACTCGAGCCTGCACGGGTTTGTGCCATGACATAGGCTGACCTTGTCCATGGGCCGATCCTTGGGCCAAGCCAGGTCGTGGACCAGACCAAGCTATGAGAGGTCCATTTAAAAAAAATGAAGAAGATGTTTAAATTTTTATTTCATATGACTTTTTATGTATACAATTGTTTATATATACAATTAGACCTATTCATCGGCCGAGTAGTCCAATGGCCCAGCTCAGCCTGACCCGTTAGTTTTTGGGCTTGGACAAAACTTCATGCATGTGGGCTCGAGCTCGGGCTTTCTCAAATAAGCTTGGCCTGATACTATTACATATATAAAAAAGTACTTATTTTATATATATATATATATATTAAATATCAATTTTCTATTAGAAAATCTAAATTAGTTGAGCTTTGAGCTTTATATAAGGGCTAGGCTCGGGTTGGGCCGGGCTTGCACATTTTTTGTTGATAAAGAGGCCCGTGTTAATTATAAAACTATGATTTTTTATAAATTAAAATTTTTATTTTACAAATTAAAATTAAAATTTCTTATTTTTAGTTAATTCTTGGTATTTTTCATTATTATTCAGTAATTTTTTCAATAAAATATTGTTAATAAAATGGGTTATGCATTTTAAATTTTCATTAATTTTTATCATTTTTAATGAGTTCATTATGCACAATAAAGGTCTCAACTCATAAGTTATCTAATAATATTATTAAAACTATGAATTAATATTTTTATATTTAAACTTCTTATTTTTATTAGCATTTATTAAGTTTGATTTTTAAGTGGAATTAAAATACATTTTTAATATTTACTAAGTTTTTATAATATTTATTTTTAGTGAAAGTTTAGTGGATTTTTAAATTAATAATTTTTTGATTGTTTCACCTCTACCTATTTACATTATTTGATTTATATTACTTCTCTCTCTCTCTCTCTCTCTCTTTTAAATGTAATAATAACATGCATTAAAATAAGAGGCATTGTAAAACCCCAAAGTCTCTCTCTAATAGTGTGCAATTTTATTAATCTAATTAAGATAAACAATGATTACTATTTTATATTTAAAAAAAAATAAGAAAAAATGCAAAAAATGGAGAAATAGATAAATAACTTCTCTCAAAGGAGAAACATGTTGATGCTTTCATCACGGATGCAAAAGCCAGCAAACAATGATTACTATTTTATATTTACTATGGTTTTTAAAATCGATTCAGAGATCGAATCGGTCAGGGGTCTCGTTATCGGGACTAACGGTCAGTCCATTTTGACAAAAATAAAAAATAAAAAAAATAAAAAATAATTAAAATCGTTCGAACAATTAACTACCCATGTCAATGGTTTACTGACCAAAACCAATGGTTTTTGGAGAAAAATCAGTTTTGAAGAAAAATAGACCTAACTTATTCCCGGTTTTTCCAATCCGATCATCCGATCCGGTCCAGTTTGTGGTTACTTTCCTTTCCTCTTAAGAGCCTCTGGTTTTTCACTGGAATATGTGTAGGACTGGCCAATGTTGCAATATCTTGTTTAATGAATCTCCACTATTAGGTTTTTCTTTTTGGGTGGGTCTCAGATGAATTAAATGGTATTTTTTTCTTGGTGTTTTAGTGAATAGCTCCTCATTAAGGAGGTTGTGAGCTCTGTAATACCTGAAGCTAAAGTTGGGTCAAGTACCATAACCTCAAATATTTCATTATTTATTCATTTGGTTCAGGCATTTAAGCTGTTATCAACCAACCCCTTAGTTTAGAACGTAACTCTTTGTTTTTCAGTTTTTCTTTTACCTTTTTACTTCAAATCCAATTTCATTTTGAAGCATGGCATTGCCAATGACAATGAGAGCAGTTTCTGAACCTTCCACCTCCTTGATCTAAGCCAGCATTTACAGTATCTTCAAATAAATAAATAAATAAGTAAAACTGGTTTTCCCTCGTTTTTCTTTTAAGGCTCAGTTTGAAAGGAGTACAAACACAAATATGTAGAGTGCAAATACATATAAAATACAAGAATTTATACTCTACATATTTATATTTATACTCCTTCCAAACTGAGCCTATAAAACTAACAATTCCTATGGAAGTCTGGTTTTCACCAACTATTTCTTCTTCTTCTTCTTCTTATAAAATTTTTCTTATAATGTTTTCAGCGTCATTTCTATTACATGTCTATCATGGATTTTTAAATAAAGAGTTTAATTCTGTATTGCTGCTAATGCTATGTTGGGTTCTGTTGTTTTGCTCTTCTGCAGAGATGATTAATGACGAAGAGTTGGGATTCCTTACCAATTTTATTGGCATTTTTGTATTTGTTCTGGTAATTGCTTACCATTATATAATGGCCGATCCCAAATATGAAGGCATCTGAATACTTTTGTCTGTTGACCTTGAACCAATGCATATCAGTTTTGTTGACAGTAACTACTTTATAAGTGGATATAGATCTGATGCAGTTCTGTATGAGGTTTCTTCACCCTGCTCCATTGCATACTCTGTTAAGATTGATCTTTTGTTGCACTAATATCAGTTTGTGTTTACCTTTTTGTGCTTCATGTTGATCCGGGGCTTAGTTTGGAAAGAGTACAAATGCAAATATGTACTGCATAAATACATACAAAATAATACAAAATATAAGGTTTTGTACACTACATATTTGCATTTATACTCCTTCCAAACTCAGTCTTAATGTTGAAGATTTTGGGTCCTTCAAGCTTTGGTGTTGACATGCGCAACTTCCGGTTTCCATAATTTTGTTCTTAGCTCAGGTTTCATAGGGGGTGTTTTACAGTTGATCGATGCAAATTTGTGAAAATATGCGTTGCCACATCATATATGAGTGTCATGTCAATCAGAAAAATGATGTGGGAAAAACATCAAGTTCTACATTTTAAGTAGGGATGCAAATGGATCAGATCAGATTCAAATCCGATCTGAAGATTCGATCCGTAAGCCGAATCTTTGGATCTGATTCTATCCAATTATTTTTCTAAAAACAAAAAATACAAGTATTTTTTAATTATTTTCATCATATATACATGTTTTTATAAAAAAATAAATAATATAACAAATTTATAAAAATATAATTATAAATAAAAAATAACATATATATGTATTATATATATATATTTATATTTATAAATATATAATATACATAGGATTGGATGTTCTCGGGTCGGATAGGGGTTATCCGAATCCGATCCAATTTCTAATCAGATCATATTATCTGATTCAATCCGAAACCAAATAAGATGATCCGATCCATTTGCACCCTAATTTTAGGTAGAAAGTAGAAACGATAATTTGTATCGATTAACTCAAAATGTTTTCAAAACATGTTGCAATAGTAAAATCTTGGGTTAGCCTAAGAATGGCCAATTTGTTCAAGAACATGGTATGTGCCTGCAAGTGCCATGCTGGGACTAATCAAATTTGCAAAGTTCAATTCCCAGTCTTTAATATCTCTTGGTTATTTCCTCCAAGTTTTTCTCCTGCCATACCAGGTCAACATTTTCAGGTTTCCTTGAAAAAAGAAAGGAAAATTCCCAATTAGTATCATGCAATTTGGGCCTAGTGTCATTTTAGTCCCCAAACTTTAAAATAAAACAATTAAGTACTCGAACTTTCAAAACGTGTCAATCTAGTATCTGTCGTTAATCATCTGTTAAGTGGCATTTGAAAAGACACAAATGCCCTTTGAGTATCATCTAATTCTCTTTATCAACCATCCAAACATTGACAAAAAATGAACAATCCCAAATCCTTGCCTCTTCTATTCAAGAAAGTTGGGGTCATGTCTCAATGGGAATTCTGGTCACCCCAACTTTCTTGAATAGAAGATGCAAGGATTTAGGACTGTTCATTTTTTCTCAACATTTGAATGATTGATAAAGAGAATTAGATGGCACTTAAAGGGCATTTGTGTCTTTTCAAATTCCACTTAATGGCTAGTTAATGGGTTGGTTAACAGCAGGTACTGGATTGGCATGTTTTGAAAGTTTGGGTATTGAATTGTTGCATTTTAAAGTTTGGGGACCAAAGTGACACTAGGCCTAAAGTACAAGGTACTAATCGGAAATTTTCCCCAAAAAAAAAGATTATAAATAAGAAGAATATATTATAAGTGCCTCCAACTCCCTGTCCAAAACCATTGGATTTGACTCGTTTAATCTCACTTTGAAATTAGGGCTGCAAACCGAGGTTTTTAAAATTAGGCTGGACAGGGAATTGTTCTGGGGACCAGTTCCCAGGATGAATGGTCTAATCATCTGGTTCAAATGAAAGGCCCATTCTGACTTAAAAAATAAAAAAAAGGCTAAAAACCATTGTCTGTATTGACAGTTTAATTGCCTGAATCAACGATTCATTGACCAAATCAATGGTTTTTTTTACCAAAAAGCAGTTTTGGTATGAAATGAAACCGGTCACTTTTTCTCGAGTTTCCGGTCCAACTGTCCAATTTGGTTTTGAAAAACATGCTGCAAAGAGTATCCATTTATAATTGGATTGAATATAGATCCACTCATCCACCCCAAATCTAACCTATACATTCCAATCTATGTATAGAAATGCTGTACGTTTAGACACAAAATCTAGTCTAATACCATTTTCTTCATGATAATACAATAATAAAGTTATTTTTAATTGATTATATAATATTCTGATCGTTTTTAGTTAATTTAATAAAGTATTCAAAATCCAAATCCCAAATATGAATCTATGAACTATACATATATGCAACATGCTGGCTTCTTTTGACTCAAGTCCAGTCGACTGCTTTTAAGACCTTGCGTGATAGTGTAGAGATAAATAGGTGGTTTAAGTAAGAATCCGTTTGGTTCGAAGGCAGAATCCAAATCAAAACCCCTTGAAATCAAAGTCAGAATGGCCATACTCTCAAATTGGGGAATGTCGTTCCACCAAAAATGTGAATTGAATTTCAATTCCTTCGAATTAAACAATTGGAATCAAATCAAAATGGCCCATTTTTTGCCACTGTTTGGCATCGTTGCCATTTTCTAAAGCAATGGTGCACATCAGTGCTATATAGGAAAAAATGGTGCTCCAGGAAACAACCATCTGTTTAGAACCATTTTTCCATAGAAAACGGTGCTCCAAGCCACGCCTTGAAAATTGGGAAGGCATGGCTTGGAGTAACGCCAAATTTGGCGTTTTCTAGAACTGCAGCTCATTGCTACCAACTGGACAATGATGTGGCACTGAATAATGGGTAGAAGTGTAGAAAACGTTTCCTGAAGCATTAGTACCAAACAAAAAAAGTTGTTGTTCCAGGAAACATTCTACCTGACAACAACGATTCCAAACAAAAAAATGCACCATTTTCTGAGAAAACGGTGCTGCAACTGCAACAATGATGCCAAACATATACTTAGTCTAATTTCAGATCTCTATTCTCACGAATTAAAGGGACTCTTAAGCTATATTTGGTTTGAATGAAAAAGTAGGAAAACCTTTACAAGCCTTATATAAGTTTTCCTATTTTTCCCTTCCTTCAAATCAAACATAACCTAAATGTAAGATGTAAACATTAGGAGTACAAACGGGAGACTTGGACTATCAATTATCAACTATACCCAGGTATTTGAGTATTTCTAACTTCACCGAGAACCTAGGGAGCAAAGCCTTCAGCCCATTTATAGCCTTCAACCTGAATGCAGATCCGTGTCTACGGAGCTGACATGGCGTATCATGTCTGGCCTAATATAACCTGAACTGTAGGCATGGCGTATCATGTCTGGCCTAATATAACCAGAACTGTAGACGATTATTCCACAGTTCTGCATTCAAGGTTCATTTGTTAAGTATAAATATGATGAACAACAGCTGTTTTTAATTGTTCTCCCCTTTATAATCATAGGAGGGCATTTAAATATTTCTTTGATAATATACAACTAGCGGAGGGGCCCTGCTTCGCAGGGGCTGGAATGGAATCATCGATCCGTTGATCCGGTATCTATTAAAAAATTGTTAAATTGGTCAACAATTTATTGATTCAAATGATTAAATTATTGATCCGTTAATTCATAAAATGGTTTTTAGCCGTTTTTTATTTTTTTAATTGGAAATCATTTATGCAACCGTTTCCATTTTATCCTAATCTTGGTCCCTGGCAAAAAATCATTGAATCGGTCAACAATCCATTGACCCAGGCGGTCAAACCATTGACCCGTTCAATGGTTTTTGGTCATTTTTTTTATTTTTTTAATTTTTGTTGTCAAAACGGGCCATTCATTCGAACCGAACAATAGAACCGTTGGCCCAAAAACCGATGGCCAGAACGATTCCATTTTCAGGTCGTATGAGTCACACGCTCGAATGACATAACACGTATGGTACTGCTTAATGGACCTCACACACTCAATTTTTTTCCTATAATTTTTGTTGTTAGAACGGGTCATCTGATTCCATTTTCAGGTCGTATGAGTCACACGCTCGAATGACATAACACGTATGGTACTGCTTAATGGACCTCACACACTCAATTTTTTTCCTGTAATTTTTGTTGTCAGAACGGGTCATCCAATTTTTTATTTTTTTAATTGGGAACCGTCCAAGCAACTAGTTCCATTTTCCCGGTCCTTGGCCAAAAACCATTGAATCGGTCAACGACCCATTGACCCGAGTGGTCGAACTGTCAACCCGTTGACTTGTTCAATGGTCTTTGGACTTATTTTTTTATTTTTTTAATTTTTGTTGTCAAAATGGGCCGTTTGTTCGAACCAGACAGTCGAACCGTCGACTCGAAAACCGGTGGTCAGAACGGTTCCATTTTCGGGTCGTAAAGTCATATACTTGAATGACATAACATCGTGGTTTTTAAACTGACCCGGAGACCAAACCAGTCAAGGGTTCGATTACCGGGTTGAACGGTCCAACCGTTCAAACCGAAAGGTCGATTCGTTCTTACAAAAAAAAATAAAAAACGGTCAAAACCATTTGAATGGTTCAATATCTAGTTATTAAGAATATTTATAATAACTATTATATATTTATATAATCAAATAATTATATATATCTAATTATCTAAAATGGAACCCGAGCGGTTGAACCATCGACCCGTTGACTCGTGAAATGGTTTTTGGCTGTTTTTATTTTTTTAATTGGGAACTATCCAGGCAACCAGTTCCGTTTTATCATAATCTCGATCCCTGGCAAAAAATCGTTGAATCGGTCAACGACCCATTGACCTGGGCGGTCGAACCATTGACCTGTTCAATGGTTTTTGGTCGTTTTTTATTTTATTAATTTTTGTTGTCAGAACAGGCCATCTGTTTGAATTGAACAGTCGAACCGTCCACCCAAAAACCAATGGCCAGAACAATTCTGTTTTCAGGTCATATGAGTTACACGCTCAAATGGCATAACACGTATGGTATTGCTTAATGGACCTCACACACAATTTTTTGCTTGTAATTTTTGTTGTTAGAACAGATCGTCCATGTTGTTATTTTTTTAATTGGGAACCGTCTAGACAATTAGTTCCATTATACCCCAATCCCGGTCCCTGGCCAAAAACCGTTGATTGACCCAAGTGGTCGAACCGTCAACCCGTTGACCCATTCAATGGTTTTTGGCCATTTTTTTTATTTTTAAATTTTTGTTGTTAGAACGGGCCGTCCATTCAAATCGGATGGTCAAACCGTCAACCCGTTGACCCATTCAATGGTTTTTGGCCATTATTTTATTTATAAAATTTTTGTTGTCAGAACGGACCGTTTGTTCGAACCGGACGGTCAAACCATTGACCTGAAAACCGATGGTCAGAACAGTTCCATTTTCAGGTTGTATGAGTCACATGCTCGAATGACATAACATCATGGTTTTTAAAACCGACCCGGAGACCAAACCAGTCAGGGGTCCTGTTACTAGGTCGAACAGTCCAACCGTTCAAACTGAACAATCGGCCCGTTCTGACAAAAAATAAATAAATAAATAACGGTCAAAATTCTCTTAATTCAATATCTAGTTATTAATAATATTTATAATAACTATTATATATTTATATAATTCGATAATTATATATATCTAATTATCTAACAATATTTATATAATTAATAGGAAATAAACATTTATAATAACTATTATATATTTATATAATTAGATAACTATTATATAATTAATAGGAAATGGGTTCCTCTCATGTGGGAATCTACTCTCAAGAGTCCATTTCCTGTATGGAGAGAGCACCCCAATCTAGAGGTGTAAATCGGGTCGGGCCGCCCAACACGAAATTGGACTAGTCTGGCCCAGCACGACACGAAGGCCCATGGACCGTTCCAGGCTCGGCACGAAGGTTCGTTTCGTGCTAGGCCGGGGGTTTGAGGTCCACGCTCGCAGCATGGCCCGTCATAGGCCCGCATAGCGGGCCGAGTGCGGCCTGCCCAAAATATAGTCCTTGGCCCCCCCAAGGGGCCCAATGACTAGTTTTAGCTTTTTGGGGGGGTTTATAGAAATACCCCCCAACAACTATAAACAACCATATTAGGGGGGTATTTGTGTATTTTGCTTATGGAGGGTTGAAAAAATGACATAAATGCCCCCCAACAACTATATAACAACTAGTTTAGGGGGGCTTTTTGGGTAAAGTTATAAATAACTTTACAATGACCAAAATACCCCTCCCAACAACTAAATAACAACTAGTTTTTGGGTATTTTGGGCAATTGAATTATGTTCAATTCCTATAAATAGCCCTATCCTCCACCATACTCATCACACCAATTCAACAATTCTCTTAATCTCTTCTCTCTCTCTTTCTCATACTCATACATTCTCAATTCTTTGCAATCTGAGTAATTCTGATTAGCTGATTGTTTGATTTTGCATTCTCCAATTCTCAAGTCTCAACTTTATTGAAGTTTCAACTTTCAACAAGAAGAAGGCTTGCTCAACCAACTCAATTATCTCAATTTTGGAGGCTTGGACGTTGAAAGGTTTCAACCGTTGTCCATTGAAATCAAGTTGAGATTTTGAACTGGCATAAGTCGAATTAGATTAATTTTTATCTTTTTAGAATTAAAAAAAATGACCGGCTCTTTTGGAAACCGATTCCCCAACATGTTCACCATTGGTGATATTCAATCACATCATGATAGTGTTAGCATTGATGCGATTGATGTCGATGGAAGTGGAACTTTTACCCCTTGTACTGATACTAGGGGAAAAAGGGGAGCCTCTAAGTTGAGTAGCTCGATTTGGAAAATTTTCAAAGAAGAGGATATTGAGGGGAAGGGGAAAGGGCCGTTTGCCAAAAATTTAGGAAGGACTTTAGTTATTGTAACAAGGGTGTACGGGTCATTTAAGCAAGCATCTGCTCACACATGAGAAAGAAGAAGACGGAGGGAGAGAAACAACTCAAACACAAATTGGGAGGGGGAGTTGTTTTGGTACTTTTAAATATTTACAAGAAAAAATGGGACAAGAACTTGCTAAGTATATTGTACATGCAGAACAACCATTTATATTAGCTGAAGATCCAAAGCTTGAAAAATGGTTGCGTAATTTTGTAAACCCACAATATAAAAAAGTTTCTAGGAATACTATTAGGTTGGATGCTTTAATTTTTTTTTCATATAAACAAAATTTAATTTCTTTGTTAACAAATCTTAATTCTAAAGTTGAAATTACTTTGGATGTTTGGACATCCAAATTTAATATAAGTTATATTTGTGTTATTGGCCATTTCATTGATGAAAATTAGCTTTTGAATAAAAGAATTTTAAGTTTTAGGGCCTATTCGTTTGCTCTGAAGTCTGACATTTGAAAGTGCAATGATTACATTAAGAGGTATATTGGTATTGGTGAACTTTTCTTTCCTCTAAACACTGAATGCAAAGAATGTTGTTTTGAACTCTGAATTCTGAATTTTGAAAATTATCAAATATCCATTTTGACCCCGTATATTAGAGTTTTTATTTGTCTTTTTGAGGGTATCATTGGAAAGCAAAAAGTTGTATGATTGCACTTTAAGAGATAAGAATAAGATGAAACGAACAACTATTTTTCTCTTAAAGTTAAAAGATTCCTCTTAAGAGATAAGAGTTAAGAGGAAACGAACATGCCCTTACCAAACTTAAATGGCCACATACTGACCCAGCTATTGCTGCAAGTATTTTAAATACTTTGCATGCTTATGGAATAGAAAATAAATTATTTTCTATTAGTTTTTATAATGCCAGCAATAATGATTCTGCAATAAATATTTTAAAATCTCAATTAAGACCATGCTTAAATGGTCAATTATTTCATATTAGATGTGCATGTCAAATCTTAAATTTATGTATTCAAGATGCCTTGAATATTATTTCTACTTATATTTCAAAAATAGAAATTGTATTATATATATAAAAAGTTCAGGGGCAAGAAAACAAGAATTTACATATTTATGCCAAAATTATGGTTTAAAATATAAACATTTTATATTAGATGTAAAGCATAGGTGAAATTCTACTTATGCTATGTTAGAAAGTTGTATTTTTCATAAACAAATTCTTATTGATTTTTATAATTCAAAAATGCCAAATGATATGATATTTAAGGAAGACTAGGAAATGGTAGTCTATATAAGAGTTTTTTTAAAACAATTTTGTGATGTAACTAATGAATTATCTGGAATTTATTATCCAACTAGTTGTAATTTACCTTATCAATTAATGGTAATTAGTGATTGTTTTGCAAAATATAGAAATAATCCACAATTTCAATGTATTGTTGAAATAATGGAAAATAAATTTAAAAAATATTGGGAGAACATTTCTCCCCTTTATCGTTTAGCTACAATATTAGACCCTAGGATTAGGAAAGATGGTTTAGATATTTTACTTGAATCATATTGTGAAAATATGAATATTAATATAGGAAATAAAAAGGAAGAAATTAATAACTTATTATTTGAAATGTACAATTTATACGAATCTGAAGTTGTAGGAAATATTCCTATAACTTGTATAGCATCTTCCACTTCTGACCTTGAACCCAATAGTAGAAGAGAAAAACTTTTTTATTTTACAAGTAGAAGGCAGAAATCTGATACTTTTACAACAAGTTCATTTACTGAACTTGATTTTTATTTATAAGCAAATTTTTCTAATTGAGGGGAAGGATCAAATAATTTTGATATTTTAGCCTGGTTGAGTGAACATTCAAAAAATTATCCAGTTCTCGCCACCATGGCACGTGATCTACTAACCCTCCGGTGTCTATAGTTCCATCGGAGTCTTGTTTTAGTGCAGGTATCAGGGTGTTGGATGACAAAAGAAGCTGCATGAACGATGAAAGCATAGAGATGTGTATCTGCTTCAAAGATTTGCTAGATGCAGAAGATAGATTACAAGACAAACGAGGGCATGATACTACACCGGATATTTCACCCGAAGTAGATGATGAAAGTCATGAATCTTGATTCATGAATTTGACTACTTGTATAGAATTTTTTATTTTTTTTTAAATTATTGTAACTTTTTTAAATTTTATTTAATTTATTTGATATTTTTTAATTTGTTAACAATGTAATTTTGTATTTTCAATTTATAACTATATTGTATTTTTATATTTTATTAATTTATTCCATTTTCATATTTCTTTCATCCAAGTATCCAATGATCCAATCATTGTATTTGTAATTTGTATTCAAAATTAAATGAAATAAAATTCCTATTTTTCTTCCAATTTGTTATTTCATCATTCTTATTTCAATTTGGTTAAGTATTTTTTTTTTCATTTATGTGTTAGATAACTTAGATTTCTCATTTCTTAAAATTTTAAATAGTTTCTGATTCCCAAAGTTCAAAGGAAAATTAAATATTTTAGTTTTACAATTTTACTTAGAAAAGAAATCAAAATTTTCAAAAAAAAAACATTGTAGCTCGGTTCGGCCCAGGTTGTGGCCCAGCCCGGCATGACCTAAGCCCATAACACGGCCTGTAACCCGGTCCGGACCCACACGGACCTGGGCCGTGGATCATACCAGGCCGACCCCCAAAATTTCCACCGAAAAGGGCAGCACAACCCACTTTACACTTCTACCCCAATCTTATATATATAAGATTATGTTTCTGTAAAATCAGAAGCTGTGCTGTTTGAATTGTATGACAGGTGGCACCAGCACAGCTTCTAGGGCATTCTCGGCCCCCTTTTTGGTAGAAACCCTCACCCCTTCAAATAACAGTTTGGCAGAAGAGTGTAATGATACAGACCCTCCAATTAGCAAAGTGCATCTTACATTCAGCACAGGAAAAAAATGACCAATTGGTTCACTCCTGCCATTTAATCAATTAACTTTGTTTCTCTGAGTTGTATAAATATTTCTATTGGCTCATTATATGAAAGCATGGGGCATGGAATTTCATATTGGTGATCATGAGGAGATATTCTAGGTACCACATAATCCAGATGGATGTAGATCAAATCAGCCCTCCACAAGATTGCCCCCCACAACGTTCCACAGCACATCCCTGCTGTGTATTGGGAATATCTTCCGATATATCAAAAATGAAGATATCATCATCAGAAATTGTTCCCAATACACGGCAGGGATGTGCTGTGGGACGTTGTGGGGGGCTGATTTGAACTCTCCTATGTAATGGGGTGGCTCCACGTTGTAGACCATATCAAATAGCCAAACAAAATGCAACTACTGCAAGACTCAGACACATAAAGATGAATACATGGTATTCCAGAAATGTTGCCATGCCAAGGGATTCCCTTGATATTATCTACAACAAGCTAACAAGAACCATGAGAAAAAGGCTTAAGGTTTCTTACCAATGGAGCTCCTTTAGCAGCGCTCTCTGCCAAATAGGAACAAGGCTTGAAGAATTCTCCATACATCTTTGACCATTCCTCCAATCTTGAGCAAATGTATTTGGATCCAAGAGAATCAGCCCAGAAAATGATCCCTCCCCTGATTAAAATGTGCATGCCATTTGATTAGGCTATAGTTTTCATTAAGGATGAGAAAGAAGCAACACAGACTGAACTTTCATGAAACGTAGTACAAAGTACAAACCTGTATGGTGGGAATCCCATACCCATAACAGAAGCAATGTCAAGGTCTGATGCCTTGACTGCAATTCCTTCAGCAAGGACACGACAGGCCTCATCCACAACAGGGAAGAAAATCATCTCTACAATGTCCTTATCCGGTAACTTCATAAACTATGTTCAGGAAGTCCAACCAGCAAAAAAGTAAAAAAAAAAAAAATTAATTAAATAAAACAAGGAGAATCAAAACATTTAGTCTGTAAATAATGCAGAAATATCAATCACTATAATTGTTATAAGAAGCTTTCTGCTCCCCAATATTGAATACTATTGTAGCCTCATATCACAGAGGACCAATTCTGTTGCAGTCCTCACAGCAGTGGCTAGATGCAAATGAAACTTTTGTAAATCTGTATTAGATCCACATCGGCCCCCTACATTGCCAATCCCATTTTCTGGAAATTCGGAAATAGTTAGATATTTGCTTTAACCGGATTTGATCACAGTTCTAAAATCTTCCTTATATGTGAATCTTGGATGGTTGCCCTTCAAAGTTTATTATTTTTCCTCTTAAGCTCTTGAGCATGTTAGTAGTATATTTGCTTGCTTTTCATAGAGCACACATCTTACTGTCTTAAGAAGTTTCTCGGTTTCTTTGAAGAGTTTATTGATGGTGTTTTATATTAGAAATCTGTTGAGATTGCTTAGACAGGGATGTTTTTGAACCTTTTTCTCTTCCTTGTACTCTTTTTGTCAAGTAGGGGCTTCCTTGTAATTTACTATTTTCAAAGTATAAAGATCTTTTGAGGGTGTGAACAGTAAAAATAACACACCTCTCGACACATCTCTTCTTCTTCTCTCCTCTTACTTTCTCTCTTCTAAACCCTAGTTTTAACTTTTGTTTTTTAACTTGGTATCTAAGCGGGTAAAAGCACATAGGAGTACCTCTCCTATTGATCCTCTCTCACGAGGTGAACTCCTGATGTCAGACCGCCGCTGGATGATGTCAGCAGTCCGTATAGGTGTCGCCTGAGAGGTGGAATCCTAGATGCGTCAAGCGCATTGATTTAGAAAAGCTAAATTCTGCAGTTTGGCTTGGAGATGAAAGCAGTAGCAACGATGACTATGAGTCAGATGGAGCCTCAAGTTTGAGTAGCCTTGATTTGCAAGATAAACAAAATCTGATTGAAACAATGAGCCTGAATACGGAGGTGTTGTACTTAGAAGAAGGGGGCTACTACAGTTTTTCCCAAGGAAGAACAAAGGGTAGGAGGTGTTGCATTTGCTGGACAGGTTCCACTATCCCATAATGAGGGAGCCAAAGAAAAGTCTCAGAGCGTATAGGACTTAAATGTAAGAGAACAATTCTCTCTTGTGAGCATGGATAAGGGTGAACTAGGAAGGGGAGTACTGGGGTTGGGTTTTCAAGAGGGTAGGCTAGACAGTGGTGCTTGCTCTACCATGTCTACTCCACAAAAGTCTCCCTATAAGGAAACGACACCAGGTTCAGTCAGATTTGGCAAATAGTTTAGTCCTAGCGTTCCTTGTGCTATCCCTGTCCAACCAGGTACGAATGTCAATTTGTTTTTGGTTACTAACCAGTGTATTATGGCTGAAATAGAAGTACCAGCATCCCACCCAGAAGGTACAACAAGGGTACGATTGGAGGTGGAAGAAGGTGGAAGAATTCGGGAAAGATGCCTTGAAGGGAAGAGTGGGGAGGTAGATAAAATTTGATGACTGATTTGTACAGAGTTTGAGAATCTCAAACAAAAGGAAGGATATGTGGATGGATTCAGTGAAGTGGTCATGGATAGGGGAAAGGAAGGGGTTGACTATGACAAAGGAGGACTTCAGGAAATATAGAGTTTAGTGGTAGAGGTGATAGGAGAAAGGGTATGAAGTAAGGAGTGGTGGTTTATAACTGAGGGTGTTTGCATGATTTGTGCCTATGAGAATAGTTATCTGGAGTATTAGGGGATTAGGGAGTGCAAGGAAAAGGAGGGTGATAAAGGATTTACTTAGAAAGGAAAGGCCTAACACTGTTATGTTACAAGAAACAAAATTGTTGGAGTTGGACAGAAGATGGGTGAGGAGTGTGTGGAGATCAATAGGAGTAAGGTGGACTTCAGCCCCTTCTTGGGAAGCCTTGGGAGGGATTGTCACATTATGGAAGGAGGATGTAGTAGAAGCAATGGAGGAGTTAATAGGAAATTCTCGGTTTCCATCAAATTCAAGAATGTAGAGGAGAATTCACTTGGGTGTTAACCAATATCTATGGTCTTAATAACTATAGAGAAAGGAATGACATGTGAGAGGAGTTGTATGCAATTCAAGGTCTATGGGAAGGTCCATGGTGTTTGGGAGGGAACTTTAATGTAAATATGTTTTCTGAAGAAACTAATAACTCCCAAGAAACCATCACAACTATCATGAAAATGTTTATTAACTTTATTGTTGATTGTGAGTTAAAGGAGATTCCGTTGTTACAAGCTAGATTTACATGGTCTAACCAACAAGAAACTCCCTTGTGGTCAAAGTTTGACAGGTTTATTTTTAATGTTGATTGGGAGAAATATTAGGGAAACTTGGCGTCTAGGGCTTTGCCTAGGGTAACCTCAGATCACTGTCCTATAAGAATAGGTGTGCAAGATTTTACAGGTGGACCTAGGCCGCTTAGGTTTGAGAACATGTGGCTAACCCACCCAAACTTTGTAAATAAAGTTAAATTATGGTAGAATGAGGAATTGAGGGGGATAAAATGGAAAGGGATAAGATTTCATAAGAAACTACAGAGGCTGAGATCCAAAATAAAAGAATGGAATGTGGATCACTTTGGAAGAATTGAGGAGCAAAACATGAATCTAATCTCTAGGATAAAAGAGTTGGATAAAAGAGAAGCTTAAGCTAGATTGGAGGATGGTGATGGAGACATGAGGAAACAATTGAAGAAGGATTTAGAAGAGGTCTTATTGAGAGAAGAAATAAGATAGAGGCAGAAATCGAGGCATAGTGGATCAAGGAAGGTGATGGAAATACAAAGTTTTTTCGTAATGTGGCAAATGGGAAGAGGAGAAAAAACTGTCTAAGATAGAGGTAGGGGAAGGTTTTCACTAATCAGGATGATATTGTTAGAAAGTTTTTGGATCACTTTAAATCGATTTATAGAAGACCCTTGGATGAGAGGTTGGAATTGGAAGGGATAGACTGGCCAAGTCTAGATGAAGATCAATTTAGGTGGCTGGAAAGAATCTTTGAGGAAGAGGAGATTAGGAAGGCGGTGTTCTTAATGGATAGATCCAAAGCTCCAGGCCCAGATGGCTTTACAATGGCCTTTTACCAAGATTGTTGGGATGTGATAAAAAACTCTTTTTGAAGTTTTTAATGAGTTCGCAGATAAGAATATAGTTAGTCGAGGCATTAATGCTACTTTCTTAGCTCTAATTCTAAAGAAATCGGATGCCATCCATCCTAAAGACTTCAGGACAATTAGTTTGGTGACTAGTCTCTATAAAATCTTGGCAAATGTGCTGCCTTTGAGGAATAAAGAAATCCTTCCTACCATTATTTGTCAGGCCCATGGGACATTCATCTAAGGACAACAAATAATTGATCAGATCCTAATTGCCAACGAATGTGTGGAAGAGATGAAGAGGTCTAAGAAAATAGGCTTTCTATGTAAGCTCGATCTTGAGAAAGCCTATGATTTGGTGGACTAGCAGTTCCTAGTAGAGGTTTTGAGGAAGTGTGGGTTCAGGGAAGGATGGTGTGGTTGGATGTTTGGTTGTGTTAGTTCTTGTCACAACTCCATCATAGTAAATGGGGTTGTAAGGGATTTTTTTTTCTAGCTAGTAGGGGTATTAGACAAGGGGATCCACTTTCACCTTTTATCTTTTCCTTGGTAGTTGATGTGTTCAGTAGAATTATCACAAGGGCTAAAAGGAAATATGTGATGAAGAGATGGAGAATAGGCACAAACCAAATTTCAGTAACTCATTTGCAATTTACGGATGACTTGATGATCTTCTGTGGTGGTGGTTTTAGTGAGAAGGTGGGAAACTTGAACGAATTGATTAAAGCCTTTGAAAGAGTGTCTGATTTGAAAATCAATTTAGAAAAGAGCTGCATTGCTGGAGTCAATTAGACTTTGAAGAGGTTGAGGCTATTGTAGATTGTCTTCAGTGCTCCATTTCTACTTGGACTTTATCCTATTTAGGGCTACCATTAGGGGCAAACCGTAGAGAGATTAGGTTATGGGCCCCAATTATAGAAAAGTTTGAAAAGAGATTAATTGTGTGGAAGAAAAATTACATCTCTTTGGGTGGGAGGATCACCTTGATAAGAACTACCCTTGCGGGCCTACCTACTTACTACCTCTCTGTCTTTAGGATACCATCTTGAGAAGTGAAGAAAATGAAAAAATTAATGAGAGATTTTCTTTGGGAACCAAGAGAAGGTAAAAAAGACCACTTAATCAATTTGGAGGTTGTGGGTAGAAGCAAAGAGGAAGGAGGATTAGGGCTTGGGAATGTGCTTAAGAAGAATTCAGGTTTGTTAGGGAAGTGGTTGTGGAGATGGCCTATGGAGCAAAATAAGTTGTGGCATGAAGTGGTGAAGAGTATTCATAGATGCTCAGAGAGTGGATGGGATGTTGGTGCTTCAAGGAGGGCTAACCTAGCAACACCTTGGAAAGCAATTCACAAAATTCTTCCGCAGTTCCTCAATTGTATAAGGTATGATGCTTATTCCGGTAACTCTATTTGGTTTTGGGAGGACATTTGGGTTAGAGATCTTCCTCTAAAAGACCTTTTTCCATCCTTGTACTCTATTTCTTTGTATAAAAAAGAGGTGATTTCAAAATTCCTTCCTTAAATTTTAAATTTGTCATCTTTGTCTTGGAACTTTGGTTTCCGTAAAGGGTTAAGGGAGGATGAAGTTGATTGTTTGTTTACTCTTCTTGGTCTCCTCGATAAGGTTTGGTTGGATCCTTTGAAGCCTGATAAGAGGATTTGGGCCATTCACCTTAATGGGTCTTTTTCTTGTGGTTCCTTTTTTAATTTCCTGTGCCAAACCTCCTCTCAACAAAGTTTATCTTCCAAAGAAGTCTGGTGTAGACCGGTTCCCCCCGAGGTTATGGCTTTGTGTTGGAAAGTGTGTCATGGTAAAGTATGCACGACGGATAACCTACAAAAAAGAAGATCCTTTCTATGTATTTCTCCAAATTGATGCACTCTTTGCAGATCTCATGGTGAGGACTACTGTCACTTATTTTTATCTTGTAGTGTCACTGCAGAGCTCTGGGTTTGGCTTCTATCATTGTTTGGGTGTAGATGGAATATTCCAACAGAAGTAAGTACAATCTTTAACCCTTTTATGTTCTATTGGCCCCATAAAAGAGGAAGGAAAATGTGGAGGTGTGCATGAGAAGTCAAGCCTCGAAGGACTACAATTTGAATAGGGCAATACATTGGTTAAAGACTCTGGATTTATTTGATCATTTCTCCTTTACTGACTGTTGGGAGGATTGGTTATTAGTAGCAAGTTGTTCCTCTTCCAAGATAAAGATAATGACAAGTTGGGTCCACCCTCCTCACGATTCTTTGAAGCTGAATTTTGATGGAAGTAGCCAAGGCAACCCGAGTCCCTCTAGTTTGGGAGGTATACTGAGGAATGCGGCTAGAGAGGCTGTCTTACTATACTCTGGCCCTTTAGGTGTTGGTAACTCTATTCAGACAAAGCTATTAGTTGCAATACAAGGAATAATTCTTGTAAAAGAAATGGGTGTGGAGCATGTTCTTGTTGAAGGGACTCTAAGACAGTCGTGAACTGGTTAAATAATCCAAAGAATGTCACATGGGACTATAAGAATGAGATAAAGAAATTCAAATGGCTAACAAGGAATATGTCTGTAATAGTACAATGGGTTGGGAGATCAACTAATGCATTTGCTGATTTCTTAGAAAAACAAGGGACAAAGAGGGAAACATTGTTCTAGGCGCAACTATAATTTGTGTCTTTTTAACAGTCATGCACTTTTTGATGTAGATTTTATGTTTTTTGTATGAAGAGGCAGCACCTCATGCCTCTCTAAGAGGATTTTCATGTAATCGATCTTTGAATTAATGGAATATGACTCTTTACTTATCAAAAAAAAAAATTAAGAGTTGAAATTGAGAAATAGGAACAATCATGTTGATGGAGCCTTACTTTCAGCAAGTTTCTCAGCTCATTTAGAAGTTATAGTAGGACAACCATACTCAAATCAATAGTCAATCAAACCTTGTACTCCTATGACACTTCTCTTGCAGCTTTAACCACAAAATTAATTAAACCTTAAGAGCCTATTCCACCAGAGTTGCCAACAGGGTACGAGAAAGCCTAAAAATTTTGTTCTTAATGCTACAACCCAATCAATATTAATTAGATTTCTAAATAAATTGGTACAAATAATAGGATTAATTAAGTTCAGATTTATGGTTTCAAAATATGAGATACTTTATTTGAAAAATACTTCCTATAAGGATAAGAATAAAACTTTAGTGTTTATATACAAGTTTTTCCATGGGATTGGAATTTCTTTGTATTGTTACCAATGATGGTAATTTGAAATGAGAGGACTTGGACTTCCTTATTACTTGCTGAGGCTGCAACCATAGAGACAGCCCTACAAGATATGCATGTTTTGGAATTATCCTCTAGAGATTGTTGCATATATTGAATGGAATTCTGTTTCTCTTGGACTCTTATCCTACAACCATGAGGTGAAGCGTGAGGAAATGCAAGCCTATTCGTACTCCTAACCCTAGTGCCCCTAATGTCATTCTGGTTCCAGTCTACCAAAATAATAATGATCCTGAACAATCCTAGAAACAATCAGGTGCAAAAGCATATTTTGCATGTGTCAAATGTATAATGTTTTGTAGTCCATATGCCTAAATCTGTGATGTAGTCTATATGATTCTCCTACATGCTATTGTCTCATCAGACAAATCCACGTCAATTGCTATGCACCACTCAAAAGTTCCTTGAATGAGATTAATCATGTTTTTATTAATACTAAATAATGGTCTACCATTTCTTTTTTCACTAAATTATTTTCTTAAGGATGGTATTAGTGGCCTGGAAGTAAGTTGTGAGTTTAGAATGACAATGTTTTACTACACATGTGTGAGCTCCGGGAAGCTCATGGTTGGCTCAAAGAGTTGGAGTTGCCACCCATTTTTTAGAGGAAATGGACCCTCATTTTCAGATATGAAAAACTTGATTTAGGTCTTTAATGGTGACTCTATTTTCCAAGGAAAAGGTACACAACCAAGAGATTTCAGGTCCTAAGGATTGGAAGAGGGAAGGTATTAGGCACCCCTTTCTCCAATCTGTTGTAGCTGCCCAATACGGGAGTTGTCCAGGCTCAGTTTCTCCTAAGACAGATTTTGAGGCGATGTTATTGGGTCTTAGGTACTGATTTCCTGAAGACGCTCGCCTCACTGCCTCCGTTCTTAGCCAAGAAGAAATTGCAAGCAATAGCTCTCCAACATTTCAGAACCTCAAGCAACCTAGAAAAACTAAAAAGGACTTACCTTTCGTATGTACCTTGTCAAAAGTTTTCCAGCAACTAGGAGGACTTCAAACGGAACTCGAGTAAGGCAGGAGTCGGGCTGATTGTTTCTGGTGTTAAGTTTGGAAGACAGGGGATGAGGCTTGAGCTAGGCTTCAGGGATTTCGGGATTATAAGCAGAACGGGTATACCACAGAAGTTGAAAACTCTCTCTTCCTTCTCTCTCTTTCTTTCTCTAAGGACCTCTCTCATGTTTCCTCCCTTCAATCCCCGCTGGTCTCTTCCCTTTGAGCTCGAATTAGATCCGTATTTATAGAGAATGGGAGGGGTCAAGTCTGAATTTGCTCAGCTACAATGTTTGGGATTCCACAAAGATTTTTTCTACAAATAGGCAAAGATTCTTCAAAGAAATAGGTGTCCAATCACGCTTTCCAATTTGGTGAAACATTTTCTTTGATTTGGGAGTGGTTTTCATGGGTTTTGTGCGGCCAATGGGAGTTGAGGGCGTGCCTATCATGGTAGTCTCATATTTGGGGTTGTCAGTGGCAAAAAATGTAAATTTGATGAACTTTTAAATGTTATTTTGTTTTTTATTGGTCTCAAGTAGGGTCTGTTTGGTATTTTGAGCTTTTTAAGCCTAATAGACTTTGTTTCATTGGTCCATCTGTTTTAATGGGTCAAGAATGGGTCTGACATTATCCATCACCCTTTTAAGGCTTTAGGTTGGGCCAGATGATGTGGTAATTTTAATCTAGTGCGTCGAAATGGTATTTTTCTAGTTTAACGGTTAAACGGATGAATTAGGATGTGAAATTTGGTGTGTTGGGGTTTTTTGGGTCCCTAAACATAGTGGTGGTGCCTGATAAGTCAAATAGGCTCGGGATGATTGAGATCTATGGCTGACAAGTTCGGATTAATGAGATTTGTTGAAATTGAATCTTTATTTGATGAAGGGTCAAATGCGAGAATTTTGCGATGCAGTTTGGTGGGTTGGCACTTTTGAACGTCCTGAATCTAATGGAAGAGATTGATATTTGATCAGAGGTGTAGATTGATATATTTAGTTCAGATCATGGTCTTTGCTTATGATTTTTCAATCAACGAGAGGACCCGAATTGGAATCTCACTTTTTCAACGGTCAAACGGAGGTGTTTGGTCGTGAAATTTGATGTGCTAGGGTTTTTTTGGTCTCTGAACACAACGGTAAGGTCTGATTTGTCATATGAAGTTGGGATGGTGGGTGGTAAGCTCTAATTAATGGGATTTGCTGAAATAGGATCTAGGCTTGATGGTGGATTAAACGGGGGAATTTTGAGCTACAATTTGGTAAGTAGGCATGGATTAGGGCATGGAGTTAAGTGGAAGGCTTTGATTTGAGAAAGATATGGTTGATCTTGCTAGTCATTCAGGGCCATCAAAATGGGATCTTGATATTTTTACGATTGATCATCATAGATTTGTGGTGGGATTCACTAGTTGATTGCTTCCTAATAGTCTTGAGGTGATGGGTGTATTGGATTTGATTTTGAGAAGTTGGAGTTTGAATGTTGCATAGATCGAGGCTGTTAGAAAAGAAGTTAGTGTGATGAACGGTGGATCTTTGTCGTTTAAATCATTAAAAGTGATGTGTAACTAAGTTGTAGTTTTCCATGTCTGGGGATGATGTCTGATCAAGGTTCTTCTTTGTCCTATGGATTGATCAAAAGGGGGTATTTTGAGTTTTAGAGAGTGCCAAGTCAATCTTGTTGTGTTTCTAAGTTTTCAGGGTCTAAGAAGGGGTACAAAGAGGTAGGGTGAAGGGACCGAGCAAAATTTTGATGAATTTGGATGGATATTTGATTATGCCTAAAGGCGGATCGCAAAAAGAAAGATTTTGATGATTTTCGATGGATATTTGATTATAACCGAAGGTAGATCGCAAAAAGCAAGAGATTTTGATGATTTTCGATGGGTATTCGATTTTGCCCGAAGGCGGATCATGCAAAGTGAGAGATTTCGATGATATATGATGGGTGTTCAATTATGCCTGAAGACAGATCACAAAAAGTGAGATTTTGATGATATTTGAAGGGTATTCGATTATGCCCGAAGGGAGATTGCACAAAGCAAGAGATTTTAATGATATTTGATTATGCCTGAAGGTGGATGGATTTGGATGATGTAAATGAAAGGAAGTTGGATGATTAATGACTTTTGGATTTAGATAAAAGTAACTTGCAAAGAACTTCAGATTAGGTGCATGCCAAAATTTTAGATTTGATGAAAGAATTTTGGATGATTGGGATGAAAGATTTTGGATTTTCTAGAAAACTTTTGAATGATTTGAAAACAAATTTTTGGATGCTTTAGATGCAAGAAAAAAGAATGCTATTAAACTTTTCACTATGCGATGATGTAAGACATTTTTTTTTGCCACAAGGGACTTTGATGCCATGTTGGACTTTGATGCTACGAGGGACTTTAATGCCATGTGGGACTTTAATGCTACAAGGGACTTTAGTGCCACAAGGGACTTTGATGCCGCGAGGGACTTTGATGCCACGAGGGACTTTGATACCATGGGGGACTTTAGTGCCACAAGGAACTTTGATGCCACGAAGGACTTTGATGCCATTAGGGACTTTAAAAACAGATTTGATGACCAAACATTGATTTATATGCTATAGTGCAGGAAATGATATGACTATTTGGAAGATGGATGATTTTAAAAAGCATGATAATTGGGTGAGGACCCTTTTCTTCTTTTCCTATGATGATTGGCCAGTTTGGAACATTTGGGCTAGAGAAAATGATAATGTGTATGATGCCAGATGGGAAGATGATGACAAGAGGTTGACAAGGATTAGGTGAAAGGTGATAGCTTACTTCTAATAAGACAATGACACTCAAAAGAGCCTACTTACCCTTAAGGTGATAGCAGCACTATTAGTTTCAGAGATATGTGTCTTAGAAATGTTAGATGCCGATTGGAAATTCACTTCGGGAAAATGTTCAAGCAAGAGGTAGTTGCCCCTTTGAGTAAAGATTGAATCTTCACCACTTTGCTGAATCGAACTTCTTGTGCTTTAATATGCTTGCCCCGAGTTTGGAATGTATCATTCTTGTTTTTTTCTATTTTTTTGCCTTTTTTTGCCCCCGATTTAGTGTTTCCAGGTCCGACTTTTTTTTTTCTTCTTCTTCTTTTTCCATCTGGGTTGCCTACACTTGATTCTGTCATTTTTAGTGTAAAAAGGGGTGTGCCCAAGGTCATCTTGCTAATCTCTCAAAGATCGAGGAGGTCTTATTAGATGAGACGAAATGTGGCTTCGGACATGGTTTAGAATCGAAAGATAGGAGGTTCAAATATTCTTTTGACATAGGTTTCAGATTCTTGAATTGACAAATGGGGCCTTTAGCACCTTTTTTTTTTCTTCTTTTCATTTTTTATTCCCTTTGGATGAGAAATGCTTTTCATGTCTTTCAATACCATGAGCCATACATTTATCTTGATCCAAGAGGACTTTTTGTTGGGGTAGAGAATGAGGTGGGGTTAGAATGAAATTGGAAATAGATGTTTAGTTTAGCTGCCTAGTTTTTTTTTTTTCAAAATTACACTTTTCTGACTTAGTTTTTCCTTTTGACTTTACTCCCCCTTTTTTACTTGTTGTAAGGGCATTCAAACATTTGGCATCTGTCTCTTAAAACATGGGGCATAGTCAAAGAAGAGGTTTAGAGGATTGGATGGTGAAATGATTGATAGATGGCATCCCTTCTTTTCTTGATTGATGTATGACTTATGAAATGAAACACATGTTAAGCTTGTCTCCAATTGATCCTTCAAGGAAAAAGTATTACTCTTTGACAATGTTGGGGCCCTTTAGTGAACTTACCCCTAGTTCTTTTTGCTCATTTTTTTAATGCTCTTTTCATGCTTTTTCTTTCCTTTTTTTTCCTCATTTTTTTTGCCCTTTGATTTTCCCTTTTAATTTAAGCATCTTTAGAAACTTGTGGGGTTTATGAAAGAAAGGTTTAGATGAAAGACTCAAATGGGTTGACTATCATCTGAATGAATGATAAGGGACCGAGGGAAATGATCGACCAAAAATGGCCTCCCCTCCTTTCTTTGATCGATGACTAATTGACAGTGGTTTTGATGCCTTTATGATAACTTGGGAGTAGCCATTTGCGATGTTGATTTAATGCTCTATTTCCTTCAATGCCTGTATTGAACATTTCCTTTTTTGAATTTCCATTCAGCAACCAACTTTTCTTAAGAACATATCGATGAGATTTGTTGCAAGTTTTCGATCATCAAATCTAGATATATTGGAAGGATAAATTGGGCCCAATTGAATTCGCTGTTTTGTCAAGAGTAAGCATCAGGACACAAATATAGATTGATAAAAGACACAAATCAAGATTTCATTAAGTAGAAAACTAAGTACACTGAACTTTAAGGCACAAAGAAAACAAAGTTTAATACAAATGCTTTAAGTGGTAGCATGTCCATAACCTTGAGTCTCAGGATTGTATTGGCCATCATCGATGAGGAATTGGATAGCATACTTCATTTGCCAGCATTCAATGGTCTCATGTCCTAGTCCTTGATGGTAGGCACAATAAGCTTTCTGGTTGAAATTCTTTAGATCTATAAGAGGCTTCCAAGGCAATAAATGAAGGTATCCATTTTCTACCAAGATGGGCAAAAGTCGAGAAGGTTGGCAAGGTAACAGACTGAATTTCTTCACTTTTTTCTTGGATGGTTGAGGTGGTGGCATGGGATTCGAAATAGAAACTGATGGTGTTGCTCCTATGTGAGAGATTAGCCAATCAACTTTGAAGGTTAACAGCTTCGTTGCTTTTCGAAGTTCTTCGATCTATTGTTGGATTTTGAGTTGATCTTTGGTAGGTGAGGTTATCTTTCCTACTAAGAGATTAGACTTTAGATGGAATGCAAACTTGCACGGAATGAATGCAAAGATGATGCAAGCAATGCCTAGACTATTTGGGTTGGTACCTAGAGGGTGTCTGGGTGGATAACCTAGGGTTTTAGGTGTATTTGAGGGTCCTAAGGTTTTATTATTTTTATTTGGTTATCCGAGTCGCACCTAAGTGCCAATGCCTAGGCTGCCTACACACCCCTTGTGAGGGATCAAACCAGTCATAGTACTTGAAAAGGTTACAAATTTGATTGCATATTTTAATTATGTTTTAAGGGATATTGTCCAACATTGATTAGATCTCGGATGTTGACCTTGAGAACTATGTGATTATTGGTCGAATGCCCTGGTCCTTGGTGATAAGAGCAATACTTTCCCATCTTAAAGCTCTTTGGTAGGGGATTGGGAATTTGTTTGGGTGACAAAGGTGTTCGATATCTGCTCTTGATCGGTTGAGGAAGCAATTGAGACTGTAGAGGGAGGGAAGATAATCATCTCTTGACTCTTCTTTTGAAGGGATCAATTAAAGTTTGACGTTTCTGTGTTAAAGAGGAAGGTTGATGCATGGTGGCAACTACAATAGGCTCTTTGATCTCAACTAGTGGATTTGTGGATGCTAGGTGGATTTCCTCATCCTTAACTCCCCATTCGATGCGTGCACCAGCCTTTTACAATTGATGAAAGTCTTGGGCAACCTGTCCTATGTCTTCCTAAGGTGCTCTAAATCATCAAAACTGTTAATAAAATGTTCACCAATTTGCTCTATGTCCTCCGAGTGTCTAGGTTGAGTTGGGACCAATCCAAAGCGGCTACTCTTAGAAAATAGTTGGGCTAACAATCTTTCTTTATATCCAAGCTAAAACATGTTCATACAATAAAGAGGGATGTAAGCTCATGGACAACTAGATCCATCATACTTATGGAATTTTGGGATTTTTTTTTAGGAAGGTTCAGGTTAGGATGAGGGCACTTGATTATTGTTCCATGACAATCTTGAAAGGGTTCTTTTTAGTTTTTTGTTTAATTTGTTTTGTGTCCTTTTGTTTTACTCTATTAGATCTAGGCTAGATAGATGTATTAAGGTTGGTTGTCTTAAGGGCCTATGTTGTTGGTTGTAGGCATCTAAGAAGTGGGAACAAACTAGTGTGGGCTAAAGACTAGTTCTAGGGATGCAACATGTGATGACATGCGATATGCTCATGCAAATGATAAAGTGTGGGCAAAAATAATAGAAAATTGCGACAAAGCCAACCTGCCCCTAGTATGTGCCTAGAGCTATTGAGGCTGCTATGACTTGGATAACTAGATGTTGGATCCTAAGCAAGAATGGGTCATTGTTAAACCTGACTTGGGTGTAGGGTGTAATGGGTGAGGTTGAGGTAATAGACTTGATGTGAAGTGCTAGGGTCATAAATTCTATAGTGGCTACTGATTAGAAGAGACCTAATAAGGTAGATGTGTAGGTGATTAGATAGGATAGCTTCCTTGGAGTGGGTTAAGGGAACTTAGCAAGGATATGAAAGAATCTATGGTCAACTAGACTAGGTCATGCAAGGGGAATGTCTTAAATTAGTGGACCTCTCTAGAAAATTAAAAAATAAAAAAGCATTTAGAAAGTAAAAACTAAGGTTGAACTTGAAGTTGGAAAACAAATACAATGTTTAAAGAAACTTTGAAAAATCTTTTGGGGTTTGAGGAATTTGATTAAGATTTGAAAGATCATTCATGGACTTTAGTATTTTCTCCATCTTGTGAATGTTGATTCTCGCAATTGACTTGAAATTATGTGAGCTAGGATTTGAATAATCTTTACAATAGAACATGACGGTTTGACAATTTTATTTCACCTTAATTTATGAACATTTGCTTTATGTGTTCTTAATAGATTTATACATTGGATGATTCTGGAAATATATTTTTATTATGAGTTAGATATTCGGATTTGATGCTATTTGGTGTATTTGTTCTTTTCCCTCATTTTATTATTAATTTTGGGACTTGGGCAACTAGTGTTATAATTTGGATCAAGTTCTAGTTTAGAAAATACTCTTGGGTTTTGGAAAATGTCAAGGCTTGAAGGAAATGTCAAGAGTAATTAGTTCTTGTACCAACCTTTTTGATGTTGTTCCCTAAGAACAAATTCATTGGGTTAACATCTATTCAGTTTAGAGAAAGATATTTGAGCTCGAAAGTTTATAAAGTACCATCAGAATGTCTTTTCAGTACTGGCTAAATATCAATCCCTACACCATATGTTTATCTACTTGACATCCCGGAGTTTTGAAGGTATGAAGGTCCAAGTGCCCTTTTGATGTTATTTCTCAAGAGTAAGTCATAGAGCCAAACATCCACTTGGCCCAAGTGCAGTTAAGGGAATGAAGCATCTGTTAGACAATTTTGTATGCCCTTAGCTCCAATCAGATTTGATGTGCTTTTGACATTTAGTGTAAATAAATAAAGTACATGTTTGATTCGTGTTGTGTGGTATTTGAGCTCGAAAGTTTATAAAGTATCATCAGAATGTCTTTTTAGTACTGGCTAAATATCAATCCCTACACCATATGTTTACCTACTTGACATCCCGGAGTTTTGAAGGTATGAAGGTCCAAGTGCCCTTTTGATGTTATTTCTCAAGAGTAAGTCATAGAGCCAAACATCCACTTGGCCCAAGTGCAGTTGAGGGAATGAAGCATCTATTAGACAATTTTGTATGCCCTTAGCTCCAATCAGATTTGATGTGCTTTTGACATTTAGTGTAAATAAATAAAGTACATGTTTGATTCGTGTTGTGTGGTATGTTTCTGTGTAAGACCCTAAAACTGGGCACTTAATGAGACTCGTGTTAGTTTTAAGTGTTCACTGCCTTTGGATAAGTCTGGTGAGATTTATCCTGCCAAGGCTGACACTAGTGTGCTGCCAAATGTTGGGGTGGCTTGTCTCAGCCGTCAGGGTGAGACCTAAGGCACATGCAATGTAGGATTACTTGAACCCTTGAACCGGACCAGATTTCCAGTATTGCCCTAGACCTTGGAGATTGATGGGAAAAACTGGAAAGTTACACCTGACCCCTAGACCCGATTATGGTGCTGCACTAGATGTCGGATTGGGATGTCTTTGATATGCCAATCAGGGAGATCCTTAGCGGGGGTCAAAACTTAGGTATGTTGGGACAGTCTGAGAATTCATCTGAGTGGGTGACCATAGTGACGAGATCAGCCCCTTTGTCGGACAAAGGTAATGATCAGGGATGCACTCTCTCTGATGGAAACCAAATTGCCGGCAATTGATTTCAATCATTGGAATTTTGTTTAGCAAAATTTATATATATATGATATATTTATGTACAGTTTCAAAATGTTTGCAAATGGTTTCAATTCCCAGGATCCATGTGAGTAGAGAGTGCAACACTGTTCCTTGCAGCCGAGGGAGAGGTCCTCTCTTGTCGGGCAGTGTTTGATCATTATGGGCTGAGAGGTTAAGTGTAAGACCATTTAGGATAATACCTGATGGGCTAATCTTGCATCTGCCCACAGTCCCTGGGTTTTTATAAGATGATTTGGCCAAGGGACCACTTAGTGTAAGTGTTGGACCCATAGAGTCCATGTGATGGGCTCAAGGGGTTCACTGGGCTTTCTAGTGAATTCGGCTAAGCCTTGTAACAAAGGCTGGGCCGAACCCATGTGGCTGATGTGGAGATCAATGCTTGGGTTCCATGCCATACAAAGAAGCCCAACTGGGCAGCAGTTTGGAAACCTATTGAGCACTATTTACTTATTGGGCCTAAAAGCCCATTTCGAACTGGGCTGATATGATCACCCACTTAAGGGGGCGAATCTGCAGATAGGATTAAGACTAACCTCCTGATGAGATCAGGAATGGGCTGATCTAATCTGCAGATAGGATTAAGATTATCCCCTATCCAAATACAGATTTGGATTGGGATAACTCCTAATAGAATTAGGAGGTTTCTTGATCACTAAGAAAGGAGAAAACCCTAATCAAGAATTACAAGAATTCGACCTAGGATTTTGCAGTTAACTCTCTCTGCAATCTGAGATAGGATCTCATCTTCCCTAAGCTGAAAACTGCATTCACGCCACTTTCAGCCTTAGGGATCTCCTCCAGCCGCCGCCACCTTGCTGCATAGTTCAAACTCCATTGAAGGGAGAATCAAGAAATCTATTCTTGATATCAGTCTTTGCTGAAAGACTGATTTGGTTTGGTGCTCTAAGCCTCCAACGAGTTCTTGTGAAGAGTACGGTACGTGAGACGTACACTGTTGGTTCTGCCCCACCATCGTTGTGTCATCTTCAGCGGGAGAAGATCTTGGATCTTTCTTTGGGCGTAAACATCGATGTTGGGAGATTTTGATTCTCCATATTAGGTATAACCCTTCCCTTGATCTTTGGTTCAGATCTGGTCTGGTTTGGTTTGAGTAGATTCTTGAATATTTGATTCTAAAATAAGGGAATGCGATTCCTAGTTGGAAGAAAGGTAGGAAATTTTTGAAATTTGCCCACCCATTTCGCAACCTTTTTGGCATTCATACCATGGATCCTACCATTCTTTCAGTGGTATCAGAGCCACGGGTTCGAATCTTGAACCAAGAGATCAGATCTGAACCTACGCAATTCGGTAGAAGCCGTTCTATCCGGGTATTGCGCAATTTGGAGTTTTGTTTCAAGAAATTGTTTCTTGTAGGTGTGATTGATCTGAAATTAATTTTTGTTAAATCTTAAATTTAATTTAGTATTGTTCTTATTTTATTTCTGATTTAATGGACTGTTCGTACATGGAGTTCAAAGATCAAATTTGGCACAGAATGTCTGCGCACCTGTTATTTGCAGTTTCTATTCATTCTGGTCTGTAAAATAATTTTTTTTTTTATTTTTCTAGACCGAATGTATAGGATTCAATCAAGAATGTAATTATTTAATAGAAATAGGATTTCTGTTTTTTTATTTTCTTGATTGAGAAGGCGGTGGCGCTGGAGATTCGCATATGGAGAGTTCGTTATCTGCGTTTTTGCAGTTTGGGAAACTGTAACCCTGGTTACTAACCTCTGTTTTGCAGGTTGTACGAACAGTCCAGATCTGTTTTTGATTGTCAAAGCTTAGAATTTTAATTTCAGATCTTTCATTGAATTGTTTCTTGAATTAAAAATTGTTTTTGGACCGTTTCGGACCAGATTGGACCAAAGTTGTTTTGATCGAATCTAGGGTTCGAAAGGAACTGTATTCAGTCCTGTTATTTCCCACTTTCAAGTCTGAAATCAATTTTTAATTGGAAGAACCAATTCGGCCCAACCTGTAAAGCCCAGTTTTAAGAGGTTAAAATGTAGAAGCCCATTTTGTGTAAAAGCTATATGGGCCGAACTGCTAACTGCGATTCAGCCCATATACCTAGATGATTTTACTTGTTAATGTTGTGGTTTCCAAATGGGCTTTACAGTGAGTAATTGATTGGATCAGTTCTTCCATATCATGTGATGTGTGGATGTTTGATGTGCTGCGACCATGGGCTATAAGAACTTGGCCTAGGATGATTCGTTAGTGGCTCTTGTGCACACCATGGCTGAATGCACATCATTGCCATGGTGTCCCCTAAGGTCATTGGATGACCCCTTCCTTTCATGGTGGACCCCATAACCCTAAAAAGGGACGCGTGCGGAAACCCTAGCTGATTTGGGCCACCATAAATCTGACTTTATGAAAGTCAGTGGGAGCCACTCTGGTTTTACCTAAATTAACTAGAGCGTAATTTTTGTTCCCTCCAGCAAATATGAGTGCATGTGATAGGGAGATCCATATGATGGACTCTCTAAAGGCCTTTCATCATTAGCACAATGATGGGTCCTTTAGTAAAGAGGAAGCGCACCATAAAATTGGGCTATCCATTTGTTGTTGGGTTTGTCAGAGTGTTTCATAAGATGATAGGGGCGTCATAGACCGATGTGGGAGGGGCTTCACCAGAAAATGGGAACTCTCTCACGGTACCTTGGCGTAACCTGAATATGATGGGTGAGCACTCACTAGATAGAAAGGTTTACCTGAAAACGGCTCTGAACCTTGTTTGACAAAGGCCAAAGGGAAACTCATACGATGAGTGGATATGATCCGTCACAGAAAGGTGGTGGGGTTATGCAGCTGAAACAGTTGGCTCCATGCACCTTATGTGATTTCCCACATTTCCAGAGACATTTCGCTGTCTCCGTCACTGAGATAGGAGGGAAATCTCAGAGATGGACAAATGGAAATGGAGCATAGATTAAAAGCCTTATCTATGTAGGTAACATGAATCAAACTAAGGTTGTGGACTAACGTTTTGTTGTTTTATCAGAAAAATGGCAAACGGACAATTTGCTAAGTTGCTTGACGACAACAAGCTTAAGGGCCCAAACTATGCCGACTGGTACAGAAACCTTATGTTGGTCCTGACTTTAGAAAAACTAGATAAGGTGGCAAAGAATCCTATATTGGATCGTCCGGGAGACAGGGCTTCAGAAGCCCATAGGAGGGAATACCAAGAATGGGAGGAGAAAAACTCCTTAGCCCGCTGCTATATCATAGCCTCTTTGGATAATCCGATACAAAGGTAGTTCGATCAGATCGAACTCGCCAAGGACATATTGGATAGTCTGAAGACTATGTACGAAGAGTAGAACCGTTCTACTCGACAAAAGGTCCTGAACCAGTTCATGACCGCGCAGATGACCAAGGGGCAACAAGTTCATGACCATTGTCTCCAGATGATGGGTTACATTAATGAGCTAGAGGCCCTTGTGTCCGGGCTGGATCTGGTCACACAGATAGATGCCATTCTTAACTCCTTGCCTCCGTCCTTCAATCCGTTCATAATGAATTACAATATGAACAAGCTGAATGCCAGCTTTTAAGAGCTCAGCAACATGTTGCAACGAGCCGAGGAACTGATTAGAAAGGATGAGCCGATAGCCATGCTTGTTGAAGCTGACAAATCTGGCAAGAAGAGGAGGGCAAAGTGGAAACCCCAGAAAAGGCCACTAAGTCTAAGAAACAAAAGAAAGACAAGGCATCCGATGCCTGTCACTTCTGCAAGCAGGTCGGCCACTGGAAAAGGAACAGTCCTGCCTACCTGGAATCGAAGAAAGGTACTTTCGAAAAATGTGTCATTGAGACTAATTTGTTAGTCACTTCTGTGTCATGGTGTGTTGACTCTAGGGCTTCAACTCATGCGTGTAATTCACTGTAGGGGTTCAAAGTAAGCAGAAGGCTGAGTGAAGGAGAAGTGACACTCTTCTTGGGAACGACTGCAAGTGTTGCAGCTGTGGCAATTGGAACCGTAGAATTAGTTTTTAGAGAAGTAATTATTGTACTTAAAGGTTATCTTTATGTATAGAACTTAAGAAGAAATTTGATTTCTGTTTCTAAACTGTGTGCTGATGGATATACTGTTTACTTTAGTAATATGATTACTGTTAAATGGAATAATAAATTCATCGCATGCGGGGAACTGGAGAACGGTCTCTATGTTCTACATCCTTCTATAGAAGCTAACTTAACCGAAACTACATCGGTCGACATCTCCAAGAAAAAGACTCGTGATATAGTCAGTCCCACGTACCAGTGGCATTACCGACTTGGCCATATCGGTATTGGCCAAATAACAAGGCTGGTAAAGGATGGTCCTTTGGATTTTCTAACCATAGAAGATCTTCCCACTTGTGAACCTTGCCTCCGACGCAAGATGACAAAACGACCATTTAACGGTAAGCCTGAAAGATGTACATGCACACTTGACCTTATACATACTGATGTATGTGGTCCCCTGAGTGTCAGGACTCGTAACCAACACGTGTACTTCATCACTTTTATCGATGATTTCTCACGATATGATTACGTATACCTGATGAGACAGAAGTCCGAATCCTTTGAAAAGTTCAAGGAATTCAGACAAGAAGTCGAGAAACAGTTAGGGAGAGAAATTAAGGCCCTTCGGTCGGATCGAAGTGGCAAGTATCTCTCTGACGAATTCAGGGACTACTTGAAGGCTAACGGGATAATATCATAGTTGGCTCCTCCTGCAACACCGCAGCTTAATGGTGTTTCAAAGAGGAATAGGACATTGTTAGACATGGTCCGGTGACTTCTCACATGCTCGGAATTACCCACATCCTTTTAGGGATATGCATTAGAGACTGCTATCTACGTGCTGAATCGGGTTCTAACCAAATCGGTTCTGAAAACTCCATACAAACTTTGGACCAGAAAGAAACCAAGTGTCAGACACTTGCAGATTTGTGCTTGTCTTGCGCACGTTAAAAGAACGAGTGCGGACAAGTTGGAATCCAAGACCAGCCATTGCCTATTTGTAGGCTTCCCAAAGGATTCAATGGGTTATCTTTTCTATGACCCAAGTGAGCAGAAAGTTTTCTGCAGTCAAAATGCCCAGTTCTTAGAGACTGATTACATCTTGGACACCCATCGTCAGGAAATAGTTCTTGATGAGGAGAGCTCAGGAGCAGTAGGATATGTCCCACAAGTTCTAGGTAGTGACCAACCTAGAAGATCCACACGGGTATCCAGGCCACCAGTCCGTGATGGTTTGACCAAGATAGTTACCTGGTGGAAGCCTTGACTAGTGAGGAGGATCCTGTGACTTACGCGGAAGCTATGTTGGACATAGATTCCCAGAAGTGGGTGGAGGTCATGAGAACTGAGATGGACTCGATGGAGGCCAATGGAGTCTGGACTCTAGTAGATCCGCCCTCCGGGGAAAAAGAAATTGGTTGCAAATGGATCTATAAGAGGTTGAAGGGCCCCGATGGCAAGATTGAGACCTACAAAGCTCGTTTGGTGGCAAAAGGGTATACTCAAAAAGAAGGCATCGATTATGAGGAAACATTTTCGCCCATGGCCATGCTTAAATCCATTTGGATCCAGCTAGCTGTAGCAGCATACCATGACTATGAGATTTGGCAAATGGATGTCAAAACCGCGTTCCTGAATGGAGATCTTAGTGAAGATATCTACATGCAACAGCCACAAGACTTCATTGTTGTTGGTCAGGAACACATGGTATGTAAACTTAATAGATTCATATATGGACTTAAGCTGGGTTCTAGGAGTTGGAACATCCATTTTGACTTTGCCGTCAAATCGTTTGACTTTGAGCAGAATCCAGATGAGCCCTGTGTTTACAAGAAGTCCAGTGGGGATAAGGTCACCCTTTTGGTGTTGTATGTGGATGATATCCTACTCATTGGGAATGATGTAGGAATGTTAACTTCGGTCAAGGTGTGGCTTTCGCAGCAATTCTCCATGAAAGATTTTGGAGAAGCTTCCTATATACTGGGTCTTCGACTCCATAGAGATAGATCGAAGCAGATAATTGGATTATCCCAAGCTGCTTATATTGACAAAATTATCAAAAGGTACAACATGGAAAACTCCAAGAAAGGAAACGTTCCTTTCAGGCACGGAGTCACTCTCTCCAAGAAGATGTCTCCCAAGACTTATGAGGAAATTGAGGGCATGAAAGACGTTCCCTATGCTTCAGCCATAGGGAGCATCATGTATGCCATGTTGTGCACTCGCCCTGACATTTCTCAGGCGGTGAGTGTTGTAAACAAGTTCTAGGCCAACCTAGGGCAGGAGCATTGGACTGCTATGAAAAATATATTCAAATACCATCGATGGACAAAAGAGTTTTGTCTAATATACGATGGTAGTTCACTACAAATTCAAGGGTATACTGATGCCGATTTCTAGTCGGATCTAGATGATAGAAAGTCTACATCTGTGTACATTTTCACGATATGATCGTGTGTTGTTTCTTGAAAGTCAGCAAACAGGGGTCCTAAGTAGCAAAATAACAACCCACAACCCAAGCCGAACACGTTGTCGTAAGTGACGCTGCCTAATGAGTGAAGGTGTTCATTCCTGAATTTGGAATTCAGCACATCACCCATTCCACTGTTGTGTGACAACACTGATTTTACAAGAGATTGATGTTAAAAAGTAGCATCAACGGATAATGTGGCAGACCCATTAACTAAGCCACTCACACAGGAGGTGTTTGAGAAGCACGTGGAAAGTATGGGACTTCGGCTTGTACCAGATTGGACCTAATTGCAAGTGGGAGCTGTTAGACAGTTTTGTATGCCCTTAGCTCCAATCAGATTTGATGTACTTTTGACATTTAGTGTAAATAAATAAAGTACATGTTTGATTTGTGTTGTGTGCTATGTTTCTATGTAAGACCCTAAAACTGGACACTTAATGAGACTAGTGTTAGTTTTAAATGTTCACAGTCATTGGATAAGTCTGGGGAAATTTATCCTGCCAAGGCTGACACTGGTGTGCTGCCAAATGTTGGGGTGGCTTGTCTCAACCGCCAGGGTGAGACCCAAGGTAGATGTAGTGTAGGATTACTTGAACCCTTGAACCGGACTAGATTTCTAGTATTGCCCTGGACCTTGGAGATTGATGGGCAAAACTGGAAAGTTACACCTGACCCTTAGACCCGATTATGGTGTTATACTAGATGTCGGATTGGGCTGTCTTTGATATGCCAATCTGTGAGATCCTTAGCAGGGGTCAAAACCTGGGTATGTTGGGATAGTTTGAGAATTCATCTAAGTGGGTGATCATAGTGACGGGATCAGCCCCTTTGTCGGACAAAGGTAATGATCGAGGATGCACTCTCTCTGATGGAAGCCAAACTACCGACAGTTGATTTCAATCGTTGGAATTTTGTTTAGCAAAATTTATATATATGATATATATTTATGTACGGTTTCAAAATGTTTGCAAATGGTTTTAATTCCCGGGATCCATGTGAGTAGAGAGTGCAGCACTATTCCTTGTAGCCGAAGGAGAGGTCCTCTCTTGTCGGGCAGTGTTTGATCATTATGGGCTGAGAGGTTAAGCGTAAGGCCATTTAGGATAATACCTAATGGGATAATCTTGCATCTGCCCACAGTCCCTGGGTTTTTATAAGATGACTTGGCCCAGGGACCTCTTAGTGTAAGTGTTGGGCCCATAGGGTCCATGTGATGGGCTCAAGGGGTTCACTGGGCTTTCTAGTGAATTCGGCTAAGCCTTGTAACAAAGGCTGGGCCGAACCCATGTGGTTGATGTGAAGATCAATGCTTGGGTCTCACGCCATACAAAGAAGCCCAACTGGGCAGCAGTTTGGAAACTTATTGAGCACTATTTACTTATTGGGCCTAAAAGCCCATTTCGAACTGGGCTGATATGATCACCCACTTAAGGGGGCGAATCTGCAGATAGCATTAAAACTAACCTCCTGATGAGATCAGCAATGGGCTGATCTAATCTACAGATAGGATTAAGATTATCCCCTATCCAAATACAGATTTGGATTGGGATAACTCCTAATAGGATTAGGAGGTTTCTTGATCACTACGAAAGGAGAAAACCCTAATCAAGAATTCGACTTAGGGTTTTGCAGTTAACTCTCTCTACAATCTGAGATAGAATCTCATCTTCCCTAAGCTTGAAACTGCATTCACGCCACTTTCATCCTTAGGGATCTCCTCCAGCCGCCGCCACCTTGCTGCATAGTTCGAACTCCATTGAAGGGAGAATCAAGAAATTTGTTCTTGATATCAGTCATTGTTTAAAGGCTGATTTGGTTCGGTGCTTTAAGCCTCCAACGAGTTCTGGTGAAGAGTTCGGTACGTGAGACGTACATTGTTGGTTTTGCCCCACCATCGTTGTGTCATCTTCAGTGGGAGAAGATCTTGGATCTTTCTTTGGGCGTAAACACCGATGTTGGGAGATTTTGATTCTCCGTATTAGGTATAACCCTTCCCTTGATCTTTGGTTCAGATCTGGTCTGGTTTGGTTCGAGTAGATCCTTGAATATTTGATTCTAAAATAAGGGAATGCGATTCCCAATTGGAAGAAAGGTTAGAAATTTTTGAAATTTGCCTACCCATTCCGCAACCTTTTTGGCGTCCATATGATGGATCCTACCATTCTTTCAGTATCCTTTGATAGTAGTCAAGGGAGGGTTAGACCCTTTCCATATATATCTACTTAAAACTCCCAAAGCGGGTCAAGGTGGTGTTTTGATGTACTTCCCAAGAGTTGAATTCAATGTATCTTACTTGGCTAAGGGATGGACATAAGACAAATGAAGAAAGGGGTAAAAAATGGCCTTTTGATGCTACTACTCAAGAGCTGAGCTCATAGAGTCATGCATCTATTTAGCCAAGAGATGGACATGGGAAAAGTAATGAAAAGGGGCAAAATAGTCATTTGATGATACCTCTCAAGAGTTAAGAACATAGAGTCATGCATCTTCTTAGCCAAGATAGGGAACAAAAACCTGGAGTCATAAGATGGTCATTTTATTTGAGAGTTTCAAATTCTGATAATTGTAGTTTTGATTTTGATAATATTTTATTATTGTATTTTGAATCTTAGATGAAACTTATAGATTTGATTTTGATCTATTTTTTTTAATTAGTTTTGATTATTATTGACTTTTATTCAAGATTTTGAAATGTTGATGCTTACTTGGGACCTAGTCTTAAACTTGGATAACATTTGGAAATTTGGACCTAGGTATTGCCTTTGGTGACCTTTAGGGTGTTTTAGTGTCTTTTAATGGAAGATCAAATCATATTTTTTTTGTTATTGTTTTTCTCCATTTTTTCTATCGGGTTGAAAGAGTTTGGGCTTCATTTTCATCCTACTTCTAAAGATGGCAACCACATAGTGCAACACTCATGGTGTCTTACTCCTAATTACACTATAATTCCTCTATCCACTTTCATTTGAGGCTTCTCTGTATGGGCATTCTATGTGCGATGCATGGAGTTGTTGGGGAGTTCTAGACTCTAAGGTTCCAATAAGGTTGCTAGCCTTCAAAACTCCACCCATAGACAAATGGGCTTCTCTGGTTGGTGGCTAGTTTGAAAGTACTGGTGGAACCTTTGAGGACCAAAGTCCAAAGGTAAACACCTACTATCCTTCCCCTAATAGGTAAAATGGGATTCTAATTCTATTTACATGAGAGTGTGTGAATTGTGAGTGTTCAAGCATGCAATAAAAAAGAATAGGAAAGTAGCAAAGAACAAAGGGAGAATGCAACCACATGTTCAAGTTTACAAGCAATATTACAAGCCTATTGGTACCCAAGGGGGAGGACAAAACAAACAGGAGGAAAGTAGCAAAGAACAAGAAGCTAAGCTCTCTTGATGCTTTTTAACTAAAACAAACAGGAGGAAAGAGCAGAACAAGGAACAAATGCAATTTACTGCTACCCAAAACTAGGCTAATCATATTCAGTTATAGAGAAAGCAAAAACTACAAATTTTGAGAGATTGCCCAAGAAACAAAGGGGAGGACAAAAGAAAAAAAAGCCCAAAAAAACAAAAGAAAAAAAAGCAAGGGACTTGTTAAAGCTCCACTCTCTGAGCATCCATGAAATTCTGCTTCTCTTGGACTCTTATCCTATAGCCCTAAGATGATTTTCTAGGTATTTGAATGTTACCCAAGCCCTAGCTGTTTGGATCATTCAGTGTGGAATGAAAAGGTAGTTCTAAATCCCGATGGACATAGGAAACTTGTAAATCTTACTGCTTGTATTAATTTGTGATGGAATTGTATGAAGCATGAGGAAATACAAGCCTATTGGTACTTCTAACCCTAGTGCCCCTAATGTCATGGTTCCAGTCTACCAGAATAATAATGATCCTGAACAATCCTAGAAACAATCAGGTCCAAATGCAAATTTTGTCTATGTTAGATGTACAATGTCCTGTTGTCCATATGCCTAAATCTGTGATGTAGTCTATATGATGCTCTTGTTTGTTATTGTCTCACTAGACATATCCATGTCAATTGCTGCCTACCACTCAGAAGTCCCTTGAATGATATTAATCATGTTTTTATTGATACTAACTAAATAATTGTTTACTATTTCTTTTTTCACTAAATTATTTTCTTAAGGATGATATTGGTGGCCCAGAAGTAAGTTGTGAGTTTAGAATGGCAATGTTTTGCTACACATGTATGAGCTCTGAGAAGCTCATGGCCAGCTCAAAGAGTTGGAGTCACCCCCCTTTTTTAGAGGACATGGGTCCTCATTTTCAGATTTGAAAAACACGATTTAGGTCTTTAATAGTGACTCTGTTTTCCATGGGAAAGGCACACAACCAAGAGATTTTGGGTTCTAAGGATTGAGAGATGGAAGGTATTAGGCACCCCTCTCTCCAAGCTGCTATACCAGCCAATACGGGAGTTGCTTAGGCTCGGTTTCTTTCGGGGAAAAACAAAAATGGTGCAAGAATTTCTCATATCCGAAGGAACGTGCTTTCAATTTCTCCTAAGACCGATTTTGAGGTGATGTTATCGGGTCTTAGGTAATGATTTCCCGAAGACCCTCGCCTCACTGCCGCTATTCTTAGTCAAGAAGAAATTGCAAGCAATGGTTCTATAATATTTCAGAACCTCAAGCAACCCAGAAAAACTAAGAAAGACTTACCTTTCATATGTACCTTGTCAAAAGTTTTCTAGCAGCTAGGAGGACTTTAAATGGAAATTGAGTAAGGCAGGAGCCGGGCTGAGCGTTTCTGGTGTTAAGTTTATAAGACAGGGGATGAGGCTTGAGCTTGGTTTCAGGGATTTCAGGATTATAAGCAGAATGGGTATACTGCAGAAGTTGGAAAACTCTTCCTTCCTTCTCTCTCTTTCTTTCTCTAGGGACCTCTCTCAGGTTTCCTCCCTTTAATCCCCCCTGGTCACTCCCCTTTGAGCTCGAATTAGATTAGTATTTATAGAGAATGGGAGGGGATCAAGTCTGAATTCGCTCAACTATTGTGTTTGGCATTCCATAGAGATTTTTCCCACAAATAGGCAAAGATTCTTCAAAGAAATAGGTGCCCAGTCAAGATTTCCTGTTTGGTGAAACATTTTCTTTGATTTGGGGGTGGTTTTCATGGGTTTTATGCGGCCAATGGGAGTTGAGGGCATGTTTGTCATGGCAGTCTCATATTTGGGGTTGTCAATGGCAAAAAATGTAAATTTGAGCTTTTTAAGCCTATTAGGCTCTGTTTCATTGGTCCATGTGTTCTAATGGGTCAAGAATGGGTCTGAAATTAGTCATCACCCTTTTAAGGCTTCAAGTTGGGCCAGATGATGTGACAATTTAATCTGGTGCATCGAAATGGTATCTTTCTACTTTAATAGTTAAACGGATGAATTAGGATGTGAAATTGGTGTGTTGGGGTTTCTTGGGTCCCTAAACACAGTGGTGATGCCTGATTGGTCAAATAAGCTCGAGAAAGGAAGTTGGTGTGATGAATGGTGGATCTTTGCCGTTTAAATCATGAAAAGTGATGTGTAACTAAGTTGTTGTTTTCCAAGTCTAGGGACGATATCTGATCAAGGTTCAAATTTGTTCTGTGAATTAATCAAAAGGGGGTATTTCGTGTTTTAGATAGTGTCAAGTCAGTCTAGTTGTGTTTTTGAGTTTTCGGGGTCTAAGAGGGGGTACAAAGAGGTAGGGTGAAGGGACCGATTAAAAATTGGGTGCTAACAACATGGAATCATCATTCATCAATACCCTTTGTTGGGCCTTTCACTTTTTTTTTTTTTTGAGAATCATGTGTACTTCTATGCTTGGGAGGAACCTCAATCATAAGACTAAGTAAAATGTGGCCACTCAATAAGCCACCATCTAAGCAGAAAATGTGAAAATAATATTGACGGCCTTGATGCTCAACTAACGCATACCATCTCTGTAAAAGTGGGCCCTACAAAATCTAAATCCGATAGCATGAAAGAGTGTACAAAGCTTTTCATTTGTCGGGATAGCCTTGGGTTAGATTGTTTGTAATTTCTTTGGTCTTGTTGAAGGTAGATGTCATTCAGGTCTCCAATAATACAGTAAGGGATTGTGGAGCTTGTTTTTAAATTTGTAAGATGTTAGTAAAGGGCAAACTTGTCCATTGTAACTAATCTTGCCCACATGCCAAGCAAATTGGCAAGTGGTTACCACACCACCGACCTAATGTGTGTGTATGAAAATTAGAAATCAGAAAAAGTACGAAATCACTTTTCATTCAATCTGTGAGTTTGTGTCATTTTGTCATGGTATAAAAGCGTGCGATCCTCACCTCATTGCACTTCTGCACCAATTAATTTCTCGTCGCACATCAAGTGACAAAGTTCATCGCACTCCACGGTGGTGACAAAACCCATCGCACTCTACGGTGGTGCCAAACCCATCACACATTTTTTTCAAGAACTCATCATGCATTTGAGTCTCCGACCTTCTTTCTTCAAGAACTCATCGCGTGTCTGGTTTTCACATCTCTGTTTCATATTCCTACTTGAATCTTTGATCATGTCTAATCATCAAGATCCAGGTTCACCACTCTCTGCATCCTTCAAACAATCCCGAGGCAATTCTGGTATCCTGTCCCTTAACAGGGGATAATTACTCTACATGGCAACGAGCCTCGAGAAATGCTTTGAAGGAAGGGGCTCTGGGACGAGCTCGCGACTCCAGTACCAATTCCTGACTATACTTGCGGTGCTGCTAAGGAAATAATTGTGGAACGTGAAAGAGATAAGTTGAATCAATTCTTGATGGGTCTTAGTAACAATTTTAATAATGTTCAATATGGTATTCTTGCCTCTGATCCTTTGCCAAGCATAAATCACGCATATGCCTAGGTGATTTAGGAAGAAAAACACCAAGCATTGCTCTCATAGAAGGGATCCATGATTCCCAATGTTGTTGCCTCCCATACTTCATTACAATGACCAAATACTTGAAACAATTCCAAATCAAAGTACCAATGTGGCCACTGCAAGAAATAGGGTCACACCAAAGAACATTGCTACGAGTTAATTAGCTATCTAGAAGGGTGGAACAAAGGAAAAGCGCCCAAGAATCAGTCTACATCAAATTGTGTGCAATTTGACCCTCACATGCATAGAGTCAACTTCAATAGCAGACCTCCTTCAGGAACAGTATGCTCAACTTTTAAGAATTCTCACCGATAACTCCGCCAAGGCACATTTTGCCATGGTTAATATGGTTGGTAAGAATTTCTCCCTCAAATGTTTGAACACTTGGATCTTGGATAGTGGAGTGTCCGATCATATGACACCCAACAAGGATCTGCTATTAAATCCTGAACCATTGAGTATGCAACCTTTAATACATTTACCTAATGGATCAATCTTGAGTGCTACTCACAAAGGTTCTCTGCTTCTTCAACCCAGTTTGATCATCATGGATGTTCTTTATGTGCCAAAATCCAAACACAATTTGTTATCTATCAGCAAATTAGCATCCTAACTACATTGCAGAGTATCATTCTCTTATGAATGTTGTGTGATATAGGACCCAATCTCCCACAATGTGATGAGTAAAGGAGAACTGCACAACGACATCTACTGTTTGCAGATACCTCATCGCAATTTTTTTGCTACTGCTCTTTCTTCTTGTACTAGTGGAGACTATCAGACATGGCACAACTACCTTGGCTATGCTTCTGCTCAAAAACTGAGTATTGTTTTTGATAAACTCTCACCTACAATAGAGGATGCTTGTGAACAAGCCAAGCACATATGTGTTCCATTTCCAATAAGCTCATCTCTAGCATTAGCACCATTCGACCTCATGCATTGTGACATCTGGGGAGCATACAACACATCATCCTTGTCTAGTGCCAGGTTCTTTCTCACCATCGTTGTTGAATTTAGTCATTGTACTTGGTTATTTCTCATGGAAAACAAATCTGAGACATACCAGATACTTGTATCATTTTACAATATGGTATCTACACAGTTCGACTACAAGATTAAGAAGGTTAAATCGGACAATGGTAAAGAATTTTTCTTCGATCCACTTCTATAATTTTTTTCTACACAGGGCATTGTTCAAAATCATTCTTGTGTTGATTCTTCCCAACAAAATGGAATTGTAGAGAGAAAGCATCGCCATCTTTTAGAGGTGGCCTAGGCTCTACGTTTCCATGCTTCCCTACCCATTTTGTTTTGGGGTGAATGTGTGTTGAAAACCGCATACATCATTAATTACCTACCATCTACACCATTGCATGGTAAAACTCCATTTGAATTACTCTTTGGAAAAAAACCAACATATGATCACTTTCGAACATTTTGTTGCCTATGTTATGCCCAAGAACGACCCCTTTCCAGTGACAAATTTGCACCAAAAGCTATTCGGTGTCTTTTTGTCGGCTATCCACATGGTCAAAAGGGCTACTGTGTATACAATTTGGCCACAGGATGGGTATTCACATCTTGCGATGTCACCTTCTATTAGACTACATTCCCATTTGCATCTTCTGATTTACCAAGGTCAACTCAAAGGGATGATCCTAATGACTTGGTCATACCCCTCCCACAAGTTGATGATGGCATTGATGACACACATAATCAACAAGCTGAAGTTGAGCCTACTATTATCGTTGAAACAGTCACAGATGGACCAAATATCAACTCTGCATATGATGACTCTAATACCACTGCTGCTCATGAGTCAAATGAATCCAATTTTCTAACTCAGACTAAGACCACTCGTACTCGAAGGACACCATGCTATCTTCGAGATTACATCTGTCATGGTCCTACACATCAGTCTAATGGCACACAACTTTCTTCTATCACAGAGCCCACATCATATACTCAGGCCTATAAAGACCCAAATTGAGCTACCTAATTCATGTTCTCTCTCAACACCTCAGTGCTCCCTAGGAAAGAACATATGCAAGCAGCCAAGCACGTCATCCGATACATCAAGAGTGCACCACAAGAAGGAATATTTTTCCTTGCTTCAAATGATCTCTCACTTCAAGCTTTTTGTGACTTAGACTGGGCGTCTTGCCCCATCACAAGACGTTCAACCACAAGTCACATCACCATGTTAGGGCATTCACTATCAGATTTTTTGCTTCTCTGTCAGATTTTTTTTATTCTTTTTTTTTAGGGAGGTGATTTCGAATGGGGATCTATCTACTGGATGTTAAACAATCATTTAAGTTGTGTTTGGTTTGAAGGAAAAATAGGGAAAGGAAGGGAAATGTAGGGAAACCTTTACAAACCTTGTATAGGTTACCCTGTGTTTCCCTTCTTTTACTTACCTTTTCCTTCCAACCAAACATAGCCTTAGGGGGCATTCTTTTTTTTTTTGGATTTGGAGAGGGGGAAAGTTGGTCAATGGCATTTTGGTTTCCATTGACCAAGAATCTCATGTGAAGGAATGAGAGATCCATTATATGGACGCCCAAATCTTGCGGAATAAAGGGGCAAATTTCAAAATTTTTTCTCTCCCTTCAACTGGGAATCACATTCCCTATTTAGAAAATCACATTTTCAAAGATCAATCTTGAACCATAAACTGAACCAGATCTGAACTAAAAAGAGTAGGAGAGGATTATACCTGATACGGAAAAATAATATCTCCCAATGAAGGTGTTCATGCCCAAGGAAGGATCCAAAGACTGCTCCCACTGAAAATGACACAGTGTAGGATGGAGCAGAATCAGTAGTATTCTTCTCCAAGAATTCTGTCCTTCACAAGAAACAGCAGGACGACACGTGAGCATAGCTTCCTATCAATTCTTTCTTAAAGAACTGATGTCAAGATCGAATCTTGACTTCTCCCACAACTGGAGATCGAACTGGATGTCTGGCGGCTGTAGGATGGAGGCGGCAAGAAATATCTTTGCAGGGATTGCAGAAATCATTCTTCTGTGATTTCAGCTCTGAAGAGGATGTGATTATATCTCATCTAAAGGTTGCCGCCCCCTCCTTTTTTGTAACCCCAAAGGATCAGCTCTAATCCAATTAGAAGTTGCTGATCCAAATCTTATTTGAATCAAAACATCTCTTTAGGTGATAAGGATAAACCCTTATCTTATCTGTAGATTGGATCAACCTTCTCCTAATCTTATTAGGAGGTTTCTAGATCCAAATCACATTTAGATCTGGACTCTCTGAGTGGATAGGGTTAAGGCCCCGTCCTATCTACTGATCCATCTCAGAATTCGCCCATATTTAACTTATTAAATAAGTCCAGTTCGAAATGGGCTTTAGGCTCATTAAGCTTATGTGCTCACTAAGCCTTCTTAACTGCTGCCCAGTTGGCTTCCTTGTATGGCATGGGACTCAAGCATTGATCTACACATCATCCACATGGGTTCGGCCCAACCTTTGTTACAAGGCCTGGCCGAATACACTGCTATGGACAGTGCACCCCATGAAACCCATCAAATGGGCTCTATGGGCCCAACACTTACCCTAAGTGGTCCCTGGGCCAAGCCACCTTGTAACAGCTAGGGACTGTGGGCAGATGCAAGATTAACCCATCAGGTATTATCCTCTGGTCTTACACTTAACCTCTCAGCCCATAATGATCAAACACTGCCCGACAAGAGAGCCCATATATATTCGAAACCATAATATATATACTTTTATATCTCATATAAGATATATTTTAAAAAACAAATCTCAACGTTTGAAATCGGCTGCCGGCAGTCTTGGTTTCCATCAATGAGAGTGCATCCCCGATCATTACCTTTGTCCGACAAAGGGGCTGATCCTATCACTATGATCACCCACTCAGATGAATTCTCAGACTGTCCCAACATACCCAGGTTTTGACCCCCGCTAAGGATCTCACTGATTGGTACATCAAAGACAGCCCAATCCGACACCTAGTGCAGTATCATAATCGAGTCTAGGGGTCGGGTGTAACTTTCCAGTTTTGCCCATTAATCTCCAAGGTCCAGGGCAATACTGGAAATTTGGTCCAATTCAAAGATTCAATTAATCCTACACTGTGTGTGCCTAGGGTCTCACGCTGGCAGCTGAGACAGGCCACCCCAACCGACTTGGTGGCACCACAGTTTTGAAGCTAAGGGCATACAAAATAGTCCAACAGCTCCCACTTGCACTTAGGTCAAATTAGGTACAAGCTGGTGTCCCATGCTTTCCACGTGTTTCACAAACACTTTTTGTGATAGTGACTTTGTCAATGGGTCTGCTACATTTTCCGTTGACGCTACCTTCGGAATCAGGACGTCCCCTCTACCAACAATCTCCCGTAGTACGTGGTACTTCCTCTCGATGTTCTTCGACTTCGAGTGGGATCGTGGCTCCTTAGGCTGAGCAATGGCTCCATTGTTGTCACACAACAACGGGATGGGTGATGTGCTGGACGGAACTACTCCTAAGTCGTGAACAAACTTCTTCATCCACACGGCTTCTTTGGCAGCCTCACTTGCGGCAATGTACTTGGCCTCGATCATGGAGTCCTGTTTGCTGCTTTTCCAGCAAACAGCACACGATCCTATCGTGAAAACATATCCAAATGTAGCCTTTCTATCAACTGGATCCGACTGGAAATCGGCATCAGTATACCCTTGGGTTTGTAGTGAGCTACCGTCGAATACTGGACAAAACTCTTTTGTCCTTCGAAGGTACTTAAGTATGTTTTTTCACAGCAGTCCAATGCTCCTGCCCTGGGTTGGCCTGAAATCTGCTTACTACACTCACTGCCTGAGCAATGTCATGACGAGTGCACAGCATGGCATACATGTTGCTCCCTACGGTAGAGGCATAGGAAACGTCTTTCATGCCATCAATCTCCTCAGAAGTCTTGGGAGACATCTTCTTGGAGAGAGTGACTCCATGCCTAAAAGGAACATTTCCCTTCTTGGAATTTTCCATACTGTATCTTTTGACTATTTTGTTAATGTAAGCAGATTGGGATAAACCTATTATTCGCTTCGATCTATCTCTATAGAGTCGAAGACCCAGTATATAGGAGGCTTCTCCAAGATCTTTCATGGAGAATTGCTGTGAAAGCCATACTTTCACCGTTGTTAACATTCCTACATTATTCCTAATGAGTAGAATGTCATCTACATACAGAACCAAGAAGGTAACCATATCTCCACTGTACTTCCTGTAAATATAGGGTTCATCTGGATTCTGCTTGAAGTCTAGCGATTTGACAGCAGAGTTAAAATGAATGTTCCAACTCCTAGAATCTTGCTTAAGTCCATAAATGAATCTATTAAGTTTAGGTACCATGTTTTCCTGACTTGCAACAATGAAGCCTTGCGGCTGCTGCATATAGATATATTTAGTAAGATCTCCATTCAGGAATGCAGTTTTGACATCCATCTGCCAAATCTCATAATCATGGTATGCTGCCACAGCTAGCAAGATCCTAATGGATTTAAGCATGGCCACAGGCGAAAAGGTTTCCTCATAATCGATGCCCTCTTTCTGAGTGTACCCTTTCGCCACCAGACGGGCTTTGAAGGTCTCAACTCGACCATTGGGGCCCTTCTTCCTCTTGTAAATCCATTTGCAACCGATTGCTTTTACCCCAGAGGGTGGGTCTACTAGAGTCTAGACTCCATTGGTCTCCATTGAGTTCATCTCTGCTCTCATGGCCTCCACCCACTTCTGGGAATCTATGTCCAACATAGCTTCCGCGTAAGTCACGGGATCCTCCTCACTAGTCAAGGTTTCCACCAAGTAACTATCCTGGTCATAACCATAACAAACTACTCAGTAGTTAAGGTTTCCACCAGGTAACTATCCTAGTCATAACCATAACGGACTGGTGGCCTGGATACCCGAGTGGATCTTCTAAGTTGGTCACTACCTGGAACTTGTGGGACATCTCCCACTGCTCATGAGCTCTCCTCATCAAGAACAACTTCCTGACGATGGGTGTCCAGGATATAATCGGTTTCCAAGAATTGTGCATTTCGACTACATAACACTTTCTGCTCACTTGGGTCATAGAATAGGTAACTTACAGAGCCTTTTGGGTAGCCTACAAATAGGCAACGACTGGTCTTGGATTCCAACTTGTCTGCAGTAGTTCTTTTAACATGTGCTGGACAACCCCAAATCTTCAAGTGCCTGACACTTGGTTTCTTTCCGGTCCAAAGTTCATATGGAGTATTTGGAACCGATTTGGTTGGAACCAGTTTCAGCACGTAAATCGCAATCTCTAATGCATAACCCCAAATGGATGTGGGTAACTCTGAGTGTATGAGAAGCGACCGGATCATATCCAATAAGGTCCTATTCCTCCTCTTTGAAACACCGATAAGTTGTGGTGTAGCAGGAGGAGCTAATTGTGATACTATCCCATTGTCCTTTAGGTAGTCCCTGAATTCGTCAGAGAGATACTCGCCACCTTGATCTGATCGAAGGGCTTTAATTTCTCTCCCTAACTGTTTCTCGACCTCTTGTCTGAACTCTTTGGACTTTTCAAAAGATTCAAACTTGTGTCTCATTAGGTACACGTAACCATATCGTGAAAAATCATCTGTGAAGGTGATGGAATACACGTGTTGATTCCGTGTCCTAACACTCAGGGGACCACATACATCAGTATGTATTAGGTCAAGTGTGCTTGTACATCTTTCAGGCTTTCCGTTAAATGGTCGTTTCGTCATCTTGCCTTTTAGGCAAGGCTCACAGGTGGGAAGATCTTCTACAGTTAGAAAATCCAAAGGACCATCCTTTACCAACCTTGTGATTCAGTCAACACCGATGTGGCCAAGTCGGTAGTGCCACAGACACGTGGGATTAACTGTATCACAAACTCTTTTCTTGGGGATTTCAGCCGACGTAGTTTCGGTTATGTTAGTTTCTAGAGAATGATGTAGAACATAGAGACCGTTCTCCAGTTCACCATATGCGATGAATCTTTTATTTCTTTTAATAGTAATCGTATTACTATAGAAGACAGAATAACCATTTGCACACAGTTTTGAGACAGAAATCAAATTTCTCCTTAAATTTTGTACATAAAGACGATCTTTCAGTACAATTGTTCCTTCTCTAAAAAGTAACTCCACGGTTCCTATGGCCGTGGCTACAACAGTTATAGTAGTCCCCAAGTAGAGTGTGACTTCTCCTTCACTCAGCCTTCTGCTTACCTTGAACCCCTGCAGTGAGTTACACGCATGAGTTGAAGCCCCGGAGTCAATACACCAGGACGCAGAAGCTACCAATAAATTGGTTTCTATAACACAAGTTTCGAAATTACCTTTCTTGGATTCCAGGTAGGCAGAACAGTTCCTTTTCCAGTGGCCGGTCTTCTTACAAAAATGACAGGCATCTGATACCTTGTCCTTCCTCTATTTCTTGGGTTTGGCAGCCTTCTTCTGGGGCTTTCTCTTTGCCTTCCTTTTCTTGCCCGATTTTCCAGTTTCAACAAGCACGGCAATGGGCTCATCCTTTTTAATCAATTCTTCAGCCCTCTGCAACATATTGTTGAGTTCCTGCAAGCTGACGTTCAGCTTGTTCATGTTGTAATTCATGATGAATGGATTAAAGGATGGAGGCAAAGAGTTGAGAATAGCATCGATCTATGTTACTAGATCCAGCCTGGATCCAAGACCCTCCAGTTCGTTGATATAGCCCATCATCTGGAGACAATGGTCATGAACCTGTTGGCCCTTTGACATCTGCGCGGTCATGAACTGTTTCAAGACCTTCTGCCGAGTAGAACGATTCTGCTCTTCGTACATTGTCTTGAGATTGTCCAATACGTCCATAGCTAGTTCGATCTGATCGAACTGCCTCTGAATTGGGTGGTCCAAGGAGGCAATGATATAGCAGCAGGTAAGGGAGTTTTTCTCCTCCCATTCTTGGTATTCTCTTCTCCGGGCCTCAGAAGCCCTATCTCCCAGACGATCTGGAGCAGGATTCTTGGCTACCTTATCCAATTTCTCAGAGGTTAAGACCAACATAAGGTTCCTGTACCAGTTGGCATAGTTTGGGCCCTTTAACTTGTTGTCATCAAGCAACTTTGCAAATTGTCCGTTTGCCATTTTTTGATAAAAGAGCAAACATCAGTCCACAACCTAATTTGATTCATGTTCATTACATAGATATAGATTTTAATCTACGTTCCATTTCCATTTATTCATCTCTGAGATTTCCCTCCTTTCTCAATGACGGAGACTGCGGGTTCTCTGAAAATGTGGGAAATCACATAAGGTGCATGGAGCCAACTGTTTCAGCTACATAACCCCACCACCTTTCTGTGAAGGATCATATCCACTCATCACATGAGTTTTCCCTTTAGCCTCTGTCAAACAAGGTTCAGAGCCATTTTCAGGTAAACCTTTCTATCCAATGAGTGCTTACCCATCATATTCGTGAACGCCAAGGTACCGTGAGAGAGTTCCCATTTTCTGGTGAAGCCCCTCCCACAACGGTCTATGACGCCCCTATCATCTTATGAAACACTCAGACAAGCCCAACAGCAAATGGATAGCCCATTTTCTGGTGCGTTTCCTCATTACTGAAGGACCCATCCTCATGCTAATGATGGAAGGCCTTTAGAGAGTTCATCATATGAATCTCCCTATCACATGTACTCATATTAGCTGGAGGGAACAATCAATTACTCCCTAGTTTGATCTAAGTCAAACCAAAGTGGCTCCCACTGACTTTCATAAAGCTAGATTTCGGTGGGCCTAAATCGGCTAGGGTTCCGCACGTAACCTCTTAATGAGGTGTGGGGCCCACCACTAAGGGAGGTCATCCAATGACCAAAAGGGACACCATGGCAACGATGTGCATTCAGCCATGGTGTGCGCAAGAGCTACTGTCGATTGAGCATGGGCCAAGTACTTATGTCCCATGTACACAACACATCACACATCCATACATCACATGCAAGGATACATTGATCCTATCAATTAATTATCTGTAAAGCCCATTTGAAGCCCATTTTAAATCCATAATATTAACCATTTAATATTATCTAGGTATATGGGCCGAATTAGGGTTGATGGGTTCGGCCCATATACCTTTATCCGCAGAGTTGGCTTTTAGCAGTTTTAACCATTTAAAACTAGGCTTTTATAGGTTGGACCAACTTAACCATTTAATTAAATATCACTCCTTAGGCCCATTAGTGGGAAAAAGGGGCTGACTTTCAGCCTTGATCGAACCCTAGGTTTGGCCCAAACGTTTTGAACCAAATCTTGGTTCGAATGGGTCTAGGGTTTGATCTTTAATTAAATCTTTAATTCAAGAAAATAATCTGAAATTAAATACTGATAAAAGAAAAGCAAGAATCAGTCAAACTAGGCTGTTCGCACAATCCATCCTGCAAAACAAAGGTTAGATCACAGTTTGTAGTTTCATAAACTGCAAATCGCAGATTTCGATTCTCTCATCTGCGAAATCTCCTTCCTTGTGCCGCCATCTTCGATCCAAAAGAAAATAAACAGAAATCCTAATTTCTATTAATAATTACATCAGATCGAATACCTATACATTCAGTCTAAAAAATAAAAAAAAAATTATTTTACAGACCAAATGTAATAAACCATAACCTGCAAAATCGTAGGTTCCTTGCGCAAATCAAGACTTCGATCTCCTCTTGTATGAACAGCCCATAAATCAAGAAAATCATAAAGAACAATTCTAAATAATAATCAGATTTATATAAAATTTAATTTCAGATTATTCATAATTTTGGGAACAAATTTCCCAAAACCCATATCTACGCAAATTGGGTAGAATGCCTTCTGCCCATTTGCGCAGGTTCAGATCTGAAACAAATTGGTTCAAGATTTGAACCATCGCTCTGATACCACTGAAGGAATGAGAGATCCATCGTATGGACGCCCAAATCTTGCGGAATAAAGGGGCAAATTTCACATTTTCAACTGGGAATCGCATTCCCTATTTAGAAAATCACATTTTCAATGATCAATCTTGAACCATAAACTGAACCAAATCTTAACCAAAAAGAGTAGGAGAGGATTATACCTGATACGGAGAAATAATATCCCCCAACGAAGGTGTTCACGCCCAAGGAAGGATCAAAAGACTGCTCCCACTGAAAATGGCGCAATGTAGGATGGAGCAGAATCAACTGTATTCTTCTCCAAGAATTCTGTCCTTCGCAAGAAACAGCAGGACGGCACGTAAGCACGCTTCCTATCAATTCTTTCTTATAGAACTGATGTCAAGATCGAATCTTGACTTCTCCCACAACTGGAGATCGAACTGGATGTCTGGCGGCTATAGGATGGAGGCGGCAAGAAAGATCTTTGCAGGGATTGCAGAAATCTTTCTTCTGTGATTTCAGCTCTGAAGAGGATGTGATTATATCTCATCTAAAGGCTGCCACCCCCTCCTTATTTGTAACCCCAAAGGATCAGCTCCTAATCCAATTAGGAGTTGCTGATCCAAATCTTACTTGGACCAAAACATCTCTTTAGGTGATAAGGATAAACCCTTATCTTATCTGCAGATTGGATCAACCTTCTCCTAATCTTATTAGGAGGTTTCCAGATCCAAATCACATTTAGATCTGGACTCTCTGAGTGGATAGGGTTAAGGCCCTATCCTATCTACTGATCCATCTCAGAATTCGCCCATATTTAACTTATTAAATAAGTCCAGCTCGAAATGGGCTTTAGTCTCATTAAGCTTATGTGCTCACTTAGCCTTCTTAACTGCTGCCTAGTTGGGCTTCCTTGTATGGCATGGGACCGAAGCATTGATCTACATATCAGCCACATGGTTCGGCCCAGCCTTTGTTACAAAGCCTGGCCAAATACACTGCTATGGACAGTGCACCCCCTGAAACCCATCAAATGGGCTCTATGGGCCCAACACTTACCCTAAGTGGTCCCTAGGCCAAGCCACCTTGTAACACCCAGGGACTATAGACAGATGCAAGATTAGCCCATCAGGTATTATCCTCAATGGTCTTACACTTAACCTCTCAGCCCATAATGATCAAACACTGCCCGACAAGAGAGGACCTCTCCCTCAGCTGCAAGGAACAGTGTCGCACTCTCTACTTATATGGATCCCGGGAATTTAAACCTTCTTGCAAACATTTTCGAAACCATAATATATATACTTTTATATCTCATATAAAATATATTTTGCAAAACAAATCTCAACGATTGAAATCGGTTGCCGGCAGTCTTGGTTTCCATCAGTGAGAGTGCATCCCCGATCATTACCTTTGTCCGACAAAGGGGTTGATCCTGTCACTATGATCACCCACTCAAATGAATTCTCAGACTGTCCCAACATACCCAAGTTTTGACCCCCGCTAAGGATCTTACTGATTGGTACATCAAAGACAGCCCAATCTGATACCTAGTGCAGTATCATAATCGAGTCTAGGGGTCAGGTGTAACTTTCCAGTTTTGCCCATTAATCTCCAAGGTCCAGGGCAATACTGGAAATTTGGTCCAATTCAAAGATTCAATTAATCCTACATTGTGTGTGCCTAGGGTCTCACCTTGGCAGCTGAGACAGGCCACCCCAACCGACTTGGTGGCACCACAGTGTCAGCCTTATCAGGATAGGTCTCCCCAAACTGATGTTCAGTTTAAGGGTATTACACAGAGGGTGCAGCGCCAGGCAGCCAAATATGTCATGATAGATGAACGGTTGTACCGACGATCCTACACGCTCCCCTACCTGCGATGCTTACGCCCGGCCGAAGCCGAGTTGGTACTCCGCGACACCCATGAAGGCTTGTGCGGCGGACACCTGGGGGGCAGAGCCCTCGCCCAAAAAGCACTTCGACAAGGATACTACTGGCCAACGATGAAGACGGAGGCAATCGAGCTCGTCAGAAAATGCGACAAGTGCCAGAAGCATGCCAGCATCCACCATCAGCCCGCTGCCGACCTCAAATACCTCACCAGCCCATGGCCCTTCGCCCAATGGGGCGTCGACCTCCTGGGGCCATTCCCACCAGCAACAGGCGGGAGAAAATTCCTAGTGGTGGCAGTAGATTACTTCACAAAGTGGATAGAAGCTGAACCCCTGGCAATAGTTACAGCCCGAAACATACAAAACTTCTTTCGGAAGAACATTGTATGTCGCTTCGGGCTACCTTGGGTACTGATCTCCGACAACGGAAAACAGTTCAAAGATATCAAGTTCCAAGAATGGTGCCGAAGTATGGGAATTAATCAGAACTTCACATCGGTCGCACACCCGCAGGCAAATGGCCAAATAGAAGTAATGAATAGAGCCATCCTCCGCGGACTGAAAGCGCGATTGGACCGAGCCAAAGGTTTGTGGGCAGATGAACTACCAAGTGTTCTATGGGCACACCGAACCATGGAAAAAACCGCCACAGGCGAGACCCCCTTTAACCTCACATACGGCACCGAGGCAGTAATCCCGGCGGAAATCAAAGTACCTACGTTGCGACTAGAAGCGTACGACGAACAAACAAACGAGGGCGAGTTACGCACCAACCTCGACCTACTGGATGAAGTGAGAGACCTCGCGCACATCCGAACTGCGGCCTACCAACAAAAGGTAGCTCGGTATTATAACGCGCGAGTAAAAAAGAGGAACTTCCGCGTCGGCGACCTGGTTCTCCGTAAGGTCATGGTGCCTGAACCCGGCGTAGGGAAACTTGGACCAAACTGGGAAGGACCCTACAGAGTAAAGAAAGCGCTCGGTGGGGGAGCATACGAGCTCGGAACCCTAGAAGGAAAACAAGTACCCCTAGCATGGAACGTTGTCAACTTAAGAAGGTACTACCTATAGGCCACCAAGGCAAGTACCCCGAAGCCATTTCATGTCAGAAAACGAACTGAAGGACCGAAATAGTCAGTTCGGCAAAAAATATAGCTCGAAGACAGGACAACCAGTACATGAACAAAAAGCCATTTCATTTCAGAATAGATGTGTACATTCGAAGAAAAAAAAATGTGTACATTTCATTTCACAAGCCAGGGGCTACTTCATCGTTATCAGAAGCCACTTCAACAACACCCGAAGGACCTGCCTCCCCCTCGGAGTCCGGTTCGGCATCCGCAGCATTAGCCATTTCTTGTGTAATGCGCGAAGTGGATATGGCGCTAGTGTCGAGCTCGGGGTACGTATTCCGGATCATCCACCGGCTTAGCTTGAAACCCCTCCTGTAGGAGTCTACCATCAGATCATCGAAATCCGGCGAAGCAATGTAATCGCTGACAGCCTTCTTCTTCGCGTCTTCGATGCCTTGAGAGAAGATCTGAGTCCTCTCCCTGATATCCTCCTGAAGATACTCGACCTGGTGTTGCAGGTCCAGCTTCAACTCCACCATATTCTTCACCACCACTCCCATGGCCTCAGCATCTCTCTGAGACCTCGCCTGCCTAGACCGCGTGAGGCGAGCAGCAGCCTCGGCAGCACGAGCGGCCTCCTCGGCAGCTCGAGCAGCCTCCTCGGTAGCTCGTGCCTGCCTCGAGTATCTCTCCACCTGGTTCGCTAAGGCGTGAACAGAAGAGTTCACCTATCAAAGGAAAAACGGGATCAAAGGAACAAATAGAAGAATAAAAGCCGAAGAACTCAAAAAGGGAACACTTACCACCATAGCGTGAGTAACGGCACGGCAGGCCACTTGGTGCAGAGGGAGCTCGGTCCACGCCGCAACCTCCTCGGGAAACATCGCCTCCTTACTCCGTTGAAGAGCATGAACAGGCGATAGCACACTCCTAAAGCCCCCGGGGGCCTCCGAGCCCGATGGCCCAGCTCGCGTATGGGCAGACTCGGAGTAAGCAGGAGCCCCAGTGTGCGTGGTTTCGGCATAAGGAGCCCCCACCGGCTCCTGCGTAGGCGGAACCATCTCGAGCTCCTCCGCCGGATAGTTCGGCACCTCGGGCTCCGCACCCTGGGACGGTTCGGCGTGAGCTCGCTTAGCCACCCGTTTTCTCCTCTTCATGCCCTGGAACAAGTGCCCACCTCGGGTCCCTCAAGAGTCCATCGTACCTGCGAAAAGGAGTTCGGCATCAGTAAGACGTCAAAGAAGAGCAAGACAGGATCGCTAGGGAAAGAACCTACCCGAACTCAGGCCCACAGCAATAAGCTTGGCCTCCGTCAGATACCGTTGACACTCTAGCCCGAGCCGCACCCCTTGCCGGAGGCCCTTCGCCGTCTCCTTATCAAGTGTGACGCCGGAGTCGGGAGCGGCCACCCCCCAGCCGGTCTGAAACGGCCACCCCAGCGCACTTCGCACCCCGAAATAGTCTCGCTTCCACGCCGGGACCTTATTAGGGAGTCCGTGTAAGAGCTTGAAGCCTGGGCGAGGAGACAGGTAGTATGCCCGCCTACGCCCAGGAAGGGGACCCGCTTGCTTTTTCAGCATTAAAATGGAAGAGAAAATCTCCAGATCCAGAGGAAAGTTCTCGTCACAAAATAAAGAGATCGTCCCCACTAAGTTCCTAATAGAGTTCAGGTGAAGCTGGCCGACCGTCACACCGAAGTGGTCTAGGACCTCGACGAGAAGAGGGTGAAAGGACAGTCGCAGCCCCGCAGTGAGCAGTTCCCGGAAAATCACGATCTCATCAAGACCGTGTTCCCAAGGGAAGCTACCCGTAGGGATGAAGTAAGCATGCTCCCCGGGCACGTCATAGTAGTCTATGAGGGATTGAAGCCCCTCAGGTGTCATAGTCGAAGGACCGAACTGATCTATAACCCGGCCACGACGGGAGGTGGACGCCGACCTACCCGAAGCACCTCGGCCTGTAGGTTCAACCCATTCCTCAGGACCTACATCGGGCTCACTCGAACTACCAGGGGACGCAAACCGATTGGTAGAACCTACATCAGACCCGCTTGAACATCCCGAACCCTCCGAACTAGACATCAGAGAATAAAGCGGGATTCCGAAAGCACTCACCCGGGAAGAGACTGAAGGAAGACCGCGAAAGCTCGAACAAGCAAGGAACCTGGGACGCGAGCTGAAGAGCCTGAACGTGAACTGGAACTTAGGCGCGAGCTCAAGAGATACAACAGTAGCACGGACAGGGTCCCCCCCCCCCGCGCGCTATTTATATCCACTACGGCCAGAAAGCGACGGCCCAGATCGAAGCCAATCCAACGGCCCACAGCCGTGGTAAACTGCACGTCTTCCAAAACCAATAAGCGCACGTCTCTCCGAAACCGACGAGGCGTCGCGCACGTCTTGTCAGAGGACAGGTGTCGGCACGCGTCTTCCCAAAACTGACGGGGTGTCGACGCACGTCTCCTCGCAATAAAAGCGTCCGCAGTGCAACTCCCGAACAACTGCCGTCACGACTCCCAAGCGCGCGCCCTTTTTTGAAAATCAAATTAGAGCAAGCGCGCTCAGCACAGACAAAAACCCTCCTGCTACCTTGCAAATTCCCCGCGCCAAGACAATGTTAGATAGTTTTGTATGCCCTTAGCTTCAATCAGAATGATGTACTTTATGAGTTTATTGTAAATGAATAAAGATACATATTTGATTCATGTTCCCTTGGTATGTTTCTGTGTAATACCCTTAAACTGGACACTTAATGAGACTCGTGTTAGTTTAGAATGTTCACAGCCGGTGGATCGGTCTGCGGAGACCTATCCTGACAAGGCTGACACTGTGGTGCCACCAAGTCGGTTGGGGTGGCCTGTCTCAGCTGCCAGGGTGAGACCCTAGGCACATACAGTGTAGGATTAATTGAATCTTTGAACTGGACCAGATTTCCAGTATTGCCTTGGACCTTGGAGATTGATGGGCAAAACTGGAAAGTTACACCCGACCCCTAGACTCGATTATGATACTGCACTAGGTGTCGGATTGGGCTATCTTTGATGTACCAATCAGTGAGATCCTTAGCGGGGGTCAAAACCTGGGTATGTTGGGACAGTCCGAAAATTCATCGGAGTGGGTGATCATAGTGACAGGATCAGCCCCTTTGTCGGACAAAGATAATGATCGGGGATGCACTCTCACTGATGGAAACCAAGACTGCCGGCAGCTGATTTCAACCGTTGAGATTTGTTTTGCAAAATATATTTTATATAAGATATAAAAGTATATATATGGTTTCTAAAAGGTTTGCAAAAGGTTTTAATTCCCGGGATCCATATAAGTGGAGAGTGTAACACTGTTCCTTGCAGCCGAGGGAGAGGTCCTCTCTTGTCGGGCAGTGTATGATCATTATGGGCTGAGAGGTTAAGTGTAAGACCATTGAGGATAATACCTGATGGGCTAATCTTGCATCTGCCCACAGTCCCTGGGTGTTACAAGGTGGCTTGGCCCAGGGACCTCTTAGGGTAAGTGTTGGGCCCGTAGAGCCCATTTGATGGGTTTCAGGGGGTGCACTGTCTTTAACAGTGTATTCGGCCAGGCCTTGTAACAAAGGCTGGGCCAAACCCATGTGGCTGATGTGTAGATCAATGCTTGGGTCCCACGCCATACAAGGAAGCCCAACTGGGCAGCAGTTAAGAAGGTTAAGTGAGCACATGAGCTTAATGGGCCTAAAGCCCATTTCGAACTGGGCTGTTTATTTAGTTAATAAAGGGGCGAAATCTGAAGTGGATCAGCTAATAGGATTGGGCTTAGACCCTATCCACTTAGAGAGTCCAAGATCTAAATAAGATTTAGATCTAGAAACCTCCTAATCAGATTAGTAGATGGCTGATCTGATCTCCAGATAAGATAAGGATTATCCCTTATCACTTAAAGGGACTCCTAACCCAAATGTGATTTGGATTAGCAACTCCTAATCTGATTAGGAGCTGATCCCTTTAAGATTATAAAAGAAGAAGGGGGCGGCAGCCTTTAGATACACAACACACACAGATCATCAGTTTTTCTTTAGTGCTGAAATCAAGAAGAGAGAATTCTGCTCCCTGCAAATACTCTCTTGCCGCCTCCCTGTTCTTGCCGCCCTGTTTGCCAGTTCGATCTCCAGTTGTGGGAGAAGTCAAGATTGGATCTTGACATCAGTCCTTTGAGAAAGGATTGAAAGGAAGCTGTGCTCACGTACCATCTTGCTGATTCTTGCGAAGGACAGAGTTCTTGGAGAAGAACACTGCTGATTCTGCTCCACCTACACTGCGCCATCTTCAGTGGGAGCAGTCTTTGGATCCTTCCTTGGGCGTGAACACCTTCGTTGGGAGATATTACTTCTTTGTATCAGGTATAATCCTTCCCACTCCTTTTTGGTTCAGATCTGGTTCAGTTTATGGTTCAAGATTGATCCTTGAAAATATGATTTTCTAAATAGGGAATACGATTCCCAGTTGAAGGGAGAGAAAAATTTTTGAAATTCGCCCCTTATTCCGCAATCTTTGGGCGTCCATAGGATGGATCTCTCATCCCTTCAGACAGGACCCTTGTCGCAGGGAGTGGGGGGCAATTGATGAAGGGAAATTTGGCCCGACCTCGCAGTTACCCGACACGTGGCAGAAACAAGCAACTCGGGACAGTAGAGCGCCTGAAGCAAGCACCGAAAGCAAAGTCCAAGCTCGCTACTGAGCCCGAACTCCAGACCGCCCTACTAGGAGCCCGAGCTCCCCACCAAGGGCCCGAGCTCCCTACCAAGAGTCCGAACTCCCTACTGGGAGTCCGAGCTCCCTGTTAAGAGCCCGAGCTCCCTACTAGGAGTCCGAGCTCCCTAAAGAGCCCGAGCTCCCTACCACGAGTCCGAGCTCCCTACTGGGAGTCCGAGCTCCCTGTTAAGAACCCGAGCTCCCCGCCGAGAGCCCGAACTCCCTACCAAAAGCCCGAGCTCCCTATTAGGAACTCGGAGCTCCCTACTGAGAACCCGAGCTCCCCAAGCCTTGCAAAGCTGACCCGAGCCGACCCTTGGCAGCTCGGAACACTCCCCAAACCGAACTCAAAGACACCTCGCTCACTCCAACACTTCGCCTCCGAAACACCAGGCTGATCAAACGTACCTGATGCCAGGGACGTCTGTATCCTTGGGTGACGCACCTGACTGATTTGGGATCCGACGCCTGACAGCCGCACTTCAAACGGCCTCCTGCTACCGCCACCTGCCACCGTCGTTACTAACCGCAGAGACAGCTCTGACAAAGGAACAGTGGCGGTTCTGACCGGCCAGAGGAAATGACATCCGAACTGGCAGGAGTTCAGAAGTAATCATGCCCGATCTGACAAAAGCCTGGGAGTGAGTGCGCGAGGTGGTTATAAAAGGCTCCTACCCCCCAGAAACGAGGTATGCAAACTTTGCGCTATCTGGTTTATCTTGCCTTTGAAGGATTCTAACTTGAGCTTCGGAGCCCTTACGTCGGGTCCTCCCCGGAGCTTCTCTTCTCCTTCCATTTCAGGTCCTTGTTACTCAGTTCAGAGGCAAGATCGTTGACAGCTAAGACTGGCCATATTGTGCATCATCAAAAATTATTAAAGATAAAGGACTATGGGAAATGGAAAACTATAATTTGAACAAATAATTACACAAATTATTAAGATAAATTAGTATAATATTGGAAAAAGGAAATTATTGGTTAGTTCATGTTAGAAATTATAAGATAGATTATTATAATTCTATAAGTAAACCATTTAAAAAGGAAATAAATTATTTAATAAAAATTTAAATAAATTTGAACAAATTTTCAAAATTACACAAGTATAATATATTTTCCAAAATTTTCATAAATTTACCATGTGGTTGATACTCAATATATCCTTTTGATCATTTCTATCATCAATTGAATATTGGGTTGACAGGGATAGTGTTTTCAAAACTGGATCAAACCAGATGGTTAGACCAGAAAAATTGGGAACCAGACATCGTTTCACCTCAAAATCGCTTTTTGTCCAAAAACCGTTTATTTGGTTAGCGAACCACTGACCTAGGCGATTGAACCGACAACTTGGACAATAGTTTTTGGCCTTTTTTTGTTTTTCTAATTTTTTTTTTGTCAGAGTGGGTCATCGGACCGAACAATCAGACCGTTCGACACCAGAATTGTTCCCTATCTAGTCCAATTTTAAAAACTTTGGACGGGGAGTGGGTGCCTTGCCTTGAGCTTGGCTTGGTGTGCAGTATGGCCTAGCCCAAGGCCCGGCCCATGGAACGGCACAGGCTCGAACCATGGGCCATGCTGAACTGACCCCCCAAATTATCCTAGAGGAGGGAGGCATGGCCCGGGATGCCTCGTGGGCCAGCACGACACGACTCGCACTTTGTACGGGCCACATGTGGGTCGTGTCGTGCCGACCCAACACGACCCAATTTACACCTCTACTTGAACCCACCCAATATTGGGGACGGGGCAGGGAAATTCGAGGATTCTCCATCCTTGATGAGGAGTGGGGTGTCTGGCCCCCGAACTCGCCCAACATTGAGGAGTGGTTACCTTGCCCTGAATCCGCGTGACATTGGGGACAGGGCGGGGATGGGGTAGAGTGTCTTGACTATGGGGTAGGGAAAGGGATGGGGTGCCCTGCCCTAAATCCACCCTATTGTCATTCCTATATGATTTTTAATTATTAGTGGAATTAATACAAATGTTAGCTTTTATAATTATTTTTATTTATTTAAAATTAATCAAAATTTCATTTAAAAATAATAAAAAGAATAAAAATTATTAAAATTACTACAATTTATTAATAAAACTAAATTTACTAAAAAATATTTGTTTATATTCAATTAACAATAATTATTTTTTATAAACCAATATTAAATGAAAAATAAAATTATTAAATCTTTCAAATTTTCCCTTACATCGCACAGGTCCCTACTACTATAGAGAAAACAACAGATTGTCTTATAGTAAGGTTCAAAGTATCAGTAAAATAAGTCTAATACAAGGTGTGTCAATATGCTTAACATACAATATCTCAACGTTTTCAAACTCATGTAATGTAACAGGTCTTCTATCAAATTGTCGGAGCAAAAAGTGAAAAAAAAATACATGATTCAATGAAAAGATTCAAGAGTAGCAATACTTTTAAACCATGTCTTTTTGAACTCAGGTTAAAAAAAGATTTCCCTTGAAAAGAAAATTCAAGTGATGCTACACAAGTGAACATCTTTAGTATTATACCTTGACTAAGTTCTGGAATTGTAGAGAATGCCTAGGAAGCAATGGTATCTTTCCCACTCGGAGGTTCAAAAACTGAGGCCCTGATTCTGGCAATGGTGATCTTCTAACAAGCTCATAAATGGCAGCCCCTAGGGAGAAGATGTCAACCTTTTCAAGATGTTCATACTTGTCATTCAGGATCTCCTAGGGCATGTAACGTGCATCACCTTCTTCAATTGGTAGGCTCCTATCGATTAGAGTTGCACAACCAAAATCACCAAGCTTATAAATTTCATTATTGACATAATTATTATCAGGTTTTACATCCAGGTGAGCTTTTCCTTGTTCATGTATGTACTGCAATGCCTGAGCAATCTGTAGATATCTTGGTACCATAATAACCAGAAATAACAATTAGTGGAAAAGACTGAAATTTGTCAATTTGAAAGATAACAGCAGCAACAAGATACTACAAATAGTCATTACTTGATGCAGACTCCTAGCAATCTAGGGTCATAGGAGGGTGGACTGAACATGGACCTAACATACAGCATATTTAACATGAAGTGGCTACTCATACTCAAAACCACATTCTCATGCTTGTCAGGACTCAGCCCTAGATTTTGACATTGCACCAAGCAATGGCCCCTTGAAGAAATTGAATATTGATTGACCCATTACTATATGGGGGTGCAACTTGAGCAGACATGATTTGTGCAAAGCTATAGAAGATGCATAATACCATTTGTTTCTCCCATTACAAATGATGACAATTCACATGAATCTTTATACAAAAGATGAAAAGACTAGTACAACTTTTCATTTTCTCTCTTTTCTGGGTACACAAATATGTCAATACCTGGCATTTGTAGAAGTTTGGGAGGGGATCTTTAACTAAAAATAAGAGAATGTAGCCCAACATTAAGACTAGAAGAAAGAAAAATTCAAACTAACCTGATACATAATTTCCAAGACTTCTCCCTCACTAAAAAATGGAGAAGGTTCTTTAATGGATAGACTGTAGTCACAGAACTCCATTTGAATGTAGAGGTGCTCATTTTCAAACCAAGAGGTATAGTAATTAACAATGTTTGCATGAGACCCTGACAAAGAATAAATCCCATTAACGCAAGAACAATTTATGCAAGGATTTGGAAAGGGAAACTGAAAGACTGGTACACATACCCAGAGCTGCTAGAGCCTAAACTTCCATCAGAGCTTGCCTTCTGCAAAGACAACAGCATAAGCAGCCATTTCTAACAACTCAGGTTGATTAACTAAGAAGCATTAAGGAAGTACTTTTTTGTGTCCTGATGCAAATGCCTTATACTATGTTTCACTGCATACATGCAACCATTAATTCTCTTCAGAACTTTGAAGATGCGGCTGAAGTTCCCAAAGCCAATTTGCTGAAAGAAAGGTAGGTCAACCCAACTAAGGACTGAAAACATAGTTGATGATTCAACTAACGATGAAATGAAATTGGACACTACCTCAATCTCATGGAAATCTGTATGATAGCGAGAAAGGCCATCTCCACGAACAACTGAGGGGAAAAAACCTGCAATCCAGAGCATCATATGTTAAGGCCCTTTTAATTTTTTTGTTTCATCTAATTTTCTTTCCACCAAAAAAATGTGTTTAAGTCTAACAATTGTTTTTATCAGCTATTAGTAATAATTAAACTGTTTCTCCAAATTTAAATTAAAACATGATATAAAAAAAATGTCTGTACAGTGCACACCACATTGTTTGAGTTAACCACAACCACCCACCCAATCTTACTGTTATCTACAAGTTCCCTCCTTGGGGAATCACCTTCAATAAATAGAGTTATCAATGATTCAGGCAGGCAGGAAAACCAAACCAAACTACACCCAATCACTCTCCCCACCACGAGTTGCACTTGCGCCCTCCAAAGAGAACCACAGTACAAATGCCCAAGTATATCGGATAGGTCGTTATGTCATAATTTATCCATATGTAACCATCTGAATTCCATGTTAAAGAAACAACCAACAAATGCATTCCACCAATTTCAGAAAGGGAAAATTTGTGGATGTGATGTCAATATGGAAAAAACATTTGGAGGAGGTTATTACCTTTCTAACAAAACCAATTTTTCAAAACAAACTGTCTTAAGAAAATAACCTAGATATTCTAAAATAATCATCCATTAAATTAAAAACAAAAGATTGCACTAAATTTATACCTATTGACTTTGATCTCCGGCTACCAAGAGGATCTAGATCTGTTTCTCCAATTTCCTTTATATAGGGGTTCCTTATACAAGAGGGAGGCAGTGATAAGCCTATATTTATATATATATATATATATATATATATATATATATTTTTTTTTTTTTCATACCTCTAACTTGATGATTTTGTTAATGATGTTTTCTGGAATTAGCATGGTGTTGTACTAATTATGATGAAATTGTCTTGCAAAGTGATTTAGAGCTTTATTGTAAAAATTTGAAGGAATAATTCGATTTAATTTATCAAGACAATCATAGAGGAAAGTCCATGTAGCAATGATGTTCCATGATGTGGCCATGAAGAAGAGAATCCATTGAAATCGGATTTGACGTGCATGCACAAAAAAAGGAAATTTCCCGTATTTTGGATATAACTTCTTGCCTATAACTCAGATTGAGGTGATTCAAACGGATAATTAAAGCTAAGAGATAGGGCTACAACTCTTATGTTTATCACACACCCTAATTCCACCGCCAACCAAGTGCAATTTGAGCTAAAAGTTTCAGGTCTAACAGTTGGAAGTATAGAAGAAATAGGAATTCAATTTTGATCAAGATTAGGAAACCTAATTTGTGTTGAATTGAGAGTCTGCATGGAGAGGCAATTGAGGGTGATGATGCATTATAAAAATGACCATAAACTCAAGGCAAAGAGACACATCATTAGAGAGAATTCAGCAGAAGAGCAAAGAAGAGGCAGTTTCAACATGCTAGAGAAGGAGAGGAAGAATCTGAATCTAAGAGGGAGGAAGGCTTAGTTGCTGCACTTGTCTTCTACCTATGCTAAAGTTTTCTTGTTATTCTATTCATTCCTTGATGTGTTTTTGCTAGGTTTCTTCTTTAATTTTCTTGAGTGTATTGAATTTAATTATGTCTAGCTAAATTCTCTTAGCTAGGGTTTAGATGGATTTTTATCTTATGATTATATAGTTATTTGTTTAATTCAATTCAAGACCTTATTATTATTTGCATGATAAATTTTTATTGTTGTGTTTAGTGCTTTAAAAGAATTGGCCAATCTTTTAATGATTTGATGATTTATGCATGGCTGACTAAAGGATTGTTATGAATTAGATCCCTAGACAATAAAAATCGCATGATAGGCTGTGATATCGAAAGATTATTAGTTTATGTGTAGGAATCAATGAAGCTTAGTGAGTCAAATCTCCTTCTATGATTAGAGGTTTCCAAAGAACTTAATGCTTATTTTTCCTTTTGACAACCACTTAGAAATTTGATGGTAGAATTGGATTAATAAAGGATTAATATGACTTGAGAAAGCTTGTTAATTAATTTAGGGAAATCCACCATCACGTGCAAATAACTTTAATATACCTTAGGGTAATTTTGGTCTTGAGTTGGATTAAATAGGTAATTATATAACCTTGATTTAATGAAATCTAAACCCTATCTACATTGATTAATTGATTTAGTTTTATTGAGTTTTAGATTTGCATCAACTCTTCTTAGTTTTTATTCACTCAATTGATTCATTAGTTCAACTTAGGTTAGTTTAAAATTGATTTGGTACTGTGATCTAGTCTCTATGGGATCGACACTCATCTCATCATTATACACATATTTGACTAAGGTACACTTGCTTAAATTAACTGTGCATAAATTACACAACAAGTTTATTGTGCCATTGCCGAGGACTAGTTTATTGCATATCAAAACTACCTAAATTAGCCTTAGATTGAACATCTATTTGTTTTAGTTTAGGATTTAAAATTTTATTCTATTTTAATTTTTGTTGGGTTTGGCTTTATAAAATTTTTTTTAGGAAATTATTAATTTTTTTTCTTTGTAGGTTTCTAGTGCATGACACACACTAGTGGTGGAGAATTAATACCCTTTGATTAAGAAATCGAAAGAAATTTGAAAAAGCAAACGAGGGAGAAAAGAACAAGATGGCTCAAGACCAAAATAATCCAAGGACATTGAGCTCATACGCTATACCTACTCTGGGTGGTACTACATCAAGCATTTGGAGGCCTAGTGTGCAAGCGAACAATTTTGAGATCAAGCCTGCAATCATTCAGATAATTCATATGAGTGTGCAATTTTTTGGCCCTAACGATGACCCTAACTCTCATATTGATAATTTTCTTGAAATATGTGATACTTTTAAGAATAATGGAGTTAGTGATGATGCCATTTGATTTAGGTTGTTTCCCTTCTCCTTAAGGGATAAAGCAAAAGATTGGCTTAATTCTCTTCCTGTAGGTTCGATTACTACATGGAATGACTTGGCACAAAAGTTTTTGTCTAAGTATTTTCCACTTGCTAAAATAACTAAATTAAGGAATGACATAACAACTTTTTTACAAATTGATAATGAAACCTTATATGAGTCATGGAAGAGTTTTAAGGAACTACTTAGGAAATGTCCCCACCATGGTCTACCTATTTGGATGCAAGTGCAAACTTTTTATAGTGGCATTAATCAATCTAATCGTTCAATGTTAGATGCAGTTACAGGTGGTATCCTCATGAGGAAAACTCCCAAAGAAGCATATGAACTTTTAGAGAAGATGGTGGCCAATAGTTATCAATGGGGCAATGAGAGAACAAATAAAAATGGAGTTGGAATTTATAGTGTTGATTCTATCACTGCTTTATCGGCTTAACTTGCTGCATTAAATAAGAAATTGGAAAGTTTCGAGGTTTCAGCTATAAGTGTTTCTTCTGTTCCCTTTCCTTCTTGTGAGCTTTATGGGCAAGGGAGACACACTAGTGTAGACTATCAAGTAGGAAATCATTTTTCTTCTTCTTCCGAACAAGCTAATTTTATTTCTTATGGTGACAACATGTCCAATTTCAATTCCTACTCCAACACTTACAATACAGGATGGAGAAGCCATCCAAATTTTTCTTGGAGTAATAACCAACAAAGAACACCTCCCAACTTTCAACAGCAACATCAACAAAATCCACAAGAGAAGAAGCCAAATTTGGAGGATATGATGGCAAAATTTATCAACAGTACGGAGGCAAGATTTCAAGGCTTGGAAACTCAAATTGGACAAGTTGCTCAAGCAATTTCGGGAAGGCCACAAGGAGGATTACCTAGAAATACCAAGAAGAATCCCAGGGAATAAGTAAAGGCCATCACTTTGCAAAGTGGAAAAGAACTTGGAAAAGAAGAAAAATATGATGAGCATGTAAAAGAGGAAGAAAGCCAAAACCTTGAAGCCAAAGAAGAAGACTGTGAGTCATCAATGGAGAAAAAGAGAAGTTCTTCTATTCTTAAAAGATTTCTTAAGGCTAACTTGGATAAGCAATTTGCTAAATTTTTAGAGGTGTTTCAAAAGTTGCATATTAATATCCCTCTTCTTGATGCTATTTCGCAGATGCCAAGTTATGCCAAATTCTTGAAGGAAATAATTTCAAACAAAAGAAAGTTTGAAGAGTTTGAGAGGGTAAAACTTAATGAGGAATGCTCAACAGTCCTACAAAATTACCTCCAAAACTCAAGGATCTAGGGAGCTTCTCTATTCCGTGCACCATTGGAGAATTTAATTTTGATAATGCTTTATGTGATATTGGTGCAAGCATTAATTTGATGCCCTTTTCTGTCTTTAGGAAGCTTGGGTTAAAGGAGCCAACACCTATCACTATTTCTCTTCAATTGGTTGACAAAAGTATCAAATATTCAAGGGGAGTAATGGAAGATGTTTTGGTAAAAGTAGATAAATTTATTTTTCCTGTTGGCTTCGTTGTTTTGGACATGGAAGAAGATTATGATATGCCCCTAATTTTAGAGAGACATATTCTTGCCACAAGAAGAGCTTTAATTGATGTCCAACAAGGAAAACTTAGCCTTAGAATTAATGATAAGAAAGTTATTTTTAATGTGTTTAAGGCTATGAAACATTCAAATGATGAAAAAGAAGTCTTAATGATAGATTGCATTAATGATTTGGTAGAGAGAAAATTTCATGCATTTAGGTTAGACAATCCCATAAAAAATTGCATTGCTAACTCTTTTGATGTGAAGGAACAAATTTTAAATGAGAAGCATAAGGAGGCCGTAGGTTATTTGGGAGAAAAGCAAAAAGGATTTGTGACAAAGAAAAAATTGCCTTTGGATATTTCTTCTTCTTCAAAAGCCAAACCATCAATTGAGAAGCCTCCTACTCTTGAACTTAAACATCTTCCTTCGCATTTAAAATATGTTTATTTGAGGAATTCATCTACCTTACTTATGATTATTTCTTCTTACTTGATAGGTCTTGAAGAAGAAAAGTTGATAAGGGTGCTTAGGGAACACAAAAGGGCGATTGGATGGAGCATCGGTGACATTCAATGAATAAGTCCATTAGTTTGCATGCACAAAATCTTGATGGAAGAGGGATTCAAGCCTATGGTGCAACCCCAAAGGAGGTTAAATCCTAATATGAAAGAAGTATTAAGGTGATAAAATGGCTTGATTCAGGTATTATCTTTCCTATCTCTGATTCTTCTTGGGTAAATCCTGTGCAAGTTGTGCCTAGAAAAGGTGGGACCACTGTAGTAAAAAATGAAAACAATAAATTAATCCCTACAAGGACAGTAACAGGTTGGAGGGTATGTATCGACTATAGGAAATTGAATGATGTTACTACAAAATATCACTTCCCCCTTCCCTTTATTGATCAAACAATTGAAAAACTTGCTGGTCAAGAATTTTATTTTTTTCTTGATGATTATTCTGATTATCACCAAATTCCTATTGCTCCTGAAGACCAAGAGAAAACTACCTTTACATGCCCTTATGGAACATTTGCATTTAGGAGAATGCCTTTTGGTTTGTGCAATGTCCCTACTACTTTTCAAAGATGCATGATGTCTCTATTTTCAAACTTCATTGATGATTTTATGGAAATATTTATGGATGACTTCTCTATTTTTTGATCTTCATTTGATGCATACTTGCATAGTTTGTCTTTGGTGCTTAAAAGATGTGAGGAATCTAACCTTGTTTTTAATTGGGAAAAGTGTCATTTTATTGTTAGGGAATGAATTTTTTTAGGCCACAAAATATCTTTTAAAGGTATTGAAGTGGATAGAGCTAAAATTGAATTAATTGAAAAACTTCCTCCTCTAAAATTGTTGGAGGACGTTCATTTGGATATGCAGGTTTTTATAGGAGGTTCATTAAGGACTTTTCTAAAATTGCTAGATCTTTAACTAATCTTTTAGTGAAGGGCGCACATTTTGTAATTGATAGTGCCTGTTTACATGCATTTAATTATTTAAAAGAGAAATTGATCCAAGCCCCTATAGTTTCGGCCCCCATGTGGAACCATGAATGATGCACAAAGAAATTATTATGCAAGTAGAACCATGAATGATGCACAAAAAAATTATACAACAATTGAAAATGAACTACTTGTTGTAATATTTGCTATTGAAAAATTTAGACCTTATTTGATCTTGTTTAAAGTGATTGTTTATACTGACTATTCTGCATTGAAGTATTTACTTGATAAAACAAATGCAAAACCTAGGTTATTATTAAGATGGATTCTATTGTTGCAAGAATTTGACCTAAAAATCAAAGATAATAAAGGCCTTGAAAACATGTTAGTTGATCACTTGTCTAGATTGGATGAGGAATATGTGGAGAGCATGGGTGAACACCCTTTGCATGATGAATTTCCTGATGAAAAGTTATGCTTTGTGAATGATAATGATGAACCGTAGTATACTGGTTTTGCTAATTTTCTTCTAAGTAATGAGTTGCCCCCTGACATTTCTTTTCATCAAAAGAAAAAAATTTCATCTGATGTGAGACTCTATCTTTGGGAGGAATCATATCTATACAAGATTTGTGCAGATAGCATGGTAAGAAGATGCATACCAAAGGAAGAGGTGTGGAGTATACTTAGTTTTTGTCATAACAAAGAAGCAGGTGAACACCATGGACGATTCAAGACGGTGGCAAAAGTTTTACAAAGTGGATTTTATTGGCCTACATTATTCAAGGATGCTTATGCCCATGTAAGTTCTTGTGATCGATGTCAACGGACAAGTAATATATCAGGGAAAAATGATATGCCCCTAAACAATATTCTTATTTGTGATATTTTTTATGTTTGGGGCATTGATTTCATGGGTCTCTTTCCAAAATCTTTCAATAATGAGTATATACTTGTTGTTGTTGATTATGTGAGTAAATGGGTGGAAGCAATTGCATGTCCCACTAGTGATGCTAAGGTTGTAATCAAATTCTTGAAAAAAAATATATTTTTACTAAATTTGGTATACCGAGGGCAATCATTAGTGATGAAGGTAAACCCTTTTGCAATAAACAGTTTGATAATCTATTAATTAAATATGTGTTACCCATAAAATTGCTACCCCCTGTCATCCCCAAACTAGTGGACAAGCAGAAATTTTAAATAGGGAATTGAAAAATATTTTGGAAAAGACTGTGAGCTTATCTAGGAAGGATTGGTTAATGGAATTGGATGATGCACTTTGGGCTTATAGGATAGCTTTCAAAACACCTATTGGGATGTCTCCTTATAGATTAGTGTTTGGTAAGACTTGTCACCTTCCTATTGAATTAAAGCATAAAGCATATTAGGCTATGAAACTGCTTAACTTTGATTTGCAAGCCGTAGGTGAACAAAGAAATATGCAATTAATTAAACTTGAAGAATGGCAACACCAAGTTTATGAGAATTCTAGGATTTATAAAAAAATAACCAAGGCATGACATGATGCACACATTAAAAAGGAGTTCACAGTTTAAGACAAAGTTCTTCTTTATAATTCTAGATTGAAGCTTTTTCCTGGCAAACTAAGGTCAAGATGAAGTGGTCCATACATAGTGACTAAAGTTTTTCCTTACGGTGCAATTGAAGTATCTAATGAAACTAAGGGGACTTTCAAAGTCAATGGGCAAAGATTGAAGTCTTACATTGATGGTGGACATAATTCTTTCTTCAAATCCACCATTCACTTGAAGGATCCATGAAAATGGAAACAAAGTCAAGTTGACGACTATAATTAGAACTATATTTTACATTTATGCACTTTATGATTTCTAGTTGTTTCATGTTTCTTTATTCCTTTTAAGTTTTGTTTTAATTTTTGCTTTCTCTTGCTACTGTCATTTTTCTTTTGATTGATGAAATTTCAGCATGTGCAGCCAAAACCAAGACCAACTCAAAAGGAAGTTTCTTTCCCTTATTTTTGCTCTTTAACTTGCTTAGCATTGAGGACAATGTTACATTTAAGTTTGGGGAGAGGGGGAGATTGCAATTTCAGGATTAAATTTTTTGTGAAAATTTTTTATAAACCCGAGAGCATGATATGATTGCACCAAAATTTTTCAAAATATGTTTTAGCTTAAGTTTGTGATTGCTGAATTTTTCTTGATGACTAAAAGCCTATGATAAATTCTTGATAGAAACTGGATATGATTCAAAAAGAAAGATAAATGCTAATCTTGAGGATTGATTGACTCTTGTGTTAATTCTATTGTATCATGAATGTTGAAATTCTTGAGCACATTATGCCATGATCTTGTGAATTGTGTGCAACTTAGTGAATAATTATGTGAATTATATGGAACATTATGATCATTATGTGATATTTTAGAACTTGTTTGATTAGCCTTTGAGGCGAAATTTTAGACAACATATTACTTTAGAGATGATTTAGGCCATATTTGGATCGTTTGAGCCTTTTAAAGCCAACATTGATATATTTCAATCCTTAGTTACACTTTTAAGTTTTTTCAAAAGAATGGCATATGCAAAGCATATGATTAGCTACTATTCAAATTCTTTTCTTTAACACTCATTATACTTAACCTGTCAAACCCAAAAAACCATGATCTACCCTTCAAGAGAGCTTAATTTTGCACAATGATGTTGATGAATGAAAGAAGGGAAGATGAAACAAAAAGTGTTGAGAAAGAAAAAAAAAAGAGGCTTTAGAATATATCATGAGCCTAAAATTATGTACTGAAAAGTTTATTTACTACCCAAGAAGATCAAAAGAAATAAGTTTGGGGGTTGTGATATATGTGGAAAGAAAAATAAAGAATATGGGGATATTTAGAAAAATACATTTATATGTGCATATCCTTCTATGCTCTCTTGCTTTGTAATTCCTTATCCTTTCTTTGTTAACCCCTACCTAGGCCTCACATTACAAGCTTAATAAAAACCTATTGATCTAAAATTTTATAATTGTCTATATTAGTGGAGAATGATTATGAAATATCCAAAAATTTCAAGGATCAATTTCAAAGATCCACTGATTTGCATAATTTTAGTTAAGAAGCATGCATGAAACTTGAAAATTGGAAAAACACACACATACACCTCAATTTTCATTATGAGATTTTGTTAGCATAAGATTTATGTAATTCCTGAGTGGTATTTTGAATGCTTTCTAAGTTATATGCCTTATGCAATTTTTGAGGCATATACTTTGGAAAATCAAGATAGATAAAACATGATCAATTTATGATCTTAAGTATGATTTTATTCATATTTTGCTCGAGGACGATCAAAAGCTAAGTTTGGGGGTATTTGATAAGCCTATATATATATATATATATACAGACCTCTAACTTGATGATTTTGTTAATGATGCTTTTTGGAATTAGCATGGTATTGCACTAATTATGATGAAATTGTCTTGCAAGGTGATTAAGAGCTTTATTATAAAATTTTAAGGAAGAACTTGATTTAATTTATCAAGACAATCATAGAGGAAAGTCCATGCAACAATGATGTTCCATGATGTGGCCATGAAGAAGAGAATCCATTGAAATCGGATTTGATATGCATGCACAAAAAAAAAAGAAATTTCCCATTTTGATATAATTCCCGTATTTTGGATATAACTTCTTGCCTATAATTCAGAATGAGGTGATTTAAACGGATAATTAAAACTAAGAGATAGGGCTACAACTCTTATGTTTATCACACACCCTAATTCCACTGCCAACCAAGTGCAATTTGAGCTAAAAGTTTTGGGTCTGATAGTTGGTAGTGTAGAAGAAATAGGAATTCAATTTTGATCAAGACTAGGAGACCTAATTTGTGTTGACTTGGGAGTCTGCATGGAGAGGCAATTGAGGGTGATGCTGCATTATAAAAAGGACCATAAACTCAAGGCAAAGGGACATATCCTTAGAAAAAATTCAATAGAAGAGCAAAGAAGAGGCAGTTTCAACACGCTAGAGAAGGAGAGGAAGAATCCGAATCTAAGAGGGAAAAATGCTTAGTTGTTGCACTTGTCTTCTACCTATGCTAAAGTTTTCTTGTTATTGTATTCATTCATTGATGTGTTTTTGTTGGATTTTTTCTTTAATTTTCTTGAGTTTGTTGAATTTAATTATGTCTAGCTAAATTCTCTTAGCTAGGGTTTAGATGGATTTTGATCTTAGGATTATATAGTTATTTGATTAATTCAATTCAAGACCTTATTATTATTTGCATGAGGAATTTTTATTGTTGTGCTTAGTGCTTTAAAATAATTGGCCAATCTTTTAATGATTCGATGATTTATGCATGACTGACTAAAGGATTGTTATGAATTAGATCCTTAAGCAATAAAAATCACATGCTAGACTATGATATCGAAAGATGATTAGCTTATGTGTGGGAATCAAGGAAGCTTAGTGAGTCAAATCTCCTTCTACGATTAGAGGTTTCCAAAGAACTTAATGCTTATTTTTCCTTTTGACAACCACTTAGAAATTCGATGGTAGAATTGGATTAATAAAGGATTAACATGACTTGAGAAAGCTTGTTAATTAATTTAGGGAAATCCACCATCACATGCAAATAACTTTAATATACTTTAGGGTAATTTTGGTCTTGAGTTGGATTGAATAGGTAATTATATAACCTTGATTTAATGAAATCTAAACCCTAGCTGCATTGATTCATTGATTTAGTTTTATTGAGTTTTAGATTTGCATAAACTCTTCTTAATTTTTATTCACTTAATTGATTCATGAGTTCAACTTAGGTTAGTTTAAAATTAATCTGGTACTGTGATCTAGTCTCTTTGGGATCGGCACTCATCTCATCATTATGCGCATATTTGACTAAGGTACACTTGCCTAAATTAACTGTGCATAAATTACACAATAGGCAGAACACGACAACCCAATTAATTCAAAGTCCAATCCCTTTATTGGCTCCTATAGCAACTACACACCTGTAAAACAAACTCACAGTTGGGGATGTTGGAGGATTCGATCAGAAACAGGGATGAGTCTTCAGTAATAACCATATCAACTACCTGTCAACAAAGAAAAAACTACCTATTTTGACTTTTGATTATTTCTGCCATTCCAACGATTGCCTGGATCTGGTGTGAATCTTCAATGTATGAATATTTTGCTGACATGAACTATACTCACTGATTGTCTGGATCTGGTGTGAAAAAACGTTAATGGTAGCAGTGAAAAGTAGATTGATCCCAAATAGAGTAGGAGCAGATCTGCAAAAGATAAAACTAGTCGGTTAATGAAAAAGAAGAAGGAAGAATGAGGAAGAGGAGGAGAGGAAGAAGAAGATTCAATCAGTGGGCGGTTGATTTCGAAGAAGAAGGAGGAGGAGGAGGAGGAGGATAATGGTTCAATAGTGGTCTTACCTCGCCGGAGGTTGGTTTGGCTCTTTATTCGGCGATGGAGTTCTCCCAATCTGTTCGGCTCTCTGTTCAGCTCTCCCAATCTCTTCGACTGGATTGAAAATGAGGAGGGCAATCTTGTCCAAAAAATAAAAAAGACATTCAAAGTCCGGAATGGGAATCACATTCCCTAGGGAGGGGTCGGGAATGGCCATTCCCTCAAATGGGGGATTGCCATTCCGCTTGGAATGGGAATTGGATTCCTATTCCACCCAACCAAACGGCTGGAATCGAAATGGACCATTCCGATTCCAATTCCGAACCTCTATTCCTACGAACCAAACAGACCCTAAAATACAAAGTAATATAGACTATAGAAGACATAGATTCAAGATGAGAACAAAGAAGGAATAAAAACAGAATTCTAAATGACCTACTTCATATAGACTATTGTGGAATCTCTACATTAGGTTCGTGAAACCCCATTATTTAATTCTAGTGCTTGGAAAACTATATTGAATAGAAAAGGTAAGGATTTGAGACTGTTCATTTTTGTCAATGTTTGGATAGTTGATAAAGAGAATTAGATGACACTCGAAGGTCATTTTATATCTTTTCAAATGCTACTTAATGGCTGGTTAACTAACACGTTTTGAAATTTCAAGTACGGATTTGTCGCATTTTAAAATTAAGGAACAAAGTAACACTAGGCCCAAAGTGCAAGGTACTAATTATGAATTTTCCCTTTTCATTAGTTTTTTTTCAGATCTTGCCCAATCGACCCCTAGCTGGTACCGTGTACTATTTTGCTTTGTTTTTTTATTCAAAGTGTGTCAATATAATACATACATATGAAATATATGCCTATATTAAATTAGGGGTATAATTGTTATTCCCCAAGTAGAAGAACTTTGTTATAAGTAGCTCACCAAACATCATAAAATGAATAAGTACTAAAAATAATCACTTGTTTGAATATATATATTGAGAATAAACCTCCCAAAAACTAATGATCACTTATTTGAATACATACTTAAAAATAAGAACTTATTCAACCAACTACTTATTTTTCAAACATACCCTTAATTTGGTTATACTCTCTCTCTCTCTTTCTATTTCATAATAACAATGAGATGGTTTGAACTCATTTTCCCTAAGGCCATCCACGGGTTATTTAAAACACTTCCACAAATTATTTTGTCATGTAAAATTAGGATTCTTTTAAACATTTAGAGAGCAAAGGCTAGAGAGAGAAATAAAGAATTATTATTATTATTATTTTTATAAAACAAGAGTTTAAATCCCAAGAGAAAAATGAAGACTCATAACTTGATTCAGATCATTAATTAAAAAAAAATGAATGCATGTTAACAAAATCACCTTAAAATACAAATTAATGCGTATAGAAATATTCCATTAGTTTAATAAATAATTGTTTATGGCCCAAGAAGCAGTCTTTGAGGGAAAAACTTTGGCTGTTGGAGGCCCACTGAACATATCTAGGCTCATCTTGGACTTGGAACCAGGTCATCGTAGTTCATTCTGGTCCAGCCCAATACACGTTACAATTATGACGAGCCCAGCCCGGCAAATTGTCAACCCTCTCCGGTTCTCCCCTCCCCTGAATCAGCTTAAACCCTAGTAGGCTAGAACACTGGGAGAACTGAAGAGGTAGCCTCCCAGCAAATATCAAATGATGCAAAACTGTTTCAGTTTCCATCTCTAAGAAATCACTTTGTAGATCCTGCAAGGACCCGAAGATAATGGCTTACAGATCCTCCTCATCTGCTACCATGATATCTCCATGGAGTTCTTCCATTTCGTCTAGGGCCTGTAAAGTTCTCAGTTTATCATCATTCAACTTCCTTCATGGGTTTTGTACAATTTCCTCCACGGAGCCTCCTTCAAGCGAACCCATCTCTGCCAGCGAAGGAAGCTCAAGTTTGAATGAAGCAAATGCAGTTTCAGAGCCGCCGGCGGTGGGGGCTGAACTAGATACGGCGGCGACCGGAGAAGGAACGATCCCTCAAAGAACCCCAAGAGGTAAGCTTCGAAACCCAGAAAAGTTAGAAGATATAATCTGCCGAATGATGGCGAATCGAGAGTGGACGACCAGACTACAGAATTCGATCAGAAATTTGGTCCCTCAATTCGATCACTCGCTTGTTTGGAATGTTTTGCATGGCGCCCGGAACTGGGAGCACGCTCTGCAATTCTTCAGGTGGGTTGTAAAGACTGGCTACCGCCATGACCGTTCGACCACCTTGAAGATGATGGAAATCCTGGGCCGACATTCGAAGCTCAATCATGCCCGGTGCATCCTATTCGACATGCCTAAGAAGGGCATCGAATGGGATGAAGACTTGTTTGTTGTTCTTATCAATAGTTACGGGCAAGCTGGAATTGTCCAGGAGTCGGTAAAGATTTTTCAGAAGATGAACGAACTGGGTGTTGAACGGACGATCAAATCTTATGATGCCTTGTTCAAGGTGATCATGCGCCGGGGACGATATATGATGGCAAAACGGGTTTTCAATGCAATGCTCAGAGAAGGGGTGACGCCTACCCGCCATACATACAATATTATGTTGTGGGGTTTCTTCCTGTCGTTGAGGGTGGAAACTGCAAATAGGTTCTTCGATGACATGAAAAACCGGGGGATTGATCCTGATGTGATCACATACAACACTATGATTAATGGGTATTTCCGGGTTAAGATGTTGGAAGAGGCTGAGAAGCTCTTCATGGAAATGAAGGCTAGGAATTTAATTCCAAATGTGATTAGTTATACGACTATGATCAAAGGTTATGTCTCTATGGGCCGCGTTGATGATGCTTTGAGATTGTTTGATGAGATGGGTTCCTTCGCAATTAAGCCAAATAGTAATACTTACTCAACACTGTTGCCGGGACTCTGTGATGCAGAGAAAATGGCTGAAGCCCAAAACCTTGTGAAGGAGATGATGGAAAGACACCTTGCCCCAAAGGACAATTCAATTTTCCTAAGGTTGATATCTTCCCAGTGCAAATCAGGTAATTTGGAGTGGGGTGCTGATGTGCTTAAAGCGATGATTCGATTGCATATTCCAACAGAAGCAGCACATTATGGTGTTTTGATTGAAAACTTTTGCAAGGCGGGGGCGTTTGACAGGGCTGTTAAGTTATTGGATAAGGTGATTGAGAAGGAGATCCTATTGAACCCATCTAGTTCATCAGAGATGGAGCCAAGTGCTTACAATCCAATTATTGAGTATCTATGCAATAATGGACAGACAGGGAAGGCAGAAGCTTTTTTCCGAGACCTGATGAAAAGGGGTGTTCAGGATCCAGTTTCATTCAATAACTTGATTTGTGGTCATTCAAAGGAGGGGAATCCAGAATCTGCTCTTGAGATCCTTAAAATCATGAACAGACGTGCAGTACCATCAGTTGCTGATGCCTACAGATTACTTGTTGAGAGTTTCTTGAGGAAAGGTGAGCCAGCTGATGCTAAGACTGCTTTGGATGGTATGATTGAAAGTGGGCATCTTCCAGACCCACCACTGTTTAGGTCAGTTATGGAGAGTCTATTTGATGATGGAAGGGTTCAAACTGCTAGTCGGGTGATGAAAAGCATGATAGAGAAAGGGGTGAAGGAGAATATTGACTTGGTTCCTAAAATTTTGGAGGCCCTTCTCATGAGGGGTCATGTTGAGGAAGCCCTGGGTCGAATTGAACTATTGATGAATAATGACTGCATTCCTGATTTTGATAGTCTTCTGTCAGTTCTCTGTGAAAAAGGAAAGACAATTGCTGCTTTCAAATTGTTAGATTTTGGTTTGGATAGAGATTGTAACATTAGCTTTTCAACCTGTGATAAGGCATTGGATGCACTTTTAGCAGCAGGAAAGAGCCTCAATGCATATGCAATAATGTGTAAGATTATGCAGAAAGGTGGGATCACTGATAAAAGTAGTTGTGAGGATTTGATCAGGAGCCTAAATGCAGAGGGAAATACAAAGCAGGCAGATGTTCTCTCAAGGATGATCATGGGAGAGAGAAGCATCCAGAAGGGCAAGAAGGGGAAGAAACTTGCTGCAAATGCACATTGAGTTCCATGTACTTTTCCTAACCTTGAGAAAACTGAGAGCAAGTTGGATGGTTGGGTTCTGCTTTAAGAATTATTATGGGCTAAATAAGTCATGGCAACTTCTTTTTTTTTTTTTTTTCAATTCTGGGTTTTCTTTTTCTAGTTTTTAGGGTTATTGTCTTTTTTTTTTCTGTTTTTTGATTGTGGGGGATATTTGGATCTTTGAGTTTAAATTATTAGCCAAATATCAATTGGAGCTTTATTATCCTGTTTTTTTTTTTTTTTTTTCATTTTCAGTAATAGCCAAGCATTATCCAGAAAGTCCTGGTATGCTTCTTGTACACAAGATTTTTTACCATCAACAGGGTTTTGATTAAACTATGACAACTTTTAGATTTTGTTTCTTGTATGGTGTTCAGATAATCTGTGCCTTGTTACTGATAAAGGAAAAGAATTGTCTGTGCAGTCTCACTGTTAAGAATGGGTTTCATTATACACAGAAATTGCATATAAACTGGGTTTTTGTTTTTTTTTTTGTGCTATTGAATGTGTTCTATCACAAGGTCTGTCACTATTCTACCTGAAAATTGATTGTTTTTTTTTTTTTTTTAAATGTTGTGAAGGTGAATATTTTCCAAGAGCTTACAATGATACCCTATTTGTTTGGGAGGATGAGTCAATTGCTTTTGATGTGCTGGTGAATGATTATTTTGCTGGTGACAATGCGAGTATTGTTGAATCATCAATGGTAGGATTCAAAGTTTTAGAAGACTATTGCTAAAACATAAATCAAGTGATCTGACCATGTTTCTGGGCTTAGTGGAGCCATCTGGAAAATTACGATTATTTTCTTAAATCAATTGGTCTTGGTTAATGAGGTAGTCAAGGATTTCTTCCTAGCTTTTAGAGGGTTAAGGCAAGGTGACCCCCTTTCCCCTTTCCTCTTTACCCTAGTTATAGATGTTTTCAGTAGTTTGATCTCTAAGGCAGACATGGAAGGAGTAGTGAGAGGTTGGAGGATAGGAAGGAATGGGATTAGGGTAACCCACTTACAGTTTGCTGATGACTTAATAATCTTTTGTGAAGAGGGTGATAGGAGAACAGTAAGTAACCTCAAATCTTTGATAAAGCGCTTTGAGAGAGTATCAAATCTTAAAATAAACATGGAAAAGAGCTATGAACAGTAAGTAACCTCAAATCTTTGATAAAGCGCTTTGAGAGAGTATCAAATCTTAAAATAAACATGGAAAAGAGCTATGTGGTGGGTGTGAATCTGGTTGAGAGGACTATTGAGTCTGTGGTTGAGTGTCTAGGTTGTCCCATTTCCTCTTGGCCCATATAGTATTTAGATCTACCTCTAGGAGCCAACCCTAAGGAGAGCACCTTTTGGGCCCCGGTTCTGGAAAAGTTTGAGAAAAGGTTAGCCTCGTGGAAAAGGAACTATATTTCTTTAGGGGGTAGAGTAACATTATTGAAAGCTTCCTTAGCAAATTTGCTGATTTATTACTTCTTTATGTTTAGGATTCCTGTTAGGGAGGCCAAGAAGTTGGAGAAATTAATGAGAAATTTTCTTTGGGAGCCAGGGGAGGGAAAAAAGGATCACTTAATAAATTGGGGAATAGTGTATAGGAGGAAAGAGGAGGGTGGGTTGGGACTGGGAAACTTAGTTTTGAAGAATAAAACACTCCTAGGAAAATGGTTGTGGAGATGGCCCTTAGAACAGGAGAGGCTATGGCATGAGGTGATAGATAGTACACATGGCAGTTCGGGAAATGGATGGGTCATGGGATGCTGGTTGTGTATCACATCGAGCCACGTTGGCAACTCCTTGGAAAGCAATTCAGAGTATTCTCCCTTTTTTCCTCAACTGTATCAAGTATGATGTCAATTCTGGTACTTTTGTTTTGTTTTGGGAAGAAATCTGGGTGGGCAATTCTGCCCTTAAGGACAGTTTCCCTTTCTTACTACAAGGGTAAAGCAATCTCTCACTTTCTTCCAACATCTGTTTCTCCATCCTCTCTGAATTGGGACTTTGGGTTTCGTAGAGGCTTGTGGGATTATGAACTCTCTTGTGTTTCAGACATTTTGTCACTACTTGAAAGTGTTTTTCTGGACCCTTTAAGATCTGATGTGAGACTTAGGTCCCCTAATCCAAAAGGTTGCTTCACGTGTGCCGCCTTCTTTAAGTCCCTTTGCTCTCCCTCGGGACAAGTGGGTCTCCCAGCGAAGGAGATTTGGTCTAAACCTGTACCTCCTAAAATTACTATTTTCTGCTGGGAGGTGTTCTATAGGAAAATCAACACTTCAGACTTATTGCAGAAGAGAAGGTGTTTTATGAGTTTGTCTCCTAATTGGTATGTACTTTGCAGGGCTAATGGTGAGGATTGCTCTCACTTTTAACATGTTCTTTTTCTGATGCTATTTGGGGTTGGATCTTTGCTTTGTTTGGTTGCAGATGGAATTTGACCACAGACGTAGATCAGCTCTTTGACCCTTCCTTCTTTGTGTGGCTCACAAAAATTGGTAAAACAATGCGGAGGTGCATTAGAGCTGTTGCTTTGTGGACAATTTGGGAAGAAAGAAATGCGAGGATTTTCCAAGAGGAGAGAAATATTCAGAACGTAAAGGATTGCATTTTGACCAGGGCAATCCATTGGCTGAGATCATTGGATTCCTTTAAAATATATTCCTTTGATGACATTTGGAGGAACTGGATAGCTGTGGCTAGTAGCAGTAACAGGAAGAATAGGGTACCAACTGTGTGGGTGCCTCCTTCAGAAGGCTGGACAAAGCTGAATTTTGATGGTAGCAGCCAAGGAAATCTAGGTCCATCAGGGATAGGTGGGGTGCTGAGAGATAAAGATAGTAATATATTAGCTTTATTCTCAGGCTCCGTGGGTATAGGAGACTCTATTAGAGAAGAGCTTCTAGCGGCAGTACAAGGTATTCAGATTGCAGACCAGTTAGGAGTTCAGAATTTGCTTATTGAAGGAGACTCCGAAGTCATTGTGGGTTGGTTAAAAAATCCAGCTTCAATTATTTGATGCTACAGGGATATTATGAGGAAAGCTAATTGGTTTTCAAGGAACATGACTGTTAATTATCAGTGGGTGGGTAGAATAGCTAATAAGCCTAATACCATAGCGGATGGGTTAGCTAAGCAAGGGGTATCAAGGGAACACTTATTCTGGGCATCTCTGTAAACTTTCATCTCCTAGTCTGATGTAGTACTTTGTTGCTGTTGAGGAGAGGTATCAGCTCATGCCTCTCCTTTGGGCAGGCTGTATTGTAATTTCATTCTGATTATTATGAATAAATTATCAATCATTTATCAAAAAAAAATGATGGATACCCATTTTCCAGAAGAAAATTTCTAGACTAAAGATATAAAATCATTATGTTACATTTCCTCACTATTTTTGGTCAATTTTCAGATGCAATGCATTGCCTGTATTATAAGGTTTCTTCAAAGATCATAATGTTTTGTTATTTTATCTTGGCAGCCACGCCATGGGTCACTTTTAAAGTATGGACGGCTATTTAGATACACTCCTCATAAAGATTATTTTGGGAATGACTCCTTTACCTACACAGTATCTGATATAAATGGTAACATTGTTTCTGCCATGGCAATTATTTCTGTCCTCGGCATCCCAGTTTGTTTCATTACCTATTCAATTGAAAGCAACTGAAAACATGATAAGTCCCAGATTTGGGTAAGGTTCTACCCATTCTAAAATCAATTTAAATTTACGAAGCAAGGCATGGGTGCACTGGTGCAGGTCTTTCTCTATGATGTGGATCCGTTATTAGGATCATGAATTCAACATAAACCTGTATTTTACAATTATATCATCCCTCTCCCTCCCACCCTCCCCTCTCTCTCTCTCTCTCCCCCCTCTCCCTCTCTCTCTCTCTCTCTCCCCTGCTATATTGTATGTGTGGGAGACTGTTTAATATTACATCTTAACTCAATAATCATTTTTTGGTTCCTAATCAAATGCAACAAAAATAAAAGTATGTGTCATGTAATGTGGTAAGATTTTTTATTAGTTATTTAAATACTCATTTTGGTATTGAAACATATCCTGACCTTTTTCAGAGGATTCCCTGGATTTGAGATAGCGTATTCAGATCTGATGGAGAATATTTCTGTCACTCTCAGTTCACAATCTGGCACCATCTTTCTTTCTCCTATGCTAATGCAGTTTCAGGATTTAGCATGGAGTGGACTTTCTGTTAACAAAGGTGGAAAAGAAGGGAAGGGTTTGACATTAGTAGGTCTTGTTGAAGTAATTAATCATGCCCTTAGTCAATCCAATATCTTGGGTATTATGCAGTGCGCTACATTGTCTTTGTCTAAATTGAACACTAATCTTAGTTTTATGGGGTTTTTGTTATTCTTGTCTTGGACAGTTGACTTGTCCTATTAAGCCTCTTTAGATCTATCTTTCACAAATCATGTTTGCAATGACTATGCTCCTATTTTTATTTATCCTTTTGATTTCTTTGTAGCAGAAATGAGAACTTCTTTGGAGAAAAGATGTTATCCATGTCTCCAGCATGAACAAAAATGGAGCAAATGATGCCCAGGTTGTAGTTTCTGTGGAACCTATAAAGGATCCTCCATTTATTCATGCCTCTGAATTTATAATGCTGGAGGATGACAACAATGATGGTTTACTGATAAGAGACCAATTTGATTTCTTGATAGGGGATCCAGATCTTCTACACTTTCCCAGTATGCTAATTGAAAGATAAGTTTCTGTTCTTTTTTAATGGATATAGTAGTGATGGGAGACTTTATATCCCGTTGTTCTATAGGTTCCATTTGTCAGGACTGCATTCCTGTAGGTAACCCCAAAATAGTTATGATTAAGGCTGAGTTATATATATATATAAAGGGGTAGAAATTTTCTCAATATTTAATGTTTCAATTATTTTCGTCTCTTTTATGGTAAAATCTTTCATCCCCTTTTACCTGGAAATGGATGTGGTATAACGAAAAAAAAGAGGTATTGTCAAAAAGCCAGATGTTTCCTAATAGGTAATAATTAGATCAATAACTCAGTATGGATCAAGGAAGTAAAGTGGTCAATTGATCATTTTGGGCTATGCCACACTTGATAGATGGTTACCCCTTTTTTTTTTCAGTAGCTTCAGCAGTTTGAACCAGTAGAGAGAAGAAGAAGAAGAACTTGGTAGCTTAAACTCTACCAGTTGACCGTAATATGGATTAGGGGTTCTAAATATTGTACAGTGACTAAACTGGCCCCACTTAAGTATGGGACAGGATGTCTACAAGAGTGATATTAGAACTACCACATAAGCACATAACTTAAACTGAATGAAATGACTACTCTACCCTTATTCGGCTAACTCTAACACTCCCCCTCAAGCTAGAGAATATATGTCATATAACCCCAACTTATTATATATATAGTTTACTCTCCCTGAGCTTAAACCTTTTGTAAACAAATCTGCCCACTGATCACCCGAGGCCACATGTTGTGTGCTTATCTCTCCAGTAAGGACTTTCTCCCTCACAAAGTGGCAATCAATCTCTATGTGCTTTGTTCTCTCATGAAAAACATGATTAGATGAGACGTGAATTGTAGCTTGATTGTCACAGTACAATCTCATAGGTCTGTCCATTGAGAATCCGACCGATTTCTTGTAGGAGATTCCTCAACCATAGTAATTCACATGTAGTGTGTGACATGGCTTTATATTCGTCTTCAGCACTACTCCTTGCCACAACTGTCTGCTTTTTACTCTTCCATGTCACAAGATTTCCTCCAATGAATGTGTAGTAACCTGTAGTACTTCTATTTGACACTGAGCCTGCCCAATCTGCATCTGTATACCCAACTACTTCAAGTCTTCCTCCTGGTTTGTACAATAACCCACGGCCTAGAACTCCCTTCAGGTACCTTACAATTCTAAGAACTGCATTCCAGTGAGGTATTCGAGGATTTTACATAAACTAGTTCACCACACTGATTGCAAAGGAGATGTCCGGTCTTGTGATAGTCAGATAGTTCAGCTTCCCCACTAACCATCTATATCTTCCTGGATCATCAAATATTTCACCTATATCACTACTCAACTTAGCATTTGGTTTCTTGGGAGTTTTAGCTGGTTTTGCACCTAGTAGCTCTGTTTCATCCAGTAGATCAATGACATTTTCTTTGGCATAGGTTTACACCTTGTTTTGATCTGGCAACTTCTATACCCAAGAAATACTTCAACTTTCCAAGGTCTTTTGTTTGAAAATGGTCTTGTAGAAAGACCTTTAGTTTATCAAATCCCCAATTTGTCATTGCCAGTTATGACAATATCATCCACATAGACTACTAATAAAATCTTTCCGGTTTCTAAATCATAGTTGAACACTGAGTGGTCAACCTGACATTGTTTCATTCCAAAATTCTTCACTACACTAAAATTCCCAAAACAAGCACGGGGAGATTGTTTCAATCCATAAATTGTCTTTTTCAGTCTACACACTTTACCATCCTCCATTTGAGCAACAAACCCAGGTGATTGCTCCATATATACCTCCTCCATAAGGCCACCATGAAGGAAGACATTTTTAATGTCAAGTTGAAACAAGGGCCAATCATACATAACTGCTAGGGAAATTAAGACACGGGCGGAGCCAATCTTTGCCACTAGAGAGAAGGTCTCCATATAGTCCACCCCATACAACTGCGAATAACCTTTACCAACAAGTCGGGCCTTCAAACGCTCCACACTACCATCCAGCAAGTATTTAACAGTATAAACCCATTTACAATCCACAACATGCTTATCGGGAGGAAGAGTATTGAACTCCTACATTTGAGTATGCTGAAGAGTAGAGAGTTCCTCATATATTGCTTGACACCACTCGGGTGAAGTAAGGGCCTCTTTATAGAGATATATGACAATAGTGAAATAAACTGGCAATGTGAAGCGGAAAGGTGAGGGACTGAAACAAATATAGAAATGGGATGGAGGGTACAACTACGTTTACCTTTTTGTAAAGCAATGGGAAGATCAAGCTTTGAAGGTTCTGGGACAGGAGCAACAACAGGATACACTTTCTCGGTTTGAGAGTAGCCAAGAAAGATACACTTAATAGAGTGTGCATCCAGCTTGTCTAACCCATGACTCAAATTGTGAACAAAGCATACACAGCCAAAGACCTGGGGTGTTGATGGAAAGGGAGACAAGGTAGGGAATAGGATAGAAAAGGGAGACTGACCATGAAGGACGAAGGAGGGCATCCGATTAATAAGGAAACAAGCAATAAGCACAACATCACTCCAAAATCGTTTAGGAACACTCATATGATGAAGAATGAACCGAGCAATTTCAAGGAGATGGCTGTTCTTTCATTCAACCACCCCATTTTGTTGACGGGTGGATGCACATGGAGTTTGATGAATGATGCCATGTTCTAAATATTGTTGAAAGGAAGTAAGAAAGTATTCATGACCATTATCTGAACGAAGAAGTTTGATTGGAACACCAAATTGCGTACGTATTTCAACATGAAATTTTTGAAAAATGGAAAATAATCCACTCATTTCTTTCATTAAATAAATCCATCTCATCCTTGAACAATCATCAATAAAAGTGACAAAATACTTGTAACCATTATAAGACTATTTTAATTGGACCCCAAACATTTGAATGAATTAAAGTAAAATGACTCAACATACGATTATCAACTCTAGGACTGAAGGAAACCCGATTGTGTTTCCCATACTGACATGACTCACATTGTAAAGACAATAAACGACTCAAAGATAGAACCAGTATCTTAAGATCCTTGAGGGATGGATGACCCAGCCGATAATGCCATTGTAGAGGAGTGAGTGAAGTCTGAAGTGCAACTAACGATCCACCACCGTCAAGATAATACAATCCACTGGCTTCATGCCCTCCACCAATCTTCTTCCCCGTCTTATGATCCTAAAAAACACAAAAGGAAAGGAAAAATGTAATAGAGCAATTAAGGGTCTTAGTTAATTTACTGAGTGACATAAGATTGAATGGAAATTTAGGTACAGATGATAAAGAAAGAGAAGTCATATCAACATTACCAACACCACAGATGGGAGAAGAGAAACTGTTGGCAAGGGTAACAGTTTGAGATGTGGAAGTTTCAGAGAGGGAAGAGAACACACCTGGAGTCCCGGTCATGTGATTAGAGGCTCCAAAGTCAATAATCCAGGGAGAGGGTTTGGATGCCAGACAAGCTATACATGAGTGTGCAAGGGTGGCTGTAGTATGTTGTGAAGTAGCCTGGAGGAACCTCTCATACTCATCGCGAGGTACACTCATCATCTCTTTCCCGAAAACAGATGTAGATGTGGAAGGCATTAGATCTGTCTGTTGGTTATCATTGACATCAACCCCACCAACTACTGCATGATTAGCCGCCCATGTAGAAGGTGGACCATGGAAATTATAACAGAAATTCACTGAATGTCCATCCTTGCCATAGTGGGTACACTTCCTAGTAGAGTTACTTTTTCCTTTACCATGGCCTCCCCTTGAGTCACAACCACCACCACGGCCAAATATGGAACCATCAGGACCCCCTCGGGATGCATGTCCTCCCCCTCTAGTACCACGTCCACCTCCTCTGGCTACTACAAATACTGATCTATCAGACAGTGTGAGATTCTCTATAGATCCCAAGGAAATCCTGTGAAGCTGTGCAAATACTTCCTCAAGTGTAGGAAGAGTAGAGTCTCCCAATATTTGGGCTCTAACTGGTTCGTACTCTGATTTCAGCCCCACTAAGAACCTAGTGACATCTAGTTGTTTCCTTTGTTGTTGTTGAACCTTAATATTTGGAGTGAGGGGATGATAAACATTGAGTTCATTTCTGAGGTTTTTCATATTGGCATAGTACTCTTCTAGGGTTTTATTCCCTTGCTGTAGACCGAAATACTCCTGATAGAGCTGATATACCCTCATAGTATTATCCTGCCCAGAATAAATCTTCTTGGCATGTTCCCATATGTCCTTAGCTATATTTAAGAACATAAAGTTGGCACTTATTTTGGGTTCCATACTGTTCCATAACCACATCATGATTTGGGCATCTTCCTGTTCCCAGTCATCAAACCCTGGAGAGTCAGTTAATGGTTTATCTTCCCTAACGTGTTTCACTTTCCTCTTTGCCTTGAGAAAAACTTCCACTGACTTGGCCCATGGCACATAATTCTCACCATTAAGTTTAATTGAAGCCATTTGCACACCCAGATAGTCGGAGGGAATCACCACACTCGGTTTCTGATCACTACAACCTTCTCCAATTGCTGCCATTATGTCCTCCCAATGCTCCTTCTAATGCTGAAACCCCAGTCACCAACCGAGTACTGTTGTCAAGAGTTTGATGTTTCAGACACTACAACAGTCTCCAAACACAAAGAATAGGTTCAAAACCAGTCACAATCAACCACCATTATGTAAACTACCATTTAGATTACGAGCTTGATGTTTTAGACAGGTTCGTCTACCATTTCAGATTAAAAAAAAAAGATGTAAACTAGCATGTAGACAACAATGTCAAGTCAGAACATTGATGTAGACGGTAGAAATCACTATTTGTTGATTCAGTCAAGTTTCTTGTGAAAGGAAAGAGGGGGAAGATGAAGATTTCAGCAGTAGAGAAGGAAGGAGAAGAAGAAAAGAGTAAGAGGTCAACCAGGACTGTGAAACTTAACCCTAGCCGCCTACCTCTCATTATATTTATATTTAACTTAAAGATGAGATATTACAAGAATGCCCTTAGTAGGGCGGCTACTAAAAGCTGAACAGTCAACTTAAAAAACATAAACTAATGGGCCTAAGGCCCAACAACTTCCTAACTAAATAAAAACAAATCGGACCACTCAACACTCCCCCTCAAGTTGGGAGTAAATGTCATACATTCCCAACTTGCGTAGATCATGCTCCAGCTTGTTCTTTGCAACACCTTTTGTGAGAACATCAGCGAGCTGCAGATCAGAAGCAATGTATGGAAGACAAACTTCTCCAGAAGTTACCCTTTCTCTAATAAAATGTCTGTCCACTTCAATGTGCTTAGTTCGGTCATGCTGGATTGGGTTATGGGCAATGTTAATTGCTGCCTGGTTATCACAGTATAGCATCATTAGTTCTTCTGCTTGTACACCAATTTCTTCTAACAGAGAATGGATCCAGAGAAGTTTAGAAACTCCATGTGCCATGACCTGTATTCGACTTCAGCACTTGATCTTGCCACCACTATTTGTTTCTTACTCTTCCATGAGACTAGGTTACCCCCAACTAGGGTGTACACTCTTGAAGTTGATCTCCTGTCATCAAGGCATCTTGCCCAATCTGCATCTATATAAACCTCTAGTTTCAACTGTCCATGATCAGTAAACAATATGCCTCTGCTTGGGTGTCCCTTCAAATAAGCAAGAATCTTGTCAACTGCCTCTCAATGCTGGACTCGTGGAGCATGCATGTATTAACTTACTACACTCACTGCATAGGAGATGTCTGGTCTTGTCATACACAAGTATAGCAGCCGACCCACAAGTCTCTGATATCTCCCAATGTCCTTTACTGGTTCACCTTCTGATGCATTGATTTTATGGTTCTGATCGATAGGGTGCTGACTGCCTTTGTTCTAAGCTTCCCTGTCTCTTGAAGAAGGTCTAAGACATACTTCCTCTGAGAGATAAAAATTCCATGTTTCGATCTTGCAACTTCAATGCCTAAGAAGTATCTCAGTTCTCCAAGATCCTTAATTTCAAATTCTTTATGTAGGTTCCTTTTCAAACTATCAATCTCACTCAAATCATTCCCGGTGACAACAATATCATCCACATAAACAATTAGGACTGATACCAAAGATCCCCTGCGCTTCACAAACAAAGTGTGATCGGATTGAGTCTAAGTGTAGCCAAAAGCAATCAAGGTCTTTCTGAATCTGTCAAACCATGCTCTGGGAGATTGTTTCAAGCCATAGAGTGACTTCTTAAGTCTGCATACATTTCCCTTTTCAGTATCATTGTAAAAACCAATAGGAAGATCCATATACACTTTTTTTGCAGATCCCCATTTAGGAAAGCATTCTTCACATCAAGTTGAAACAAGGGCCAAGAGTACGAGGCAGCAAGAGAAAAAAGTATCCGAATGGAGGTCATCTTTGCAACTGACGCAAAGGTCTCTAAGTAATCAATGCCATAGGTCTGTGTGTACCCTTTTGCAACAAGTCTTGCCTTCTACCTTTCTATACTTCCATCTGCCTTATATTTTACTATATAAACCCATCTGAATTCAACTGTCTCCTTGCCTTTTGGTAGGTCCACGATGTCCCATGTCTGATTCTTAATCAAAGCTTCCATCTCTTCCTGCATATCTGTCTTCCACTCAGGTTTGGAGAGAGTCTCACTAACACCCTTGGGTATAGACACTGAATCAAGAGAGGAGAGAAAAGCACGGTAGGAAGGAGAAAGTCCACTGTAAGATAAGTATTGTGAAATACAATGAGCAGTACACTTTCTCTTCCATTTTCTGAGAGCAATAGGGAGATCAAGGTTATCTGTAACAGAGCTAGTAGGATCAATGGGAACTGAAACAGTAGTGGGACCAAGAGGAATACCTGAATCCATGTCAGTCGAATCTGGAGTCTCCAAGGAATCGACATGAAGTGGTGTGAGTTCTGTTGTAGTGGAATCAACTGCCTTGTGAAGTCTTTGTCGTGAGTAATGCTGAGAAACATAACGCAAAGGAGGTGGCAAGGTAGGTGCCACAAGGTGGTGGTCAAGCACAGGAGTAGACACAGGGACTAGAACTGGGAGAGGAATAGATTGCTGACTCACTTCCCCAAAACACTCCCCCTGAGAAGGATTCTTTGAGAAGAAATACGTGGATTCAAAAAAGGTGACATCCATGGTAACATATCGGCTCCTAGAGACTGGATCATAGCAGTAGTACCCTTTTTAATTCTCTACATATCCAAGGAAGACACACTTCTTTGCCTTGGGATCAAGCTTCGAGCAGTGAGGACCAAGGATATGTGCAAAGCAAACACACCCAAACACCCTAAGAGGAATATGAAACATCTCACCCTCAGGAAAAAAGAGACTGAATGGGGTGCTAAATCCAAGTATACGAGAAGACACCCTGTTATTCAAATATACTGTTGTGAGAACTGCATCACCCCAAAACCGAACCGGACTGTAGATGTGATCATCATGCTTCTTGCAGTCTCAACAATGTGTCTATTCTTCCTTTCTGCAACACCATTCTGCTGTGGATTGTAGGGGCAACTGCTCTGATGGACAACACCATATTCTAACAGATATGAGGCAAGGTGTCTTTCAAAATATTCCCTTCCATTGTCAGATCTGAACACCTTTATTCTTGTTCCAAACTGTGTTAGTACCATCTGATGAAATTGCCTCACCAAGGATGGTACCTCATCGTGGGATTTCATCAGGTAAATCCAAGAGTATCGTGATAAATCATCCACAAATAAGAGAAAATAGCGATAGCCTCCCATAGAAGGAACATGGTAAGGGCCTCACACATCCGAATGAATAACATCAAAAGAAGAAGAACATCTTTTATTACTAGGTTTAAATGAATGTCTACAATGCTTTCCAAGTTAACAACCTTTACATTCCAGACTTGACAGACTAACAGACTCAAAAAGTTTTGGAAACAAAAACTCAAAGAAGAAAAAGGTAAATGACCCAAACGATTATGCCAAAGCATAATTTGACTCACAGATCCTGAATCACTATCCCTGCTGACATGATACCTCTGATGAGGAGGAAGTACATCCAGGAGGTAGATTCCATTCACTTCACGACCACTCTCAATCGTCATCTTTGAATCCAGATCCTACAAAATACAACGACCAGGAGAAAAAATTACTAAGCAGTTCAGGTTCTTAGTCAAACTACTAACAGATAACAAATTAGTGCTCAATCTGGGAACATGAAGGAAAGAGGGTAGACAAATAGAATCACTAATCTTGACAGATCCCTTTCCAGCAATAGGAACATGGGATCCATCAGCTGTGGAGACCCTATCTTTGCCAGAACAGAGCTGGTAAGAAGAAAAAATAGTGGAGCTATGGGTCATGTGCTCTGAGGCTCCAGAATCTATAATCCAAGGAGGTCCCTCCTTACCTGAAGTGGAAACATAATTTGCAGTGACGTGTGAACTACCTGTGTGAGCAAAGAAGGTAGAGTGGACTCCACCAGTGCCACCTGTACCTTGCTAGTTTTGGGTTTTACCTCTTCACCAGTGATATACCCTAATTTCCCATGAGCACCAATGACCATCTTTGCAGATTGTGACCATTCCAAGTAATTTGCACCATCCAACCTAACTGTAGTAATGGTCCCAGCCCCGAAAAGGTCTCCAGCACCTCCTCCCACGGGTCCCATTTCACTCCCGAGCTTATTTTCAACTCCGTGGCCCTCCATGCTTCTCAAAAAAGGAAATAACTAAAATTTGTAGCAAGATGAAACAAAACACCTCTTGGAACCAACAACACCTTCCTGGTGTCCTGGACTTTCTTCCCACAAAAGATTCCTTTTATGTGGGATGGGAGAAGAGAGAGAAGAGGCAGCCACCCTCTCTAGAAGCCTCCAAACCAAACAGGACTTGAATCGCCCCTTACAAAAAACTCCAAGGAACCCTAAAAAAATAGGGCACCACTTCCTAGGTCAAAAATGAAGAGTCCAACAAAAACAAGACTCTTCCCCTTTCTCTAGTTTTTCCTGATTTTGATGAGAAACCCTAGACCAGCTACAGGGCACACAGATCCATAAAAAAAATCCAAAAACTGAGCTTACTTGAGAGCTTCGATCAGCCTCTTAAATCACCATGCAATCGGCTGATCTTGGGCTGCATGAGAGAACAACTTCAAGAACCTTCGGCCTGCTCTGATACCAAGTAGAAATCACTATTTGCTGATTCAGTCAAGTTTCTTGTGAAAGGAAAGAGGGGGAAGATGAAGATTTCAGCAGTAGAGAAGGAAGGAGAAGAAAAAAAGAGTAGGAGGTCAACCAGGATTGTGAAACTTAACCCTAGCTGCCTACCTCTCATTATATTTATATTTAACTTAAAGATGAGATATTACAAGAATGCCCTTAGTAGGGCGGCTACTAAAAGCTGAACAGTCACAACTTAAAAAACATAAACTAATGGGCCTAAGGCCCAACAACTTCCTAACTAAATAAAAACAATCTGGACCACTCAACATAGACTATTCGACCACTCCTTCCAGCACAAAAAAAGAAAAACACAGACTTTGTTCTTGTTCACACCACTACTGATGACTCAGAAACATAAAGCTCAATAACAATAACTCAGCAACTCAACTAACTACACACAAACCCTCTTGAATTGCTCAATAGAGGGTGAACACCACTACACAATCAAAGCTGTCACATATGGTGACAGCAATATGGAACTGATAGCCTAGGACTGCCACACCTTCCTAACACTTGAAATAGAGACTGCGGCAGTCCTAAAAAAAAATAAAACTTGCTGTTGTAACTAAGCTGAGTACCTTAGAGTTTGCTGCCCAGAGAAGAACCCAGAAGAAGAAGAAATTGCAGAATATGAACCTTGGTGCCACAACCTTCTTCCCTTTCTTTTAGCGCTCTGATACCATGTTTTCTTTAGTAGCTTCAGCAGTTCGAACATGGTAGCTTAAACCCTACCAGTCGACCATAATATGGATTAGGGGTTCTAAATATTGTACAGTGACTAAACTGCCCCCACTTAAGTATGTGACAGGATGTCTATAAGAGTGATATTAGAACTGCCACATAAGCACATAACTTAAAATGAATGAAATGACTACTCTACCCTTATTCAGCTAACTCTAACACCCCTGATATATGAATTAGTGAGCCACATCTTTGTATGGATATGACATGGCAAAGGATTCATGTAGCCGTCATCATATGGTTGGGATAAGGCTTAGATGATGATTGTGATGATCTTTGTATGGGTAACCTTCTCTGAGCATGTTGGACTAGAGGCCAATAACAAGGTTTTGATTGCAAACAGAATTGATTCAACAAAAAAAGGGTCTTGCTGTCAGGATTTTGCCCTTCTAGATGGTTATATCTTTGTTGTCTGCAAATACCTTAGGATAGGATGTCTGCCTTCACTCTGAATCTAGCAGCCTCTCAAAACTCCCACCTAGGCTATTGTTTTCTGAACACAGGTGAAGCATCTTTGGGAAAGGTACTCTTTATCCTCTTCCAAAGGAGTTTGCAACCATGCGCCTACCTTTATTTATTTGTCAAGTTTCTTTGGCCACCTCCTAGAAAATCTTTTCTCAATTCTTCAATCGCCACAATAGCACAATCAGATCATGTTCCATGTTTCTATTTATGACTAGATCACCTTACCATTTTCCAAGAATGTTTCATTTATAGAGTGAATATGAAGGTTCCTTCTTCACTCTACTGATCTTGAGGTTTTGCAAAAAAATTGTCATTGTTTTGCAGGTAATGCGTCTTACTTTGTGGTCACACTTTCTTGGAAGTCAATGTTGGTATTCTTGTCACAAGTCTACCAGACTAGTTTACTGTTCTTCCTTCCAATATGAAACATGGAATTACACTGTCTTACAGTATGGAGTAAACTTTGACGATTGATTTTCATGAATATCCTTCTTCCTTGATTTGGCAGAATAACAAGGTCAGTCACTGTCAGGAATGAAAATGTAGGTAACATAATTGGGTACCAATGAACCTGCTGAATGAGAAACAAAAGTATTGCTAGGAAAAATCAGCAGAAATATAGGCTATCATAATTACCCATGTAAAAAAGCAAATGCACTCCACCCTCACTGGCACCTAGATAATTCCCTGCTAATTGAATTGAATGGGAAAACTTTTACATGCGTACCGCTATCCTTTAGATGTTCTGTGTCTGACTTTCAGATTCAAGCTAAATTTGATGATACGAGATATATCTTCTATGTAGCTAAGTGGTTGGAAATCAAGAAAATTTTCCATAGGACGAACTTTGTTGAGGTGAATGAGTGGCAAGGTTAGAAGCATAAATGAAGGTATATGAATCCCAGAGTTGTTCTGAACTTCTAATAGGTGATTAGGTTATTGATTAAGATAAAGGTGGTTATTTTTCCACAGGAGTGGGTGAACAGTGTTCTGTGGTCTCTAACATGGGAATCAGAATCTGATGCATCTCCTGGAGTCTGACTCAGCAAGAAGAAAAAACAAGGATTCGCAGTCATGTGTATAGAAAAATATAAACTATTAAAATAGTCCATATTTGTTCAAATTCTAATATTATATACCGATAATAAAAGGTCTTGAACTTTATCATTGTTACTGAAGCATATTGGCTATTTCATTTATGTTAAATAAGCAATAGATAAAAGAAAATGTTATGTTGAAGTGCTGATAAAAAATCCATATAGTGTTGGAATCTGATACGTGTCTAACATAGACACTTCATCCACTTGGGAGAGTCCATGCAACATTGGTGATGCATGATTTTCTATGATTTGGGGTTTAGTCATTGTTGAACCATAAAAAGCTTTGTTTGCTTCACAAGAAAAGTGTTGGAAAAGAAAACATTCCAGGTTTTTAACTTAGAATTCTTGGAAAGCATTTTCCTTGGAGTTAAGAAAAACATGGAAAACAACTTCCTAAATGTTTAAAAATGTATATTTTTTGCAAAATGCAGAAGTGGGTAGGACTTGGGGATCAACCTCAAAACCTCCACTTTCCCTCCTCTCTTTTATCAATGGGATATTTTGAATGGTGAGATTGGGATGGGCATTCACCACATAAAAGTGGGCAGAAATAGTTTTCAAGGCGCCAAGGCGAGGCTAGGCAACAGGCGGTGGTGCCTAGGTGTCGCCTAGGCAATGGATTTTTTTTTTAAGTAAAAACATGTATCCTTTTTTTTTATAAATAAGAAGGATAAATTTCATTAATAGAAAACTAATGTAGTTACAAGCTTCCCATGGAGAGGCACGAGCTGCATCCTCTCCTAACAGTAGGAAGAAAGGCAAAAGATAGAAAACAGATACAGTTTACAATTGAGCCCAATACAAGCTTTCCCTATTACCCCTTGCTTAGAGTTTGCTGATCTCCCCACCCATTGTATTTTCACTGTCAAGCTCCTTGTTAGGCAGTTGAATTTTTTAATTTCATTCCTAAAACACCACACTATAGAGTCTGGGTTTTGTAGCCATCCCACTACCACCTTGGAGTCCCCTTCTATTATTGATGAAGGAAGATTTGGCCCGACCTCGTAATCACAAAACACGTGGCAAAGGCAAACAGTTCGGAACAACAGCACGCCCAAGGTGCGAGCACCAAAGGGAGGAACTAGCAGTCCAAACTCCCTACCAGCAGTCCGAACTCCATACTAGGAGCCCGAACTCCCTATTAGGAGCCCAAGCTCCCTACTAAGAACCCGAACTCCCTACAAGGAGCCCGAACTCTCCCTTAGGCGCTGAGCCTCACAAGGCAATGACCCGAACTGGCCCGCCTCATGGCAGTTCGGGACACTCCCTTATCCGAACTCAAGACTTCATCTCGCTCACCACTCCAGCACTTCGCCTTCAGGACGCTAGACTGAACAAACATACCATACCTGACACCGAGGATGTCTGTATCCAAGGGCGGCGCACCTGACTGACTTGGGATCTGACGTTTGACAGCCGCACTTCAAACGTCCACCTGCCACCGCCACCTGCCACCGTCGTCACCAGTCGCAGAGACGGCTCCGACAAAGAGAGCAGTGGCGGTTCTGCCCAGCCAGAGGGGATAACATCCGAACTGGCAGGAGCTCAGAAATAATCATACCTGATCTGACAGAAGCTTAGAAGTGAGTGCGCGAGGTGGTTATAAAAGGCTCTTTACCCCCCAAGAACAGAGTATGTGAACTTTGCGCCATCTGGTTTTATTTTTCCCTTGAGAGAATTCTAACTTGAGCTTCGGAGCAATTACATCGGGTTCCCCCCGGAGCTTCCTCATCTTCTCCATTTCAGGTTCCCTGTAGCTCCGTTCAGAGGCAAGGTCGTTTGACAACTAGGACCGGCCGGATTGCGCACCATCAATTGGCGCCGTCTGTGGGAATCGCTTCTAAAAGCCTCCCTCTAAAACTTTCATAACCTCCTCTTCTTCCAAAAATCCCAACACTCATGGCTTCTTCCAGTAATGCCGGACGTGGCACAGAGATGAACACCACCGGGGAACAACTCCAAGCCCCCGTGGTGTGCATTGGACAGTTCACCACCCCCCTTCCGGTGGATGGGATCCCCAGCTTGAATGCGCCTCAAACAGTGGCGCCCGTAAACCTTCCTGCCATGAACGTCCCTCTTCCACTCCCTATCGAAACAACTTTTGCTGAACCAACTGCTGTCCCCCTGGCGACCCGCCAGAACCAGTTTGACGACCTGATGCAATGCATGCGGGCAATGCAAGCCCAAATGCAACAATTCCAGCAGCATCAACTCCAGCAACACCAAGTACTACACCACCTCTCTCAACATCACTATTAGCAGCAGTTCCCCTAACTACCCCTGAACCAGTCACTGCTTCCACCTCGGCACCCTGCCCCGAAGCCGGTTAAGGCCTCCCCTCAGGGTGGACGCCCTCACCAGGGAGAAGCCTCCCGACTCCAGAACCCCCCTAACAGCCATGCCTCATCCCCAGGCCGAAGGGAAAGAAAAATCACCCCTGCCTCGCAGCTCGCAGGCTGGTCAGGAACCACGCCCGCAAGGTCAGCACCTCGGCACTCCAGGCTCGAGTTCTCGCTCACAGAGAACCGATTTAGCGCCCTAGCAGCAGGCTACCAACATTCCGGGCCCATCGAGCTCGGCAACACAGAAGCCAGCAGCGCCAGTACCAGGCCCACTCAACAATGAAGGGGTTAGCGAAGTCGCCGAACTGCCACCCGTTTCCTGCCCGAGCTTAGAGGTAAGGAAGAGACGAGCTCGGACGAGGTAAAAGCTGCCCCGATTCTCTTACTTCCTTCCCCCCTCGCATTAGAACTCCTGGTAGTCCCCATGCCCAGAGACTTCAAGCTCCCACCTTTGGACAAGTATGATGGGTCCTTTGACCCCAACGACCACGTCGATGCTTTCCAATCCAAAATGCACCTCGCTAGGGCCAGTGAATCATGCATGTGCATGGCCTTCACCACCACCTTTAGGGGGGTGGCCCGCACCTGGTACAGGAACTTAGCCCCAGGGTCAATAAGAAGCTGGACCCAGTTCGTGCAGGTCTTCACAGCACACTTCGTTACCAGCAAGCGGTGCCCCAGAACTGAGGAAAGCATCTTCGGAGTAGTCCAGAGAGAAGGAAAATCCATCCGGGGCTACATCAAGCGGTTCAATGAAGCGTGCTTGCAAATACCGCGATTAGACCCCGCGGTACAGCTCACGGTGGCCAAGAGAGGAGTAACGCACAAGGAGTTTAAATGGCACATGGTAGCCAGCCAGCCCGCGACCGTGGCCGAATTCCTCAAACTCGCGGACAAGTTCATGAGAACAGAGGAAGAGATCAACCAAAGGACCGAAGGCGGGGTCGAGAAAAGGAAAAGAGAAGGTGAGCCCCCCAACCCAGGTGACAGAAGAAACCCGGCCCGGGAGGCGAAACCGAGCCAGCCGTCCCAAGCTCCCTTGGCAGTTTGGACAGATTACACGCCATTAAACACGAGGCGGACCGAGATCTTGATGACGATCAAAGACGCCCCATACGTAAAGTGGCCACCTCGCCTGAAGGGGAATCCAAACGAGAGAAATAAAAATTTGTACTGTAGTTTTCATACAGATCACGGTCATAGTACCGATTTAGTGTAATAATCTCCGGGACGAGATAGAGGGACTCATCCGTCGCGGATACTTGAGAAATTTTGTACATCATAATAATAATAATAACAATAAGGCAGGTCGGCAAGGGGAGCACAGAAAGGATGCCCCCGAATCCAACAGCAGACCAGCCGAAGCGTTGCAACAACAGCCTCCGGAAGAGAGGCCAGTTCGGGGAACCATCCATGTGATAGTGGGAGGTTCAGTGGTAGCAGGGTGTACTTCGGCATCAGCCCGGATGTCAATTCGCGAGGCAGCCCAAGAAGAACAGAACCCTCCAAAGAGGCCGAAGACAGAAGAAAAGATCTTCACGGAAGACGATGCGCAAGGTGTCCACTACCCCCACGATGACGCGCTCGTCATAAAACTAAGGATCAACAACTTCGAAGTCAGGCGCGTACTTGTGGATTAAGGTAGCTCGGCGGACATCCTCTTCAAGTCGGCATTTGACCAGCTACAGTTGTAGAGAAGCGAGCTGAAGCCCTCAAACACTCCTCTGGTGGGCTTCAGCGGAGAGGAAGTCAGGCCCCTCGGGAAGATAACAGTACTTGTGGAAGTCGGCACATGGCCTTGTGCGGTCAGACTCGACCACGATTTCCTGGTGGTCGCGACCCCCTCCCCATACAATGCCATAATAGGACGGCCATTTACGCATATTCTACGGGCAGTGGTCTCCATCTACTATCTGGCAATGAAGTTCCCTACAGACTTCGGTGTGGGGGTAGCGCGGGGCGACCAGCTTGAGTCCCGCAAGTGTTATGTTGCCGCCCTGAAGGTAAAAACCAAGGCGGCTGACAACCTCGAGCTGGAGCGGCCTACGGAGCAGAGCGAGGAACGAGCTTCGCCTACAGAGGAAACAGTCGCAATTCCGACTTCGGCTACGGATCCAACTCGGACGATACAGATCGGTGCTTCCGTCAAGGAGCCTCCACGAACCGAACTAGGAGTTTCTTACTTCAAAATTTAGATATTTTTGCATGGTCCGCGGCCGATATGCTCGGTATTGACCCTGGCCTTATAACTCACAAACTTAACACTGACCCTGTAGTCAGACCCATTAGACAGAAGAAACGCAACTTAGCCCCAGAGCGCTGGAGGGCGGTTGATGAGGAGGTCGAAAAGCTCCTCGTAGCAGACTTCATAAGGGAAGTTCATTACCCGAGCTGGGTGGCCAACCTAGTGCTGGTGAAAAAGGCAAACGACAAGTGGCGCATGTGCGTCGACTACACCGACCTGAACCGAGCTTGCCCAAAAGACTGCTTCCCCCTCCCCAGAATTGACCGCCTAGTGGACGCGACCTCGGGACATGAGCTGCTAAGCTTCTTGGACGCCTACTCAGGTTACAACCAAATCAGGATGGACCAGTCCGATGAGGAAAAAACTAGCTTCATACCGAGTTCGACCTATACTGTTACAAGGTCATGCCCTTCGGACTGAAGAATGCTGGGGCGACCTTCCAAAGACTTGTAAATAAGCTATTTCGGCCCTTAATTGGCACGAAAATAGAATGTTATGTAGACGACATGGTCGTCAAGACGCAGTACTCACAGGAGTTAATACAAGACTTAGATTCTGTTTTCCAAATTCTGCGTCGATTTAGCATGAAACTAAACCCTAACAAATGTGTCTTCGGTGTCACCTCGGGAAAGTTCCTAGGGTACATTGTCAACCGCTGCGGTATTGAGGCCAACCCGGACAAGATAAAGGCCATCCTAGATATGAGACCACCTCGAAAAGTAAAAGAAGTTCAGAGGCTAAACGGCTACATAGCCGCCCTGAGCCGCTTCATGTCCAAATCGGCAGACCGCTGTCTGCCTTTCTTTAAGGCAATCAAAGGCAAAGGGTTCGAATGGACCCGAGACTGCCAGCTCGCGTTCGATGAGCTAAAGAGCTACCTCACTACTGTGACAACCTTGGCCAGGCCCGAGGAGGGTGAAGTCTTAGAACTGTACCTCTCGACAATCGACGAGGTGGTCAGTTTGGTACTAATAAAAGAAGTAGATCGGATCCAGCGGCCCGTGTATTATGTTAGTAAAATTCTGTAGGGAGCAGAGGCGAGATACCCGTAGATAGAAAAGCTAGCGTATGCATTGGTAATTGCAGCTCAGAAACTCTGCCCGTATTTCCAGGCTCACACTGTCGTGGTCTTGACCGACAAACCTCTAAGGCAAGTCTTACTTAAGCCCGAGGTTTTCGGTCGGCTAAAAAAGTGGGTCATTGAGCTCAGCGAGTACGACCTCCAGTATAAGCCACGAACTGCTATTAAGGCCCAAGTCTTAGTAGATTTTATCGCCGAGTGCACGTTCAGCCTTGAAGCCCCTGGGCTGGTTGAGCCCGAGATCCCCAGTTCGGTTGAGCTCGGAGCTCCCAAGCCAATAGAGTCTGAACCCCGTGAAGTAGCAGCCAGTGTGGCATCTCTCCTGGTTAGGCCAAACACGAACTAGGATGAGGAGCCCTGGATCCTTCATGTAGATGGCTCCTCGAACCAGTAGGGCAGCGGAGCTGGAATAGTCCTACGCGGCCCAGGTGGCACGAAATTGGAATACGCACTACGCTTTGAGTTCGCGGCATCCAACAACGAGGTGGAGTACGAGGCACTGATAGCCGGGCTGAACCTAGCGCAAAAAGTAAGAGCAAAGCACATAGTTATCTGTAGTGATTCTCATCTCGTGGTCAACTAGGTTACAGGTGAATACGAAGCACGCGAGCTCACTATGATCGCATACTTGGCCAAAGTAAAGGAGGCTCTGCTCAACTTCCAGTCACACTTCATCAGACAAATCCCGAGATCAGAGAACACTGAGGCCGATGCCCTGTCCTGGTTAGCCAGCATGAGTCACAACACCATGAGAACCGTGTACATAGAGGACTTACCTCGGCCTAGCATTCTCGGTGGGGCAGAGGAGGTCGCTCCCGTCCTTGAAGTAGAGCCGAGTTGGATCGACCCACTCGCGAGCTTCTTGCTGGATGGAACCCTCCCTATGGACCACAATGCAGCCAAGAGGGTGCAGCGCCAGGCAGCCAAATACGTCATAATAGACGAACGGTTGTACCGACGGACTTATACGCTCCCTTACCTGCGTTGCTTACGACCTGCCGAAGCCGAACTCGTATTACGCGACACCCATGAAGGTCTGTGCGGCGGACACCTAGGGGGCAGAGCCCTCGCCCAAAAGGCACTTCAACAAGGATACTATTGGCCAACGATGAAGGCAGAGGCGGTCGAGCTCGTCAAGAAATGCGACAAGTGTCAGAAGCATGCCAATATCCACCATCAGCCTGCTGCCGACCTCAAGTACCTCACCAATCCATGGCCCTTTGCGTAATGGGGCATCGACCTCCTGGGGCCTTTCCCGCCAGCAACAGGTGGGAGAAAGTTCCTAGTGGTGGCAGTAGATTACTTCATAAAGTGGATAGAAGTTGAACCTCTAGCCACGGTCACAGCCCGAAACATACAAAACTTCTTTTGGAGGAACATAGTATGTCGCTTCGGGCTACCTTGGGTACTGATCTCCGACAACGGCAAACAGTTCGAGGATATCAAGTTCCAAGATATGGGAATTCATTAGAACTTCACATCGGTCGCACACCCGCAGGCAAACGGTCAGACAGAAGTAATGAACAGAGCCATCCTCCGCAGACTGAAAGCACGACTAGACCGAGCTAAAGAGTTGTGGGCGGACGAGCTACCAAGTGTTCTATGGGCTCACCGAACTACGGAAAAAACCGTCACGGGAGAGACCCCCTTTAACCTCACCTACGGCACCGAAGCGGTAATCCCGGCGGAAATCAAAATACCTACACTACGACTAGAAGCGTATGATGATCAGACAAACAGAGACGAGTTACGCACCAACCTCGACCTATTGGATGAGGTAAGAGACCTCGCGCACATCCGAACAGCGGCCTACCAGCAAAAAGTAGCTCGGTACTACAACGCCAGAGTAAAGAAGCGGAGCTTCCGCGTTGGCGACCTGGTTCTCCGTAAGATCATGGTACCCGAACCCGGCGTGGGCAAACTTGGACCAAATTGGGAAGGGCCCTATAGAGTAAAGAAAGCACTTGGAGGGGCATACGATCTCGAAACCTTAGAGGGTAAGCAAGTACCCCGAACATGGAACATCGTCAATTTAAGGCGATACTACCTATAGACCACCAAGCGAAGTAGATAAAATTGCTACTAAAGCCTAAGGACTAGGATGCCGAGCTAACTAAGGAACCTCGGCATAGGCAAGCAAAGAAAAGTCAGCCAAAGGCGAAGCGAAGACAACGAGCTAACAAGGACATCGGCATCTCAGAGACAGTATTAACACCAAAACAGGCCACGCGAGTGCAGTAACCTGGGCAGGAAACAGATCGGACGTATGGTCAGTTCGGCAAATATGTTCAGTTCGGGAGAAAGAACAACCAACACTTAACCAAAAAAGTCATTCCATTTCAAAATAAGGGAGTACATTTCGAACAAAAAAAAAAATTATTTTTACAGGCCCAGAGCTACTTCTTCATTATCGGAAGGCACTTCAACGATACCCGAAGGCCCTGCCTTACCCTCGGAATCTGGCTCACCATCAGCAGCATTGGCCATCTCCTGAGTTATGCACGAAGTGGATATGACACTGATATCGAGCTTGGGGTACGTATTCCGGATCATCCACCGGCTTAGTTTAAAACCCCTTCTGTACGAGTCCACCATCCGGTCATCAAAGCGCGGCGAGGCGATGTACTCATCGACGGCCTTCTTCTTGGCATCTTCGATGCCTTGAGAAAAGATCTACATCCTCTCCCTAATGTCCTCCTGAAGGTACTCAACCTGATGCTGCAGATCCAGCCTCAGGTCCACCATGTGCTTCACCACTACTCTCGCCTGCCTGATCAGTGCAACGCGAGCAGCCTCCTCGGCAGCGCGAGCAGCCGCCTCAGTAGCTTGGGAAGTTGTCTCGGCAGCACAAAGAGCCTCTTCGGCAGCTCGCGCCTGCCTTGAGCTTCTTTCAACCTGGGCCGCCAAGGCATGGATAGAAGAGTTCACCTACCAAAAAGAAAGAACAAGTGATCAAAAGAACGACAGCAAGTACCACCATGGCATGAGTGACAGTACGACAGGCCACCTAGTGCAGAGGGAGATCAGTCCATGCCGCAACCTTCTCGGGGAAAATGGCCTCCTTACTCTTCTGAAGAGCGTGGGTTGGCGACAGCACACTCCTGAATTCCTCTGGGGCCCCCGAGCCTAGGGGCCCAGCTCGCGTATGAGCAGACCCAGAGTAAGCAGGAACACCAGAGTAGGTGGGAGCCCCCGTGTAAGTAGTCTCAGCATAAGGGGCCCTTGCCGCTTCTTGCATTGGAGGAGCCATCTCGGGCTCCTTAGGCGGATCCTCTGATGGGTAGCCTGGTACCTCGGGCTCCGCATCCCGAGGCAGCTCGGCGCGAGTTCGCTTGGCGACTCGCTTCCTCCTCTTCATGCCTTGAAACAAGTGACCACCACGAGTCCTTTCTGAGTCCATCACACCTGCAAAAAAGAGTTCGACATCAGAAAAAAGCAAGAGAAACAAAGCAAAACAAAACCTCTAAGGAACCTATCCGAACTCAGGCCGGCCGCAATGAGCTTGGCCTCCGTCAGATACTATTGGCACTTTAGCCCAAGCCGTGCCCATTATCGGAGGCCCTTCACCATCTCTTTGTCAAGCGTAACACCGAAGTCAGGGGCGGTCATCCCCCACCCGGTCTGAAACGGCCACCCTAGCACACTTCGCACCCTGAAGTAGTCCCGCTTCCATGCCGGGACCTTGTTGGGAAGTTCATGTAAAAGCTTAAAACCCAGGCGAGGAGACAGGTAATATGCCCGCCTACGCCCGAAAGGGGACCCGCTTGCTTCTTAAGCATTAAGATGGAAGAAAAAATCTCCAAGTCTAAAGGAAAGCCCTGTTCGCAAAATAGGGAGATTGTCCCCACCAAATTAAGAATGGAGTTCGGGTGAAGCTGGCCGACCGTAACGCCGAAGTGGTTCAAGACCTCGACAAGGAGGGGATGGAAAGGCAATCGCAGCCTCGCAGCGAGCTGCTCCCGGAATATCACGATCTCATCAGGACCGTGTTCCCAAGGAAAGCTACCCGAAGGTATGAAATAAGCGTACTCCCCAGGCAAGTTGTAATAGGTAATAAGGGATTGGAGCCCCTCAGGCGTCATGGTCGAGGGGCCAAACTTCTCTAATGTCCGACCCCGACGATAGGTGGACGCCAAACTACCCGAGGCGACTCTACCTACGGGTTCGAACTCTTCCTCGAGCTCTACCTCCGGCTCGCTAGAACTATCAGGGGATGCAACTTGGTTCGTGGAACCTGGATCCGACCCACTTGAAGAACCGTCTGAGCTATCCGAGCTAGACATCGAGGAGAGAAGGTGGATTCCAGGAAGGTACTCACCCGGAAAAAGGCTTGAACAGACTACGGGAACTTGAACGAGCAAAAACCTTGAATGCGAACTGAAAGCCTGGACGCGAGCTCAAGAGGCAAAGCACAGAAGTGACAAAGCGACTGGGATCCCCCATTATTTATACCCACAATGACCGAGAAGTAACAACACAGATCAAAGCCAATCCGACGGCCCACAGTTGCGCTGACCGCACGTCCCCTGAGACCAAGACGTGATTGACGCATGTTTTTTTGAAACTGACAGGGCATCGGCGCACGTCTTTTTGAAACTGACAGAACGCCATCTCACATCTCCTCACATTAAAGGCGGCAGCGACACGTTTTCAAATTTGAAAAGACTTCTGCTGTCACGTCTCCCAGCAGCGCGCTTTTTGAATTTTTGAAATAAAGCGCGTGCTGTCACGTCTGTCAGCATTTGTAGGCAGGTCAGCGCATTTCCCGCCTTTTGGGCGCTCAAAGAAACCCAAGGAACCCTGACAACGCACCTCGCGCTATCAGTCAACCGAGATTCGAAGTATGGGACAAAACCACCTGCCACCTTGCAAACTCCCCGCGCCAGGGCAAGATCCTGAGCACGAGGAGTGGGGGGCAATTGATGAAGGAAGATTTGGCCCGACCTCGTAATCACTCAACACGTGGCAAAGGCAAACAATTCAGAACAACAGCGCGCCCAAGGCGCGAGCACCAAAGGGAGGAACCAGCAGTCCGAACTCCCTACCAGCAATCCGAACTCCCTACTAGGAGCCCGAACTCCCTACTAGGAGCCCGAGCTCCCTACTAAGAACCCGAACTCCCTACAAGGTGCCCGAACTCTCCCTTAGGCCCCGAGCCTCACAAGGCAATGACCCGAATTGGCCCACCTCATGGAAGTCCGGGACACACCCCTATCCGAACTCAAGACTTCATCTCGCTCACCACTTCAGCACTTCGCCTCCAGGATGCTAGACTGAACAAACGTACCATACCTGACACCGAGGATGTCCGTATCTAAGGGCGGCGCACCTGACTGACTTGGGATCTGACGCTTGACAGCCGCACTTCAAACGGCCACCTGCCACCGCCACCTGCCATCGTTGTCACCAGCCGCAGAGACGGCTCCGACAAAGGGAGCAGTGGCGGTTCTGCCCAGCCAGAGGGGATGACATCCGAACTGGCAGGAGCTCAGAAATAATCATACCCGATCTGAAAGAAGCTTAGAAGTGAGTGCGCGATGTGGTTATAAAAGGCTCCCTACCCCCAAGAACAGGGTATGTGAACTTTGCGCCATCTGGTTTTATCTTGCCCTTGAGAGAATTCTAACTTGAGCTTCGGAGCAATCACACCGGGTTCCCCCCAGAGCTTCATCATCTTCTCCATTTCAGGTTCCCTGTAGCTCCGTTCAGAGGCAAGGTCATTTAACAGCTAGGACCGGCCGAATTGTGCACCATCAATTATCAACTATTCCACACCTATCTGCACTACTTGCTATACTCCCTGGATAGTTGAAGGGATGGGAGATCCATCATATGGATGGCTGAACCCTACAAGAAGGTTGGGCGGAATTTCAAAAATTTCTCTCCCATCCGGGAATCATATTCTCTGATTTAGAAAACTGCATTTTCAAGGTTTGTTCTTGAATCAAAACTGGACCAGATCTGAAACCAAAAGGGAAGAGAGGGATATACCTGATACAAAGTAACAGTAACTCCAAACGTAGGTGTTCAAGCCCAAAGATAAGACCAAAACCCACCTCCACTGAAGATGACATAGTGTGAGGTGAAGTAGGATCAACAGGATGGTTCTTCAGCAAGAACCTGATTTCTTCAATAAGAATCGAACAAGGGCTGGTGAACACGACTTCAGATTGTTTCTTCCAGCAAGAAACAATATCAAGAACCATTCTTGATCAGCTCCACAGGTGGAAATCGAACTAGGTAGGGGCGATAAGAACTAGGGAGAATTCTTCAGGTTGCTGAGTGTGTTTAAACTGAGGAATTCGCCCCCTATTTATAGCCTTCTTTGGATCAGCCTCTTAATGCAATTAGGAGAGAGTTTCTTGATTCAAATATGATATTTGGAACTGGACTCTTAAATGGATAAGACTTATCTTATCATTCAGCTAATCCTAATCAGGTTATAAATCAGATTTCGCCCCCTTTTAATTAACTAACTTAAGCCCAATTCAAAATGGGCTTTAGGCTCATTAAGTCACATAGCTCACTTACCCTTTAATTTGTTGGATAACTTGGTTATCTTTGTATGGTGTGGGATCCTAACATCGATCTATACATTAGCTACATGGGTTCAGCCCAACCTCTGTTACAAGGCCTAGCCGGATTCACTGTAGGAGACAGTGAATCCCTGAGTCCATCACCATTGGCTCTTAGTGGGCCCAACATTTACACTAAATGGTCATTGGGTTAAGCCACTTTATAAAAACCCAAGGACTATGGGCAGATGCAAGATTAACCCATCAAGTATTACCCTCAATGGTCTTACACTTAACCTCTCAGCCCTTAATGATCAAACACTGCCCGACAAGAGAGGACCTCTCCCTCGGCTGCAAGGTACAGTGTTGCACTCTCTACTTACATGGATCCCAGGAATTAAAACCTTATGCAAATAATTTGAAACCATAATATATATGTATATCTCTATATAAATATATTTTGCAAAAACAAATTTCAAATACATTTGAAATCCATTGCCGACTGTTTAGGTTTCCAATAGAGAGTGCACTCCCCAATCATTCACTTTGTCCAACAAAGGGGTTGATCCTGTCACTATGATCACCCAATTAGGTGAATTCTCGGACCGTCCCAACATACATAGGTTTTGACCCCCTCTAAAGATCTCACTGATTGGCATATCAAAGACAGCCTAATCCGACAGGTAGTGCAGTACCATAATCAAGTCTAGGGGTCAGGTGTAACATTCTAGTTTGCCCATCTATATCCATGGTCTAGGGTAATACTGAAGCTGGTCTGGTTCAGTGTTTCAAGAAAACCCACACTACATGTACCTCAGGTCTCACCCTAGTAGTTGAGACAAGCCACCCCAACCAACTTGGCAGCACATCAGTGTCAGCCTTGGCAGGATAAATCTCCCTAGATCTATCCAGCACATCAGTTCAGTTTAAGGGTATTACACAGAAACACAACAAATCACATGAATCAATTATGCACTTTATTCATTTACAATAAATGAAATAATGTACATCAATCTGATTGGTGCTAAGGGCATACACTGTCTAACAACTCCCACTTGCACATAGGTCTAATCGGGTACAAGCCAGAGACCCAAATTGTCCATGTGTTTCTCAAACACTTTCTTTGTTAGTGGCTTAGTCAATAGGTCTGCCACATTCTTCGCTGATGCTACCTTTTAACATCAATCTCCTGTAGATCCAGTGTTGCCACGCAACCGTGGATTGGGTGATGTGCTGAATTCCAAATTCTAGAATGAACACCTTCATTCATTAGACAGCCTCACTTACGACAATGTGCTCGGCTTGGGTTGTGGAATCTTCTATTCTTACTATACAGGACCCCATCATGAAGATGTAACCAGATGTTGATATTCTATCATCTGGGTCTGACTGGAAGTTGGTATCAGTATACCTAACAATCTATAGTGAACTACCATCGAATATTAGACGAAATTCTTTTTATCCTTTGAAGGTATTTCAGTATGTTTTCACAGCTGTTCAGTGCTCCTGACCTGGGTTAGACTAGTATCTACTTAACACACTCACGGCCAAAGCAATGTCTCGCCGAGTGCACAGCCTGGCATACATGATGCTCCCCACGATTGAGGCATAGGGAACCTTTCTCATGACCTCAATCTCCTCGGGAGTCTTGGGAGACATACACTTGGAGAGTGACTCTGTGCCTGAAATGAACATTTCTTTTCTTGGAGTTCTCCATACTATATCTTTTGATAATTTTGTCAATGTATGTAGACTGGGATAATCCTATTATCCTCTTCAATCTATCTCTATAGAGTCGAAGTCCCAATATGTAAGAGGCTTTTCCAAGATCTTTCATAAAAAATTGCCGCGAAAGCCACACTTTCACCGTAGTTAACATTCCTACATCATTCCCAATGAGTAGAATGCCATCTACATACAGAACCAAGATCGTAAACTTATCCCCACTAGTCTTCTTGTAAATATATGGATCATCCGGATTCTGCTCAAAGTCAAACTATTTGATGGTAGAGTCAAACCGGATGTCCCAGCTCCTAGAAGCTTGCTTAAATCCATATATGGATCGATTAAGTTTACATACCATGTGTTCCTGACTTGCAACTATGAAACCTTATACTTGCTTCATATAGATATCTATAGTAGGATCTCCATTCAGGAATGTGGTTTTGACATCCATTTGCCAAATATCGTAGTCATGGTATGCTGCTACAGGTAGTAGGATCCTAATGGATTTAAGCATGGCCACGAGTGAAAATATTTCCTCATAGTCAATTCCCTCTTTCTGAGTGTACCCTTTCGCCACAAGACGAGCCTTGTAGGCCTCAACCTTACCATCGGGGCCCTTCTTCCTCTTATAGATCCATTTGCAATCAGTTGTTTTTACCCTAGGGGCGGATCTACTAGAGTCCAGACTCCATTGGTCTCCATTGAGTCCATCTCAGTTCTCATGGCATCTACCCAGTTCAAGGAATTTATGTCCAACATAGCTTCTGTATAAGTGATGGGATCCTCCTCCCTAGTTGTGGCTTCCACCAAGCAATTTTCTTGGTCATAGCCGTAACGAACTGGAGGCCTGGAAACCCGGGTAGATCTTCTAGGTTGGTTATTTTCTGGAGCTAGTGGGACATCTCCCATTACCCCTGGGCTCTCCTCATCAAGAACAACTTCCTGATAAAGGTTATCTAGGATGTAATCTTCCTCTAGAAAGTAGGCATTTCGACTATAAAACACCTTTTGCTCTTTTGGATCATAAAATAAGTAACCTACAGAGCCTTTGGGGTAACCTACAAATAGGCAACGACTAGTCTTGGATTCCAATTTGTCAGTACTAGTTCTTTTAACATGTGCTGGACAAGCCCAAATCTTTAAGTGTCTCACACTTGGTTTCTTACCGGTCCATAGCTCATATGTAGTCTTAGGAATGGATTTGGTTGGAGCCCGGTCCAACATGCAAATCGCAGTCTCTAATGCGAAACCCCAAAAGGATGTGGGCAACTCTGAGTGGACGAGAAGTGAACGGACCATATCTAATAGAGTCTGATTTCTCCTCTCTGACACACCATTTAATTGTGGTGTAGCAGGAGGAGCCAGTTGTGATACAATCCCGTTTTCCTTTAAGTAGTCCCTGAATTCGTCAGAGAGATACTCACCACCTTGATCTGATCGAAGGGACTTAATTTCTCTCCCTAACTTTTTCTCGACCTCTTGTTTGAACTCTTTGAACTTTTCAAAGGATTCAGACTTATGTCTCATTAGGTACACGTAACCGTACCGTGAAAAATCATTGGTAAATGTTATAAAATAAACGTGCTGGTTATGTGTCCTAACATTCATGGGACCACATACATCAGTATGTATAAGGTCAAGTGTGCTTGTAGATCTTTTAGGCTTTCCCGTAAATGGCCGCTTCGTCATCTTACCCTGAAGGCAATGTTCACAGGTTGAAAGATCTTCTACAGTTAGAAAATCCAAAGGACTATCCTTTACCAACCTTGTGATACGATATATATTAATGTGGCAAAGTCGGTAATGCCACAGGCACGTGGGATTAAATAGCTTTAAGACCTTTTGTCGAGTAGAACAATTCTTCTCTTCATACATTGTCCTCAGACTATCTAGGATATCCTTGGACACTTCGATTTGATCGAATTGTCTCTGTATCGGATTGTCGAGGGAGGCTATGATGTAGCACCGGGTAAGAGAATTCTTATCTTCCCATTTTTTATACGCTCTCCTATGTGCCTCAAAAGCCCTATCACCTAGACGATCCGGAGCAGGGTTCTTAGCAACCTTGTCCAATTTCTCAGACGTTAACACCAGTATAAGGTTACGAAACTAGTCAGTATAATTTGGGCCCTTAAGTTTGTTATCGCCCAACAACTTGGGGAATTGTCCGTTTGCCATTTCTAATAAAAGGCAAGGCAGATTATTAGTCCAAAACCTAAATTGATTCATGTTTACTACATAGATATGGTTTTTAATCTATGTTTTATTTTCATTTATTCATCTCTGAGATTTCCCTCCTATCTTAGTGACGAAGACTACGAAATATGTCTCTGGAAATGTGGGAAACCACATACAGTGCATAGAGCCAACTGTTTCAACTGCATAATCCCACCACCTTTTATGAATGATCATATCCACTCATCTTATGAACTTTCCCTTTGGCCTCTGCCAGACAAGGTTCATTGCCATTTTAGGTTAAACCTTTCTGTCCAATAAGTGCTTACCCATCATATTCATGAACGCCAAGGTATCGTAAAAGTCTTCCATTTTAGGATAGGCCCCTCCCGCATCAGTCTATGACGCCCTTATCATCTTATGAAACAATCCAACAAATCCAATAGCAAATGGATAGCCCAATTTTATGGTGCATCTCCTCATTACTGAATGACCCATCTTCATGCTAATGATGGAAGGCCTTTAGAGAGTTCATCATATGAATCTCCTTATCAGATGCACTTATATTGTGATGGGGGGAACGAATAATTATGCCCTAGTTTTATTTAGGTCAAACCAAAGTGACTCCCACTGACTTTCTTCAAATCAGATTCAGATGGGCCCTAAATGGCTAGGGTTCTGCACGGTTCCTCTTGAGGAGGAAGCTGATGTGGGGCCCATCAAGAAGGGAGATCATCCAATGATCTTAAGGTCACCATGGCAATAATGTGCATTCAGCCATGGTGTGCGAAAGAACCACTATCGAATTAACATGAGCCAAGTGCTTATGGCCCATCTACGTAGCACATCACACATCATACATCACATGCATGAAATAAAACCACAATCGATCCAATCAATTTTAATTATCTGTAAAACCCTAAAATAGTTAGGTTAAATTAGTATCAGCCCATTAGAGCCAATAACATTATGATATAACATTATCTAGGTACATGGGTCGAATTGCAAAAAAGCAGTTTGGCCCATATAGTTGAATCAGTTTTAACTTAACAATACTGGGTTTTATAGGCTGGGCCGAATTGCATCTTTCAATCAGCCATCAAACCCTCAGCCCATTATAAAATTTTAGGGCTATGAGTAGTCCCTATTGAGCCATAGATTCAGTCCAACTAGTTTGGTCCAATCTGGGTCGAATTTGTCTAGGGTTTGGTGTCCAATTCAAGAAGATGATCTGAAATTAATTATGGCTGATAAATGAGAATATACAATCAGAAAATAAACATAATAGTGGGCTGATCGTGTGGCTACAAATCTGCAAGAAAGAGGTTAATCACAGTTTGCAGATTTATTTTCTGCAAATCGCAAAATGCAAATCTTCTATTTGCGTAAACGTCTTCTTCTCCTCCATGTGAACCAACACTTCTTCCAATGAAAAAAATAGAAAAAACTTAATTTCTCTATTAACTTACATTAGAATAAATCCTATGCATTCCGTCTAAAAAATGAAAAAAAAAAATTGGAGACCAAGAATGAATATAATAGAATGATATAGCAGGTGTGCAAATTGTTGGCGCCAATAAAAGATTTCGATCTCCACCAAATGAACAACCCATAAATCAAGAAATAAATATAGAACTCTTCTATAATTATTGTAGATAAATAAAAAATAATGATTTTAGACCATTCGCCCATAGCTGAGAACCGAATTCTCAGAGAAAACCCTAATCTGCGCAAATCGGGTAGAACCGATTCTGCCTATTTGTGCAGGTTCAAATCATATCTGATTTTGGTTCAAGAATGTGAACCTGTCTCTGATACTATTGAAGGGATGGGAGATCCATCATATGGATGGCCAAACCCTAGAGGAAGGTTGGGCGAAATTTCAAAAATTTCTTTCTCTCCCATCCAGGAATCGTATTCCCTAATTTAGAAAACTACATTTTTAATGTTCATTCTTGAATCAAAATTGGACCAGATCTGAAACCAGAAGGGAAGAGAGGGATATACCTTATACGAAATTACCATAACTCCCAACGTGTGTGTTCATGCCCAAAGAGAATACCAAAACCCGCCTCCATTGAATATGACAGTGTGTGGTGAAGCAAGATCAGCAGGATGGTTCTTTAGCAAGAACCTGAATTATTCGGTAAGAATCGAACAAGGGCTGGTGAGCACGACTTCAGATTGTTTCTTCTAGCAAGAAACAATATCAAGAACCTTTCTTGATTAGCTCCACAGGTGGAAATCGAACTGGGTAGGGGCGACAAGAACTGGGGAGAATTCTGCAGGTTGCTGAGTGTGTTTGAACTGCGGAATTCACCCCCTATTTATAGCCTTCTTTGGATCAGCCTCTTAATCCAATTAGGAGAGAGTTTCTTGATCCAAATCAGGTTATAAATCAGATTTTTCCCCCTTTTAATTAACTGACTTAGGCCTAGTTCGAAATGGGCTTTAAGCCCATTAAGTCACATAGCTCACTTACCCTTTAATCTGTTGGCTAAATTGGCTCTCTTTGTATGGTGTGGGACCCTAACACCGATCTACACATCAACCACATGGGTTCAGCCTAGCCTTTGTTACAAGGCCTAGCCGAATTCTCTGTAGGATACAATGAACGCCTGAGTCCATCACCATGGGCTCTTAATGGGCCCAATGTTTACACTAAATGGTTATTGGGTCACACCACCTTATGAAAACCCAAGGACTGTGGGCAAATGCAAAATTAGCCCATCAGATGTTACTCTCAATGGTCTTACACTTAGCCTCTCAGCCCTTAATGATCAAACACTGCCTGACAAGAGATGACCTCTCCTACGACTACAAGGTACAGTGCTGCACTCTCCATTCACATGGATCTTGGGAACTAAAACTTTTTGCAAACAATTTGAAACCATAATATTGTTAGACAATTTTGTATGCCCTTAGTTTCAATCAGAATGATGTACTTTATGAGTTTATTGTAAATGAATAAAAGTGCATATTTGATTCATGTTCCCTTGGTATGTTTCTATGTGATACTCTTAAACTGGACACCAAATGAGACTCGTGTTAGTTTAGAATGTTCACAGTCAGTGGGTCGGTCTGGGGAGACCTATCCTGATAAGGTTGACACTGTGGTGCCACCAAGCCGGTTGGGGTGGCCTATCTCAACTGCCAGGGTGAGACCTTAGGCACACACACAGTGTAGGGTTAATTGAATCTTTAAACTAGACCAGATTTCCAGTATTGCCCTGGACCTTGGAGATTAATGGGGAAGATTAGAAAGTTACACCCGACCCCTAGACTCGATTATGATACTGCACTATGTGTCGGATTGGGTTGTCTTTGATGTACCAATCAGTGAGATCCTTAGCGGGGGTCAAATCTGGGTATGTTGGGACAGTCTGAGAATTCATCTGAGTGGGTGATCATAGTGACAGGATCAACCCCTTTGTCGGACAAAGGTAATGATCGAGGATGCACTCTCACTGATGGAAATCAAGACTGCCGGCAACCGACTTCAAACCTTAAGATTTGTTTTGCAAAATATATTTTATATGAGATATAAAAGTACATATATATATTATGGTTTCTAAAATGTTTGCAAAAGGTTTTAATTCCCGGGATCTATATAAGTAGAGAGTGCAACACTATTCCTTGCAGCCGAGGGAGAGGTCCTCTCTTGTCGGGCAGTATTTGATCATTATGGGCTGAAAGGTTAAGTGTAAGACCATTGAGAGTAATACCTGATGGGCTAATCTTGCATCTAACCACAGTCCCTATGTGTTACAAGGTGGCTTGGCCCAGGGACCACTTAGGGTAAGTGTTGGGCCCATAGAGCCCATCTGATGGGTTTCAGGGGGTGCAGTGTCCATAGCAGTATATTCGGCCAAGCCTTGTAACAAAGGCTAGGCCGAACCCATGTGGCTGATGTGTAGATCAATGCTTGGGTCCCACGCCATACAAGGAAGCCCAACTGGGCAGCAGTTAGGAATGCTAAGTGAGCACATAAGCTTAATGGGCCTAAAACCCATTTCGAACTGGACTAATTTAATGAGTTAAATATGGGCGAATTCTAAGATGGATCAGTAGATAGGATAGGGTCTTAACCTCATCCACTCAGAGAGTCCAGATCTGAATATGATTCAGATCTAGAAACCTCCTAATGAGATTTGGAGAAGGCTGATCTAATCTGCAAATAAAGATACGGGTTTATCCTTATCACCTAAAGAGATGTCTGATCCAAATATGATTTGGATCAGCAGCTCCTAATTGGATTAGGACCTGATCTTTTAGGGTTACAAAAGAAGGAGGGGGTGACGGCCTTTAGGAGAGATTATTATTCACATCCTCTTCATGTTAGACAGTTGTATGCCCTTAGCTTCAATCAGAATTATGTACATTATGAATTTATTGTAAATGAATATAGTACACATTTGATTCATGTTCCTGTGGTGTGTTTCTGTGTAACACCCTTAAGCTGGACACTTAATGAGACTTGTGTTAGTTTAGAATGTTCACAGCCATTGGGTAAGTCTGGGGATTTATCCTGCCAAGGCTGACACTGGTGTATGGCCAACTGTTGGGGTGGCTTGTCTCAGCTACCAGGGTGAGACCCGAAGCACATGCAGTGTAGGATTAATAAAACCTTTGAACCGGACTAGATTTCTAGTATTGCCCTGGACCTTGGAGATAGATGGGCAAAACTAGAAAGTTACACCTAACCCCTAGACTCGATTATGATACTACACTAGGTGTCGGATTGGGATGTCTTTGATGTACCAATCACTGAGATCCTTAGCGGGGTTCAAAACCTGGGTATGTTGGGACAATCCGAGAATTCATCTAAGTGGGTGATCATAGTGACAGGATCAGCCCCTTTGTCGGACAAAGGTAATGATCGAGGATGCACTCTCACTGATGGAAACCAAGACTGCTGGCAGCCGATTTCAACCGTTGAGATTTGTTTTGCAAAGTATATTTTATATGAGATATAAAAGTATATATATATTATTGTTTCTAAAATGTTTGCAAGAAGGTTTTAATTCCTGGGATCCATATAAGTAGAGAGTGCAACTCTGTTCCTTGCAGCCGAGGGAGAGGTCCTCTCTTGTCGGGCAGTGTATGATCATTATGGGCTGAGAGGTTAAGTGTAAGACCATTGAGAATAATACCTGATGGGCTAATCTTGCATCTGCCCACAGTCCCTGGGTGTTACAAGGTGGCTTGGCCCAGGGACCACTTAGGGTAAGTGTTGGGCCCATAGAGCCCATCTGATGGGTTTCAGGGGGTGCAGTGTCCATAGCAGTATATTCGGCCAAGCCTTGTGACAAAGGCTAGGCCGAACCCATGTGGCTGATGTGTAGATCAATGCTTGGGTCCCACGCCATACAAGGAAGCCCAACTGGGCAGCAGTTAGAAATGCTAAGTGAGCACATAAGCTTAATGGGCCTAAAACCCATTTCGAACTGGACTAATTTAATGAGTTAAATATGGGCGAATTCTAAGATGGATAAGTAGATAGGATAGGGTCTTAACCTCATCCACTCAGAGAGTCCAGATCTGAATATGATTCAGATCTAGAAACCTCCTAATGAGATTTGGAGAAGGCTGATCTAATCTGCAAATAAAGATACGGGTTTATCCTTATCACCTAAAGAGATGTCTGATCCAAATATGATTTGGATCAGCAGCTCCTAATTGGATTAGGACCTGATCTTTTAGGGTTACAAAAGAAGGAGGGGGTGACGGCCTTTAGGAGAGATTATTATTCACATCCTCTTCATGTTAGACAGTTGTATGCCCTTAGCTTCAATCAGAATTATGTACATTATGAATTTATTGTAAATGAATATAGTACACATTTGATTCATGTTCCTGTGGTGTGTTTCTGTGTAACACCCTTAAGCTGGACACTTAATGAGACTTGTGTTAGTTTAGAATGTTCACAGCCATTGGGTAAGTCTGGGGATTTATCCTGCCAAGGCTGACACTGGTGTATGGCCAACTGTTGGGGTGGCTTGTCTCAGCTACCAGGGTGAGACCCGAAGCACATGCAGTGTAGGATTAATAAAACCTTTGAACCAGACTAGATTTCTAGTATTGCCCTGGACCTTGGAGATAGATGGGCAAAACTAGAAAGTTACACCTAACCCCTAGACTCGATTATGATACTGCACTAAGTGTCGGATTGGGATGTCTTTGACGTACCAATCAGTGAGATCCTTAGCGGGGTTCAAAACCTGGGTATGTTGGGACAATCCGAGAATTCATCTAAGTGGGTGATCATAGTGACAGGATCAGCCCCTTTGTCGGACAAAGGTAATGATCGAGGATGCACTCTCACTGATGGAAACCAAGACTGCTGGCAGCCGATTTCAACCGTTGAGATTTGTTTTGCAAAGTATATTTTATATGAGATATAAAAGTATATATATATTATTGTTTCTAAAATGTTTGCAAGAAGGTTTTAATTCCTGGGATCCATATAAGTAGAGAGTGCAACTCTGTTCCTTGCAGCCGAGGGAGAGGTCCTCTCTTGTCGGGCAGTGTATGATCATTATGGGCTGAGAGGTTAAGTGTAAGACCATTGAGAATAATACCTGATGGGCTAATCTTGCATCTGCCCACAGTCCCTGGGTGTTACAAGGTGGCTTGGCCCAGGGACCACTTAGGGTAAGTGTTGGGCCCATAGAGCCCATAAGATGGGTTTTCAGGGGGTGCACTGTCCATAACAGTGTATTCGGCCAGGCCTTGTATCAAAGGCTGGGCTGAACCCATGTGGCTGATGTGTAGATCAATGTTTGGGTTCCACGCCATACAAGGAAGCCCAACTAGGCAGCAGTTTGGAAGGCTAAGTGAGTACATAACCTTAAATGGGCCTTAAGCCCATTTCGAACTGGGCTGATTTTATCTGTTAATTAAAAAAGGGGCGAATTCTGAGATGGATCAGCTGATAGGATTGGGCCTAGACCCTATCCACTTAGAGAGTCCAAGATCTAAATGAGATTTAGATCTGCAAACCTCCTAATTAGATTAGGAGTTGGCTGATCTGATCTGTAGATAAGATAAAGGTTATCCCTTATCACTTAAAGGGACTTCTAATCTAAACATGATTTGGATTAGCAACTCCTAATGGAATTAGGAGCTGATCCCTTTAAGATTATGAAAGTAGAAAGGGGTGAACAGGTTAGTGATTGATGTTCAATTCTCTTCAGAGCTGAAAATCACAAGAAGAGAGATTTCTGCACCTTGCGAATTCTCTCTTGCCGCCTCCTTCCTGCCGCCGCCATCACCTTCAATTCGATCTCCAATTCTTAGGAAAAATCAAGATATCAAGATCTGATCTTGATTCCAATATTTTGGGAAAAGATTGGTTGGAGCTGTACTCACAAGCCATCCAGTTGATTCTTGCAAAAGGTCAAGTTCTTTGGAATAACATTGTTGATTCTGCTTCATTCTGCACTGCGCCATCTTCAGTGGGAGCAGATTTTGGATCCTTCCTTGGGCATGAACACCTCCATTGGGAGATATTGTTTCTCCGTATCAGGTACATCCTCCCTCCTACTCCTTTTGGTTTAGATCTGGTTTGGTTCTTAATTCAAGATTGATCCTTGAAAAACATGTTTTTCTAAATATAGGGAATTCAATTCCCTGCAAAGATGGGAGAAATTTTTTTGAAATTCGCCCAATCCATTCCGCAAGACTTGGGCGTCCATGTGATGGATATCTCATCCCTTCACTTCAGACCTGAAATCATAGAAGAAAGATTTCTGCAATCCCTGCAAAGATCTTTCTTGCCGCCTCCATCCTGCAGCCGCCAGACATCCAGTTCGATCTCCAGTTGTGGGAGAAGTCAATATTCGATCTTGACATCAGTTCTTTGAGAATGAATTGATAGGAAGCTGTGTTCATGTGCCATCCTGCTGTTTCTTGCGAAGGACAGAATTCTTGGAGAAGAATACTGTTGATTCTGCTCCATCCTGCACTACGCCATCTTCAGTGGGAGCAGTCTTTGGATCCTTCCTTGTGCGTGAACACCTTCGTTGGGAGATATTATTTCTCCGTATCAGGTATAATCCTCTCCTACTTCTTTTGTTTCAGATCTGGTTTAGTTTATGGTTCAAGATTGATCCTTGAAAATATGATTTTCTAAATAGGGAATGCGATTCCTAGTTGAAGGGAGAGAAAAATTTTTTAAATTCACCCCTTTATTCCGCAAGATTTGGGCGTCCATGCGATGGATCTCTCATCCCTTCAAATATATATATATATATATATATATATATATATATATATATATGTATATCTCTATATAAATATATTATGTAAAAACAAATTTCAAACACATTTGAAATCCACTGTCGACATTTTAGGTTTCCATCAGAGTGCATTCCCCGATCATTCACTTTGTCTGACAAAGGGCTGATCCTGTCACTCTGATCACCCACTCAGGTGAATTCTCGGACCGTTCCAACATACCCAAGTTTTGACCCCCCTCTAAGGATTTAACTGATTGGCATATCAAAGAAAACCCAATCCGACACCTAGTGCAGTACCATAATCGAGTCTAGGGGTCAGGTGTAACATTATAGTTTTGCCCATCTATTTACAAGGTCCAGGGCAATGTTGGAATCTGGTTTGGTTCAGAGTTTCAAGAAAACCCATACTGCATGTACCTCAGGTCTCACCCTGGTAGCTGAGACAAGCCACCCCAATCGACTTGGCGACACATTAGTGTCAGCCTTGGCAGGATAAATCTCCCCAAATCTATCCAACGGCTGTGAAGATTCTAAACTGACACGAGTCTCATAAATGTCCAGTTTAAGGGTATTACACAGAAAAACACTGAATCACGTGAATCAATTATGCACTTTATTCATTTACAATAAATGACATAATGTACATCAATCTGATTGGAGCTAAGGGCATACACTGTCTAACAATAGTGGTAGTAAGTTCCGCCTTAATAGAGTTTCCAACTCCTATGGATCCTGAGTAAATAAGAACCACATTCCCAATCTCATTCCTCAGTACCCCTCCCACCCCTGACGGACCTGGATTACCAAGACTACTTCCATCGAAATTCGACTTCAAGAAGCTTTCAGGAGGGGGTTCCCAAGCCATACTCACTTTAGTCTTTATGGATGAACAATTAGCCACTACTAACCAATTCCTCCAAATATCATTAAATGAGAATTAATGGAATAAGCCAGTGATTTTAGCCATAAGATCACCCTATTTAGAATGCAGCCCTTCATCTCTTCTGGGCTTCTCTCCATCTCTTGGAAAATTCTGGTATTCCTTTCTTCTCATGCTGACCAGATCAGCTGCTCTTGCACACCTCCACATAATTCTTCCTCTTCTGTGACGCCAAGGGAAGAAAGCAGGATTAAAAATCAAACTTGCATCTGCTGGCCTAACCAACATGCACCCAAAATCAAACTTGCATCTACTGGCCTAACCAACATGCACCCAAAATCAAACTTGCATCTGCTGGCCTAACCAACCTGCACCAAACAATGAGAAGAGCCACTCCCATAGCTCTGCAGTAAATGAACAAGATATCAGTATATGGTTACAATCCTCACCATGTGACTTGCAAAGAATACAACAGGAAGGTGAGAGACAGAGAAAAGGCCTTCTCTTTTATAGAATGTCTAAGGTGTTTATTTTCCCAAAATGCACTTCCCAGCAAAAAGCCATAACCTTGGGGGGAACAGGCCTACACCATATTTCCTTAAAAGGGAAAGGCTGGTTGGGGGTAGACTGAGTAATGGATTTAAAGAAAGAAGCGCATGAGAAGGATCCGTTCTGCTGGGGTGTCCAAATCCGTTTATCAGGTTCAAAAGGGTCCAAACACATTGTATCAAGTAGGCTTAACAGATTTGTTAGAGACACGATTTCCTCTTCTCTTAAACCTCTATGAAACCCAAAGTCCCAATTTGGTGTTATGGATTATTCGTAATGGAAATAAACTAACACAAAATCTTTTTTATACCTTGAAACAGACACAATTGCAAACATCATACCTAATAAAACTAAGAAACTGAGGAAGAATGCCATGAATAGCTTTCCAAGGTGTTGCCAAGTTTGCCTGCCATGATATTCTAGCATCCCATCCATTTTCTAAGCGACCATGAATACTATCCACCACCTCATGCCAAAGTCTCTCTCTCTCCACTGGCCATCTCCATAGCCACTTCCCCAGTAATGCTTTATTTTTTTTAATCAAATTCCCTAACCCCAATCCCCCTTCCTCTTTGTTCTGGCATACCACCTCCCGTTTTATCAAGTGATCCTTCTTACTTTCCCCTAGCTCCTAGAGGAAACCTCTCATCAACTTTTCTAGCATCTTGGCTTCCCTAGGTGTGGTATCCTAAACACATACAAGAAATAGTTTGGTAAGTTAGCAAGTGTGGCTCTTATCAACGTGATTCTACCCCCCCAAGGATATATAGTTTTTCCTCCATGATGTTAACTTCTTTTAGAATCTCTCTACCACTAGACACCAGAAGCTACTCTCCCTAGGGTTTGCCCCTAGCGGAAGCCCCAAGTAGGTCATAGGCCAAGACAAGATAGAACATCCTAAGCTTCTTGCTATAGCCTCCATCTCCCTATCCTCCAAGTTAACACCAGCTACACAACTATTTTCAAAGTTGATACTCAAATTTGACAATCTCTCAAAGCTTCTAACCAGATCCTTGAGATTTCTCACTTTCTCATTATCATCCCTATCACAGAAAATCAGAATATCATCTGCAAATTGGAGATGAGTGACCGAAATACCATCCTTACCTATTCTCCACCCTTTAATCACATCTTCTCTATCAGCCTTTGAGATCATTCTACTAAGCACCTCTGCTATTAGAGTGAAGAGGAAAGGCGATAGAAGGTACCCTCGCTTGATACCTCTACAAGCTGGCAAGAAGTCTTTCACCACTCCATTAACCAAGACAGAGTAATGGCAGGAACAAATACATCCAAAAGTCCAACTACACCACTTATTCCCAAATCCACAATTTCTCAATACTTGTACCAAAAAATATCAGTTCCCCAAATCATAGGCCTTTTTCTAGATCCAACTTACAAAAAAATCATTTTCTTTTAGATCTTCTCATATTCTCCACACACTCACTAGCAATTAGGATCTGATCTACTATTTGTCTCCCTTGTACAAGGGCCCCTTGGGCTTGGCTTATTAGGGATGGGAGAGCTAATTTAAGCCTCAAAGACAGCACCTTAGCCAAGATTTTAAATTACCAAACTAATTGGCCTGAAATCCTTAGGTTGGATAGCATCTGATTTCTTAGGGACTAAGGCCAAAAAGGTGGCATCAACTCTTGGACTTATTATATGATTCTCAATAAATTCCTTAACAACATCACATAAATCCTCTTTCAAAATGTCCCAACAATCTTGGTAGAAAGCCATTGTGAATCCATTCGGACCTGGCGCCTTAGATCCATCCATCATTAACACTGCCCTTCTGATCTCCTCTTCTTCAACATTCCTTTCTAACCAACTTGCTTTTTCTCTCCATCTAATCTCGGTCATTCCAATCCTTCCATAGGCACCCTCTCATTCAATGTCCTTCTAAAGACAACTTTAAAATGATCTACAAAGGTCCTAGCTATATCCTCTTGATTGGTAATTACCTACCCTTCTAGCTCTAGTCTAGCCACTAAGTTCTTCCTCCTACCATTTGCCAACTCATGAAAGAACCCAGTATTCCCATCCCCATCCTTAATCAACTTGTGCCTGGACTTCTGTCTCCAACAAGTCTCTTCTCTGAGTAAAACCTCTTCTAGGTCCTTCAATTGCCTTCTTAATTCTCTATCCTGATCACTCAGCAGCCCTTGGGCTTCCCTCTTGTCCATCTTTTCAATTTGTGTGAACACGTTCAACTTTTGTTCCTCTACCCTACCAAAGCGATCTTTATTCCACTCCTTCAACTTGACTCTCAGTCTCTTCAGCTTCTGATGAAATTTGATTCCTTTCCACTTTATTCCCCTTAACTCCTCGTTCCAGTAGTCCTTCACTATGCTTTCAAAATCTGGATGAGTTAACCACATATTCTCAAACCTAAATGGTTTAGGTCCACTAATTAGGGATTCCATACTGATCTTGATGGGACAATGGTCTAATGTGACCCTAGGCAAAGCTCTAGAGACCATATTTCCCTAGTAGTTTTCCCATTCTAGGTTGAATAGAAACCTATCCAGGTTTTAACATAGAGGATTATCATGAAAGTTAGACCAGTTGAATCTAGCTTGCAACAAGGGAGTTTCTTTTAACTCACGATCTTCTATAAACCCGTTAAATTTCCTCATACTTGTTGTAATTGACTTTACATGATTGCTAGATTCCTCTGAGTATCTTGTGACATTAAAATCCCCTCCCAAACACCAGGGCCCATCCCATAAACCTCGAATTTCACACAATTCCTCCCACAATTCATTCCTTTCTCTGTAGGTATTAGGGTCGTACACATTGGTAAGCACCCAACAAAATCCATCCTCTACATTCTTAAATTTAATGGAGACAGAGTATCTACCCACTAGCTCCTCCACTGCTTCCACTACCTCATTCTTCCAAATTGTGACAATTCCTCAAGAGGCTCCCCAAGATGGAGCCAAGGACCAACTGACACCCCTAATCCTCCAAAAACTTCTTATCCCTCTTCCATCCAGTTCAGAGAGCTTCATCTCTTGCACCATCACAATATGAGGCTTCTCTCTTGTTAATAAATCCTTTATTACCCTCCTTTTCCTAGCACTTCCCAATCCTCTCACATTCTAACTGATAATTCTCATGGATACACTTTCAATAAAGTCCCTCCTGAAGTCAACTCCTCATCTAGAGTCCGTCCTCCTCTCTCCCCTTCCCAATCCTCTCACATTACCCGCCTTTGCACCTCAGTTCTTTTCTTCTTTTTACGCTCCTTTTTCTCCTCTTTTTCCTCCTCAGGTTTCTTTCAAAAGGTTCTCTCAAACAATCAACAACATACTTTTATTGAGAGATAAAGATGCCTTGTTTAGAATGTGCAACTTCAATTCCGAGAAAATACTTTAGTCTCCCCAAGTCTTTAATCTCAAATTCTCTAGCAAGGCAGTTTTTCAATGCTTCCTTCTCCTTTTTATCATTCCCAGTAACGATTATATCATCCACATAGACTAATAGTGCAGTAACTCCCACTGAGGTTGTGTGTTTGATAAACAATGTGTGGTCACCTTGACTTTGCTTGTAACCTGTACTCAGCATTACCTTCGTAAACCTTCCAAACCATGCTCTCGGAGATTGTTTGAGACCGTATAATGCTTTCTTCAACCGAAAAACTTTGTTCCCTTTAATGCCTTCTCCAAAACCTGGTGGAATGTCCATGTATATCTCCTCTTCTAGATCACCATGGAGAAACGCATTTTTTACATCAAACTGTTGCAAATTCCAATTATAGTTAGCAGCCAACGACAATAACACCCTTACTGTATTCATTTTAGCTATTGGGGCAAAAGTCTCCTGATAATCTACCCCATAAGTCTGTGTATATCCCTTGGCTACCAGGCGTGCTTTGTACCTTTCTAATGACCCATCAGATTTGTACTTAATTGTGAACACCCATTTACAACCTACCGTCTTCTTGTTTCTTGGTAGATCCACAACTTCCCATGTGGTGTTCTTTTCTAATGCCTCCATTTCCACTCTCATGGCTTTTCCCCACTCCTTATTAGAAAGTACCTCGGCTAGAGTATTAGGAATTGGAATGGTGTTAAGGCTGGCTAGAAAACTTTTATGGGATTTAGAGAATCTTTGGAATGATACATATTTGGCTAAATGGTACAATGGGCGTTTGGTACATTCTCTAGTTCCTTTTCTCAGTGCAATAGGTAGGTCATACTAATACTCAGACTGTGAAGGTGTAGGTTCAGGATCTGGATTAGGAGTTGAATCTTGGACTTGCACAGGTTGAGGATCTGGATTTTTCCTCCTAGAGTAAACCTGCATATATCTCACATTATCATGCACATCATTCGTGGGGTTAATAGTGTCCGAATTTGGTTCAATGGTCGGGTTGTTTGACTCTTGTTGAGACTCGGGAATGTGGGGCTCAGAGGAATGTGACTCAGAGGGATGTGATTCTTGATGATTGAATGTCTGTGAGGAGAGTAATACATCTAGGGAGAGTAGATCCGAGGCCTTATCTTCCATTAATGAGGGCTCCCCCTAAAGATAAGGTTGAGTGAAAAAATATTTTCCTTCCTCAAATGTGACATCGATGGAGGTGTAGAATTTTTTGGTGGCTGGATGATAACATTTATAACCTTTCTAAGTTGAGGAATATCCCAAGAAGACACTTGATTGCTCGTGGATCTAATTTTCCCTTATTATGGACATGAACAAAGGCAGTGCAGCCGAAAATTCTTGGTGTGAGATTATTTGAGGCTCGAATATCAGGGTAAAATTGAGAAAGGACTTGTATTGGGCTTCGGTTGTCAAGAACTTTAGATGGTAGTCTATTTATGGTGTAGGCAGTAGTAAGGACAGCTTCCCCCCAATATTGTTTTGGCACCTGATTTTGAAAGAGAAAGGCTTGGGTGGTTTGCAAAAGATGGCCATTTTTTCTCTCAGCTACCCCATTCTGTTGGGGAGTGTTAACACAGGAGGATTCATGCACAATGCCTTATTTTTGAAAAAATGAGGACAAATTCTGATTAAAATAATTTGTAGCATTGTCAGATCGAAACCTTTTAATTCTCACACCAAACTGAGTTTGGACCATGTTATGAAAGTTGGGAAGAATCGTACCCACATCAGATTTAGACTTAAGAAGAAAAATCCATGTGACCCTAGTGCAATCATCAATAAAGGTGACGAACCATCTGGACCCAGTAATGTTGGGAATTTGAGAAGGGCCCCATATATCCGAATGAATCAAATAAAAAGGAGTTGAAGATCTTTTATTGCTGATTGGGAAAGAAACCCTTTTGTGCTTAGCAAGTTCACAAACATCACAATGAAAGGTTTCAACATCAATTCCTTTAAACAAGGAATGAAGCATTGTTTTTAAAATAGGAAATGAAAGATGACCAAAACGGAAATGATGACGCCAAATTAAATCTTTATTGGAGGTAGATAAGAATAACTCGTGTGTGACATGCATAACAGTGTGAGATAATTTGTTGGTTGCTTCAAGGTAGTAGAGTCCATCTCTTTCCTTAGCAAGTCCAATCTTCTTCCCCGAAACCTGGTCCTAAAATACACAGTAAGAAAGAAGAACACAACATTGCAGTTCACATCCTGGGTGAGTTTATGTATAGAGATAAGGCTAGTGGATAACTTAAGAACATGAAGCACATTTTTAAGTAATAGGGATGGAGTAATTTGAATATTCCCAATCCCTGCCACTGTGGTGAAAGAACCATCAGCAACATAAATTTTTCTATTACTAGGACAGGGTGTATAGGTGAGAAAATGTAGTGAAGAGGGTGTCATGTGGTCAGTAGCTCCAGAATCAAGAATCCATGGAAAAACACTAGCCGAGGCATGTAATCCTAGAGATAAAGACTCACCTGAGAGAGCAAGAGAGGTAGAACCACTTCCTGGTTTCAAGGATTTCAGGAAGCACCTTAGCCTTTCAATTTTTTCATCATTAAATGGTCCCTGACTTGAGTGTTCTTGCTGCGGGGTTGTGGAGACATTATGGGCCTGTTGAACTCCTTTTGAAACTCCTCAATTTCCCCATTCCTTGCTGGATGTGGGAGGTTTCCCATGAAGTTTCCAGCACCGATCTTTCGTGTGTCTGGGCTTCTTGCAATAGGTGCACCAGAGGTTATCGTTAGAGTCACGGGTGGTTGTGTCACAAGCCAGATTGTTCTCACCCTTTGAACCACTATAACTTCCTCCCCTTGCCACCATGGCTGAGCCTTCGGGATCTTTAGGCTCAAGCATGATTCCACGGCGGCTTTCCTCAGCTCTGACAAGGGATATGACTTCATTCAATGGAGGCACTTCTTCTTTGCCAAGAATTTGTATTCGGACCTGATCAAATTCAGCATTCAGTCCGACCAAAAAATCACACACCCTATCTCTTTCAATAAAATTCTTCAAGATCACAACATCATCTGCGCACTTTGTCTCAAGAACCCGATAATGATCAAGCTCATGCCATAAATTTTGCAGCAGATTTGCATACTCTGTAACACTTTTGCTCCCTTGTTTGGCTGCCACAGTCTTCACTTTGACCTCATAGACACGAGCAGCGTCATGGGCTTTGGAATAGGTTTGTCGGACAGCATCCCAAATAGCCTTTGCAGAGGGAAGAAACATACAAGTATCACTGATCTCGGGTGTCATTGAACTCCACAACCATGACATAATCATGGAGTCCTCTTCGTCCCAAGCATCAAAATTTGGCTCGCCCAACCTTGGTCATGTTCCAAGGAGGTGACTAATTTTTCCTTTTCCTATCAAATAGGTACGCACTAGTTGTGATCACTTCAAGTAATTCTGGCCATTCAGTCTATATGTTGCCTGAATATTCTGCAAATCACCAGTGTGAGGATGAGAATTTGTTGCTCCTTCATTGGTTTGGATGGGAGCACTTGTTGCAGTCATGTCGAACATTGTTAATGGAGGAAAAATAAGGCCAGCAGGAAAGGAGAATAAAGGAACACTTCTGGTTACAGATCAACACTGAAGGCCAGAAGAGAAAAACACAAAAAACTGGCAATGAAGGCCGAAAAAATCTCAAGATTGACAAACCTAGAGCTCTGATACCATGATTTGGAATGGTAGAATACTGATGTTTCATTCTATTGCCAATGGGCATATTTATACAGTAAGCTGCTGCAATAAATAGAAAGAAAGAAAAATAGAAAGAAAAGAAAACAGAAAGAAGAAAAAATAGAAAGAAGAGAAAATAGAAAGTACAAAAATAGAAAGAAAGAAATAGAAAGAAAAAACTTTCTAAATCAATCCTTCCACAATCCTATGAATATATACAATTCTATTTTCAGATCTGAACCAGTAACCCCACGTTTTCAAACAGTTTCCTATGGTATGTTTCAACTACTTCTTTCCCCACCCCAAGGTCAACCTTTTGATAATCTCTTCCTGTTTTAGGATTCAATTTTGTCCCCTTATCACCTTCTATTTCAACACCCTCTCCTTCCTCACTAGGCAATCCCTTTTTCCGAGGATTCACTTCCAAGTAACCTTCATTCTGATTAAATCACATTCTGTACAAATCAGCTTCCATATTCTCTCCACCTCCTCCCTTGCACCTTCATAATGAGTTGTCTCTTCCCTCTTCTTATGTTCATGATTTCCACTGACACCCTCATCCTTTCCTTTAGACACCAAATCTGCTCCTTCAAGATGGGATATTAGAGTATCTGCAACAGGCTGAACACGCATATCAGTAACAGAAACCGAATGGACACCCATACCTGATTACAGAGTAGGAGAATGAGGAAGAATCGAGGCTTGCATCTGAGGAATTACAGGTAGTGCCATGTTTTTCCCCTTAGTTGGCGTTTGCAGTGAAGTGGTTAAGGTTAAACTTTCACCTTTGTCTATTCTTACCACCGGATAAGCTTGTTCCTGTTCCCTCCATTTTGGCCTATCTTCACAGACCACCAGAAAATCCTGTGCCTTTATACTAACTCCATTTGTGTTTTGAGAGGCTGTAGTTGCTCCCTCATGGAAGAGGGGTGTGATAAGCTCAGCTTCCGAAGCGGTACTTTCAATCCTCCTCACCTCCCCGTCTCCCCTTGAGAGGTTCCTTCTAATAGCTTGGTGTGCCACTTCAATTTTGTACCACATGCTTTTTTTTTCTCCTGACTTCTGAATGTCACTCCATTTGGATGGATGTCTTTCTGGAAACTGATACTGTGAACCTTGTTTAACACATTGACCTTTCTAAGTAAGAAATTTGGTAACTGTTGAAATAATTTAGTTATTTGTGTTAGGGTCTGTTTGGCTAGTTAAAGTGTTTTTTTTTTATTTTTTGTTATTTCAGTTATTGTACTCACTTACAGCAGGGGCACAAGGGTCTTTTCCCTTCTTAGTTCTGCCGCCCTATATAATATAATAGAAGCTGGCACCGCCAGCACTGTTCCATTGCTCCAAACCTTCTCTTCTTCCTTCCTTTATTCTTCTTTCTCTCTTCTTCCCTTCTCTTCTCTACTTCCTCATATTTCAATCGGATTTATTGCCAAGATGGTATCAGAGCAAGGTTGTTGAATCTGGGCGACCAAGTTTTTCTCTTCAAGTTGCTGAATTTGGGCGGAACAGAGGACTGAATCTGGGCTGATCAAATCAGATCTGCAACTGGTACAACCCTAAAGTTTTCTTTCTTCTTTTATTTTTTTTCCTTGGTCGTGTACCAAGTGGAGAACAAATGAATCCAAACCACTGAATGTCAGCAGACTTTTGTGAGGGTTATACCCTTTTTTTTTATTTCTTGGATCGTGTGATCCTGTACCTGTGAAAAGGTGACTGTAGGTCATAGATGACCTGTTTTCTCTGCTCGTTAGTCTGATCTCATGTGTGTTAGGATCTCTCTTATTGATTAATTCTGTGGTGAAACTTACTGGAAAACCAGTAGGCTGGGACTATTTTTCGTGCAGACCTGAAAATCAATCTCGTCATAGTTCTTCTTTGGAAATAGGTGTTGTTTTTTGTGCTCAGATTAAGTCCAGAACTGAATTGTTGTGTGTGGAGCTTTTGTCGATATAAGGAGGGATCCTAAGTTGAGAGTTTAGATAAAAAAAAACTTTGTGTTTACCATGTCGTCTGAAAATTCTGCTACTTTAGAGATTTTAGGGAGCCACAATGGAGTGAGTGGGGGAATGGATATGAATTTCCCCATGGTTGTTATTCCCTTTGATGGTCCGAACTACCTTGAGTGGTCTAGGGGAATAAAACTCTACATCACTGCTAGGGCAAAAATAGGATACATAAATGGGAGAGTGAAGGAACCGAATAACGGAAGTGCTGAATATGATAGGTGGAATCAAGAGAATAGTATGGTGATGTCATGGCTCTTGGTTTCCATGCTGCCACAGGTAAGGAAGACTTTTATGTGGGCTAAAACTACTTGTGAGATATGGGAACAAGTAAAGTCTACCTATTCAGAGCAGAGACACTATGCCAAGATATACCAACTGCAAGCTGAATCCTCTACTTGCAAGCAGGGGGAGAGAAGTCTCTCAATGTACTATTCTGATTTGACATCGATATGGAAAGAACTTGATCACTACCAAAATGTGAATTGGAAGTGTGATGAAGATGCAAAGGCGTATAAGTCACTTGTATCTCAGCAACGGGTCTTTGCCTTCCTCCTAGGGCTGAATCCTTCATATGAGTCCATCAGGGTGTAGATCTTGGGTAGTAAAGACTTGCCATCAATTCAGGAAGTGTATGCCTTAGTACAGTCATAAGAGAGTAGAAGAAGTGTGATGAATTGTGTAGAGGGGGAGTCAGTTGCCCTTGCTGTCCAGGGAAATTCAGATACAAATGTCGGAGGTTCTTTTAAGAAAGGTGACTCTCAGAAGAGAACAAATGATAAGAGTAAACTTTGGTGCACTCACTGCCAGAAGACAAGACACACTAGAGAAACATGTTGGGATCTCCATGGAAAACCTAAATGGGCACAGGATTTGGGTAAGAAGTCAACACCTGATTAGGGCAAGAACCAAGTTAGCAGAATTAGAAAAAGTATAACTCAACTAATATGAATTCGCCAGAGACTAGTCCATTGGTAACTCAGGAGAGGCATCCTGGTTCTGACCCTAAGGAAGAAATTATCAACTCCTTTCGTGACCATTTGGAATTGTATGGTAGGACTCTCTGCCAGATGGATTCTGGTTCTACTACCTCTACCTCTTTCGCGTCTACATCAAGTAACGCTGCCATTGCCTTCCATGTGTCATCTCATACCACTGATTCTCCTTGGGTTATTGACTCCAGAACCTCAAACCACATGACCGGTAAGTCAAATTTATTTCAGACATATAACCTTCTCTCTGGGAAAGATAAGGTGAGACTAGCTGATGGTTCTTTCTCTACCATAGCTGGCCAAGGTACCATACCTCTCCCACTCGGCCTTACCCTTTCTAATGTGCTGATGTTCTGAAATTACCTATAAATTTGTTGTCCATTTGTAGTATAACTCACTCCTTCAACTGTTCAGTCACTTTTTTTCCATCTTCATGTGTGTTTTAGGATTTGGCATCAGGGAAGACGATTGGTAAAGGAAGCATGGTGGATGGTCTCTACGTGTTGGAGAATAAAATTGGTCTTGTGGCTACAGAGTCCATGAGTTTGTCCAGTGAGAGTCAAGCCTATTTATGGCATAGTCATCTTGGTCATCTTTCTTTTGAGTCATTAAAAGTTATGTTCCCAAAGTTGTTTGAGTCCTTGTCAGTGAGTCAGTTATAGTGTCAGACATGTCAATTGAGTAAACATTGTAGAAGTTCTTTACCTTTGAGAAATAAAAGATCTGAATTTCCATTTCATATTGTTTATTCTGATGTTTGGGGCCTTGTTACTCTACCCACTGAGGCTGGATATAAGTACTTCATTACCTTGATTGATGATTACTCTAGATACACTTGGGTTTACCCTATGCGATCTAGAGATGAAGTGCCAAAAATTGTAAAAGACTTTCAACGCATGGTGTTCACTCAGTTCCAAACTGAAATCCATATATTCCAGTCGGACAATGCGAGGGAATACTTCCATAGTGATCTCATGGAGTTTTTTGCTTCGAGTGAGTCACTTCAACGAAGCTCTTGTGCCAGGACACCCCAACAAAATGGTGTTGCTGAACGAAAGAACCGTCACCTTCTCGAAGTAGCTCGTGGCTTATTAATTCATATGAATGTGCCAAAACGTTTTTGGATTGACGCAGTTTTGTGTGCTACATACATCATCAACCATATTCCATCTCGGTTACTAGAGTATAAGTCCCCACATCAGCTTCTGTTTTCTACAGCTCCGTTGTCCACCATTCCGATGCATGTTTTTGGGTGTCGTTGCTTTGTCCATAACTTGTCCCCTACTCGAGGTAAGCTTGATCCTCGGGCTATTCCTTGTGTTTTCCTTGGTTACCCTTTATCTCAAAAGGGGTATCGTTGCTATGATCCTACCTCTCGCAAGTACTATGTCTCCATTGATGTATCCTTTTTTGAGAATCAACCTTTCTTCTTAGTTTCTCCTAAGAGGGAGAGTAGAGTTGAGGAGAAACAGGTGGCTAAAACTCAACTACCTCCTTTACCCGACCCTCCTCCATTCCAGGTCTTTCATCGTCACCATAAAAGCCAGCAGAGTTCAAGAGTCATGGAACCTGACACTATGCAACCAACATCATCGGATTCGCCAGAGGAAGATCTGTCTCATCAGCCAGGTACACTTGCTCCTATTGATATGATTGTTTATCTCAATGTTGATTCCCTTGTCATCAATGATCTTGATGTTCCTATTGCTAAGAGAAAGGGTGTTGGATCTTGAACCACTAATCATCATATCTCTAATTTTGTGTCCTATGATCACATTTCACCTTCATCTTGTGCATTCCTCTCTTCTGTGGATAGTGTCCCCGTTCTTAAGAATATGGCAGAAGCTTTATCTAAACCTGAATGGATAGTTGCAATGCAGGAAGAAATTGATGCATTACACAAAAATGGCACTTGGGAGTTGGTGGATCTTCCTGAAGGGAAGGAACCAATGGGTGTTCATAGTAAAACACAAGGCTGATGGAACTATTGAAAGGTACAAGGCTAGACTGGTAGCAAGAGGTTTTACACAGGTATATGGAGTGGACTATGCAAAGACTTTTGCTCCAGTAGCCAAGATGAATTCTATCAGGATTCTTCTTTCATTGGTAGAAAATCTTGACTAGGAACTTCACCAATTAGACATCAAAAATGCTTTATTGAATGGTGACTTGGAAGAGGAAGTGTACATGACCCAACCTCCAGGTTTTTGTGCCAAAGGCAGTGAGCAAAAGGTGTGCAGGTTAAAAAAATCTTTATATGGGTTGAAACAATCACTTCGAGCTTGGTTTAGTAAGTTCCACTTAGCAGTTCAACAGATGGGGTTCAAACAATACCAGTCAGATCACACTCTATTTGTGAAAAGAGGTGAAGGGAAAATTGCAGCTCCAATTGTGTATGTGGAGACATAGTGATCACAGGAGATTGGGAGGGTGAAATACAGAGACTAAAAAAATTCTTAGCCACTCAATTTGAGGTGAAAGATCTAGGCCCTTTACGTTATTTCCGTGGAATTGAAGTTGCCCGCTCTCACAAGGGCATCTTTATTTCCCAATGGAAATATGTACTAGATCTACTAGAAGATACAGGCAAGTTGGGGGTAAAACCAATTGACTCACCAATTGAATCTAATCATCAGTGGGGAGACAGTCAGGAAGAGTTTTTGAAAGATGTGAAGAAGTTTCAAAGACTCGTAGGGAGACTCTTGTATTTGTCTATGACCAGGCCTGATATTGCTTATGCAGTGGGTGTCCTTAGTCAGTTCATGCACAATCCTAGGACAACTCACTTGAAGCTGCAGAGAGGATCCTTAGATACCTCAAGAAGTTTCCTGGAGCTGGTTTGTTGTTCCAGAAACATGGTCACTTAAAGGTGGAAGTATATACTGATGCTGATTGGGCAGGAGCAGTTGATGACCGAAAGTCTATCAGTGGGTATTGTGCCTTTGTTGGAGGAAACCTGGTCACATGGAGAAGTAAAAAACAAAGTGTGGTGGCTAGATCTAGTGCTGAAGCAGAATATAGAGCTATGTCTCATGGGGTTGATGAAATCATGTGGATAAGAAATCTGTTAGGTGAACTGGGTTTTGTAGTGAGCAATCCTATGTCACTCTACTATGACAACAAAGCTGCCATCAACATTGTTGCTAATCCAGTCCTGCATGATAGGACGAAACACAATGAAGTGGACAAGCATTTTATTAGAGAGAAACTTGTAAATGGAGAAGTGTGTACTCCATATGTTAGCTCAGAAGAACAACTTGCAGATATCTTCACCAAAGGTCTTCATCGTGTGCGACACAATGATTTGTGTGGCAAGTTGGACAAGATTGGCATCTATGCTCCAACTTGAGGGGGAGTGTTGAAATAATTTAGTTATTTGTGTTAGTGTATGTTTGGCTAGTTAAAGCGTTTTTTTATTTTCTGTTATTTCTGTTATTGTACTCACTTACAGCAGGGGCACAAGGGTCTTTTCCCTTCTTAGCCAATACCATATATTTGAGTGTAGCCTTTAGAAACCAGCCTGGCCTTAAACCTCTCAATAGGGCCATCAAAATAATATTTAATGGCAAATATCCATTTACAACCCATTGGTTCCTTTCCTTCTAGCAAGTCAACAATATCCTAGGTATGGTTCTTATGCAAAGTATCCAATTCAGCCATCATAGCATCCCACCATTCACGTTTAGATAAGGCTTCTGGTACAGACCTAGGTATCACATGGGAAGAAATAGAAGCAAGAAAAGAGTAGCAGGTAGGAGATAGAAAGTTATAAGACAGGTGTTTGGAGATACAATGGGTTGTACACTTCCTGTTGCCCTTGCAAAGAACAATAAGAAGATCAAGGTTTGGGAAAGAAGTAGATGGGTTAGAGGAAAGTTGACCTGTTACCACAGTAATGATGGGAGGAGCAAGAGGCTCTTCTGTAGGAGTGGAAACAATCTGCCCATGTCTGAATTTGTGCCTTTGATACCACCTTTGGAGAACAGGATGATGAGGAATTATAGGAGGATGAGGTGGAGAAGGAGTAGGAATACTGGAGGTATGTTCAGTGGGAGAAGTGGACACCTCATCAGATGACTCAAAAGGAACAGAAAGAGGAACTGTTGGAAAGATAGCAAAGGGTTCCTCAGATTTCTCCCCCTCAGGAGGAATACTAAAGAAAGGAGTAGACTCAGTCACTGTTTTCAAAACCGGACTGGACCAAATGCTCGGACCGGAAAAACCGGGAACCAGTCACCTGACCGGTTTTGTTTTCCTCCAAAACTGCTTTTTCCCCCAAAACCGTTGATTTTGGTCAGCAAACCGCTGAACCGATCAGTTAACCGTTTGAACGATTTTGACTGTTTTCCAATTTTTTAATTTTTTTATTATTTTGTCAGAACGGGCCGGTCGTTCGGGTCGAACGGGTAACCGGACCCCTGACCGGTTTGGTCACCGGTTCATTTTTAAAAATCATGAACTTAGCAAATGAGACATCCTGAGATACAAAGCGGGTGCTACTAACTAGATCAAAACAGCAATATCCCTTCTGCGTGGGGGCATATCCCAGAAAAACACATTTACGAGCCTTAGGTTCAAATTTGTAACTTTGATGGTTGTGAACATGCACATAGAAGGTGCACCCAAAAACATAGAGAGGAAGAGAGAAGAGATCATCATTCGAAAAGAGAAGGCTAAAGGGGGTTTTGAAGCCAAGAACCCGGAAAGGCATACGGTTAATAAAAAATGTAGCAGTAAAGACAACATCTCTCCAAAATTTTATAGGAACATGGGATGCAAAAAGGAGGGATTTGGCAACTTCAACCACATGCCGGTTCTTCCTTTCTGCCACTCCATTCTGTTGTGGAGTGTAGGAACAAGAACTTTGATGAATACCCCCAAAAGTTTCGAGATAGGCTGAGAGGGTTTTCTTAAAATACTCCTTAGCATTATCAGAACGGAATATTTTGATCCGGGTGTTAAATTGGGTAAGAATGAGTTCATGAAATTTTTGTACAATAGTTGGTACTTTATCATAGGATTTTATGAGACAAATCCAAGTGTAATGAGAGTAATCATCAGTAAAAAGGATAAAGTACCTATAACCCCCCATAGTAGGCAAATGATATGGCCCCCACACATCAGAGTGAACAATATGAAAAGGAGAAATAGATCTTTTATTGCTTACTGAATAAGATTGTCTATAATGCTTTGCCAGTTCACATGACTCACAATGAAGACTTGATAAAGGCACTCCCTTAAACATATCTAGAAACAAATGACTCAAAGCAGAAAAAGACAAATGACCAAACCGAAAGTGACATAACATGACTTTGTCAACAGACTCTGACAAGTTTGACTCCAAGGCAACTCCATGAGGTGGTCTAAGAGCTCTATCAGGCGTGTCTAGCAAGTATATTCCATTCGTCTCATGGCCACTCCCAATCATCCACTGAGATTGCAGGTCTTGAAAAACACAATGAGTGGGAAAGAAGGTTATGCTACAGTTCATGGATTTAGTTAAGCTGCTAATAGATAAATGATTAGTATTAAGTTTAAGGACATGAAGGACAGAGGATAAATAAAGGGTATCAGGGGTTTTTATGTCCCCTTAGCCAGAAATGGGAGCAAGGGATATTTTCTCTTTACTAGAGAGAAGGTGGTATGAACAAAAAGGATTAGATAAACTGGTCATATGGTCTGATGCACTAGAATCAATGATCCAAGGGATTTTATGATTACCTGAAACTGAAGCATGGTTTGCAGAAGCACGAATACCTAAGTGAGCAAATGCTAATGATGATGATGTGTTGCCTGAAGAGTGAGATGTAGAAACAGTAGCCTCCAAATGATTTAACAACCTTCCATACTTTTCAAAATTTGCCTTCATTGCTGCCAACTATTCAATGGTTGACTTCTCTTCACTCTCCTTATTTCCTCCTTCTGGTATTGTGGCAACATTAGTTGTCTTAGGCTTTCCTGTTTGACTACCATTCTTAAAATTGTTGTTATTCTTAAACCGGTCAGGTAAAAAACCAGGATGAAACTTCTAGCAAGTGTCATTTGTATGCCTCGGTTTCTTGCAATATTCATATACCTACTCATTCTTCTCAGTTGGACCCTTCAGCTTTATTCCAGCATGTTTAAAGTGTTCTATAGGTGGATTCTGTAATTGAACCTGCCGCCTGCTCTCCTCACTGCTTACCATAGCATATGCCTAGGCGAGAGTAACTTCATCTTTAGCTAGAATATTTTGCCTAATGATGTCAAACTCAGGGTTGAGTCCAATAAGAAATTCAAAAACCCTGTTTCGTTCCACCAACTTTCTAAATATTTCTACATCATTCTTACTCTCCCATACAACTGTCTCCATAACATCAATTTCCTACCATAAGGATTTCAGTATAGAATAGTAGATTGCCACACTCTTTTCCCTCTATCTTAGGTTCTTCACATCACTTTTCAGCTTGTAGACTCTAGACACATTCAACTTCTGTGAATAGGTTTCAGTAACACTGTCCCATATCTCCTTGGCCGAGGACATCCAGAGATAGTGTTGACTTATATGAGGCTGCATAGAGTTAACCAACCATCCTATGAGTATATAATTCTCCTACATCCATTTCTCAAATTTAGGGTCTGTCTCTTCGGGTTTCACTTTATTGCCTGTGAGGTACCCTAATTTTCCTATACTACATACATAAATCCTTATAGACTATGCCCAAGCAAGATAATTTGTTCCATCTAGCTTAATTATGGTCACACAAGTCAAAACGGAATCTACCAAGCCAAGCCCGGAAATCGGCACTTGCTTGAACTCACTTCAAGATTGCTCCATTAATCAAACAAAAATAAAAAAATCAGAGATTTGGTCTTTATAAACTTACTTGAAGTCAAACCAGTACCCAGATGCTTGAAAACTAGGGTTTCACTATGTCCGGCTGTTGGGGAGAAAGAGAGAAGATGCAGCCGCTCCTACCAGAGCTTCCCAACCTCTTCCAAAACTGAACCACCCTCTTTTAGAAGTCAAAAGGCACCTCCCAAGCACAGAGCACCACACACAAAGCTTCACTTTTACCTATAACTTCGAAAATCTCTAATCGGCTAGGGTTTTGGGCAAAAATAGTACAACATCACTTCTTGGCAATTTCCGGCCAGATTTAAACTCTCCAAACCCTCTACCAACTAGGCAAAAGATCCTTTGAACTATAAAGAACCTATCTCTCCATACACTCTCTTAATCGAAGGGTGAATGGGAAAGAGAAAGAAGAAAAGAATGAAGAAAGAAACCTGCTCTGATACCAAGATGTAATTTAGTCCTCTAAAACTGATGTAAACTTGGGAAAATTAGAGAGAAAAGAAGAGAACAGTAGCACAAAAGAAAGAAGATGGAGAAAAGAAGAGTTTGAATGTCTCTTCCCTCCCTTCTCTAATCCTTTTACTAAACTTCAATCTTAGCATAATTACAAGTATACCCTTAAGTGGGCAGCCAGCTAGGCAATAACATAAAGAGAACTAGCAAAAAAGAAATAATAGGCCCATTAAGACAGGCCCATTAGCTAATAGATAAATAAAAACATACTACAAGAAAAGATACTAGGGCCTATTCGGCCTAATCTCTTTACACACTCTAACCAACGAGAGGGCATGCGGTTGATGAGATAGGTAGCACAAAAGACAGCCTCAAGCCAAAAACGTTTTGGGACATTCATATGAAATAGTAACCCCCCGGCCACTTCACAAAGGTGTCGGTTCTTTCTTTCAGCAACACCATTTTGTTGTGGTGTTCGGGCACAAGAGCTACGATGAAGTGAGCCACGCGAAGCAAAAAACTCCATAAGATCACTATGAAAATATTCTTTGGCATTATCTGATTGAAAATTTTGTATTTCAGTTTGAAATTGGGTGAAGATCATCCGCTGAAAATCTTGGATAATTTTTGGTACTTCATCCTTGATTTGCATTGTATATACCCATGTATATCTGGAGTAATCATCGATAATGGTAAGAAAATACTTGTAGCCACTCTCAGATGGTAAAGTAACAGGGCCCCAAACATCAAAATGAACAATGTGGAAAGGAAATTTAGATTTATTATTCTTTGAAGAGAAATGAGTTCTACACTACTTACTCAATTGACAAGTTTGACAAGTAAATTCTGACACTGATACTGACTTAAACAACTTTGGAAACACAATTTTTAAAGACTTAAAAGATAAATGGCCAAGACAACTATGCCATAAATAGACCTGAGTCTTACAAGACTGACTCTTAGACTCTGTGACTTGAAGACCAGCCTTATTCTCCAGCATGTAAAGCCCATCCACCATACATCCTCTACCAATCATCTTCTCTGAGGCCAGATCCTGGATCACACATTAAGAAGGGAAAAAGGTTACTAAGCAGTTTAAGGAATTAGTAATACTACTAACAGAGAACAAATTAATGGGAAATTTTAGGAGATGTAAAACATTAGACAGGGTAAGGCCAAAGGGAAGAGAAATGGTTCCTTGACCAGCTATGGTAGAGTATGATCCATCAGCTAGTCATACCTTGTCTCTTCCAGAAAGGAGGTGATAGGTTTGAAAATAAGAGGGCTTAGCAGTCATGTGTTTAGATGCTCCAGAATCAATGATCCAAGGAGTGTCAAGGGTATGAGATACTACATGGAAAGTTGTGGCAGAGTTACCTGATGTAGACGCAAATGAAGTTGAGGAAGGAGCATCCATCTAACGAATTGCTCTACCATAGAGCTCTAAATGGTCATGGAAGGAATTAATAATATCCTCCCTTGGGTCAGATCTAGAGGCATGCGTTTGAGCCATAGTAGTAAGGGGGGCTGATTCTCCTAAGTAGCCATATTTTCCATAGTGTGCTTTCTTGCACCTTGCTGTCCTAACTTTTTATTCAAATCTGAACCTTGCTTCTTAGTCAGATCTTGAGCCCATTTCGGCTTCCCATGAAGATCTCAGCATGTGTCTCAGGTGTGTCGGGGTTTCTGGCAATGAGTACACCACAGTTTGTCCTTGTCATCCATCTTTTTCTGAAAACCCCCCTTCTTAAAGGTATTTCCCCCACCTGTAGTAACACTCCATTTCGCTGCCCACATGACTGCATCCCCTCCAGAATTGTTTGTCAAATTTCTTCTACTTTCTTTTGATTGTACTAGAGCATAAACTTCCTGGACAGATGGAAGATCCTTGCTACCTAGGATTTGAACTCTGATAGATTCATATGCAGGGTTCAAGCCATGTAGAAAAGCAAACACTCTTTGCTGGGAAACAAGTTTTTTGTACAATTTTGCATCTTCATCACACTTCCAGTCCACACTCTGATAATGGTCTAACTCCTTCCATACAGAGGTCAAGTCTGAATAGTACATAGATAGACACCTCTCCCCCTGTTTACAAGTGGACGATTTTGCCTGTAACTGGTAGATTTTTGCATAGTGATGCAATTCAGAATAGGTTGATTTTGCTTGTTCCCAAATCTCATTTGCCGTTTCAGCCCACATAAAGTTCCTTCTTATTTGAGGTTTGCATAGACACTAAAAGCCAGGATATGACCATGCTGTTTTCCTGGTTCCATCTATCATATTCAGCACTCCCAGAATTGGGTTCTTTGGTTCTCCCATTTATATAACCTATCTTTCCCCTTGCAGTGATGTACAGTTTGATCCCTCTTGACCACTAAATAATTTAATCCATCGAGAGGAATAACAACCATGGGAAAGGATAGGTCTACACCCCCACTCATTCCATTGTGCATTGAGGAAACACTGGATGTAGTAGAATCTTCACCACTCATGATTACAGATTCAAAAACTCTTAAAGTGGGTACAAAACCTTAAAAAAAAGGTCTAACACCAAGGGAGAAAGGAAACCCCTTTTTTCTTTGGAAACATAACCCTTTTCTATAAAACACAGGTGCTGTTACAGCACTAACAGGTCATCCCTTGACCTACAGAATCAAACACAAGTGTTGTCATAGTGCATACAGGTCATCTCTTGTCCTACGCATCAACAGAAATGTTGTTACAGCAAGTACAGGTCACTCTCTGACCTTCAGTGCACCATAAAAGCTGCTATTGCAGCTCACAAAAGGTCTTCACGACCTACAATTTATACAGGGGTCAGTCGACCCCACAAAAAAGGAAAGAAAGAGGTGCTGATCACCTCACATCCAACCAGCAGACCTAGTACAGGTTCTGCCCTGGCACACGACCAAAAAAAAGAGGAGGAGAGAAGTTACTTCAGTTTGTGAGAAACCTTGATCTTCAATCAGCCGAACAGTAGATGAGGGCGGCAGATCTGGAAATCTGGTGCAAAGGAAACTGTTCACTCGACCTCTCCTTTTAGATCAAATAGTCCCGCTCCGATACCATGTTATGCAGGAGAGAAGAGAGGAAGAGAGAAGAGAGATCTGAGAGCCAAAAAGTACTGCTGGCGGCGCCAGCTTTTTGGTATATATACTAGGGTGACAGGATATAAAAAATAAAAGGAGAAAATTACAATAGTACCCCTGTGGTACTATACTTAGAGAATTAACAACCTTTTAACAAAAATATTCAACAAATGAATATGCACAGGCCTGCAAAACATAATAAATACAAAGAGAAGAACATCCACAAACCTGCAAACAAGAGAAGCACAACGGAGAAGTGGAAGCCAATAAAAGGGAAAAATCAAAATATGCTCATTGTGAAGCAACAAGATAAATATAAATGTATACATATTACATGCATATGCATATGATGTATATGTACATGCACATAATACCATATACATGTCTATTGATCCATGTATATCCTACAAAAGTAGTAGCTTACCATTTGTATCAACATGATTAGTTAATAAAAACATGTGAGCATTTGCACATTAATGTGTCACACTTTTTAAACAAAATACCATTAGCAAGCCCTGGATTCAAATTTGTTAGCTCAAATTATAAATATAAAAAGAAAGAGGTAGAGGTGGTTTGAATTTTATGTTACCCAGATGCATCAAGGACATTGCTAGACACAGTGTTGGATATGGTATGCAACATGGTACAGAACCATTGTACAGGTACCAGGGTATCATACATCATGATGACACACCTATAAGGAAAAAAAGGAAAATAGAAGAAGAATATCATCATTAATGGAATGATCTGACCTCAATATTCTGATGAACTAAATTGGAGAGGAATTGAAGGAATGGACAATGGGCATCCTTTCGTTATGGTGGTTGAGATTGGAGTGGGATGGCTTAACTATTAGTTTTTTTATTTTTATTTTTATTTCTGTTAGACCATTAATGATGAAATGCAACATTTCAGAAAGATGAGGTTGATTGAGAGCCTGGAAATTTTGATGGGCTCAGGTTTTAAACTAGGGTATGTTCTCCTAGGTGGAATTCATGAATCGGTGGGTTCTTTCATCTGCATATGTTACACAAGCACTTAATAATTTTAGCTTCATCTATGGGCATTTTGGAGTTTTTATCTTTTATCCTTATGCATATAATGATATAACACTTATCCTTGCTAGCAGCTTTCATCTTAACTTGGTATTCCTTTGGTATTTTCATTTTTCTTACAATGTTTTATTTTCTTTTAATAATTCACAGGCAGCTGAAGAAGCTGTGAATGTTTTCTACCATTATACATACGAAGGCAATGTGGACATTGACTCTATCACAGACCCTAGAATGAAGGCCTCCATACTTGCACAGATTAATCACTTTGGGCAGACACCAAAGCAGTTATTCCTGAAACCCCGTGTCAAGCGGTGGTGTGACAAGAAGCTTCTCCTCATCCACTTCGAAACTGTAACTATCTTGTTCCATATGAAATCTGCAAGAGTTCATCTTCAATAACTCAGATCATCATGTTTCATCATGATATGATCCTTGTAGCTGGGGGAAATAAGTTGCTTAAACCCCGGACTTTCACCAAATATGTTGCATGGGCTTTCCCTGATTGTAGCTTGAGATTTATTAGTTATGATCAAGACAAACTCCACTCTACACATGAAAGTCTTCATGGGGGCAACCAGATTCAGTGTATTGGAGTTAGCCATTATGGCATAATTTTGGTACTGGTGCTGATGATGATGGGTTGGTTTGTGTCTGGAGAATCAGTATGGGTGGGCCCCGTAGTCCGCAACACTTGCATTTGGAGCGGACTCTTTGTGCTCACACAGCAAAGATCACATGTCTCTATGTCAGCCAACCTTACATGTTAATAGTGAGTGGTTCAGATGATTGCACCATTATTTTATGGGACCTTAGCTCCTTGGTTTTCATAAAGCAGCTACCTGAGTTTCCTGCACCGATTTCAGCTATTTATGTGAATGATCTTACAGGAGAGATTATGACAGCAGCAGTTGCCGGAGTTTTGTTTTCAGTCTGGAGCATTAATGGTGACGGCCTTGCGGTGGTCAACACCTCCCAACTTCCGTCTAATTTCATTCTCTCAGTGACAAACGCAGCATTCTCTGATTGAATGGATACAAATTGGTATGTTACTGGCCATCAAAGTGGTGCCATCAAGGTATGGCACATGGTGCATTCCTCTGATGAGGCTAGCAGCCTGAACAAGATGGCCACTAATTTTTTTTTTTATCAGTAAAAAGAAATTACAGGGGTTACAGTTTATGAGTAGCCTCGGATACCCCACTACAATGTGATGTATCCACTATTAAATTGGTTTTGCACTCTTACAGTTGAGCCCAGAAATAGTGATCCCTGTTCACCCCTTGTTTGGCTAGCTGGTCTGCAAATCCATTTGCTGCTCTATGGGTCCATTGAATTGAAAGCTGCACGCCCTTGGATTTTTAATCACTACAATGTGATTAAAAAGATGGCCACTAATTGGATGGGAGGAGTGGAGCTGAGTGATATAAGGTGCCAGAGTACAGGTTGGTCCTTTACAAGGTACTCAAATCCCACAAGTATCCAGTTACTGCTCTTCGTCTTACAAGTGATCTCAAGCAGTTGTTGAGTGGGGATTCTGGTGGGCATCTATTGTCTTGGACTCTTCAAGATGAGAACTCAGAGCTTCATTTAATCAGGGGTCATATTGATATTGATGAAACACAGTTGATTATTCTGGCTTGTCTTATTCAGGCAATATTTGATACTCTACCCATAAACCCTGACATGAAAATTAGTCATTGTCGAGTAAGGAATTGTATACATCCAAGGTTCCAAGGAAAGAGCAAGAAACCAGGGCCGGCCTCAAGAACTGAGGGAGAAGGTTGAGAAGAATGAAAAAGCTTCAATAAGGTGCAAACATTTGAAGAAAATAGACAAGTTTACAGGTGCAGATGGTGAAAGCAATGATTCATTTGGATTTTGAACGAGATAAAATGGGGGGCACTTTGGTCCATGTGTTAATTGGCGACAATCGTGATTTTTATCTGCTCACAAATTGGTCTATAGGTATTGATGATTTGATGTAAATATGTGGAGACTAACATGTCTAGTAAAGTTGTATAGTGGAAGAGTGCTTCTCGAGAGGGCTGATCTGGCACAATTATCAGGCGGGTACATGTAAGATGATGGCAGGTCGAGTGGTTTCATCTAAATTCGTTTTTTATGGTGTGATTGGGTACCTGTTACACATTTTATTTGCTGTGTAATGAGTAATGGCTTCATCTCTCTCACACAGACTCTGCAAAAATGGAACTTGGTCCAGGCCACTGTCCTGCCTTTCTAGTCGTGCTTCATCTGTCGGACTTAAAAAACTGGTCCGCCAAAACAATGGGATGAGCTTTCCTTTTCAAGGAAAAACTAGCGAGGGGGGGCCCTGCGATGTAAAGGGAAAGGCAAGATTAATATGAATTTTCTTTTAAATAAGATCATTTTCTAATCTCTCTCTCTCTTGACTGTTCTTTAAATTTTATTTTCGAAACATGCACTTGACTTATCTTCATAACAGAACAAAAAATAAAAAAAAAAAGTATATTCTTAGTTGTAAAATTTGAAGCTTTTTAGCGGCAGTTTTAGATTTATACCGGCAGCCGTAAAAACTGCCACTAGAACGTCTAGCAGTAGTTTTCCGACTGTCGGTATAAATCTATAGCGGCAGTTTTAGGGACTGCCGCTAAAAGTCATTTTTCTTGTACTGACGATTTGCTTGATTCTGTAGGGACCTTCCCAGTTGGGGCCGAGCTTTCCTAGTTCCTATATACTAGGTCTTCGACTCTATAGAAATAGATCGAAGCGGATGATAGCATTATCTCAATCTGCTTACATTGACAAAATAGTCAAGAGATACGGCATGGAGAACTCCAAGAAAGCAAATGTTCCTTTCAGGCATAGAGTCACTCTCTCCAAGAAGATGTCTCCCAAGACCTCTGAGGAGATTGAGGGCATGAAAGACATTCCCTATACCTCAGTCGTAGGGAGCATCATGTATGCCATGTTATGCACTCATCCTGACATTGCTCAGGCAGTGAGTGTAATAAGAATATTCCAAGCCAACCCAGGGCAGGAGCATTGGACTACTGTAAAAAATATACTTAAGTACCTTCGAAGGACAAAAGAGTTTTGTTTGGTATTCGATGGTAGTTCATTACAGATCCAGGGGTATACTAATGTCGATTTCCAGTCGGATCCAGATGATAGAAAGTCTACATCTAGGTATGTTTTCACGATAGAATCGTGTGTTGTTTTCTGAAAGTCAGTAAACAGGGGTCCTAAGTAGCAAAATAACAGTCCACAACCCAAGCCGAACACATTGCCATAAGTGAGGCTGCCTTATGAATGAAGGTGTTCATTCTGGAATTTGGAATTCCGCACATCACCCATTCCACTGTTGTATGACAACACTGGATCTACGGTAGATTGATTTTAAAAGGTAGTGTCAGTGGAGAATGTAGCAGACCCATTGACTAAGCCACTCACACAAAAAGTGTTTGAGAAACACGTGGAAAATCTGGGACTCCAGCTTGTACCCAATTGGACCTAAGTGCAAGTGGGAGCTGTTAGATAGTGTATGCCCTTAGCTCCAATCAGATTGATGTACTTATGACATTTATTGTAAATGAATAAAATACATATTTGATTCATGTTATTGTGGTGTGTTTCTGTGTAACACCCTTAAACTGGACACTTAATGAGAATCGTGTTAGTTTAGAATGTTCACAACCATTGGATAAGTCTGGGGAGATTTATCTTGCTAAGGCTGACACTGGTGTGCCGCCAAGTGTTGGGGTGGCCTGTCTCAGCTGCCAAGGTGAGACCCGAGGTACATGCAGTGTAGGTTTACTTGAAACCCTGAACTGGACCAGATTTCCAGTATTGCCCTGGACCTTGGTGATTAGTGGGCAAAACTGAAAAATTACACCGGACCCCTAGACTCGATTATGATACTGCACTAGGTGTCGGATTGGGCTGTCTTTTATATGCCAATCAGTGAGATCCTTAGCGGGGGTCAAAACCTGGGTATGTTGGGACAGTCTGAGAATTCATCTGAGTGGGTGATCATAGTGACAGGATCAGCCCCTTTGTCAGACAAAGGTAATGATCGGGGATGCACTCTCTCTGATGGAAACCAAGACTGCCGGCAGCCGATTTCAATCATATATATATATATGATTTCAAAATGTTTGCAAGAGGTTTTAATTCCCAAGATCCATGTGAGTAGAGAGTGCAGCATTGTTCCTTGCAGCCGAGGGAGAGGTCCTCTCTTGTCGGGCAGTGCATGATCATTATGGGCTGAGAGGTTAAGTGTAAGACCATTGAGGGTAATACCTGATGGGCTAATCTTGCATCTACCCAGTCCCTGGGTTTTTATAAGGTGGTTTGGCCCAGGGATCACTTAGTGTAAGTGTTGGGCCCATTAGGAGCCCATGTCATGGGCTCAGGGGGTGCATTGTCCATAACTGTGTATTCGACCAGGCCTTGTAACAGAGGCTGGGCTGAACCCATGTGGCTGATGTGTAGATCAATGTTTGGGTCCCACGCCATACAAAGAAGCCCAACTGGGCAACAGTTTGGAAACTTACTGAGCACTAAGACTTCATGGGCCTAAAGCCCATTTCGAACTGGGTTGATTTGATCAGTTAAATTAAAGGGCGGATCTGAGATTAGATTAGAAGATAGGATAGGGTCTTAACCCTATCCACTCAGAGAGTCTAGATCTAAATGAGATTTAGATTTGGAAACCTCCTAATAAGATTAGGAGAGGGTTGATCTAATCTGCAGATAAGATAAGGGTCTATCTTTATCACTTAATGGGAATTCATATCCAAATATGATTTGGACCAGCCACTCCTAATAGGATTAGGAGCTGATCCCTTTAAGGTTATAAGAGAAGGAGGGGGCGGCAGCCTCTTAGAAGATCACATCCTCACTCTCAGAGCAAGAGTTACAGAAGAGAGAACATAGCATCACTGCGCTATTTTCTCTCTGTCGCCGCCACATTGCCAGTTTGATCTCCTCTTTCAAGCAGGAACGATCAAGATTGGATCTTGATATCAGCCTTTGGAGAAAGGCTGATTTGAAGGTGTGCTCACAGCCTCCAGCGAATTCTTGTGAAGGGTTCGGTTCGTTAGACGAACACTAGTGATCCTGCTCCAACATTCACTGTGTCATCTTTAGTGGGAGCGGTCTTTGGAGTCTTTCTTTGGGCGTGAACACATTCGTTAGAAGATATTATTTATCCGTTTCAGGTATATCCCTCTCCTGCTTCTGGTTTCAGATTTGGTTCGGTTTATGATTCAAGATTGATCATTGAAAATGCAGATTTTCTAAAACAGGGAATGTGATTCCCAGATGAGGGGAGAGGAAATTTTTGAAATTTCGCCCAACCTTCCTGCAGGGTTCGGCCATCCATATGATGGACCTCTCATTCCTTCAATTTGATACTCTACCCATAAACCTTGACCTGGAAATTAGTCATTGTCGAGTAAGGAATTGTATACATCCAAGATTCCAAGGAAAGAGCAAGAAACCAGGGCTGGCCTCAAGAACTAAGGGAGCGGGTTGAGAAGAATGAAAAATCTTCAATAAGGTGCACACACTTGAAGAAAATAGACAAGTTTACAGGTGCAAATAGCCATTCTCTAAACCTCACATTGTCAAATTGCTTCCCGTTGTTGGTGACTAACATGTGGGGGAGGCCGAAGCGGCAAATAATATTTTTCCAGAAGAAGTTTTGTATCATTTTGGCCATGATGGTGGCCAAGGGCTTGGCTTCGACCCATTTGGTGAAATAATCAATGGAAACGACGAGGTACTTTCTATTTTCGGTGGCTTGAGGGAAGAGATCGAGGAGATCTATACCCCACTTGGCCAAGGCCCATAGACTAATGAGGGATGAAAGGGTTGTGGCTGGCCAATGGGAGATGTTGGAGTGTCTCTGGCACCAGTCTCACTTTTGCACCAGCTCAGTTGCGTCCTTTTGAACCATCGGCCAGAAATACCCTTGCTTTAGTGCTTTATGGGCCAGGGCTCTGCCTCTAATATGGTTATTGCAGATACCTTCATGAATCTCCTGGAGCACGTACTTGTCCTCCTCCTGGTGGAGGCATCGGAGTTAGGGCAAGGTGAAAGACCTTCTGTACAACTTCCCTTCAAGCAAGATGTAGAAGGTCTCGGCCAAGTCCGAGGTGTGCTGGTCAGCCTTTAGGCTCTTCACAACCATGTCTTCCAACCATGTCTTCCACATAGGCTTCAACGTTTCTCCCCATCTGGTGCTTGAAGACTTTGTTCACTAGGCATTGGTAGGTGGCCCCGATGTTCTTGAGGCCAAAGGGCATGACCTTGTAACAATATGTGTCGTGCTCGGTGATGAACGAGGTCTTCTCCTCGTCTTCGGGGTGCATCTTGATCTGATTGTATCTGGAGAAGGCATCCATGAAGCTGAGTAGCTTATACCCTATGGTGGCGTCAATGAGGTGGTTTATCCTTGGCACAGGAAAACTATATTTGGGGCAGGCTCGGTTGAGGTCTGTGAAATCAATACAGATCCGCCACTTCCCATTAGCTTTCTTTACCATAACCACATTGGACAACCAGTTAGGGTAATGTACCAATTGGATGAAGCTGACATCGAGTAGCTTGTCAACTTCTTCTCTTATGACTTTCCATCACTCCGGTGCAAAGTTCCTCTTCTTCTACCGAACTGGCCTAGAGCTCAAGTCCACGCTCAACCTGTGAGTAATGACCGAAGAGTAATTCCAAGCATGTTAGTGGTAGACCAAGCAAAGACGTCGGCATTAGCTTTGAGGAAACTTACCAGCTTGGAAAGGCTTCTTGGAGGAAGGTTAGACCCGATGCGCATCGTTTTCTCGGGCTCGGCCTCGTCTAGGGGTACCGAGATGAGGTCTTTGGCTAGTTGGTCTCGGCTTGTTGGTTCCTTCCTGAGGTCGAGGCCATAGGGAACTTGAGCATTGGTTCCTCCTTGTTCTTTCCCTTCAGTGCTACCACATAGCATTAGCGAATGGTTTGTTGATCCCCCCGGACGACTCCGACGTCGTGCTCAGTGGGCAACTTGAGGGCGAGGTGGTAGAAGGAGATGGCTGCCTTGAGTGCGTGGAGGGTCAACCGCTCGATGATAGTGTTGTAGGAGGAGTTGATCTTCATGACCAGGAACTCATTCATCCTCGTCACCTGCCAAGGTTCTATCCCTACCGTAACTGGTAGGGTGATTCTTCCCTCCGGTCTAACAACATTCTCGGAGAAGCCAACGAATGGCACGTTTGCAAGCTGAGGAGCCGTTGTCGACCAATATCCTCTTTACCATGAAATTTGCGACGACGACCAACACCACCAGCGCGTCGTCATGGGGAACTAAGATCCCCTTCAAGTCCTCATCCGTAAAGGTGAGGGCTTAACTTTGCTAAGGATTCTTGGGAGCCAGCCCCTAGATGTTCAATTGCCTGGCGTAGGCCTTCCAGGCCAAGGCCAAGGAGCCACCCGAGGTCGTTCCCCCGATGATGATGTCGATGATGCTTACTAACTGCTACTACTGGGAGGACGAGGCATCGGCCTTGCCGCTCATGTATTGCTTCAGGTGATCGCGGCAAATGAAGGACTCGATTTCATTCTTTAGTTTGTAGTAGTCCTCGGTGTCGTGGTTGGTGCCACAGTGGTACTTGCAGTACTTCTTCGAATTACCCCTCTTGGGGTTTCTCTTCATCTTCTCGGGCCACTTCACATACTCTTTCTTCCCTACTTGCATTAGGATTTGTGTTCGGGTGGAGTTGAGTGGTGTATACTTGTTATAAGCCAAGGTCGAGGCTGGTGGCTTCTTGTTGTCTTTGTTACTATTGTTGTTGTTGTTGTTATTGCTGTTGTTGTTGTGGTTGTCTCCATTTCTTCTCTTCTTCTCTGGGCCTCCGCAGTGGTGGTCGGCCTCTTCCTCCTGATGGTAACCGGCCGAGGCCTTCTCGGTGACGATGTACTTCTGGGCTTTCTTTAGAAATCCCGCCTTGGACTTGGAAGGGATCTTGGCAATGGAGCACTTGAGGGCCGAGCTTGGCAAGAGGCCGTTGATGGCTACAGGCATAGAGACCATGGAGTTAAGGTCCCAGACCTTGAGCTCCTCCCTCTTGAAGCGGTCGATGTAGGACCGCAAGCTCTCCCCACGCTTCTATAGCATGGTTATAAGTGAGACGACACTCTTTTGAAGTGCAACGGGAGGGGCTCCGAGGTGATGGTAGTGGTGAAGGTGTCCATTTTCCTAGACGATGGGTTTTGGCTTGCCGAGGCGTCGGCTCCTCTCTCTTTAACTTAACGGAGTTCATCTTTGACGGCGCCAAGCTAAGCTTGTAGGTCAACAATCTTTTGGTTGATGGGGGCCTAGGCCTCATCCTGGTTCTCTCGAATGCAGAACGGGTTGGCCCGGTTCCCCGAGTACTCTGATGTGGGTACATTTTCATTCCTTCTGGCCCGCATATCGTTCAAGAGATCTCGTAGTTCCGAGACACGAGAGGAGAGGTGTGGCATCGGGGCCCTTGGCCCTTGAAGGAGGGTTGTGGTGGCCTGATCACCCGCCTTCGTCCTAGGGGATTTCTCGTTGGCAGCAGTGTCCTTGATCTCGGTGGTGATTGTGAGACTATGTTGATTTGTCCACTCGTCGGCTGACTGGCACATCGGCTACCATCGGACTCTGAGGGGTTGGCCCTATTGGATCCGACTGGGCCAATGGCCAGTAGGTCCAGAGACAGCCGTCCGCCATGGTTCCCCAAGCTTCCAATGGGGTAGCCACCCTGAGAGCGGCCTCCTGTCAGGCACCCCACCTCGTCCAACCTCTGTGCAAAGTTGTTGAGCCGATCAAGGACCGCTTGAAATTGGTCCATCGTGACCAAGTTCTGAGCATTCCTGGTGTTCCTTGCCATCTCAATTGAAGCTTAGGAGTTAGTTTTCTAAGACAAGTATTTTTTAGAGTGTAACTTCCGTTAAGGAAAGTCTTAGCGACATTCCCACAGATGGTGCCAATTGTTGCTGCCTAGGATGGGCTCAACAAGGTAAATCCGCTTTCAAGCCGAGGGCTGATTAATGAGTCTGAGGTCCGCTGTAACTAAGGGCTGATAGGTCGAACTTGTGGAGAGAGAGAATGTCAGAGGCGCTAGGTGCTAACTTGAGGCGGAAGCTTCGGCAGTCAAGTTAGAACGAGGGTGATGAGAAGTGGACGAGGCCTGAGGTTGTAATGTTCAAACAAGGCAACAAGGGAGGCAAAGAGGTTCTTAGTAGTAAAGTGTCTAGGTGCTCACCTTGGGGCGTCATCCCCTATTTATACCTAAGTTCGCCTGGAGGTAGGTGGACGTGGACAGCCAGGATGTGGTCCGGCCTTGAGGGCGTGGCCATCCGAGGCCACCACGTGTGGCCATGCTATTGGCCCCGCATTGCACGCCGGCCTCTGCTTTGTGCGCACACTCATTGGATCCGCACTGCACACTGCCTCTTGCCACACGCATGCATGCCATTGGCCCAGGCTATAAGTGCCTACAACAAATCCCATGTTCATTTTTTAGATTAATGTGGGGACTAAGGAAAGTTTATTTTCCTGGGTATCTCCTAGGTAGGTAAATAACTTTCCTACCTACGACAAAAGTTGCTAACACTTGAATGGGACAAAAATGCCCCCTTTAATAATGGATTTTTATGACTAAGATGGGTTATTCCTTATTTACCTAAGAAATAAAAGAACATGGGTAAATGCACTTACTTGGGTAAGTATTTCTTAGGAAAAACTTACCCAGGTATTTGCATTTACTCGGGTGAGTAACTTACCAAAAAGCGAACAGGGCCCTAGGAGAGAACACTTACTTGGATGTGCATTTACCCATCTTCTTTTATTTTTCATATAAATAAGGCAATGACCATTCTAGCCATAAAAATCCATTATTAAAAGGGGCATTTTTGTTCCATTCAAGTGTTGACAACTTTCTCTCTAGGTGAGAAAGTTATTTACCCACCTAGGAGATGAGTATCACTTACAAGTGTTGGCAACTTTCTCTCTAGGTGAGAAAGTTATTTACCCACCTAGGAGATGAGTATCACTTACAAGTGATACCCAAGAAAACAAACTTTCCCTAGTCCCCACATAAATCTGAAAAAAGAACATGGGTTTCTTGGTCAATGGGAATCAAAATCCCATTGACCAACTTTCCCCTCTCTCAAAATCCGAAAAAAGGCCCCCTTGGTTGTAAAATTTGAAGTTCACATTATATCAAATTTCTAATGAAAATTAAAAATTAAATTGATGCCAAAAATGATACCTATATAATCTAATGTTATTTGAGAGCAAAAGTAAAACCATTTTGAAAAACATATTACCTAATTATTTTGTGGATACACGGAGCCATCATGGAAGAATCCTACAAATAAATCAACTAAAAATAGATTATCCAAAATAAAAATGTCAATATCCTTATTATTGCCTTTTATAGGGCTAAGCAACATTTTCCTTAAAAAAACTACTAAATCCCATTAAACCCCTACTTCCCCCCTCCCAACCCCCTCCCCCTCTCCCTTTTCCCCTCCCTCCAACAATATACACTTGGTAAAAAAAGTCTTACAGTGCACATCATACGTTATTTAATTTCACTTAATGTAATTTTTCAAATATTAATTGTTTTAATGTAGACTTGTTTATTAATTAATGGGTATTTGAATTGATTCTAGTACCATGAATTGATGCTTGAGCATGTTCTTAATTTGTGCTATGAGAAAATGGCTTCAGAGACAAGACCAAGAAACATGTCTCCAATCCATAAACCCCCATAAAGGTTTTATCCAAATCGAGCTGGAGTTGTAACTGTTTTCTATAAATGAGATGGAATGTTCCATTTTAACCCATGAACTTGTTTCTCTTTCACTTTTTCAGTGAAAGAAAAGAATGGTGAACCTCCTTTTGTGGAGACATCTACAAAAAACTAGTAGTTGTTAAAAAGAGGCTGTGACGTTAGGCATTGTCTGATGAAAGAGGTAGTTTGAGCCCAGATGTGAGACATTTCATTTGCTTTCCCCATCAAAAACTAAGCCTTGGAGGGAGCTAACAACTCATCATCTCATAAGCCTTTTGTGCTTATGGATGTATGCTTCAACATGAATCTTTCTGGGCAATTCAAAATTTATGCAGTTCAGGTTGTGGTTATTTGGTGCCTGAGCTGACCTGACCTCAACTTGGTAGCCCAGTTGATAGTTAGGTAGCCGACCCATACCCATGACATTAAGCAAATGAAGAGTTTACAAAGACAATATTAATTCATATGGATGATATTTCTATTCACTCCAACAACTATAACCAACTTATTGCATTTCTCTTTGTCATAGCTTAATTTTATTGATCTGGGCTATGATTTGCTTCAGTTCTAAATTTGATTCATCTAATCATAGTTTAATTACATTTCATTTAATGATTCATATTTGAGTGAATGGTTATGCTTACAAACGGAATCATATCAGTTTGTTTAGTGTAGATGATCTATGAACTATGTGCTCAACTTACTTGATCTTATCAGTCTAGCATTGAGGGCCACACCTCAAGAAAGACTGAATATTGGCAAATAATATCACACGATTCCAGCTTACCTCAAGAAACACTGAATATTGAAGGCCACACCATAGATGGGCTTTCTTTGTTGCACCATCTTGATTTTGATTCCCTTGGATTTTTTTCTAGGGCATCAAAAAGAAAACAATCTCAAACAAATAAAGTGCAACAAGTCCCAAATTCTTAATTAAATAGGGAAGTTGAAGAACAAGAGACTGAAACACAACAACCACAACAATCTCATTTGCAATACCCTCAAGCTTCTCAACCCCAAATAGACCCTACGCCCTCTCATCATTCTTAGGAGGAAACTGAAAACTAATTACCTCTACAAGCAAAGTCCCCACAGCACAAGAAAACAAGAGGCCCTACTTTTTGTAAAGATGTGTATAAAATGAATGACAATGAGTGTATTTCTGTATCTTTCAATAAGTATGATCAACCAGAAGATGAAAAATTGTCCTAGTTTATTGGCACAATAGCACGTAATGGAAATATTGTACCTATTGATGTGGATAGTTGGAAGAAAGTACTGAATAATAGAACTAAAGATTGTGCCTGGGGTTTTATCAAGGTACTCTTTTCAATTTATTCACTATTTGTATTTTGGATTTGAACTTCTTTCAAATAATGAAATATGTGTGATGATATATAAAATTTCATTCTTACATATGCAATGCAGGATAAGTTTGATGTTTTAGATGATCGTAAAGAGTGGTGCTTAAAGGACCTAAATGAAAAATGGAAACAATGGAAATGTATTTTATATCGAGATCTTTATAAGCCCAAAGTTCCAATAGCGGAACAACTTACTCCTCCAACGGATTGTGTTGTTAAAGAGTAGTGGGTAAATTTGCTTCAAATGTGGCAATCTGAAAATTTTAAGGTATGCAAATTAAATTTATTAAAATTTTTTTATTTAAACATACTAATATATTGCTTTTTTGATTTTTCTTTATTAGACATTTAACAAAGTAAACAAAAATAATTGTGCTTTGAAGAAAATAAACCACTGGTACAGAAACAAAAAGTTTAGTACGGATTCGCAAAGAGGTAAAATTTCAATTTTATATTTTCTGAGTAACTATTAAAATTTATTTTCTAACCAAATGGTATTAATTGTGTATATATGAAAATAGGCAAAAGAGGCTGGGGAAGTATTAGATAGGGCTACTCTTTTTAAACGAACACAATTAAATTAAATTGTTTAATTAATATATTGTAGTCAAAGATCGATGAGTTTGCATCCTCTCAACAAAATAATGAAAGATCCTCAGAGAAAAGTACTATTGCCCAAGATGATATTTTTGCTCAAGTCATCAGTAAGCTAGAAAGGCATGATCGAGTGCGCTTGATGGGATTAAGTCCAACTCCAACAGATTTATGGGGACCTGAACCAAGGAGATGTGTCTCGAGTATTGAATTGGAGATTGAAAATCGACAATTAAAAGATAAAATCAATTACCTAGAAGGCAAAATAAAGGATATGGCTACAAATTTTTCTAAATTAAGGAGTCTTGTGCTAGGTAGACAAGTATTGTTTTTTACAATTCCTGAATAATTATACATATACCAGTTGGATTGACAATAGATGATAATGATACTTGTTTATTGTAATTTAGGCCCAAAATGATGAAAATGTTTCTTTGGATTCTCCACACCAAATGCATTCCTCTGTTAGTTGCTATAATGTAGTGGTAATCCCATATGAGGTAAATGTATGATTATAAAATACTAATTTATTATAAGTAAATAATAATTAATGTCTTTATTGTTAACTGTTAGGAAGTACAAATTGGAAGGGTTCATGGACAGGAATGGAATCGGAATCAGAATCGGAATCACCTGACACCAGATTGGTTTAGTCAGGAAACGGAATCAGATTCCGATTGTTGCTGTTTGGTTCAACTAGAAGTTGGAATCAAAATTATCCAAAATTTCCAATTCTGCCCCTGTTAAAAAAATCTCAAAATAGTCCAATTATTATATATTTTCAACAAGCACACATTGACAACCTGCTAACTAGTGCATATATGGAGAAAATATGAAAAAATGAATGATAACTAGAATTCATGCTAGTAGCTGAGACAATCCAGCTCAAAGAAATCATTATACAGTCAAACACTGAGGAGAGCAATTTTATTGATTCCGGCCTACAGATTGACCTTTCCAGTAAACATAAATCTCATGTTTTCCCTTGTCCCAAGGAAGGGAAAAATGAAAAAGGATCTAATAAATATTCAAGCAACATTTCTGTGTGAATCACTAGCTCCATGAAAATATACCTAAAAGTTGTCCATTGATAAAGGCATGCAAAGCATGCTAGTTGACTCCAAAATAAGAGTGGGGCTTTGTCCTCCACATAAAAATGATTTTGATGAACTAATGTCAATAGTGCAAAAGTAATACAACTAACTTATAAACCTGTGGTACAGAAAACCAACTATTTTTTGTTTCCTTGGAAGGAAGGAAATAGTAGGAACATTTCGTTAAGGTGTTATCAAAAAGCTGTCTAAATGGCAACACTTGCTCTACCAATAAATGTTGCACAGAGGAGGGGAATTAGCTAATCAGGAGTAGCATTTTGATGGCCTTCATCAAGGATTTTTCTAATATATGAGGATGATGTTCAACTTTGCAATCAAATGATCTTAACCATTGCATGTGTGAATGACTCTCTCTCTACCCTGTCTTCCTGCCACCGCTACAACTTGCAATGGTGGTTCGGTGAATAATAATAATAATAATAATAATAATAATAATAATAATAATAATAATAATAATAATCATCATCATCATCATCATCATCATCATCATCATCATCATTATTATTATTATTATTATTATCATTATTATTACTATTATTATTATTATTATTAATTATTTTTATTAACTAGTAATTTTTAATTATTTCATTATTTTTAAAAATTAGTTTAATTTTTATTTGTGTAAATTAGTAATTATTAATTATTTTAATATTTTTATAGTTGTTAAATATTTTTATTTTTAATTGTTTCATTTATTAATTAGTAATTTTTAATTATTAATTTATTATTTTTTATTTGTATTGTTTCAATATTATTTTGAGGTTGAAAATTTTTTTTTTGAGATAATGCAAATTGAATTCAACATTTCCAAATAGTATGTTCTAGGGGTAAAATAGTAAAATCAATAAATTTCAGATGGTAAAGGGTTGATCCAACACAAACAAACTAATGAATTCAGAGCCTCTAAAAGGTAGAAATGCACCTATGTTTCTTTTTAAATTTCAGACAAAAAATATATTTTTAACTTTTCAGATCTAAAATCTAAGTGATCACTTGGCTCTAAAATAACATAATGTAACTGAGAGATTCTCTCTTTATTTTCTTATTCTTTTCTATTCACTCAATCTATAAATGTATTCAAAGGTAATGAAATTGTTTGAGCTCTTTCCCACCATTGGATCATTGCTTTCTCATTCACTTTATCTCTAACTATGAATTGAAACTTGGCTTAGACTCAACAAATCCAATCACTTATAATCCCTTTTATGGATGACGGTTTGACAAATGAGTAAAATCAAATGTATATGACAAAACTCTTTTCTTTCCTCTTATCAGTTCTATGTAAAAACTGGATTAGAACTATTAGGTAAGGTGACCCTATCAAAACCCAAATACCAAATACTACTTATAATTGTAAACCGATATGCTTTTCTATTTTTTGGGTAGTTGTTTGTTGCTGATAATGGGGATAAGATAATTGTTGATGTAGTTGTTGCTACCAACGTTGATGATGAACTAATTAGATGTAGATATTGTGACGTGAAATCTTTACTGTGTTTAACTACGCAGAAATGTAAAATGTCTACTAATTATCTAATTATGTAACTTTAACAAAAGAAGTTACAGAGCAAGTTATGTCTCACCAAAGCAAGAGGCAAATTGTAAAACAAACAGAGCAGGGTAGATCTACAAAATGAATCAGAGCAAGGACGGATCCAAATCAAAATAGGGGTGGATCTGTAAAACGAACCACCATATTAGGAGGAGGAGGAGGAGTAAGAAGAAGGCCAATTGATTTGGAAGAAGAAGAAGGGGGAGGAAGAGGAGGAGAGGAAGAAGGATGGTCGGCGGTGGTCTTACCTTGCTAGAGATGAGATTGGCGGCAACGGTTAGTATGAAGGTTGAAGGACAAAAGGAGTTCCTCATACAACAGTTTTGGTCAATTAGGGGTTGAAACGAAGGGATGTTTTTGTCAAAAATAAAAAATAAAGCTCAAAGACCGGAATGGGAGTCACATTCCGTGGGGGAGAGTCGGGAATGGCCATTCCCCCATATGATTGAATATCATATCCCCAGGAACTGGCTTTAAAGTGTTCTTCTATATCCAAACCTAAAGATATTGCAGAATATCATATGATTGAATTAAGATATTTGCATGTTATCAAACAAATAAAATATTATTTAACTGATCACAAGAGTTATAATCTTTGAAAGCAACCACAATTATTAAAAAAAAATACTTTGATAGCAACCAAATGCAAAATCTAAATGGTAGATGGATTCACTTCCATAAATTCAACTGGAGCAAAAGAAGAAGCATATAATGGATTTATTCGATGAATCATAAAGAATTTAGCAGCTGTCGTAATGAAAGACATTGGCATTATCTACCAATTTAAATAAACTCAAAGCATAACATCATCCTACAATTCTTTATCTACCAATTTAAATAAACTAAAAACAACCACCGAAACACACACACACACAGATTTACCTATGGTCGGATGCCGTCCAGTGGTATGAAATGAGAAGAGGAAGAGATGCTGGGAGGAAACACTAGTCAAGTTGCACGGCTCTTGTACAACAACAATTGTTGCCTTCCCTACAATTCTAATAATTTTTTATAACTAATTAACTAATAGTAAATTAAATAACAATATACTACAATATTTTATGATAATTTCTAAAAATTATTGAAATTGTTGTTGATTAGCAAAAATGTACAGTAAATTAGTTATTTATAATAACAATAAATTAATGTGAAATAATGTAAACTATTTACTTTTAAGCCTAAATTATTTACTATTAATCAATGTCATGTAATTATAGTAAATTAATGTAATTATGGTTAATTACATTAATTTTAATTAAAAGTAAATCGTTTTTTGTTAATTAATGTAAAACCAAGAGTGGTTGAAATCAACCAAGTGGTCTAGACCGGTGTGGACAGATTTAATAATTTTCCTAAATTATTTCATAATTATTTATTAAAATAATAATATCGGACTGTTATTTAAATAAATATGAAACAATTTCTAATAGATTAATTTCCTAATTTAATTTTCCAATTTTTTTCATAATTATTTAGTTGAATAATAATAATGGACTATTATTTAAATAGTTTTGGAGAATATTTTTTTCGTAGATTAATTTCCCATTTTTTAATTATTATTTATTTAAAAAACTATGGATTATTAGTTAAAGAGTTCCTCTAAATTATTTGATAATTGTTAACTATAATTATTGATTTTATAGAAATTAGAAAATTACGCCAATTAGTAATATCTTTTATAAATAAATAATTATTGTAAAGATTTAATGAAAATTTATTAAATTAAAATGATTAATGTAAATTACACTAAACATTAAAAACTTGAACATTTATTAATTAACCAATGGTTTGTTTTCACTAATGGTTGGTCGTTTTCAAGTGACCAACCCCCTAACCTGACCAAATCAATTTGGCTCGCCAAACAATCTCCAACCGAACTGAATTGCCTAGTGAACACTCCTAATTTCAGCTAAATTAATAGTCTATCTCTAACAAATAACAATAGTTTAATCTCCAATAATTATTGAAAATTTATAGCAAAAATGCGTAATTGTTGGCAATATCTTTATAATGAAAATACAATAAATAACTAATAAAAAGCTTTAATACCTCTTAGTTATTTAATCTACTTCCACTATTTCAATAATATTTATTTTTTCATTTATTTATATTTTATATTCTTAGTAAAGTTACTACAGAATTTTATTATTTACTATGTTTTTTTTAAATAATGTTTAAAATATTATTTAGTATTCAATTTTTTATATTGAAAATATTTAAATTTTATTTAAAAATAGTATATAAAACATAAAATAATTATTAAAAAATAGTATATAAAGAATAAATAATACTCTGCCCCACCTTGAGTGGGGAAAGTTTTCTCAAATCTTAAACAGTGATGGGGAAGAGATAGGGTGGGGATGGGAAAATTATTTTTGCTCCAAGTCAAGGATGGAGTTTTCATATAATTCCCCAAACCCGATGGTAAATCAGTAAGATATTAGTAGATTTGATATTGACTTTTAAAATATCTCTAAGTTTTCCCTCATATTATTATAATCCTAGGATTCCACAATTTCATTTATAAAATACCCCTAATTTGTCATAATCGAATTCCTAAAATACCCCAAATTCCCATTATCCTATTTTTAAAATACCCACAAATTAGATTATTTTTAGGTGATTGCCTCGGGGTGGAGAAATTTGAGGATTTCTATTCCCAATGGGGAATGGGTGCCTCGCCTCCAACCCGCCCATCTACCAGGGACGGAGCAAGGATGGGGTAGAGTGTCTTGACTATAGGGGCGAGGGACAGGGAGGGGTACCACATCTCGTGCATCGCATGGGGCCCCGTTAGTTATAATTACTTTTGTGCTTTTAATAACATAATTTTGTTATTAATATGATATGATTTAGTTATTAATTTATTTAAATAATATCATTATTTAAATTTTTAAAATATTAATTACTTACTAAATTTAATAATCCATGAAATTATAATTTATACTATTATTACATAAGTTCATTATTTTAACTATTTAAAATTTAATTATGTTAAATATTTCATTATTTACATATTCAAATAATATGTAAAATTTGAGGATTTCCATTCCTCAATGGGGAATGAGTGCCTCGCCTCCAACCCGCCCATCCACCAGGGACAGAGCAGGGATGGGGTAGAGTGTCTTGACTATAGGGGCGACGGATAGGGAGGGGTGCCACATCCCATGCATCGCATGGGGCCCCGTTAGTTATAATTACTTTTGTGCTTTTAATAATTTTTTTTAAGTTATAACATAATTTTGTTATTAATATGATATGATTTAGTTATTAATATTATTTAATTAATCAAATAATATCATTATTTAAAATTTTAAAATATTAATTATTTACTAAATTTAATAATCCATGAAATTATAATTTATACTATTATTACATAATTTCGTTATTTTAACTATTTAAATTTTAATTATGTTAAATATTTCATTATTTAAATATTCAAATAATATGTAAAATATTTAATCATTTTTTTATTTAAATTTTATTTATTTAAATTTATTATGTAATTTTAAATATTTTGTTACATAATTATTTAGCTATTTTTAATATTTTTTTATTTAAATAATTTTGTATTATTGCTTTTAAAATATTATTTAGTTATTAAATTGAATAATCCATAAAATTATAACTTATATTGTTATTACATAATTTCATTATGAATTTCATAAAAATATAAAATTATTAATAATATGAATATTATTAAACCTATTATATTTTTTTTGTATTTTTAATAAACATTTTAAAGTTATTAACATAGTTTCATTATAACATTTTGATGTTGCTCAATCCAAGGTGTACGAACTGAGGAGAGCAACTAGATAGTCCTTGCCAACAGGGCGGTGCCGAGCTACAAGGATGAGGCCGCACTTCAAGACCTGGGATCAAGAAAGGAGAAGTCAGAGGCCCGAGGTGTTATCCCCAGGTAGGCACTTTGACGCTCAAGTTAGTAGGAGGTGATGGATGGTCGAGTCGAGCTATAAGGATGCTGGTCCGAGCAGAGTAACAGTATGGGTATCAGAAGTTGGAATCCCTTACCTTGAGTAGGGAATGCCTCTTTATAGCCGAAGATCAGTGTCCTGGTCGGATTGGGCTTTCGGGGTTATTGGGATGAGGTTCTCCACCAAGGTCCTCGGGCTAGAGTCCTATTCCCCGGCGGAGTTGTCTTCCTCTCTCCTCTTATATGTAGTTGTGTTTATCGGCATTGACGTGTAGTTGACATGACTAAGGGGATAAGATGGGGGGCCACAATAGTAGCGTAGATCGGCTGAGCTATCCCGATGTGGCAGAGCTATGTCGACGTGGTTGGGCTGACCAGGCAATGAATGGGTGGCCACATGTCTCTCAAGACCAGCTCAACCATGATCCAAACACCACTCCCCTAGTTTTGAAGTTGAGGAATGAAGTGTTCCCGCTTGGTTCCTCAGCTGAGGAACTTCCAAGTTGAAGTATGGTTGAGCGTCTGGTCCATTTGGTGTTCCTCAGTGCTTGGGATCCGGGCAATGTGGAATGTGGCTGAGGAGTCCTTCAATCGTCGGCTGTAGAACTTCCAAAATCCTAACTTCGGAATCAGAACACCACTCCCCCAGTTCTAGAGCCGAGGAGGGAGGGTGCTCGGCCGAGGTATTGCGTGGTGCCGTGCATAACCAAGATCTAAGCACCGAGGTGTTGGGTTGAGCTTCATTTGAGTTTCTCTGATGCTCAGTGATGCCGAGCTTCGAGGTCTAGGCCTCTCTGATGCTCGGCCATGCTGCGTCGCGGAGGGTGCCAAGCTTTCTCTTGTTCGGCAATGCTACACTGAGGAAGGTGTCAAGGCATCGAGTTAGGCTCTGAATCTTGGGCCTCTTTGATGCTCGGTGGCACTGTGCCAAGGAAGGGGCCGAGTTTCAAGGTCTGGGCCTTTCTAATGCTCGGCCATGCTGCATCGAGGAGGGTGTCGAGCTCTCTAATGCTCGACAACGATGTGCCGAGGAAGGGCTCTCTGTTCTTCGACAGAGGAACTTGCTCTTGAAATTTCAGAATGCAAACACCACTCCTGCAGTTCCAAAGTCAAAAAGTGGAGTGTTCGGCTGAGGCACAGAGCAACCTCCCTTGGTCAGTGTTTGCTGTTGAGCATCCCGAGGAGACCCAAGAGGCTGATTGGACTGATGGTCTTGGGTGAACCTCGAGCATCCACGGCGTCGGTTGGATTGGTGCTACAGGGCAAACCGGGGCAACAAATGCCCTGACTGTTGCTTGTCATGAACATCACTTTGGTTCCCGAGGCCTTGCATGTGCGGTGACAATCCCGTTGATTGGTCTTCCCAAGCTTCGTCAGGGCGGCACTTGATCCCCACCGTTGATCTGGCATCGATTTGCGCTCCTAGGGTTTATAAGAAGGGGTGGACGGGCATTTCTTCTTTGCCATTTGAGAGAGAAGTTGTCTGGATTGCTCGGCGAGGTGTGGTTGGCATTGCTCAGCCTTTGCTCTTATTCCTTGGCTTCAAGTTTGGTAAGATGTCTTCCTCATCCCCCCATTCTTCTTCTATGTTTGATTCTTCGTCGAGCTCTAATGGCTCTGGCTATGAGTCTGAGGATGGGGATTTTGAGGTTGTCAAGGTTGAGGAGGCCAAGGTTGGTCCCTCTAGGGTAGAAGTAGAGCTTCCCTTGTGGGCTGGTCGTCAGTTTGGGACCACACCCTGTGTTTTGTCTCTTGGGGATATGGCTCGGATCCGAGCTATGTATGACATCCCCGAGGAATTCAGGATGAGGTGTCCGCAACCTGGTGAGACGACAACTGATGTTTGGCCAGGTGAGATATGTGTGTACAAGAACAGTTTGGAGGTCGGGCTAAGGTTTCCTTTGAATGAAGGGATTGCCGGGGTGCTAGGGTGGTACCAAGTATTGCCAGTACAGTTGATGCCGAACTCCTTTAGATTTTTGTTCAGCCTTATGTCCTACTGTGTGGTCCGTGACATGGAGTTGACCTTGGGCATGGTGAGCTACCTCCTTCAGCTAAAACCTCACTAGTAGGATTACTACTACTTCTCAACTAGGAAGAGCATCAAGCTATTGGTTGGGGCCCCCTCTTCTGTGAAGCATTGGAATGAGATTTTCTTCTTCGTGCATTGTCCCGGGGGCCTCCCATTCCCGGTTGTGCTGCAGGAGCCAAGGACGAGAGTGTCGCAACCTCTATGCAAGTGTGGAGATGGCCAACGAGGAGGAGATCGTGCATCGAATGAGGGAGAATTGGCAAAGACAGAACTGGGCTAGTGCCCAATCGCAGGTCCGCCTAGAGGTGGTTCCTCCACCAAGGTCTTCTGAAAGGGCGTCCCGTTGCCAGAAAAGAGCTCGACAATGGGGAGACGAAGATGAGGACGTCATCGTTGTGGATCCCAAGGAGGCTCGTCAGGCTGCCTTTCCTTCGTAGCTGGGACGAGCTAGAGGCCCCTAGGGTTCCCGAGTAGCTACTCTGTAGAATGGTGACGACGTACATTACCGAGGAGGTTGGGAGTACCAGAAGCGGTGCCTTGGATTGTTCACTCAATCAGGCAGCAGCTCAGGTAAGTTCACACCTATTTTTGTTACTTTAAGTTTCTTCATGCTAAGAACACTTCTTCTATTTACAGAACGCGTGCTCGGCGATTGCCCTAGTTGACCGGCTTTGACACTTGCGAGGGATGTATGAGAAGGAGCATTTCGAGTATCTATAGATGAAGGCACAATTGGTCGAGCTTCGGGTGGCCGGGGAGCGATCAGCCACTTTGGAGAAGGAGGTAGCCAAGCTGAAGGCCTAGTTGGCTGAGCAGGCGAACATGGTACGTAGCCTAAAGCAGGAGATTGCCGAGCTGAAGACGGAGAAGAAGTGGTTGAAGCAGGAGGCTGCCGAGGAGGCAGTGGATCAGTACAAGGCCTTGGTGGAAAATCGGCAGGAGATGGATCAGTATGCCTCGGATTCAACATCTTCAGTAGGAGGGCACTACGTCACTGCCCGGAGCTGAGTGAGATCACACAGACTTGGGAGGCATATGACTCGAACACCCCACCTGCTTCGGACAACCTTGTCAATGTGGGCGAGGATGGTGTGGACGGTGATGAGGCCACTGATCCCCCTACCGAGCATTGAATAGCCGCGGGTTTCTCTGTTTTTCTTGTTTTTGTAATGGTTCGGTATGTCGAGCCTTGAATGATGTATTGATGGTTAACTTAATGAAGATACTTTTTTTATTTCGAATTTGCGTGTTGTCTCTCTCTCTCTCTCTCTCTTCTTTTTTTTTGGTTCCTCGACCGAGGTCTAAGGTTGGCCAAAATCTTCAGTCTCCAACTAGTAGAGTCGGAGTATATTCCGAGCTCTCATCTTTGGGATGCTTAGTTTTTGGTTCAGGAGCTTTTTGGTCCCTTCGAGGGCTGGCCATTGCTCGGCTAGCTTTGATCGACTGTTAGCTAGTGGGTGAGTGGAGTTTAATGACCGTCCTCAGGCCTTGATAGGCGGGGGCGTTCTTCTCCACCTTAGGCTCTGGCCGTAGACAGCCGAGTCGAGTTGGTCGACGATACGCTACCGAGCTACGCGTCATGGGCTTGGGTTGTTCGAAGATCAGTCGAGTCAGTGAGTTGTGTCGAGCTACGCATGTGTTGCGCAATGAATGTTGTGCGGTTGTGTAGTGTAGCTGCGTAGCGTGGATGTGTAGCGTGGCTTACATGGTATGTGTGCAGTGGTGTGTGTGTGTGTATGGTGTGCAGGACAACCAGACGTGTGGCTCGGATAAAACATTCTGCATTAATCATCAAACTACTGATAGTACAATCAAAGATTCCCTATGTTCCAACTCCTTAATATTGGTTGGCTATCGAGGTCTTCGAGTTTGTAGGTGCCCAGTCCAAGAACTCTAGTGACTCTGTATGGTCCTTCCTAGTTTGGTCTGAGCTTGCCTTCCCCGGGTGCAGGCACAATGACTTTGTGGAGGACAAGATCACCTATTTTGAACTCGTGTCTTCTAACTTTGGAGTCGTAGTATTTCGCCATCCTCTACTGCTATGCTACCATCTTGATATGTGTTCGGTCCCGGGCTTCTTCTACCAACTCTAACTCTACGTGGAGGTCCTCGTCATACTAATCTTCATCGAAAAGCTCGATCTAGAGAGTTGGGGAGCCTATTTTCACGGGTACCATGGCCTCGGCCCCGTAGGTTAGGCTGAAGGGTGTCTCTTCGATAGCTGTCCGCGGAGTAGTCCTGTATGCCCAAAGTATGCTCGGTAGTTCCTCGACTCACCTTCCTTGGCCTGATCCAACCAAGTTTTCAGGCTGTGAAATAAGGTTCGGTTGGTCACCTCGGTCAGCCTATTGCTTTGGGGTCGATGTACGGTAGTGGTTCGGTGGTCAATCCTTAGGTCAGCGCAGAGAGCTTCGAACTTTTGGTCGGTGAATTGTGTCCCGTTGTCTGTAATGAGGACGCGTAGAATACCGAACCGGCAGACAATACCTTGCCAGAAAAAGTTCTGGGCATTGTGTGTGGTAATGTGTGACAGAGCTTTGGCTTCCACCCATTTGGTGAAGTAATCCACTGCCACCAAGAGGAACTTCTTCTGTGAAACCACGGTGGGGAAGGGACCAAGGATGTCCATACCCCACTGTGCGAATGGCCATGGGCTGGTGATCGGCTTCAATGGGACTACGGGCTAATGGTGGAGATTGGGATGTCGCTGACAACTTTCGCATTTCCGAACTAGCTGGACTGCATCTTGCTTCATTGTCGGCTAGAAATAGCCTTGCTGGAGTGCCTTGTGTGCTAGGGTGCACGCACCGGGGTGGTCTCTGTAGTTACCTTCGTGGATCTCCCTGGACATAATCTGCCTCGACTGGGGAGAGACATTTCAAGTAGGGGAGAGTGTGCGAGCGGTGATAGAGCTGACCTTAGATAAGGCAATACCGGGTTGATCTATGTTGGAGTCTCTTTGCTTCTGTCCGATCTTTTGGAAGAGTGCCTTCTCGGAGGTACTATGTGTCGGGGTCCATCCAGGATGAACCGTGTTGCACCAGGAGGGTGAGGAGGGTAGTCAATGTGATGCTCAGCTGAGCCAACGTGTCTAACCGTACTATTGCATCGAGGTCGACTTTCGGGGAGCTAGCTAGTTTTGACAGCACATCGGCTTGTGTGTTTTCGGCTCGAGAAATCTGCTAGATGTTGAAATGTTCAAGCTAGTGGATGAGCTCTTGCACCTTCTGTAGATAGTTCGTCATCGTAGGTGTCCATGTCTCGAACTAGCCGAGGATCTGGTTGACTACCAATTGTGAGTCGCTGAAGGCTTTAATTCTTTGGGCTCCTAGGTCTAAGGCGAGGCGAAGTCCGACGATCAGGGCCTCATACTCAGCCTCATTGTTGGACGCTTTAAACTCAAACCTGAGAGCATGGTCTAACACTGTGTCATCTATGTCGAGGAGAATGAGGTCAGCCCCACTACCTTGCTGATTTGATGAGCCATCCACATTTAGAGTCCATACTTGTGGCGGCGGGGCAGGATCCTCGGCGGTGAATGTACATTCAACAATGAAGTTGGCCAGGGACTGAGCTTTGATTGTGGGACGGGGTACGTATTTGATGTCGAACTCACTTAGCTCTACACTCCATTTGATCAAGTGATCAGATGCTTCCGGCCTTTGGAGGACTTGCTTGAGCGACTGGTTGGTGAGCACTCCAATGCTGTGGGCCTGGAAGTATGGCCTAAGTTTTTTGGCCGAGCTAACTAGTGCCATGGCCATTTTTCCAAGTTGGAGTACTGGGTTTCCACGCGCGCTGAGGACTTTGATGTTATAGTAGATTGGCCTCTGTACCTAGTCTTCCTCCTTAACCAGCACCGAGCTAACGACCTTATCCTCGACTGAGAGGTAGAGCAATAGCTCATCCCCTAGACTCAGTTTGGTGAAGAGAGGTGGCGAGCTCAAGTACTGCTTCAGCTCTTGAAAGGACTGTTAGCATTCCTCGGTCCACTGGAAGTCTTTCAGTCGCTTGAGGGCTTCGAAGAAGGGCAGACACCAATATGTAGATTTGGACATGAATTTGTTAAGGGCGGCTACTCTATCGGTGAGTCGTTGCACTTCTTTGTGAGTCCGGGGCGATTGCATGTCGAGGATGGCCTGTATTTTCTATGGATTTGCTTCAATCCCCCTCTGTGTCACCATGAGGGTGTTGAAGACTTCCTTTAGGTCGGCAAGGTGGTGCTCAGCCTTCTTGCTTTTCATGAGCATGTCATCAACATATGCTTCCACATTTCGGCCAAGGTGGTCCTTAAATACCTCATTCACCAGCCGCTGATAGGTGGCGCCAGCATTCTTGAGGCCGAAAGGCATCACCTTGTAGCAGTATAGGCCATGGTCGGTGATGAAAGCCATTTTCTCCTAGTCATTTGGGTGCATTCAAATTTGGTTGTACCCCGAGAAGGCATCCATGAAGCTCAAGAGTTCATGCCCTGCCATCACATCAATGAGCTGATCAATCCTCGATATAGGGAAGCTATCCTTAGGGCAAGCTTTGTTTAGGCCAGTAAAATCGATGCATATCCTCCACTTCCCATTGGTCTTCTTCACCATCACCATGATGGGCAGCCAATCGGGGTATTTGACTTCCCGAATGAACATGGCATCGAGTAACTTCTGCACTTCATCAGCGATCACTTGTCACCGTTCTATAGCGAAGCTTCTCTTCTTTTGCTTGATGGGTTGGTAGCGAGGGTTGGCGTTCAGGTGGTGTGTGATGACTTCGGGGTCAATCCCCGGCATATCCGCTGCTGACCAAGTGAACACGTCGGCGTGATCCCTTAGCAGTTGCACAAGCTCTTCTCGGAGGCGGTCATCTAGGAGAGAGCTGACCTAGACCGTCCTCTCGGGGTCTTTCTCGTTGAGTGACACTTGAATGAGGTATTCGACTGGTTGGCCGCGCTATGTTCTCACTTCGTCCCGCAGATCATAAGCTTCTACCATCAACGTTTCCGCGGCTGGGTGTGGTCCTCGACAGGAGAGCAAGTAGCACTACCGTGCAGTTCTTTGTTCTCCACGCGCTACCCCTATGTCATAATCGGCAGAGAACTTCATGGCGAGGTGGAATGTGGAAACCGTAGCCTGCAGAGCATTAAGGGTCGGCCTGCCAAGGATAGCGTGTACGATGAGGGGCAACGAACCACAATGAAGTCCACCATGGTTGTTGTAGTGATGTCACCGTCTTCGATCAGGAGGGGAAGGGATATCCTTCTAGTGGGAAAAAGGGTCTCCCTGGAGAATCCCACTAGGGGAGTGTTGATGGGGGTGAGGCATTTTTTGTCGATGTCGAGCTTCTCGAATGCGTCCCCGAAGAGCACAGCAGCAGAGCTACTTGTATCAACCAGGATCCGCCACATCTCAAAATTGGCAACCTCAGGTGTGATTACCAAGGCGTTGTCGTGCGGGGTCTGAACTCCTCGGAGGTCATCGTCGGTGAAGGTGATTGATTGGTTGCGCTTTTTCTTGTGTCCCCAGTTGTCGATTTCGCACAGTTGCGCATACTTCTTGCACCCCAAGCTGCTCTCTCCTCCTGCGGTGATACTTCCTGATATCACGTGGATCACACCAGCAGGAGGAGCTCAAGTTGGTGGCCGAGCATTCTCCACGCGTTGTTCCTCTTGTGTAGGCTTCTCGTTCTTGTCGACGAACCTGCTGAGGTACCTGCGCCTAATCAGGTCTTCGATGTGGTTGCGCAGGTCGAAGCAGTTCTCCGTCTCATGGTCGTGGTCCCTATGGAATTCGTAGTACTTGTCGTGGTTCCTCTTGTTGCCTTGTGTTTTCATCTTCTTGGTCCACCAGACGTAACTGTGGTCACGAATTTGCATCAAAACCTTAGACTGCGGTGTATTTAGTGACGTAAAGTTCCGATATGTTAGCGGAGGTGTCTGTGGTATGTGATCGAGACTGCGATCCTGCCTCTTATGGTCCCGATCTGATCTTTTTGACTGCCGCTCCTCTCTGTCTCTCCTCTTTTTGTTGGGCCTTTCTTCCTCATCCTGCAGTTGTGCTTGTGCTTCTTCCGCATTGATGTATTTCTGCGCATGGCTCATCAACACAGTTAGGGTTTGTAGGGGGTTCTTGGAGATGGAGAAGTTGAATGGCGAAGGGCGGAGGTCGTGTTGAATAGCAGTGACGGCCATGACTGGTTCAAGTTTCTAACCTATAGTGCCTCTTTGTTGAATCTCGCCAGGTAGTCTCTAAGGGATTTTGCTTTCCTCTGTCGTACTTGCGTAAGGCTGGCCGAGGTCTTCCAATGCTTCTGGCTCGCCGTGAACTATGCGCAGAACTGGGTTTTCAACTGCTCCCACAATGCTATGGAACGTGGGGGCAGAGAGGAATACCAAGTTAGGGCTGGTCTTGTGAGGGTGGCCACTAGGGCTTTGCACATCAGGCCCTCAGAGGATTCGTGCAACACCATTTGAGCCTTCAGTGCCTCGATGTGGTCGATAGGATCAGTATTCCCGTCGTACTTATCGAGTTGAGGTGCTCACCACCTCGTTTGGAGGCACCTCGTCCACAATCTCCTGGGTGAATGGTGGTTCCATGGTAGTTGGTGCAGCTAGCTATGTGGGCTGATCTACAACCAGCGCCATGCTTCTTTGGCCTTGGCTACGCTCCAACTCTTCCAAGCATTGTCAAATGTCTCAGATTTCAGCATCCCTATTATCCGGGACCGCAGTACGTGCGGCTTTCTCCTTCTTCGGCTGTGCAGAGAGGTCTTTCACCGAGTTGGACTCGGCAACGGAGACCATGCGAGGTGGCGTCCACCTGCCGAGCCTCTCTTTGGCGGGGATTCGCGTGGTTTGGTGCATCCTACTGCGGTTATCAGGCTCATGAGAGCGGGCCGTGGAGGCGGATTGTCTTGTTGTGTCTTGCTTCTCATGCTCGGGCCGCGCTCCCCTCCTTTCTGGCCGATGCGTTTTGGGGTCCTTAGGATGAGGATCGTCCTTCATGTGTGTCGGGGCATGAGGGGGGACAACCCAGTTGGGCGGTGCCACGAATCCTAGTGTCTGCATCATCTCGAAAATCTTATCGACCTTCTCTTGCATTGGTCAAAATTGCAAAAGATCAATCGCAGCTAGAGGCTGAGGAATTTCTTGATGCAGAGGGCTTTGACACTGAGATTCCCAAGATGGGGATCGACCTGTTGGTCATTCAGATTGGTTCTTGGGCATCTTGATCACTTTCTTGATTGCGCAGTGAGGAAGAAAAGATTTTCGGGAAAGGCTTTTTGTGTGTTTCCCACAGATGGCGCCATTATGATGCTGCTCAATCCGAGGTGGTGCACGAATTGAGGAGAGTAACCAGATAGTCCTTGCCAACAAAGCGGTGCCGAGCTACAAGGACGAGGTTGCACTTCAAGACATGGGATCAAGAAAGGAGAAGTCAGAGGCCCGAGGTGTTATCCCCGAGTAGGCACTCAAATGCTCAAGTCAGTAGGAGGTGATGGATGGTCGGGCCGAGTTATAAGGATGCTGGTCCAAGCAGAGTAACAGTATGGGTATCAGAAGTTGGAATCCCTTACCTTGAGCGGGGAATGCCTCTTTATAGCCGAAGATCTGTGTCCTGGTTGGATTGGGCTTCCGAGGTTGTCGGGATGAGGTTCTCCGCCGAGGTCCTCGAGCTAGAGTCCTATTCCTCGACAGAGTTGTCTTCCACTCTCCTCTTATCTATAGTTGCGTTTATCCGCATTGACGTGTAGCTGACGTGACTGAGGGATAAGATGGGGGGCCACAATACTAGCGTAGTTCGGCTGAGCTATCCCGACGTGGCTGGGCTATGCCGACGTGGTTGGGCTGACTGGGTGATGACTAGGATGGCACGTGTCTCTCAGGACTAGCTCAGCCATGACCCGAACACCACTCCTCCAGTTCTGAAGTCGAGGAATGAAGTGTTCCCGCTTGGTTTCTTGGCTGAGGAATTTCCAAGTCGAATTATGGTTGAGCGTCTGGTCAACTTGGTGCTCCTCGATGCTTGGGATCTGGGCAATGTGGAATGTGGCTGAGGAGTTTTTCAATTGTCGGCTGCAGAACTCCCAAAATCCTAACTTCAGAATTCGAACACATTTAAATAATTGTTAAATGTTTTAATTGAAACTTTCTTTAGATAGATATAAATGAAAATTTGGGGAGAGGATAAATAGGAATTAGAGGTAATTTAGGAGATAAATAGGAATTAGGGAGAGATAGAGATAATTGGTTTCCTAATAAAAAGGAGAGGAAAAAAAAGAGATAAGCCATGTTAGATGACAACTCCTAAAGCTTCTAGGGGCTCGTTCGCTTTTCGGTAAGTTACTTACCCGGGTAAATGCAATTACCTGGGTAAGTTTTTTTTGGGAAACACTTACCCAAGTAAGCGTATTTACCCTTGTTCTTTTATTTCCCAAGTAAAAAAGGAAATGACCATTTTAACCATAAAAATCCTTTATTAAAAGGGGCATTTTTGTCCCATTCAAGTGTTCAAAACTTCCCCCTGGTGGAAAAGTTATTTACCCACCTAGGAGATGGGTATCACTTGCACGGGTAAGGGATATCCAAGAAAATAAAATTTCCCTGGTCCCCACATTAATCTGAAAAAAGAACATGGGATTCTTGGTCAATGGGAACTAAAAAACCATTGACTAAGCGTCTATTTGGAACCGTTGCTGTTGCTCCAGAAAATGATGCCACATCTGTGCCATGTAGGAAAAAATGGTGCTCCAAGAAACAACATTTTGTTTGGAACCGTTTTTCCATAGAAAACGGTGCTCCAAGCCACACCTTGGAAATTGGGAAGGCATGGCTTGGAGCAACACCAAATTTTGGCATTTTTCTGGAGCTGCAGCTCGTTGCTGCCAACAAGGTAGTGATGTGGCAGTGGATAATAGGTAGAAGTGCAGAAAACATTTCCTGGAGCATTGGTATCAAACAGAAAAAGTTGCTGTTGCTCCAGGAAACATCCTACTTGGCAGCAACGATTCTAAACAAAAAAAAGGCACCGTTTTCTTATGCTCCAAGCCACACATCTGCAACGGTGCTGCAATTGCAGCATTGATGCCAAACATATACCAACTTCTTCCTCTCAAAATCCCAAAATAGAACACCCCTAGAGGGAATCTTGCACCCCTCTAAAATTGCTCGATTTGAGTTTGGAGCAAGGAGAAAACTGCTGACATGACGGTTGACCCATGACCCGGATGATTGAACCGGTGACATGTCCACCCGAAAACATTAATCTCAGGCTCTCAGCAAACGCCCACGCGAAGACAAACGTGCTTTCGGACGCGGACGCGCACGCGCACACCCACACGCACATGAACTCGATTCTTCGGTTAAACAAAGCATATTCTCTCTCTCTCTCCCCCTCTCGTTACGAGTCCATTCTCCATAGTCCATAATGTTTTATTCTTTGTCTCGTCGTCTCTGACGTTGAGAATTAAATCTAACCAAATTGGATAAATATTTCATCCTTGAACCAGAAATCCTCCGATATCCATTTCAAAGGGGCCATGGATCTTTGGTCCCTTCATGTGAATAACAGCACCCGAGGACCTTTCTGCGCGAAAACCTGTCCATTTCTACAGAGAAATTCATGGCCTGAAAGACCTTTTTCTTGCAATTTGGGGAAGACGGGATCTTTACGAGTTGAGGATGGAAAAGTTCTCGAGATTAGAGTTTCAAAGTTAAAGAATTCTTCTTATCGGTCCATGATCGTAAGGGCGATGGGCAAGAAGAACCACGATGGTTCATCTTCTGGTGAGCATTATTTATTTATATTTATTTTTATTTCTGTATGTGATTGTTTAAAATTTTTAAAACCTCTCGGATTTCTTTTTTTTCTTAATTCAAAATTGATTTGGTTATTTGATGTTCTGCTCTTGGGTTTTAAATATCTGTGGCATTTGAGTTTGGATCAATCCCTTTTTTGTGTTGCTTTTCCAATGATTATTACGATTTTGTTTTCTTTACACTCTTGTAACCTTTTTTTAACTTGTTGGGATTGACTTTCCGTTGCTAGAATTTTTCCTTCTTTGGAGTTACACTTTTGATCTGATAGATTTGAATAATGTATTTCTTGTAGAAATACCAGAATGATATTCTTTTATCTATACATATTTTGGACTTAAATAAATTCCAACTCCTGATCGACCTCGAAACAGTCATCTGGTTGGTACTTTCTTTGAGAAATTCTGGAGGATAATTGGACAGGAATATTACACTGTCTTGTTTTGGAGTAAAACTTTAGGAGTATGAATTTAATACATTGATAGTTGCTTGAAAAATTAAACCATCTTATCATCTGATAAAAAAACATAATATAAACACTCTTTCCTCATTTTTTGGACATGCTCTTGATTGAAAGTCAATCAGTTGTTTTTCTTCTCTGTGGATTAGATAAACAAGGAGCAAGCAGGCATCATTTGTTTTGGGCTCAATGTTAATAGGGCGGGGGGGGGGGGGGGTGGACTCTGCTGTAATGGGTGTTATTTCTAACAAGTTCTTGTTGTACTATCCTACTTTTATGTTCTAACAAAATTCGTTGAGTTGCTGATAAAATAAAAAAATGTTGTTTTTCTTCTCTAAGTGTTTGGGCAACAAGACGACAGAGTAATTTTTATCCCATTCATTAGGAAAAACAATGGAGATGATGAATTTGATGATGCACACTGTCATCTTCATTCTTACTATGACATTGCCAGATATTCTGTTAAACAAGTGGAAAATGAATATTTGGATGGAATTGTAATCAAGTTAGATAGATGTGACTGGAGATTTTATAGGAAATGAGTACCAACAAAGAACAGATCTAAGCAAGATGCATCATAAAGAATAGTTAGAAAAATCAAGGAACATTTTAGTATGTAAATTGAAGATGTGAATTATAAAGACTATTCATACCATTGGTGGAATTCTAATGGAGTGAAGAATTATATTAAAGATTTGAAAATAAAAATTTTGGAGTTTAAAAATTAGTTAGCTTAGTCGAGCTTGAAGAACCTATTCAAGTTGATGTTGGTGAGGAAGAGGATGTTGACTTCATCATGAGAATTAAATTCAAAATATTTTAAAATTTAAACTACGATGGTGTTAGGAATTAATAAGTTAGATAATTTAAAAATCTAGAAAGTTGAGAAAGTATGTACTTAGTCATGATACGGTTTAAGAGGTATGTGGGTGCAATGGGTATCTTGAATTGTAAAAAGGCCAAGTAAGTATGAATTAATATGGATTAATATATGGGAAGGTTAGGCATTGGTGGAACGTTTACAGATGATAATGGGGTAATTGGGGTACTATACTTAGGACCAATAGGCCAAGGAGATTCCTTAAGGACTGAATTGATGGATTTACATCAAGTCTTTAAGCTTGCTAGCTCTTAAACTTCAAAGACATCTTGGTGGAGGGCAATTCATGCATACCTGTGAACCTATCAAATAATAATGCAGACTAACAGAGGTGTTAGAAGAAGCCTATAAATTAGGGGTGTGAGATGTCCATTTGTGTAGAGAGAACTAAAGAGAGAGGTAACGAACTGGTGAAAAGTATACTTGAGAGAAAGAAGTGGAGAAAAAGGAGTGAGTTAAAAAAATCAAGTTGGAGAAAAAGGAGTTGAGTGAGTAGTGCTGTTGAACTGTGCTGCAGTGTTCGAATGCTAAGTTCTCTGCTTTGTCTATTTGGAGGCCAATCATTGAGAGAGTGGAGAAGAAGCTAGATAGGTGGAGTGCAAAGTATTTGTCGCTGGGGAGCCGAATTACTCTGGTTAGAAGTGTCCTGTCTAGTTTTCCAACTTATTACATCTTTCTCTTGAGAATTCCAGCTGAGGTGGCCAAGAAAATTGAAAGACTGCAGAGGGAGTTCTTGTGGGAAGGGGTGGGAGGTTCTAAGAAATTCCATCTGGTTAGCTGGGACTTGGTTTGCAGACCAAAGAAGAATGGGGGTTTGGGGATCAGAAGACTGAAAGTATTTAATAGGGCCCTGTTGGGCAAGTGACTGTGGAGGTTTGGATTAGAAAAGGAGAAGGATTACCTATGGAGGAAGGTGGTGGTTGGGAAATATGGGGTGGTTGGCTTTGGGTGGGCATCAAGATAAGTTACATCTTCTTTAGGGTGAGTGTCTGGAAAAGTATCATGAAGTTTAACCAAGAATTTAGAGATCTCACTTGTTTCTTTGTTGGGGATGGCTCCAGAATAAAATTCTGGGAGGACGACTGGTGTGGAGTGGGGAGGTTGTGTGAGATTTGCCCCAGACTTTACAGGCTGGTTGATCATGATGTTCCCATCAGCCACTGCTATGAGAAGAGGGGGGGACAAGGTGATTTGGTGTCCTAAATTCAGGAGACCCCTTTGGGATGGGGAAGTGGAGGAATGTATAAAGCTGTTGGAAGTTTTGATGAAATCAAAGGAGTTGTTAGAAGCACAATGCAGAAGCACAATGGAGAGTGAATTTCAGTCATGAGAGGAGTTGCAGGAGGATTTCAGAGCCCCGGGAGTTTTCCGCCGGTCAGAAAATGGAGAAGTTTTTTCAAAGTGGAAAGGAAGGAATTCCTGTTGGAGGAACTGTTCCAACAGAAAGAGCTTACCGTTAAGATCTGAGAAGGTAGAAAAGGTACAGTTCTGCTAGCGGGGCAGGCGGCATTTTGGTTTCAGAGTTTTCTGGATGGTGCAGTGAATGTTAGTTGGAGAACGGACTGGAAAGGCACAATTAGCATTAGAAATAAAGACTACTATGCAGCAAGAAGGAGAAATGAAAAGGGATGGTTTGTGTCGTTAGAAGAAAGGTTTGAGATGGGGAAGAAGCAACTGATTATTATTCCAGAAGGCAAAAATCTGGAAGGGTGGTCAAGAGTTGCTAATGAACTTCATGCGGTGGTAAGTAGAAGTTGGGGGAATAAAGAGGAGAGTGACACAACAAAGGAAAAAGAATTTGTTGAAGCTGAGGGAATCGAAGATAAACGCAAGTGCAAGAACTCTGCGACAAATGCTTTAGTTACAGTGGAACCAATAATCAGGTTAGAGGGAGAGAAGGGGGACTGGGAGCAAAAGCTAGTGGTTACAGCAAAAAACAAAGTGAAGAATTGGGAAAGAATTTCAGAAGACGTAACAAAGGAACTAGGTTTCAAGTATACAACAGTTCTCACACCTTTTGATGAGAGAAACACCATTCTGGATGCAGGTAAGACGAAGGTGGATGTTGAGACTGTTGTTACACAAGAGGGGACTGTGACAATTGGGAAATAGTTGCCATCTTGCAACTCTTTAGAGATAACTGGCAACTGTTTTCAGTTGAACCTGTTGGGCTTGCCTTTCAATCTTTGGCAGAGGAGCATACTTGAGCAGATCCTATTTTCAAAGAAAAGGGGAAGAGTGATGTGGAGGGCAACAAGAGCAGCCATTCTTTGGTCTTTATGGGAAGAAAGGAATAACAGAATATTCCAAGGGGCACAAAGATCAACAGAACAAATCATTGACTGTGTAGCCATTAGTCATACATTGGCTGAAAGTAAGTGACTTGTTTAAAGATTTTTCAGTGGATGATATACAAAGGGGCTGGTCAGCAGTGGCAAACTCTTCAACCAGACAGCCTGTCTTTCAGCCTTATTGGACACCAGCAGCACAACAAAGGGTAAAATTAAATTTTGATGGAAGCTCCATGGGTAATCCAGGACTCTCGGGAGCTGGGGGAGTCTTTAGGGATGGGGAGGGCAGAATGGTGGCACTATACTCTGGTCCCATAGGAGTGGGAGACTCTATGAGAGCTGAAATTTTGGCTCTCCTACAAGGCCTGAGATTTGTCAAGCAATGGGAGTTTCAGAACTTGGAGGTGGAAGGAAACTCTAAATTGTTAATAGGGTGGCTGCAAACAAAGAAGTTGGGTGTATGGAAGTTTAGACAGCAAATAAGGGAAATAATCTGCTTGGCAAGGGAAGTTGGAGTAACATTCAAATGGGTAAGAAGATCGGCAAACTCTGTGGTAGATAGCTTGGCAAAACAGGGGGACGTTCAGGGAAAACTTCTTTTGGGCTGTACTGTAATTCTTGATGTTATTTGGGGTCAACACTCTTTGTCTGAGTGGTTGACAGTGTAAGATGTTTATTTAATATCCTTAATGAAAGTTACCGTTTCCAATAAAAAAAATGCTTGAGCAGATGGTGACAACGATTGGAGGTACGTTGCTTTCATTTAACAAACATGATCTGAGAGCAGTATGCCTGAAGATTGCTGGAGTCAAGCAAGAGTTGATTCTGAGATCTTTCATGCTGCATGCCGGAGGTCTATGGAACAGAGTATGGGTGGCCTCGGAAGTGGAAGCGACGCTCTGGTTCGGGAAGATGAAGGAGAATAGTGACTTAGCCAGATGGGTTATACAAATGGTGAGGCATGGGTGAATGAGTACAGTGAAGTGGGCACTGACGTGGAAGCAGGAAAGGTTGCAGTGAGGATTTCGGGCAAGGCGTTTCAGGTTCCAGACTTGATTGCAGGAAGAGAAAGGGGAATAAAGGAGGTTAATGAAGAAAGAGATTTGCATGGGGAAAGAGGATCACATGAGGAAGATACATCGAAAGGGGATAAATCATTGAGTGGGTGGGGTCCACTGCTTAAAGAGAAGAGATTTGAAAAGAATTTAGCTGAACCGGCTGGTCTGCCAGTGTCAAAAGAGTCAGTCATTGGGGTCTAGAAACTCACATGACCACACTAGTAATCATTCGTTGCTTGGGCTTTGATAAATTCGAGTGGTGGGGTCTATTCAAATGCATTTTCCATCTCTCTTGGGTCCTCCTCCCCATGTTTACAAGATATGACCTACAAGATTCATTTCCAGAAACTGTGGGAGTGGCTAAGAAGGATGGCGCAAGACCACCATCGGCTACCTCTAAACTGGGTTCTCGACTGAAGACCTTGTCATTGTCAAAAAGAAATGTCAAAGGAAGATCAAGGTTGCAACGCCGAAGAGATTAATGGAAGGAAGGAGATTCAGTTTAGGAGAAAGGTAGTTGGTGAGAAAAAGTTTCATGGGCTTATCAAACCAATGTTTAAAAGGAGTGGAACAATAGGAAGGAGAATTTCAACCAAGGCCAGAGAAAGATGGGTTTGGGTAGTCACTAGATACGCCAAAAATGGTAGGAAGAGGATTATAGGTGGAACTCAAGGGGTTTTCGGCGAACACACTCCTCCCACGATTGAAGATGTAGGACATCCTTTTCATAAATTTAGGGATCCTGAAAGGATTCTTGGTTCTTCCAATCCCGAGGTTACAGAGCTGACACCCCTTGAGGATGGGTGTGATCTTGGAGAACCAGGCTCGATGGCATTACAAGAAAGAGCCGGTGCCAAGGATCTAGCTGTTAACTCTGAGAAAGAAATTTTTAAATTTTCTAATGGGATTGAGGAGGGTGATGGAGCTGTGGAAAGAGCTTAGTGGAAGAAAACTGTGATAAGGAAGGAAATTTATCAAAGAGAAAGGTGCTTTCATGTGGAGCCAAGAGCAGGGAGATGGTGCGGGTAACGGGAAAGGTAAAGAGTGATGGAAAAGCTGAAGGGACAGACAAAGAAGGAGTGTGGACTTTGATTCTGATTGGAAAGCTGGGGATGGAGCTTGGCAGGAGAAGAGTTGTAACCGACCGGGGACAAACTAATTTAGAGAACCAAAAGGCAGAGGATGTGCGGAAAATGAGAGGTTACAGTAACGGACAGCTTGTTCATGTAACCAAGGTTTTTCATCGTTTCAAGGAAGGATTGGTTGGGAATGGTCATTGAGGCAGATTTAAGAGAATTTACAAAAGGAAAGGACTTAAGGCAAACTCTAGACCTCAGAAATGTCCGATCAAAAGCAATGGTGCATATGATTAAGAAGCTGATGCAGGCTGTGAAACTCAAGGTACACAGCAGAGACCAGAAGAAGAAAACCAAGGAGAAGATGGAGAAGTTTCAAAGAATGGGGACAGGAATAGAGAGAGAAAGAGCAGAACAGATTCAAAAGGACCAAGAAGACAAGGAATTAGTACAAAATGGGAAGGTGAATATCAATATTTTGGTGGAGAGGTAGGTCGAGATAGGAAAGTCTCTCGGTTTAGTCTTTTGGGGAGGGGAAGGCTTCGCGAAAATAGCATTTGAGAAGTTTGAAAAAAAGAAAAGAGAAGAGAAAAAGAATAAGGGAGAATACTTAGAGAAAATCAAGGGGTGGGATGAGGAAGGGGGAGAAGAGGAGGGACTGGACGAGATTGAGTGATCTTGGGGTTGGTGGGAAGTCAAGGAGAGGGGGAGGAAGTTGAGGTTTCTTAGCTGGATTGTGAGGGGTATGAAAGAAGGAAGGAAGAGGGAGGTGAATGGGTGGAGCTTTGAATTTTTGATAGCAGGAATGGGCAATTTGATCAAGTCTCCAAAGCTGATTTGTTTGAAAATTTATGGAATTTCCTTGATTTAGAGCTTTGTAATGCAGAATCCTTTATGATTGTATTTGGTGTGTCATCTAGACAACCACAGGTGTTAGGATGTAATCTTTTTCTTTTTATGATTTTTTTTTCTTGATTCTTCAAAAAAAGTTCATCAAGGGATGAACTGTGGTGGAAGGAATGCAAGAATGGGAAGTTCACGGTGAAATCTTTCTATCTAGCCATGATTAAAGACCATATGGGGCAAGAGAGCTGTAGAGGTGTGTGGGGAAATCCTGTTCCACCTAGGGTGGAGGCTTTTGCGTGGCTGGTGGCTATGGATTGTCCTTACCACTGATCATCTGAAATCAAGAGGTTTTCACATGGAAAGCGTATGCCATGTGTACAAAGAAAGTGAGGAAACAGTCTTTCATCTGTTCTTTTTGTGTAGTGTGGCTGAGATGTTTGGTATGCAGCTGTTCCTCCCCGAGTCTCTGGCTGAAATTTTCTCTCAGTGGCTGTCCTTCAATGGAAGCAGAAAAGCCAAAATTGTTTGGAGTTGTATTCCTTTTTCTGTATGCTGGTTCATATGGAGAGAAAGAAACAGGAGAGTATTCGCAGACAGTCAGTGGGAGCTAGAGAAGGTGGTGGAGTCCATTGGAAGGGCTGTCACTGATTGGGTGCTCATCTTACCGGATTTTGCTCAAATATCCATGTCAGATTTAGGGTCTAACTTTTGGAGTGCAATTGAGATCCAAGAATGTAATCTGGAAAGATTTTTGTAATGGTTTGTGGTGTAATCTCTACACCAGGCTGTAATATTTGGTTTTCATTTTAATAAAATTTCCTTTTTCTGTTATTATAAAAAAACCAATTTCATTGGGGCAATGAAAGTATGTAGTCCGAGATGCATAGATAGTAAGAGAGATAACTAAGCTAAATACATGTGGGCTAGACTAAAAAAATTTCATTCAAGATATGACTCACAAAACTTGATGACTCTTCTCAACACTTATTAAACTCTTCTTGGAGTTTGTCTAACATAACCAGACCTCCCTTATTTATAGGCATGTTTTATTTGCTAATCATTTAACAAGTTACTTAGTTTGAGATTTCCAAAGACAACATGGTTAAACAACCTTCTACTATTTAAGTTATCTAGAATTCTTCATATTTTACAACTCTCTACATAGGGTTAACTTTCTTACACCTCCCTTAATATGTAATTAACATATCTTGAAATTAATGAACTTATCAAAGCTGATTGTCTTAGTAAAAATTTTAGCCAACTTATCTCCAGAGGCTCAAATATTGCAATTTGATTTATCCTTTACAAGTTCTATGATGAAATGATGTGGCAATTCAATGTGCTTAAAGTAGATATTGAACACTGGATTTTTCATCATAGCTATGGTTGGCATGTTATCACTCATTCTGAATTGATGATATAAAGCCACTGTTTTTTATTTCTTTGAACTCCAAGAAATCACCTTTGATCTAAGACTGAACATGTGCCTTGATGTACTTTTTTTTGAGGAAAAAGAATGACAAAATTTACAAGTTTTTTTTTTTTTAATTTTTTTATGTATTTACAGGCAATACCAAAACTCCTTTAGTCCTTTACATTCCCATTTATTTCCTGTTTATCCTTTCTTTTCACTACAAACATCATTCTGGTTCTCTAACAATGTTGGCCCAAAACAATTGATTCTGCTAATTCCTTGACTCGCTAGGGCATCAGCCATGCTTTGTTCTTCTTAATCATGATCATGGTAATTTCCTCATTCATTGCCTTTTTTTCCAAATTTCTATTTTTGCTCTTCTTTTAAGTTTTGAGGTTCACAAACAAGAAAAGCCATATCACATGCTTCATAATTTTTCATAAGACATGATTACCCTTAACTTTGACGGCTGTGCCTTAGGAAACCTTGGTTCTGCTGGTATTGGAGGTATAGTAAGGACGAAAGGGGCAATATATGCTGGACTTTTAGTGGCCCAATTGGTTTGGCCGACTCCACAAAGGCTGAAGTGATGGCTGCTCTCACTGGAATCAGGATAATAAAAAATTTGGGAATTCAGAATTTGATTATTTCGGGAGATTCAGAAAATACGATTAAATGGTGGAGAGACAAAGAGGGGGGCCCTTGGAGACTGAATCATTATCTGACAGAGGCTTGGGATTCTTTGAGTTGTTTGAATGTTAACATAGTCTGGATTCCTAGGGAACAGAATCATACTGCAGATGGCCTAGCTAAATTTGGTGTGTACTGGGAGCAATTGTATAGCGACAAGCTTCCTCCATTGTAACTAGTAGGGGTTCTTCCCCTGCTCTGTATATCTCCCCTTGTTCCCTCTCTTTTTCTTAATGAAATCTGGTTAAATTTTCTCAAAAAAAATCTAGGAGGTACAAGGGTCAGCTAATTGCATGGTTTACGCATTGGCAAAAGAAAGGGTAGTGAGCAATAAGTTATTTTGGGCTCAATTGTAAGTAAAATGAAAGGGAAGACCGGAAGAGGTAGTAGTGATTATTCTCTCTAAAGGGTGCATGCAAACTTTGTACATTGTTACTTCTTAAAATTAATAAATTTGATGGTTATAAAAAAAAAAAAAACAATGGAATGCAGGAATGTTCAAAGGCACAAAGTCGGTCAAAGGAAGCACTAATTAAGACCATTATGGTTAGAGTGGCACATTGGGTAAGATCATTGTTTATTTTTGACCAATTCCCAATCAATGAAATCATAAAATGTTGGCAAGTAATAGCTGGTACCTCATCCACTAGAACCCTAAGAATAACAACATAAAAACAGTACAGAAAATAAAACTCTACTACATATTACTGGAAGAAATTTGCTGGTGCCAAAAGTTTAGATGTAAATGGAAAATTAAGGAGATGGGATTATGGAAATACTAATTCTTCCATTTCCTAGCAAACAGGAGGAAGAAGAATTTCATTTCTAAATTGGTGATGGGTGGGAGGGAACTGAACAATCAGGAGGAAATTGTTTAGATCATTGTTGATCATTTTAACTCTCTCTCTCTCTCTCTCTGTTTGTGTATGCATGTATCATAGTTGTCAAAGGCAACGCCTAGGTGGGCGCCTAGGTGACTAGGCACTTTTCAAAGAGCGCCTTGCCCAAATTCCAGGAAAATATAATGATAAGCGCATGCTTAGGCGACTGAAACAAATATATAATACTTATTAAATAAAAACAAATATAATATATATATATTATTTTATTGGTTGGTTTTAGTTTTTATGATAGAACCTATTGCATGTTATCATGTTTTTGTTGTGAGGAAAATAAAAACAAACTTAATCTTCGAGGTTTCACTTTGACAAAAGAATTGAACTGAGGAAGAGGAAAGAACAACAGCCCCCCATCATTTCCACACAGTCTTCTAAGTCAAGGTGAGTTAATCTTCGTTTTGTTCTCTGTTTCCTTTCTTTCTGTTGGTTTAGAACAGTGGCTCTGCTCCCCTTCTTTTCTTCTTAAATTTCTTGCATTTTTTTCAGCTTTTTTTTTTCTCATTATTGGTGTCTGAAACAGGGGCTCCGCCCCTTCTTTTCTTCTTCATATTCTTCTTTTATTTTAGTATTTATTTTCACCAGCTTTTCTGGGTCTAGAACAGGGCTCCGCCCCCTACTTTTCTTCTTCGTTTTCTTCTTTTATTTTAGTATTTGTTCCCTAAGTTTTCTTGATATAAAACAGGGGCTCCACCCCCTTCTCTTGTTCTTAAATTTCTTGCAGTTTTTTTCACCTTTTTTTCTCATCATTGGTGTCTGAAACAGGGGCTCTGCCTTTTCTTTTCTTCTTCATATTTCTCCTTTTATTTTAATATTTATTCACCAGCTTTTCTGGGTCTAGAACAGGGGCTCTACCCCTACTTTTCTTCATTTTCTTATTTTATTTTAATATTTTTTCACCAGCTTTTCTGGACCTAGAATAGGGGCTTTACCCCCATCTTCTTCTTAGGTTCTTTTCTTTTCTTGGTCTAAAATAGGGGCTACAGCCCCATAGTTTTCAAGGCGCCAAAGTGAGGCTAGGTGACAGGAGGGGCGCCTAGTTTTCTACACGGGCACCTAGGCATTGCCTAGGTGATGGATTTTTTCATGTAGAAAACATAGATCCTAGGATAGTTCCATAGGTACCATAACCATATTTCCTTAATAATTATTCATAATTTTCATAAGAAAAGTATAGAGTTCATGTTAAAGTTTAGAAAATCAACATATCATGAGAAGAAAAAGAAGGAAAAGAAAATTTAAAAAATATAGGGGCTGAACCCTTATTTTTGTTGTAGGGAAAGAAGAAAAGAAAATGTGTTGATTAGACAAAATTTTAAGTTCTTACTTTATTGCTTCAGGTTTTGAAGTCTTTGAGGGTTTAATACAGCATTTACCAATGTTTGTGTTGATTAAACCCTAACAAATAAGAAAATAATAAAAAAGAAATTAGTATATAAACACAAAATGAATATTTTAGTTTAATAATGTCTATTTTATAATTATAATGTCAAAAAGTAAAGAATAAAAAAGTATTTTATAATAGAAAGTACAAAACTGCTTGGCGATTAGGCGAGGTGAACCTCAAAGGGCACCTTGTCACCTAGGCATTGCCTTGACAACTATGTACAGCCCCCTTCAGTTCTTTTAAGTTTAACCTATAAGTTGTAACTCTAATATTTTGTTTTGCCTACTTGAAGCAACATTGTAAGAAACAGAAGCACAAAAGTAAGTGCAGAGGTATAAAACCAAAAAACTAGTTCAGAAGGTGCAGAAATCTATTGGCTTCTTATTTTTAAATTCCGTCACCTAGGCGAGGGCTAGGCGCCCACCTAGGTGCCTGGGCCATGGTCGTCTAGCCTCGCCTTGGCACCTTGAAAACTATGGTATGTATGTATGTATCCCCTCCCAGGCTGGAGGTGGTAGGCTTAAAGTGGCCTTAAAGATCTAAGGTCACAGGACCTAATGGAGTTCCTTTGGGATTCTATCTAGATTGTTGAATGTCTCGTAGGAAGATTTGAAGGGTGTTTTATGGATCACTGTTTGAGAACAATAAAACAGAGGAGCATTGGTGGAAGAACGAAGAAGTCATGGCAGCACTTGAGACTCCCCTCTGCTACGCAATGAGGCACTCTTCTACCTTTCAATCCATGAAACAAATGGGATGTGAAGAACATGGAGAGGCTTGGGAAGGACAAGCAAGGAGTTAAGGCATGTTAAAGTTCCAAACAAACAGGATATAGTGGGTATTTCTCTAGTGAAGGCCACTGACAATGAGGTATTTTACCCTGTCAAATTTGCCAATATTCTGTAAACATAGTACCAAAATCTGATACTGAAGTTCTTGAGAAAAGCGATACTCAAATAATCACAAAGAATGATACATTGAGACTATAAAAAAGAGAACAATGCATTGAAAGAGGATCAGTGATGCAGTAGTTAAGGCCACTAGACAGCCTGACAGGTACAACAGAAGAGACAGGACAGCTTGTCTGTTCAATTCATCCAACCATCTTGAGGGAATTCTTATCAAAAAGATAGAAGATGATCAGAAAAATTTAGATCAAGCTAGTGTTTTGATTAAGGTTGTAAATCATTTTTGATACAAAAAAACAATTAATTAAAAATAAAAGAAAATTTTCAAAAGAAGAAAAAAAAAAGAAAAGTTCCATCAGTTGGCTGCATTGGAAGAAATTATGAGCTATCACCCATAAACAACAGAAGATACTATGACAAACAGGTCCCTAAACATCATCGTCTAAAATTTCAAATAAAGACCAATATCCAGATACAAAAAAAGATTCATTCGCATCTTTTAACTCTGGATTCACCAATCACCAATCAATAATGAGATCAATGATATTAGCAATTATATGTTTCTTATACATTGTGGTTGTTTCTTTCCTTCCAAACACCCCAAAACCTCAACATAATTTTGCTTTCTTTCCATCCAACAACCTAGGCCATAAAACAAAAGCTGTTCTGAAGATGAATAGGCATGAACATGGGTTGTCTGAACAAAGCAAAGAAATATGACCACATGAAGATATTCCATTTGAATGGTGGAGTTATAAACATAGGTTTGTTGCAGAAGGTTTTCTTGGAGGAGAATCTAGAGAAAAAAGGAGCTTACCATCCAATAGTTGTGGATAAAATGACAAGAGGACTGCATTTGTTGAAGAAGATTTAAGAGAAATTTTACAAATTTTTACAGGATAAGTCCACTGGAAAGCAAGGGATTGGGCATCAAGGATTAGCATAGAAAATAGTTGGCTGTTGGTGGGAAGGATAAAAGACATCTTTTAGTGACAGTGGTGGGCATGATTCTGCGGATGTTGGTAGTGAAATGAAAATGCAGTAAAGTGATCAGAAAGGAAAGGAATAGTGAAAAACAGTAGTGAAAATTGAAAAAATGTATTGATGCAAGAGAAAATAGTCAAAACTTAAATTTTCTAAAACTTTTATGCATTGTTGTTTTTTTGACAGCAGGGGTATATGTAGTCTTGGTGTTTAACCTTAGATTTTGATTTGTGTAGTCATAGCAAGTTGTTTTTATAATTTCAAAGTCATAGGTTATGTAGTTTAGGAATCATTAAACTTCTTATGATGATGGGAATTCTATAATTTTTTTCCCAGTTCTAGAAGGATTAGCCACCCTAATATTGTCTATATTCATATGTAAAGTGCAAAAACGTGAAGATGATGGATTGATAGAATTTATTTGAAATCTTACAGCTCATGGTACATGTGATGAGTGATTTCCATGCCTTAGAATAATTCTAGGGACCCTCTTTCTCTCTCGTCTATTTAATTTTGCAAGTGGCTATTACACCCATCAAAAGCCATAAGTTTTTCATCAAAACGCATTCATTCTAAATTCTCAAAGGATTTTAACTAACCTAGGTGGGGTTTTCTTTATTTTCCATCAAAGCTCAAAATTTTTCCATTTTATCTATTTTCATGTTTTTGTGTCTAAGATCTTTGGTTACTCATGATATTTGGATGCGCTAACAGATCTTTACAACTTTTTATCCTTTTGAATATCATCTAAAAGTTCCACCTAGAACCTTATACTCAATAGTTTTTGGGTTTTCTTCACAAAGTAACATTTTTGCCCTTTTATGCAAGATCTCTGAACCTTAGCGTCTCTCTACAACTATGCATTCTAACCTTACCTACAAATTTTCATTAAAAAAATCCAATCCTTCACCTTTTTTACCGAATTAAAAATTCCTCACCATCTTGGGACAAATTTGCAATATTCATGTCATAATTGTCGCTCTATGGCAAGATTTCATACTGTGGCTCATGAGTTTAACCTCATAATAATTATTGCAGTTTTATATTGCCCTTGTTTTTAAATACAGGCACAATGGTGCTCTTCCATGTTATTTTCTTTGGTAATGTCAGAATAGTTTTGCATTAATCACAGACTTATTTGGACATCAATGAGGAAAATCCTGTAATAGAGCATCTGGATATATGCAGGTAGTCCCATTGAGATTATTTAAAGTTTAAACACATGGAAAGCAGCACTAATAGCAAACTGAATTGGCATTAAGATGTACCCCTCTATATATATGCATATAATGCAACACACTTTTGGATAATGAGGTGGATTTTTTTTCCTCTTTTTAGGAAGTAGTGACAAATCTACTCCAGAAGGTGATGGCTTGAAAGGAAAAGATCCTGGCTCTGATGGCAATAAATCCAATGAGAGTACCTCCCATAAGTCGCGTATAATCTCGGACTGGAGAACTTTCAGGGCAAACCTTGTTGCCCGCGAACAGGTAAATTATGACATTTCTCCCCTATTGAGATTGTGAAAATCTATTAATAGAATGGTCATGCACATAAAGATTAAGAAATTGCATATTTGAAAACTTTGATAGTGAGAAGGTATAGAGTAAATACACTTGGTATTTGTTAATTTGAAAAATCTAATGTGACAGTGGCAGTGTCATTTTTTTAGGTAAGGAGAGCAAATTACAGACAAGGAAAAAAAAACCACCACACAGAAAGAGAAAACAAGCAAAGAAACAACCTAATCACCATTTTGATTTGAGGAACTGGCCAGGTCTTCATCCAGAGAAGACGACAGCCAATCTGGGGGAGAGCTCCAGACAGGGGAAACCCCTTCCTTACCTTTCGAAGCAAGAATGTGAGCTGACCAATTATGATTCTGGCTAACACAAGCATGCTTGATGTTTAAACCTGATAAGCTGTAGATACCATTCAAGATCGGCCACGCTTCAGGGGAGCAGTTAAATGATTTGAGATTTATAAGCTTTACTATTGAACTAGAGTCACAGAAGATCAGAATATTCTTCACACCCCTATAAACAGCAGCTTGACAACATTCTTTAATAGCAGTAATTTCAGCATACTCAGCTGACTTGGCTTTACATAGACCACAGCTAGCTAACAGAAAGGAACCAGAATCATCTCTTACCATGAAACCAAAATCACTAGAACCCAACCTGGAGAAGCTCCCATTAGTATAAGCTTTACAAAAAGATCCCAAAAAGGCAAAGATATAAAGTCTCGATTAGAAGGATGACTAGGAGGCAAGCAATCTGTTGATTCTGGCCGGGAAACTTTCAGAACTTCCTTCATCAACCTGTTCACAGATAAGATGGTGAAAAAAGCATTAGGAATCACTCCACTGAAAACAAAACCATTTCTAGCCTTCCAAATCAACCACAACATAATAGCTGAATAATCTAGAGCATGAGGTTTTATCTTTGGGGGAACTTTAAGCGCCCAAATTTTTTTTCTAATGAGCCTGAGGCAGAGGTGCAGAGGCTCTTTCATTATCTTGAGGAGCATTCAACATAAAAGCCAGATGATAAGCTGATTTGACTGAGATCCTACCTTTAGCATCTGGAGACCAAAATAACTTATCCTCACCAAACCCTAGGAAGGTCCATCTCAATGATCCTCTGGGAAATTGCACTATCAAAATGGGCCTGAAATGAGTTCCAATTATGAGATTGGTGATCGATTAAATCACTAACCCATTTCACTTGATCAGAATTTGGTCTTGGGCCAATTGGTTTAAAGGAAGGAAGACCAATTAGCCATGGATCATCCCAGATGCTTGTGTTTTCCCCTTTTGCGATACTCCAACAAGCCCCTTCTCTTAGGATATCCCTACCTACTAGAAAACTTCTAAATCCCTATGAGCAAGAGGAAGGAGCTTTTGCATTCCAATTTTTTTTTCCCTTTCAGATACCTTCTTTCAATGGCTTTAACCCAAAGATTCTCCTTGCTGGTGAGGGATCTCCAAACTAATTTTGCTAGCAGGGCTAAGTTAAACACATGAGGATCTCTAAAATCTAGGTCTCCACTAAATTTTCTTTTACAAACCTTTTGCTAGCTAACCCAATTGATTTTTTTTATGGGAATTGGATGCCCCCCACATAAACTTTCTCTGAGTCCTGGCTAGCTGAGCATAGATGCCTTTTGGAATTAGGAAGCAGGACATTGCATGGGTAGGCATGGAGGTTAAGACAGATTTTATCATTACCTCCTTGGTGTACATTGGAAGGCAGATTTCCATCCATTTGCTTTGACTTTCATCCTTTCACATAAGTAATTGAAAATTCCTTTCTTTGATTTTCCAAAAGAGAATAGAAGCCCAAGATAGGAAGAGGGATGCTTCACAATTTTAATTCCCATAATTTTAGACAATCTTTTGCTAGCTTAGGATGCATGTTTGGGACATGCAGGATTGCCCCTCCTTCAATGTTTGCATTTGAGAAAATGTAGGAGTCATCTGCCAAAAACAAATGAGTAATGACAGGCAATATTGGTTCGTCTTAATGCCAGCAATAGCACCAGAAGAGTGCATCTTATTTATTTATTTATTTTTGATAATAACAGAAAAAGGAAATTTTATTAAAATAAAAACTAACTTATAGCCTGGTATAAAGATTACACCCTAAACCATTACAAAAAGCTTTCCAGATTATATTCTCGGATCTCAATTACTCTGGCGTCTTATTTATTGCCAGAGACAGGACCTCAAAGCAGAGTGAAATAGATAAGAAGATAGTGGGTCCCCTTATCTTAAGCCTCTTGAGTGAGAGAAATTGGTCTCTTGGGCTACCATTCACTAGGATTTGAAAAGACACTGATATTATACATTCCATGACCCATTGAACAAATAGATCACCAAATCCCAACTGACTTAAATCATTTTTAACAAAACTCCATTCTACCATGTCATAACCTTTGTTCATATCCAGTTTAATGGCCATGAAATTTTGCTTTTGCATGGTAGTTTTCATAAAATGTATGATTTTATGGGATATTAAAACATTATCAAAATCATTCTGCCAAGCACAAAAGCATTCTGATTTAGGCTAATGATCATGGAAAAAAAGAGCTTCATTTTTGGCAATTATCTTGTAAATGGAGTTGCACAAACTTGTAGGCCTGAATTGAGTTGCAGTCTCCAAGTTCTTATATTTTGGAATTAGGGCCATGGAAGTTTTATTGATATCTTTATGCATGACGCCATTTTGGAAGAAATCCTTCACAGCTGCAACTAGACGACTCCCAACAACTTCCCAATGTTGTTGAGAAAAGGAATTTGGAAACCCATCCAGGCTTGGAGCCTTGTGAGGGCTCATTTGGAATAAGGCTTCTTTTATTTCTTCTTCCTTTACTTCATATTGCAAACCAACATTATCTTCTTCAGATAAAATTGGATGAATCGAGCCCAGAAGTTCAGCCCAATTCTCCTCATCATCTTTTAAAGCCACTATTCAGTTTTGGCTCTCCTCAATGTGGCTTAGTGGAAAAATCTTGTATTTTTATCTCCTAGGTTCAGCCAAGATTGACAAGACTTTTGAGCCCATAAAATCTGTTCTTTCTTTTTTTGATGAATGAAGATAATTTATTAATTCAGAAAAAAAGGCAGTACAGAGAACCCAAAAGAGGCACGAGCTGTTACCTCTTCAGAGTAGTATTACATCAAAATAAAAACAGAATTAGCCATAAATACAATTACAAAGCAGCCCAAAATAAATTTTCCCTTGTAGCCCCCTGCTTAGCTAACCCATCCGCTAAGGTGTTTGCTGATCTTCCCGCCCAAAGAGAGGTAACAATCATATTTCTTGTAAGCCAGTTGACTTTCCTTAATAAGTCTTTGTGTCGCCACATGGCTATAGCTGGGTCTGTCAGCCATCCCACAACAATTTGAGAGTCTCCTTCAACTACCAAGTGCTGAACTCCTAATTGTTCTGCAATCTGAGTACCTTGTACCGCCACTAAAATCTCAACTCTATTAGAGTCTCCTATTCCCACGGGGCCTGAAAACAAGGCTAATGTATTGCTCTCCGTATCTCTCAGCACCCCTCCTATTCCCGATGGGCCTGGGTTTCCTTGGCTGCTGCCATCAAAGTTCAGCTTTACCCATCCTTCAGGCAGAGGGGTCCACACTGCAGATTCCCTGTCCTTCCTTGTATGGCTGCTAGCCACCACTATCCAATTTCTCCAAATATCATAAAAGGAAAAAGTATGAAAGAAGTCCATAGTTCTCAACCAATGAATGGCCCTAGTCAAGATACAATCCTCAATAGCCCGAATGCTTCTTTCCTTTTCCTTGAATATCCTTGCATTCCTTTCTTCCCAAATTGTCCACAGTGCGGCTTCTCTAATACATCTCCACATCATTTTTCCTTTTGTTGTAGGCCACACAAAAAAAGAAGGATCGAACAACTGACTTAAAGTCCGTGGACAAATTCCACTTGCACCCAAACAAAGAAAAAATCCAACTCCAAATAGCTCTAGAAAAGGAACAAGATACAAGTAGGTGGGAGCAATCCTCACAACTAGCTTTGCAAAGTACACACCAGTTAGGGGACAAACACATGAAAGGCCTTTTCTTTTGCAAGCAGTCCAAGGTATTAATCTTTCTATAAAACACCTCCCAGCAGAAAATAACAATTTTAGGTGGAACATGTCTATACCAAATCTCCTTGGTTGGAAAACTCCACCGACTCAGGGAAGAGCAAAGGGACTTAAAAAAGGAAGCACAAGAGGAGTAACCTTTTGGATTAGGGGACCATAATCTCACATCCACACTAAGAGGGTCCAAAAAGACACTGCCAAGAAGAGACAACAGATCTGAAACATTGTTAAGTTCATCATCCCTCAAACCTCTCCGAAAGCCAAAATCCCAAGTTAAGGACGAGGGTGATATAGGAGATGGCAGAAAGTGAGAGATAACTTTTTCCTTGTAAAGGGAAATAGAATAGAGAGACGGGAATTGGTCCTTTAGAGCAACAGTCCCCACCCAAGTGTCTTCCCAAAATAAAACAAGGTTACCAGAATTGACATTATACTTGACAAAGTTGAGAAATTGAGGGAGGATACTTTGGATTGCTTTCCAAGGAGATGCCAACGTTGCTTGTCTTGATACACCTGCATCCCATCTGTTTTCCAGTCTTCCATGCATACTAGCTATCACTTCATGCCACAACCTCTCCCTTTCTCTAGGCCACCTCCACGATCATTTTCCTAAGAGGGCTTTATTCTTGAGAGTTAACCTACCCTAGTCCACCTTCCTCTTTGCTCCTACAGACTATTTCCCAATTAATTAAATGATCTTTCTTTTCCTCCCTTGGCTCCCAAAGAAAATTTCTCATTAATCTATCCAGCTTCTTAGCCTCCCTATTAGGAATCCTAAAAATGGATAAGAAATAGACCAGTAGGTTCGCTAGGGTGGCTCTCAATAAAGTCACTCTACCCCCTATAGAGGATATAGTTTCTTTTCTAAGCAGCTAATCTTTTCTCAAACTTTCCAAAACTGGGTTCCAAAAACTACTCTCTTTTGGGTTAGCTCCTAGAGGGAGACTAGACTTGTTCACGGGCCAGGCTTCGGGCTTGACTTTCACTGTGTCAGGCTCGGGCTTCAGGCCGGGCCCCATTCAAAATTTGGCAAAAGCCAAGCCCGAGCCCAGCCCATGAACAGGTTTAAGGGAGACCTAGGTATTGCAAGGGCCAAGAAGAAACGGGACAACCTAGACAATCTACCACAGATTGAATAATCTCCTCATTCATATTGACACCTACCACAACTTTTATCCAGGTTTATCTTCAAATTGGAGATCTTCTCAAAATGTTGTAACAATGCTCTAAGGTTCCTCACTTTTTGCTTGCCACCTCCTTCACAAAATATTATGATATCATTAGCAAACTGTAGATGGGTTACCCGACATTGTTCCTTCCTATCCTCCAACCACTCACTTCCTCTTCCCTATCTGCCTTAGAGATCAATCTACTGAAAACATCTTCCACTAAGGTGAAAAGAAACGGAGAGAGTGGGTCACCTTTTCTAAGGCCTCTACAAGCTGGAAAAAAGTCTTTGACCACCCCATTAATCAAGACTGAGTAATCTCAGGAACTAATACAGCCCTTTACCCAGTTGCACCATCTATCTCCAAAGCCATAACACCCAAGTATCTCTAGTAAAAAACTCCAATCCATGAGATCATAAGCCTTCTCTAAATCTAGCTTACATGCAAAACCTTGATTCCCCGACTTTCTCATGTCCTCGACACTCTCATCTGCTATTAATATCTGATATGTTATTTGCCTTCCTTGCACGAAAGCACCTTGTGCTTGACTAATGACGGATGGTAGTACTATTCGGATTCTCATAGGCAACACTTTAGCCAGGATTTTATAGATGCTAGTCACCAGACTAATCGGCCTATAATCCTTAGGGTCCTTTGCATCTATCTTCTTTGGGATTAGGGCTAAGAAGGTTGCATTAACTCCAGGGCTTACCTTTTTTTTATCTTCAATTCCTCATTTAATTGGCACTCTAATTCTCTCACCTTGGATTGACTATAAGAACTTCCAGGTTGGTTCCTTTGTATGCTAAGGGCCAGTTGAAGAGCTTTGGTTCTGTCCTCGACCTTCCCAAAGACCTTGTTCCATTTCAAAAGTTTTGGTTTCTACTTCCTACAGTTTTTAACCACCAATAATTGACTTCTATCTTATCCTCTTGAGTTCCAGGCTTCCTTTATTAGATTTGCACAATCTTCATGAGTACTCTATAGGTTTTCAAATCTAAAAGGTCTTTTGAGCTTACCCAATAGGGGAGAGGTATCCAAACATATAGGTATGTGATCCAAGCCACCAATGGACAGGTTGACCACTCGAGCCTCCTGAAAAGTTTCTAACCATTGACTATTTGCCATTAGCCAAGTCAAAATTTTCTTTAATATTTCCTTTGCCCTCTCTGTTATTTGCCCATGTAAACTTGGGTCCATGGCTAATAACTAGCTTCAGAACCAAGGATCTCAAAACCTTCTTGTGCTTCTTCAACATAGAAGAAGTAATCAGCTCTCCACCACATTTATCCTCTCTTCTAAATATCATATTAAAATCCCCTATGCAGATCCAAGGCCCAGAAACCAGACTTGCAGTTCTCTGCCATAACTCTAGGAATTCTTCCTTTTTCTTTTTATCTAGCTCTCCATAAACAAAGGAAATCATAGACAGTTCCTTTCCTTCCTCTACCACAGCTGCTGTGATCATTCTCTCATTTGTCAATTTGACTTTTAACTTCCAGGTCCAGATTCTAGAAAACTGCTAGACCTCCAGATAATCCCATCACATCAACTCCCCAACACTCCCAATCTCTAACCTATCTTAGTTTTCTTTTGCAAATTAACAACATAGTTGTCAAGGCAACGCCTAGGTGACAAGGCGCCCTTGGAGGCTCGCCTTGCCCAGTCACCTAGCAGTTTTGTGCAATGGGTTATAAAATACTTTTATATTTTTAATTTTTTGACATTATAATTATAAAATAGACATTATTAAACTAGAATATTCATTTTATGTGTTTATATACTAATTTCTTTTTATTATTTTCTTATTTGTTAGGGTTTAATCAATGCAAACATTGCTGACTGCTGTATTGAACCCATGGTTCAAAGTATCGATACACCTCTGTGTATCGTTAGAAGTGTATTAGTACTTATAACGATACCTCCCCCTTTTTTTATTTCTTTGGTTTTCAATTTCATTTTTAAATATATATATTATTTTAAAAAAATGGGTTCCTGAAAATACCTGTAAACAGGTGTATCAAGACCCCAAAGATACAATACAATACACCCGATACAGGGCATATCATATCAAAATTTTGATCCTTGATTGAACCCTCAAAAATTTCAAAACCTGGACCAATAAACAACACATTTTCTTCTTCCACATCTTCTTCTTCTTCCACCTTTTCTTTTCTTCTTTCCTATAACAAAAGTAGGGGTTCTGCCCCTATATTTTTTGAATTTTCTTTCCTTTGTTCTTTTTCTTCTCATAAAATGTTGATTTTTCTAGACTTATGAAATTTATACTTCTCTTATGAAAATTATGAATAATTATTAAGGAAAGATGGTTATGGAACCTAGGGAACTACCCTAGGATATATGGTTTTACTTAAAAAAAATCCATCGCCTAGGTGACTAGGCAACAAGGTGACCCCCTGTCGCCTAGCCTCGCCTTGGTGCCTTGAAAACTATGATTAACAAAGAGCATTTTGTTTCCATCAGAAAGATTTTATTAGGCTTTACATCATTAGAGACTCTTTTAAGGGCCTGGACTGTCAAGGGAGAGCCCAGTCCTTGACAGTTCCAACTTAGGGCTAATATTGGTCCCTTGGGGGCTGAGAGAAGGCAGCCACCCGCACCCTTCTATTAATAGCTGGATTTGAATAACAAGAGGACATCAAGAACAACTCAATACATCTCAACTCCCCCAACAGCATAGTGACTCTTTTGTTCTTTATTCTCTGATTCTCACACAAAATTTCCAAAATTTCTTTGATGCTCTTCCTCTGTTTCTCTTTCTTTTTTTTTCAATTCCTTTTGAAAAAAAAATGAAGCATTCTATTAATCCCATCGTTCAATTTTGATTTGCAATTTTCCTGCCTCTACCCTTGTTTTCTTTCACAAACTTTCTGTAATTTCCTTTCTTATATAATTGTTTTTTACCACTCGGGGAAATTTGTGCATTCATGTTACTGGCTACTTGAAACACCAACAGATGCATTGGTATTATCAATTAAATAAAAACATCTTGCAAAAGTTAACCAGTACGAAGTCCATACCTCCATTTCCCCTGTTGCATTCTCTTCACTGATCTGGTTCGTTGCAGCTGGTTCTGCATAGATGTCCATGTTGTTCTGGGTATTTATTTGACCACTTTCTTTTGGCACTATCTTCTCTTTCCATGCCCCACCAGCTCAGAAAAGCTCGGATGGTTGCTGAGTTTTCTCCCCTTCCACCGTTCTCTCGCTGTCAACAGTCTGAGAGTCAGGAACAAAATCTGTCTCATCCAGATCGATTCCAATCTTTCTTTTTGCTCTTTGGGTCAACCAGACTTTCTGCATCACTTGAGCTCGAAGACTCCGGTCGAGCTCTTTTCCGACCCGCATCCATTACCATATCCTGTTCCAAATAGCTTAATTGCTCACTCAGCCGTCACCTAATCTTTCTTTATTATAGCCAGCACTATTCCCAACTTGTGATTAACTGAATCACTCTGATCAGATTTTCCAGTCCCCTCAACTTTGCAACCTTTATTTGCATTTTGTACTTTGTCCTCTATTAACTGAGTTTGTCTGGGGACTTGTTCAAATTGGTCTCCTATTCTGAGAGCTGTTTTAGGCCTTACCCATGTGTACCTTGCTCAATCACCACAGTGAAAGTTTGGCATTACTTGTGAGAATCCAGTCCCTCAACTTGCCACACTGGATTGCCTGCCTCCATTGTAACTACTGACGCTATGACCAATCGACTTGACTGGTGACAGCATGATTTCGAAACTTGTGCCTGCATGGAACCCCGGCCTGATGGGGCTTGCCAGAGAAGAGACCTCAGAAAACAGTTGACGCTGAACATTGTTGTTTCCTTTTGCTCTGATCAATTCCCCTTCACGTCTGTCTCTTTGTTCCGTCTTCCGCTGTTTAGAGGTTGAACTTTGACAGACAACTATCTGTTTCAAACCTGGAATAGCCCAACCTTCTGTTCTGTTCAGCCAGGCTTCCCTGTGACTCGCTGCTGTCTCTTCATTACTGATAAATTTCTGTTCTTCACTTCCGACCTCCTCTTTGAGCCAGGGACCATAACCTTTGATTTCCATTCCTATCTCTAGTTTTTGGGTGTCTACTATGTTATTTGCTTGATTCACCAGATGTGCCCCCAAGAACTGTTCACAGTTCTCCTGTTGATGGCCTATCTTTCCACACTTGTAGCAGAACACCAGTAGCCTCTCGTACTGGATCGGATACCATTTATTCGTTCCATTTGAGAGTATTCTACGAACAACACACACTAACAGTTTAAAGATGCGAATTTCCACCCTTACCCTGAGAAATAATCCAGCAAGGTGGGCTACCAGAAGTTGAGCATTTTAACAGTGCAGATCTAGGAGAAAATTTCTGGGGTGTTCTTGAGATCCCAGCCTGTATAAACATGTTTTCATAGCTTTGGTCGGGTGTTACCTTGACACCTATTAAAGTTGTATCTTCTTTTTTTTTTAATAAAAATTTTCTTCTTTATTCATTGAGAAAAAGGTGGGCATTCTCCGTTCCTTCTGTTTTCCTAACTCGAGTTGTGATTACTTCACTTACCTGTCTACCGAGATTTTCTCCAATGGCTTTGGTCATGGATTCCACCGGTAGATCTAAAATCCTGATCCAAAACTTCATTTTGTTGGTGATCATTTCTTGGATATTCATTTCTGGCTCCCATTCTTTCCGCAACAGGGGATACTCCTTTATCAACCACGGTTAGAAACTCCATTTTATCTTTGGCTTTGAATCTGAACCTTAGAATGTCACCACTGAGCATCTTGACCTTGTATCCCCTTTCTAATTTCAAGAGGTTTTTTGCCCTCTCAAGGGTTTCCTTTACACTGGGTTTCTTATCAGAGATTTTTTCCGAACAGTTTAAATTTTTCGTATGCCATGTTCTCCTTGAAATCATCTCCCCAATCTGCGTCATTCTGCTTTGCCCCTTCTTTTTCCTGCTCCTCTGAAGAAGACAACATCAGTCCTTGCTGGATCTTTCACTTGAACTCTCTCTTCCTTTCTCTTTCTATCAGGAAAGATTTACTGTTTTGCACTTTTGCTGAAACCTAGCTCTTCACAGAGTACTCAAAGGTGAGCCCCCTGTTCCGTGGCAGTGGTCATTGCCATTGGACAGTCTAATTGAAATACACAGTTCAACATGATGTTTAAAATAAATATTGTTGTAGGTAGGGATGCAACTTGGGTGGGCTTGGGTTGGGCTTTTGTGAAAATTTGAATGGGTCTGGCCCAAAGGCCCAAGTCTGAAGCAGTAAAAAAATTCTTACTCGGGCCAATGCAAGTTGCACCCCTAGTTGTAGGTAGCCTCTATACTTGATGCTGACTCTGATACAATTTGACCATAATATGTGAATATTATGGTGATCTTCATGCTGGCCAAGTCCATAATTGTAGACATCTTTATATGAACTTAAACAATCTAATTTTATAGTCATTTTTTTTGTAGTTTTAATGGTCATTTACTACAAAAATGGCTCCTTTTGTTGTTTGAGAAAGATATGTTTTGTGTTTTGATAATCAAATTTTCCTTGTTATTATGGTATCTTTTCAACTATTTAGAGCCATGTTATTGCATGCCTTAAGAGTACCCTTCCAAATTGAATATACATTTCAATATATATATATATATATCAGTTTCACAAAGATACAAATGCTAAACTACATAATACACTGGTATTCCATCATCTTAACATCACATATCAAATGTATTGGTATATCTTAGTATTCATCATGCAATACAGGATGTGAAGCTCTGATCAATTATGATACCCTGCCAGATACCTGTACATGCCTAGTGTACTACTGGTGTCAGTCCTGTTGGATACATATCAAAATCGCATAGTTACTTCTAATGTACTATATAACATCAAAAAATATTTTAATTGGTATATTTTAACAAATTATATTATTAAAAAATCTACACATGTTTTGAAATTTAATTAAACTTGGCAAGATAAGCGTCACTTTGTGTTTGTTTGGGCCAAGTGATTTGGCCCTTGCTTTGTCTGGTCCATCTTTGGTTTTGTGGGCCTCTTCTTATATTTCTATTTTTTTTCTTTCTTTTAATGAATCATACTTTACCCTTTTCAAAAGAAAAAAAATGAAAAAAAGATTAGCTTCAAAAACTAGAGAGATAAATCCATGATATAAGCATATTAAATTGGCATACACAAATTCATATTTGTGTTCGGTATTTTAGAAAATGGAGAGTTGTATCCCTGTTTCCTATATCCATGTCCATGTCCGTACCCATACCTGGGCATCATAACTTCACAAGTAATAATTATTAAAGAAAATGAATTTATATTCTGAGGACTGATAGCATGCATCAGGCTAACTTCTGTACCAATACAGACAGAGTATGCCCAATGGAAAATTTAAGATTATTATTGTAGTGGGTATCTTCATGGATCCTGATGCAGTTGGGCTGGAACAAACTATCACAAGACAGAGAGAGAGAGAGAGAGAGGAAGAGAAAAGAGAGAAATCCCAAGGAATCACTCTAGGGTTTGTAGGAATCACTCCATACAGCAAAACTTGCAACAGAGCTCTAAAGAAATCTTCATTTGCTTCAAAAGGAAGAGAACACATATATTTATAGAGTGACTTGTGTGGCCCGGAATACTGTTCACCGTAATTACAAAAAAGCCACTTCTGGTCTTGTGCATCAAGAAACATAATAACTTCCTACCTGCTAATGCAAATAAACTGAAATTTGAAAGAGAAACACTACTAATCCAGATGAACAAGATGCTATAGCCCAAGCTCACATGGGACTGGTCAAAATGACGAAAATACCCATACTGTCCAAATATACAGAAATATAGAAAATTTCAGAAAATTCCAAATTTGATTCTTCAGCTCCTGCATTATATCCCACCATGTTTGTAATAGCACTGAAGCTTGTTGATTCGGTTTTCCTCTAACAATGACTTTCTTTTCCTCCTTTCTCTTGGTTTAATTATCCTCAAAATTTTCTATAGGAATGACTTCCACGTGTTTATTTAGCAACGATAGTTGTAACAAGTTCTGTTGCTGCTTCAAGTATAATGTTTTTCAGCTTGTATAAGCATTAAACAGAAACCTTGTTTTTCATGTCCTTGCTTATCTTACCTACATTAGATTTTTCTGCTTATCCTAACAATAATATATGACTACATCATCATCATCATCTAAGCCTTATCCCAACTCTATGAAGGTCAGCCATATGAATCCTATTTCACCATTTCATTGTGTTAATGCCATATCCATTGTTAAGTTATTAGTGCTTAAATAATTTCTTATTACTATTTATCAATGCCCAGAAAACAAAGTCACCACTTTCCCTGTAGCATCCCTAAGCACAGCTCCAATTCCTGACAGTCCTGGATTTCCTATTGAGCTTCCATCAAAATTTAATTTTATTCTATTAGGCAGAGGGGGCAAGCAGTCCATAATTATTTTGTTCTTCACAGCAGATGAATTTGCTACTCCAAACCAAGCTCTGAGGATATCACCCACTGTCAACTTTTTGGAAAGCTTTTTACCCAGTTTGCTGTCTTGATCTTTATGCCTTCAACAATGTCCTCTAGGCTCCTGCACTTATCCTTGAATAATCTTTCGCTTCTTTCTCAAATTGTCCAGATAGTTGCTACCCCAGCTGCCTTCCGTTGTAGTTTTGCCCTCTTCATCGGTGCATGGTATTCATTGATTAACTTGAGATAATGCTCCCAAAGTGTTTAAGTTGGTTTCTCACATTACAAGTAAAATACATATTGCTTATATGATCTTGGCACAACAATGGTTGCATGATCTATTCACCTTTGTAAGCTATGTACCGGCCCATTTCCTAATGTTGTTGATGATTAGTATGAGTACAACCTCCAAAGTTAATGGGAAATTACACCGGAATCCTTCTCCAGGTGCAAAATGTAGATTCTGATTCTTCTGCTCAAGATAGGGTCTACCATGAGCCAACCAGGTCACTTGGCCTTAAATGGGCCCACCCAATTCCTGTACCTGAGACTGGTTGTGTTCTGGTTGCCACCGAGAAGCTTGATGGTGTTCGTGCCTTTGAAAGAACTGTTGTCCTGCTCCTCAGATCTGGAACCAAACGCCCGTATGAGGGACCATTTGGTGTCATCATCAACCGCCCGCTTCCCAAGAGAATTAAGCACATGAAGCCCACAAATCTTGACCTTGCAACTACCTTTGCAGATTGCTCTTTGCATTTTGGAGGGCCACTAGAAGCTAGCATGTTCTTGTTAAAGACCGGAGAGAAATTTCAACTTCCAGGTTTTGAACAAGTGATTCCTGGACTGTGTTTTGGTTCTAGAAACAGTTTGGACGAAGCTGCAGGGCTAGTAAAGAGAGGGGTGCTTAGGGCTCAAGATTTTAGGTTCTTTGTTGGATATGCAGGATGGCAGCTTGATCAGTTAAGAGAGGAGATTGAATCAGATTACTGGTATGTTGCCGCATGTAGTGCAAATTTGATTTGTGGGGGTTCACAGGATTCTTCATCAGGCCTTTGGGAAGAGATTTTGCAACTAATGGGTGGTCATTACTCAGAACTGAGCCGGAAGCCAAAGCAGGATGGTTCATGAAGGTATGTGCAAAATGAAATTGTACAGAGCGTTTGCTGAACTTGATTGGATAGATGCTACAGATCTTTTATGTAATGTATTATCTTAGTGAAGTGACTCTTTGTTACCTAGATGAAAATAGAACAGTAAAGGAAAGAGGTCAATTTAAGAATTTCTCTAGTGATTAAGTACTTAGTCTAGTTGTTGAAAGTTAAAAGGGCATTAGGCACCCAATGTGAACAAGTTGAGGTGCTTTGCTAAACTGAGAAGGGAACTAAAAGACTAAGGCCCTCCCCAGGGTTGAATCATTCAACCTGGAGATTAGACCAGCAGGATTTTTTTTTTTTTGGTAAAAGAGTTAAACCTTTTCTAATATTTATGCTAAATATTAAGACTACCCCTATATTTATAAAACGGATTAAGACCTCCCTGTTGGGTGATGTCATCAGACAAAGACCTCTCTTCGGTTAAAAACCCATCAAGATTCGTTTGAATGTTATATCACATGTGCCTGAAAATTTTTAAAACCCCAAAATGTCCCTCTAGCCATGATTTAGAAAACCACCTGAAATCGTAAAATTGTATTCACCTCCTTGTGCTTACGAATCATTCTCTTGCCATTGGAGATGGTATGCATTTTATTTCATCCAAAATCTTGGTAAATCCACTGCATATTACCTAGTGAATCCTCTCTTTTATTTCCCAAGTCTCATTTTTTTTTTCTCTTTATTTTAATCCCAAAACTAATAGGGAAGCCCTTGCTTCCCAAGGGCAAAATAGAAAAATGCCATTTGGAGATACAATAATAAATTAGGTTATATATTTTTAAATAAAATAACTATAACTATATTATTATGAATAATAAATAACTATAGTGGGTCCCAATCTGGCTTAGGGTTATCAACAAGTCACGACTAGGTAGAACCAGTCTTGAACCAATTATTTAATTGGGATCAAATCATAGACCTGATTATATTGAAAACAATAGTTAAAATAATACTAATTTATTTTTATGTTAACAAGTTAAACATTAACTAATATTATCTTATTTATTATTTATCAAATTTACTATTTTAAATATGAAACATGATACAAATTACAAGAAAGATAAAAAATTATATACTTCATAAAATATTTGGTTCCGGACCTGAATCAATTCTAGACAAGTAAGAATGAGAATCAACCCAATAATTGATCAAGACAAAATCATGGAACCGAAACTGTTGTAATTATGTTCAGTCAATTTAGCTCCATCAAGATAGACCCAACCCATTGGTTCAACCCTAGTTTTTCTTAAATAAATTAATGTTTATATAATAATTTAGTAAATTGAATAATAAAATAAATAAATAATTGAGATAGCCTATACCGATCCCATCCCAATAAACTTTTACTTATTATCTCCTATTTCCCTTTCTCTCTCTAATAATTTAGTAAATTATTTCTAAATAAATAAATAAATATTTAGATAATAATAATAAAATAAATATATGAATAAGTAAAAATTGAGATAGGGAAATAGGAGGAGAGAGGAAATCAAGAAAGAGTGATGGCATTTTATTTATGGGATGGTATTTTTGAGTGCCATAAAATCAATTACATAAGGAGGTTTGTCCTGTCATTTCTGTAATTTTTCAATATCATAGAGTCAAATACATGGCAAGGTAGGTTTGCCTTGTATGTGGCATTCTTGTAATTTTTGAATTCCACACTAAAGAGAAGAGAGAGAGAATAAAGGAGAGAAGGGAGGGAGAAACATGTGTCAATAATTTAGAGTATGTTTGTCAAGCCAAAAGCAAATTATGTGTCAACCTCCAAATGCCGCCGTACACCTTCTCAATGCTTTAAGTATATACTTATAGATTAGAGAGAGAAAGAAGAGAACTTTGCAGAACAAATATCACTAGCACCAACACCATTACAATAGAAGAACCCTAACATCCCATACTAAGTAGAAAGTAAACTCAAAGCACCGGCCAATACCCCTCCATCGTTCCATAAAACGTCATACCAGAAGTGACCGGAAGTTAACGATGAAGTTGGGCGGTGTAATCAATTCCAAGGTCCTTATTTGAGTAATCAATATCTCAATTAACAAAACTATATGTTATTCAAACTTTCACTAACAAAAGGAATATCAAACCATTATTGAAGCCATCCGGTTCTGATTTGGAGTGGGGAAATTAAAAATAAAAATACCCTCTGCAAAAAGAAAGGAAAAAAAGATGAGACGAATGGACTGAAGACTTCCATTCTAGTCTCTCAGAACTTGTGATTTGTGAATTTTGTTAGACTTGATCACAGGATTAGCCTTGGCGTGCATCTCCAGGTACCTGTGCTCTCCGCAGAGATTCTTGCACTTGCACTTGAAGTCTTGAACGATGGCAACAAAGCGAAGGATCTCAAAATAGAATAATTAACAGAAAATGAAGTGTCCGATTGTTGTTGATATTGTGATGTGGGATTAGAAGATTTTTTATTTATCAGTTTATGTGAAGTTACAATTACTTCGTTTTTCAGTAGGGCCATCCCGTCCTGACACTTTCGTTGGATTGCGGTTTCAGTGGTTTGGTTTAAAATTTTAAAGAATAATGGACAGAAAAGTCTTTTTACTGATTCTGTTAAATTTAACAGTATCTTATTATGACAAGGGAGGTTAAAGTCCTATGGGAAATAAGAGGGGAGGTTTAAGTCTTTTACTTTTTTTTTTTTGATCATTAACCGTGAATTTTATTAATGAAATGAAAGAAATCTCCTCAATCTCCGGAAAGGATAAAGAGAAGACAGCAGCACTCTGTCAGCTGCCAACATCATTTGCTTCAAATTACATCAATACCCAGTCCTGGTGTTCCCCAAAGAAATTGTTCCCTGGTTACACAATTAAATTAGTAGTTTTAGCTGTTTTGGGTATCTATTTGAACAAGCAATTAGGTTTGGATGCCAAAAATTAAGTACTTCACAGGTTTGAAGTGCAAGTGCTAGTGCAGAATCTGTGATTTCGGTCACAGGTTTGAAGTGGCAATTGAATTTAAGAGTGGAAGAGCTAAACAGAAGTTCGGTCTATCACTATCAGGTTTTGATCGTGATTTCTATTCCAGTGTGCAAGTTGATGGCCTCCTGCTAGCCGAGTCTGAGATGCTTAACTCGGCATCTCTCGTGGAACTACAGGCTCTCCATGGTATGGCCAGTACGCCTGCAACCTTGCACTGTCCCAACCCCTAAGTCCCTACTGACTTAACTATTTAATCTGATTATTTATATTTTTGGGAAAATCTACAAGTTTTATTGTCAAATATTGTGACATTTTGGGAGGAGTCTGGATCGCATTGAGAACATCTCCATACTTGTATGCTTTGATTCATGGAGAGATATTTCGAATGCACGGCTGCCAAGTGTTGTGATGACATGTGAGGACAATATCCGGATTCCTTGTCTTCATGCATGCCATGTATTTCTACTCGTCTCGTTATACATAATGCATGGAGATCCAAGTTTACTTGTGAGAGCTCATTAGACGGAATCTTAACCCCTAAGACTGTTTGGTTTGAAGGAAAAAAAGGAAGGGAAAGACAGGGAAACCTATACAAGGTTTGTAAAGGTTTCCTTATCTTTCCCTTCTGATGAGGGGTGATTTGACCCGACCTAATGAATAGAAGACACGTGGACGTGACCTTTCAGCCAGGCAATCACTCAACACTTCTCGCCACCTCGGCAGACCGGGCCACTTCGGGTACCTCAGTCACCTCGGACAGAACCAGAGTTGGGGGACCTCGGTAGCCACATGCACCAAAGTGAAACATAGTGGAATCTAGAAGCTTGCCAGCTGTCCCCGAGCCTTTCAGGATCATATTATGTAACTGTAGCACTTATCCTCATCCCGCCCAAATCGGATGGAAGCGATAAGCCTTATCAGCTAGTACGTTGGTCACCATCTAAAATGGAACGAACTCCTACCACCTGCTCCGAAGATCCCAGAGAGGCTCTTTTGGGCTCACGGCAATTCAACTATATAAGGGCATTGAATCCCCTTACACAAGGTACACGTGATTAAGTGCATTCTAGCTCTCTATTTTACTGATTTCCAGTTCGCATCTACTTACCGAGTACTAACTTAAGCATCGGAGCGACCTCACCGGGTTAGTCACCCTGGCTTCTCTAAACCTTCATTCTTGCAGTTTGGACAATCCACTTGGCAACCGACGTCCAAGCTGCCTTACAGCTAGGAGCATCCAAGTCGCGCATGATCAATTGGCGCCGTCTATGGGAAACAATCAAAAGATCAACCTTACATCTCGTTCATCACCTTATTCTCTTTCGATGGCATCCTCAAGCAACACTAGCAAGGGCGTCAATATGGGCGTTACTAGGGGGCAAGACCACACAGCAGAATACCCCCAAGGCTCCTCAATGACCATCGGACAATTCACTATTCCCCTTACTGCCTCGGGGATCCCAACTATTTCGATGCAGCAGACGAGTCAGCAACTGAATGTCCTGCTGCCCCAGGTGAGCACCACTTTTTCCGTTCCAGAGCCCTCAGTGGTTCCTCCTGGGGTTGGGCTCCACCAGTTCGACGACCTGGTCCAGAGCGTTCGAACTATGCATATTCAGATGTAGCAGATACATCAATTCCAACAACTTCAGCAATATTATTTCTACCAACAGTACTAGCAGCAATTTCCACCAATGCATCCGAACCAACAACCACGTCAGTATCAAAACCAGGGTCAAAACCAAAATCAGAACTAGAACCAACACCAGGTCCATCATCAGCAACAGCACCAGGGTGCACATTGCTCTCCTCCTCGGAGTGTGGGAAACTCTCAGGTCCCAGTCCCTCCCCAGGACCGGACCCCACCTCGGGGTAGAGTCGACGGTCAGTGTACACCCCAACCTTCTCAAAGAGGGAACCCCAAAGACAGGCCCAAAGTTAGCTAGCACACGAGGACCAGTCGACAACAACACTCGCGACTTGAGAATCGCGAGTCACGACTTGAGAATCGCGAGTCACGACTCAATGATAATCAGCTCAGAGCATGAGGTGCGGACATGAGATGAGACCCCTCGACTCCCTGTAATAGCCAAGAGTGACCTCGCGACTGAGAAGAGACCGGAGGAAAGAACCTTGTTCCACCTCGCAATAGTGTTCGATAGGGAGAACGGACCAGGGTTGAAATACCCGACAACACAGAAGTCAATAGAAACAACGTGGAGCCAACAAAAAAGCAGCAGCGGCGACGTCGCATGACTTGCCGGTCTTCCGCCAAGAATAGCCCGCTAGCAAGGAACAACCGCCTGTTAGAACGAAGTAGGGAAAGGGAGGAAGTGAGCTCGGTAGTTGCACAACCGACTCCTGTCTTGTTGAGCCGGCCCTCCCCCCTGTTACCTGAGCTACTAGCAATCTCGATGCCGAAGGACTTCAAGGCACCCCCGTTCGAAAAGTATGACGAAAGTTTCGACCCCAATGACCATATAGACGAGTTCCAATCTCAGATGCATCTAGTTGGAGCAGACGAAGCATGCATGTGCGTGGCCTTCTCCACTACTTTCAAAGGACTAGCTCGGACTTTGTACAAGAACATTGTGCCGGGCTTGATCAAAAGTTGGGCATAGTTCGTGGATATGTTCACGACCCACTTCATCACTAGTAAAAAGTGCCCAAAGTCATAAGAGAACCTTCTGAACGTGGTCCAGAGGGAAAACGAGTCGATCCAGAGCTACATCAAGCATTTCAATGAAACATGCCTATAGATACTGGATCTTGACCCAACAGTGTGCCTCACTACAACACGGAAGGGAGTTAAACACAAGGAGTTTAGATGGTATGTCAGAGTAAATCGTCCAGAGACCATTACAGAGTTCCTAGCATTAGTAGAGAAGTTCATAAGCACAGAAGAAGAGCTTGACCAAAAACCAGAAAGCCAACAGGGTGAGAAAAGGAAAAAGACAAGAAGAAGGAACAAGCAACAGAAAGCATAGAAGAAAGAAGAGCAAATCACCGAGGAGAAGTAAGTCGCCTCGCTCGAAAAGTAAGTCCCCCTCTCAGAGTTACAGGTCGGGTCGGCGATCCAGGACCCCTCTTGTGGAGAGAATGACCTACACCCCCCTCAACGCAAAGCGGGGAGAAATCCTGCTAGCGATTAAGGGCTCTTCCTTCATCAAGTGGCCACCCAGGCTGTAGGGAGACCCAATGACTAGGAACCCGAATGCCTATTGTCAATTTCATCGGGACCATGGTCACAGTACGGAGAACTTCCGGAATCTCCGCGACGAGATCATCCGCCGCGGGTATCTGAAGACGTATATCTTGCGCGAGGGGAGGGAACAGGGGGACCAACAAGGAGATCAGAGGAGTGACACTCCAGAGTCGAGTAGGCAGAACGAGCAGCCACCTCGGCAGGTACTTGAAGAAAGACCGATCCGCAGGGTGATCAACATGATCATCGGTGGGTCCATTGTAGCGGGGTGTACCATAGCAGCGGGGAAGACCACAGACAGAGAATTGGAGCAGGAAGCAGAGAACCCACCAAAGTGACATTGGGTGGAAGAACCCATTTACTTCACTGAGGATGATGCGCGTGGGATATAGTATCCTTATGAAGATGCTCTTATTATTAAGCTTGTCATTAATGATTTCGAAGTAAAGCGGATCTTGGTGGACTCCGGGAGTTCGACTGATGTCCTATTCAAGGGGACCTTCGACAAGCTACAAGTGAAGCAGAGCGACCTGAAACCAGCGGATACACCCTTGGTGGGGTTCAGCAGCGAAGAGGTCAGACCCCTTGACCGAGTTATAGTACCAGTGGCTACAATGTTAGACAGTGTATGCCCTTAGCTCCAATCAGATTGATGTACATTATGACATTTATTGTAAATGAATAAAGTACATATTTGATTCATGTTATAGTGGTGTGTTTTTGTGTAATACCCTTAAACTGGACACTTATGAGACTCGTGTTAGTTTAGAATGTTCACAGCCGTTGGATAAGTCTGGGGAGATCTATCTTGCTAAGGCTGACACTGATGTGCCGCCAAGTGTTGGGGTGGCCTGTCTCAGCTTTCAAGGTGAGACCCAAGGTACATGCAGTGTAGGTTTACTTGAAACCCTGAACCGGACCAGATTTCTAGTATTGCTTTGGACCTTGGTGATTAGTGGGAAGAACTGGAAAGTTACACCTGAACCCTAGACTCGATTATGATACTGCACTAGGTGTCGGATTGGGTTATCTTTGATATGCCAATCAGTGAGATCCTTAGTGGGGGTCAAAACCTAGGTATGTTGGGACAGTCCGAGAATTCATCTGAGTGGGTAATCATAGTGACAGGATCAGCCCCTTTGTTAGACAAAGGTAATGATCGGGGATGCACTCTCTCTGATGGAAACCAAGACTGCCGGCAGCCGATTTCAATCGTTGAAATTTGTTTTGCAAAATATATTTATATATGGATATTCATATATATATATATATATATATATATATATTATGGTTTCAAAATGTTTGCAAAAGGTTTTAATTCCTGGGATCCATATGAGTAGAGAGTGCAACACTGTTCCTTGCAGCCGAGGGAGAGGTCCTCTCTTGTCGAGCAGTGTTCGATCATTATGGGCTAAGAGGTTAAGTGTAAGACCATTGAGGGTAATACCAGATGGGCTAATCTTGCATCTGCCCACAGTCCCTGGGTTTTTATAAGGTGGCTTGGCCCAGGGACCACTTAGTGTTAGTGTTGGGCCCATTAGGAGCCCATGTGATGGGATTCAGGGGGTTCACTGTCTTTTCAGTGAATTCGGCCAGGCCTTGTAACAGAGGCTGGGTTGAACCCATGTGGCTGATGTGTAGATCAATGTTTGGGTCCCACGCCATACAAAGAAGCCCAACTGGGCAGCAATTTGGAAGGTTAATGAGCACTTAGACTTATTGGGCCTAAAGCCCATTTCGAACTGGTTTAGTTGAACTAATTAAAAGAGGGGCGGATCTGGGATTGGATCGGCAGATAGGATAGGGTCTTACTCTATCCACTCAGAGAGTCTAGATTTGAATTTGGATATGGAAACCTCCTAATGAGATTAGGAGAGAGCTGATCTAATCTGCAGATAAGATAAGGACTTATCCTTATCTCTTAAAGAGAACTCCTTATCCAAATACAAATTTGGATTAGGAAACTCCTAATGAGATTAGGAGCTCTCTTTAAGCCTATAAAAGGAGGAGGGGGCGAACCATTCAGCCAATCCCAAAAAATCTCAGAGATAAGATCTTAGAGCACCCAGAGAGAAGACAACAACAGTGTGACTGCGCCATCTTCTCCCTGTGTTTTCCTCCAGTTGCCGCCACAGCCAGTTCGATCTTCATTGTTGTAGGAGCGATCAAGAAGCATTCTTGATATCCGTTTTTGGCGAAAAACTGATTGGGAGTCGTGCTCACCTACCCTCCAGCAAATTCTTGGTGAAGGATTTGGTTCTTTGGAAGAACACTGCTGATTCTGCTCCATCCTGCACTGTGTCATCTTCAGTGAGAGCAGTCTTTGGATCCTTCCTTGGGCATGAACACCTCCATTGGATGATATTATTTCTTCGAATCAGGTATATCCCTCTCCTATTGTTTTGGTTCAGATCTAGATCGGTTCTTGGTTCAAGATTGATCCTTGAAAAATGCAGTTTTTCTAAAAACAGGGAATGTGATTCCCACATGGGAGAGAGAGAAATTTTTGAAATTTTGCTCTACTTTCCTATAGGGTTTGGCCATACATATGATGGATCTCTCATCCCTTCATGCAGGAACATGGCCAAACTTGGTACGATTCGAGCATACATTCCTGGTGGTTGCAACTTCGTCCCCCTACAATGTGACCATAGGTCGGCTAATCCAACACCCCTTACATGCGATAGTATCAACATACTACCTGGCGATGAAGTTCCCTACGAGTTGTAGAGTAGGGGTGGTACAAGGAGATCAGCTTGAGTCTCACAAGTGCTACGTGGTTGCGTTGAAGGGCAAGGCGAAGTTGGTGGATGACGTCGAACTGGAGCAACCAGCAAAGTACATCGAGGAGCGAGCTGCCCCGATGGAGGAGACAATCCATGTACTGATTTCCAAAACCGAGCTGACGAAGACCCTCCAGATCGGCGCTCTGATAAGCGAACTGCTCCAAACACAACTAGTAAGTTTCTTACTTAATAATTTAGATATTTTTGCTTGGTCCGCGGCAGAAAATGCCTGGCATCGACCCTATTGTGATTACTCACAAATTAAATGTGGACCCTTTAGTCAGGCCAGTTAGACAAAGAAAACGTAACATTGCCCCAGAAAGGTGGAGGGTAGTCGATGAGGAGGTTGGGAAGCTCCTTATCGCAGACTTCGTTAGGGAGGTCCATTACCTGAGCTGGGTGGCCAACCCTGGCTGGTGAAGAAGGCCAATGGGAAGTGGTGCATGTGCATTGACTACACTTTGAACAAAGCCTGCCTGAAGGACTACTTCCCCCTTCCTAGAATAGACCGCCTAGTAGATGCAACATCGGGGCATGAGTTGCTGAGCTTCATGGACACCTACTCCGGCTATAACCAGATTAGGATGGACGTAGCTGACCAAGACAAGATCGCTTTGCAACCGAGCTAGGGTTGTATTATTACAAAGTAATGCCCTTCAGGTTAAAAAACGCTGGGGCAACTTTCCAACGACTTGTCAATAGGATTTTTGAACCATTGATTGGCAATAAGATGGAATGCTATGTTGATGACATGGTCGTGAAGACCCAGTTTTCAAATTCTTTAGTTGATTTAGATTATGTTTTTCAAATTCTGAGAAAATTTAACATGAAGCTCAACCCAAACAAGTGTGTCTTCGGGGTTACCTCGGATAAATTCCTCGGTTACATTGTGAACCGACGTGTTATTGAAGCCAACTCAGATAAGATCCGGGCTATATTAGATATGAGACCACCCCAAAAAAAAGGAAGTCCAAAGGCTAATTAGCCGGGTAGCTGCCCTAAACCGGTTTATGTTTAAATCGGTGGGTCGGTGCCTACCTTTCTTTAAGGCAATAAAAAAGAATGAAGATTTTGAATGGACTGAAGAGTGTCAACTCGCATTTGATGAACTAAAAAAATACCTAAGTACCGCCCCAGTATTAACCCGTCCTGAGGAAGGTGACGAGCTGAAATTGTACCTCTCCACGAGTGACGAGGTGATAAGCTCGGTACTAATTAGAGAAGTAGACCGGATTCAACGACTTGTCTACCACATAAGTAAAGTTTTGCAAGATGCAAAAACCAGATACCCCGGCATCGAGAAGCTAGCATACGCTTTAGTAGTAGCAGCCCAGAAACTATGCCTGTACTTCCAAGCCCACACCATCATCGTCCTTACTAACAAGCCTCTGAAGCATGTTTTGCTCAAGCCCGAGGTGTCCGGTAGGTTGACGAAGTGGGCCATCGAGCTGAGCGAATACGACATCCAATTTGAGTCACGACCAACAATCAAAGCCCAAGTCTTGGCAGACTTCGTAGCAGAATGTATGTTCAATGCACCGGCCCCTGAACTGATTGAGCTTGCTAACACGTCGGAGGAGTCAACCAGCATGACACCGGTTCCAGCCAGGGTAGGACCTATCTGGGACAAGGAGCCCTAGATCCTCTACGTTGACAGCTTGTCTAACCAATGAAGAAGTGGTGCTGGACTAATACTGTATGGGCCGGGCGAGGTGAAGCTGGAGTATGCTCTCCAATTTAGATTCGAGGCATTGAACAACGAGGCAGAGTACGAGGAATTGATTCTTGGGCTCGTCGTGTGCAGCGACTCTCAACTGGTAGTAAACCAGGTCAATGGCAACTACGAAGCTCGAGATTCAACCATGGCAACTTACCTAACCTAGGTAAGGGAACTCCTGCCATGTTTTCATTCTTGGTTCATCAGGAAAATATCGAAGTCTAAGAACGTTGAGGCCGACGCCCTATCACGGTTGGCGAGCACCAATGACAATACGATGCAGACAGTATATATAGAAGACCTCCCTCGACCCAACATTTTCAGGGGGGGGCAGAAGAGGTCGCTCTTGTGTTGCAAGCAAAACCAAGCTGGATTGACTCGTTCATTGATTATTTGCTCCATGGGACCTTACCAACAGAGTTCAATGCAGCTCAAAGGGTAGAGCATTAGTTTGCTCGGTACGTCCTTATCGACGGGCGACTGTACAGGAGGTCCTTTACGCTCCCCTACCTATGTTGCTTGCAGCCTTCAGAAGAAGAATTGATACTTCGCGACATCCATGAAGGGCTTTGCGGAGGACACTTGGGGGGTAGGGCACTTGCCCAAAAGACACTAAGACAAAGCTACTATTGGCCTACCATGAAAGCAGACGCAGTCAAGCTCGTCAAGAAATGTGACATCTGTCAGAGATACGCCAACATCCTTCATCAACCTATCGCCGATCTGAAGTACTTGACTAGCCCGTGGCCGTTCGCGCAATGGGGGATTGACATCCTCAGACCATTCCCACTGGCAACCGGGCAAAGGAGATTCTTGGTCGTGGTGGTGGATTACTTCACAAAGTGGGTGGAGGCTGAGCCGTTGGTGATTATTACAGCTCGGAACATGCAGAACTTCTTCCGGAAAAACATTGTGTGCCATTTCGGACTACCCAAGGTGCTGATCTCAGACAACGAGAAGCAGTTTAAAGAGATCAAGTTCCAAAACTGGTGTGCCAAGATGGGGATTCAACAGAACTTCACTTCGGTAGCACACTCGCAGGCGAACGGACAGGCCGGAGTGACGAATAGGGCTATCCTCCACAGACTAAAAGCTCGCTTAGCGAGAGCTAAGGGGTTGTCGGGAGATGAGCTGCCCAGTGTCCTTTGGGCCTATAGGATGACCATCAAGACTACAACCAGTGAAACGCCCTTCAACCTGACGTATGGAATAGAGGTCGTGATTCCTACAGAGATCGAAGTACCAACATTGCGGTTCGAAGCGTACGATGAAGAGGCGAATGATGACGAGCTCCAGACCAACTTGGATCTGATCGAAGAAGTATGCGACCTGGCCTATATTTGGATTGCAGCCTACCAGCAGCGAGTAGCTCGGTACTGTAATGCCTAGGTCAGGAGATGACAGTTTTGTGTTGGCGACCAGGTGCTCCACAAGGTAATGTTACCTGAGCCCAGCGTAGGTAAGTTCGGATCGAAATGGGAGGGTTGGTACCAGGTAAGATGAGTGTTCAGAGAGGGCACGTACGAGGTCGAGACTATGGAAGGGAGATAGGTACCTCGGGCCCTGGAACGTAGACAATCTAAGGAGATATTATCTATGAGATCACGACTCCAACATGACCAAAAATTTACTAAGTTCACAAGACCACCGAGTTAATCAAAAGGACATCAAGCTGGAGAGAGGACTGTGAGTCATTCCCAGAGCCTAAGGGCTATGGTGCCGAGTTAACGAAAGACCTTGGGACAATATAAGACCCAGTCGCTTCGGCATGGGCAACATAAGACCAGTCGCTTCGGCATGGGCAATCTAAGACCTAGTCGCTTCGGTATGGGCAACCTAAGACCTAGTCACTTCGGCATGGGCGGTACAAGACCCAGTCGCCTCTTCGGCATGGGTAGGAGAGATGTAGCGTGCGTGCAGACAGGTTGGGCACATACCCTACAATTTTTGCTCACTTCGGCGTACATTGACATCGGATTACTCTTACTTGTGCCTAGCTCGTTAGCTCGACACTTCGGCGCTTCGGAGTAATCCACACTTAGAAAAAATTTGGGGCAATTTGTGCATGCGAGATGAGTATCCAAAATATTTCATTCGTTCAAAAAGAAGTTCGTTACATTTAGCAAAAAAAAAACAAACAAACAAAAGGAGGAAAATAGCTACAGCTATCTACCCGAGCTCGAAGGCTCGGGATGTCACATATGTATGAGAGGTCCAAGAAAAGAGGTAAGCAAGGTCAATCAACTTGGGGATCCTCATCCCCACCAGTAACATCAGCAGGCTAGTCAGTCTCAAGGGCATCACCGGTATCTTCAGTTGTCTCTTCTATCGTCTCTTCACCGAGGTCGTCATCATCGCTCCCCTGTTTGGAGCCCGGAACCTTTGCCACCTCATCGGCCATCTCCTCAGTAACCCCGATGGTGGTGATAGACTTGAGATCGAGCCCGGGGAAGTTACGCCGCATCAGCCATCTGCTAAGCTTGAAGCCCTTCTGGTAAGCTATTGTGGTGGCCTCTATCGACTGCTCGCAGAATTCCTACGAGCTCTTATAGACGTTGACGGCTTTCTTCGCGGCCTCCTTGATCGCATCGCTGAAGATCGTCTCGTGCTCCTGCATAAGAGCCTAGAGATCATCCTCTTTTTCTAGCTTCTTCTCCCCCATCAGCACCTTGATCAGATCCTTCTAAGCTCGCGCGTCATTTTCCAGCTTGTGGATATGACTAAGGGCCTTGTTTAGCTCACACTGAGTGCTCTTAGAGAATTCCCTAGCTTGCATGTCTCTCCTTAGATGCACGTCGGACTTCCAAACTAGAGTGTAAATCATGGAGTTCGCCTACGAAAAAGAAAACATAAGTTCCAAATTTTAAAGGAGAACGAAAAACATTGTTAAAGATGCAGATATGTACCACCATGCAGTGACAGGCAGCCTTGTGTACGAGCTCATCGATCGAGAGCTCAGAAAGCTTAGTGACCTCTACCGTATGGATCGCCTCCCTGCTCTTCTATAGGCTATATCTCGGGTCCATGATGCTTGGCGGCACTTCGGAGCCCTCTCTTGACGAGCTGGCCCCGCGAGCAGCTTGGAGCTCAAACCTCGGGGTCTCCTCGGATTGGTGAGGCGGAGAATCCTTACCCTAGTCTTTTTTGACCAGGTTGATCACTGGAGGGTCCTTGGTGACAGTAGTGTCCTCGGAGAGCTGAGCAACGGTCTCTTGGGAGCGGGCCTTCTTGGATGCCCTCCGCTTCTTTCCCTTCTTCATGCTCCCAAAGAGCTCGCTAGTAGGGATTTCCTCCATAGTGCCTGCGGAAAGTAACAAGTGGAGTTAGCCAAGATGATTAAGGATAAATTCAAAGGGTAAGTGCGTGCAACAAAGTGGTGACCTACTAGGAGGAATCAGCCTAGTTTGTATGAGCTTTTCTTCAGACACATTTTTTGAGCTTCAACCCGAGCTTTGCCCAAGGACTTCCTCCTGTGTCTCTTTGTCCAACTTGATGCCGGGGTCCTGAATGGAAAGCCTCCAGTGAGTTGGAAATTGCCACCCTGTAGTATTATGAACCACGAAGTAGCGCTTCTTCTAGGTCGAGACTTTGCTGGGGAAGTCGTGCAAAATTTTGTAACCAGGACGGGGAGACATGTAGTAGCTTCGCCTATGCTCTGGGAGGACATAGGCAGAGTTCTTTTTGATAGAGCAGATCGAAGAAAAAATGTCAAGGGTCAAGGGCCAGTTATAGTCGTGAAAAGGGAGATGGTTCCTACAATGTTGCGGATCGAGCTGATCTATGGCAATGTCAAAAAATTTAACGACCTCGATGATAAAGGGGTGAAGTGGGAAATGCAGCCCAGCTACGAGCTGCTCCTCGAACACCATGATCTCGTCGCGAACATGGTCATGGTCCCAAGGAAACCTTCCTAAGGTAATACTATACACTAGGTTGTCGGGGAGCTTGTAGCGAGCTACCAGGGATAGGAGTCTGTCAGTCGTTATTGTGGAAGTACCGAAGCTGTTTGGCCCCCAAGTCCGACGCAAAGTGGAGGCCCCCTTACTAGAAGCCTCGCGCTCCTGCCGAGTTGTGTCTCCCTCGGACGGGTTGGAGTCTGAACCGCATATCGAGGCATTCACCTTGGCTGGTTGAGACTATGCAGCCTGCGCCGAGGTCCCCACCTTGACTTCGGTAGACTCCTCACTCAGGTCAAATAGGTTGCCCGTGCTAATACTAGACATGGCGAGCTATTTGGAAAAGACAAACAGGAAATGGAAAGCGAAGACAAGACGAACTCACCTAAGAACCGAATTAGAGAATGAAGTGACCTCGACAAAATAGGAGTAGGTGGCACCGACCTGGAGATAGATGCATGACCTCAGAATTTGGATACGTGATGTGTGGCGAGAAAAATGGGCCCTCTATGCCCCTATTTATAGACGTTGTGAACGGGGTTCAACGGTTGGGATATTGTGCAATCCAACGACTCTCGTGGAAACCGGTTGCATGCCTATCGAGCGTGGTGTCCGCGCATCCCTGGTACATGATCTGGGTTATCTCGGTTGAGCCAAGAGAGCTGGTTTGACCAAAGAACCGCTCTTCTGACTGATAGAATTTGGGCCAATTCCACATAGCCTCGTCATGAACTCCCCGCACCGGGTCGGGACCCCTGGCACCAGGAGTGGGGGGCGATTGATGAGGGGTGATTTGGCCCGACCTAATGAATAGAAGACACTAGGACGCAACCTTCCAACTAGGCAATGACTCAACACTTCTCGCTACCTCGGCAGACCGGGCCACTTCGGGTACCTCAGTCACCTCGGAAAAAACCGAAGTCGGGGGGCCTCGGTAGCCATGTGCACCAAAGTGAAACATAGTGGAATCTAGAAGCTCGCTAGCTGTCCCTGAGCCTTTCAGGATCATATCGCGTAACTGTAGGACTTATCCTCATCCCGCCTGAATCGGATGGAAGCGATAAGCCTTATTAGCTAGCACGTTGGCCACCATCTAAAATGGAATGGACTCCTACCACCTGCTCCGAAGATCCCGGAGAGGCTCCTTCGGGCTCACGACAATTCAACTATATAAGGGCGTTGAATCCCCTTACACAAGGTACGCACGATTAAGTGCATTCTAGCTCTCTACTTTACTGATTTCTAGCTCGCATCTAGTTACCGAGTACTAACTTAAGCATTAGAGCGATCTCGTCGGGTTAGTCACCCCGGGTTCTCTGATCCTTCATTCTTGCAGTTTGGAGGATCCACTTGGCAACCGACGTCCGAGCTGCCTTACAGCTAGGAGCATCTGGGTCACGCACGATCACCTTCCTTTATACAAGGTTTGTAAAGGTTTGCTTGCCTTTCCCTTCTTTTCCCTACCTTTTTCTTTCAAACCAAACATAGCCTAAGTGCGAGGGAAAGAGAAAGTGAAGCAATTGCTATCAAAGCAGATGAACACCAGGGCGAAGCTAATGATGTGGATTGGTGGGAAACATTAATTTGTTGTGTTACAAGCAGATTAATCCAACAAGGTGTGAAACAGATGATCCTTTACTCTTGGGGCCGACGACATATAGCAGTGGTGAGCAACGTTATATCGGGGGGAAGGTCCCTAGTCATCTTCTGACTAGAGTTTGAACTAAAGAAATTCACCGAGGAAGGACCATGGCCTTTTACGAATAATCTTATTCTACATTGTAGGTACATTTATTGTCTTAACATTGCAAAAGGCAAGCCGAACCCAACCCATGAACATGTCTAGTTGAAGATTCATGACATTCCCTTGGATCAATGGATAAACACCATGACTGGGAGATGTGTGAAGATTCACGACAATCAGGATGAGAGAGACTGGAGAAGTTTCATGTAAGGAGGGGTCGATCGTATTGTGAAGATTCACAATAATCAGAATTGTGAAGATTCACAATTCTGGAAGGAGGGGTCGATTGTATGATCTACGAAAGTGTTCAACCGAACAGAGAAGAGAAGAAGAAGAAGAAGAAGAAGAAGAAGAAGGGGAGAAAGTCGAATTGGGTGGCCTATTCGTCTAACCCAGTCGACCATATACTTTGCATTTGAAAACATAAGATACAAAAGACTGAAATACCCCTGAATGTGAGGAGACATACAACCAACATAATACATAAAGGGAAAAGACTAAAATACCCTTCTCTAACTGACTCTAACACTCCCCCTCAAACTGGAGAATATATATCATATAACCCCAACTTGTTACATATGTTGCTCACTCTACCTGAACTCGACCCTTTTGTGAATAGATCTACCCATTGATCACCTGTTCTCACATACTCTGTCTTTATCACACCATTGATGACATTTTCCCTTACAAAGTGACAATCTACCTCTATGTGATTAGTTTTGTCATGGAAAACTGGGTTGGATGAGATGTGAATTGCAGCTTGATTGTCACAATATAACTTCATGGTTTTGTTTACTGAGAACCCGATTTCCTACAATAGATTCTTTAACCACATTAGTTCACATGCATTGTGTGCCATGGCCCTATGTTCTGCTTTTGCACTGCTTCTTGCTCTTCCAAGTCGCAAGATTTCCTCCAAGAAAAGTGCAAAAACTTGTGGTGGATCTTCTGTCTGATACAAATCCAGCCCAGTCTACGTCAGTGTATCCAACTATTTCAAGATTACCCTCTGGCTTATACAGTAACCCATGACCTAGAGCCTCTTTCAAATACCGCACAATCCTAAGAACTGCATCCCAGTGAGGTACTCGGGGACTCTGCATAAATTGACTTACCATACTGATAGCAAATGAGATATTAGGCCTAGTGATAGTTAGATAATTCAGTTTTCCCACTAACCTTCTATACTTTCTAGGATTATCAAACAATTCACTTGTGTCACTTCCCAACTCCACATTCAGCTCCATGGGGGTTTCAGCTGGTTTAGCACCTAGTAACCCAGTTTCTTCTAATAGATCAAGTACATATTTCCGCTGATAGAGGTTTATAACTTGCTTTGATCTAGCAACTTCTATACCTAGGGAATACTTCAACTTCCCAAGATATTTTGTCTAAAAGTGATCTTGCAGGAAGGTCTTCAATTTGTCAGTCCCAACTTTATCACTGCTAGTTATGACTATGTCATCCACATAAACTACTAGCAAGATCTTCCTAGCTACAGAGTTATAGCAAAATACTAAATGATCAACTTGACATTATCTCATTCCAAACTCCTTCACTACCTCACTAAATTTTCCAAACCAAGCACGAGGAAATTTTTTAAGCTCATAAATTGCCTTCTTGAGCTTACACATCTTACCATCCTCCCCCTGAGCAACAAACCCTGGTGGTTGCTCCTTGTACACCTCCTCTAGAAGATCGCCATGAAGAAAGGCATTTTTAATATCAAGCTAAAATAGAGGCCAATCATGCATGACAACTAAGGAAATTAACACACGGATAGAGCCGATCTTTGCAACTGGAGAGAAGGTTTCAACATAGTTTACACCATAAAGTTGAGAATGCCCTTTTGCAACTACGCGGGCTTTCAGGCATTCCAATCTTCCATTCGGTAGGTACTTAACAACATACACCCATTTACAACCAACAACATGCTTACTTGGGAGGAGAGTGGTGAGTTCCCATGTCTGATTGTGATGAAGAACAAAGAGTTCCTCTTCCATGGCTTTCCGCCACCCTGGCGATGTAAGAGCCTCCTGAACATCCTTAGGAATAGATACAGAGGACAACAAAGTAATGAACTGGTGATGGGAAGCAGAAAAGGTGAGATATACAATCATAATTGGATATGGGGTGAAGTGTGCAACTACGTTTATTTTTTCGCAATGCAATAGGAAGGTCAAGATCAGAAGCCAAGTTAGATGTGGAAGAGGATGGATCTGACGCTAGAGTAGAAGGTGGTGGGGGTGCTGGTCTCTGTTGATGAGTATACACTTGATGAATTGGTGGTTGATCAGGACGCTCCCGTAACAGGATTGGGGGAGACCTAGGCATAAGAGGAACCACCGGAATGGAATTGTCAATTGGAAGAGGAAGAGGAACCTCCGTAGGAAAAGGATATGTACCAGGACCAGAGAAGTAAGGTACTGATTCAAAAAATGTAACAACAGGACAAACAAAGGATTTACGGGTAATAGGGTTGTAGCATTTATACCCTTTCTAGGTCCTAGAGTAGTCAAGGAAAATACATTTAATGGAGCGAGCATCCAACTTGTATAAACTAGGACCAAGATTATGAACGAAGCACACACACCAAAAGATTCTAGGTGTCAAGGAAAATTGAGAAAAAGTAGGAAACAAGATAGAGAATGGAGAATGACCATCAAGAACGAACGTGCGCATGCAATTAATGAGAAAACAAGCAGTAAGGATTGCATCACTCCAGAATCGTTTAGGAGCATTCATATGATGAAGAAGAGACCGAGCTGTTTCAAGTAGATGTCTATTCTTTATCTCAGCTACCCCATTTTGCTGAGGAGTGTGAGAACAAGAGGTCTGATGAATTATACCACATTGTTCCTGGTATTGCTGAAAGGAAGAAAGAAAATACTCTCTACCATTGTCAGAATGAAGAAATATAAGTGAAACACCAAATTGTGTACGCACTTCGACATGAAATTTTTGGAAAATGGAAAATAGTTCACTTCTTTCTTTCATTAAATAAAGCCATGTCTTTCTGGAACAGTCATCAACAAAAATTACAAAATATTTGTAACCATTGTACGATTCAATTCTAATTGGTCCCCAAACATCCAAATGAACTAACTCAAAAGGACTCAACATACAATTATCAACTCTAGGATTGAAGGAAACCCAATGGTGTTTCCCATATTGACACGACTCACACTACAAAGATGACAGACTACTCCATGATGGAACAAGAAGCTTGAGAGCTTTAAGAGATGGATGGTCGAGTCTACAATGCCATTGAAGAGGAGTCAAGGAGGTTTGAAGTGCAACTATAGAGCCTCTACCATCAAGATAATATAATCCGCTAGCTTCATGCCCTCCACCAATCTTCTTCTCGGTCGTTAGATCTTGAAAACACAAGATGAAGGGTAAAATGTGATAGAACAATTGAGAAATTTGGTTAGTTTGCTAACAGACATAAGATTAAAAGGAAACTTGGGAACATATAAGACAAAAGACAAAGGTAGAGATGCAGTGGTAACATTACCAACACCGTAGATGGGGGAAGTAGATCCATTAGAAGGGGTAGTATTATTTGATGTAGAGGTTGGAGAAAGGGAGAAAAACACACATGGAGTCCCAGTCATGTGATCAGAGGCTCTAGAATCAATTATCCAGGGTGAGGGTTTGGATGCTAGGCAAGCTATACCTGAATCGGCAAGGGTGGCAGTGTTCTGTTGTGCAGTGGCCTGAAGAAATCTCTCATACTCCTCTATGGGAATACTCATCATTTGAAGGGATGAGAGATCCATCATATGGATAGCCGAACCCTATAGGAAGGTAGAGCGAAATTTCAAAAATTTCTCTCTCTCCCATGTGGGAATCACATTCCCTGTTTTAGAAAAATCACATTTTTCAAGGATCAATCTTGAACCAAGAACCGAACCAGATCTGAAACCAAAAGGTAGGAGAGGGAGATACCTGATACGGAGAAATAATAACTCCCAATGAAGGTGTTCACGCCCAAGGAAAGTCCAAAGACTGCTCCCACTGAAGATGACACAATGTAGGATGGAGCAGAATCAGCAGGTGGTTCTTCACAAGAACCGAATCCTTCAGCAAGAATTCGATGGAAGGTATGTGAGCACAACTTCAGATCAGCTTTTCAACAAAAACTGATATCAAGAACCTTTATTGATCGCTCTACAGGTGGAGAATGAACTAGCAATGGCAGCAGTAGGAGGAGAAGACAAGAGCAAAAAATGGCGCAGTCTTACTGTTGCTTTCTTTCTCTCTTGTATCTGAGATCAGATTGAGTGAATGGAGGTTCACCCTCCTCCTCCTCTTATAACCTTAAAGGGAGCTTCACCTAATCTTATTAGGAGTTTACTGGTTCAAATCCTTATTTGAATCTGGACTCTCTTTAAGAGATAAGGATAAACCCTTATCTTATCTGCAGATTAAGATCAGTCCTCCTAATCTTTTTAGGAATTTCCTAATCTAAATCATTATTTGGATCTGCTCTCTCTGAGTGGATAGGGATAACTCCCTATCCGATCTGTTGATCCAAATCCCAAAATTGCCCCTCTTTAATTAATCAAAATAAACCAGTTCGATTTGGGCTTTAGGCCCATTAAGTCCATGTGCTCATTCAGCCTCTAAACTGTTGCCCAGTTGGGTATCCTTGTATGGCGTGGGACCCAAACATTGATCTACACATCAGACACATGGGTTCATCCCAGCCTATGTTACAAGGCCTGGCTGAATTCACTGTAGGAAACAATGAACCCCTGAGCCCATCACCATGGGCTCTTAATGGGCCCAACACTTACACTAAGTGGTCACTGGGTCAAGCCACCTTATAAAAACCCAATGATTGTGGGTAGATGCAAGATTAGCCCATTAGGTTTTACCCTCAATGGTCTTACACTTAACCTCTCAGCCCATAATGATCAAACACTACCCGACAAGAGATGACCTCTCCCTCGGCTGCAAGGAACAGTGCTGCACTCTCTACTCACATGGATCCCGGGAATTAAAACCTTTTGCAAACATTTTGAAATCGTAATATATATGTATATCTTAATATAAATATATTTTGCAAAAACAAAGTTCAACGATTGAAATCGGTTGCCGACAACTTTGGTTTCCATCAGAGAGAGTGCATCCCTGTTGATCCAAATCCCAAAATTGCCCCTCTTTAATTAATCAAAATAAACCAGTTCGATTTGGGCTTTAGGCCCATTAAGTCCATGTGCTCATTCAGCCTCTAAACTGTTGCCCAGTTGGGTATCCTTGTATGGCGTGGGACCCAAACATTGATCTACACATCAGACACATGGGTTCATCCCAGCCTATGTTACAAGGCCTGGCTGAATTCACTGTAGGAAACAATGAACCCCTGAGCCCATCACCATGGGCTCTTAATGGGCCCAACACTTACACTAAGTGGTCACTGGGTCAAGCCACCTTATAAAAACCCAATGATTGTGGGTAGATGCAAGATTAGCCCATTAGGTTTTACCCTCAATGGTCTTACACTTAACCTCTCAGCCCATAATGATCAAACACTACCCGACAAGAGATGACCTCTCCCTCGGCTGCAAGGAACAGTGCTGCACTCTCTACTCACATGGATCCCGGGAATTAAAACCTTTTGCAAACATTTTGAAATCGTAATATATATGTATATCTTAATATAAATATATTTTGCAAAAACAAAGTTCAACGATTGAAATCGGTTGCCGACAACTTTGGTTTCCATCAGAGAGAGTGCATCCCTGTTGATCCAAATCCCAAAATTGCCCCTCTTTAATTAATCAAAATAAACCAGTTCGATTTGGGCTTTAGGCCCATTAAGTCCATGTGCTCATTCAGCCTCTAAACTGTTGCCCAGTTGGGTATCCTTGTATGGCGTGGGACCCAAACATTGATCTACACATCAGACACATGGGTTCATCCCAGCCTATGTTACAAGGCCTGGCTGAATTCACTGTAGGAAACAATGAACCCCTGAGCCCATCACCATGGGCTCTTAATGGGCCCAACACTTACACTAAGTGGTCACTGGGTCAAGCCACCTTATAAAAACCCAATGATTGTGGGTAGATGCAAGATTAGCCCATTAGGTTTTACCCTCAATGGTCTTACACTTAACCTCTCAGCCCATAATGATCAAACACTACCCGACAAGAGATGACCTCTCCCTCGGCTGCAAGGAACAGTGCTGCACTCTCTACTCACATGGATCCCGGGAATTAAAACCTTTTGCAAACATTTTGAAATCGTAATATATATGTATATCTTAATATAAATATATTTTGCAAAAACAAAGTTCAACGATTGAAATCGGTTGCCGACAACTTTGGTTTCCATCAGAGAGAGTGCATCCCCGATCATTACCTTTGTTCGACAAAGGGGCTGACAAAGGGGCTGATCCTGTCACTATGATCACCCACTCAGATGAATTCTCAAACTGTCCCAACATGCCCAGGTTTTGACCCCATCTAAGGATTTCACTGATTGGCATATCAAAGACAGCCCAATCCGACACCTAGTGCAGTATCATAATCGAGTCTAGGGGTCAGGTGTAACATTCCAGTTTTACCCATCAATCTCCAAGGTCTAGGGCAATACTGGAATTCTGGTCCAGTTCAGGGTTTCATGAAAAACCCACATTGCATGTACCTCAGGTCTCACCCTGGCAGCTGAGACAAGCCACCCCAACCAACTTGGCGGCACATCAATGTTAGCCTTGGTTGGATAAATCTCCCCAGATCTAACCAACGGCTGAGACAAGCCACCCCAATCAAATGTGTACTTTATTCATATACATTAAATGTCATAAGGTTCATCATTCTGATTGGAGCTAAGGGCATACACTGTCTACCAGCTCCCACTTGCACTTAGGTCCAATCTGGTATTAACCGGAGTCTCAGATTTTCCACGTGTTTCTAAAACACTTTCTGTGTTAGTGGCTTAGTCAATGGGTCTGCCACATCCTCCGCTTGTCACACAACAGTGGAATGGGTGATGTGCGGAACAACACACGTGAAAGAATGGTAAGATCCATCTAATGGACGCCAAGAAGGTTGTGGAATGGGTGGGCGAATTTCAAAAATTTTCCTACCTTCTTCCAACTGGGAATCATATTCCCAAAATTTAGAATACAATATTCAAGGGTCCTACTTGAACCATAATCGAACCAGATCTGAACCAAAAAGAAAAGGGAGGAAAATACCTGATCCGGAGAAGTAATGTCTCCCAAAGTTGGTGTTCACGCCCAAAGAAGACACCAAGATCCGCTTTTGCTGAAGATGACACAGCTATGGGTGGAACGGAACTAGCAGAGTGCGTCCAACACATTGGATCCTTCGCAAGAATCATCTGAAAACTCTGAACACCGAATCTTTTTCAGTCTTTTTTGCAAGACTGATGTCAAGAACTGATTTCTTGACTTCTTTCTTCTTCAAAGATCGAATCTTACAAGAAAGAATGGCGGCGACTGGAGGAGAACTCCTGGGACGAAGATGGCTGAATTGCTTCTCTTCTCTCTGGAGTGTGTATGAGATCCTGATCTCAATTCGCAGGAAGCTTTCTTGCTTTCTCAAAACCCCTTGTTCGAAATCTAATGTTTTTTCTCTTAGGGTTTCTCCTCCTTTTTTCTTCTTGATTAAGAAACCTCCTAATTAAGAGTTATCCCAATCCAAATCAGTATTTGGATAGGGGATGATCTTAATCCTATCTGCAGATTAAGTTAGCTTACTCCTATTCTTATCAGGAGGTTACCAGATTCAAATATGATTTGAATTTGGTCTCCTAGAGTGGATAAAGTTAAAAGGCCCTATCCTTTTGCTAACATTAATCTCAGATCCGCCCCATAGATGGGTGATCATATCAGCCCAGCTCGAAATGGGCTTTGGGCCCATTAAGTGTTCAGTGCTTAACTAGTTTCCAATCTGCTGCCCAGTTGGGCTTCTTTGTATGGCGTGGGACCCAAGCATTGATCTACACACCAGCCACATGGGTTCGGCCCAGCCTTTATTACAAGGCCTAGCCGAATTCACTGAAAAGCTTAGTAAACCCTTGAGCCCATCACATGGACCCTATGGGCCCAACACTTACATTAAGTGGTCCCTGGGCCAAGCCATCTTATAAAAACCCAGGGACTGTAGGCAGGTGCAAGATTAGCCCATCAGGTAATATCCTAAATGGTCTTACACTTAACCTCTCAGCCCTTAATGATCAAGCACTGCCCGACAAGAGAGGACCTCTCCCTCGGCTGCAAGGAACAGTGTTGCACTCTCCACTCACATGGATCCCGGGAATTAAAACCATTTGCAAACATTTTGAAACCATACATATACATATATATTTTAATTTTGCAAAACAAAATTCCAACGATTGAAATCAACTGCTGGCAGTTTGGTTTCCATCAGAGAGAGTGCTTTTCCCGATCATTACCCTTGTCCGACAAAGGGGCTGATCCTATCACTATGATCACCCACTCAGATGAATTCTCAGACTGTCCCAACATACCCAGGTTTTGATCCCCGCTAAGGATCTCACTGATTAGCATATCAAAGACAACCCGATCCGACACCTAGTGAAGTATCATAATCGAGTCTAGGGGTCAGGTGTAACTTTCCAGTTTTGCCCATCTGTCTCCAAAGTCCAGGGCAACACTGGAAATCTGGTCCGGTTCAAAGATTCGAGTAATCCCATACTGCATGTGCCTTGGTTCTTACCCTGGTGGCCGAGACAGGCCATCCCAACACTTGGTGGCACACCAGTATCAGCCTTGGCAAGATAGATCTCCCCAGACTTATCCAATGGCTGTGAACATTTAAAACTAACACGAGTCTCTATAAGTGTCCAGTTTTAGGGTCTTACACAGAATTATACCAAACAACATGAATCAAACATGCACTTTATTTATTTACACTAAATGTCAAAAGTACATCAAATCGGATTGAAGCTAAGGGCATACAAAACTGTCTAACAACACGATCCTATCCACTTGCACTTGTGTTGTGGACTGTTATTCTCGCTAATCAGGACCTATGTTTGCTGTTTTTCCTGCAAACAACACACGATCCTATCGTGAAAACAACACACGACCCCTGTTTGTTGCTTTTCCAGCAAGCAACACACAATACACAATACTCGTCACCTCGATCTGATCGAAGGGTCTTAATTTCTCTCCCTAATTATTTCTCGACTTCTTGTCTGAATTCTTTGAACTTTTCAAAAGATTCAGACTTGTGTCTCATTAGGTACACGTAACCATACCGAGAATAATCATCGGTAAAGGTTATTAAATAAACGTGCTGGTTATGTGTCCTAACATTCATGGTACCACATACATCGGTATGTATGAAGTCAAGTGTGCCTGCCGATCTTTCAAGCTTACCGTTAAATAGTCGTTTCGTTATCTTACCCTGAAGGCAAGGTTCACAAGTGGGAAGATCTTCTACAGTTAGAAAATCCAAAGGACCATCCTTTACCAACTTTGTGATATGATCTATATTAATATGGCCAAGTCGGTAATGCCACAAGCACGTGGGATTAACTGTATCACGGGTTCTTTTCTTGGAGATGTCATCCGATGTAGTTTCGGCTATGTTAGTTTCCAGAGAATGATGAAGAACATAGAGACCATTCTCAAGTTCTCCGTATGAGATGAATTTGTTATTTCTTTTAACAGTAATCGTATTTCCAAAAAGAATAGAATAACCATCCGCACACAATTTTGAAACAGAAATCAAATTTCTTTTCAAAATTGGTACATAAAGACAATCTTTTAGTACAATAGATCTTTCTCTGAAAAATAACTCTACGGTTCCTATAGTCGTAGCTGCAACACTTGCAGAAGTCCCCAAGTAAAGAGTTACTTCTCCGTCACTCAGTCTTCTGCTTTTCTTGAACCCCTGCAGTGAGTTACACGCATGAGTTGATGCCCCGGAGTCAATACACCAGGAAGCAGAAGTTACCAACAAATTGGTTTCTATGACACAGGATTCGAAATTACCTTGTTTCTTGGATTCCAGGTATTGAGGACAGTTCCTCTTCTAGTGGCCGGTCTGCTTGTAGAAGTGACAAGCTGATGCTCTGTCCTTCTTCTGCCTCTTAGACTTGGTAGTCTTCTTCTGTGGCTTTTTCTTTGCCTTCCTCTTATTCTTGCCTGACTTGCCTGCTTCAACAAGCAAGGCTATGGGTTCATCCTTCTTTATCAGTTCCTCGGCCCTCTACAACATATTGTTGAGTTCCGAGATGCTAACATTTAGCTTATTAATGTTGTAGTTCATGATGAACTAATTGAAGAAATGAGGCAAAGAATTCAGAATGGCATCTACCTTGGTCACATGGTCCAGCCCAGATCCAAGAGCCTCAACTATTTTAGCTGCATAACCCCACCACCTTTCTATGAAGGATCATATCCACTCATCATATGAGCTTTCCCTTTGGCCTCTGTCAGACAAGGTTCATTGTCATTTTAGGTTAAACCTTTCTGTCCAGTGAGTGCTTACCCATCATATTCGTGAACGCCAAGGTACCGTGAGAGATTCTTCCATTTTAGGATAGGACCCTCCCACATCAGTCTATGACACCCCTATCATCTTATGAAACATTCCAACAAATTCAGCAACAAATGGATAACCCAATTTTATGGTGCATTTTCTCATTACTGAAGGACCCATCTTCATGCTAATGACAGAAGGCCTTTAGAGAGTTCATCACATGAATCTCCCTATCACATGCACTCATATTTCAGGAGGGAACAAAAGTTACGCCTTAGTTTAATTTAGGTCAAACCAAAGTGGCTCCCACAGACTTTCATAAAGCCAGATTTAGGTGGGCCTTAAACGGCTAGGGTTCCGTACGATTCCACTTTAGGGGAGGTGTGGGGCCCACGACGAATGGAGATCATCCAATGATCTTTAGAGCACCATGGAAATGATGTGCATTTAGCCATGGTGTGCGCAAGAGTCACTATCGTATCTGCATGGACCAAGTACTTATGGCCCATGAACGTTGCACATCACGCATCATACATCACATGTAGGGATAGAATTGATCCAATCAATTAATATCTGTAAATCCCATCATTAAAGCCCATAATTATCCATAATATTACTGATTAATATTATCTAGGTATATGGGTTGAATAGTAATTAGCAGTACGGCCCATATAGCTTGTATGCAGTTAGTGGGCTTTAGCAATTTTAACTCCTTAAAACTAGGCCTTACAAGTGTGAGCCAAATTAAGTCTTACATTTAAACATCAATCCCTTGACCCAAGAGTGGGAAATTAGGGCTGAGAACAGCCCCCATCGAACCATAGATTCGGTCCAACCAGTTTGGTCCAATCTGGTTCGAATGGGTCTAGGGTTTGATTTTTAATTTAAGAATTAATTCAAGAATTGATCTGAAATTAAATTACTGATTAAAGACAATCAAAATCAGTACTAGGGCTGTTCGCACATCTGCTACCTGGAAAACAGATGTTAGATCACAGTTTGCAGTTTCACAAACTGCAAATCGCAAATAACGAATTCTCAATCTACGAAATCTCCTCCTTCTACGCAATCAGCTTCGATCTTGATAAAATAAAAATGAAAAACCCTAATTTTCTATTAATATTACATCAGATTGAATTCCTATACATTCAATCTAGAAAATTAAAAATAATTAATTACAGACCAAAAGTAAAAGAACTGCAAAATCGCCAATTTGTTGCGCCAATAAAGACTTCGATCTCCACCGTACGAACAGCCCATAAATCAAGAAAAATATAAAGAACTATTCTAGATATGATTCAGATTTATAAAGATTTAATTTCAGATCAACAGCCCTTAATCTGGGAACCGATTTCCCAGAAAAACAATTATCTACGCAAATCGGGTAGAACGCCTTCTGCCCATTTGCACAGGTTCAAATTTGATCTATTTTTGGTTCAAGACTTGAACCTGGCTCTGATATCACTGAAGGGATGAGAGATCCATCATATGGATAGCCGAACCCTATAGGAAGGTAGGGCAAAATTTTAAAAATTTCTCTCTTTCCCATGTGGGAATCACGTTCCCTGTTTTAGAAAAACTGCATTCTTCAAGGATCAATCTTGAACCAAGAACCGAACCAGATCTGGAACCAAAAGGTAGAAGAGGGAGATACCTGATACGGAGAAATAATAACTCCCAATGAAGGTGTTCACGCTGAAGGAAAGTCCAAAGACTGCTCCCACAAAAAGATGACACAGTGTAGGATGGAGCAGAATCAGCAGGTGGTTCTTCACAAGAACCGAATCCTTCAGCAATAATTCGATGGAGGGTATGTGAGCATGACTTCAGATCAGATTTTCACCAAAAACTGATATCAAGAACCTTTCTTGATTGCCCCTACATGTGGAGAATGAACTGGCAATGGCGGCAATAGGAGGAGAAGACAAGAGTAGAAGATGGCGCAGTCTTACTGTTGCTTTCTTTCTCTCTTGTATCTAAGATCAGATTGAGTGAATAGAGGTTCACCCTCCTCCTCCTTTAATAACCTTAAAGAGAGCTTCTCCTAATCTTATTAGGAGTTTCCTGATTCAAATCCTTATTTGAATCTGGGCTCTTTTTAAGAGATAAGGATAAACCCTTATCTTATCTAGAGATTAAGATCAGCCCTCCTAATCTTATTAGGAGTTTCCTAATCCATATCATTATTTGGATATGGACTCTCTGAGTGGATAGGGATAACTCCTTATCCTATTTGCTGATCCATATCCCAAAACCGCCCATCTTTAATTAATCAAATTAAACTAGTTCGATTTGGGCTTTAAGCCCATTAAGTCCATGTACTCATTTAGCCTCCAAACTACTGCCCAGTTGGGTATCCTTGTATGGCGTGGGACCCAAACATTGATCTACACATCAGCCACATGGGTTCATCCCAGCCTCTGTTACAAGGCCTGACCGAATTCACTATAGGAAACAGTGAACCCCTGAGCCCATCCCCATGGGTTCTTAATGGGCCCAACACTTACACTAAGTGCTCCTTGGGTCAAGCCACCTTATAAAATCCCAATGACTGTGGCCAGATGCAAGATTAGCCCATCAGGTATTATCCTTAATGGTCTTACACTTAACCTCTCAGCCCATAATGATCAAGCACTACCTGACAAGAGAGGACCTCTCCCTCGGTTGCAAGGAACAGTGTTGCACTCTCTACTCACATGGATCCCGGGAATTAAAACATTTTGCAAACATTTTGAAACCGTAATATATATGTATATCTTAATATAAATATATTTTGCAAAAACAAATTTCAACGATTGAAATTGGCTGCCGGCAGCTTTGGTTTCCATCAGAGAGAGTGCATCCCCGATCATTACCTTTGTCCAACAAAGGGGCTGATCCTGTCACTTTGATCACCTACTCAGATGAATTCTCAGACTGTCCCAATATACCCAGGTTTTGACCCCTTCTAAGGATCTCACAAATTGGCATATCAAAGACAGCCCAATCCGACACCTAGTGCAGTATCATAATCGAGTCTAGGGATCAGGTGTAACATTCTAGTTTTGCCCATCAATCTCCAAGGTCCAGGGAAATACTGGAATTCTGGTCCTGTTCAGGGTTTCAAGAAAACCCACACTGCATGTACCTCAGGTCTCACCCTGGCAGCTGAGACAAGCCACCCCAACCAACTTCGCGGCACATCAGTGTCCGCCTTGGCAGGATAAATCTCCCCAGATCTATCCAACGGCTGTGATGATTCTAAACTAACACGAGTCACATATGTGTCCAGTTTAAGGGTATTACATAGAAACACACCATAATAACATGAATCGAATATGTACTTTATTCAATTACATTAAATGTCATAAGGTACATCATTCTGATTGGAGCTAAGGGCATACACTGTCTAACATCATCTCCCTCCCAGAAGTAGTTGTGACTGTAGAAGATACTGGATCAATTGATTAAGTATCACTAACTTCACTTCCACCAACAGCTACATGATTAGCCCATGTGGATGGTGAGCCATGTAAATCATAACACAAATTAACTGTGTGTCCTTATCTTCCACAATGTGTGCACTTCCTTGTTGTGCTCCCCCTTCCTCTGCCACGGCCTCCCCCTGAATCACGACCTCTTACACTGGTACGACCACCCATAGGATTACTACGACCCTCCTTAACTGTACGACCACCTCCTCTCTGCTCATAAGAACCACCTCGAGTACTAACCAGTGCTGATCTTTCGGAAGTTATGTCACTCTTTAAGGGGCTAAGCGATATCCTATAGAGTCGGGCAAACACTTCTTCGAGAGTCGGGAGAGCAGATCCTCCCAATATTTGTGCCCTGGCCAGTTCATACTCTACTTTCAGTCCCACCATGAACCGCATAACACCAAGTTGTTCCCTTTGTTGTTGCTGAATTTTAACGTCTGAGGTTAAGGGATGATAGATGCTAAGTTTATTCCGAAGATTTTTCATACTGGCATAATATTCTTCAAGAGTCTGATTTCCCTGCTACAAACTAAAGTAATCTTGACAAAGCTGATAAACCCTTGTAGTGTTGTCTTATCCCAAATAGAGTTTCTTTGCATGTTCCCATATATCCCTCGTTGTATCTAAAAACATGAAGTTAACACTGATTTTTGGCTCCATACTGTTCCACAACCATGTCAGGATCTGAGCATCTTCTTGCTCCTAATCACTAAAACCCGGGGATTCAGCACTCGATTTCTCCTCTTGTACATGTTTCACTTTCTTCTTGGCCTTCAGAAACACTTCCACTGACTTGGCCCTTGGAACATAATTTTCATCGTTGAGTTTGATGGATGTCATTTATACACTTAAAAAATTATGGGATATCATCACACTCGATTTTTGGTCACCATTTGAATCACCCACTGACGCCATATCACTCTACAAAGGTGGTCACAAAAAAAAATTCAGCTACTGCATTATTGTCCTACTTCCACACAAACACACTTAAAGTCACCACTAGCTTGCCCTAGCATGCATTCGGCCACTTTGAACACCATTGATTTGTGCACTAATAGATTTAAAAACACCTAGAATCCCTCTTGAAACTACTCATTAGAGGGTCAAACCACGACTACTACACCCACTCGACCACCACAGCTGTCACATATAGTGAAAGCAGTCCACACACAAACAAAACCTTGGATTTCTTGTTCACTTGAACTGCTGTAGTTGCCTACTGTCACCAGAACCAAAAATCTGGGTTACTTCGCAGTCTTCTAACCCAGATTTCTCACACCATAAAAAAAAGTTGCTGCAGAACTCTTACTGTCGTGAAACCTTAGGTATTGGCCAAAGAAATAGAAACCCTACTGTCACGAACCTCTAGATGTTGCCACAGAGACCTGGGTTTCTTCTTCCCTATCCTAGATTTCTCACACCCAGAAAAAAAAAAAAACTAGAAAATAAAGAAGAAGGAGAAGACAGAAGGTTACAGTTGGCTTCTAATACTGGCACTCTGATACCATGAAAGTGTTCAGCCGAACGATGAATAAGAAGACAAAAGGTTATAGTTGGCTTCTAATACTGGCACTCTGATACCATGAAAGTGTTCAGCCGAACGAAGAAGAAGAAGAAGACTGAAATGCCCTTGCATGTGAGGAGACATACAACCAACATAATACATAAAGGGAAAAGACTAAAATTCCCTTCTCTAATTGACTCTAACAATCTATGATTCTCGCAGATTGAGTTGTTTATGAAAAAAGCAAAATTAAATCAATAGCACAAACAAACCTACGGACTTTCCCGTATTTGGACTCCAAGATAATTTAAATAAAATTATGCATTATTTAAATGATTTAATACATGTTTATACATACATAATATCCACAATAGGCCTATAAACGGATTGAATTCGAATCGAATCAGGCTAGATTCGAATTTGAAACCGATTATGAACACTATATTCGAATTCGATTCGATATCCGACAGATATCAAATCTTTGAGTTCAAATTCGATTTCGATTATCAAATCGAATAATCGATTCGATTCGAATTCAACTGATGGCAGTGGTGGCCAGTGAGCGGTGATGGCAGTGTGGCGATGGTGAAGGAGAGATAGAAAAGATGATGGTTATTGTCGATGATGGTGGTTGCCGTTGAGACTACTATCACTAATGATGGTAGTGCGGTGAAGGAGAGATAGAGAAGATAATGGTTGTTGTTGGTGATGGTGGTTGCTGTTGAGACTACTATTACTCGACCGTTGTCACTAACGTTGTTGTTGCCTTTTGGTGATGGTGGTTGCTGGAGCAATTGTGGTAATGAATCGAGATTTGAAAGAGAAGAGATAAAGGAGAAGATGATTAGATGAGATACGGGAGAGAACTAAAGAGAGGTAGAGGATGAAGGATGGTGGCTGGTGACTGGTACTCGACCGTTGAGTTGTTGGTGTGGCCGATGTGGTTGCTCGGGCGGCGGCGGCGGCGGTAGCGAAGGGAGGATTAGGGTTAGGGTTTATAAGGAGATGGAAGAGAGAAGGAAACCTGGGCTGAGAAGAAAATATAAAGTGATTTAGGGTTTAGGGTTGGCTGACTGGGGGTTTGAGGAACAGATTTCCTCATTTACCCCTAAGAGATTTTATTTATTACAGATATCAGTTCGGATATTTATCGGATCAGATCAATACATATCCAAATTCGATCTGATATTTTAATCGGTAAGAAATTAATATTCAAATTCGACTGAATATACGATTCGAATTATCCAAATTCGATTCAATTATGTCGAATCTCAGATTTTCGAATACCATCTACAGGCTTATCCACAAATAGATACATTCATGCATGCATTATATGTATATTACACTTAAATCTTTGTTTTGAAAGAGTTGTACAATACAAATACATACAAAATATAAGGTTCTGCACTCTACATATTTGTATTTATACTCCTTCCAAACTAAGCCCAAAGAACTATCAAGAAAGGGACTAAGTGAAGTTCGTATTAAATGTAAAACTTATTTTAGTTATCAAAGTAACAGTGGCATTAGCCATTTAAGAAGACATGCTAAAACATTTTCTCAGAGAAAATGAGACAAATATTAGCTAGTTATTTAGTACATGTTGAACAACTATTTATATTTTTTTTGAAAATACTAGATTAAAAACATTCTACATATAGAAAAGTTTTTAGGAATATAATTAGATAGGTGCTATCAAAATTTCTAAAACATATAAACAAAATTTAATTTATAATTTGACAAAACTTTCATCTAAAATTGGTCTTGTTTTAGATATTTGGTTTTCTAGGTAAAATATTAATTATATTTTTGTAACTGCTTATTTTATTGATGAGGCATGGGCTTTACATAAAAGAATTATAAGTTTTAAAGATTAGAATTGTCACATACTGGTCCATCTATTGCATCCAATATTTTAAATACTATACATAACTATGGTATAAAAGATATTTTTTTCAATAACTTGTGATAATGCTAGTAATAATGAGCCATGCGATTTATTTTATATATTCTAACCAAAGCAATCTTAATTTGCCTAACTTTTATTTGGTAGAAATTAGTAAAGAGGCTATGCATATATAGCATGTCCCAACAGTCTTCAAAACATATTTCATTCAAAATCTTCTAGTAGTCTAATTCATCCAAAGCTTTCTCTCTTTGTTTGTTGTCATGTTTGGTTCCTTTGAAAAATGAATTAGAAAGGGAAAATTTTGATTAAGTTTTTAACAAAAAATTCATACAATGCATCAAGGACTTAAGTGCTATTAATTGCCCATTTAAATTAAAAGATGCAATGAACTAGCCAAAGATAGGATATTAAGGGATAAACTAAATGGTGTAGCCATTTCAACTACTACCAAAGGCCCCTAACTAGTAGAAAGTGGATATAGTTTTATGAGTTCATGTGGCTCATAAAACAAAGGAATATGACAATAAATAATATCCAAAAAAACAAAGAAATAAAACATAGTTCAAATTGAACCAATGAAAATAGAAAAATCAATTGTCTAGTAGGAAATAAATAAATAACAAAGAATCAAAAAGAAAATATAAAAATCAATTGTTTATTTCTAATCCAAATTCATAGAACAAATCAACAAGAAAAACCAAGGGTTCCAAACCCAAAAGATTATTTATTATTTTCCTAGCACAATAGATAGAAAATGATGAGGGCGGATTTGGCCCTCCAATGACATCGTGGCACATGGCACCTCGGAACAACTAGGTGATACTCAGAACCAATTAGGCAACAACTTGCCTTAGCTAATTTGATGGTGTCCCACTTGGCGGCCTAGCCCAGTCGTGACTTGGCGGCCTCGCATAGGCACCGATCTGGCGGCCTGGCACGGGCACCGACCTGGCGATCTGGCCCAGGCGCGAACTGGCGACCTGTTACGGGCGCCGACCTGGCGGCCTGACCCAAGTGCGACCTAGCGGCCTGGCACGGGCGCCAACCTGGCGCCCTGGCCCAGGTGCGACCTGGCGGCCTAGCACAGGCGCCGAATTGGCGACTTGCGAGACGTGCTCGCCGAAAAATTCGGCATGCATATCCTTACACTCTTATGATCCTTGGAAGTTGGCCCACATGCCGAACAATCCGGAGGGTGGTCAACGTGCATGGCGATTGCCTCAGGGAATCTCGAACCACTTAGACGACTTCTCGGAAATCTCGGATGCGTTGCGTGAAGTCCACGCCAAACAATGCCTATATAAAGGCACCAACCCCAATGGCATAGGGGGCGCAAGTAAGCATATTCTAGCTCTCATACTTTGTGATTTTTAGCTCGTAGTCTACTATGAGAATACTGACTTAAGCATCGAAGCGACCTCGCCGGGTTAGCCACCCCGGGTCCTCTAACATTGATTCCTTGCAGGTCTCTAAAGAACTACGAAGCTCAACAATCAATCCAGCTCGGCCCTTTGGTTAGCTCAGCAACTAATATGCAGCTCGGTACACTGGTCAGCTCAACAACTAATAGGCAGCTCGGCTCTTTGGTCATCTCGGCAACTAATAGGCAGCTCGGTCCTCTAGTCAGCTCGGCACGTAAAAGGCAGCTCAACACTCTGGTCAGCTCGTCACCTAACCTGCCTAGCTCGGCCCAGTCAGCTCATAACCTAACCTGCCTAGCTCGGCCCAGTCAGTTCGACACCTAACCTACCCAGCTCGGCCCAGTTTACTCGACACCTAACCTACCCAGCTCGGCCCAGTTTACTCAACACCTAATCTACCCTAGCTCGGCATCCAGGTCCTCATCCAGCAAAAGTTCACTTCGGCCTCTGAGTCATCGGCCACTTGGAAGCAAACCAAATGACAAGGTACTTAGCACAAAAAATTGATACATCACCAAAAATTAATTCATCAATCGATGCCATCTGTGGGAAATGCTACAAAAAGCTAAGTTCTCATCCTCTGAAAGGCTAAGTCCTCTTCTTCCAAAAAGCTAAGTTCTCACCTTTTAGAAACTAAAAGCTCTCACTTTCTAGTTTCCATTTTTTATGAACTCAAAGACTATGCAGGAAGTTGATGGCCAATAGATTAAGCAGCTCTACCAACTTTATTTCAACTCGAAAAAGCCTCATCAGTCCTCTTCGCGAGGTACCCTCTACAAAGATGAGCTCTTCGTGGCTTCCACGGGAGTAGGCGGCCAACAGACTGCATCCATCGTAAGCTGGTGACCTAAAGTCAGTAATGCTACCCCCGTAGGTCGAGCTCCTAGTAGCTTCTTGTAGGAGTGGGTAACCGACGTGACTAACGAGGCTGATGCAGCGCAGCCGTAGCTCTAAGGTTTCGAGCTGATAAAAGACCTCGGCACCACATAAGACCTAGTTGCCTCTTCGGCATGGGCAAAATCAAAGATCAAGGAGAGTGGACTACGAGTCGCTCCCAGAGCCTAAGCGCTAAAGTGTCGAACTAGCAAAGACTTCGGCACCACATAAGACCTAGTCGCTTCTTCGGCATGGGCAAAATCAAGGGTAAGGAGAGTGGATTGCAAGTCGCTCCCAGAGCCTAAGGAATTGAGTCGACGCTTACGAGCTCATCGAATTAGTCATTTGAGGCCAAAAGGAGCAATCTACTCCCTTCGCCGAGTTACTTTCAACTCGGGAGTGGGGGGCAAATGATGAGGGCGGATTTAGCCCTCCAATGACATCGTGACACATGGCACCTCGGAACAACTAGGTGACACCCAGAACCAATTAGGCAACAACTTGCCTTAGCCAAGTTGATGGTGTCCCACCTGGCGACCTAGCGGCTTGGCCCAAGCGCGACCTGGCGGCCTAGCCCAGGTGCGACCTAGCGGCCTGGTCCAGGAATGAACTGGTGGCCTGGCCCAGGCACGAACTGGCGGCCCTGGCCCAGGCGCGACCTAGTGGCCTAGCATAGGCGCCGACCTGGCAGCCTGGCACGGGCGCTGACCTAGTGGCTTGGCCCAGGTGCCGACCTGGCGGCCTGGCCCAGGTGCCGACCTGGCGGCCTGGCACAGGTGCCGACCTGGCGACCTGCGAGACATGCTCGCCGACAAATTCGGAATGCATATCCTAACACTCCTACGATCCTTGGAAGTTGACCCATGTGCCGAACGATCCGGATGGTGCTCAATGTGCATGGCGGTTGCCTCAGGGAATCTCGGACCACTTAGATGACTTCTCGGAAATCTCAGATGCGGTGCGTGAAGCCCACGCCAAACAATGCCTATATAAAGGCACCAACCCCAATGGCATAGGGGGGGCAAGTAAGCATATTCTAGCTCTCATACTTTGTGATTTTTAGCTCGTAGTCTACTATGAGAGTTCTGACTTCAGCATCGGAGCGACCTCACCAGGTTAGCCACCCCGGGTCCTCTGACATTGATTCCTTGCTGGTCTCTAAAGAACTACGAAGCTCAACAATCAATCCAGCTCGCCACCAGGCAGTTCGGCCCTCTGGTCAGCTCGACAACTAATAGGCAGCTCGGCACTCTGGTCAGCCTGGCAACTAATAGGCAGCTCGACCCTCTGGTCAGCTCGGCAACTAATAGGCAGCTTGGCCCTCTGGTCAGCTCGGCACCTAATAGGCAGCTCGACACTCTGGTCAACTCGTCACCTAACCTGCCTAGCTCGGCCCAGTCAGCTTGTCACCTAACCTGCCTAGCTCGGCCCAGTCAGTTCGACACCTAACCTGCCCAGCTCGGCCCAGTTAACTCAGCATCTAATCTGCCCCCAACTCTGCCTGGTCAGCTCGGCATCCAGGTCCTCATCCAGCAAAAGTTCACTTCGGCCTCTGAGTCATCGACCACTTGGAAGTAGACCAAATGATGAGGTACTTAGCACAAAAATTTGATACATCACCAAAAGTTGATTCATCAGAAAATAATCTTGCTCTTATTTAACCTTTGAAGGCCATACAAAGCATAAAGGATTTTCGTTCTACTAAAAAGAAGAAAGTAGAAAAGATTAATTTTTATGGCTAACTTTCAAATGTATGAACTATGGGTTACCTCGTAACAATAGTGTGTAAAGAATAGAGATGTTGTAGTTTTAAGTGGAACCAATCCATTGAAGCTGAAACTAATTGATTGTTTTACTAATGTTTTCTTTAGGGTTGTAAATGGATCAGATTCAAATCGGATTTAGCAAATCTTGAATTTGATCCGATTATTAAAAATTTGAATCCAAACCCGATTCAAAATCTGATTGGATTTCAAGACCTCGGATTATTAAAAACTAATTTATTGTATATATTAAAAATAATAATGCATGCTTCAAATCAAAGGGAAATACATAGAAAGATATAAGAACAAAAAAAGGGAAAACTTAGAAAATAATAAGAAAATTTATCTATTTGCTTCACTTTTTTTTATCAATGAATATCAAATAAAAATGTAGGTTCTAAATCAAAGGGAAGACCATACCGATTATTTTCTCTCTAAATTTGTATTTTGGGTGCAAGATTTTGTATGGGTAAAGAGTTTTAGACTTTTAGGAATGTTCTCTTTCTTTTCGAAAAATATGTAAACACAAATAACAATATAACACAATAAAACAATTGGAGTGAAAGTAATGGAAAAAAATAAGAATGGGTTGAACCAAACCTAGAATAGAGAACCTGCTGTTGTTGCAACCAGAATAGAAGCTTCCCAATCCAATTTCGTTGCCCTTGTTCATCATTTCTTGAAAAACTCCTTGGATTTTTGGGCGGAATATTTTAGAATGTGGGAACAACTCCTCAACAACAAAAGGGTTGAGTATGCTTGGCGGGTAAGTTGAAAAATTTTTTCTTAATTTTTTGGGATTTTTACATAAAAATGATGAAGTATGATCATTTAGCAAAATCAGATATGTTTTCAAAAAAATAACCAAAATAGTGAGCAGGAAAGGTTTTGTTTTTTTGGACTAAAATGCCTCCAATTCCTTCCATCAATGAAATGTTGCCTTGAAATAAAAATAAAAAATAATAGAAAGACCTGGCTACCTTTCCATCCACTGTTTGATTTTATGTGACCGTTCTAACCCAGTTCTCCTCTAGTGTGTGCCAAGTTAGCTTTTCTCAAAGCTCTTGTGCAGGAAAATCAATGGGAGTAAAAGGGATCAAGAAGAAATGTAAGAAAGGCTACAAAGGTTATTAGAGAGGAACATCTTTCCTCGAAACTCACCAAACACCTAGCTACGATGAGAAGGATCAATGGAAAACGAGAGACAATTCATTATTGGGTTTAATACAAGAATTTGTTGGAGAGATGTGTTTTTCTTTGGATTGGGCAGGAAGAAATTAGAATTCCTGATTTTCATTAACACCATTATTAAAATCATGTTAGCGAAAAGCTAGTAGCAAGAGAGGAGGGAGAAGATAAAGAAAATAATGTTTTATGAAATGGGGGAAGAAGAGAGAGAGAGAGTCGGGAAAGAGATCTTAATTTGCCGCCACTATCGGTGGTGTTTGAACGAATGATATGATGAATGGTTGTGTTTCAAATTTTCAATTGAGGAATTTAAGACAGGGCAAATTGGTCTAAAAATTTAATTTTTGTCCTTCACTGTTTTTCTAATTTCCTTCTGAACGTATTTGACTTTTAAGTTGGAAAAAAGCATAGAAAATAAGTAACTGGAGTGTTAACTCCCCTCCCTTATCTCAACACACTCACCTAAACCATTTACGTGTTACAATGAAGATGAAATTACAGCTTGCGACGTACTTGTAACTAGGGTTTAGCATGGGTTGGTTCGGTTTGATTCCATGCAAGAATTTAAAATCTACCTTGTAGGGGTCAGTTTTTGGAACTGCAACCTACCTTGTGAAGGTTTGTTCCATGGATCAGATTCTTCTTTGCTCTTTCCCTTGAAAAAAAAAAACAAAAGAAGCATGTTCTTTAAAAACTTAATTGATAAATTCTTTAAAACTAATATTATCTTTATTGATTAAATTGAGAAACTTAATATATAAATTATCATTATATGGTTCTGAAGCTTGTAAAATTTGTGAATATTACCTTTAAAATTATTTATTGTACACATTTAAATATTAAAAATGAAAACAAATGATAAAATCATCAAGTGACTCAATGAAAAGTGAGACCATAGCCTTTGTTACCATGAGTGTTTTGGTTCAAATCTTCACATCCCCAAAATTATTTTGGAGTTCCACCAAGGCAGCTCCCACCAAGGCTAACCAAATCTAGTTCATCGGGTCGATTCGGATAACATAAACCCCTAGACCCTGGAACCGGCCTAGGTGGGGGTTGGTTCCAAGAATTTTGGAACCATATCCTACCCTAAAACAAATTGGATAGGGTCAATTCAAGACTGGTTCAAGGTCGATTCTATTTGATTCCGAGTAGAACCTCCCATCTGATTCCAAGATGAAGAGCTTCAAAACAGCTGAACCAACTTAATTCAATTTTGGCTTAACCCTCCCAAATGGGGATAGGCTATAGCCCATATATAGGTAGTAATTTATACTTTTATTTCGGTTAGGATCTGCTACCAACCCTGTCCCAACAAGGAGCCTCACATCAAGATCAAATGTCAATTGTCATTCATAGGGAGATGTTGGGATCTTTTGCCAACAAAACTCGTTCCAACACTTGACCAACTTCATCTAACACTGCGCATCTCACCATGAGACTAGGACCTACCATAAAAGTGAGATCCCGGTGTATGAGATGTGTGGTGTGAGATGTGTTGGTACTTGGTAGGTTGTTGAAATTTAGGGATGTCCATAATTCAGTTAACCGAGGGCCTATTTTTGAAACCAAACCAATACTACCGGTTTATAGAAAACCAGTAACTGAAAACAAATTGAAGCCGATCAGTTTATCGGTTGATCGGTTTAGTTCATTGATTTTTTGGTTTTTTTATTTTTACAATATATATTATAAAAAATATATAAATATATAATAAAAAACTAAATATATATATAATATTATATTTTAAATAATAAATAATATATTATATATTATAAATATATATTTATATTTAATACATATTTATTAATTTATATATAATATATAAAAAATAAAAAATATATAATATACATAAATATATATAAAATATAGAAATATATATATACTTGTTCGTTTGATTAACCGCCGCTTTTCTATATTCATTAACGGAATTTTTTTAAAATACTGAACCGAATTCGATTAACTGAATTTTCGGTTCGATTTTGGGTTTTTCTTGCTCACCCCACTTGAAATGTATTTCATTGGCAGGCGATCCGAACTCGATGTTTCCGATGTACGGCTGCAATTTACAGTTGGGATGTTGGCACTGTGTGTTGGTAGCTGATCCGAATTCATCTATTTCATATGTGTCCAATATTTGGCCGCGTTGTATGAACACTTGCTATGCTACTTGCTACCGTCTTACAAAATTGAAGCTTCAAACATGGGTCGGTCCCTCAGAGACCGAAACAGAACCCATAAACAATGGCCATGATTCGTTATCCATATATTGTGGCCATGGAAAACCATTCATTGTTTTTTTTTCCTCTAATTTCACTTCGTTCTCGATGATACAGTTGGAGCTGTTGTAGTTGCAGTTACCGCTCTTAATTTCTTGGCTCTTTTTGATGGCTTCAACGGCGTCAAAGATTACTCCGGGGGTGCTCTCTATCTCTTCTCCTCTTCGCTGTCGGAGGTGGCTGCCCCTCAGTTGCCTAGTCTCTACTGGCAAGTGTTCCTCAGGCCCTTGCTTGGCTAGCTCTTCCCGGGTTTTGAGAACTTCCAAGACCGTTGTCTGCAAGGCGACTGAAGTTTCTGTGGCCCAAGAGTCTCAAGCTTCTGGAGACAGTGGTGGGAGCGGGAAGAAATGGGTTCCGGTTGTCCCGCTGGCGGCACTGCCAAAGGGAGAGCGGCGTGTAATCATACAGGATGGGGAGACGATTCTTCTTCTCTGGTATAAAGATGAGATCTTTGCAATTGAGAATCGATCGCCAGCTGAAGGAGCTTACAGCGAAGGCTTGCTCAATGCAAAGCTGACCCAGGTTCGATGGCATGAGCTGATTCCTTTCCGTTCATTGTTTTATCTTGTGATTTTATGAAATGGAGTTAGCAAACTAGGGCATTGAATATTCTGAATAAAACACCATATTAATTGTGAATTTATGAATTGATCATATGATAGTATTCATTTTTCCCTCACTTGTTATTAGCATTTGCTTTTTCTTTGCAGTAAACTTCAGGATGTTTCCTTTTCCATATGACTTTGTCCATTGGATTCCATACTGCTGCCATCCTTGGAAACGAAGATTTTTAAATGTTAAGATTTTAGGTTTTATTTCTTTCTTCATTGCTGTATCAATTGACCCATTTTGCTTTTAAACATTTGTTTTCTAATTAATTATCTATTATAATTCTCTAAAACAATCTTGAGTTGTTTGGGATACACTGGTTGAAGACATAATTTACTGATCCTACTTCATCTTAATAACTAGGGTATTTGGGTTTTGGAATGTGGCTGCATCTTAAGAGGTAAGATGAAGTCAAGGAGTTGAATAGGAAAGAAAGCTTCTTAAAAGGACGTTGAGCACACAAAAGTTTGATGAGAAAGTAGAAGGCATAGCTGCAGAAGGGAATGGAACAACCTGAGCAAAAGGACGAGATAGGATGGAGGATAAGAGGGAAGATCTTGGTCATATGGACATTATTCTAAGCAAAAATACTACAGGAACATAGTTGTCAAGGCATTAAAGCAATGCTAAGTGATGGTTTTTTTTTTTTAAGGAAAACCCTAAATCTTAGGGTAATTCCCAAAGTTTCTTAGCAATTGTCAATTATCTTTCACTGATAATTGTCACAGAGTGTTTTAGTTTCAGCAGTAGCGACGTGGCAAGAAGCCTAGAACCAATGTTGATTACGATTAGAGTTGTGCCTTTTAGGGGTGGAGGCAAGGGTGAGGAATGATTGGTGTTCCTAAATAGTTGTCTAGTAGGTAGATTTGTTCACTAGGATCTTGACATTAGAGATGTGAAGGAATGGGCAAGCTAAGAATGGAGAAACCTAAGCTTTTATGTTCGAAGGATGGGGGAGCCCTTATTTTTGTTTAGTTTTAGGTGGAAAAAAGATATAGAAGAAGCCCTAGCAAGGGGATGCATTGGAAAAAAGAGGAACCCAGAATCATTAATCCAAAAAAAAAAAAAGAAAAGAGGAACCCGGAATCTTTTTCAGCCATTGGTCATCTAGTTCTAAGAATGGAAGTAGAGAAAATGAGGTACACCAAGATCGATGTCTATGGGATACCACTGCATGCCTGGTGTACAGACTACAGAGGTTTTTAGGGCCATAGGAAATGCTTGGGGAAGTTTTAAAAGATTTGACTTCAGAAATAAAAGATGGGAAAATATGTAGTTTGCAAGAATTCTAGTTGAGATTAAAGATGTAGGCTCAACCCCAACACTCATGGATCTGCTTTTTCTTGACGAAGTCTTCAAACTCTTGATTGTAGTTGCTAGCGAATATCCACTGTTCGATGGAAGGACTAGAAGGCGGCTAGGGAGGCCCTCAAAGGTGCCAATCTAAAGAAACCACCTGCATTTCATATTGCTTTGGAGAGACCAGAAACAAGAGAATTTTGAAGGAGAAAGGTCAGGGGTCTGCATTTTAGATTTGAAAAGTTAGAAGTCCCTTGACTGAAAAGAAAATAAAGTTTTAAATTTTGGTCCAAGTGGGACCGGTCTAAATGTTAAGTGGGACCCACTGTTGATTTGATAGTGGACATGGCCCACTTTAATGCTATAAATTTGAATATTTTAACAGTGGCCCCAATTGATAAGTGGGATTATGTTGATTTGATAGTGAGCATGGCCCACATATTTAATTGGTGGGGTCCTACTAAATCATGACAGTTTACAACTATCACAAGAGTGGGTGGTGATCCATTGATCAGTTTATATTTGGTTTTAATTGTGGTGGATAGGATCCACCGATTGCAAATTGTATGCTTTTGGTTTTGTTGCAAGGTTACTTTTTGATAAATTTGTTGCAAGGTTATTTAATTGGGGGGTCCCACCAAATCATGATAGTTCACAACTTGATTTGATAGTTAAAGTGGGCCACACCTAGGAGAATGATACAAATTTGAATCATATAACCTATTTGAAAAAGGATTAAGTCAAGCCTTATCTACTTCCCCATCATAGTTTTCAAGGCGCTAAGGCGAGGCTAAGCGACAGGGGAGCACCTTCTCACCTAGTCGCCTAGGTGGGTTCCTAGGCATTGCCTAAGCGATGGATTTTAAGTAAAAATCACATATCCTAGGGTAATTCCCTAGGTTCCATAACCAACTTTCTTTAATAACTATCCATAATTTTCTTAAACTTCATGTTTAAGTCTAGAAAATCAACATATTTATGAGAAGAAAAAGAATAAAAAAATGTAGGGGCTCACCCCTATTTTTGTTATAGGAAAAGAAGAAAAGAAAATTTTAAGAAGAAGAAGAAGAAGTGGAAGAAGAAAATGTGTTGATTAGACAAAATTTTAAGTTCTTCCCTTAATTATTGGTTCAGATTTTGAAGTCATTGAGGGTTCAATACAGCAGTTAGCAATGTTTGTGTTGATTAAACCCTAACAAATAAGAAAATAATAAAAATAAATTAGTTTATAAACACAAAAAATGAATATTTTTCTTTAATAATGTTTATTTTATAATTATAATCTCAAAAAAATAACAGTATAAAAGTATTTTATTACACAGTATGCAAAACTGCTTGGCGACTGGGCGAGGCGAGCCTCCAAGGGTGCCTGCCTAGGCGTCACCTTGACAACTATGTTCCCCATCTTAAAAAACCTACAAAAAAAAGAAAAAAAAAAAGGAAAAAGCTAGACTTGACAGCTAGCTCACCTCACCTGAATTTAAATTTCAAATTCTTCAGTTATGGGAGAAGTTGAACAACCATCCCACGTATGAAGAGTGGGGAGGTTACCTTAACTCCCCTTCCCATATGTACTTTGTTCTGTATAAAAGGGGAAGGAGAGGAAGAAAAGAGGAGGAAAAGAAAAGAAAAAGAAAACAAAAAGAGAGAATAGAGAAGAGGGAAACTGTAGCTCTGTCGAGTAAACAAGAAGAGGATAAATACACAGGTAATGTATAATTTTTTTCTTTTTTATCTCTTCCTTTCTCTCCTTTTGAACAGCTCCAGTCTTAATCTTTATCCTCTCTCTAGAGTTGGGTTAGGAAAGGACTCTCATAATCTTTCTAATCCCATCCCAAGTTCCACCTTTTGCTATTGAATGCAATTGGCATTTAGTGGAGCTTATCCACCACACAAAATATACTCATAATCTTTTATTTTTTTTTGTTACAAGTGTGAACTGCTATGATTTGGTGGGTGGGACCCCACTAATTAAATAACCTTACAACAAAAAGAACACAATTTGCAATGGTGGATCCTATCCACCACGGTTGAAACCAAATATAAACTGATCAGTAGGTCACCACTCACTGTTGTGACAGCTGTGAACTGTCATGATCAAAATTAAGTATAAGAGTCCCTGTAGATGGGGACTGCTCTTTCATTCTTTGCTGCCTGGTATGTTGCATGCTTCACCAATACGCCAAAAGCCTTAAGACTGATGGAATACATCAAGCCAAGCACTTTAACATTTAGGACCATAACATGGTATTTTGAAAACTAGCCACAATTTGCCATCCCCTTAACATATCATTTAGGGAAACTCCCCTGAATTCATCACAAATCAGAGACCACTCTATCCGATGCATCGACCTTGTAATTAGGATCTATGGGAGTATTTTCTGGATCAGATCCCAACATTCCTATTTCTTGGAGTAGGTCCAGCACATGCTTCCTATGTGGAATAAATACACCTGTCCTAGATTGTGAAACCTAAATTCCTAGGAAGTATTTTAGATTTCCTAGGTCTTTAATTTCAAACTCTTAAGACCATGAACTTATGCTTGTTAATACACCTCTCCTAGATTGTGAAACCTAAATGCTTAGGAAGTATTTAAATCTCCTAGGCCTTTAATTTCAAACTCTAAGGCCATGAACTTATGCTTGTTGATTGCCTCTGGATGATTTCCTATCACAACAATGTCATCCACATAAACAATAAGCGCAGAGGTGGATGATCCTTTATGCTTGACAAAAAGGGTATGATCCATCTGACTTTGTTTATACCCAAATCTCTTTACTGCTGTGTTGAACTTGTCAAATCATGTCCAAGGTGATTGCTACAGTCCCTGTATTGCCTTCTTGAGCAAATGTACTTTCCTAAATTCACCAAGCAGTTCAAAACAAGGGGGTGGCTACATGAATATTTCTTATAAATCTCCATGCATAAAGCATTCTTGATATCAAGTTGATATAATTACCAGGATTGAGTAGCTGCAATAAATGACAGTACTATGTGGGTTGAGTTCATCTTTTCCACAGGAACAAATCAACAAAGATTTCATCTTTGTTTCCAATCATACAATGAAGGCTTTGTAATCAATAACTGCTAGAAACCTGTGTTTTGGAGGTAAACAACTTTAGAATATCTTGTTTTATGTGTGTTTTGAATTAAAATGAAATGCAAGAATGGACCTTACTTGTCTTTATTACTACCTGCACAAGGCAACTTTTGAATACTAGTAAATAAAGAGAAATATTTATTATTTCTACTGGATGATTCAAAGCTAGATCAGCAGTTGTGTTTTCCAGGATGGTTGCATAGTTTGCCCAACAACAGACAGTACATTTGATCTTAGGACTGGAGCTATCAAGGACTGGTATCCTAAGAACCCTGTGCTGAGAGTCCTTACACCTGCTTTGAGGACACTCTTCATTTATCCTGTAAAAGTAGATGCAGAGAACATTTATATCAGCATGGAGGGAGGGTCCGAATCTGGTGGTTCGGCAGAGATTGTATTCAGTGGAAAAGCTCAACCAGGTCTTACTGCATCAGATGTCAATGTAGATGAGGTATATTAAATTCAATTATCTTAATTAGCTTTTGTAAAGTGAATCTTGTTATTTATTGATTTTATTTTGTTAATGTATATCAGATAAGAATGGTGATAGATGAGGATGTAGGGGGGTTCGGTTTTACAGGAAAGAATGAGTTGATAAATGGGAAAGCAGCCATAATTGGCTTCCTGCTGTTGTTAGATTTTGAGCTATTGACTGGTAAAGGTCTTCTCAAGGGAACGGGTTTCTTGGATTTCATTTATGCTGCATCAAATGCTTTCAATTAAACATCAAATTCAGAAATTCCATTTGAGAAGAAATCCCTGATATCCGATGAAGTAATATATCCTGATAAATGAAGATCTTATTGTTATCACCCAACTATGGTTTTTTATGAATTACATTTGTCCCAGATTTGGATAACTTGGATATATATATTTTTTTGATGTTTTCAATTAAATGTATTTTATTGAGTTGTATACCAAATGGAAAAACAGGACTCATATGACTGACCTCATATAGTTGGGACAAGGCTTAGATGATGATGATGATTTTCCATGACTCCATAACTTGTACACGAGCAGAATGTATAAGAAAAATTGTGTTTACCATTGTAAAGAAGAAAAAAAGAATGCTTTTTTTTTATTTTTTATAAGCAAACAGAAAATTCTCACTCACACTTGGAACATTCCTTATAGGTACATTAGGATCGATACATAGTAAGCTATATCATGGGCTATTCTATTATTGGTTCTGCTTATATACCTCATACAAAAAGACAAACAAAAGGCATGCCCCATATTACTTCCAAAATGGGCTTCCCCATCCATGGGAACCTGCTGATCTTTCTTTTTTTGTTACTATCTCTGCTGCATGAGACAAATTTACCATGTTTGTAACCCTTTTTTAGCACAAGTGAGCTCCATCCCTGTAGTATTGCTCCTAGTTCTGCATCTGCACTCCCTAGAGCCTTGGAATATTTGCCTGTTGTAGCAAGAATTATATTTTCAAAAGACATAATAGCAGCACTTGCACCTGCACTTCTTGTTATCATATCAAAAGATCCATCAACAAAAACTCCAAGGCCCCATTCATTTTTCTTTTGGCCATTTACCCGGGTAAATACACTTACCTGGCAAGTGAGATAATGACCCAATCCCCCCCCCAAAAAAAAAACGAGGGGTTATTGGTCAATGGGAACATGGTTCCAATTGACCAACTTCTCCCCCTACATTTTCCGAAAAACAAACATGTACCAACTGTTTCTGTCATCACTAAGCTGTTCTGCTTCCCTATTATTGAAATTGCAGTGAAGCCTGAGTGAGCTGAAATTGTCACTGTCAGTTTATCTTTCTACATATAGCAGTTTGTGACTGGGTATCTTTTATTCTATAATCACCATGAATTTTGCAAAATACTTTCTTTTCTTTTCTTTGCTCAGTGAGATTAGCACGTCCTCTAACCAATGTTAAATTATTTCATGCATTGTTTTATTTATAGTTCTGTCTGGATTTATTCTTAGACTAGCTTGCAGCCAGACTACCCTTGCAAATGCATAGAAGAACACCAGATGATTTAATGTTTTTATGCCATGTTTACATAGCATACAGCCTTCTTGTATGTACTTGAACTTCAGCTTGTCGGTTGTTGGTAGGCCTTCCCATAAAGCTTCCCACATGAAAAACTGGAATCTGTAGAGAGCTTTTACCTTTCAAATTTCTTTCCAGTTTTTATTTTGGTTTGAAATTGATAGTTGGCCTTGTAGTAATATTTGATAAGCTGATTTAATTGAATATTGATCTTCTCCATAGCAATATATCAGATTCTCTTTCTCTTCCTCATATGACTTCTACTGCTTTTGCTTCAAAACCTTCTCTGAGCAATTCTTCATAGATGAAGACATCCTTTATTGATTTGCTCTGGTTTCCATTTAATATTGCACTCCGTGCTGGGTACTCCACCTGTAGTTGGAACCCATGGGTCTGTAAAAGCATTTACTGAAGTGTCATCATTTATTTGCCAGCATGCTTTCGATAATCTTTCATGCTATTGCACTTCAGATCACCAGAGGGAATTGAGGGAAGGGAGATCCATCATATGGATGGCCGACGCATAAAAAGGTGGTTGGGCGAAATTTCAAAAATTTTCTTTCTCCCTTCTAGGAACCCTATTCCTTGATTTAGAAAAATTGTATTTTTCAATGTTCGTTTTTGAAACAAGTCGGACCAAATCTAAAACCAAGATTAAAGGAGGGTTATACCATATACGAAATCCACGCAAGTAGCTCCTTGTGTAGGTGTTCACGCTCAAAGAGGATACCAAATCCCACTTCCATTAAAGATGACATAGCTTAGGGTGAAGCATGATCAACAAAGAAATTATTCGGTAAGAATTGCAATCCTTCAGCAAGGATCACATAGGGGATGTGACCACAACTTCAACTCTAATTCTTCTAGCAAAACTTAGAATCAAGAACCTTTCTTGATCAGTCCAAGAATAGAGAGATCTAGGATTTGCAAAAAGTGTTTAACAGAAGGATTTCTCCCTCTATTTATAATCATTCTTGGATTAGAGCTTCCTAATTATATCAGGAGAGGGTTCATTGATCCAAATCTTTATTTGGATCAGAACTCCTAAGTGGATAAGACATATCTTATCCTCTTGCTGATCTAGAAGCAAATCTAAACTCGAATTCGTCCATCTCTTATTAATCTCATTAAGCCAGTTCGAATTGGGCTTTAGGCCCATTAAGTCATCAGGCTCACTTCCCCTTTAATTTGTTGGATAGTTTGGTTCTTTTTGTATGGCGTGGGACCCTAACATTGATCTCCACAAAAGCCATATGGGTTTAGCCTAGCCTTTGAATCCATTATTATGGGCTCTTAGCAAGCCCAACATTTACACTAAATGGTCTTTGGGTCCAACCACCTTATGAAGGCCCAAAGACTATGGACTTAAATGAGACTAGCCCATAAGGTAAAAGCCATAAATGGTTTTTCACTTAACCTCTCGGCCCATAATGATCAAACACTATCCGACAAGAGAGGACCTCTCACTTGGCTGTGAGATACAATGTTGCACTCTCTGATTATATGGATTCCGAGAGTTAAAATATTTTGCAAACATTTTGTGAAACCATAACATATATGTATATCTCTATATAAATATATTTTATAAAACAAATTTCAACAAGTTTGAAATCAACTGCCAGTAGTTTAGGTTTCCACTAGAGAGAGTGCATTCCCTGATCATTCACTTTGTCCGACAAATGGGTGGATTCTATCACTGTGATCACCCACTCATGTGAATTCTCAAGCTGCCCCAACATATCCTGGTTTTGACCCCCGCTAAGGATTTCACTGATTGGCATATCAAAGACAGCCCAATCCAACACCTAGTGTAGTACCATAATCAAGTCTAAGGGTTAGGTATAACTTTCCATTTTTGCCCATCTATCTCCAAGGTCTAGGGCATAACTGGAAAATGGTTCGATTTAGGGTTTCAAGCAAATCTATACTACATGTGCTTTAGGTCTCACCTTGGCAACTGAGACAAGCCACCCAACCAACTTGGCAGCACATTAGTGTCAGCCTTGGCGGGATAAATCTCCCTACGTCTATCTAACGACTGTGAAGATTCTAAACTAACACGAGTTTCATAAATGTCCAATTTAAGGGTATTACACAGAAACACAACATAGATAACATGAATCAATTATGTACTTTATTCATTTACAATAAATGACAAAATGTACATCAATCTGATTGGAGCTAAGGGCATACACTGTTTAACAACTCACACTTGCACTTAGGCCCAATCGGGTACAAGCCGGAGTCTCATACTTTTCACATGTTTCTCAAACACTTTTTGTGTGAGTGGCTTTGTCAATGGGTTTGCCACAATCTTTGTTGATGCTACCTTTTGAATCTGGACGTCCCCTCTACCAATAATCTCCCACGATACGTGGTACTTCCTCTCGGTGTGCTTTGACTTCAAGTGGGCTCATGGTTCCTTAGCTTGAGCAATGGCTCCAATGTTGTCACACAACAATGGAATGGGTGATGTGTCGGATGGAACAACTCTTAATTTTTGAATGAACTTTTTATCCAAAAGGCTTCCTTGGCAGTTTCACTTGCGGCAATGTACTCGGCCTTGGTTGTAGAATCTACAGTGGACCCCTGTTTGCTGATTTTCCAGCTAATTGCACAGGACCCCATAGTGAAAATGTAACCAGATGTAGACTTTCTATCATCTAGGTCTGACTGGAAGTCGGCACCAGTATACCCTAGGAATTGTAGGGAACTGCCATCTAATACCAGACAAAACTCTTTTGTCCTTCAAAGGAATTTTAATATGTTTTTTGCAGTTGTTCAGTGCTTCTGTCCTGGGTTTGATTGTTATCTACTTACCACACTCACCGCCTGAGCAATGTCAGGTTGAATGCACAGCATGGCATATATGATGCTCCCTACGGCTGAGGCATAGGAAACCTCTCTCATGCCCTCTATCTCCTCGAGAGTCTTGGGAGACATACCCTTGAAGAGAGTGACTCTGTGCTTGAAATGAACATTTCCTTTCTTAGAGTTACTATGTTGTATCTCTTGGCAATTTTGTCATTGTAAGTAGACTGGGATAATCATACTATCCTCTTCAATCTATCTCTATAGAGTCGAAGTCCCAAGATATAGGAGGCTTCTCCAAGATCTTTCATGGAGAATTTTTGTGAAAGCCACACTTTCACCGTAGTTAACATTCCTACATCATTCCCAATGAGTAGGATGTCATCTACATACACAAGCAGGAACGTAACCTTATCTCTCACTGTCTTCCTGTAAAGACAGGGCTCATCTGTATTCTGCTCAAAATCAAACTATTTGATAGTAGAGTCAAACCGGATGTTCCAGCTCCTAGAAAATTGCTTAAGTCCATATATGGATCGATTAAGTTTACACACCATGTGTTCTTGACCTGCAACAATGAATCCTTGCAGTTGCTGCATGTAGATATCTTCAGTAAGATCTCCGTTAAGAAATGCAGTTTTGGCATCCATTTGCCAAATCTTGTAAACATGGTGTGCTGCTACATCTAGCAGGATCCTAATGGACTTGAGCATGGCCACTGGCGATATTTGATTCCCTCTTTCTGAATGTACCCTTTCACCACAAGACGAGCTTTATAGGTCTCAATCTTACCATCAGGGCCCTTATTCCTCTTATAGATCCTTTTGCAACCAATTGCTTTCACCCCAGGGGGTGGATCTATATGAGTTAAGACCTTGTTGGTCTCCATCGAATCCATCTTGCTTTTCATGGCATCTACCCACTTCAAGGAATCTATGTCCAACATACCTTCCGTATAAGTCACGAGATCTTCCTCACTGTTCATGGCTTCCATTAAGTAATTTTCTTGATCATAGTCGTAACGAATCAGAGGCCTAGATACCTAGGTAGACCTTCTAGGTTGGTTATTTTCTGGAGCCTGTAGGACATTTCTCACTACCCCTAGGTTGGTTGTTCTTGATGAGGAGAGAGCCTAGGGGTAATGGGAAATGTCCTACAGGCTCTAGAAAATAATCAACTTAGAAGGTCTACCTAGGTATCTAGGCCTCTAGTTCGTTACGACTATGATCAAGAAAGTTACTTGATGGAAGCCATGAACAGTGAGGAAGATCCCGTGACTTATACGAAAGTTATGTTGGACATAAATTCCTTGAAGTGGGTAGATGACATAGATTTCTTGAGCAAAAGGTGTTTGACGATGATTATCTAAGATGTAGTCTTCTTCCAAGAAATGGGCATTTCGACTGCAAAACACCTTTTGCTCATTTGGGTCATAGAATAAATAACCTACAGAGCTTTTGAGGTAACATACAAATAGGCAACAATTGGTCTTGGATTCTAGTTTGTCAACACTTGTTCTTTTAACATGTGCAGGACAACCTCAAATCTTCAAGTGTCTCACACTTGGTTTCTTGCCAGTTCATAGCTCATATGGAGTCTTAGGAACAAATTTGGTTGGAACTTGGTTCATTACGTATATCGTAGTTTCTAATGCGTAACCCCAAAAGGATATAGGTAATTTTGAGTGGACGAGAAGTAAACAGACCATATCTAATAGAGTCCGATTTCTCCTTCCGATGCACCATTTAATTGTGGTGTAGTAGAAGGAGGTAGTTGTGATACAATCCCATTTTCCTTTAAGTAGTCTCTGAATTCGTTAGAGAGATATTCACCTCATCGGTCTGATATAATGGCCTTAATTTGTCTCCCCAACTGTTTCTTGACCTCTTGTCTGAACTCCTTAAACTTTTCAAAGGATTCAGACTTATGTCTCATTAGGTACAATAACCGTACCGAGAGAAATAATCGGTGAATGTTATGAAATAAACGTGCTGGTTACGTATCCTAACATTCATGGGACCACATACATCAGTATGTATCAGGTCAAGTGTGCCTATAGATCTTTCAGGCTTACCTGTAAACGGCCATTTCGTCATCTTACCCTGAAGGCAAGGTTCACAGGTTGAAAGATCTTATACAGTTAGAAAATCCAAAAGACCATCATTTACCAACCTAATGATACGATCTATGTTAATGTGGCCAAGTCGGTAATGCCACAAGCACGTGGGATTAACTGTAGCATGTGTTCTTTTCTTGGGGATTATATCTGACATAGTTTCGGTTAATTTTGTTTCTAGAGAATGATAGAGAACATAGAGACTATTCCCAAGCTCTCCGTAAGTGAGGAATTTGTTATTCCATTTAATAGTAATCACATTACTGAATAAAATAGAATAACCATCCATATACAATTTTGAAATAGAAATCAAATTTCTTCTCAAATTAGGCATATAAAGACAATCTTTAAGAGTAATGATTCATTCTCTGAAATACAAATCTATGGTTCATATAGTTGTAGCTGCAACTGTTGCAGAAGTCCTCAAGTAAAGAGCCACTTCTTCATCACTCAGCCTTTTGCTTGTCTTGAACTTTTGCAATGTGTTACATGCATGAGTAGAAGTTCTGAAATCAATACACTAGGATGCAGAAGTAACCAACAAATTGATTTCTGTGATAAAGGATTCGAAATTACCTTTCTTATTGGTCTCCAGATATTGAGGACAATTCCTCTTCTAGTGGCTGGTCTGCTTGCAGAAATGACAGGCATCTGATGTCTTGTCCTTCTTCTGCTTTTTAGGTTTGTCAACCTTTTCCTAAAGCTTCTTCTTTGCCTTTCGCTTTTTCTTTTCCGATTTGCCACCTTTAACAAGCATATCAATTGGCCTATTCTTCTTAATTAGTTCTTCAGCCCTCTGCAACATATTGTTGAGTTCTTGAAGGCTAACATTTAGCTTATTCATGTTATAGTTCATGATAATCTGATTTTGGTGTCATCATCTAGCCCTGAACCGAGAGCCTCTAGTTCATTGATATAGCCCATCATCTTTAGACAATGGTCATGAACCTATTGGTTCTTAGTTATTTGAGTGGTCATAAATAACTTTAGGACCTTTTGTCAAGTAGAATGATTCTACTCTTCATACATGGTCCTTAGACTATCCATGATATTCTTGGACACTTCAATCTTATTGAGTTGTCTTTGTATCGAATTGTCTAAGGAGGCTATAATGTAATACCGATTAAGAGAGTACTTCTCCTCCCATTCTTGATATTCCCTCCAAAGGGCCTCAAAAGCCCTATCACTCGGATGTTCTGATGCAGGGTTTTTGGCTATCTTGTCTAATTTCTCGGACGTCAGCACCAGCATAAGGTTACGGAACCAATCAACCTAATTTGGGCCTTTAAGCTTATTATCATCCAATAGTTTAGCGAATTGTCCATTTGCTATTTCTAATAAAAGACAATGCAAATTATTAGTCCACAACCTAAATTGATTCATGTTATTTACATAGAAAAGACTTTTAATCTATGTTCCATTTTCATTTTTTCATCTCTGAGATTTTCCTCCCATCTCAATGACGGAGACGCAGTTATGTCTCTATAAATGTGGGAAATCACATACGGTGCATGGAGGCAACTGTTTTAGTTCCAAAACCCCACCACTTTCTATGGAGGATCATATCCACACATCTTATGAGCTTTCTCTTTGGCCTCTATCAGACAAGGTTCATTGCCATTTTAGGTTAAACATTTCTATCCAGTAAGTACAGACCCGTCATATTCGTGAACGCCAAGGTACCATGAGAGAGTTCCATTTTAGGATAGGCCCCTCCCACATCGGTCTATGACACCCCTATCATCTTATGATGCAATCAAACATACCAACTAGCAAATGGATAACCCAATTTTATGGTGAATCTCCTCATTACTGATAAGCCCATCTTCATGCTAATGACGGAAGTCCTTTAAAGAGTTCAACATATGAATCTCCCTATCACATGCACTTATATATATCTGGAGGGAACAAGTTGGTTACGTCCCTAGATCTGATTTAGGTCAAACCAAAGTTGCTCCCACTGGCTTTCTTAAAGTCAGATTCAAATGGGTCCAAAACGACTAGGGTTCCACACGGTTTCTCTTGAGTAGGAAGCTGATCTGGGGCCCATTGAGAAGGGAGATTATCCAATGATCTTTAGGGCACCATGGCAATGATATGCATTCAACTATGATGTGCGTAGAGAGCCACTAACGAATGAACATGGGCCAAGTGCTTATGGCCCATGTACGCAACAAATCACACATCACATACATCCACATGCATGATAATTGATCTAATCAATCACATCAAATGAAAAACCCTAATTAATTTAAGTTAAATCTATATCAGCCCATTAAAGCCATAATATTATCATATAACATTATCTAGGTATATGGGCTGAACTTTAAAAGGCAGATCGGCCCATATAGCATTTATGTTGAAATAGGGCTAATGTAGTTTTAACTTAACAAAATTGGGTTTTACAGGGTGGGCCGAATTGCATCTTGTAATGGGCCATCAAACCCCTGGCCTAAATCAAAATTTGGGGCTGAGAACAGACCCCTATTGAACAACAAGTTCGGTCGAACCAGTTTGGACCAATCTTGGGTCAAACTGGCCTAGGGTTTGGTTTCCATTACAAGATTCAATTCAAGATTATGATCTGAAAAAAAAAATCAGCCAATTAAAGAAATCAAGAATCAACAAGAATCACATTCAAAGGGTTGTATGTGTGATTGCAAACCTGCAAAACAAATGGTTAATCGCAGATAGCAAATTCGGTTTCTGCAAATCGTAGATTACAGATCTTATATCTGCGAAAAGTCTTCTTCTCCTCCATGCGAACCAACACTTCTTCTAATGTAAAAAAACAAAAAAACCTAATTTTCTATTAATTACATCAGATCAAATCCTATACATTTTGTCTAGAAAATAAAAAAAAAAATATTTACACACCAAAATAATAGAACAGAAAATGCAGGGTGTACAAATCTTGGTGCCAAAAAGATTCCGATCTCCATCATACGTTCAACCCAAAATTCAAGAAACAACCACAGAACTATTCCACAGTTATAATAGAATAATAAAGAAATGTTTTTTCAGATCATACGCTTAATATTGAGAACCGAATTCTCAGAAAACTACAAACTTGCATAAATCAGGTAGAACAATTTCTGCCCATTTGCGTAGGTTCATATCTGGTCTAAATTTGGTTCAAGATTTGAACCTGACTCTAATACCACTAAAGGGAAGGGAGATCCATCATATGGATGGCCAAACCATGCAGGGTGGATGGGTGAAATTTCAAAAATTTTCTTTCTCCCTTTCGAGAATCCTATTCCTCGGTTTAGAAAAACTGTATTTTTCAAGGTTCGTTCTTAAAACAAATTAGACTAAATCTGAAACCAAGATTAAGGGAGGGTTATACCTGATACGGAATCCACGCAAGTAACTCCCTACGTAGGTGTTCACGCCCAAAGAGGGTACCAAATCCCACATCTATTGAAGATGACACAGCTTAGGGTGAGACATGATCAACAAAGCAATTCTTCAGCAAGAATTGCAATCCTTCAGCAAGGATCACGCAAAGGATGTGATCACAACTTCAGATCTGATTCTTCTAACAAGAATTAGAATCAATAACCTTTCTTGATCAGTCCAAGAATGTGGAGATCGAACTGGGTAGGGCGGCAATAACAGAGAAGATCTGTGATTTGCAAAAAGTGTTTAACATAATGATTTCTCCCTCTATTTATAATCCTTCTTGGATCAGCTTCCTAATTATATTAGGAGAGGGTTCTTTGATCCAAATCTTTATTTGTATCAGAACTCCTAAGTGGATAAGACATATCTTATCCTCTTGCTGATCTAAAAGCACATCTAAACTCAAATTCGTTCATCTCTTATTAATCTCATTATGCCAGTTTGAATTATGCTTTAGGCCCATTAAATCATCAGACTCACTTCCCCTTTAATTTGATGGCTAGTTTGGCTCTCTTTGTATGGCGTAAAACCTTAACATTGATCTCCACAAAAGCCATATGGGTTCAGCGTAGCCTTTGTTAGAAGGCCTAGTTGAATTCACTACTGAAGACAGTGAACACCTGAGCCTATCATTATGGGCCTTAGTAGACCCAACATTTACACTAAATTGTCCTTGGGTCCAACCTCCTTATGAAGGCCCAAGGACTATGGACTTAAGTGAGATTAGTCCATCAGGTAAAAGCCTTAAATGGTTTTACACTTAATCTTTCAGCCCATAATGATCGAACACTGTCTAACAAGAGAGGACCTCTCCCTCGGCTACAAGGTACAATGTTGCACTCTCTGCTCACATAGATTCTTGGAATTAAAACCTTTTACAAATATTTTGTGAAACCATGACATATATGTATATCTCTATATAAATATATTTTGCAAAACAAATCTCAACAAGTTTGAAATCAACTACCGACAATTTAGATTTTCATTAGAGAGAGTGCATTCCCCGATCATTCACTTTGTCCATCAAAGGGGCTCATTCTGTTACTATGATCACCCACTTAGGTGAATTCTCAAACTACCCCAACATACCCAGGTTTTGACCCTCGCTAAGGCTCTTACTGATTGTCATATTAAAGACAGCCCAATCCAATACATAGTGCAATGTCATATTCGAGTCTAAGGGTTAGGTGTAAATTTTCAGTTTTGCCCATTTGTTTCCAAGGTTCAGGGCGTAACTGGAAAATTGTCCGGTTTAGGGTTTCAAGCAAACCCATACTACATGTTTTTCAGGTCTCACCCTGGCAGCTGAGACAAGCCACCCAACCGACTTAGCAGCACATTAGTGTCAGCCATGGCAGGATAAACCTCCCTAGGTCTATCCAATGGCTGTGAAGATTCTAAACTAATACGAGTCTCATAAGTGTTCAGTTTAAGGGTATTACATAAAAGCACACCATAGATAACATGAATCAATTATGTATTTTATTCATTTACAATAAATGTCAAAATGTACAACAATCTGATTGGAGGTAAGGGTATACACTGTCTAACAGGATTTGTTCTCTTTGTCCTTTTCTTCGATTACATACAATGATAATTATAGAAATACTGGATTTGATTGCTCTTGCCTGTAAGGAGCCTCTATCCTGGTATAATCTTCAAATTTGTTTTACAAGTATAGCTTGATTTATCTCTTCAACTCTCGGGAAACCCAAACCTCTTTACTTTTACAGAAATTTTCCCAATTAATAATGTAGAGCTAAATATTTTCTTCATTTCTCTGACAAAAAAAAATCTCTTTGAAGTTTCTCTATTTTGTTTGCTATTTTCTTTGGAAAAACGGTAGCATCCATCGTATATTACACCAATGGATTGAGCTATGGATTTTATTAATGTTCTATGGATTGAGCCACAGATTTTATTACACCAATGCATTTGTGTTGTACATATTTGTATTTGTACTCTTTACAATCTGAGCCTAAAGTTCTAACCGCCATGTGAGATTAATTTTGACTTCCACATTTCCATTTATTTATTTATTTGTTTTTTCGGTAAGACCATCTTACGTTTTATTTGTTCCACCTACGTATGCCTCTATTTTTTTCTCTTCCTATCCACAATTTTTCTCCCAAACATTTGTCAATTATTGCAATTGTTTTTAATCCTCATTATTTTCAATAATTTTTTTTGATGCTTGTGGTGAATGTAGGCATTAAATAAAACTGCTTATGTAATTTATTTTCTGGCGTGCCATCTTTTCGAGAGTTTTTAGAATATCCTTACATAGTTACATTCAGTTGGCTTGAATGTGCTCTACAAAATATGATATAATCATTTAACCAAGGTTTAAAGTATTGATATCCGGTACCTATATCATATTGTTAAGCTTAGACATGGATATGTGATGTTATGTGATTTGGTTGCTCTTTGCTGGAATGTAGTTTGGATGCCGGGTTGGTGAGATCGTCTGGTTGAGATGCAAGATAAGAGTTATTAGACTGGGTTGTTTTACTCAGGGTAGGCATTTCGATGCTTAAGTCAACGAAGAATTGTGAGAGCTAGAAAATGAGAATCTATAGTGCTTGAAAGTTAAATCGTGCGTAGCTTTTTTAGGAATGGGGTGCCTTTATATAGGTGCAGCTTGTCGTGGGATTCAAGTAGCGCATCCGAGATCACCGACTCGTCTAGTTCAGAGGTGGTTTCACGCCCGAAGATGGACTATGTGTAAAGCGATAATGCTTATTCGGTTGCATCTGAAGCGGGTGGGACGGGAATCAGTTCCGTTGACATGGTGGCGTGATCTCGAAGGAGTCAAATGACAACTCGCTTGTGAAGGAGGTCACCCATTATGTCGTGCAGGTCACCAACTGGGCCTCGGTCAGGTTGGCAGAGGCAGGTCACTTCTTACGCCAACCTAACACCTTCTAGGGTGTCCATAGGTTGGCCTGCCAAGGTGGGGTCGAGGAGGTCGAGATAGGTGCGATGTGTCCAAAGTTCTCCCAAAGTCAATGCTTACGTGGCGTTGAGGTGTCGTATGATGGTTCTAGGGTTCCACGTATTGCGATGTCACTAGAGGGCCAAATCACCCAACATCAATAGCCCCCACTCCCGAGTCGAGGTCAGTTTGGCGAAGGGAGTAGCTCGTTGTGGACCCTTGGCTCGGAATGGCCAGTTCAATCGGTCTACTGTTAGTTGGGTTTGCTCACCCAGTTTGGTCTAAAGATCGGGTTGGTGAGCACGGTAGATCTAAATTTTAAATCGAGCACGCAAATTCAAAATTTGAATTCGCTCATGAAATATTGAAGCGACGTGTCCCTCCTAACCATTGGATCAAGCACATCTCTTCCATTGATTTTCAATGCCCCAAGGCTGTAAATAGGGAGCCCCTCGATGGGTCCCATTTGCACTGTGTTGGAGTTTTCTAAAGGGATGTAGAGCGAGAGGTCGGAGGCAAGGTTTGCAGCGAGGTCGCTTTTATCTCAGCGAGGCTAGTCTAGTTAGGTGAGGTCGGTCATTTTCTTCAGTATGTTGGTGAGTCCTTCCCTCTATCTTAGTCATGTCTTGAAGTGAGTCGGAGAGGGAGTCTTCTTAGTCCGCCCTAGCTGAGGATACGTTTGCTCAAGATTGACAGGGTTCCCAAACAGGGACCTCAAACCCTCAACGAGAATCATAGGTGAACTCTCAGTTTGGACCTGCCGAGCTGAGTGGGGAGGAGATTGTAAGCCTAATATCCACCTTTCAAATCCTGAACACCTTTGATTGTATCTTTCTCGGCTTGAACCAATTTCCTTGGAGTCACGATCGGGCTCTACATGTTTGAGGAGGCATTGATTGCCAGCCTCCGGTTTCCTTTCTATCCTTTTTCATCTGTGAGATTCTTAATCACTACGACATCTCCTTAAGCCAGCTCCATCCTAACTCCAATAGTGGGATCTATTTCGCTCTGTTAGCACCTTGACTTCCCTTTGGATATAGACATCTTCTCAGGTCTGTCATATAAAGAGGGTTCCCAATGAGCCCTACTGTTATTACTTAAGCTACCGACGTGGCTATAAGCTCCTAGGAGGCTTCTCGGGTAAGGTGAGGCACTGGAAGAATAGGTATTTCTTCCTTTCTCAAGATAATGGCTGGCCCATGGGCACTACCTGGCGATGTAAGCTGAAGAGAGTTTTTGATATCGAGTTCAATGAGGCATTGTGCCACGAAGTTCAACTTCCCGTAGCTAGGTGGTTAATGATCGATCAATTCTTAGCTGAGCCGATACTTGTGCGGGGTGACCTGAGCCTCGTAGGTAGGTTGGCCTGACCGTCATTGATTATTTCTGCACCATGAAATGCTCCTTTGACTGGATTGGCTCACTGTTGTTTGTTTTCTTTTTGTTTCTTTTTTTTTGTAGAAATGTCGAGTACCACTTTTGTTCTTATAGCTACTAAGATGCCTTCAAAGAAGAAGAGGAAGTCTAGAGACTCCTTGGTGCATTCATCGGTTGAGGGTAGGTTGGCCAAAGGCATGCTGACCAAGCATGTGGCCAAAGGTAATCAATCTTGAGGAGGGCGGCGACCCTATCCATGTCGAATACGCCCAAGTCTTCTCGGATCAAACTACTTCACCACCCCATGTCGCCGCTCCCAAACATGTAGTCGTTACCACCAGCTCTTAGACCCCTCGATTCATCCCCAACGTAGATGTCTCAATCATCGACTAGATTCATGATCCTTTAGTTTCCCTTTGAATGGAAAAGGGGATCCTCCTTCCAGGAGATGCCCGGTACTATAGGGGGCTTGACCTTGCCTACGTCAACAACAGGATGACTCAGTGCATTTTGTAGGTATGTAGTTTTACTTTAAATATTTGTTCCTATTTTTGCTGACTCTCACCACACTTGTTGGTTGTTCGTAGGCCAATACTATGGGCTAGATTCTATTAGATCAGGTCGCCACTTCGAAGCGCAAGGCTCGAGAGATGAAGGAAAACATAGAGGCCCTGGAAGCCCAGTTGGAAGGAGCTTGTCTCAGTGCCGAAGTGGCCCATCGCAGTGTCAAAGAGGACCTTAAGAGTTTCTGCATCCTTAGTGCTGGCATGTAGCGCGAGTTGGAGGAGGCTAGAGGGACTATTGCTCAATATGACTGGCGAAGTTTAAACATGAGAATGCTAAGTTGAAGAATGACGGACTAAGTACACCAAAGATATTCGCTGGGCCATGGTCGTCGTGATCAAACAGTTTCATTTGTCACTAGAATACAAGTGCGAGAAGGACGTGGCCGTCGTGCCCTCTCTGAAAAGAGGCTTCAAGATGTGCCACCACTTCCTTCAAACCCTGCATCCCAACTTCGACTTTGGTTCTGTGTCGATTAGGTCGGTTCTAGATGAATTGGCCAAGGAGGTTGACCGGGAGCCTCTATCTCCAAAAGGAGATGAGCACAGTGAGGACAATTCCGAGGTGGAGGACAAAAATGAGGAAGAGGCCGGTGACGGTCAGAAGGGCAACAAGTTGGAGTATCTGCTGGACACTGGCTTTTCTTTTCTTGGAAGTTGTTGTATCTTGAGCATGCATCCTCATCTCTGAATTTATTGTCTCTCTTTTTTTTTTTGAAACTTGTAGTGTTTTTCTTTCGATTAAGCAATGGAATTTCTCTTTCTTCAACTTGCTAAGTTCTTCTTATTTTCCAAACTTGAAAAAGATGGCTAAGTTTAACATGTAAGCCGCGGTGTCGACACGTGAGTAGGCCGAGGTGCTAAAAGTGAACTGGCCTCTTAAAATTTTGTTTAAGTCAAAATGTTTTCTAAGTTGTGTCCTCTTAGAATTTTGGCCAAGTCAAAATGTTTTCGAGCTGTATATTTTAAGGGAAGAGAGATCCATCATATGGATGGCCGATCCTTACAGGGAGGTTGGTTGAAATTTCAAAAATTTTCTTTCTCCCTTCCGGGAATCCTATTCCCTGATTTAGAAAAACTGCATTTTTCATGGTTCGTTCTTGAAACAAACCGGACCAAATATGAAACAAAAAATAAGCAAGTAGGGAAATACCTAATACAGAATAATAGTAACTCCCAACGTAGGTGTTCACGCCCAAAGAGTTGACCAAAACCCACCTCCACTGAAGATGACACAGCTTATGGTGAGGTAGGATTAGCAGGACGACTCTTCAGTAAGAACCCTGATTCTTCAACAAGAATCAGGCAAGGGGCTGGTGAGCACGACTTTAAATTGTTTCTTCTAGCAAGAAACAATATCAAGAACTATTCCTAGTCAGATCCAAGAATGGAGATCGAGCTGGGTAGGGGTGGCAAGAACTAGGGAAGAATTCTGCATATTTCTGAGTGTCTTAAACTAGTGAATTCGCCCCCTATTTATAGCCTTCTTTGGATTAGCCTCCTAATCCAATTAGGAAAGAGTTTCTTGATCTAAATCTGATATTTGGATATGGACTCTTGAATGGATAAGACTTATCTTATCCTTCAGCTAATCCTAATCAGATTATAAATAAGAATTCGCCCCCTTTTAATTAACTTACTTAAGCCTAGTTCGAAATAGGCTTTAGGCCCATTTGGTCACATAGCTCACTTTTCCCTTTAAAAGCTGGCTAGCTTGGCTCTCTTTGTATGGTGTGGGACCCTAGCATTGATCTATACATCAGCCACATGGGTTCAACCTAGCCTCTATTACAAGGCCTAACTGATTACTCGTTTTGTCTGACAAAGGGGCTGATCCTGTCACTATGATCACCCACTCAGGTGAATTCTCAAACTATCCCAACATACCCAGGTTTTGACCCCTCTAAGGATCTCACTGATTGGCATATAAAAAATAGCCCAATGCAACACCTAGTGCAGTACCATAATCGAGTCTAGGGTTCAGGTGTAACATTCCAGTTTTGCCCATCTATTTCCAAGGTCCAGGGCAATACTGGAATTTGGTCCGGTTCAGGATTTCAAGAAAACCCACACAGCATGTACCTTAGATCTCACCCTGGCAGCTGAGACAAGCCACCCCAACCAACTTAGCGGCACATTAGTGTCAGCCTTAGCAGGATAAATCTCCCCAGATCTATCCTAAGGCTTTGAAGATTCTAAACTAACACGAGTCTCATAAGTGTCCAGTTTAAGGGTATTACACAGAAACACAACAAAATAGCATGAATCAATTATGTACTATTAGTCATTTACAATAAATGCACCAGTACATCAATCTGATTGGAGCTAAGGGCATACATTCTCTAACAATTTTAAGGTTGGCTTAAGGATGCCTTAGAGCTAAAAGCGGTTTGGCTTCCCTTTTTGTCTTTTAGTTGAAGTGCTCATAGCGTAGGTCGACTTGACCAGGTCGCTAAAGCGGGCGGTTAGGTTTTAAGACTTGGTCCGAGGTAGTGCTCCATACTTGGAATAATTTTCAGAGTACATAGGTCAAAACTTATGTAGTCATACATAGTATCTCTTCAATTTGTCGATGTTCTACGCATGGGGGACCTGCCTCCCCTCCAAGGTTTTGAGCTCATACGTCCCTTCACCGATCACCCTACATACTTTGGAGGGGCCTTCCTAGTTAGAACCTAGCTTTCTTGAGCCGGGCTCAAGTACCATAACCTTCCTAAGTATAAGTTCGCTAACTTAGAATTGGCATCTCTTAACTCGGGCGTTATAGTACCGTTTGGATGTATGCCAAGTCATGAACCTCTTCTACTAAGTCCAGGTTGGTCTGCAGCTCGTCGTTGTTCACCTCTTCTTTATACACCTTTGACCGCATGGTTGGCACCTTGACCTCAGTGTAGGAATGATGGCTTTGGTTCCGTATGTTAAGTTAAAGGGGGTCTCGCATGTTGTTGTCTTGATTTTTGTTTGTTAAGCCCACAGGACATTGGGCAGCTTGTCCACCCACAAACCCTTAGCTTGGGAGAGCCAAGCTTTGAGTCCTCGCAAGATCGCTCTGTTGGTCACCTCGGCTTGGCCGTTCGCTTGAGGGTGAGCTACTGTGGTGAAGTTTTGTTGAGTGCCCATTTCAATGCACCACTTCTAGAATTTAATGTCTTCAAACTGCTTCATGGGAGTCTGATGTGGCAAATGTTGTTCCTCTAGAAGAAATTCTACACGTTTCAAGCTGTGATGGATACCAGCAGCTCGACCTCTACCCACTTAGTAAAATAATCCACCGCAACCACCAAGTACCATTTCTGCCTAGTTGTCGATGGAAAGGGACCGAGTATGTCTATCCCCCACTATGCAAATTGCTATGGGCTAGTTAGGTACTTCAGGTCACTAGCAGGTTGGTGTGGTATATTGGCGTGTTGTTGAAACCTATCACACTTCTGCACGATTTGCGCTATGTCCGCCTTCATCGTGGGTCAATAGTATCCTTGTCGCAGGGATTTTTGAGCTAATGCCCTACCCCCCAAGTGTCCTCCATAGAGACCTTCATGGATCTCTTGTAGCACTTGGTCGACCTTGGTAGGCCATTAGCAGCGCAGGTAGGAGAGTGTGAATGACCTGTTGTACAGCTATTCACCAATGATTACATAGCGATCAGACTGCCACTCTACCCTCTGTGCCACATTACGGTCTATGGGTAGGGTCCCATGGCGCAGATAGTCAATGAGCGAGGGCCATAAGCAGTGCGGGTAGGGGAGCATGAATCACCTGCGGTACAACTGTTCACTAATGATTACATTGCGAGTGGACTGCCGCTTTACCCTCCATACCGCATTATGGTCTGTAGGTAGGACCCCGTGGCACAGATAGTTGATGAGCGGATTTATCCAGCTCGACTTTTCTACCATAACGAGAGAGACCTCTTCTACCACCCTCTCAATGCTCGGATATGGCAGGTCTTTGATGTAAAGAGTTCTTCTAGTTGTGTCCATCGCACCAACAACTTGGAGAGTGCATCAGCCTTGATGTTCTTGGACCTTGGAATTTGCTGGATATACCAAGAGCACAAGTACAAGAGGAACTCTCTAACCTTGGCTAGGTAAGCCAACATGGCGGGCTCCCAGGCCTTTTACTGCCTGCTCACTTGGTTAACCACCAGCTACGAGTCACTATAAATAACGAGGTGCTTTGCATCGACCTCCTTGGCTAGTGATAGCCCTGCTATGAGCGCCTTGTACTCTGCTTCATTATTCAATGCCTGGAACACGAGCTAGAGGGCGTACTCCAACTTGAACTCACTTGGTCCATAGAGGATCAGTCTAACTCCGCTTCCTCTCTAGTTGGATGAACCGTCCACATGGATGATCCAAGGCTCTTCATCCCAAGTCAAGATAGGTGTTGCACTGGTGTGATGACATGTTCTCCAGCTTTAGGGGTCGGCGTGCTAAACGTGCACTCAGCGACGAAGTCGGCTAGGACCTAGGCCTTAATTGCAGGACACGGCTCAAACTGAATATTGTATTCTTTGAGCTCGATCACCCACTTTGTCAATCTCCCCAACACCTTAGGCTTTTTCAACACTTGCCTCAGAGGTTTGTCGATAAGTACGATGATTGTGTGGGCCTGAAAGTAATGGCGTAGCTTGCGGGTTGCTAACACTAGTGAGAAGGCCGACTTCTCTATATTGGGGTATCTAGTCTCAGCGGTTTGCAGAACTTTAGTAACATAATAGATAGGTCACTGCACTCTATCCACCTCTCGAATTAGAACCGAGCTAACTACCTCGTCACTCACAGAGAGGTAGAGCTTCAACTCATCTCCAAGTTCTAGCCTAGTTAGTAAAGGCGGGGAGATAAGGTATTTCTTAAGCTCATCAAATGTAAGCTAGCACTCCTCAGTCCATTCGAAGTCTTGGGCCTTTTTATTTGTTTTGAAAAATGGAAGGCATCACCCAACCGACTTAGACATGAATCGGTTCAGGGCGACTATCCGACCTATTAGCCTTTGGACTTCCTTAATGGATCTGGGAGGTTGCATTTCTAAAATGGCCTGTATTTTATCAGGGTTGGCTTCGATGCCTCATTGGTTCACTATATAGCCAAGAAATTTGCCCAATGTGACACCATAGACACACTTGTTCGGGTTGAGCTTCATGTTGTATTTCCTTTGTATGTTAAAAACATCATTTAGGTCAGCATTTAAAGTTTTGGAAAACTTAGTTTTTACAACCATGTCATCTACGTAAACTTCTACTTTATTTCCAAATAAGATCAAAAAACACTTTGTTTACAAGTCGCTGGTAGGTTGCCTAGCATTTTTCAAGCCAATAGGCATGAACTTATAACAATAAATGCCTATTTCAGTTACAAAAATCGTCTTCTCCAGGTTGGTTGGATCCATTTGAATCTGGTTGTAATCAAAATAGGCATCCATGAAGCTCAATAGCTCAAACCCCGAGGTCGCATCTACTAGGCGGTCTATTCTAGGAAGTTTGAACCTGTCCTTTGGGCAGGTTTTGTTGAGGCCGGTGTAGTTGATGCACATGCGCCACTTTCCATTGGTCTTCTTCACGAGAACTGGGTTCTCAATCCAGCTTGAGTACTCGACCTTTTTAACGAAGTTTGCCATGAGGAGCTTCTCGACCTCCTCGTCTATTATCCTCCACCACTCCTAGGCGAAGCTCCTTTTCCTCTATTGGACTGGTTTGACTATGGGGTCCATGTTAAGTTTGTGAGTTATGACAAAGGGGTCTATGTTAGGCATATCAGAAGCCAACGAAGCGAAAACATCTAAGTTACTAAGTAAGAAACTTACCAACTCAGAATGTAGTGGGTCTTGGAGGCATATGTCAATCTGCACCATCTTCTAGGGGTTGGTATTTGAGACCGACAGTTGGACAATGTCTTCCATAGGGTGATCTCTTTCCTCACTGTTCTCCAGGTGTGGCTCTAGGTTGACGTCGGCGTCTTGCTTCCCCTTGCATTTCAGTGTCGTTACATAGCACTTGTGCAACTCTAACTAATCTCAACGCATCATTCCTATTCTATAGTCGGTTGGGAATTTCATTCCCAAGTAGTAGGTAGACACTACAGCTCTCAAGGTGTGCAGGATAGGTCAACCCAAGATTGCATTGTACGGCAAGGTGGTTGCTACTACTAGGAAATCATGGTTGAAACATGCTTTATTTGGTGCAGAGCCTATTGTTATTGATAAGTTGATTCTGTCAAGAGGTTGCACCACCTCTCCACTGAAGCCTACCAAAGGGATCTCTGCCGGAAGCAAGTCCTTCCTCTCCAACTCCATCTACTCGAAGGCTCCTAGGAACAAAATGTCCGCCGAGCTACTAGAGTAAACCAGAATCCGCTTTACCTTGAAGTCATGTATTAGATGTTTAAAAATGAGGGCGTCATCGTACGAGTACTAGACTCCGCATGCATCATCCTTTGTGAAGTAGATGACCTATTCAACACGTGGGCGCTTTAGCAAATTTTCTTCTTCATGAACCAATTCCGGAATTGAATTCTTGATGGCCGAGGTGCTGTAGCCTGCAATTATCGACCTACCTGTGATCATGTTGATGACACCTCAAAGTACGCGGGGGCTAATTTCTCTTTGGCTGATTGGTAGGGTGGTTACGATTGTCTTATTTGATGAACTCGTTTAAGTAGCCTCTTCTGATTAGCTCCTTGATCTCGTCCTTGAGGTTACGACAGTTCTTGGTGTCATGCCCTATGCTTTTGTGGAAGTGGCAATACATGTCCTTGTTATAGTTGGCTAGGTCCCCCTTGAGGCGAGGTGGCCACTTCACATACTCTAATGACTTTAATTCCATGATCTCCCCTCTCCTTCCATTCAGGGGAGTGTAGTTCTTGGTTTTGATAGGCGGAGTTTGGGAACGTCGGCCCAACGACCTGTTATTCCTATGATGAGACCTGCTTCAGCGGCGGGGCAACCTATTGCGCCTGGGGGACCTGCTCTTCTTCCTTATCATCCTCTGACCTTTTCCGTTTCCTGATCAACTCTATATGGGATCTGTGTGCTTCCTCGGCCTTTATATACTTGGTTGCTTGATCGAGGAACTCCTCCATGGTATTAGAAGGGTTCAACTCGACCTCCCAGTGCAAGTTAGGGTGTTAGAAGCCGTTGATTGCCACGGTGAGCTGTATGGAGAGGTTCAGCTTGAGGATCTATAGTCACTCCAGGTTGAATCTTTTGATGCAGTCCTTGAACTTCTCGTCTTGATGCTAGACTATGTTCAGAAGACTAGTTGCTGACTTCAGGCACCGCTTGCTTTTTGCGAAGTGGGTTATTAACAAATCCGTGAACTGCCTCCAAGTCTTTATAGATCCAACGACCAGCCCTGAGTACCACATTTGAGTTGTGCCTCGGAAAGTGGTCAGAAAGGCCATGCACAGGCTCGCATCTAAGGCCCCATGAAGTTGCATTAGGGCCTTGAAACTATCAAGATGGTCGACCGAGTCAGTTGTGGCATCCTAAGACTTGGGGCTGGGGGCCTTGAAGTCCTTGGGCCGAGGGACCGCATGGATCTCGGCTGTTAGCAGGGATGTGTAGGACGTGTGCGGTGCGGATGGCGTGGCAATCTGGCTCACATCTTCCTTCTTCACCTCTTCCTTGTTCTGGGCAAAGCGACTCTTTCTTGTGCCATGGACTGAGCATCTACGGTGCCTCCTTCAGGACCCTTCAATGGAGTCGATGTTAGTAGGCCCAACTAGGGAGGTAGCCTGGCTAGTTTCTTGAGAAGGGACATAAGTGGGTTCCCCTGCTCCCGAAGTGCGGGTTCCTTCCTGATTTTGATTCTAGTGATGGGGGAATCCGACACTTGGTTCCGGTTTAGGTTGTTGGACTGCTGGTTCTCGTTTACTACTGGCACGAGGACTTGGCTGGCGACTTGTTGTAGTGCCAGTGGCATCTGCATGCTGGGCATGAATTATGGCTGCATCCTAGCCATAACTGTGAAGTGGCCCTCCCATGTTTGAATTTGTAGGTCTATCTTGCGGATGTATTGCACCATCTCATAGAACTGGTGACTGTCAATCCTAGTAGGAACCACTGAGGGCTCAACTTTAGGGAGAGGTGTTGTCAGAGCAGGCAAAGGAAGGTTCAGCCCCTGAGTAGCTAGGATGCTTGGTAGCGTGAAGGGGACGATGACCTACCCAATTGTAATAGTTGGGATCTCAATGTTCTGTGCGAGTTGGTCTTGCCCCCAAGTGGCAGTGTCGTCAACTTGCATGTTTTTGGCATTATTGATGTTGTTAGCAGAGTTGTTACTTGAGGATGCTGTTGGTTCAAGGTTTAAAGAACGGGTGAGAACTTTAGCTTTTCGTAGCGAGTTCCCACAGACAATGCCAATTGGTGTTGCATGATCTGGTCACTCCTTGCTGGATGACAACTCAAATATCAGAGAGCTTGGGTTGCTTTACCTAGGGTGGGCATTCTAATGCTTAAGTCAGTGAAGAGTTGTGAGAACTAGAAAGAGAGAGTGTTGGAGTGATTGAGAGATAAATGGCACGTACCTTTTCTAAGGAATGCCATGCCTTTATATAGGTGCAACTTGCCGTGGGCTTCATGTAACGCGCCCAAGATCATCGACCTGTCTGGTTCAGAGGTGGTTTCATGCCTAGAGATGGACTCTGTGTAAAGCGAGAATGCTTATACGGTTGCCTCCAAAGCGGGCGGGATGGGAATCAGTTCCGTTGATGTGGCGATATGATCCCAATGGAGTCGGAGACAACAACTTGCTTGTGAAAGAGCTCGCTTGTCACGTCATGCAAGTCACCTACTAGGCCTAGGTCAGGTTGGTAGAGGCAGGTCGCCTCTTATGCCAACCTAACACCTTTCGGGGCATCCACAGGTTGGCTTGTCGAGGTAGGGTTGAAAAGGTCGAAATAGGTGCAATGTGTCCGAAGTGATCCTGAAATCAATGCTTATGTGGCACTGAGGTGTCATATGATGGTTCTAGAGTGCCACGTGTTGCGTTGTCACTTGAGGGACAAATCACCACTCATCAATATATAATGCGATACACTTTGGACATAAATGGTAAATAAGAGAGATCCATTACGATAAACAGTGTATTGTGATACACTTTGGACATGCTATGTTTGAATATATTGGGAGAATTCTTATAAATCCCACAAGTACATTAAAGACACTAAATAAAGTTAAATTAACTGTGGATTAGGTATAAACACACAAGATGTACCCTTTTAATAGTTTATATGAAGAGGTCCAAATGGAAATTTAGAAAATATACATATCATACAATACATCAAACAACGTGTTTGCTTCCAGCCTACTAAAAATTTATAAGGACATTAAAGTGTTATATATTTTTTTTTTAAAAAAGTATTTGATAGATCATTGTTAGGTCAATCTTATATTTTTTTGACAAAAAAATCTTATATTTCTTTACCATAAAAAACATTTAGAAGTTTATAAAATAAATTATTTTTCTATTTTTAGGATTTTATTAAAAATTAAGAAAAAATTATTTTTAATATAAATCGGACCATTGATAGATCCATCTTAGCTCTTTCCTGCCATGAAAAAACATTTAAAACAAGCAAAGAATTATTTATTATTATATTTGGAATTTCCCAAGGGAAACTTCATAGATTTAACAAGTTTGGACCATTGGTGTAATTGGATATATGTGGTTCAAACTATTGGGAAATCCTATAAAAGCTGTAAAAAAATGTGGATAAAAACTAAATAACAATTCTCTGATCTGTGCTGGTGTTCTCAAGCTTTTAGATGCGATTATGACAATTGCTATACAAAAATGACACCGTTGCCGTTTCCACCCTACATTGGGTGCATCGTGCTGGTGTTTTGAACCTTGCTTCAATGACCCCTTTTCGCCATTGGGTTTGCTGTTTTGAGAGAGCAGCCTCAGTCTGGGTACAGCGTAAAAACAAATATGTGCAGTGTAAAACGTTTATGATTTTGGTTTATTGGTCAGTTGTTGTTTTTGATATTATATCTTTTTTACATCATACTCAAACCTTTTTTAAATCTTATGTTTACACTGCCATATTTGTATTTGCACTCTTCCCAAACGGAGTCAATATTTTAGGAGATAGGTCACTCATACATAACTGATTCATATCCGACCCATTTAACTTATTTAATATTAATGGTTTTATTTTGGTTCAATACCATCCAATTTGTTCAAACCAATTTGATCTGGTCCAATTTCCATTTTGGCTTGAATTGGTTCGTGCATTCTAATTCTACACAGAATAATATAATCAGTTTCGTATTGCGGATGAATGGGTTGGGTTTACCAGACAGAACCGAATGGACCAAACTGATTATAACAATTTTGGTTCCATGATTTTGTCATGATTAATAAGTGGGTCGGTTGCAGTTCTTTTTGGTCCTGAGCCAATTCAGATTCTGAATCGATTATTTTATTAAAGGGTCTTTTACTAAAACACCCCTTATATATAGTTTCATGAATTTACTAGAACCTACCATATAGTTTGTGTTTTACTAAAAGATCCCCTATAGTTTGCAATCTACTTAATCGATCTTCTATTAGATGAAAGTAGAAAATGACAGTTTTAACACGAACATCCATTCAAATAAATTTAATCAAAAGAAACTGAAAACAAAAATATCATTTTTGCCCCTAATAAAACACAGACAACCATTCTATTTGGTCAATTTTGTTTTCTATACAAAAAAGTGTTAGGGGTACTTTTGGAAAACAGCCATGTATCCATACCCTTGAACATTTTCCGTTCAGTTTAGGGGTACTTTTGGAATAAACAATCATGGGTTCATGCCCTTAAGCATTTTCACTTAGTTTATAGGTGATCATGTTACTATTTTCATATGGGAAAACAAATAGTTCTTAACAAAAGGTCAATTAAGTAAATAGGTTGCAAACTATAAGAAGTGTTTTAGTAAAACACAAACTATAGGATAGGTTTATGTAAATCTATGAAACAATAGGGGTATTCTAGTAAATGACCCTTTTTATAATTTTTATCATATTTTATGTTTGAAATGGTAAATTTGATAGATAATATTAGTTAAAAATGTTTAATTTATTAACATATGTATATAATTTAGTATTTATCTATCCAGTTTTTACAAAACTTAAACTCTAAGTTATTATTTAAATGAAAAATAAAATTTTCAGTATAATTGGATCTAGACCCGATTGACCCTACTATTAATCGGGATGGTTCTGGGTCTACGATTTTATTCTGATTAATAATCTGTTCGAGACTGATTCTTTCTGCCTAGACCAGACCCCTTGACAGCCCTACAGATGAATGGGTTTTATAACTTTGATTGGGCTGAAATTTTAAGGACATATTTTATACCCTCTGAACCATCTATCCAAGATTTAGTGATTGGTTTGTTAGTTCGTTACATTTATGCTTGCCATCTTTGTTTTTTCTACTTATTAAATGTGGATGTCATCGTAATTATAATTTCTATGGATGATTTATAGACTAAATTTGTGCTTTGATTTATTATTAAATGATAAAAAGAAAACAAATAAAGATAAACTCATTTAAAAGATTATAACATTTATATTAATATATATTTAAATTATTTTATATGAAGCAAAGTGTTGGACAATCAAAAGACATGCTCACAAAAATGAGTGTTGATGGATGAGTAAAAAAACTAGAAATGATGGCGTAAAAAATGTAGTCATTCAAAGGAGCCTAGAAATTCCAATAGTTGCATGATAAAATGAGAGAAAATAGAATAAGGTAGAAGGGGTAGTGGTAAACCTTTGATGGCACCCATTGGAAGTGATCTATTGCAAATTGAAGGAGATAGAAGGGGTAGTGGTAAATTGAAAAGGCCATGCACCGATATAGTAATAAATGATTTAATTTCTAATAATTTAGCAATAAGACATTAAACAAAATAGAATGACGAATTTGAATTTATGTAGCCGACTCCATATGGTTGGGATAAGGTTTGGATGATGATGATGATATTTAATCTAAGATTGTAACTCATGACCCATTTAATTAACTTAGTGCACTAAATAATTTCATTAATTTGAGCTTTTTAAAATTTATTAATAGTCACAGGAATATTAGTATTTAATAATATTATAATAACCATAATTAACAAATCTATATCTATATATTAAAATGGAATGTGCCAAGTTTGCATTTTCCTGCTTTGTGGTTTATCCTCAAAGTCATTTATCTTTTTTTTTCTATTTTTTTTATTTATTTTTTAATTTTAAAATTGAATAAAATAAATCAAGTGACCAATCACTTTTAATACTTTTAACACTCCCCATTAATTCTCTCATTCAATAATTCATGCCACTAATTCTATCTCATCTCCATTATTCCATTAAATTGCATAAAATACATTAACTATATATATATATATATGCATTAAACTATAATTATTAGTAAAGGTTAATTATATTGAAATTGAGATATTCAATGATATATTAGCTATATAAGTTTAATTAATGTTCCATTTAAAATTATAATTCATTTATATTTTACTTGAAAATAATAAAAAGTAATTAGCAATAACAAAAATAATTTAGTAATTTAATTAAATAAAATAAAAAAATTATTAATTATTGTTATTGATAAAAATATTTTTATTAATATAATAAAAAGAATTTAATTAATTAAAGCGATAAGAATAATTAAAAACTAATGCTAATTTAAAATTAATATAAAACTATTATCAAATAATTATTACTTTTATAATTAAAATTTTTTAATTTAAAATCAATAAGGGGAATTATTCTTTGAGAGTTGTTTAGCAAAATGAATTATTCAAGGGTAAAATTGAAACTTTAAATTATGTATGGTAATGCATTAATGATAAGAGTATTTTGGTAGCTTCAATATCTTTGTTATCAAAAAGCCAAGGGAAAGGAGATATTTGTACTTTTTTCTCAAAACCATAGGAGAGGCCTTTGTTAGTATCAAAATATAAAGGTCGTTTATAGAATTGTTATAAGAGGATGTTTTTTTTTTATAATTTTACCTAATAATAATAATAAACCAATAAAAATTAGCATTAAGATACAAAACAATAATCTCAAGAGTGAGCAAGTAATCTCAAGAGTAAGCTAGAGAGCTAGAGTATTTGATCCTTTACCTAGAGGGGGTTGCCTCCTATTTATACTTGAGGTCGCTAGGGGGCAGGTGACCTCGGATGGCCTGGATGCAGTCCGTACCGAGGGCATCTGGAAGTGCCAAGTGAGGGCGCGAGATTGGCTCTGCGAGGCCTGCCAAACCAACCCAGCATGCGCCCTGATTGGTCTAGCACGAAATGTTGACTTCGGCTCTACTCGCGACCTGATTGGTTCTGCTCTATTCTTCGCCGCCTAATGCATGTAAGCTTGCCATTGGCCCAGCCGAATGCGCCTACATCATTTTCCCCCCACTCCCAAGGCTAGGGTGGGGGTCCGAGATAGGAGGGACCTCGGCTTCGGCCGAAGGGAGTGCATTGTCTCGTACCAGGAGGTGTTGATGAACGTGCGCATTGTAGCCTACAGTGGTGTTGGTATGCCTTTGAACAATGAGGATGGCTGAGGCTCATAAAAGGCCTCGGCTCAGTTGCACTTGCAGAGGGGGCCTTGGCTTTGGCTCCGAGTTTGCCGTGGCGCAAGGTGGGTGAAAGGGAGGTTTGGCCCCCAGTCTTGTGAATGTTGGGTGCATCTTGTGAGGCCTCGGTTTCAGCTAAGGGTAGGAAAAACCAGGGTACCCAAGCTGGTGACTTGGTCACTTTGTGAGGGAGTCTCTTTATATGGTGTCGTGGGTCGTGAAGGAAGAGGTTCCTAGAGCTGGATACGGGTCACACTGGTCGTGAGTCCTTGGATCTGCGAGTTGGGGGCCGAGCCCTCAATGGGTTGCTGAGTCGTCACCGTAGGGAGGATGGGACGCAGGTGAACTGGATCCCGCTTCTACTAAGTCAGCACAGTTGGGCTGACTAGTGAGTCGCAGTGAGGAGGTGCTTTGGTTCACCAGGCGTCATTTCGTCTACCCAAGTCAGGCCATGCGTGTCGGTCAATGGACGGGTAGCAAAGGCAGTTGTTTGTCAGTCGTTGGATCCCATACAATTTGTGCCATCCATTTTTCTTTAAATAGGGGCCTCGGCTTCGACCGCCACTTGTTCACTAGTGCCTTTGATTCCAAGAGTTTCCTGCTTCCTCAGAGCCCTTGGTTTCAGTTGCTTGCCTTCATTTCCGTCATCCTCGTCTTCTTCATGTTGTTCGGTACTATTTTTCTTGTAGAGATGCCCGTGGACGCCAAGAGACTGCTACTAGAGAGCGCCTTGGCCAGGAAGAAGGGCCAGGCAGAGGACATCTCGAGGGGGCAGACTCCAAGGAGAGTGGTTGTGGTGGCACCCGTAAGGGTGGAGAGGGGGTTCTCACCCGCCAGGGGGACCCCATGTCCATAGGCCCCCACTGGTGGGGGCGACAAAAGGAAGAAGGTCAAGGAGGATGGGCCAAGGAAGATTGGCCAGAAAAGGCTAACTGAGGTGCCACCAACACCTCCTATGAAGAGGTCTGCACACAAGGATAGCCCAGTTGAGGGTGGTGTGCTGAGGAAGGGGGCTCCTGTTGCTCCGAGGAGACCGCCTGCAAAGGGGCTCACTACCGAGCCCTCATCTCCTCCTCCTCCCTCCGCTTCCAAGCCTACCAAGGGGGGGGGGGAGCACCTGAATCGTCTCTACCGCCCGAAGTGGGGCGTTCGCAAGGGGGACTCCATTGATATTGAGGGCACCAGTAGGGCCCTCGTCAAGGGGATGGTGCCTCTGGGGGACCGCTTAGACATGATGCAGACAGACAAGGTGATTTTCCTTCTCTTTTTACTTGCTACTTGCTAGCTTTTATTGGGTTTACTGATGGTGTGCTTGGTGTAGGTCTACCGTCACTATGTCGGCCTTGGTGACCGCATCTACCTCCTTCTCGAGTGTGCGGCTCGGCTCAAGAAGAAGAATAAACAGCTTCAGGTGCGGATGGCTTCGTCAGAGAGCAGTTGAGACAAGACCCTCGTATTGTTGAAGGAGGAGAAGCTACTTCGGCAAACGCTGGAGGATGACTTAAAGGCCAAGAAGGCTCTCATCACCAGGGCCGAGGACCGGTTAAGGAGGTTAGAGAATGAGGCTGAGGCTGAGGCAAGATATTGGGACACTGTTGTTGTTTGGCAACAAACACCGGAGTACCAACAGTGCCTAGCGCACTATGGAGTCATGGCCTACTTGGAGGGGATTCTTTTTTATGTACATTGATTGAGACAACCCGAGAAACCTTCTAGATTTATCTCCATTGACATTGATTCCTAAGATGTAGGATGCTTCACCCAGATCCTTCTTGGATAAGTTACGCGACAACCATATTTTGACTAATGTCATTAGGCCAATGTCGTTGCTTATAATCAAGATACCATCTATATACAATACGAAGAAAGAAAATTGTGTTCCCATTGATCATTTTGTACAAGCATGCCTCATCCATGTTTCTAATGAAACCAAATATTTTGATTCCATCATCAAAATGGATGTATCAACTCCTGATAGCTTGCTTTAATCCATAAATAGATCTCTTTAGTCTGCATACCTTCTGCCTTTCGTCACAAGATGTAAAGCCTTCTAGTTGTTTCTTGTCAATATCCTCCACAATGTAACAATTAATGAATGCGGTCTCTACATCCATCTTCCATATCTCATAGTCATGGTTTGTAGAAATGGCAAGTAAAATCCTAATAGATATTAACATGGCTATAGGCAAGAAGGTTTTCTCATAATTAACTCCTTGTCTCTAACGATACCCCTTCACAATTAATTATTCCTTTTGGAGTACATAGAATCTATTTTGGATTTCATGGTCTCAAGCCAATTTTCGGCATCAATGTCTAACACCGTCTCCTGGTAGGTAGTAAGATCATCTCTATGGTCATTTGTTTCCTAGAAGAAGACATTTTTCTACACCCTCATGAACAAATCCATATCTATTTGGAGGGTGAGAAACTTTGCTAGATCTATGCAGAGGTTGTGGGTGTACAGGTTCTTCTTGAACATGGTCCTCTTGCCGATCTTGTAGGTTTTGAGGTTCTTTAGATATTTCCTCTACCTGAATTCTTCTTCCTACACCAACTTCTTGAATAAAATCTTTTTCAAGAAAAATAACATGCCTACTAATCAAGACTTTCTGATTGGTAGGGAAGTAGTAGTATCCCAAAGACTCTTTGGGATATCTAATAAACCTGAACTTGTCAGCACTATATTCCAACTTTTCCGTCTTAATTTTGACGTAAGTCAGGCATCCCTAGATCTTAATGTGGTTAAGACTCAGTTTCCTACCACGCCACATCTCTTGTGAGATTTTAATAACAAATTTGGAAGGCACCCTATTCAACAAATAGGCAATGCGGTAAGGAGTGTATAATCCCATAATGATTTGGGCAAGTCTGTGTAACTTAGCATGGATCGTACCAATTAAGAGTGTCAATTTGACTGGATTTGGTCCAATCCGATCCAGTCCAATGTGAGTCCATTATAAATGGACCAGGTCCAATCCAATTCAATGAATGTTTTGGACCAATTTGGACCGGTCCAATTCAATTTCCGGACCGTCCAATCTGTTAAAATTTATTTTGATTTAGATTGCTTTCAACCCAAACCCGGTCCAATGACACATATATTCATATCTTATATCAATGGATCAGATATTGGCTTAATCCAACCCAATCCATATAAATTTGTTATGGATGGACTAGGTCCAGTCCAATCTAATAAATATTTTGGACCGAATTAGTCCAATCTAATATGTCTTGTTGGTCCATCCAATCTGTCCAAATTGATTTTGAACTGGATGGGGTCCAATCCAAAATTGGTGCATTGGAATTCTTACGTACCATGACAGGGTGTGATTTTTCATTTTTGAATCCTCATTTAGTTCAGGGGTTCCTAGTGGATTCCATTGTGTATAATTTTGTTCTCCTTGACATGATCCAAGAATTTGGTACTAAGGTATTCTCCTCATCAATCTGATCAAAGTATCTTAATACACTTACCAATTTGTTTTTTTTTTATGTCACATTGAATTGAGCTTGGATAGAGCTCCAAGATAAATGAACCTAATTTTCTATCCTTAGCCAACTTATTTATCATATCCTTTTCAATATGGCCTAGTCTTAGGTTCCACATATACTTAGGATTTATATATTCCCTTGGGCTGCATTTGGAAACGATGCAAATAAGTGTGAATGCAAATATGTAGAGTGTAAAACGGTTCATATAAGTTGCAAAATTGGGTTAGTTTTGCACTGACAAATTTACCTTCTTACCAAACAGACTTTTATCTGTAATGGATGCAAACACGAATTCCAATAAAGAATATGCTTTTTTTTTATCCAAAGCCCACTTGAATGCAAATTTACTTCTTTTTTATTGATGTACTTTTACATCTTATTATCAATGTAAATATGCATTGGTCTGCCATTTGTCAATGCATAAATGTAATGTTGCCAAAAACAGGAAAAGATGAACCAGAGTGCAAATTTACCCCAAACCGGGTTTACACTCCATTTGCATCATTTCCAAACGCAGCCTTGGTCTCTTAGGAACAGAAATAATTTCATTATGCTCAACATTTGTTAAGGAACCAACTAAATTAACATGGTATAAGCCACCCATCAATGTGCTGAGAAATAAAATTTATATCCAAAATAAATAGAATAATTCTTGTCCTTAAAGATAACAATATAGCCTTCCCTATATAAAACTGATAACAAATCAAATTTCTAACAACTACTAGCATGTATAAAAATTGTTGAGCTCCAAGCTCAATCTTGATGGTAGTGCTAAGCTATAAGTCCCTACAGCTAATGCAACAACTCTTGCTCCATTTTACACTCTTTCTTAGATCCTGCATGGACACAAAGACATGTGACATGTATGCTAAATCTAGGATCCAAGTAGAATTATTGCTGAAGATGATGCTATCTTCAAACATGAGCACAATTAACTTATATTTTGAAGGCTTGTCCTTGTCTTTTAAATTTGTGAGGTACTCTTTATAGTTCCTCTTTCAATGCTCATCATTCCTAAAATGGAAGTACTTTCCCTTCTTAGTGCATTTTCTTTCTTCTTCTTTATACCTTAGCCTATGGACATTTCTTCTTCTTCTTTTGGACATTCCTTTAGAAGTGAAAGCATTGCCCATGTCAAAGATCACATCCATACCATTGTGCTTCATTAAGGTTTCCTCTACACATATTAAGGAGTTCAACAAATGAACATTCCATCTTGTTCATGTGAAGCTAACACCACTGCCAGGAAGCAGTTGAAGTATCAGGACTATATCCAAGTCGAGGTCTACTACAAATCCTAGTCTTTTGAGCTGTTCAATGTGGTCTATCATCTTGAGATAGTGGTCATTAACAAACTATCCCACTGGCATTCTCATCTTAAGGAGGTTATGACTAGAAGTGACAAGGACTTAAGAAGCCAATGGTTTAATATGCTACGAAAATACTTAGCTTTCTTTAAGCATTTTCAATACAATATAATAAGAAGTTGAAGACACAGCACATGTCAACAGCCTTGTTTTTGTTGACCATTAGATTGGTGTTAGATGGGATTTTTGCTGATATGAGGAGGGTTGTTTGCCCCCTCTATTGGGTGTCAAGTAGATTCCATGTATATGTTGAGACATGGAACTGATGATGTCTCCAAATTCTTCATTTAGGGTGGTGACACTGTATAAATGGCCGATCTCATTTATGATACAAACAAGGATCCTCATCTGTATATCCATCTCAAGGGTTTCTTGGTATGGCTTTACTTCACAACCAGAAACAAAACAATGAAATTAAATCATGAAACTTATATATTCAGATGGGCATACACTTCTATAATAATAATATACTTGCATTTTCCTAACAAAGATTTCACTTAAAATTATCAATTTATCCTTCAACTCTTCTTTGTTTTCATAGGGTTTTGTGGTTATAGTTTTTCATACTAATTAATCATGACCGAATCACAGTTGGGAAATCTTGAAACATTTGATGCCGATGACTGGCGAGGATTAGTGGATTACGCTTGGAGTCCCGCTGTGGTATCTGATGAAACCCACAAAATAATCAAAGAGACGACCTGCGGCTTTGACAGCAACAATGATAATTGCACCCAGGCTGTTGATGAAGTACTCAAGCAGTACAGTTAGCAGAACATACGGACATTTCAAGGAATGTCTAAAGTCAACCCCAGGCCAATCCTAGGCAACAATACCTCTATACTATGCAAAACTTATTGCATGGCTGATGGCAAGCCATTACCTACACTTGTGTTCCAAATGCATAATGATTCTTTAAGCATCAAGTATTACGATTTTATGTAAAATACTTCAGTTTCTAGAGCAACTTAGAGGTGTAGCAAGTAATCCCAACACAAGGATACAAAACAAAGAGATGCAATAGGACTCTACTTAAGGTTTTTCTTAATTTGCGTCTTTTACTATCTTTTACTATCTCTAATGGTGATATGGGACTGGTTCAGGATTTTTTTTTTTCAAACAATCAGCTTATGGTGCTTTGTTTTGTCAAACTTATGGTAAGATGAAAGGGCCATCATTTGGTTCTCAAGAAAAGATCTCATAAACAGTTGAATAAACTAAAACTAGTTTACAACATGAAGAAATCAAAAGTGTGAAAACTCCTATACTGTGCAACCAATTCTCACCATTGAAGCTATGGATGCAGAAAAGGAAGATGTCATTGTGGAAAACCTGGTTGCAGATGAAGTTGAAGAAACCAACAGGTTTTTTCTTGATAGAGTATCTGAGTCCAATGATCAAGGTGTTGAGGTAATTGCTGAACCTCAAAGCACAATTGAGACTAGTCCACAGTGTGAAGTCAGAAGAGTGGAGCCCAATAAAACCCCAACCATATACCTCTGCTACAGTCTAAAGAAGCCAACAGTCACTTGAGCATATTGAGATTGTGATCTCCCTCGACCACAGACAATGCATATTAGTAGAGGCCAATTTTCTTGTCATGAGTGCTTCAACCATGATACAATTTTTTCCTCATCTTTAGGTAAAAAATCACACAGTAATCTCCCCAACCTGACCGACTATTCATGGGGCGGTCCCACTTCGCAAAACATGGATGAGAAAGAATTAGCATCTGATGAAGTGGGGAACTCACTCTACCTCTTAGATGAACCTTTCAGGTATTGTTTTAGTGCTTGTTTCCACTATTTTTTATGGAAGCCCATCACAAGGCCCATCTCATCCCTAGGGACGACAGTTCCTAGGATAAGGTTAAGATTAGCAAGACTCTTCCAAGATTAGCAAGACTCTTCCAAGATTATCAAGAAATCAAGATCAGAATTCCAACAAGACTCCAAGAAGCATCAAGATTAGCAAGATAATCCAAGATTCATGCATCAAGGGAGATCGGACGGTAGAGATCAAACCAAGAAGAGTTTGATCCTATCAGATTAGATATTTGGATCTATCCTAGTTATTATTTCCTAGTTCTTTTACAACTTCCAAGTGTATTATAAATACTGCTATTTTCCAGAATTATTAATTAATTCATACTTCATATTTTCAGAATTTCTTCAAGTTCTCTTCTTGAGTTTTCGCCACCTTTTCTCTCTCCTAGAGAATTCGGTGTTCTTCGCTAGACGGTAGCGATCGCCCGGTGCTTGCATAGCCAGCTCCGGTTTCCATTGCTTCCACACTGTGTCAGGTGGTATCAGAGCAGGGAGTTCGCCCAGTCATGGCCAACCAAGATGGTAGCAGTCGCAACCCACCCGTGACGGAGATCAGGGGTTTCCAGCTGTTTGGAGAGCAATCGAAGAACAGTGTACGACCACACGTAACATCGAGCAGCAGTTGGCAGAGATGGCTGAACAACTACGAACCTTGTTACGGGAGGTTGCTCCACGGAACCGGGAACATCCACAACAAATCGAGGGAGACGACCACGACAGACCACCCATCGATACTGCGTTCCGACGACCAGTCCTGGACGAGGACAGTGATGACGATTTGGAATTTTGTAGTGCTCCAGTTCTTCCCAGCAACGACAAAAATGGCAGAAATTGGCATAACCAAGGTAATTTCAATCCCCGTAGGAATAATGATGAATTCAAACTTAAAGTAGATATTCCTACCTTTAGTGGAGATCTTGGCATAGAAGGACTTCTGGATTGGATCACAGAAGTCGACAAGTTCTTTGATTACATGGAGATACCAGAGGAACGAAGGGTAAAACTGGTAGCTTTCTGATTAAAGGGCGGCGCATCTGTTTGGTGGGAACGGATGAGAGAGACCCGGATCAGAGAAGGAAGAGGTCCTGTTCGAACCTGGTGGTGCATGAAACAATTAATCAAAGGTAGATTTTTACCTCCTGACTATGAACAATATATGTTTGAATCTTATCAGCGGTGTGCGTAGGGTTCACGTAGTGTTAATGAGTACACATCAGAAATTTTAAGATTAACAGAAAGAAACCAGTTGTCTGAAAGTGATAACCAGCAGGCAGCCCGTTATCTGAGCGGGTTAAGACTGTCCATCAGGAACAAAATTGGTGTACAAATGGTTCTTAGTGTGCAGGAAGCAAGGAACCTAGCCTTGAAAGCAGAATTAATGTTCCAAGACAAGGTACGCAGTGATAATTACCGTCGGTACAGCGGGAGCGACAACAGACCGGCACCTATCGATAGGAACAAATCAGTCCCGGCAGTACAACCCTCTCACCCGACAAGCACAAGTAACGCCGATAAGGCTACTACAGGAGGACATACTCGAGGTAATCCTTCCAACCCTCCTAAACCCAATAACCCTTATGCAAGGCCTGCTCCTATTAAATGTTTTAAATGTAATGGGGTTGGACATAGATCCAGTAACTGTCCCAGGAGGAAGACAGTTAATATGGTAGAAAGGGAGGAGGAGGTATACTGTGGACCTGATGGGGAGGATGAAGAGGGTCCAATATGAACATGAGGAGTATACTTGTGTGGTAAGAAAATTAATGTTGTCCCAAAAAAATAAAGATACTTCTCAAAGGCACAGATTATTTCGTACCAGATGTACTGTCAAGGGAAAATTATTTAATTTAATTATTGATAGTGGCAGTCAAGAAAACATTATTTGCAGGGATGTCATCCAACAATTATAGTTGATTCCTGAAAAACATCCCAACCCATACACAATTGGGTGGATTAAGGAAGGAGGCGGCGTACGGGTGGAAGAACGCTGCAATGTACCTTTTTCAATTGGTAAGTACCATGATGAAGTATATTGTGATATTGTTGATATGGATGCTTACCATATTTTGTTAGGGAGGCATTGGCAGTTTGATAAAATGCAAGGCACATGGGTAGGAAGAATACCTACCAATTTGAAAAAGAGGGTACATGTTATACTTTGTTACCCATAGCAGAAAAAAATATTACAAATGCTCCAAAGGCACATGAGAAAAATTTCCTTACCATCACCCATCATCATGCTGAATTTGTTAAAGAATGTAAGGATACTCATGAAATACATTTGTTAGTAGTAAAAGGAGAAGATATTAATGATGAAAATAAAATTCCAACTGATGTACAGGGACTACTGGATGAATTCAATGATGTAGTTCCAGAGGAGTTACCAAATGAACTCCCTCCCATGAGAGATATACAACACCATATTGATTTTGTTCCAGGTGCCAGTCTACCTAACCTCCCACATTACAGGATGAGTCCTAAGGAGAATGAAATCTTATGGGAAAAGGTAGAAGAATTATTGAAAAAGGGACACATTCAAATCAGCATGAGTCCTTGTGCAGTACCTGCCTTATTAACACCTAAGAAGGATGGCAGTTGGAGAATGTGTGTCGACAGCAGGGCCATTAACAAGATCACCATTGGGTACAAATTTCCTATTCCCAAGCTAGACGACATGTTGGACCAGTTTAATGGAGCTGTAGTTTTCTCAAAGATTGATCTCAAGAGTGGATATCATCAGATCAGGATCTGTCCCGGAGATGAATGGAAGACAACCTTCAAGACTAGAGATGGCTTGTTCGAGTGGTTAGTCATGCCCTTTGGACTAACCAACGCACCCAGCACATTCATGAGGCTGATGAACCAGATTTTAATAAATTATTTGAAGTTGAATGTGACGCCAGTGGAGTTGGCATAGGGACTGTATTGTCCCAAGAGAAGAGACCCATTGCTTTCTTCAGTGAAAAATTATGTGAAGCCAGGAGAAAGTGGTCTACTTATGACAAGGAGTTTTATGCTGTGGTTAGAGCCCTGAAGACTTGGGAACACTATTTAATTGCAAAAGAATTTGTTCTCTACACTGACCACCAGGTCCTAAAATATCTTAATGGGCAAAAGCAATTAAGAAGTGATTTGCATGCTAGATGGTTTGCCTTCCTAGACAAGTTCCCATATAAAATTATGTATAAGACAGGACAACAAAATAAAGTGGTTGATGCACTTAGCAAGCGTGTAGCTCTCATCAAGACCCTCGGTGTTGAGATTGTGGGTTTTGAGTGCTTAAAAGACCTATATGCCCAAGATGAGTACTTCCAACAGGTATGGGAGAAATGTGTGAATAAATAGTCAGCAGATGACTTTTACATCTATGAAGGGTTCCTTATGAAGGGGGAACAACTGTGTATCCCTTGCACCTCCCTCCGCGAAAAGATCATCAGGGTTCTGCATGGGGGTGGATTAGCAGGACACCTGGGAAGGGATAAGACAATTGAAGCAGTTAAAGGGCGTTATTACTGGCCGAAATTAAGAAGGGATGTGTCCACTATTGTAAGCAGATGTTATATTTGTCAGACAGCTAAGGACAAACCCAAAACACTGGTCTCTACATGCCTCTACCCATTCCTACTGCTATTTGGGAAGACCTGTCCATGGATTTTGTGTTAGGCTTGCCAAAAACCCAAAGGAACATGGACTCCGTCTTTGTGGTGGTTGACAGGTTCTCTAAAATGACTCACTTCCTCCCATGCAAGAAAACAACAGATGCATCAGCGACGGTCAAATTATTTTTCAGGGAGATTGTCCGTTTACATGAGGTACCCAAGACCATCACATCAGATCATGACACAAGGTTCCCAAGTCACTTTTGGATGACCCTGTGGAGGTTGTTTGATTCATCACTTAATTTCAGCAGTACAGCCCATCCGCAGATAGATGGACAGACAAAAGTGGTAAATCGGACCTTAGGGAATTTAATTCGTAGCATATGTCGGGAGAGGCCAAAACAGTGGGACTTCGCCATAGCCCAGGCCGAGTTCGCCTATAACAATGCAGTGCACAGTTCTACAGGCAGATCCCCATTCTCCATCGTGTACATGAAGGCCCCTAACCATGCACTGGATTTAGTGAAGCAACCAAGAGTACCCGGCGCCAGTATCTCAACAGAACAGATGGCAGAATAAATCCAGTCCGTCCAAGAGGCCGTGAAGCAGAAGCTAGAGCAATCCAACGCCAAGTACAAGATGGCCGCAGACAAGCACCGCTGGTCTCAAGTGTTTGATGTAGGTGATGAGGTTATGGTTTTCTTAAGGAAGGAAAGAATTCCCGTAGGCACCTACAATGAGTTGAAGCCTCGGAAGTACGGTCCACACAAGATCATGAGGAAGATTAATGGCAATGCCTATGTAGTAGACTTATCAGATCATAAGGGTATATCCAAGACCTTCAACGTTGCTGACCTCTACCGGTACCTGCCAGAGATAACACTTGCCTATCCTAGTCACGACTCGGGGTCGAGTTCTCTCCAAGTGGGGGAGAATGATGGAGGCCCATCACAAGGCCCATCTCATCCCTAGGGGCGGCAGTTCCTAGGATAAGGTTAAGATTAGCAAGACTCTTCCAAGATTAGCAAGACTCTTCCAAGATTATCAAGAAATCAATATCAGAATTCCAACAAGACTCCAAGAAGCATCAAGATTAGCAAGATAATCCAAGATTCATGCATCAAGGGAGATCGGATGGTAGAGATCAAACCAAGAAGAGTTCGATCCTATCAGATTAGATATTTGGATCTATCCTAGTTATTATTTCCTAGTTCTTTTACAACTTCCAAATGTATTATAAATACTGCTATTTTCCAGAATTATTAATCAATTCATACTTCATATTTTCAGAATTTCTTCAAGTTCTCTTCTTGAGTTTTCGCCACTTTTTCTCTCTCCTAGAGAATTCGGTGTTCTTCGCTAGACGCTAGCGATCACCCGGTGCTTGCATAGCCAGCTCCGGTTTCCATTGCTTCCACGCTGCGTCAATTATGAATTAATTACTTCATTCGGGTTTCTTATTGGTACTTAAACATTTATTGATTAAGAAAAAAGAGAAATGGTTCTAGTAAAATACAAAGTATAAAAGGGCATAAAATGAGACCAAACCCAGTCTTCATTGAAGAATATGCCTTCATTTCAGATCATTGCATAGAAAAAGCAACCCATTTTCTGTGGAAGAGTCTCCCTACTCTCCTCTGTCCACCCCAGACCTGGCTAAGCTACTGGCTGCATCATTTGTCGTTCTCCTTGTCCAAGTGAATGAGATATGCACCTTGGATACAAGAGATCTAGCTTCTCTAAAACAATGTTTTAATGAAATGTCACATCTGCCAAGTCCCATCCTCACCATTCATCCAGCCAATAACCATTTGACAATCTCCTTCCACCTTCAAATTTGGGAAACCTAATTATTACATTAGTCTCAACCACTATAGTAATTTATTCATTATCCCAAAGCACGCTTGACCTGAATAAACAAAAAGAAATTCTCCATTTCATTCTTGAAATGCCCCCCTCCCCTTTGAATTTCCTGGGTTTCCAAAGAACAAACATCAAAATTTGGTTAAATAGCTTCACAGAAAAAAGTTATGAAGTTCTAAATAATTTATGGCTGAAGCAAGACATGTTGTTCTGTTATACGATACAAGCAAAATAGCACACTTGCATGCCTTGTATTTACAGGAAATCATTTAAAACAGGGGAAAAACACAAGCATTGTATCACGGTTTCCCTTCAGAACATATTGACCTAGGAAAGAAACAATCCCACCCAATCTTTGTGTGCACAGGAACATTTAAAATAGGGGAAAAAACACAAGCATCGTACATTTGATATAGTTCTCGACAGAATTCTTATTGATGCAGAACAATAGAAAACCTACTCTTCTCTTTCTCGAACGAACAAGGGTCGAAGATTTCTTTGTTAATCCTGCCCAATCAAAGGAGAAAAGGAAAGAAATCGTCCTCCTTCACAAGCAAACAACGTACAAGTTCAATGCTGGTTTGGCGTCGCACCATGCTTGTTTGCCCTAAATTTTCTTGTTAATCCCTCTCAGTTCTCTGTTTATATGCGAAAAAAAATTTCCTTCTCTTCATCAAAGTGGTCTCTTCTTCAAGAAAAGGTTATCTTGCAAAAGGCTCTCTGTGAACATTTTGTTTTGTCGAACAGGAATCTCAGTGTTCACGGGGGAAGAGTATTTTTGACTTCCCCGTGTGCCTTCCCCTTATTAGATTTGACCGGTTTAAGTTTAGAACCGTCGTGCCTTACCTATTATAGACCACCGCACTAGATGCCAAATCCGATTTGCAAGACCGCCACGTCAGACATCACTATAGCGGCAGTCACTTGGACCGCCGCCTTTGCTCGTTTCTAGTGTCCCACAGGAGCAAGATAGTCCACAAGAAGCAACAAAAGATCAAAAGCTCTAGTTCTCATATTAGAATACAATCCATGAGAAAAGGAAAAGGGAGAAAGGGTTGGGCGGCTCTAGAAATTGTGCTATTTTGCCCCTTAATGTGTGTGACTTCTTAGGTTCGGTAATATTAGGCAGTTGCAAATGATGTCAAACATCTTAAGCATCCTAAATGGAGCTCCTTCCATCTATATTGAATTAAAGCTCTTCTAATTTTCTCTTGGATGTGAATAATTTGACTTATTCACAAGGGGTCCAATGATGTTCTGAAAGAGCAAAGGGCCATGGTGAATATGTTAAAGGGAAAATTCCTTATTAGTACCATGTACATTGGGTCTAGTGCCACTTTGGCCCCTGAACTTTAAAACGCGACCATTCAGTATTCAAACTTTTAAAACATGTCAATCTAGTACTTGTCGTTAGTAGACCACCAGTTATCTGTGTCACATGATGACATGTGTAATTTAAAACTTTTAAAATATCAAAACTACCCTTTAAAAAACATAGTTCATCATCTTCTACCTTGAGACCGAAACAGTACTTGATAATAGTGGTGAAATGTTTTAGCTTATTGCCCAAGAGTTTGAAGAGGGAGACATGGGAGGCTCCATCTTCTAAGGTGACATTCACCTGAGAAGGAGAGAATTACAGGCAACACCCTGTAACTTATGTTCTCTGTCATGGAAGGTGCTTACCTGGAAAGTATGTTAACTCTCCACAGTGTGGTTGCCATTGCGAGGCGCACTTCATGCCTGAGCTCAAACTTGAGGAGCTGTCGCGCTCTCTCTCAGTCTTAGGGTACCCTCCATCGTAGTTCTCCTGGACTCTAATGTTTTCTGTTTTGAGTAGTTTGATTTGTCAGTGCCAAGGTGATGTTGTAAGCAGACCACCACCATGATAATTCATCATTTCTGATAACTAAAAACAAGTAATCATGCAAGGTGTTAGACAGTGTATGCCCTTAGCTCCAATCAGAATGAGTACCTTATGACATTTAATGTAAATGAATAAAGTACATATTTGATTCATGTTATTATGGTGTGTTTCTGTGTAATACCCTTAAACCGGACACATTTGAGACTCGTGTTAGTTTAGAATCTTTACAACTGTTGGATAGATCTGGGGAGATTTATCCTGCCAACGCTAACATTGATGTGCCATCAAGTTGGTTGGGGTAGTTTGTCTCAGCTGCCAGGGTGAGACCTGAGGTACATGTAGTGTAGGTTTTCTTGAAACCCTGAACCGGACCAGAATTCCAGTATTGCCCTAGACCTTGGAGATTGATGGGCAAAACTGGAATGTCACACCTGACCCCTAGACTCGATTATGATACTGCACTAGGTGTCGGATTGGGCTATCTTTAATATGCCAATCAGTAAGATCCTTAGAGGGGATCAAAACCTGGGTATGTTGGGACAGTCCGAGAATTCATCTGAGTGGGTGATCATAGTGATAGGATCAGCCCCTTTGTCAGACAAAGTGAATGATCGGGGATGCACTCTCTCTGATGGAAACCAAAACTGCCGCCAGTTGATTTCAACCATTCAAATTTGTTTTGCAAAATATATTTATATAGAGATATACATATATTATGGTTTCAAAATGTTTGCAAAAGGTTTTAATTCCCAGGATCCATGTGAGTAGAGAGTGTAGCGCTGTTCCTTGCAGCAGAGGGAGAGGTCATCTCTTGTCGGACAGTATTTCATCATTATAGGCTGAGAGGTTAAGTATAAGACCATTGAGGGTAATACCTGATGGGCTAACCTTGCATTTGCCCACAGTCATTGGGTTTTTATAAGGTGGCTTGACCTAGGGACCATTTAGTGTAAATGTTGGATCCATTAAGAGCCCATGGAGATGGACTCAGGGGTTCACTGTATCCTATAGTGAATTCGGCCAGGCCTTGTAACAGAGGCTGGGCTAAACCCATGTGGCTGATGTGTAAATCAATGTTTGGGTCCCACGCCATACAAGGATACCCAATTGGGCAACAGTTTGGAGGATAAGTGAGCACATGGACTTAATGGGCCTAAAGCCCAATTCAAACTAGTTTAATATGATTAATTAAAGAGGGGCGATTTTGAGATTTAGATAAGCAAATAGGATAAGGGATTGTCCCTATCCACTCAGAGAGTCTAGATCCAAATTGAGATTTGGATCAGGAAACTCCTAATTAGATTAGGAGGGTTGATCTTTATTTGCAGATAAGATAAGGGATTATCCTTATCTCTTAAAGAGAGTCCAGATCCAAATACAAGATTTGGATTAGGAAACTCCTAATGGGATTAGGAGAACCTCTCTTTAAGGGTATAAATAGAGGAGGAGGGCGAACCCCAATTCATCCAATCAGATTACTGATACAATAGAGAAGACAGCTGCAGTTGGACTGATGCCATCTTCTGCTCTTGTCTCCTCTTGTTGCTGTCGCCATTGCCAGTTTGATCTCCACCTATAGGAGCGATCAAGAAAGGTTCTTGATATTAGTTTTTGGTGAAAAAACTGATATGAAGTCGTGCTCACTCACCCTTCATCGAATTCTTGCTGAAGAGTTCGGTTCTTGCTGAAAAACCACCTGTTGATTCTACTCCACCCTACGCTGTGTCATCTTCAGTGGGAGCAGTCTTTGGCATTTTCCTTAGGCGTGAACACTTTCGTTGGGAGTTATTGCTACTCCGTATCAGGTATATCCCTCTCCTACCTTTTGGTTTTAGATCTGGTTTGGTTTAGGGTTTAAGATTGATCCTTGAAAGTGCAATTTTCTAAAATAGGGAATGTGATTCCCACATGGGAGAGAGAGAAATTTTTGAAATTTCGCCCAATGTACCTGTAGGGTTCAGCTATCCATATGATGGATCTCTCATCCCTTTACAAGGTTGTTGGTAGTTCCCACATGTATCTCTAAGTTCATGAAAGCTGTGTCTAGAACTCTTAAAAGGCAGTAAAACTGGTTTCATTGTTTTCCTTTCTCATTTAGTTTCAATAAATTATATTTCAAGGATAAATAGGAGTTGAAATGGTGGTTTCCTTTTATCTGAATGTTGAAGAACAAGTCTTACACTTACAATAATCTTTTTTTTATTTAATTCATTAAAAAAAGAGCCAATCTTTGATGATCCTTGCAACAACTGGGTATGATCACACAATTTGGTTTTGGGAGGCAAAAGAGTGGACGATGCTATCAGATTCTTCAATACCTAGATTTTCAAGTTAATCATCTCGAAATAACCCCAAATAAGCAATACATGGCTGCTGTTGGAAACCCTCACATTCGATTATTTGAAGTCAATTCAAACAGCCTTCAACCGGTGATGAGTTATGACTCACGTACTAATAATGTTATGGCAGTGGGATTCCAATTTGATGTAAATGGATGTATTCGAGTTTTGAAGATGGAACTGTAAAGATTTGAGATTTTAGGGCTCCTAGTTGTCAAAGGGAATATGAAAGCCGTGCAGAACACTGTTGTCCCCAACATTGCCCCACACAATCTACATTCTCAAATAAGTAGAGGAAGCCACTGGGAATGCTACCATTCAAGTAATTTTGCCCCAACCTTACTCCGAAAAGCTCCATTTTGTCCCCAAGTCTTTAGGGATCTGGTTGAAGAGAAATATCTTTTTGAAAGATTTGGGCATGGATGGTTGATAAAGAAAATTAGATGACACCTGAAAGATATTTGTGTCTTTTTATATGCCACTTAATTCAATTCTTAAGGTTATGCCTGCATTGAGCTTAAACCTGACCCAACCTGCAAGACTTGCACCCCTATGCATAGTGAATTGTGAAACCAATGATAACACCCAACATCAATTATAAAAGGGAGAATAACGGTTCAGCCCAGGGTCAGAATTTGTAGGCCCAAAGTACTGTTGAGGTAGGTGCCAGCTCAAAACTAATGCCAATTTACGGGTGGGCATGCATAGAGTGTGGGTTGTTGACATTTTGAATGTTTAAAGCTCTGTAGTGGAAATTAAAAAATCTGCATTAGGCCTTAAAGGGAAGGGAGATCCATCATATGGATGGCTGAACCATGTAGGGTGACTGGGCGAAATTTCAAAAATTTCTTTTCTCCCTTCCGAGAATCGTATTCCTAGTTTAAAAAAAAACAGCATTTTTCAAAGATCGTTCTTGAAACAAATCAAACCAGATTTGAAACCAAAAGAATGGGAGACCAATACCAAATACGAAATCTACACGTGTAGCTCTTAATGTACATGTTCACACCCAAAGAGGGTACCAAAACAAGCTTCCATTGAAAATGGCACAGCTTAAGATGAAGCAGGTTTAGCAATGCAGTCCTTTAGTAAGAACTGCAATCCTTCAACAAGGATCAAGCAAGGGATGGTGGGCACAAATTAAATCTGATTTTTCTTGCAAAAATTAGAATCAAAATCCAATCTTTATCAGTCCAAGAAACTGGAGATTGAATAGGGTAGGGTGGCAAGAACAGAGAGAGAGAACTGAGAGCAGAAAAAGATGTAACTAAAGCAATCTGCCCCCTCTATTTATAAGCCTTAAGGATTAACTTCTCTCAATCCAATTAGGAGTTTCCTAATCCAAATCTTTATTTGCCCCATGTCACAAAGTGATAAGGCTTATCCCCTTATCTTATCTACTGATCCAAACCCAGATCCATACCCATATTTGCCCCATGTCACATGACTGCTTATGTGATACCCTAATAATCATATTAATCTTGGGCCCTAGGCCCATTAAGTAAGTGGGTTCACCTCCCCTTTTAATTACTGGCAAACTTGGCTCTCTTTGTATAGCGTAGGACCTTAACATTGATCTCACAAAAGCCATATGGGTTCAACCTAGCCTCTGTTACAAGGCCTGGCCGAATTCACTGTTGTATACAGTAAATCCCTGAGTCCATTAGTATGGGCTCTTAATGGGCCGAACATTTACACTAAATATGTTAGACAGTTTTGTATGCCCTTAGCTTCAATCATTTTGATGTACTTTTGTTATTTAGTGGAAATAAATAAAGTGCATGTTTGATTCATGTTGTTTGGTTTAATTCTGTGTAAAACCCTAAAACTGGACATTTGTAGAGACTCATGTTAGTTTTAAATGTTCACAGCCGTTGGATAAGTCTGGGGAGATTTATCCTGTCAAGGCTGATACTGGTGTGCCACCAAGTGTTGGGATGGCCTGTCTCAGCCATCAGGGTAAGACCCGAGGCACATACAGCATGGGATTACTTGAATCCTTGAACCGGACCAGATTTCCAGTCTTGCCCTGGACCTTGGAGATAGATGGGCAAAACTGGAAAGTTACACCTGACCCCTAGACTCGATTATGACACTTCACTAGGTGCTGGATCAGGCTGCCTTTGATATGCCAATCAGTGAGATCCTTAGTGGGGATCAAAACCTGGGTATGTTGGGGCAGTTTGAGAATTCATCTGAGTGGGTGGTCATAGTGACAGAATCAGCCACTTTGTCGGACAAAGGGTAATGATCGGGAATGCACTCTCTCTGATGGAAACCAAACTGCCGGCAGTTGATTTCAATCGTTGGAATTTTGTTTTTGCAAAATTAATATATTTACAAATATATGTACGGTTTCAAAATGTTTGCAAATGGTTTTAATTCCCGGGATCCATGTGAGAGGAGAGTGCGGCACTGTTCCTTGCAGCCGAGGGAGAGGTCCTCTCTTGTCGGGCAGTGCTTGATCATTAAGGGCTGAGAGGTTAAGTGTAAGACCATTTAGGATAATACCTGATGGGCTAATCTTGCACCTGCCCACAGTCCCTGGGTTTTTATAAGATGGCTTGGCCCAGGGACCACTTAATGTAAGTGTTGGGCCCATAGGGTTCATACGATGGACTCAAGGGGTTCATTGAGATTTTCAGTGAATTTGGCTGGGCCTTGTATTAAAGGCTGGGCCGAACCCATGTGGCTGGTGTGTAGATCAATGCTTGGGTCCCACGCCATACAAAGAAGCCCAACTGGGCAGCAGATTGGAAACTAATTAAACACTGAATACTTAATGGGCCAAAAGCCCATTTCGAGGTGGGCTGATATGATCACCCATCAATGGGGCGAATTTGAGATTGAAGTTAGCAAAAAGGATTGGGCTCTTAGCCTTATCCACTCTTAGAGACCAAATTCAAATCAGATTTGAATCTGGTAACCTCCTGATAAGATCAGGAGTAAGCTAACTCTATCTGGGAAAGGGATTAAGATTATCCTCTATCCAAATACTGATTTGGATTGGGATAACTCCTAATTAGGAGATTTCTTAATCAAGAAGAAAAGAGAGGAGATTTTCGAATGAACCAAGAGAAGGAAATCAGATTTCGATCCAAGAGGTTCTGGTAAGCAAGAAAGGTTCCTGCGAATTGAGATTAGATCTCATTCTCTCCAGAAAAGAAAACAGTTCAGCCTTTTCGTTTCTGGAAATCTCCTCCTGCCGCCGCCATCTGCATTGTTGCAAGATTTGATCTTTGCAGAAAAGAAAGTCAAGAAACCAGTTCTTGACATCAGTCTTGCAAGAAAGACTGAAAGAATTCAGTGTTTAGTACATCCAGGGGATTCTTGTGAAGGATCCAGTGTGTAGGACGCACCCTGCTGGTTCTGTTCCATCCACAGCTGTGTCATCTTCAGCAGGGACAGATCTTGGAGCATTCTTTGGGCATGAACACCAACTTTGGGAGATACTGCTTCTCCGGATCAGGTATAATCCTCCCATTTATCTTTTGGTACAGATCTGGTTTGATTAAGGTTCAAGTAGATCCTTGAATATTGTATTCTAAATTCAGGGAATATGATTCCCAGTTGGGAGAAGGTAGGAAATTTTTGAAATTCGCCCCACCCATTCCGCAACCTTTATGGCGTCCATTAGATGGATCCTACCATTCTTTCACTAGTATGGGCTCTTAATGGGCTCTTAATGGGCCGAACATTTACACTAAATAGTCATTGAGTCCAGCAACCTTATAAAGGCACAAGGACTATGGTTCTTAAGTGAAATTATCCCATCAAATATAAAAGCCCTAAATGGTCTTACACTTAACCTCTCAGCCCATAATAATCAAACACTACCCAACAAGAGAGGACCTCTCCCTCGGCTGCAAAGTACTGTGTTGCACTCTTTGCTCAGATGGATCCTAGGAATTAAAACTCTTTGCAAACCTTTTCCATAAAACATAACATTATATATTTTCATATAAATAAATATTTTGGAAAACAAATCTCAAACACGGTTGAAATCGACTGCCGGCAGTTTTGGTTTCCATCAGAGAGAGCACAATCCCCGATCATTCACTTTGTTCGACAAAGGGGACGATCCTATCACTATGATCACCCACTCAAGTGAATTCTCAGACTGCCCCAACATACCCAGGTTTTGACCCCCACTAAGGATCTCACTGATTGACATATCAAAGATAGCCTAATCCAACACCCAGTGCAGTACCATAATCAAGTCAAGGGGTTAGGTGTAACTTTTCAGTTTTGCCCACCAGTCTCCAAGGTCTAGGGCATAACTGGAAAATGGTTTGGGTCCAGTGTTTCAAGTAAACACACACTACATTTGCTTTGGATCTCACCCTGGAAATTGAGACAAGTTACCCCAACCGACTTGGCAACACATTAGTGTCAGCCTTGGTAGGATAAACCTCCCCAGGTCTATCCAATGGCTGAGAACATTCTAAACTAACACAAGTCTCATAAGTGTTCAATTTAAGGGTAATTACATAGAAACATACCGGATATAACATGAATCAATTATGTACTTTTATTCATTTACAATAAATGTTTAATGTACATTAATCTGATTGGAGCTAAGGGCATACACTCTCTAACAGCTCCCACTTGCACTTAGGTCTAATCGAGTACAAGCCGAAGTCCCATACTGTCCACATGTTTCTCAAACACTTTCTGTGTCAGTGGCTTTGCCAATGGGTCTGCTACATTTTCCACTAATGCTACCTTCTGAATCTGGATGTCCCCTTTACCAACAATCTCCCTCAGTACATGGTACTTCCTCTCGATGTTCTTTGACTTTGAGTGGGCTCTTGGCTCCTTAGCCTGAGGAATGGCTCAAGTGTTGTCACACAACACTAGAATGGGTGATGTACTAGAACTACTCCTAATTCGTGAATGAACTTCTTCTTCCATACTGCTTCCTTGGTAGCTTCACTTGTGGCAATGTACTCGGCCTTGGTCGTGGAATCTGCTGTGGACCCTTGTTTATTGCTTTTCCAGCTAACTACACAAGACCCCATCATAAAGATGTAACCAAATGCAGACTTTCTATCATTTGGATTTAACTGGAATTCGGCATTAGTATACCCTAGGGTCTATAGTGAACTACCATCAAATACCAAACAAAACTCTTTGTCCTTCGAATGTATTTGAGTATGTTTTTTACAGATGTCCAGTGCACCTGTCCTTGGTTTGAATAGTATATACTGAAGGGATGAGAGATCCATCGTATGGACGCCCAAACTATGCGGAATAAAGGGGGCGAATTTCAAAAAATTTTTCTCTCCCTTCAACTAGGAATTGCATTCCCTATTTAAAAAAATCATATTTTCAAAGATCAATCTTGAACCATAAACTGAACCAGATCTGAACCAAAAGGAGTAGGAGAGGGTTATACCTGATACAGAGAAATAATATCTCCCAACGAAGGTGTTCACACCCAAGGAAGGATCGAAAGACTGCTCCCACTGAAGATGGCATAGTGTAGGATGGAGCAGAATCATCAGTGTTCTTCTCCAATAACTCTGTCCTTCATAAGAAACAGCAGGATGGCACGTGAGCACGCTTCCTATCAATTATATCACAAAAAACGGATGTCAAGATCGAATCTTGACTTCTCCCACAACTGGAGATCAAACTGGAAAACTGGGTGGCAAGAACAGGGAGGCGTCAAGAAAGAATTCTGCAGGGATGCTTAATTCTTCCTTCTGTGATTTCAGCTCTGAAGAGGATGAGAGTATGTGTGGATGGGGTGAAGACCCTATCCTATCTCATTAGATTAGCCTTTTCCTAATCTCATTAGGAGGTTTGTAGATCTGAATCATATTCAGATCTGGACTCTCTGAGTGGATAGGGTGAAGACCCTATCCTATCTGCTGATCCATCTCAGAATTTGCCCATATTTAATTTATTAAATTAGTCCAGTTCGAAATGGGCTTTAGGCCCATTAAGCTTATGTGCTCACTTAACCTTCCTAACTGCTACCCAGTTGGGCTTCCTTGTATGGTGTGGGACCCAAGCATTGATCTACACATCAGCCACATGAGTTCGGCCCAGCCTTTGTTACAAGAACTGGCCGAATACACTGCTATGGACAGTGCACCCCCTGAAACCCATCAAATGGGCTCTATGGGCCCAACACTTACTCTAAGTGGTCCCTGGGCCAAGCCACCTTGTAACACCAAGGGACTGTGGGCAGATGGAAGATTAGCCCATTAGGTATTATTTTCAATGGTCTTACACTCAACCTCTCAGCCCATAATGATCAAACACTGCCTGACAAGAGAGGACCTCTCCCTCGGCTGCAAGGAACAGTGTTGCACTCTCTGCTTATATGGATCCCAGGAATTGAAACCTTTGCAAGCATTTTAGAAACCATAATATATATATATGTACTTTTATATCTCATATAAAATATATTTTGCAAAACAAATCTCAACGATTGAAATCGGCTGCCAGCAGTCTTGGTTTCCATTAGTGAGAGTGCATCCCCGATCTTTACCTTTGTCCGACAAAGGGGCTGATCCTATCACTATGATCACCCACTTAGATGAATTCTCTGATTGTCCCAACATACCCAGGTTTTGACCCCCGCTAAGGATCTCACTGATTGGTACATCAAAGACAGTCCAATCCGACACCTAGTGCAGTATCATAATTGCGTCTAGGGGTCGGGTGTAACTTTCCAGTTTTGCCCATTAATCTCCAAGGTCCAGGGCAATACTGGAAATCTGGTCCAGTTCAAAGATTCAAATAATCCTACACTGTATGTGCCTAGGGTCTCACCCTGGCAGCTGAGACAGGCCACCCCAACCGACTTGGTGGCACCACAGTGTCAGCCTTATCAAGATAGGTCTCCCCAAATCGACCCACTGGCTGTGAACATTCTAAACTAACACGAGTCTCATTAAGTGTCCAGTTTAAGGGTATTTCACAGAAACATACCAAGGGAACATGAATCAAATATGCACTTTTATTCATTTACAATAAACACATAAAGTACATCATTCTGATTGAAGCTAAGGGCATACAAAACTGTCCAACAGCTCCCACTTGCACTTAGGTCCAATTATGTACAAGCTAGAGTCCCATGCTTTCCACGTGTTTCTCAAACACTTTCTATGATAGTGGCTTTGTCAATGGGTCTGCTACATTTTCCGCTGACGCTACCTTCTGAATCAGGACGTCCCTTCTACCAACAATCTCTCGCAGTACGTGGTACTTCCTCTCGATGTGCTTCGACTTCGAGTGGGCCCGTGGCTCCTTAGCCTGAGCAATGGCTCCATTGTTGTCACACAACAACGGGATGGGTGATGTGCTGGACGGAACTACTCCCAACTCATGAACGAACTTCTTCATCCACATGGCTTCTTTGGCAGCCTCACATGCGGCAATGTACTCGACCTCAGTCATGGAGTCTGCAATGGATCCCTGTTTGCTGCTTTTCCAGCAAATAGCACATGATCCTATCATGAAAACATATCCAGATGTAGACTTTCTATCATCTGGATCCGACTGGAAATCGGCATCTGTATACCCTTGGATCTGTAGTGAGCTACCGCCGAATACTAGACAAAACTCTTTTGTCCTTCGAAGGTACTTAAGTATGTTTTTCATAGCAGTCCAGTGCTCCTACCCTGGGTTGGCCTGAAATCTGCTTACTATACTCACTGCCTGAGCAATGATAGGACGAGTGCACAGCATGGCATACATGATGCTCTCTACGGCAGAGGCATAGGGAACGTCTTTCATGCCATCAATCTCCTCAGAAGTCTTGGAACTTGTGGGACATCTTCCACTGCTCCTGAGCTCTCCTCATCAAGAACAACTTCCTGATGATGGGTGTCCAGGATGTAATCGGTTTCCAAGAATTGTGCATTTCGGCTGCAGAACACTTTCTGCTCACTTGGGTCATAGAATAGGTAACCCTACAGAGCCTTTTGGGTAGCCTACAAATAGGCAACGATTGGTCTTGGATTCCAACTTGTCTACACTTGTTCTTTTAACATGTGCTGGATAACCCCAAATCTTCAAGTGTCAGACACTTGGTTTCTTTCCGGTCCAAAGTTCATATGGAGTGTTCAGAACCGATTTGGTTGGAACCCGATTCAGCACGTAAATCGCAGCTTCTAATGCGTAACCCCAAAAGGATGTGGGTAACTCTGAGTGTATGAGAAGCGACCAGACCATATCCAATAAGGTCCTATTCCTCCTCTCTGAAACACCGTTAAGTTGTGGTGTTGTAGGAGGAGCTAATTGTGATACTATCCCATTGTCCTTTAAGTAGTCCCTAAATTCGTCAAAGAGATACTCACCACCTCGATCTGATCGGAGGGCTTTAATTTATCTCCCCAACTGTTTCTCGACCTCTTGTCTGAACTCTTTGAACTTTTCAAAATATTCAGACTTGTGTCTCATTAGGTACACGTAACCATATCATGAAAAATCATCTATGAAGATGATAAAATACACGTGTTGATTCTGTGTCCTAACACTCAGGAGACCACATACATCAGTATGTATAAGGTTAAGTGTGCCTGTACATCTTTCAAGCTTACCGTTAAATGGCCATTTTGTCATCTTGCCTTGTAGGCAAGGCTCACAGGTGGGAAGATCTTCTACAGTTAGAAAATCCAAAGGACCATCCTTTACCAACCTTGTGATTCGGTCAACACCGATATGGCCAAGTCGGTAATGCCACAGATACGTGGGATTAACTGTATCACGAATTCTTTTCTTGGGGATTTCAGCCGACGTAGTTTCAGTTATGTTAGTTTATAGAGAAGGATGTAGAACATAGAGACCGTTCTCCAGTTCCCCGTATGCGATGAATCTGTTATTTCTTTTAATAGTAATCGTATTACTAAATAAGACAGAATAGCCATCTGCACACAGTTTTGAGACAGAAATTAAATTTCTCCTTACATTTTGTACATAAAGACAATCTTTCAGTATAATAATTCCTTCTCTAAAAATTAACTCCACGGTTCCTATTGCCATGGCCGCAACAGTTGCAGAAGTCCCCAAAGTAGAGCGTAACTTCTCCTTCACTCAGCCTTCTGCTTACTTTGAACCCCTGCAGTGAGTTACACGCATGAGTTGAAGTCCCGGAGTCAATACACCAGGACGCAAAAGCTACCAATAAATTGGTTTCTATAACACAAGTTTCGAAATTACCTTTCTTGGATTCCAGGTAGGTAGGATAGTTCCTTTTCCAGTGGCCGGTCTTCTTGCAAAAGTGACAGGCATCAGATGCCTTGTCCTTCTTCTGCTTCTTGCCCTTAGCGGCTTTCTTCTGAGCCTTCTTTGCCTTCCTCTTTCTCTTGCCTGTCTTGCTGGCTTCAACAAGCATAGCTACAGGCTCATCCTTTTTAATCAGTTCTTCAGCTCTTTGCAACATATTGTTGAGCTCTTGCAAGCTAACATTCAGCTTGTTCATGTTGTAGTTCATGATGAACGGATTAAAGGAAAGAGGCAAAGAATTAAGGATAGCATCTATCTGGGTCGCAAGGTCCAGCCCGGATCCAAGAGCCTCCTGTTCGTTGATGTAACCCATCATCCAAAGGCAATGGCCGTGAACTTGTTGGCCCTTGGACATTTGTGCGGTTATGAACTGTTTCAAGACCTTTTGTCGAGTAGAACGATTCTGCTCTTCATACATCGTCCTGAGACTATCCAATATATCCTTGGCAAGTTCGATCTGATCGAACTGCCTCTATATTAGGTTATCCAATGAGGCAATGATGTAACACCGGGCAAGGGAGTTCTTCTTTGCCACTTTGTCTAACTTTTCAGAACTTAGGACCAACATAAGATTCCTGTACCAATCGACATAGTTTGGGCCCTTCAACTTATTGTCATCAAGCAACTTTGCAAATTGTCCGTTTGCCATTTTCTGATAAGAGCAAACATCAGTCCACAACCTAATTTGATTCATGTTCATTACATAGATATGGATTTTAATCTACGTTTCTTCTCATTTATTCATCTCTAAGATTTCCCTCCTTTCTCAGTGATGGAGACTGCGGGTTGTCTCTGAAAATGTGGGAAATCACATAGGGTGCATGGAGCCAACTGTTTCAGCTGCATAACCCCACCACCTTTCTGTGAAGGATCATATCCACTCATCATATGAGTTTTCCCTTTGGCCTCTATCAGACAAGGTTCAAAGCCGTTTTCAGGTAAACCTTTCTGTCCAGTGAGTGCTTACCCATCATATTCATGAACGCCAAAGTACCGTGAGAGAGTTCCCATTTTCTGGTGAAGCCCCTCCCACATCAGTCTATGACGCCCCTATCATCTTATGAAACACTCAGACAAGCCCAACAGCAAATGGATAGCCCATTTTCTGGTGTGTATCCTCATTACTGAAGGACCCATCCTCATGCTAATAATGGAAGGCCTTTAGAGAGTTCATCATATGAATCTCCCTATCACATGCACTCATATTAGTTGGAGGGAACAGTTAATTACACCCTAGTTTGATCTAGGTCAAACCAAAGTGGCTTCCACTGACTTTCATAAAGCTAGATTTTGGTGGGCCTAAATTGGCTAGGGTTCTGCACGTAACCTCTCGATGAGGTGTGGGGCCCACCACTGAGGGAGGTCATCCAATGACCAAAAAGGACACCATGGCAATGATGTGCATTCAGCCATGGTGTGCGCAAGAGCCACTATCGATCGAGCATGGGCCAAGTACTTATGACCCATGTAAGTAGCACATCACACATCCATACATCACATGCAAGGATAAATTGATCCAATCAATTAATTATCTGTAAAGCCCATTTGAAGCCCATTTTAAATCCATAAAATTAACCATTAATATTATCTAGGTATATGGGCCAAATTAGGGTTGATGGGTTCGGCCCATACAGCTTTATCCGCAGAGTGCGCTTTTAGCAGTTTTAGCCATTTAAAACTGGGCCTTTATAGGTTGGGCCGAATTAACCATTTAATTAAATATCAATCCTCAGGCCCATTAGTGGGAAAATTAGGGCTAACTTTTGGCCTTGATCGAACCCTAGATTTGGTCCAATCAATTTGAACCAATCTTGGTTCGAATGGGTCTAGGGTTTGATCTTTAATAAAATCTTTAATTCAAGAAAATAATCTGAAATTAAATACTGATAAAAGAATATCAAGAATCAGTCAAACAAGGCTGTTCACACAATCCATCCTGCAAAACAGAGGTTAGATCACAGTTTGCAGTTTCATAAACTGCAAATCGCATATTGCGATTCTCCTATCTGCGAAATCTCCTTCCTTGCGCCACCATTTTCGATCCAAAATAAAATAAATAGAAATCTTAATTTCTAGTAATAAATACATCAGATCGAATACCTATCCATTCAGTATAAAAAATGAAAAATAATATTTTACAGACCAAATGTAATAAAATAATCCATAATCTGAAAAATTGCAGGTTCCCTACGCAAATCAAGATTTCGATCTTCTTTTGTACGAACAGCCCATAAATCAAGAAAATCATAAAGAACAATTCTAAAAAATAATCAGATTTATATAAAATTTAATTTCAGATTATTCGCCCATAAGTTTGGGAACAAATTTCCCAAAACCCATATCTGCGCAAATTGGGTAGAACGCCTTCTACCCATTTGCGCAGGATTAGATCTGAAACAAATTGGTTCAAGATTTGAACCATGGCTCTGATACCACTGAAGGGATGAGAGATCTATCCTATGGACGCCCAAACTATGCGGAATAAAGGGGGCGAATTTCAAAAAATTTTTCTCTCCCTTCAACTGGGAATCACATTCCCTATTTAGAAATATCTTATTTTCAATGATCAATCTTGAACCATAAACTGAACCAGATCTGAACCAAAAGGAGTAGGAGAGGATTATACCTGATACGGAGAAACAATATCTCACAACGAAGTTATTCACGCCCAAGGAAGGATCCAAAGACTGCTCCCACTGAAGATGGCGCAGTGTAGGATGGAGCAGAATCAGCAGTGTTCTTCTCCAAGAACTCTGTCCTTCGCAAGAAATAACAGGATGGCACGTGAGCACAGCTTCCTACCAATTCTTTCACAAAAAATTGATGTCAAGATTGAATCTTGACTTCTCCCACAACTGAACATCGAACTGGCAAATTGGGCGGCAAGAACAAGGAGGCGGCAAGAAAGAATTCTGCAGGGATGCTTAATTCTTCCTTCTGTGATTTCAGCTCTGAAGAGGATGTGAGTATGTGTGTCTTCTAAAGGCTGTCGCCCCCTCCTTCTTTTGTAACCTTAAAGGAGCAGCTCCTAATCCAATTAGGAGCTATTGATCCAAATCATATTTGGATCAGACATCCCTTTAGGTGATAAGGATAAACCCTTATCTTATCTGCATATTAGATCAGCCTTTTCCTAATCTCATTAGGAAGTTTCTAGATCTGGATCATATATTCAGATCTGGACTCTTTGAGTGGATGGGGTCAAGACCCTATCCTATCTGCTGATCCATCTCAGAATTCGCCCATATTTAACTTATTAAATTAGTCCAGTTCGAAATGGGATTTAGGCCCATTAAGCTTATGTGCTCACTTAACCTTCCTAACTGCTGCCCAGTTGGGCTTTCATGTATGGCATGGGACCCAAGCATTGATCTACACATCAGCCACATGAGTTCGGCCAAGCCTTTGTTACAAGGCCTGGCGGAATACACTGCTATGGACAGTGCACCCCCTGAAACCCATCAAATGGGCTCTACGGGGCCAACACTTACCCTAAGTGGTCCCTGGGCCAAGCCACCTTGTAACACCTAGGGACTGTGGGCAGATCCAAGATTAGCCCATTAGGTATTATCCTCAATGGTCTTACACTCAACCTCTCAGCCCATAATGATTAAACACTGCCCGACAAGAGAGGACCTCTCCCTGGCTGCAAGGAACAGTGTTGCACTCTCTGCTTATATGGATCTCGGGAATTGAAACCTTTGCAAACATTTTAGAAACCATAATATATATATGTACTTTTATATCTCATATAAAATATATTTTTTAAAACAAATCTCACAGATTGAAATCGGTTGCCAACAATCTTGGTTTCCATCAATGAGAGTGCATCCCCAATCATTACCTTTGTCCGACAAAGGGGCAGATCCTGTCACTATGATCACCCACTCAGATGAATTCTCAGACTGTCCCAACATACCCAGGTTTTGACCCCCGCTAAGGATCTCACTGATTGGTACATCAAAGACAGCCCAATCCGACACCTAGTGTAGTATCATAATCGAGTCTAGGGGTCGGGTGTAACTTCCCAGTTTTTTCCATTAATCTCTAAGGTCCAGGGTAATACTGGAAATCTGGTCTAGTTCAAAGATTCAATTAATCCTACACTGTATGTGCCTAGGGTCTCACCCTAGCAGCTGAGACAGGCCACCCCAACCGACTTGGTGGCACAACAGTGTCAGCCTTATCAGGATAGGTCTCCCCAGACTGACCCACTGGCTGTGAACATTCTAAACTGACACGAGTCTCATTAGGTGTCCAGTTTAAGGGTATTTCACAGAAACATACCAAGGGAACATGAATCAAATATGCACTTTTATTCATTTACAATAAACTCATAAGGTACATCATTCTGATTGAAGCTAAGGGCATACAAAACTGTCCAACATCTACTTACCACACTCATAGCCTGAGCAATGTTTGACCAAGTGTACAACATGGCATACATGATGCTCCCTCTGGCTGAGGCATAGGGAACCTCTTTCATGCCCTCAATCTCCTCGGGAGTCTTGGGAGACATACCCTTGGAGAGAGTGACTCCGTGTCTGAAAGGGACAAATCCCTTCTTGGAGTTCTCCATATTGTATCTTCTGACAATCGTATCAATGTAACTATACTGGGATAATCCAATTATCCTTTTCGATCTATCTCTATAGAATCAAAGTACCAAGATATAGGAGGCTTTTCCAAGATCTTTCATGGAGAATTGCTGTGAAAGCCATACCTTCGTTGTAGTTAACATTCCTACATCATTCCCAATGAATAGAATGTCATCTACATACAGAACCAAGAGCGTAACCTTATCACGGACTACTTTCCTGTAAACACAGGTGATGGAGGGTGACTTGACCTGACCTCCTAACTAGGTGACACGTGGACATGACTCGACACAGATGACAGCTCAGCAAGCATCAGCTTGCCACAAAGTGAGCTCAAGTATACCAATATCCCGAGGTGGGGGCGTTCCGAGTCAAGTCCATCCTTGTTCACGAACTAGAGCAATCAGCTCGCTGCAAAAGACACCTCAGGTGGAATCACCTCGGCACGCCGCCAATAGCTCGCTACGAGGCAGCTTGCTATTGAGCGATTCAGAGTTTTCAAGATGTTTCTAATCTGACAAGACCATGCCTGCCAGACTGCTTCCACGTCCCTTGATTGGTGGCGCAGCACCTGCCGGTCCAGAGGACAGTGCCCATGTTTCTTGTTAGGCGGCGTCGTGCCTGCCAACTCCGAAAAACGTCTCTTATATGACAGGGCCGTACTCTGCGATGGTTACCTGCGCCAATCAACTCAGCTTTGGTAAAAAATGGTTGCAGCAGAGAATTAGAGGTGGTTTTGCCTGATTTGACAAGGTATTGGTATATAAGGGTCTCGACCCCCAAGGAAAAAGGGTAATTGTGCATCTTCACTCTTAGCCCTTATTTTCTTTGCAACTATCTCAATTCTTCACCAAGTTCTAACTTAAGCATCGGAGTGTTCCCGCCGGGCGAGCTCCCCGGGAACCCTTCACCTTCTTCTTCGCAGGTATCTTGTCTGTCGCCAGCTAGGAGCATAGCCCTTGCCAGCTAGGAGTGACCAGATCGCACTCCATCAATTGGCACCATGGGAAACGCTTCGAAAAGCCTTCTTCCTCCAAACTTTGCAACTTCAGTATCCATGGCATCCTTCAACAACGTCGGACGCAACTCAGGCGTGAACATTTCCCCTGAGCCTCAGCTCCCTACAGTGTGCGTCGGACAGTTCACCCTTCCCCTCTCTGTGGATGGGGCACCGATGAGCGCTCCGCTCCCCTCCGCGGTAGACACCACTTTCACTAAGCCTTCTCTTCCTCCAGTAGCTGGATCAAACCAGCTCGAAGATCTAATGCATTTTTGCATGCGGGCTATACAAGCTCAAGTGCAGCAAGTCCAACAACTTCAAATGTACTAGCAGCAAGCCCTACATCATGTCTACCAGCAGCAATACCTGCAGTAGTTCCCCCTGTTGCCTCTGAACCAGCCGCTGATTCCACCGCTGATTCCACCGCAGCACCCGGCCTCGCAGCAGACTAAACCTCACCATCGGAATGAACACCCCTCTCGCTGGGGAGAGACCTCCTAGGAGCCAAGTCTCATCCCGCGATAGGGGGGAAAATCCGGTCGCGCCTAGCTCTCCGCGCGTGTCAGGTCGGGGGACTCCCAGCCTTCCAAACCCACGTCGCCTCAGCTTTCCGAATTCATGGCCCCGCTCATTGAGAACTAGTTTGAGGTTATGGCTATGGACTCCAGGCAAGGACCGACCCACAACCATCATCAGCAGTCCGAGCCACTCCCAGCAAGAACCGTTCCTGACAGCACAGAAGCGAACAACACCAATGCAGAGCCCACAAAAAAGCAGTGGAGACATCGTTGAGCTCACCGAATCTCAACATACCACTTGCCCGAACTCAAGGGAAAGGAAGAGGTGAGCTCGGGCAAAGTGAAGGCCACTCCGCTCCTCTCTATACCATCCCCTCTGTCTCCTAAACTCTTAGCCGTCCCAATGCCCAAGGACTTCAAAGTACCTCCCCTGGACAAATATGACGGATCATTCAACTCGAATGATCACGTAGATGCCTTTCAGTCGCAGATGCACTTGGCAAGGGCGAATGAGTCCTGCATGTGTGTAGCCTTCTCTACTACCTTCAAAGGAGTGGCCTGCACGTGGTACAGGAACCTCGTGCCCAAGACGATAAAAAGTTGGGCACAGTTTGTGCAGGTCTTCACCTCCCATTTTGTTACCGACAAAAGATGCCCGAGAACCCAAGAAAGTCTCCTTGGCATAGTTTAGAGGGAAGGGAAATCTATCCGCAACTACATCAAGCAGTTTAATGGCGCTTGCCTACAGATACCCAACCTGGACCCCGCAGTGTGGCTTACAGCAGCCAAGGGAGGCATAACACACAAGGCATTCAAGTGGCATGTAGTTGTCAACTGGCCTAAGACTGTGACCGATTTCCTCAAGCTTGTGGACCAGTTCATAAGGACGAACGAGGAGATTAACCAGAAGAACGAAAGCTTGACAGAAAAGAGGAAAAGAGAAACTGAGTCCTCGACTCCTAGGGACGATAAGAAGAAGAAAGACCCAGCTCGGGAGGAAGGCTAGGTCAGCCTTTCCAAGCTCCTCTAGTAGAAAGGGCAGACTATACACCTCTGAATGCAAAGCAGGCCGAGATCCTCATGGCGATCAAGGACGCCCCATATGTGAAGTGGCCACCTCGACTGAGAGGGGACCTGAGTGTTAGAGATAAAAATTTGTATTGTAATTTTCATAAAGATCACGGTCATAGTACCGGAAGCTGTAAGAACCTCCGCGATGAGATAGAAGAGTTCATTCGTCGCGGATATTTAAGAAATTTTGTATAGAATGATAATAAAAAAGGATGGCAGGGGGGAGCAAGGTAGAGATGCTCCCGAGTCCAGTAGCAGACTAGGCGAGCAGCCAAAAAGGCAGCCCCTTGAAGAGAGGCCAGTTCGGGGGACCATACACATGATCGTCGGAGCATCGATTCTCGCGGGATGCTCCTCGGCAGCAGCTCGGACCAAGGCTCGTGAGATGGAAAGGGAAAAGCAGAACCCCCCTGAAGCAGCCAAGGACAGAGGAACCGGTCTTTTTCACTGAAGATGACACGCACGGGGTCCACTACCCCCACGATGACGCGCTCGTCGTGAAGATAAGAATCAATGACTTTGAGGTGAAGCACGTCCTCGTCGACTCTGGCAGCTCGGCAGACATTCTCTTCAAAGCGGCGTTCGACAAGCTTCATCTCCAAAAGAGCGACCTCAAGCCCGCGAGTACTCCATTGGTGGGCTTCAGTAGAGAGGAAGTCAGGCCCTTGGGGAGAATCACTGTACCTGTGGAGGTCGGCACCTGGCCTAGCATAGTGAGGCTCAACCACAACTTTTTGTGGTCGCAACGCCCTCCCCGTATAACGCCATAATAGGTCAGCCCATCACCCATGCTCTACGTGCAGTGGTCTCCACCTATTATTTGGCGATGAAGTTCCCCACAGACTTCGAAGTTGGGGAAGCACGAGGCGATCAACTCTAGTATCGCAAATGCTACGTCGCCGCTCTCAAAGGGAAAGCCAAGGTGGCGGACGACCTTGAGCTGGAACGACCTACGGAGCATTGCGAAGAACGAGTTGCGACTATGAAAGAGACTGTTCCCGTGCCAACTTCAACAGAGGACCCAACTTGGACACTCCAGATTGGCGCTTCAGTCGAAGAGCCTCTGCAATCTCAACTGGTAAGTTTCTTACTTAGAAATTTAGATGTTTTTGCATGGTCCACGGCAGAGATGCCCGTCATAGACCCTAGCATCATCACTCACAAACTGAACACTGATCCTATAGTTAGGCCCGTTACACAAAAGAAATGCAACCTAGCCCCGGAGCATTGGAGAGCAGTTGATGAGGAGGTCGGGAAGCTTCTCGTAGCCGATTTTATCAGATAAGTCCATTACTCGAGCTGGGTGGCCAAGCCCGTTCTGGTAAAAAAGTCTAATAGTAAATGGCGCATGTGCATCGATTATACTGACCTGAATCGCGCTTGCCCGAAGGACTGCTTCCCACTCCCCAAGATCGACTGTTTGGTGGACACGACCTCAGGGCATGAGTTGCTGAGCTTCTTGGATGCTTACTCAGGCTATAATCATATCAAAATGGACCCTGCCGATGAAGAGAAAACAACTTTCATAACTAAGCTAGGCTTGTACTGTTACAGGGTCATGCCCTTTGGGCTGAAGAATGCTGGGGCCACATTCCAAGGACTTGTAAACAAATTGTTTGAGTTGTTGATTGGAAAGAAAGTAGAATGCTATGTAGATGACATGGTCATCGAAACTCAGTTTTCAAGTGATTTAATAAAAGACTTACATTTTGTCTTTGAAATCTTACGTAAATGTAACATGAAATTAAACCCAAGCAAGTGTGTTTTCGGTGTCACCTCGGGTCAATTCCTAGGGTACATCGTTAACCGGTGTGGCATTGAGGCCAATCCGGATAAAATTAAGGCTACCTTAGATATGAGACCACCCCGGAAATTGAAGGAGGTTCAGAGGCTGAATGGTCACATAGCTGCTCTGAGCTGCTTCATGTCCAGATCGGCAGATCGCTGTTTTCCCTTCTTTAAGGCTATTAAAAGCAAAGGCTTTGAATGGATTGATGAGTGCCAGCTTGTTTTCAACGAGCTCAAAAGGTACCTCGCTAGTATCCCAGTCTTAACCCGACCCGAGGAGGGTGATGTTTTGGAGCTATACCTATCCGCAAGTGACAAGGTGGTAAGCTCGACACTGATAAGAGAAGTAGATCAGGTCCAACGACCTATCTACTATGTTAGCAAAGTGTTGCAGGGGGCAGAGACCAAGTATCCGGAGATCGAGAAGTTAGCATACACACTAGTCGTCGCAGCTCAGAAGCTTCAACAATACTTCCAAGCTCATACGATCGTCGTCCTCACCAATAAGCCTTTGAGGCAAGTCTTGCTCAAGCCCGAGGTCTCCAGTAGGATGACGAAGTGGGCCATCGAGCTCAACGAGTATGACATCCAGTACAAGCCGCGAGCTGCTACCAAGGCCCAAGCCTTAGCCGACTTTGTCGTAGAATGTACCTTTAGCACCGAAGTCCCCAGGCCAGACGAGCCCGAGCACCGTGAGGGAACAACTAGCGTGGCTTCTCTCCTAGTTAGATTGAACCCAAACTGGGATGAGGTGCCTTGGATCCTTCACCTGGACGGCTCATCAAATCAGCAGGGTAGTGGGGCTGGAATCATTCTGTACGGGCCAAGCGGTGTTAAACTGGAGTATGCGCTACGCTTTGAGTTCGCTGTGTCCAACAATGAAGCAGAGTACGAAGCGTTAATAGCCAGGCTGGCTCTAGCAAATGAAGTGAAAGCCAAGCACATCGTCATCTGCGGTGACTCCCAGTTCATGGTCAACCAAGTCACAGGCGAATATGAAGCTCGCGAACCAACCATGGTCACTTACTTGACCAAAGTTAGAGAAGCTTGGCTCAACTTCCAGTCTCACTTCATCAAGCAAATCCCGAGATCCGAGAACGCTGAGGCCGATGCCCTGTCCCGGTTAGCCAGCACAAGTGATAATACCATGAGAACCGTGTACATAGAAAACTTGCCTCGGCCTAGCATTCTCGGGGGGGCAGAGGAAGTCGTTCCTGTCATACAAGAAGAGCCGAGCTGGATCGATCCGCTCGCAAGCTACCTGCTACACGGGACCCTCCCTACGGACCGTAATGCTGCCAGAAGGGTAGAGTGTCAGGCAGCCAAATACGTCATAATAGATGAACGGCTGTACCGAAGATCTTACACGCTCCCATATCTGCGATGCTTGCGACCTTCCAAGGCCGAGCTCGTACTCCACAACACTCATGAGGGCCTGTGCGGTGGACATTTGGGGGGCAAAGCCCTCGCCCAGAAGGCACTACAACAGGGGTATTACTGGCCAACAATGAAGGCAGATGCAATAAAACTCGTCAGAAGGTGTGATAAGTGTCAGAAGCTCGCCAACATCCACCACCAGCCTGCCGCCGACCTAAAGTATCTCACCAGCCCATGGCACTTCGCACAGTGGGGGATCAATATACTTGGACCATTTCTGCCAGCGACAGGGCAGAGGAGGTTCTTGGTGGTGGCAGTTGATTATTTCACTAAGTGGGTGGAGGTTGAACCTCTTGCAATGATCACAACACAGAATGTGTGGAATTTCTTCTAGAAGAATATAGTTTGCCATTTCAGACTACCTCGAGTACTCATCTCTGACAACGGTAAGTAGTTCAAGGACATTAAATTCCAAAACTGGTGCAAAGATATGGGAATACAACAAAATTTTACCTCGGTGGTGCACCCTCAAGCGAATGGCCAAGCGGATGTCACAAACAGAGTCATTCTCCGTGGACTGAAGGCATGCCTAGACCGAGCTAAGGGATTGTGGGTAGACGAGCTGCCTAGTGTACTATGGGCTTATCGAACCACAGTGAAGACCGCAATAGGCAAGACCCCCTTCAACCTCAATTATGGCACCGAGATAGTCATCCCAACCGAGATCGAGGTTCCCACGCTATGTCTGGAAGTGTACAACGGCGAAGTAAATGAAGACGAGCTACGCACCAACCTCGACCTACTTGACAAGGTATGGGATCTCGCATATATTAGGACTGTGGCCTACCAGCAGAGAGTAGCTCGGTACTATAATGCTAGGGTCAAGAAGCGGAAGCTCCACGTCGGAGACTTGGTCCTCCGTAAAGTTATGGTACTTGAGCCCGGTGTTGGTAAGCTCGGGCCAAATTGGGAAGGACCCTACCGAGTAAAGCGGGTGCTCGGGGAAGGAACGTATGAGCTCGAAACCTTAGAAGGGAAGTAGGTACCTCGAGCTTGGAATATTGTCAACCTATGGCAATACTACTTGTAATTACCTAGGAGAGTGGACTATAAGTCACTCCCCCAGTCTAAGGGCTAAAATTCTAAGCTAATGGAAGACCTCGGCACTTTAAGACCCAGTCGCCTCTTCGGCATGGGCGAACTCTAGGAGAGTGGGCTATAAGTCACTCCCCCAGCCTAAGGGCTAAAATGCCAAGCTAATAAAAGACCTCGGCACTTTAAGACCCAATCGCCTCTTCAGCATGGGCAAACTCTAGGAGAGTGGACTATAAGTCACTCCCCTCGCCTAAAGGCTAAAATGCCGAGCTAACGAAAGACCTCGACACTTTAAGTCCCAGTTGCCTCTATGGCGTAGATGAACTAAGCTCGGTAGCCTGATGGTTCAGGGTAGCTCGCGTAATTCGAAACGATTCTTACTTTAGTTACCCTTGCTTGCTCGACATCTCGACAGCTCGGGTAACCTATCTATATGACTTGGATCAAGAAAGAACCGTTCTAAGAAAAAACAAATACTTCATTAAAAATGAAGGTTCTTATAAAAAAAATCCAGGCCTGAAGGCCTGGGAAAACACATCAAGAAAGAAAGGAAAAAAAAGAGAGAACCGGGCTCAGCCACCCTGGAACATGCACTCCAAAGTCCAGAAAAAAAAGAACAACCCAGCATCATGGGTCCACCACCTCCACATCCTCGTCAGTCTCCTCTAGGGAGTCAGGCTCCTCCTCCGCGGCGTCTGCTATCTCCGGGGCCAGGCCCTTCATTGTAATGCCGTCAAGACTAAGGCTGGAGAACTTCTTTTGGACCAAGTACCAGCAAAGCTTGAACCCCGAGTGATAGGACTTCGTGCCATATTCGATCTGGAGGTCTTGGAACTCTAGGGACTCTTTGAAGCAATCCACTGCCTTGGCCCGCTCTTCCTCCACAGCAGCATCGAAGGTTTGGGTCCGTTCGTAGAGCGTGGCCTCCAAACTTTGGACCTGCTGACGGGAGATCCGCGCTTCCTGATCCCGGACAAGAAGCCCTTGGGCCTCTCTCCCCTTCTGAGCCTGGAGGACCTCACCTCAAGCCCGATCGTGCTCACGTTGGAGCTTTCGCACCTCCATCCTCTAGTGGTGGGCATCCCTGGATTGAACGGCCGTCTGACAAGCCATAGCATGGATGGCAGAGTTCAACTGCCAATAGAAAATCGGGGTAAGTAAAAAAAAAAAAAGGGAGAGAGAAGGGGAAAAATTAGGCACTTACCACCATACAGTGAGACGAGGCCAGCCCCAAGAGCCGCCTAGGGTGAATCCTGGACCATTCCACGATCTCCTTGTGGAATATCGACTCCCGACTCTTCCGCGTAGCCAACAAGAAGTTGGTGATGCTCTCCTCCCGCCCCTTGGTAGGGAACACTAGAAAGGTGGAGGGGTCGGACGGCGCGACCAGATGGTACTGCCCCAAAGGTGGAACCTCTTCTTCATCACCACCTTCCATGGCTACCCCCTTGTATGACGTGGGTGGGACCTCTGGCGGTGGAACAAAGGATGAGTTTGTGGCCTTGAACTCAGAGGCCCCAGAAGTAGATGCCTGGTCTAGGCGAGACCTTTTTGCTCTGTGCCTCTTTTGGGAGCTTGATAAGAGACGACGCGCATCCACGCCCGACATTTTGGCTACAAGAAATAAAAGGCATTAGCCCAACTGAAAAAAAAAATAACAGAAAAGCAGACCTAAAGGTGACCTACCAGGGCTCAGGCCGGCCTGCACGAGCTTGTCCTTGGCCAAGTAATCTGAACAGAGGAAGTCAACCTCCACCCAGGACTGTAGCATTTCCCGAACCTTTGGGTCCAAGCTAACACCCAGATCTTGAATGGCGACCCTCCAGTGGGTCGGAAAGGGCCACCCCTCAGGGTTGCGAACTATAAAATAACCCTGCTTCCAGGTCGGGATCCTGTTAGGCAACTCGTGGAGAAGCTTGAAGTTAGGATGGAGGGAGAAGTAATAAGAGCGCCTGTCTGGAGGGGCTCCGGGGGAGGCATTCTTGATCGACAGAATGGAAGCAAAAGTGTCGAGGGATAGAGGAAAACAGTACTCAAAAAACAAAGAAATGGTCCCCACCAAGTTTCGAACAGAGTTCGGGTGCAATTGGTCTATGGTGACGTTAAAGTGGGTGAGTACCTCCACTATTAAAGGATGCAGAGGGAGTCAAAGACTAGCCATGAGCTGCTCCTCAAAGATCACGATCTCGTCATGATCGTGCTCCTAGGGATAATCGACAGTTGGAAGGCTATAAGTAAGCTCCTTGGGGAGATCGTACCAGAAGACCAGGGCCCGAAGTCTCTCCATTGACATGGAGGAAGGGCCAAAGCTGTCTAGCTCCCGATTCCGGGAAGTGGAAGCCAAGTTACCAGAGGCTTCCCGAGCCTCCAGAGGCTGCCCCTCGGGGAACCCCCAATCTCCACCCGAGTTTGAGGGGACCCTGTCCTGATCAACATCCCAGGAAGAGACACCATCGTACGGATACCCAAACACTATTTGACAAAGCAGAAGACATAGTGGAAATAGTGAGCTGAAAAGAGCGACGCGAACGGGGAGAGCTCGAGCAAACAAGGCAAAGGCACGACCTTAAAACCGAAAGCAAGGCTGGTTGGTGCAAAAGAAAATGAGGCCTGGGGCCCTCCTATTTATAGCCACTGTGCCCAAAAACCAACGGTCTTGATTATGGCGAACCCAACGGGTCACAATAAAATCGACTGCATGTCCTCCGAGACTGAAGGTAGTCTAGTGCGTTTTTTTGGTGCCCACAGAATCTATAAATCGCGTGACATCCACACGTGTACTTCACGCGGTCGGGCAAGGTAGTTTGAATCACGGGTCAAATCCACCCGTCACTTCATGAACTCCCTGCACTAGAGCAAGACCCTTAGCTCGAGGAGTGGGGGGCAATTGATGGAGGGTGATTTGACCCAACCTCCTAACTAGGCGACACGTGGACATGACTCGACACAGATGACAGCTCAACAAGCATCAGCTTGCCACAAAGCAAGCTCGAGTACACCAATATCCCAAGGTGGAGGCGCTCCGTGTCAAGTCCATCCTTGTTCGGAAACTAGAGCAATCAACTCGCTTCAAAAGACACCTCAGATGAAATCACCTCGGCACGCCGCCAATAGCTCGCTACGAGGCAGCTCGCTACAAAGTAGCTCGCTATTGAGCGATTCGGAGTTTTCAGGACGTTTCTCTTCTGACAAGACCGTGCCCGCCAGACTACTTCCACGTCCCTTGATTGGCGGCGCAGCACCTACCGGTCTAGAGGATTGCACCCACGTCTCTCGTCAGGCAGCGTCGTGCCTGCCAACTCCGAAAAATGTCTCTTATCTGACAAGGTCGTACTCTACGACGGTTACCTATGTCAATCAACTCAGCTCTGGTAAAAAATGGTTGCAGCAGAGAATCAAAGGCGGTTTTGCCTGATTTGACAGGGTATTGATATATAAGGGTCTCGACCCCCAAGGAAAAAGGGTAATTGCGCGTCTTCACTCTTAGCCCTTATTTTCTTTGCAACTCTCTCAGTTCTCCACCGAGTTCTAACTTAAGCATTGGAGTGTTCCCACTGAGCGAGCTCCCTAGGAACCTTTCACCTTCTTCTTCGCAGGTATCTTGTCCATCGCCAACTAGGAGCATAGCCCTTGCCAGTTAGGAGTGACCAGATCGTGCTCCATCAACAGGGTTTATCCATATTCTACTCAAAGTCAAATTGTTGGACGGTAGAGTCGAATTAGATGTTCCAACTTCTAGAAGATTGCTTAAGTCCATAGATGGATCGATTAAGTTTACACACCACGTGTTCCTGACCCGCAACAATGAAACCTTGTGGTTGCTGCATATAGATATCTTTAGTAAGATCTCCATTCAGGAACGCAGTTTTGACATCCATTTGCCAAATCTCATAGTCATAGTGTGCTACTACAGCTAGCAGGATTCATATGAATTTAAGCATGGCCACTAGCAAAAAGGTTTCCTCATAATTGATTCCCTCTTTTTGAGTGTACCCCTTCGCTACAAGACGAGCTTTATAGGTTTCAATCTTCCCATCAGGGCCCTTCTTCATTTTGTAGATCCATTTGCAACCAATTGCTTTAACCCCAGGGGATATGTCTACGAGAGTCCAGACCGTGTTGGTTTCCATCAAGTCCATCTCAGCTTTCATGGTGGTGGGTGTCGAATCCAACCAAAGATAAAATGTCTTGCTCCAATTAAATAATTTGTAGATAGTGATGAGCAAGGTCGTCTCCACAGGGATTGGGTGGATTTATTTCCAAGTAAACGAAGTAAGGGGGTTGTAAAGCTAAGGAAAATGAGATGAAAGAAAATAACAGAAAATATCAGAAAGCAAAGATCAAATTGATGGGGGATAGTTTCCAGTTGAAGGGACAAGTTCAGCTTTGATCCTTATCATTGATCATCGATGCAAAGATAGATTCATATGTTTACGAATAAATTGGTTATAGCTATTAACAAGCTCTAACAGCCAGCCTCTACTCGTATTATTCGACAACCAAAACAAGCTCTTTGATTGCTTCTCTTATTAATAGACAGTCCTAAACAAGCTCTTAGGATTTAATCTATCAATAGCATTAAGAGGGGAGAGACCCAATTCTGGTCAGCGATCCCACAAGCTCGGACCATTTAAACTAGATCATACATTTTCCTAACATAGATCGAAAAATTTTTTGCAATCAATTTCTGTTAGTTGCCACCATGATTGAACCTACCAATCATATATGAAACTGGAGGTTCAATCGGCCATAGATTATTTTCATTGAATGAGCAAGGGGCTCTTCTTGCTTAATCAACAAAAATAATCCTCACAGTTAATCGCAGAAAACATATGAATACCCATAAACAATGAACTGAAATAAAAAATCAATTAGATTTCACAATGTTTAAAGAATCAAAGCATCCCTAATCCTTCAACCAGAAACAAAGACTTACAGACACTTCATGATGAAATCGCAGCTTCCAGATGAGAGGGGGGCGAACTCTACTTCTTCCTCCTTGGTTGCTGATGTCTCTCTCTGAAGACTGAAGCTCTCTTGGAGGATTTGATGCCTTGGGTGCTTGTCCACCCCCCTTTATATAGATCTAGGAGGAGGGCTGTTTTCCAACTCCCTTTAGGAGATTATCCTCAAAAATAGAAAGTCCTAATTAGTTTTGATCTAATCCTATCCTATCTCTTATCTAGTAATCTCAATCTTCTTATCTTTCTAGAATTACATTTGAAATTTAAATCTGAGAAGACTCTTTATTCTTGAATTCGAGTTGGGCTTCTTTAATAAATTGGGCTGCTACAAGGCTTCTCTACAAATTGGGCTTTAGTTGCGAACTGGCCTTTTCTTCGAAATTGCTTAGACTTTGGGCCCGATTTTGACTTTGATACTGTACACATCTATCAAAACTCAAAACATGAAAGTTGTAGATATTTTTCTTATCTTTTCAATGCATCTTGAATCTTCTCAATCGGAGTCCGGATGGGAGAGTTATGCCCAAATTATCTCACAGTTCTGAAATTGTGTAAAATTACCCGATTAGCCTTGTTTTTCCCCTAATGCTTTCTTTCATGCCCTAAATCGAAATACAAGAATAGTGAGTCCAATTAGGTACCAATTACGTGTAAAATACTGAATATTGAGGGATAAAAATATGACAATCTTTATTCTCATCACATGGCATTTACCCACTTCAAAGAATCTATGTCCAACATAGCTTCCATATAATTCATGGGATCTTCCTCACTAATCGTGGCTTTCATCAAGTAACTTTCTTGGTCATAGTCATAATGAACTGGAGGCCTAAAAGGCCGGGTAGATCTACTAATTTGGGTATTATCTGGAGCCTGTGGTACATCTCTCACTACTCTTGGGCTCTCCTCATCAAGAACAACTTCTAGACGATGATTGTCTAGAATGCAATCTTCTTCCAAGAAATAGGCATTTTGACTGCAAAACACCTTTTGCACTCTTAGGTCATAGAATAAATATCCTATAGAGCTTTTGGGGTAGCCTATAAATAGGTAACGACTGGTCTTGGATTCTAATTTGTTAACACTTGTTCTTTTGACATGTGTTGGACAACCCCAAATTTTCAAGTGTCTTACACTTGGTTTCTTACCGATCCAAAGCTCATAGGGAGTCTTAGGAATGGGTTTGGTTGGAACCCAGTTTAGCACATATATCATAGTCTCCAATGCATGTCCCCAAAAGGATATAGGTACTTCTGAGTGGACGAGAAGTGAACGGACCATATATAATAGAGTTTGGTTTCTCTTCTCCGATACACAGTTTAATTGTGGTGTAGCAGGAGGAGCTAACTGTGATACAATCCCATTGTCCTTTAAGTAGCCTCTAAATTTGATGGAGAGATATTCACCTCCTCGATCTGATTGAAGGGCCTTAATCTGTCTTCCCAACTATTTTTCGACCTCTTGTCTGAACTCTTTGAACTTTTCAAAGGATTCAGACTTATGTCTCATTAGGTACATGTAACCATACCGAGAAAAATCATCAGTAAAAATTATAAAATAAACATGTTGGTTATGTGTCCTAACATTCATGAGACCACATACATCAGTATGTATCAGTTTAAGTGCGCTCATAGATCTTTCAAGCTTTCTCGCAAATGGTCATTTCATCATCTTACCTTGAAGGTAAGGTTACCAATTTGGAAGATCTACTACAATTAGAAAATCCAAAGGATCATCCTTTACCAATCTTGTGATACATTCTATATTAATGTGGCCAAATCGGTAATGCCACAGGCACGTGGGATTAACTGTATCACGTGTTCTTTTCTTGGAGATATTTTTTGACGTAATTTTAGTTATATTTGTTTCCAAAGAAGGATGGAGGACATAGAGACCATTCTTAAGTTCTCTGTATGTGAGGAATTTGTTATTCAGTTTAATAGTAACCGTATTACTAAACAAAATAGAATAACCATCATTGCACAATTTTGAAACTGAAATTAGATTTCTTCTCAAAGTAGGTACGTGTAACAATTCCTTTTCTGAAAAATAAATCTACAGTTCCTATGGTTGTAGCTGCAACTGTTGCAGAAGTCCCAAAGTAAAGCGTTACTTCATCGTCACTTAGCCTTTCGCTTATTTTGAACCCCTGCAATGTATTACATGCATGAGTAAAAGCCCCAGAGTCAATACACTAGGATGCAGAAGTGACAAGAGATTTGAAATTACCTTCTTTCTTCTTGGTCTCCAGATACTGAGGATAGTTCCTCTTCCGATGTCCGGTCTGCTTGCAGTAGTGGCATGTATCCAATGCCTTGTCTTTCTTTTGCTTTTTAGGCTTGCTAGCTTTCTTCTAAGGCTTCTTCTTAGCCTTCTTCTTTTTCTTGCCTGACTTGCCACCTTCAACAAGCATGGCTATCGGCTTGTCCTTCTTTATCAGTTCTTCGGCCCTCTACAATATATTGTTGAGTTCTTGAAAGCTAATTTTTAGCTTATTCATGTTGTAGTTCATGATAAATTGATTAAAGGAGGGAGGCAAAGAGTTTAGGGTGACATCAATTTTGGTGTCATCATCTAGCCCTGAACTGAGAGCCTCCATTTCATTGATATAGCCCATCATCTTTAGACAATGGTCATGAACCTATTGGCTTTCAAACATCTGTGTGGTCATCAACAATTTGAGGACCTTCTGTTAGGCAGAACGATTTTACTCCTCATACATTGTCCTCAGACTATCCATGATATCCTTGGATACTTTGATCTTATGGAATTGTCTCTGTATCAGATTGTCTAAGGATGCTATGATGTAATACCGAGCAAAAGAGTTATTCTCCTCCCATTCCTGGTATTCTTTCTTACGGGCCTCGAAAGCCCTGTCACCTGAATGTTCCGGTGCGGGTTTTGTAGCAACCTTGTCTAATTTCTCGAACGTCAGAACCAGCATAAGGTTCCAAAACCAGTCAGCATAATTAGGTCCCTTAAACTTATTGTCATCCAACAACTTGGTGAATTGTCTGTTAGCCATTTCTGATAAGAGACAACATAAATTAGTCCATGACCTAAAATTGATTCATGTTATCTACATAGAAAGGTCTTTTATCTATGTTCCATTTTCATTTCTTCATCTTTGAGATTTCCCTCCTATCACCGGAGATGCGGTTATGTCTCTGGAAATGTGGAACATCACATAGGTGTATGGAACCAACTATTTCAGCAAGTGCTGACAAGGTTCATTGCCATTTTAGGTTAAAACTTTCTGTGAAAGATTTTATCCACTCATCAAATGAGTTTTTCCTTTGGCCTCTATCAGACAAGGTTCATTGTCATTTTGGATTAAACCTTTATGTCTAGTAAGTGCTGACCCATCATATCGTGGACCCCAAGGTACCATTAGAGAATCTTCCATTTTAGGATAGGCCGGTCCCACATCGGTCTATGACGCCCCTATCATCTTATGAAGCAATCCAATAAACTGGACCAACAAATGGATAGCCCAATTTTATGGTGCATCTCCTCATTGCCAATACAACCCATCTTCATGCTAATGACGGAAGGCCTTTAGAGAATTCATCATATGAATTTCCCTATCACTTGCACTTATATAACTAGAGGGAACAAGTTGGAACGTCCCTAGATCTGATTTAGGTCAAACCAAAGTGGCTCCCACTGACTTTCATAAAGTCATATTCAAATGGACCCATAACGGGCTAAGGTTCCGTACGGTTCCTCTTGGGGAGGAAGCTGATCTAGGGCCCATTGAGAAGGGAGATCATCCAATGATCTTTAGGGCACCATGGCAATGATGTGCATTAAACCATGGTGTTCACAAAGAGCCACTAATGATTAAACATGGGCCAAGTACTTATGGCCCATGTATGAATCACATTCAGCACATCACATACATTCACATGCATAAATTGATCCAATCAATTAAATAATCTATCAAACCAAAATTAAATAAAATTAACACATTATCAGCCCATTAAGGCCCATGTATCATCAAATAATATCATCTAGGTATATGGGCTAAACTGCAAAAGCAGTTTGGCCCATATAGCTGTTATGTTGAAAATGGGCTGATGCTGCTTTAACATAGAAAAATAGGGTTTTACAGCTATGGGCCAAATTGCATCATGTGATGGGCCATCAAACTCTTGGCCCATTACCAAATTTGGGTCACTTAAAATGTGCCCCATGGGGCTGATAACAAACTCCATTAAACCATGGGTTCGGTCTAACCAGTTTGGATCAAACTAGGTTAATTCGGCCTAGGGCTTGGTGTCCAAAACATGTTGCAATTTCCAAGATTATGATCTGAAATTAATTACAGCTGAAATTGAGTTTCAAGAACAATAAGAAAACACAAGAACTAGGGCCGCAAGTCTGATGGTCCGAATCTGATCTGGACAAACTGCAAACTTGCAAGAAAAGGGTTAATCACAGATTGCAAATTTCTTTTTTGCAGAATCTTCTTCTCCTCCGCGCGTTCTAGCAAATCTTCCAATGTAAAAAAAAAGAAAAACCTAATTTTCTATTAATTACATCAGATTGAATCCTATACATTTTGTCTAAAAATAAAAAAAAATTATTTACAAACCAAAATTGAATAGAATAAAATGCAGGGTGCGCAAATCTTGGCGCCATAAAAAAATTCGATCTCCATCACACAAACAGCCCAAAAGTTCAAAAATAATCATAGAACCATTCTAATATTATTGCAAAGTAATAAAGAATTAATTTCAGATCAAATGCCCAAATTCGAGAATCGAATTCTTAGAAAAAACTGCTAATTTGTGCAAATCGAGTAGAACAATTTCTACCGATTTGTGCTGCTTTAGATCTGAACTAAATTTGGTTCAAGACTTGAACTTGGCTCTGATACCACTGAAGGGAAGGAAGATCCATCATATGGATGGCCGAACCATGCAGGGTGGCTGGGCAAAAATTCAAAATTTCATTTCTCCCTTCCGGGAATCGTATTCCTAGTTTTAGAAAAAAAACTGCATTTTTCAATGATCATTCTTGAAACAATCTGGACCAGATCTGAAACCAAAAGAATGGGAGAGAAATATGTGATATGGAGTCCACATGTGTAGCTCCTAACGTAGATGTTCACACATAAAGAAGGTACCAAAACCTGCTTCCACTGAAGATGACGCAGCATGAGATGAAGCAGGTTCAGCAATGCAATCCTTTAGCAAGGATCAAGTAAGGGATGGTGAGCACAAATTAAATCTGATTTTTCTTGCAAAAATCAGAATCAAAATCCAATCTTGATCAATCCAAGAAACTGGAGATCGAATAGGTTAGGGCGGCAAGAACAGAGGGAGAGAATTTAGAGTAGAAAAAGATGTAACTGAAGCAATCCGCACCCTCTATTTTTAAGCCTTAAGGATTAGATTCTCCCAATCCAATTAGGAATTTCCTAATACAAATCTTTATTTGGATCTGGACTCCTTAAGTGATAAGGCTGATCCCCTTATCTAATCTACTAATCCAAACCCACATCCATACCCATATTCGCCCTATGCTGTCATGTGACACCCTGATTAATCATATTAATTTTGGGCCCTAGGCCCATTAAGTAAGTGGGCTCACGTCCTCTTTTAATTGCAGGCTAACTTGGCCCTCTTTGTATGGCGTGGAACCCTAACATTGATCTCACAAAATCCATATGGGTTTAGCCTAGCCTCTGTTACAAGGCGTGGCCGAATTCACTATTGCAAAGTACAGTGTTGCACTCTCTACTCGGATGGATTCTAGGAATTAAAACCTTTTGCAAACCTTTTTCATAAAACATAATATATATATATATATTCATATAAGTATATATTTTGCAAAACAAATCTCAAACACAGTTGGAATCGATTGACGACAGTTTTGGTTTCCATTAGAGAGAGCGCAGTCCCCGATCATTCACTTTTTCTAACAAAGGGACTGATCCTGTCTCTATGATCACCCACTCGAGTGAATTCTTAGACTGCCCCAACATACCCAGGTTTTAACCCCCGCTAAGAATCTCACTAATTGACATATCAAAGATAGCCCAATCCAACACCTAGTGCAGTACCATAATCGAGTCTAGGGGTTAGGTGTAATTTTTCACTTTTTCCCACCAGTCTCCAAGGTTCAGTGCATAACTGGAAAAATGGTCCGGGTTCGGTGTTTCAACTAAACACACACTGCATGTGCTTCGGGTCTCACCCTGGCAGTTGAGACAAGCTACCCCAACTGACTTGATAGCACATTAGTGTTAGCCTTGACAGCATAAACCTCCCCAAGTTTATCCAACGGCTGAGAACATTCTAAACTAACACGAGTATTATAATTGTCCAATTTAAGAGTAATTACACAGAAAAATACCAGATATAACCTGAATCAATTATGTACTTTTATTCATTTACAATAAATGTCTAATGTACATCAATCTGATTGGAGCTAAGGGCATACACTATCTAACAGGCATGTCCATACTTCTCCGATTAAAAATGCTTTGGGCCCATAGCTAGTTGAAACCCAGAGCTCAAAAATAAAAGCTTTTACAAACAATTCTAAATTAATAGGTAAACCTAAGGGGATGTCTTAGTATTTCACTTAAACCTCGGGGGTGGTAGAGGTAATTTACCCTTAAGGGTCCAGTCATTTTTTGGATTTTGTGAGGGTAAAGTTGCCAATACATGGATGGGGCAAAATTACCCCTTTTAATAATGGCTTTTCTATGGCTAATACGGTCGTTGTATTATTTACTTGTGGAATAAAATAACATAGTTAAATGCACTTCCCAGGTGTATTTCCTGGGAAATAGATATCTAGATAAGTGCATTTACCCAGCTAAAAAACTTACCGAAAAGTGAACAGGGCCTAAATATTCTATATAATTGTATTTTATTATATAATATGTAATAGTTTAATTGTATTTATGTGCATTGGAATAAGCATGTTTAGATGATAGTAGGGCTCCACGGGTCAGGTCAGGTTTGGGTCAAGATAGGGTGGTGCCTATCTTAAACTGATTATTAATTTGGACAAAATCATAGACTCAAAACCGTCTTGGTTAATAATCAGGATAATCGGGTCTGACCCATTCATACTGAAAATTATAGCTATTTAGTTAAATAATAACTTAAAACTTAAATTATGATAATATAACCTTAATAAAAATGATAGTAAAACATTAAATTATTGATATTTTAACAAATTAAACATTTTCAATTAATATTATCTTATAAATTATCGATCAAATTTACCATTTCAAATATAAAATATGATAATATTATAAAAAATTAAAAAAAGTTATATATATATATATATAATAAAATAATCGATTCGGGACAAGAAAAACTAACCCAATTCGTGATGTTAGTGGGTCAGATTAAGTGGTACCCGACCCTAAGGCTTAACCGGACCTGTTGTCATTCCCCTATGGAGGATTCGGGCGTATTATCAAGAAAACAAAATCTTTGTTATATAGGTTTGTCTGTGTACAAGTGCTCTCTCTCTTATTTTATAGGACGGATTTGGGTTCGGGTTGAAGTGAGTCATGTGACATCTGGTTGGGCTACACCCAGTCTGCTGCATCCCTCAACCCAACTGGACTGGTGAACAGAATCCCTATTGTTAATAAAGGCCGTATTTTTAAATTTAATTTTCAATATTATTTTGCTATATATTTTTCTTAGAATTTTCGTGAGCATTTTATTGTTAATATCTACCACCTGGTGTCGATTAATGAAACTTGATAATAAACATGGTTTTAGGTTTCATTGCTAAATATAAAAAAATATTTCAAATGCTTTATAGATAAAGAAGAAATATTTTCATAAAAACAACAATATCACCGATTTTTCTGAATCAGCAGTATTATAACAGCTATAAACAATGTTTTCGAATTGCCATTGATTTAGACGGTTAGACCACTCAGTTTGGGAAACGTTCAAGCAATCAGTTCTGTTTTACCCTAAAATTAGTTTCTGGTCAAAAACCATTGAATTGGTCAACGATATGTTGATGATCCAAACGGTTGAAACGTTGACCCATTCAATAGTTTTTGGTTTTTTATTTTAATTATTTTTAATTTTTTTGTCAGAATGAGATATCCATTCAAACCGGACAATCAAATCGTCGACCTAAAAACCAGTGCCCAGAACGATTTTGGTTCCAGATTGGTTTTTAAATCCTTGACCATAACAATACGAAAGATGTTAATACATTTGAGACGGGTTAGATTCATATGTTTATAGGTATTTTCGGAAATCAAATTTAATTGTGTATCGATACCTTGAAGCATTCGATGAATAAGAAACTGTCTCACAACACATGCGCCAAAACAATCTTTATCTTATCCAAGAGAGATTTTCTTGTTGAATGGTGCAAATTGATTGCAACAACTACACAGTAGTTGATTATGTGATTGAGCCATTCATACAGAATTTGAGTGGCCACAAACGATCTCGTAATAAGAATGTTCACATTCGATGAATACTATCTGTTTAGTGACTTAATTGCATTGACTCTATTCCAAGAGTGGAAGCCAATTGCATCTGTCTCATTATCAATGTCTTTTTAGACAAGGCTAATGCGTACTTTTTAACTTGTTTGTTGAAAGAAAATTAATGCGATCGATGATCTATTCATTGAATAATTAGTAATTGGATCGGATATGTATTTGAATCCATACTATTAGTGCTCGATCTGCGTTGAGTCCCTCTTAGTGGTGATAGTTCAGACAAAGTCGTATGAGGTCGGTGTTCGTGTGCGATTTGGATGCTACTAGCTGTAAGGTAGTTGTCAAGTGGATCGTCCAAACTACAAGAAAGAGGAATCGGAGAACTCGGGGTGGCTAATCCAGCGAAGTCACTCCAATGATTAAGTCAAGTATTTGTGAACTGGAAATCAATAAAGTAAAGAGCTAGAATGCACTTAATCGTGCGTACCTTCTACTATGGGTTGAGTGCCCATATATAGTTAGATTGTCATGAGCCTCACAAAGCCTTTCCGAGATCTTCGGGCTGGATAAGTTGGTGTCCATTCCGCTCCGATAGGGGGATAGCATGCTAGTTGATAGCGCTTATCGTGTCCATCTGATTCGGGTGGGATACGGATAAGGCCTATAGCTTTGTGTCGTGATCCCAGAGAGCTCAGAGACAGTTAGCAATCTTCTAGAACCTACTGCATGTTGCTTTAACAGTCTCAACCATCCGAGGTCCCCAGAGTTCGGTGCTTTCCGAGGTGGCTGGGACTACGAAGTAATTCGACTTGCCGAGGTGAGCATATTGCTGAGTCATCGTCCAATTGGTAGTCTACACCCACGTGTCCTCTATTTATCAAGTCGGGCCAAATCACCCCTCATCAATTGCCCCCACTCCTCCGCATGGATCACGAACTAGTGTGAACAGTTCACATTGGGCTGAGGTGGATTTGGCTTCAGCAATCTGGCGGTTTGTTCTCAGCGACCCCTCTAGTTCGATCAAGAAACCAGACCACGTACCAAGGACGTGTGGACATCACGTGGATTATCAACCTTGCGGACGTCAAAAATGTGCTCAACAGATTTCTGCCTCGATAGGTGTGCAATCGGTTTTCATGGGAGCCATTGGATTACATCGATCTTGCCCATCAAAAACTGACTACAGTGGCTATAAATAAGGGCCATGGGGTCCCCATTTTCTCTGTCATGATTTGTGCATCCGTGTTATGAGCTCGCGTGTCTGCTTCTAGGTCAGTGTCATCTGTTCTCGTTCTTTGAGGTCATCTCCTCCTCTCTTTGGCTTAGGTAAGCCTCCTTCGTTCCAACTTGCTTCTCTTTAATTGCAATGTCAAGTGTTAGCATTGGTAGCTTGTTGGATGCCAGTGGCGAGTCAAGTGGGACCGAGGTGGACTCCTCGGGCCAAGCAGTAGAGTCTGTCTTTCCGAAGTGGGCACCTCGGCACAAGGTTCTGAGCCCAGCCCGCTCAAGGTGGATTCCCAAGCGGAGGAGCGGGGAGACCCCGGAAAAGAATCCTCGAGTTCCTGTAGTTCTCGGAGGCTGGGGCTGGACTGCTTTGGTCATTCCGTGATGACTGCGGAGAGGCTGCAGACACTGGCCGAATACTACATGTTCCCTGAGGACTATGGCTGGTGTACCCCTTTGGAGGGATACCCTTGGGACCACGATCTTGACGAGGTTGTGGTGTTTGAGGAGTAGCTAATTGCCGGGCTATGCTTCCCACTCCACCTATTTATCGTGGAAATTCTTCAATTTTTTAACATAGCCATAGGTCAGCTTCACCCGAACTCAGATTGTTCCATAGTAGGTACCATTTTCTTATTCCATCATTATGGTAAACCTTTGACCATGAACACCTTTAGCTCGATCTGTTCTATTAAGAAGAATTCTTCTAGTCTTCCTTCTTCCGAACACCGTAGCTACTACCTAACCCCCTTACCTGGGTACAAGATCTTGTATGGCCTCCCCAACAAAGTCTCGGCCTGGAAGAGATGTTAGTTTATTGTCACTGTGGCTGGGGGTGGCCATTTCCGACGCATTGGAGGACAGCCATAAGTGACCCCAGCGTCAAGTTAGATAAGGACATGAGAGAACAGGTCTGTGCCTAGGTGGAGCTCAGGTTAAAAATTGATGACTTCGTAGCCGAGGAGAGGTTGGTTAATGTAAGGCTGAGTCCGGGTAGGTCTCCACTTCGGTTTCACACACTTGGATTTTTTTTCTTGCTCATTGATTTCATTACTAAGTATGTGTTTGTGTTGCAAGTACCATGGCGAATATCCCTGTCTCCAAGCCTTTTACTGACAGGAAGAAGAGGAAAAAGAGAAAGGCATCTCGTAGTGATCCCCAAGCCATTGAGCCCGTTGCTAGTCCCACTACACCTGCAGCCCCGAGGAGGAAAGAGAACACACCTATCATCGACCTGGTCGAGGATGACTAGGGAACCAGGTCGACAGCTCACAAGCCCGAGGTGGCCCAGGAGTTCGAGCCTCAGCCCATCCATCCCGAGGTTGGTTCTTCCAGTGCAACCCCCAAGGAGGGCCAAAGCATTTTTGATGCTCGGGTTGCCACTCTCAAGAGCAAGGTAGCCATCTTTTCTATCGAGGTGTTGAAGTATGTTGGGATGTCGCACTCTAAGCTCGCTACCACTGTGTGGGGTCACCTAATGGTGGTATGTTTCTAACTTCGCTTATCTGTTCTTTGTGCTTTTCCTTCCTTACTGATCAGATCAACTCTTTTGTTGACAAACTCAATGATTCACTCACTAGTGGAGCAGTCTGACCGCTAGATGGAGTTGTTACAAATCTCAGAGTCTAAAGTGAAAGTCTTGGAGGCCAAGGTTTTGGTTGCTGAGTCAAAAGCAGCAGAGTGCTAGTCCAAGACGATAAGGACTGTCGAGCTGGCGACGAAGCGGGAGGCAGAATCGAAGTGGAAGGAGGAGAGTATCCGCGAGCTAAAAAAGGAGATTGAGGAGAAGGAGGCTCTCCTTGATGAGCATGAGGCTATCTTCTCCCAGGAACTAAAGGAAACTGGCGATCACGCTGTTCGAGCTTACAAGACTTCTCCAAAGTTTAAGAATTTTGTGAATGAAACATCTACTTCGGCCTTTCACAAAGGTTTCAAGGTCTGTCGCTGGCTAGCAAGGTGTGCGTTTTCCCAGCTCGATCTTCGACCACTCATAACAATCGAGATCTCAACAGAGACTGTGATTTAGGCGGCGGGCGAAGATCCGAACTCTGAGGAGGATGATGACGATGAAGTTGATCTAGAACCTGGAGATAGGTCAGGGAACTCTAACGCAACAGTCGACGAGGTCATCGAGAAGGATGAGGTTGCTGCTGCGAACACACCAATAGAGGTGGACCCGACCAAAGATGCCGAGATTATTGAAGGAGGTGGCGAGGAGCCTCATGATGACTGAACTGTGCCTCTTCCCTTGGACCTCCTTGTATATATAGTGTGTATCGAGCCTCCGAGTTCGGTAATAGTGCTTTTCCCTTTTTTTTGAATGTAACGAACTCCCTTTCGAATGAATGAAATCTTTTCATCTCGCATGCACAAATTTCATTTGCCCCAAATTTTCTAAGTGTGGATTACTCCAAAGTGCCGAACTGACAAAGTAGGCATGACTAGGAAAAGGCCGATCTCGTTGTACGCCGAAGTGAGCAAGCACTGTAGGGTATATGCTCGACCTACCTACCCACAAGCTACTTTTTCATTTGTCCATGCCAAAAAGGCGACTGGGTCTTAGGTTGTCCATACCGAAGTGGCAACTAGGACTTATCTACCCATGCCGAAGAGGTGACTGGGACTTATATTGTGTCGAGGTCTTTGTCAGCTCGGTACCATAGCCCTTAGATGGAGACTTACTCTTCTTTCTTGGAGACCTATTTCTCCTTGGTGACTTACTCTTCTTCCGTCGATGCTTACTACTACTAGCTTCTTCTTCTTCCCTTTTCCTCTTTTCTCCTTATGGGGCCTCTACCTTGGGGTAGAGCGCCTCCTCGGTCTTCATAAAGTTTTTAGTGTCAGAGAGAAACTTCTCGATGGTGTTCGACGGATAAACACCAAGGTGCCACACAAACTCTTTGTGCTTAACTCCCTTTATCGCCGCGGTGAGCCAGACAGCTAGTTCGAGGTCCAACGTTTATAAGCAATCGGCATTGAAGCACGCTTAGGGCAGCTAGTTCGAGGTCCAGTATCTGACTCCCTCCGCACCATGTTCAAAATGCTTGCTTGAGACTTTGGGCACTTCTTACAAGTGATGAAGTGGGCATTGAAGCGATTGGTTAACTGGGCCTAGCTAGTAATTGAGCCCGGCTCTAAACTCCCATACCACGTTCTAGCTACCCCTCTGAAAGTAGTAGAAAAGGTGACGCACATGCTCACCTCGTCTTCCTTGGCAAGGAGCATCTGAGACTAGAATGCATCAACGTGATCATTAGGGTCGTACTTCCCATCATAGGTCTCTAGAGTTGGGACCTTGAAGTCCTTTGGTCTCGGGGCTGCAAGAATCTCTAACGACAGGGGGAGGGCTGGCTCATCAAAACTAGAGCCGGCTGTGCAACTATGGAGCTCACTTCCTCTCGCATCCTGCTTTGCTCTAGTGGCTAACCATTCCTAGGTGCCAGGCTATTTGTTGTGGAGTGTTGACGTGAATTGCGATTATGTCATTTCTTTGTTGCTTTTACATTGGAACTATTCACCTCCATGTTGTCCTGGATGTCAATCGTCGTTTGCTTACATTCCCAGAGGCTGTTGTGAGGTTGAAGAGGGTTCTGGCTTCCTGCTTCTTCACAGTCCCTAACTTGTTGATGGCTGTTGCAGGGCTCGGAGGGGACTCGACATGAGCCCGCACCTCTAGCCCCGAGCTGCTGTTGATTACTTACTTGGGGCTTGTGGTTCTCTCTGTTAGACAGTTTTGTATGCCCTTAGCTTCAATCAGATTTGATGTACTTTTGACATTTAGTGTAAATAAATAAAGTACATGTTTGATTCATGTTGTGTGGTATATTTCTGTGTAAGACCCTTAAACTGGACACTTAATGAGACTCGTGTTAGTTTAGAACATTCACAGCCATTGGATAACTTTGGGGAGAATTATCCTGCCAAGGCTGACACTGGTGTGCTACCAAGTGTTGGGGTGGCTTGTCTCAGCCGCCAGGGTAAGACCCAAGGCACATCTAGTGTAGGATTACTTAAATCCTTGAACCGGACCAGATTTTCAGTATTGCCTTGGACCTTGGAGATAGATGGGCAAAACTAGAAAGTTACACCTAACCCCTAGACTAGATTATGATAATGCACTAGGTGTTGGATTGGGCTGTCTTTGATATGCCAATCAGTGAGATCCTTAGCGGGGGTCAAAACCTGGGTATGTTGGGACAGTCTGAGAATTCATCTGAGTGGGTGATCATAGTGATAGGATCAGCCCCTTTGTCGGACAAAGGTAATGATCGGGGATGCACTCTCTCTAATGGAAACCAAACTGCTGGCAATTGATTTCAATCGTTGGAATTTTGTTTTGCAAATTTTATATATATATGATATATAGATATGTACGGTTTCAAAATGTTTGCAAATGGTTTCAATTCCCAGGATCCAACAAGGCCCTATTCCTCCTCTCTGAAACACCATTAAGTTGAAGTGTAGCAGGAGGAGCTAATTGTGACACTATTCCGTTGACCTTCAAGTAGTCCCTGAATTCTTCAGAGAGATACTCGCCACCTCGATCCGATCGAAGGACCTTAATTTCTCTCCCTGACTGTTTCTCGACTTCCTGTCTGAACTCTTTGAACCATTCAAAGGATTCAGACTTATGTCTCATTAGGTACACGTAACCATACCGAGAATAATCATTGGTGAATGTAATGAAATACATGTGTTGGTTACGGGTCCTAACACTCAGAGGGCCACATACATCAATATGTATTAGGTCAAGTGTGCCTGCACATCTTTTAGACTTACCGTTAAATGGCCGCTTAGTCATCTTACCTTGGAGGCAAGGCTCACAAGTGGGAAGATTTTCTACGGTTAGAAAATCCAAAGGACCATACTTTACCAGTCTTGTGATTCGGTCAACACCGATATGACCAAGAAGGTAATGCCAGAGTCACGTGGGACTTATTGTATCACGAGTCCTTTTCTTGGGGTTTTCGATTGACATAGTTTCGGTCAAGTTAGTTTCCAGAGAAGGATGCAGAACATAGAGACCGTTCTCTAGTTCCCCGCATGCGATGAATTTATTATTCCTTTTAAAAGTAATCATATTACTAAAATAAACAATATATCCATCAGCACACAGTTTAGAAACATAAATTATATTTATTCTCAAGTTTTGTACATAAAGACAATCTTTAAGTACAAGCACTCCTTCTCTAAAGACTAATTCTACGGTTCCTATTGCCGTAGCTGCAACACTTGCAGTTGTTCCCAAGAACAGTGTCACTTCTCCTTCACTCAGTCTTCTGCTAACTTTGAACCCCTGCAGTGAGTTACACGCATGAGTTGAAGCCCCGGAGTCAACACACTAGGATATAGAAGTCACTAACATATTAGTTTCTATGACACAAGTTTCGACGTTACCTTTCTTAGATTCCAAGTAGGCAGCACAGTTCCTCTTCCAGTGGCCGGTCTGCTTATAGAAGTGACAGAAATCAGATTCCTTGTTCTTCTTCTGCTTCTTGGGCTTGGTAGCTTTCTTCTGGGGCTTCTTTGCCTTTCTCTTTTTCTTGCCCGATTTGTTAGCTTCAGCAAGCATAACCATAGGCTCATCCTTCTTTAGTAAGTTCTCGGCCCTCTGCAACATATTGCTGAGTTCCTGGACGCTGACATTCAGTTTGTTCATGTTATAGTTCATTGTGAACGTATTTAAGGAAGATGGCAAAGAATTCAGGATGGCATCTACTTGCGTGCCAAGATCTAGCCCGGATCCAAGGGCTTCCAGTTCATTAATGTAGCCCATCATCCGAAGACAATGGTCATGAACTTTCTTCCCTTTGGACATCTGCGCGGTCATGAACAGTTTCAAGACCTTCTGTCGAGTAGAATGATTCTGCTCTTCATACATTGTCTTTAGACTGTCCAATATGTCCTTGGCTAGTTCGATCTGATCAAACTGCCTCTGTATTGAGTTGTCTAGTGAGGCAATGACAAAGCAGCGGGCTAGGGAGTTTTTATCCTCCCAATCTTGGTACTCCCTCCTTCGGGCCTCAGAAGCCCTATCACCCGGACGCTCCTGGGCAAGATTTTTCACTACCTTATCTAACTTTTCGGAAGTTAGAACTAGCATAAGATTTCTATACCAGTCAGCATAGTTTGGGCCCTTAAGCTTGTTATCATCTAGAAGCTTTGCGAATTGACCGTTTGCCATTTTCTGATAAAACAACAAAGTCGTTAGTCCACAACCTTAGTTTGATTCATGTTACCTACATAGATATGGCTTTTAATCTATGTTCCATTCCCATTTGTTCATCTCTGAGATTTCCCTCCTGTCTCAGTGACGAAGACAGTGAAATGTCTCTGGAAATGTGGGAAATCACATAGGGTGCGTGAAGCCAACTGTTTCAGCTGCAAAACCCCACCACCTTTCTATGACGGATCATATCCACTCATCATATGAGTTTCCCTTTGGCCTCTGTCAGACAAGGTTCAGAGCCGTTATCATGTAAACCTTTCTGTCCAGTGAGTGCTCACTCATCATATTCAGGTTATGCCAAGGTACCGTGAGAGAGTTCCCATTTTCTGGTGAAGCCCTTCCCACATCGGTCTATGACGCCCCTATCATCTCATGAAACACTCTGACAGATCCAACAGCAAACGGATAGCCCAATTTTATGGTGCGTTTCCTCATTACTGAAGGACCCATCATTGTGCTAATGACGGAAGGCCTTTAGAGAGTCCATCATATGGATCTCCCTATCACATGCACTCATATTTGCTAGAGGGAACAAAATTACGCCCTAGTTCTAATTTAGGTCAAACCAAAGTGGCTTCCACTAACTTTCATAAAGTCATATTTCTGGTGGGCCTTAATCGGCTAGGGTTTCCGCACGCGTCCCTTTTCAGGGTTGTGGGGCTCACCAAGTAAGGAGGGGTCATCCAATGACCTTATGGGACACCATGGCAGTGATGTGCATTCTGCCATGGTGTGCATAAGAGCCACTAACGATTCATCATGAGTCAAGCGCTTATGACTCATGGTCGCAGCAGATCATACATCCACACATCACATGCAATGGAAGAAATTGATCCAATCAAAATAATTATTGTAAATCCCATTAACCAGCCCATTTAAATCATAACATTAACTATTAATGCTGTCTAGGTATATGGGCTGAATCGCAGTTAGCAGTTCGGCCCATATAGCTTTTCTTACAAGAGTGGGCTTTTGTAGTTTTAACCATTTAAAACTGGGCTTTACAGGTGGGCCAAATTAATCACTGCAATTGAACATCAGATTTCGAACAGCAAGTGTGAGGAAAAATGGACAGAAAAGAGTCCCCTTCGAACCCTAGATTCGGTCCAAACAGTTTTGGTCCAATCTAGTCCGAAATCGTTTGAAACTGATTTTCAATTCAAGAGTTAATTCATGAAAGATCTGATTTTAGAAAAACATAAATCAAATATGGACTGTTCGTGAAAGGGATGAGAGATCCATCCTATGGACGCCCAAAGATTGCAGAATAAGGGGCGAATTTCAAAAATTTATCTCTCCCTTCAACTGGGAATCGTATTCCCTATTTAGAAAATCATATTTTCAAGGATCAATCTTGAACCATAAACTGAACCAAATTTGAACCAAAAGGACTGGGAGAGGATTATACTTGATACGGAGAAATACTATCTTCCAATGGAGGTGTTCACGCCCAAGGAAGGATCCAAAATCTTCTCCCACTGAAGATGGCACAGTGAAGGATGGAGCAGAATCAACAATGTTCTTCAAAAGAACTTGACCCTTCGCAAGAATCAACTGGACGGCTTATGAGTACAGCTCCAACCAATCTTTTCCCAAAAGATTGAGATCAAGATCAAATCTTGATTGCTCCCAAGAACTGGAGATCGAACTGAAGGAATGGCAATGGCAGGAAGGTGGCGGCAAAAGAGAATTCGCAGTATGCAGGAAATCTCTCAATCTCTCTTTCTTCAAAGAGTAAAGTGCTATTGATCATGTAAAAGGATGCCGCCTCCTTCCCCTTTTATAATCTCAAAGGGATCAGCTCCTAATCAGATTAGGAGTTGCTAATCCAAATCATATTTGTGTTAGAAGTCCCTTAGTGATAAGGGATAATCCTTATCTTATCTGCAGATCAGATCAGCTATCTCCTAATCTAATTAGGAGGTTTCCAGATCTAAATCTCATTTAGATCTTGGACTCTCTGAGTGGATAGGGTCTAAGCCCAATCCTTTTAGCTGACCCACTTCAGAATTCACCCCCTTTAAATGACTGATCAAATCAGCCCAGTTCGAAATGGGCTTAAGGCCCATTTAAGGTTATGTACTCAGAAAGCCTTCCAAACTGCTGCCCAGTTGGGCTTCCTTGTATGGCGTGGGACCCAAGCATTGATCTACACATCAGCCACAAGGGTTCAGCCCGGCCTTTGTTACAAGGCCTGGCCGAATGCACTACTGAAGTCAGTGTACCCCCTGAAACCCATCAAATGGGCTCTATGGGCCCAACACTTACACTAAGTGGTCCCTGGGCCAAGCCACCTTGTAACACCCAGGGACTGTGGGCAAATGCAAGATTAGCCCATCAGGTGTTATCCTCAATGGTCTTACACTTAACCTCTCAGCCCATAATGATCATACACTGCCCGACAAGAGAAGACCTCTCCCTCGGCTGCAAGGAACAGTGTTGCACTCTCCACTTATATGGATCCCGGGAATTAAAGCCTTTTGCAAACATTTTAGAAACCATAATATATATATATATACTTTTATATTCTATAAAAAATATATTTGCAAAACAAATCTCAACGGTTGAAATCGGCTGCCGGCAGTCTTGGTTTCCATCAGTGAGAGTGCATCCCCGATCATTACCTTCGTCCGACAAAGGGGCTGATCCTGTCACTATGATCACCCACTCAGATTAATTCTCGGACTGTCCCAACATACCCAGGTTTTGACCCCCGCTAAGGATCTCACTAATTGGTACATCAAAGATAGGCCAATCCGACACCTAGTGCAGTATCATAATTGAGTCTAGGGGTCGGGTGTAACTTTCCAGTTTTGCCCATCAATCTCCACGGTCCAGGGCAATACTGGAAATCTGGTCCAGTTCAAAGATTCAATTAATCCTACACTGTATGTGCCTAGGGTCTCACCCTGGCAGCTGAGACAGGCCACCCCAACCGACTTGGTGGCACCACACTGTCAGCCTTGTCAGGATAGGTCTCCCCAGACCGACCCACTGGCTGTGAACATTCTAAACTAACACGAGTCTCATTAAGTGTCCAGTTTATGGGTATTACACAGAAACATACCAAGGGAACATGAATCAAATATGTATCTTTATTCATTTACAATAAACTCATAAAGTACATCATTCTGATTGAAGCTAAGGGCATACAAAACTGTCTAACAGCTCCCACTTGCACTTAGGTCCAATCAGGTACTAGCCGGAGTCCCATGCTTTCCACGTGTTTCTCAAACACTTTCTGTGATAGTGGCTTAGTCAATGGGTCTACCACATTCTCCGCTGATGCTACCTCTTTACACTATCCTCCCGTAGGTCCAGCGTTGTCATACAACAGTGGAATGGGTGATGTGCTGAATTCCAAATTCAGGAATGAACACCTTCATTCATAAGGCAGCCTCACTTACGGCAATGCTTTCGGCTTGGGTTGTGGACTATTAATTTAGGACCCCTATTTGTAGACATTCAGGAAACAACACACGATCCTATCATGAAACCATATCCAGATGTAGACTTTCTATCATCTGGGTCTGACTGGAAATCGGCATCTGTATACCCTTGGATCTGTAGTGAGCTACTGTCGAATACTAGACAAAACTCTTTTATCCTTTGAAGGTACTTAAGTATGTTTTTCACAGCAGTCCAATGCTCCTGCCCTGGGTTGGCCTGAAATCTGCTTACTATACTCTCTGCCTGAGCAATGTCAGGACGAGTGCACAGCATGGCATACATGATGCTCCCTGCGGCAGAGGCATAGGGAACGTCTTTCATGCCATCAATCTCCTCAGAAGTCTTGGGAGACATCTTCTTGGAGAGAGTGACTCCGTGCCTGAAAGGAACATTTCCTTTCTTGGAGTTTTCCATGCTGTATCTCTTGACTATTTTATCAATGTAAGCAGATTGGGATAATCCTATTATCTGCTTCGATCTATCTCTATAGAGTCGAAGACCCAGTATATAGGAGGCTTCTCCAAGATCTTTCATGGAGAATTGCTGTGAAAGCCATACTTTCACCGTAGTTAACATTCCTACATCATTCCCAATGAGTAGAATGTCATCTACATATAGAACCAAGAATGTAACCTTATCTCCACCGAACTTCCTGTAGACACAGGGTTCATCTGGATTCTGCTCGAAAACAAACGATTTGACAGCAGAGTCAAAACGGATGTTCCAACTTCTAGAAGCTTGCTTAAGTCCATAAATGGATCTATTAAGTTTACATACCATGTTTTCCTGACCTGCAGCAATGAAGCCTTGCGGCTGCTGCATATAGATATCTTCAGTAAGATCTCCATTTAGGAATGCAGTTTTGACATCCATCTGCCAAATCTCATAATCATGGTATGCTACTATATCTAGCAGGATCCTAATGGATTTAAGCATGGCCACAGGCGAAAAAGTTTCCTCATAATCGATGCCTTCTTTCTGAGTGTACCCTTTCGCCACTAAACGAGCCTTGAAGGTCTCAATCCTACCATCGGGGCCCTTCTTCCTCTTGTAAATCCATTTGCAACCGATTGCTTTTACCCCGGAGGGTGGATCTACTAGAGTCCAGACTCCATTGGCCTCCATTGAGTCCATCTCTGCTCTCATGGCCTCCACCCATTTCTGGGAATCTATGTCCAACATAGCTTCCGCGTAAGTCACGGGATCCTCCTCACTAGTCAAGGTTTCCACCAGGTAACTACCTGATCATAACCATAACGGACTGGTGGCCTGGATGCCCGAGTGGATCTTCTAAGTTGGTCACTACCTGGAACTTGTGGGACATCTCCCACTGCTCCTGAGTTCTCCTCATCAAGAACAACTTCCTGACGATGGGTGTCCAGGATATAGTCTGTTTCCAAGAATTGCGCATTTCGACTGCAGAACACTTTCTGCTCACTTGGGTCATAGAAAAGGTAACCTACAGAGCCTTTTGGGTAGCCTACAAATAGGCAACGGCTGGTCTTAGATTCCAACTTGTCTGCACTCGTTCTTTTAACGTGTATTGGACAACCCCAAATCTTCAAGTGTCTGACACTTGGTTTCTTTCCGGTCCGAAGTTCATATGGAGTATTCGGAACCGATTTGGTTGGAACCCGATTCAGCACGTAAATCGCAGTCTCTAATGCATAACCCCAAAAGGATGTGGGTAACTCTGAGTGTATGAGAAGCGACCAGACCATATCTAATAAGGTCCTATTCCTCCTCTCTGAAACACCGTTAAGTTGTGGTGTAGCAGGAGGAGCCAATTGTGATACTATCCCATTGTCCTTTAAGTAGTCCCTGAATTCGTCAGAGAGATATTCGCCACTTCGATCTGATCGAAGGGCTTTAATTTCTCTTCCTAACTGTTTCTCAACCTCTTGTCTAAATTCTTTGAACTTTTCAAAGGATTCAGACTTGTGTCTCATTAGGTACACGTAACCATATCGTGAAAAATCATCTGTGAAGGTGATGAAATACACGTGTTGATTTCGTGTCCTAACACTCAGGGGACCACATACATCACTATGTATTAGGTCAAGTGTGCCCGTACATCTTTCAGGCTTACCATTAAATGGCCGTTTCGTCATCTTGCCTTGTAGGCAAGGCTCACAGGTGGGAAGATCTTCTACAGCTAGAAAATCCAAAGGACCATCCTTTACCAACCTTGTGATTCGGTCAACACCGATGTGGCCAAGTCGGTAGTGCCACAGACACGTGGGATTAACTGTATCACGGGCTCTCTTCTTGGGGATTTCAGCCGACGTAGTTTCGATTATGTTAGTTTCTAGAGAAGGATGTAGAACATAGAGACCGTTCTCCAGTTCCCCGTATAAGATGAATCTGTTGTTTCTTTTAATAGTAATCGTATTACTAAAGAAGACAGAATAACCATCTGCACATAGTTTTGAGACAGAAATCAAATTTCTTCTTAAATTTTGTACATAAAGACAATCTTTCAGTACAATTATTCCTTCTCTAAAATATAATTCCACGATTCCTATGGCCGCGGCTGCAACAGTTGCAGTAGTCCCCAAGTAGAGTGTGACTTCTCCTTCACTCAGCCTTCTGCTTACCTTGAACCCCTGCAGTGAGTTACACGCATGAGTTGAAGCCCCGGAGTCAATACACCAGGACGCAGAAGCTACCAACAAATTGGTTTCTATGACACAAGTTTCGAAGTTACCTTTCTTGGATTCCAAGTAGGCAGGACAATTCCTTTTCCAGTGGCCGGTCTTCTTGCAGAAGTGACAGGCATCCGATGCTTTGTCTTTCTTCTGCTTCTTGCTTTTAGTGGCTTTCTTCTGAGGCTTCTTTGCCTTCCTCTTTCTCTTGCCTATCTTGCTAGCTTCAACAAGCATGGCTACAGGCTCATCCTTTTTAATCAGTTCTTCAGCTCTTTGCAACATATTGCTGAGCTCTTGTAAGCTGACATTCAGCTTGTTCATGTTATAGTTCATGATGAACGGATTAAAGGAAGGAGGCAAAGCGTTAAGGATAGCATCTATCTGGGTTGCAAGGTTCAGCCCGGATCGCAGAGCCTCCAGTTCGTTGATGTATCCCATCATCCGAAGACAATGGTCGTGAACTTGTTGACCCTTGGACATTTGTGTGGTCATGAACTGTTTCAAGACCTTTTGTCAAGTAGAACGATTCTACTCTTCATACATTGTCCTGAGACTGTCCAATATGTCTTTGGCAAGTTCGATCTGATCGAACTGCCTCTGTATCGGATTGTCCAAGGAGGCAATGATGTAACACCGGGCAAGGGAGTTTTTCTCCTCGCATTCTTGATAGTCTCTCCTTCGGGCCTCAAAAGCCCTATCTCCCGGACGTTCCGGGGCAGGATTCTTTGCCACTTTGTCAAGTTTTTCAGAAGCAAAGACCAGCATAAGGTTCCTATACCAGTCAGCATAGTTTGGGCCCTTCAACTTGTTGTCATCAAGTAGCTTTGCAAATGATCCGTTTGCCATTTTTTGATAAAAGAGCAAACATCAGTCCACGACCTAATTTGATTCATGTTCATTTCATAGATATGGATTTTAATCTACAATCCATTTCCATTTATTCGTCTCTGAGATTTCCCTCCTTTCTCAGTGACGGAGACTACGGGTTGTCTCTGGAAATGTGGGAAATCACATAGGGTGCATGGAGCCAACTGTTTCAGCTGCATAACCCCACCACCTTTCTGTGAAGGATCATATCCACTCATCATATGAGTTTTCCCTTTGGCCTCTGTCAGATAAGGTTCAGAGCCGTTTTCAGGTAAACCTTTCTGTCCAGTGAGTGCTTACCCATCATATTCGTGAATGCCAAGGTACCGTGAGAGAGTTCCCATTTTCTAGTGAAGCCCCTCCCACATCGGTCTATGACGCCCCTATCATCTTATGAAACACTTAGACAAGCCCAACAGCAAATGGATAGCCCATTTTCTGGTGCGTTTCCTCATTACTAAAGGACCCATCCTTGTGCTAATGATGGAAGGCCTTTAGAGAGTTCATCATATAAATCTCCCTATTACATGCACTCATATTATCTGGAGGGAACAGATAGATACGCCCTAGTTCTAACTTTAGGTGAAACCAAAGTGGCTCCCACTGACTTTCATAAAGCCAGATTTTGGTGGGCCTAAATCGGCTAGGGTTCCGCACGAGTCCTCATGATGAGGTGTGGGGTCCACCACTGAGGGAGGTCATCCAATGACCAAAAGGGACACCATGGCAATGATGTGCATTCAGCCATGGTGTGCGAAAGAGCCACTGTCGATTGAGCATGGGCCAAGTACTTATGGCCCATGTACGTAGCACATCACACATCCATACATCACATGCAGGGATAAATTGATCCAATCAATTAATTATCTGTAAAGCCCATTTGAAGCCCATTTTAAATCCATAATATTAACCATTAATATTATTCAGGTATGTGGGCCGAACGGTTCAACCCATATAGCTTTATGTGTTAAGTGGGCTTTTAGCAGTTTTAACTGTTTAAAACCGAATTAACCATTTAATTAAATATCAATCCTTAGGCCCATTAGTGGGAAAATCAGGGCTGACTTTCAGCCTTGATTAAACCCTAGATTCGGTCCAAACAGTTTGAACCAATCTTGGTTCGAATGGGTCTAGGGTTTGATCTTTAATTAAATCTTTAATTCAAGAAAATAATCTAAAATTGATTACTGATAAAAGAAAAACAAGAATCAGTCAAACAGGGCTATTCGCACAATCCATCCTGCAAAACAGAGGTTAGATTACACAATGCAGTTTCACAAACTGCAAATCGCAGATAGCGATTCTCCTATTTGCAAAATCTTCTTTTCTACGAAATCTCCCTTTCTGCGTCGCCATCTTCGATCCAAAATTAAAATAAATAGAAATCCTATTTCTATTAATAATTACATCAGATCGAATACCTATACATTGAGTCTAGAAAATAAAAAAATTATTTACAGACCAAATGTAATAAATAAATCAAGAAACTGCAAATCTTGCAGGTTCCCTGCGCAAACCAAGATTTCGATCTCCTCTTGTACGAACAACCCATAAATCAAGAAAATCATAAAGAACAATTCTAAATAATAATCAGATTTAAATAAAATTAATTTCAGATTATTCGCCCATAAATTTTGGGAACAAATTTCCCAAAACCCATATCTGCGCAAATTGGGTAGAACACCTTCTGCCCAATTGCGCAGGTTCAGATCTGAAACAAACTGGTTCAAGATTTGAACCATGGCTCTGATACCACTGAAAGGGATGAGAGATCCATCCTATGGACTTCCAAAGATTGCGGAATAAGGGGCAAATTTCAAAAATTTATCTCTCCCTTCAACTGGGAATCGTATTCCCTATTTAGAAAATCATATTTTCAAGGATCAATCTTGAACCATAAACTGAACCAAATTTGAACCAAAAGGAGTGGGAGAGGATTATACCTGATACGGAGAAATACTATCTCCCAATGGAGGTGTTCACGCCCAAGGAAGGATCCAAAATCTGCTCCCACTGAAGATGGCGCAGTGAAGGATGGAACAGAATCAACAACGTTCTTCAAAAGAACTTGACCCTTCACAAGAATCAACTGGACGGCTTGTGAGTACAACTCCAACCAATCTTTTCCCAAAAGATTGAGATCAAGATCAAATCTTGATTGCTCCCAAGAACTGGAGATCGAACTGAAGGAATGGCAATGGCAGGAAGGTGGCGGCAGAAGAGAATTCGCAGTATGCAGGAAATCTCTCAATCTCTCTTTCTTCAAAGAGTAGAGTGCTATTGATCATGTAAAAGGCGTTGCTAATCCAAATCAGATTAGGAGTTGCTAATCCAAATCATATTTGTGTTAGAAGTCCCTTAGTGATAAGGGATAATCCTTATCTTATCTACAGATCAGATCAGCTATCTCCTAATCTAATTAGGAGGTTTCCAGATCTAAATCTCATTTAGATCTTGGACTCTCTGAGTGGATAGGGTCTAAGCCCAATCCTTTTAGCTGACCCACTTCAGAATTCGCCCCCTTTAAATGATTGATCAAATCAGCCCAGTTCGAAATGGGCTTAAGGCCCATTTAAGGTTATGTACTCAGAAAGCCTTCCAAACTGCTGCCCAGTTGGGCTTCCTTGTGTGGCGTGGGACCCAAGCATTGATCTACACATCAGCCACATGGGTTCAGCCCGGCCTTTGTTACAAGGCCTGGCCGAATGCACTGCTGAAGACAGTGTACCCCCTGAAACCCATCAAATGGGCTCTATGGGCCCAACACTTACACTAAGTGGTCCCTGGGCCAAGCCACCTTGTAACACCCAGGGACTGTGGGCAGATGCAAGATTAGCCCATCAGGTGTTATCCTCAATGGTCTTACACTTAACCTCTCAGCCCATAATGATCATACACTGCCCGACAAGAGAGGACCTCTCCCTCGGCTGCAAGGAACAGTGTTGCACTCTCCACTTATATGGATCCCGGGAATTAAAACCTTTTGCAAACATTTTAGAAACCATAATATATATATATATATATATATACTTTTATATCCTATATAAAATATATTTGCAAAACAAATCTCAACGGTTGAAATCGGCTGCCGGCAGTCTTGGTTTCCATCAGTGAGAGTGCATCCCCGATCATTACCTTTGTCCGACAAAGGGGCTGATCCTGTCACTATGATCACCCACTCAGATGAATTCTCGGACTGTCCCAACATACCCAGGTTTTGACCCCTGCTAAGGATCTCACTGATTGGTACATCAAAGATAGCCCAATCCGACACCTAGTGCAGTATCATAATCGAGTCTAGGGGTCGGGTATAACTTTCCAGTTTTGCCCATCAATCTCCAAGGTCCAGGGCAATACTGGAAATCTGGTCCAGTTCAAAGATTCAATTAATCCTACACTGTATGTGCCTAGGGTCTCACCCTGGCAGCTGAGACAGGCCACCCCAACCGACTTGGTGGCACCACAGTGGCAGCCTTGTCAGGATAGGTCTCCCCAGACCGACCCTCTGGCTGTGAACATTCTAAACTAACACGAGTCTCATTAAGTGTCCAGTTTAAGGGTATTACACAGAAACATACCAAGGGAACATGAATCAAATATGTATCTTTATTCATTTACAATAAACTCATAAAGTACATCATTCTGATTGAAGCTAAGGGCATACAAAACTGTCTAACAGCTCGCACCACCTACAAAATAGAGGTTAATTACTAGGGTTGCAGTTTCATGAATTGCAAATCGTAGAAAGCGATCTCTCCATCTGCAAATCTCCAGCGCCGCCATCTGCTTCAATCAAGAAAATAAAAAATTACAGAAATCCTATTTCTATTAATTAATTACATTCTTGATCAAATCCTATAAATTCAGTCTATAAAAAACATAAAAAAAATATTTTATAGACCGAATTGAATGAATAATAAAAGGAAGAATTGCGCAGACCATCTACGCCAAATCTGTACTTCGATCTCCAGGTTTGAACAGTCCATTAAATCAAAAATAAATAAAGAACAGTTCTAAATAAATTTTACATTTAATAAAATTAATTTCAGATCAATCACCCTCAACAAGAAACAATTTCTTGGAAAAAGAAAATAATCTGCACAAATCTTGGTAGAACAACTTCTGCCCATCTACGCAGGTTCAGATCTGATTTTCTTGGTTCAAGATTCAAACCTATGGCTCTGATACCACTGAAAGAATGGTAGGATCCATCGTATGGACGCCAAAAGGGTTGCGGAATGGGTGGGCGAATTTCAAAAAAATTCCCTACCTTCTTCCAACTGGGAATCATATTCCCTAAATTTAGAATACAATATTCAAGGATCCTACTTGAACCATAATCGAACCAGATCTGAACCAAAAGTCAAGGGAGAAATTATACCTGATCCAGAGAAGCAGTATCTCCCAAAGTTGGTGTTCACGCCCAAAGAGGACACCAAGATCCGCTCCTGCTGAAGATGACACAATAATGTGTGGAACGGAACCAGCAGAGTGCGTCCTACACACTAAATCCTTCACAAGAATCCTTAGGAAACACTGAGCACAAAATCTTTTCAGTTCTTTTTGCAAAATATCAAGAACTGATTTCTTGATTTCTTTTCTTCAAAGATCGAATCTTTTCAGAGAATGGCGGCGGCTGGAGGAGAATTCCTGAGATGAAGATGGCGAAGAATGCTTCTCTTCTCTCTGGAGTGTGTAAGAGATCCTATCTCAATTCGCAGGATGATTTCTTGCTCAAAAACCCTAGGTTCGAATTTTGTTGTCTCTCTCTTAGGGCTTCTTCTCTTTTCTTCTTGATTAAGAAATCTCCTAATTAGGAGTTATCCCAATCCAAATCAGCATCTGGATAGGGGATGATCTTAATCCTATCTGCAGATTAGGTTAGATAACTCCTAATCTTATCAGGAGATTACCATATTCAAATCTGATTTGAATTTGGTCTCCCAGAGTGGATTAGGTTAAAGGCCTAATCCTTTTGCTAACCTTAATCTCAGATCTGCCCCTTAAGTGGGTGATCATATCAACCTAGTTCAAAATGGGCTTTTGGCCCATTTAATAATCAATGCTCAATTGGTTTTCAATCTGCTGCCCAGTTAGGCTTCTTTGTATGGCGTGGGACCGAAGCATTGATATACACACCAGCCACATGGGTTCGGCCCAGCCTTTGTTACAAGGCCTAGCCGAATTCACTAAGAAGCCCAATGAACCCCTGAGCCCATTACATGGACCCTATGGGTCCAACACTTACACAAAGTGGACCCTGGGCCAAGCCATCTTATAAAAACCCAGGGACTGTGGGCAGGTGCAAGATTAGCCCATCAGGTATTATCATAAATGGCCTTACACTTAACCTCTCAGCCCACAATGATCAAGCACTGCCCGACTAGAGAGGACCTCTCCCTCGGCTGCAAAGAACAGTGTTGCACTCTCTACTCACATGGATCCCGGGAATTAAAACCATTTGCAAACATTTTGAAATTGTATATATATATATATATATATCAAATATAAATTTTGCAAAACAAAATTCCAACGATTGAAATCAACTACCGGCAGTTTGGTTTCCAACAGAGAGAGTGCATTCCCAATCATTACCTATGTCCGACAAAGGGGCTGATCCTATCACTATGATCACCCACTCAGATGAATTCTCAGATTGCCCCAACATGCACAGGTTTTGACACCCGCTAAGGATCTCACTGATTGGCATATCAAAGACAAGCCGATCGGACACCTAGTGAAGTATCATAATTGAGTCTAGGGGTCATGTGTAACTTTCCAGTTTTGCCCATCTATCTCCAAGGTCTAGGGCAATACTGGAAATCTGGTCCGGTTCAAGGATTCGAGCAATCCCACACTACATGTGCCTTGGGTCTTACCCTGGTGGCCAAGACAGGCCATCCCAACACTTGGCGGCACACCAGTATCAGCCTTGGTTGGATAAATCTCCCCAGACTTATCCAATGGCTGTGAACATTTAAAACTAACACGAGTCTCAATAAGTGTCTAGTTTTAGGGTCTTACACAGAATCAAACCAAACAACATGAATCAAACATGCACTTTATTTATTTACACTAAATGTCAAAAGTACATCAAATCAGATTGAAGCTAAGGGCATACAAAACTATCTAACAACTCCCACTTGCACTTAGGTCCAATCTGTTACAAGCCGGAGTCCCATACTTACCACGTATTTCTCAAACACCTTCTGTGTCAGTGGCTTAGTCAATGGGTCTGCCACATTATCCACTGATGCTACCTTTTGAATTAGGACGTCCCCTTTACCAACGATCTCCCGTAGTACGTGGTACTTCCTCTCAATGTGCTTTGACTTCGAGTGGGCCCGAGGCTCTTTAGCCTGGGCGATTGCTCCATTGTTGTCACACAACAACGGAATGGGTGATGTGCTGGATGGAATCACTCCCAATTCGTGAACGAATTTCTTCATCCACACGGCTTCCTTGGCAGCTTCACTTGTGGCAATGTACTCGGCCTCGGTTGTGGGATCTGCAGTGGACCCCTGTTTGTTGCTTTTCCAGCAAACAGCACACAATCCTATCGTGAAAACATACCCAGACGTAGACTTTCTATCATCTGGATCCGACTGGAAATCGGCATCAGTATACCCTAGAACTTGTAGTGAACTACCATCGAATACCAGACAAAACTCTTTTGTCCTTCGACGGTATTTGAATAACTTCTTCATAGCAGTCCAATGCTCCTGCCCTGGGTTGGCTTGGAATTTGCTTACCACACTCATCACCTCAACAATGTCAGGGCGAGTGCACAGCATAGCATACATGATGCTCCCCATGACTAAGGCATAGGGAACATCTTTCATGCCCTCAATCTCCTCAGAAGTCTTGGGAGACATCTTCTTGGAGAGAGTGACTTCGTGCCTGAAAGGAACGTTTCCTTTCTTGGAGTTCTCCATGCTGTATCTGTTGACAATCTTGTCAATGTAAGCAGCCTGGGATAATCAGATTGAAGCTAAGGGCATACAGTTAATCCCACGTACCTGTGGCATTACTGACTTGGCCATATCGGTATTGATCGAATCCCAAGGCTAGTAAAGCGTGGTCCTTTGGATTTTTTAACCGTAGAAGATCTTCCCACTTGTGAGCCTTGCCTCCGTGGCAAGATGACAAAACGACCATTTAACGGTAAGCCTGGAAGATGTACAGATACACTTGGCCTTATACATATTGATGTATGTGGTCCCCTGAGTGTTAGGACTCGTAAGCAATACATGTACTTCATTACATTTACCGATGATTACTCTCGGTATGGTTACGTGTACCTAATGAGACATAAGTCCAAATCCTTTGAACGGTTCAAGGAGTTCAGACAAGAAGTTGAGAAATAGTTAGGGAGAGAAATTAAGGCTCTTCAATCGGATCGAGGCGGCGAGTATCTCTTTGACGAATTCAGGGACTACCTGAATGTCAACGGGATAGTGTCGCAATTAGCTCCTCCTGCCACACCACAACTTAATAGTGTTTCAGAGAGGAGGAATAAGACCTTGCTAGACATTGTCCAGTCACTTCTCATTCACTTCTCTACGTGTTGAATTGGGTTCCAACCAAATCGGTTGCGAAAACTCCATAAGAACTCTGGATCGGAAAGAAACCAAGTGTCAGACACTTGAAGATTTGGGGTTGTCCTACGCACGTTAAGAGAACGAGTGCGAACAAGTTGGAATCCAAGACTAGTCGTTGCTTGTTTGTAGGCTACCCAAAAGATTCAGTGGGTTATCTTTTTTATGACCCAAGTGAGCAGAAAGTGTTCTGCAATCGAAACGCCCAGTTCTTAGAGACCGATTACATCCTGGACACCCATCGTCAGGAAATAGTTTTTAATGAGGAGAGCACAGGAGCAGTGGGAGATGTCCAACAAGTTCAAGGTAGTGGCCAACCTAGAAGATCCACCCGGGTATCCAAGCCACCAGTCCATTATGGTTATGACCAAGATAGTTACCTAGTGGAAGCCTTGACTAGTGAGGAGGATCTCGTGACTTATGGGGAAGCTATGTTGGACATAGATTCCCAGAAGTGGGTGGAGGCCATGAAAGTTGAGATGGACTCAATGGTGGCCAATGGAGTTTGGACTCTGGTAGATCCGCCCTCCGGGGTAAAAGCAATCGGTTGTAAATGGATCTACAAGAAAAAGAAGGGCTCCGATGGGAAGATCGAGACCTACAAAGCTCATTTGGTGGTGAAAGGGTATACTCAGAAAGAAGGCATCGACTATGAGAAAACCTTTTCGCCCGTGGCCATACATAAATCCATTAGGATCCTACTAGCTGTAGCAGCATACCATGACTACAAGATTTGGCAAATGGATGTCAAAACCGCATTCCTGAATGGAGATCTTAGTGAAGATATCTACATGCAACAGCCGCAAGGCTTCATTACTGCTGGTCAAGAATACATGGTATCTAAACTTAATAGGTCCATATATGGACTTAAGTAGGCATCTAGGAGTTTGAACATCCGTTTTGACTCTGCCATCAAATCGTTTGACTTTGAGCAGAATCCGGATGAGCCCTGTGTTTACAGAAAGTCCAGTGGGGATAAGGTCACCTTTTTGGTGTTGTATGTGGACGATATCCTACTCATTGGGAATGATGTAGGAATGTTGACTTTGGTCAAAGTATGGCTTTCATAGCAATTCTCCATGAAAGATCGAAGCGGATAATATGATTATCCCAGGCTGCTTACATTGACAAAATTGTTAAAAGGTATAGCATGGAGAACTTCAAGAATGGAAACGTTCCTTTCAGACACGGAGTCACTCTCTCCAAGAAGATGTCTTCCAAGACTTCTGAGGAGATTGAGGGCATGAAAGATGTTCCCTATGCCTTTGCCATAGGGAGCATCATGTATGCCATGCTGTGCACTCGCCCTGACATTGCTTAGGCGGTGAGTGTGGTAAGCAGGTTTCAGGCCAACCCAGGGTAGGAGCATTGGACTGCTGTGAAGAATATACTCAAATACCTTCGAAGGACAAAAGAGTTTTGCCTGGTATTCGATGGTAGTTCACTACAAATTCTGGGGTATGCTGATGTCAATTTCCAGTCAGATCCAGAAGATAGAAAGTCTACATTTGGGTATGTTTTCACGATAGGATTGTGTGTTGTTTGCTAGAAAAGCAGCAAACAAGGGTCCACGGCAAACTCCACAACCGAAGCCGAATACATTGCTGCAAGTGAAGCTGCCAAGGAAGCCGTGTGTATGAAGAAGTTCATTCCCGAATTGGGAGTGGTTCCGTCCAGCATATCACCCATCCCGTTGTTGTGTGACAACAATGGAGTGATCGCCCAAGCTAAAGAGCCTCGGGCTCACTCGAAGTCTAAGCACATCGAGAGGAAGTACCATGTACTGCGGAAGATCGTTGGTAGAGGGGACATCTTGATTCAGAAGGTAGCATCAGCGGATAATGTGACAGACCCATTAACTAAGCCACTCACACAGAAAGTGTTTGAGAAACACGCGGAAAGTATGGGATTCTGGCTTATACCAGATTGGACCTAAGTGCAAGTGGGAGCTGTTAGACAGTTTTGTATGCCCTTTGCTCCAATCAGATTTGATGTACTTTTGACATTTAGTGTAAATAAATAAAGTACATTTTTTATTCATGTTGTGTGGTATGTTTTTGTGTAAGACCCTTAAACTGGACACTTAATGAGACTCGTGTTAGTTTAGAACATTCACAGCCGTTGGATAAGTCTAGGGAGATTTATCCTGCCAAGGCTGACACTGGTGTGTTGTCAAGTGTTGGGGTGCTTGTCTCAGCTGCCAGGGTAAGACCCAAGGCCCATGCAGTGTAAGATTACTTGAATCCTTGAACTGTACCAGATTTCTAGTATTTCCCTGGACCTTGAAGATAGATGGAAAAAACTGGAAAGTTACACCTAACCCCTAGACTACATTATAATACTGCACTAGGTGTCGGATTGGGATGTCTTTGATATGCCAATCAGTGAGATCCTTAGCGGGGGTCAAAACTTGGGTATGTTGGGACAATCTGAGAATTCATCTGAGTGGGTGATCATAGTGATAGGAACAGCCCCTTTGTCGGACAAAGGTAATGATCGGGGATGCACTCTCTCTTATGGAAACCAAACTGCTGGTAGTTGATTTCAATCATTGGAATTTTGTTTTGAAAATTATATATATATTTGATATATAGATATGTATGGTTTCAAAATGTTTGCAAATGGTTTTAATTCCCGGGATCCATGTGATTAGAGAGTGCAGCATTGTTCCTTGTTGCCGAGGGAGAGGTCCTCTCTTGTCGTGCAGTGTTTGATCATTATGGGCTGACAGGTTAAGTGTAAGGCCATTTAGGATAATACCTGATGGGTTGATCTTGCATCTGCCCGCAGTCCCTGGGTTTTTATAAGATGGCTTGGCTCTTGGACCCCATAGTGTAAGTGTTGGGCCCATAGGGTCCATGTGATCGGCTCAAGGGGTTCACTAGCCTTTCTAGTGAATTCGGCTAGGCCTTGTAACACAGGCTGGGCCGAACCCATGTGGCTGATGTATAGATCAATGCTTGGGTCCCACGCCATACAAAGAAGCGCAACTAGGCAGCAATTTGAAAACTAGTTGAGCACTTAATATTTATTGGGCCTAAAGCCCATCTCGAAATGGGGCTGATATGATCACCCACTTATGGGGCGGATCTGAGATTAGGGTTAGCTGAATGGATTAGGGTTTTAACCCTATCCACTCTTAGAGACCAAATTCAAATGAGATTTGTATCTAGTAATCTCCTGATAAGATCAGGAGTAGGCTAACCTAATCTGTAGATAGGATTAAGATTATCCCCCTATCCAAATTCAGATTTGGATTGGGATAACTCCTAATAGGATTAGGAGGTTTCTTAATCAAAAGGAAAGAGGGGAAACCCTAATGAGAATTATTAGAATTCGAACCAAGGGTTTTTGTAGAACAACCTCCTGCAAATTGAGATAGGATCTCAGATGCTTCACAGTGAAGAAAAGCAATATACGCCAACTTCATCTCTAGAGTTCTCCTCCAGCCGCCACCATTCACTACAAGATTCGATCTCTCTAAGAGGGAAAGATCAAGAAGGAGTTCTTGATTTAGTTCGGTGCTCATAGTCTCAATGAATTCTTGTGAAGCATTCGGTGCGTAGGATGCACACTGCTAGTTTTGTTCCACCGTTGTTGTGTCATCTTCAGTAGGAGCAGATCTTGGACTTCTCTTTGGGTTTGAACACCGACGTTAGGAGATACTGATTCTTCATATCAGGTATAAACCTTCCCTTTCCTTTTGGTTCCGATCTGGTTCGGTTTTGGTTCAAGTAGATCCTTGAATGTTGATTCTAAAATCAGGGAATATGATTCCAGTTGGAAGAAAGGTAGGAAATTTTTGAAATTTTCCCCACCCAATTCCTCCACCTTTTGGCATCCATACGATGGATCCCACCATTCTTTCATTCTCTCCATGAATGTTGTTGTTGATTGGTTCATGTCTGGTGGCTGACCTTGGGCTGATCGTTCTGGTTCTTACTCCCTTGAGGTGGTGGAGGTGTACTCAGTCCTATCCCTAGGTGGAGGCTGGTTCCGAGGGGGGACTGGAACCTAGGGATTTCTCATGCCCCAAGGAGGAGACCGGTCTACATTATTCTACTATTGGTTCAGATTCCTGCTTAGCTTTGAGTGCTAAGATTGATGCTGGGGCTGATGCTGGGGTTGCAATGGCAAGAATTACTAGTGGTACTGTTGTAAAAGTAGTACTGGTGAAGTTGTTGGAATTGGTGCATTTGATTCATTTGTAGTTGTATGGTTTGGATGCTCTGAACTAGTTCGTCGAATTGCTAATGCCCGACTCTAGGGGGGACCACAGAGGGCTCCAGTACGGAGAAAGTGGTGCTCACTTGAGGTAGCGAGACATTCAACTGTTGTGTACCATAATAAGTCTGTTAGGAAGAGATCTTCGATGTCGTGAGGGGGATAGTGAACTGGCCGATGTAGACCGAAGGGAACTCTTGGTTGGTTGTGCTATGATCTTATCCCCTCGAAACGGACACCTCGACACTTTTTCTAATATTGCTTGAAGAATCCATTGAGTAGGGAATAATTAGAAGCTAAAGGATTTTAGCTTTTCGTACGATTTCCACAGATGGCGCCAATTGTTCGTGCACGATCTGGATGCTCCTAACTGTAAGGCAGCTCGAATGTCGGTTGCCAAGTGGATCACCCAAACTACAAGAAAGAAGAATCCGAGAACCCCGGGTGGCTAACCCGACGAGGTTGCTCTGATGCTTAAGTCAGTTCTCAGTAGGTATTTGTGAATTGGAAATCAATAAAGTAGAGAGCTAGAATGCACTTAATCGCACGTACCTTCTGCTATGGGGTGAGTGCCCTTATATATAGTTGAGTTTTCGTGGGCCTCATGAAATCTTTTCGAGATCTTCGGGCTGGATAAGTGGGAGTCCATTCTGCTCCAATAGGGAGATAACGTGTTAGCTAATAGCGCTTATCGTGTCCATCCAATTCGGGCAGGATGCGGATAAGGCCTATAGATCTGCGTTGTGATCCCTAAGAGCTTGGAGACAGTTAGCAACCATCTAGAACCTCCTGTTGGTCACTTTAACAGTCTCAAACATCTGAGGTCCCCGGAGTTCGATGCTTTCTGAGGTGGCTGGGACTTCAAAGTAACTTGACTTGTCGAGGTGAACATATTGTTGAGTCATCGTCTAGTTGGTAGTCTACACCCACGTGTCCTATATTTATCAGGTCATGCCAAATCACACATCATCAACCAGCAAGACGAAATACGTTAGAGAGCCCGAGATGGTCTGGGCGAGAGAACTTTGACGGTCAAGTTAGCACCGAGCTGATGAGGTAGAAAGAGAGCTAATGGGCAGCAAACTAGAGCAAAGTTGGTGCTTAAAGAAGTAAGCATAACTTTTGAGGGTCTAGTTCCCCACAAAGTGGAGGGAACCGGGCTTGTTGCCACTAAAGGAGTATCACGTCCATGTGCACTTTAAAGGCATTAAGTGGTGCGAACACATAAGGGAGAACGTGCAACGTAGGTAGGAGTAGTCCTGAGGTTGGCGGAATCCCTCATGTCATGGGTTGCCTCGGATGAAGAGGTAGTTCAGCGCTTTTGGACACACGTGTCCTATTGCATAGGCTAAACTGCCAGTCTACCTTTTAGCCAGGTTAGGACTCGTTCGGGCTACATGAGCTAATCTATTAAAGAGTGTTTGAGCAAGGTCATGCCATGTATGATACTGAGATGTCGTAAGTGTTAGACAGTGCATGCCCTTAGCTCCAATAAGCTTGATGTACTTATTGACATTTATTATAAATGAATAAAGTACATATTTGATTCATGCTATATGGTGTGTTTCTATGTAATACCCTTAAACTGGACACTTATGAAACTCGTGTTAGTTTAAAATCTTCACAGTCGTTGGATAGATCTGAGGAGATTTATCCTGCCAAGGCTGACACTGATCTGCCACCAAGTTGGTTGGGGTGGCTTATCTTAGTTGCCAGGATGAGACCTGAAGTACATGCAGTGTGGGTTTTCTTGAAACCCTAAACTGGACCAAATTCCAGTATTGCCTTGGACCTTGGAGATAGATGGGCAAAATTGGAATGCTACACCTGACCCCTAGACTTAATTATGGTACTGCACTAGGTGTCAAATTGGACTGTCTTTGATATGCCAATCAATGAGATCCTTAGAGGGGGTTGATTGATTGTCGAAGCTCTCAAAATTAATTCTAGTCCCACCTAGTCCCACCTTACAATAAAATTGTAGTAACAGTGGTACTAGGTCGAATCCCATAGGGAGCCAGTAATTAATTTCTCAGTCGAATGGGCAATTTAAAGAGTGGGAAATTTGAATAATTAAATTTCTAAAATAACACTTAACAAAAGAGCAAATAACGATTAACAAGGAATATTCTGTCTTACCAAATTCTGATCCAAGGGGTTCAAATTGAGTCAATTGGTCATTGATCATAGGTAAAAATCAGCAATCTTGCAATTCAAGCATTTAACTTTTGGATTTATTAGGATAGCTGAAGGGAGGAGAGATTCATCGTATGGACGCCCAATGCTTGCGGAATAAAGGGGCGAATTTCAAAAATTTTTCTCTCCCTTCAACTGGGAATCGCATTCCCTATTTAGAAAATCATATTTTCAATGATCAATCTTGAACCATAAACTGAACCAGATCTGGACCAAAAATAGTAGGAGAGGATTACACCTGATACGGAGAAATAATATCTCCCAACGAAGGTGTTCACGCCCAAGGAAGGATCCAAAGACTGCTCCCACTGAAGATGATGCAGTGCAGGATGGAGCAGAATCAGCATTATTCTTCTCCAAGAATTCTGTCCTTCACAAGAAACAGCAGGATGGCACGTGAGCACAACTTCCTATCAATTCTTTCTCAAAGAACTGATGTCAAGATCGAATCTTGACTTCTCCCACAACTGGAGATCGAACTGGCAAACAGGGCGGCAAGAAAGAATTCTGCAGGGTTGCTTAATTTGGATCAGCAACTCCTAATAGAATTAGAAGCTGATCCTCCTAAGGTTATAAAAGGAGGAGGGGGCGACAGCCTCTAGAATCATTAGATCATCCTACTCTTAGAGCAAGAGACACAGAAGAGAGAACATAGCATCACTATGCTATTTTCTCTCTGTCGCCTCCTTCCTGCCGCCGCCACCACTGCTAGCTTGATCTCCTCTTTCAAGCAGGAGCGATCAAGATTGGATCTTGATATCAACCTTTGGAGAAAGACTAATTTGAAGTTGTGCTCATAGCCTCCAGCGAATTCTTTCAAAGGGTTCGGTTCGTGGGACGAACACTACTGATTCTGCTCCACCCTACACTGTGTCATCTTCTGTGGGAGTAGTCTTTGGAGTCTTTCTTTGGGCGTGAACACTTTCGTTGGGAGATATTGTTTCTCCATTTTAGGCATATCCCTCTCCTGCTTCTAGTTTCAAATCTGGTCTGGTTTAGGGTACAAGATTGATCCTTGAAAATGCAGATTTTCTAAAACAGGGATTGTGATTCCCAGATGAGGGGAGAGTAAATTTTTGAAATCTTGCCCAACCTTCCTGCAGGGTACGGCCATCCATATGATGGATCTTCCATTCCTTCAGTGGTATCAGAGCCATGGTTCAAGTCTTGAACCGAATTGAACCAGATCTGAACCTACGCAAATGGGTAGAAGGCGTTCTACCCGATTTGCGCAGATTATGGTTTTTCTGGAAAATTTGTTTCCAGATGAAGGGCGATTGATCTGAAATTAATTTTTATAAATCTGAAATATTTTTAGAATTGTTCTTTATTATTTTCTTGATTTATGGGTTGTTCGTACAACTGGAGATCGAAATCTTGATTAGTGCAATGAACCGTTGATTTGTAGTTTTTCTTTTTACATTCTAGTCTATAAATAATTTCTTTTAATTTCTAGACTGAATGTATAGGTATTCGATCTGATGTAATATTAATAGAAATTAGGTTTTCTATTTATTTTATTTGATGATCAAAGCTGGTAGCACTGGAAGGAGATTTTGTAGATGAGAAAATCACTATCTGCGATTTGCAGTTTGTGAAACTGCAAACTGTAATGTAACCTCTGTTTTGTAGGATGGAATGTGCGAGCTGCCCTCTTTGACTGATTCTTGCATTTCTTTAATCGGTAATTTTAATTTTAGATCAATTCTTGGATTAAATTTTTAATTAAAGATCAAACCCTAGACCCATTCGAACCAGATTGGTCCAAACTGGTTGGACCAAATCTTGGGTTCGATCAAGGCTGATGTCAGCCCTAATTTCCCACTGATGGGCCTAATGATTGATATTTAATTGAAAATTTAATTTGGTTCAACCTATAAGGCCCAGTTTTAAATTGTTAAAACTGCTAAAATCCCACAATTGCAGTTAAGCTACATGGGCCGACCTGCTTAACCCTAATTCGACCCATATACCTAGATAATATTAATTGTTAATGTTATGGATTAAAATGGGCTTTAATTATGGGCCTTACAGATATTTAATTGATTGGATCAATTTATCCTTGCATGTGATGTATGGATGTGTGATGTGCAACGTTCATGGGCCATAACAACTTGGCCCATGCAGATATGATAGTGGCTCTTGCACACACCATGGCTGAATCCACATCATTGCCATGGTGTCTCTTATGGTCATTGGATGACCTCCCTCAGTGGTGGGCCCCACACCCCTGAAAAGGATATGTGCAGAACCCTAGCCGATTAGGGCCCACCAGAATCTGGCTTTACGAAAGTCAGTGGGAGCCACTTTGGTTTGACCTAAATTAAACTAGGGCATAATTTTTGTTCCCTCCAACAATATGAGTGCTTGTGATAGGGAGATTCATATGATGAACTCTCTACAGGCCTTCCATCATTAGCATGAAGATGGGTCATTCAGTAATGAGGAAATGCACCAGAAAATGGGCTATCCATTTGTTGCTGAATCTGTTGGAATGTTTCATAAGATGATAGGGGCATCATAGACCGATGTGGGAGAGGCTTCACCAGAAAATGGAAACTCTCTCACGGTACCTTGGTGTTCACGAATAAGATGGGTGAGCACTCACTGGACAGAAAGTTTTAACCTAAAATGGCTATGAACCTTGTCTGATAGAGGCCAAAGGGAAAGCTCATATGATGAGTGGATATGATCCTTCACAAAAAGGTGGTGGGGTTTTGCAGCTGAAACAGTTGGTTCCATGCACCCTATGTGGTTTCCCACATTTCCAGATACAAGTCGTTGTCTTCGTCATTGAGATAGGAGGGAAATCTCAAAGATGAACAAATGGGAATGGAACATAGATTAAAAGCCATATCTATGTACTAAACATGAATCAAATTAGGTTGTGGACTGATGTTTGCTCTTTTATCAGAAAATGGCAAATGGACAATTTGCAAAGCTTTTGATGACAACAAGCTTAAGGGCCCAAACTATGCCAACTGGTATCATAACCTAATACTAGTCTTGACCTCTGAGAAAATAGACAAGGTGGCCAAGAATCCTGCCCCGGAACGTCCGGGAGATAGGGCTTCTAAGGCTAGGAGGAGGGACTATTAGGGTTGGGAGGAAAAAAAATCCCTTTCCCGGTGTTACATCATTGCCTCACTGGACAATCCGATACAGAGGCAGTTCGATCAGATCGAACTCGCCAAGGACATATTGGATAGTCTAAAGACAATGTACGAAGAGTAGAATCGTTCTACTCGATAGAAGGTCTTGAAGCAGTTCATGACCGCGTAGATGTCCAAGGGGCAGCAAGTTCATGACCATTGTCTTCAGATGATGGGCTACATCAATGAGCTTGAGGCTCTTCGATCCGGACTGGATCTTATGACCCAGATAGATGTCATCCTCAATTCTTTGCCTCCTTCCTTTAATCCATTCATCATGAATTACAACATGAATAAGCTGAATGTCAACGTTCAGGAACTCAGCAATATCTTGCAGAGGGCCGAAGAACTGATTAAAAAGGATGAGCCTATTGCTATGCTTGGGCAAGAAAAAGAGGAAGGCAAAGAAGCCCCAGAAGAAAGCCACCAAGCCCAAGAAGCAAAAGAAAGACAGGGCATTGGATGCATGTAACTTCTGCAAGTAGACCAGCCACTGGAAGAGGAACTGTCTTCAGTACCTGGAATCCAAGAAAGGTAATTTCGAATCTTGTGTCATAGAAACCAATTTCTTGGTTGCTTCTGTGTCCTGGTGTATTGACTCCGGGGCTTCAACTCATGCGTGTAACTCACTTTAGGGGTTCAAGGTAAAGCAAAAGGCTGAGTGAAGGAGAAGTAACGCTTTACTTCGGGACTTCTGCAAGTGTTGCAGCTACGGCCATAGGAACCGTAGAGTTATTTTTTAGAGAATGATCAATTATACTAAAAAATTGTCTTTTTATACAAAATTTAAGAAGAAATTTGATTTCTATCTCAAAACTGTGTGGATGGATATTCGGTCTTTTTCAGTAATACGATTACTAAACAATAAATTCATCACATATGAGGAACTAGAGAATGGTCTCTATGTTCTACATCCTTTTCTAGAAACTGACATAGCCGAAACTACGTCGGCTGATATACCCAAGAAAAGGATCCGTGATACAGTTAATCCTACGTGTCTGTGGAATTACCGACTCGGCCATATCGGTATTGACCAAATCACAAGACTGGTAAAGGATGGTCCTTTGGATTTTCTAACTACAGAAGATCTTCCCACTTGTGAGCCTTGCCTTTAGGGTAAGATGACGAAACGGCCATTTAATGGTAAGCTTGAAAGATGTACAGGTACACTTGACCTTATACATACTGATGTATGTGGTCCCCTGAGTGTTAGGACTCGTAACCAGCACGTGTATTTCATTACATTTACTGATGATTATTCTCGGTATGGTTACGTGTACCTAATGAGACACAAGTCCGGATCCTTTGAAAAGTTCAAGGAGTTTAGACAAGAGGTCGAGAAATAGTTAGGGAGAGAAATTAAGACCCTTCGATCGGATTGAGGTGGCGAATATCTCTTTGACAAATTCAGGGACTACTTGAAGGTCAACGGGATAGTATCACAGTTGGCTCCTCCTACTATACCACAACTTAACGGTGTTTCAGAGAGGAGGAATAAGACCTTATTGGATATGGTCCGGTCACTTCTCGTACACTCAGAGTTACCCACATCCTTTTGGGATTACGCATTGGAGACTACAATATATGTGCTGAATCGGATTCCAATCAAATCGGTTCCGAATACTCCATACGAACTTTGGACCGGAAAGAAGCCAAGTGTCAGACACTTGAAGATTTGGGGTTGTCCTGCATACGATAAAGAACGAGTGTGGACAAGTTGGAATCCAAGACCAGTCGTTGCCTATTCATAGGCTACCCAAAAGGCTCAGTGGGTTACCTATTCTATGACCCAAGTGAGCTGAAGGTGTTCTACAGCCGAAATGCACTGTTCTTGGAAAATGATTACATTCTGAACAATCATCGTCAGGAAATTGTTCTTGATGAGGAGAGCTCAGATGTAGTGGGAGGTGTCCCACAAGTTCTAGGTAGTGACCAACTTAGAAGATCTACCCGGGTATCCAGGCCACCAGTCTGTTTTGGCTATGACTAGGATAGTTACCTGGTGGAAGCCTTGACTAGTGAGGAGGATCTCCCGTGACTTATGCAGAATCTATGTTGGACATAGATTCCCTAAAGTGGATAGATGCCATGAGAGCTGAGATGGACTCAATGAAGACGAATGGAGTCTGGACTCTAGTAGATCTGCCCCCCGGGATAAAAGTAATTGATTGCAAATGGATCTATATGAGGAAGAAAGGCCCCGATGGTAAGGTTGAGACTACAAAGCTTGTCTGGTGGCGAAAGGGTATACTCAGAAAGAAAGCATTGATTATGAGGAAACCTTTTCGCCTGTAGCAACATACCATGACTACGAGATTTGGCAAATGGATGTCAAAACTGCGTTCCTAAATGGAGATCTTACTGAAGATATCTATATGCATCAATCGCAAGGTTTAATAGTTGCGGGTCAGGAACACATGGTATGTAAGTTAAACAGATCCATATATGGACTTAAGCAAGCTTCTAGGAGTTGGAACATCTGATTTGACTCTACTGTCAAAATGTTTGACTTTGAGCAAAATCCGGATGAGCCCTATGTTTATAGGAAGTCCAGTGGGGACAAGGTTATGTTCTTGATTCTGTATGTAGATGACATTCTACTCATTAGGAATGATGTAGGAATGTTGACTACGGTGAAAGTATGGCTTTCGCAGCAATTCTCCATGAAAGATCTTGGAGAAACCTCCTATATATTGGGTCTTCGACTCTATAGAGATAGATTGAAGCAGACAATAGAATTATCCCAATCTGCTTACATTGACAAAATAGTCAAGAGATACAATATGGAGAACTCTAAGAAAGGAAATGTTCCTTTCAGGCACGGAGTCACTCTCTCCAAGAAGATGTCTCCCAAGACTTCTAAGGAGATAGAGGGCATGAAGGACGTTCCTTATGCCTCAGCCATAGGGAGCATCATGTATGCCATGTTGTGCACTCGTCCTGACATTGCTCAGGCAGTGACTATGGTAAGCAGATTTTAGGCCAACCCAGGGCAGGAGCACTGGACTGCTATGAAAAATATACTTAAGTATCTTTGAAGGACAAAAGAGTTTTGTCTGGTATTCGATGGTAGCTCACTACAGATCCAGGGGTATACTGATGCTGATTTCCAGTTGGATCCAAATGATAGAAAGTCTACATCTGGGTATGTTTTCATGATAGGATCGTGTGTTGTTTGTTGGAAATGCAGCAAACAGGGGTCCATGACAGACTCCACAACCGAAGCCGAATACATTGCCGCAAGTGAAGCTACCAAAGAATGGAGTGATTGCTCAGGCTAAGGAGCCACGAGCCCACTCAAAGTCAAAGCACATCGAGAGGAAATACCATGTACTGCGGGAGATTGTTGGTAGAGGGGACGTCCTGATTCAAAAGGTAGCGTCAACGGAGAATGTAGTACACCCATTAACTAAGCCACTCACACAGAAAGTGTTTGAGAAACACGTGGAAAGTCTGGGACTCCGGCTTATACCAGATTGCACCTAAGTGCAAGTGGGAGCTATTAGACAGTGTATGCCCTTAGCTCCAATCAAAATGATGTACTTAATGACATTTATTGTAAATGAATAAAGTACATATTTGATTCATGTTCATGTGGTGTGTTTCCGTGTAATATCCTTAAACTGGACACTTATGAGACTCGTGTTAGTTTAGAATGTTCCCAACCGTTGGATAAGTCTAGGGAGATTTATCCTGCCAAGGCTGACACTGGTGTGCCATCAAATGTTGGGGTGGCTTGTCTCATCCGCTAGGGGGAGACCCAAAGCACATGCAGTGTAGGTTTACTTAAAACCTTGAACCAGACCAGATTTCCAATATTGCCCTGGACCTGGGAGATTGATGGGCAAAACTAGAATGTTACACCTGACCCCTAGACTCGATTATGATACTGCACTAGGTGTCAGATTGGGCTGCCTTTGATATGTCAATCAGTAAAATCCTTAGAGGGGGTCAAAACCTTGGTATGTTGGGACAATCCAAGAATTCATCTGAGTAGGTGATCATAGTGATAGGATCAGCCCCTTTGTCGGACAAAGATAATGATTGGGGATGCACTCTCTCTGATGGAAACCAAACTGCCAGCAGTTGATTTCAATTGTTGAAATTTGTTTTGTAAAATATATTTATATATGGATATATATATATTATGGTTTCAAAATGTTTGCAAAAGGTTTTAACTCCTGGGTTCCATGTGAGTAGAGAGTGTAGCATTGTTCCTTGCAGCCGAGGGAGAGGTCCTCTCTTGTCGGGTAGTGTTTGATCATTATGGGTTGAGAGGTTAAGTGTAAGACCATTGAGGGTAATACCTGATGGGCTAATCTTGCATTTGCCCACAGTCCCTGAGTTTTTATAAGGTGGCTTGGCCCAGGGACCACATAGTGTAAGTGTTAGGGCCACTAGAAGCCCATGTGATGGGCTTTAAGGGATTCCCTATCTTTTCAGTGAATTCGGCCAGGCCTTGTAACAAAGGCTAGGCTGAACCCATGTGGCTGATGTGTAGATCAATGTTTGGGTCCCATGCCATACAAAGAAGCCCAACTGTGCAGCAGTTTGGAAACAGACTGAGCACTTAAATTTCATGGGCCTAAAGCCCATTTCGAACTGTTCTGATTTGATTAGTTAAATAAAGGGGTGAATCTGAGATTAGATTAGTAGATAGGATAGGGCCTTAACCCTATCCACTCAAAGAGTCTAGATCTAAATGAGATTTAGATCTGGAAACCTTCTAATAAGATTATGAGAGGGTTGATCTAATCTATAGATAAGATAAGGGTTTATCCTTATCACTTAAAGGGAATTGAAATCCAAATATGATTTGGATCAGCAACTCCTAATAGGATTTGGAGCTGATCCCTTTAAGGTTATAAAAGAAGGAGGGGGCGGCAGCTTCTAGAATCATTAGATCATCCTACTCTCGGAGCAAGAGACACAGAAGAGAGAACATAGCATCACTGTGCTATTTTCTCTCTACCGCCTCCTTCCTGCTGCCACCGCCACTACTAGCTCGATCTCCTCTTTCAAGCAGGAGCGATCAAGATTGGATCTTGATATCAGCCTTTGAAGAAATACTGATTTGAAGTTGTGCTCACAACCTCTAGCAAATTCTTGCGAAGGGTTCATTTCGTGAGACGAACACTGCTAATTCTGCTCCACCCTACACTGTGTTATCTTCAATGGGAGCAGTCTTTGGAGTCTTTCTTTGGGCGTGAACACCTTCGTTGGGAGATACTGTTTCTTCATATCAGGTATATCCCTCTCCTGCTTCTAGTTTCACATCTGGTCCGGTTTAGGGTTCAAGATTGATCCTTGAAAATGCAGATTTTCTAAAACAGGGAATGTGATTCCTAGATGAGGGGAGAAAAAATTTTTGAAATCTCGCCCAACCTTCCTGCAGGGTTTAGCCATCCATATGATGGATCACTCATTCCTTCACTTGGGCCTTCATAAGATGGCTGGACCCAAGGACCATTTAGTGTAAATGTTGGTCCCATTAAGAGCCCATACTGATGGACTCAGGGGTTCACTGTATTTAGCAGTGAATTTGGCCAGGCCTTGTAACAGACGCTAGACTGAACCCATGTGGCTGATGTGGAGATCAATGATAGGGTCCCGCACCATACAAAGAGAGCTAAGCTAGCCAGCATTAAAGGAAGTGAGCCTGAAAGCTTAACGAACCTAAAGCCCAATTCGAACTGGGCTTCATATGATTAATTAAATAGGGGGCGAATCTGGGTATGGATCAACATAATAGGATAGGAGGATAACTCTTATCCACTTAAAGAGTCCAGATCCAATTAGAGAATTGGATCAGGAAACTTCTAATTTGATTAGGAGTAGTTAATCTTGATTTGCATATCAGAAAAGGGATTATCCGTATTACTTAAAGAGTTCGGATCCATATAATGATTTGGATCAAGAAACTCCTAACAGATTAGGAGATTGACTTTTTCTGCTTCCAGTTTCACTTAATCAGAAACTCAAGGGTTATATATAAAGTAGAGGGCGAACTGAAAAAGATATCTACAGTTTGACTACTTTCTGCTTCCAATTCTCTCTTTCTTTGTGCTTACCACCCTACCCTATTCGATCTCCACCTCTTGGAGTGATCAAGATTCGATCTTGATATTGTTTCTTTGTGGAAGAAACAATTTTGAAGCTGTGCTCACTATCCTGTTCGATTCTTGCTAAAGAACCACTTGTTGATCCTGCGTCACCCTAAGTTGTGTGTTCTTCAGTGGAGGGAGGATTTGGTACTCTCTTTGCGCGTGAACACCTACATTAGGCGGAGCTTTTTGTGTGGATTCAGTATCAGGTATTCCTTTCCCTATTCTTGGTTTTAGACTTGGTCTGGTTTGTTTCAAGAAAAAACCTTGAAAATGTAGTTTTTCTAAATAAAGGAATAAGATTCCCGAATGGGAGAAAGAAAGTTTTGAAATTTCGCCAGCCACCCTGCATGGTTCAACCATCCATATGATGGATCTCCCATCCCTTCAATGGAATCAGAGCCAAGTTCAAGCTTGAACCAAATCTGGACCAGATTTGAACCTGCGTAATTGGGTAGAAATTGTTCTACCCGATTTGTGCAAGTTATGGAATGGTTCTATGATTATTTCTTGAATCAAATCAGTTATGGGCATATAGATCTGAAATTAATTATTTATTATTCTTTAATAATTATGGAATGGTTTTGTGATTATTTCTTGAATTCTTGGGCTATTGTGTGATGGAGATCGAATTCTTTAAAGGTGCCAGGATTTGCGCACCCCGCAAATTTTTATTCTATTCATTTTGGTCTGTAAATAATTTTTCTTTTTATTTTTAGACAAAATGTATAAAATTTGATGTGATGTAATTAATAGAAAATTAGGTTTTTCTATTTTTTTTACGTCTGAAGATTTGCTGGAACGTGTGGAGGAAGAGAAGATTTTCTACAGTTTGAGAAACTACAATCTGCGATTTGCAGATAACGATTTCACTATCTGCGATTAAACCTTTGTTTTGCAGGTGTGAAATCACACATACAGCCCTCTAATATTTGTAATTAATTTCATATCACTTTTTTGAATTGGGTCTTGCAATGGACACCAAACCCTAGGCCGTTTAGACCCAAGGTTGGTCCAAACTGTTTGGACCGAACTTGTGGTTCAATAGGGGTCTGTTCATAGCCCTGAATTTTGATTTGGGGCAGGGCTTTGATGGCCCATTACAAAATACAATTCAGCCCACCCTGTAAAACCTAGTTTTGATAAGTTGAAACTACATCAGCCCTAATTTAGCATAAGAGCTATATGGGCCAAATTGCTTTTTGTAGTTTAGCCCATATACCTAGATAATGTTATATGATAATGTTATGGGCTTTAATGGGCTGATCGTGATTCAACACAATTAATTTAGGGTTTTATAGATGATTTAATTGATTGGATCAATTTGTTTCATGTATGTAATGTATGATGTGTGATGGGCTATAAAGCACTTGGCCCATGTTAATTCGATAGTGGCTCTTTCGCACACCATGGCTGAATGCACATCATTTCCATGGTGTCCTTAAGATCATTGGATGATCTCCCTTCTTGATGGGCCTCCACATCAGCTTCCTCCGCAAGAGAAACTGTGCGGAACCCTAGCTCATTTAGGGCCCATCTGAATCTAACTTTAAGAAGGTCAGTGGGAGCCACTTTGGTTTGACCTAATTAAAGAACTAGGGCATAATTACTCATTCCCTCCAGCAAAATATAAGTGCACGTGATAGGGAGATTCATATGATGAACTCTTTATAGGCCTTCCATCATTAGCATAAAGATGGGCTTATTAGTAATGAGGAGATGCACCATAAAATTGGGCTATCCATTTGCTGGTGAGTCTGTTGGATTGTTTCATAAGATGATAGGGGCGTCATAGACCGATGTGGGAGGGGCCTATCCTAAAATGGAAGACTCTCTCACGGTATCTTGGCGTTCATGAATATGATGGGTAAGCACTTACCAAATAGAAAGGTTTAACCTAAAATGGCAATGAACCTTGTCTGACAGAGGCCAAAGGGAAAGCTCATAAGATGAGTGGATATGATCCTTCACAGAAGGTGGTGGGGTTATGTAGTTGAAACAGTTGGCTCCATGCACTATATGTGGTTTCCCACATTTCCAGAGACATAACCGCAATCTCTGTTATTGAGAAGGTAGGGAAATCTCAGAGATGAATAAATGGAAATGGAATATAGATTAAAAGCCATTTCTATGTAGATAACATGAATCAAATCAGGTTGCAGACTAATAATCTGCCCTGCCTTTTATCAAAAATGGCAAATGGACAATTCACCAAGTTGTTGGACGATAATAAGATTAAGGGCCCAAACTATGCTGATTGGTTTCATAACCTTATGCTAGTTTTAACATCCAAAAAATTGGACAAGGTTACTTAAAACCCTGCTCCGGATCGTTTAGGTGATAGGGCTTCTAAGGCTCGTAGGAAGGAATATCAAGAATGGGAAGAGAAGAACTCTCTTGCTCGGTGCTACATCATAGCCTCCCTCGACAATCCGATCCTTGGACAATTTGATCAGATCGAAGTGTCCAAGGATATCGTAGATAGTCTGAGGACAATGTATGGAGAGAGCAGAATCGTTCTACTCGACAAAAGGTCTTAAAGTTGTTTATCACCGCTAAAATTACTGAGAGCTAAATGGTTCATGACCATTGTCTAAAGATGATCGGTTACATTAATGAAGTGGAGGCACTCGGGTTAGGGCTTGGTCATGTCACCAAAGTTGATGCCATCCTAAACTCTTTGCTTCTGTCCTTCAATCAGTTTATCATGAATTATAACATGAATAAGATAAATGTTAGCCTTCAAGAACTTAGCAATATGTTGTAGAGGGCTGAAGAACTAATAAATAAGGATAAGCCCATAGCCATGCTTGTTGAAGTGGCAAGTCGGGCAAGAAGAAGAGTAGGGCAAAGAGGAAACCTCAGAAAAATGTTAGCAAACCTAAAAGGCAGAAGAAGGATAAGACACCGGATGTCTGCCACTTCTGCAAATAGACCGGCCACTGGAAGAGGAGTGGTCCTCAGTACTTGGAGACCAAGAAACAATGTAATTTTGGATCTTTTGTCATAGAGACCAATTTGTTGGTCACTTCTGTTCTTGGTGTATTGACTCTGGGGCTTCAACTCATGCAAGTAACACATTGCAGGGGTTGAAGACAAGCAGAAGGCTGAGTGACAGAGAAGTTATGCTCTACTTTGGGACTTCTGCAACAGTTGCAGCTATAGCTATAGGAACTGTAGAATTAGTTTTCAGAGAAGGAATTATTGTACTTAAAGATTGTCTTTATGTACTAAACTTAAGAAAAAATTTGATTTCTGTCTTAAAGTTATGTTTGGATGGTTATTCTATTTTATTTAATATTGTAATTACTATAAAACGGAATAACAAATTCCTCACTTATGGAGAACTCGAGAATGGTCTCTATGTTCTCTATCCTTCTCTAGAAATAAACATAACCGAAACTACGTCAAAAATAATCCCCAAGAAGAGAACACGTAAAATAGTTAATCCCACGTGCCTGTGGCATTATCGACTTGGCCACATTAACACAGAAGATCTTCCAACTTGTGAATCTTGCCTTCATGGTAAGATGACGAAGCGGCCATTTACGGGAAAGCCTGAAAGTTCTACAGGCACGCTTGACCTAATACATACTGATGTATGTGGTCCCCTGAATGTTAGGAAACGTAACTGACACATTTATTTCATAACATTTACCGATGATCACTCACGGTATGGTTACATGTACCTAATGAGACATAAGTCCAAATCCTTTGATGATCAAAGGCAAGAGGTCGAGAAACAGTTGGGGAGACAGATTAAAGCCCTTCGATCAGATCAAAGAGGTGAATCTCTTCGATGAATTCACGGACTACCTAAGGGACAATGGGATTATTTCACATTTAGCTCGTCCTACTATGCCACAATTAAATGGTGTGTCAGAGAGGAGGAACTAGACTTTATTGGATATGGTCTGATCACTTCTCGTACACTCGGAACTACCTACATCCTTTTGGGGGTAGGCATTAGAGACTGGGATATACGTGTTGAACTGGATTCCAATCAAATCCGTTCCTATGACTCCATATGAGCTATGGACCGATAAGAAACCAAGTGTAAGACACTTGAAGATTTAAGGTTGTCCAACACATGTTAAAAGAACAAGTATGACAAATTGGAATCCAAGACCAGTCGTTGCCTATTTGTAGGCTACCCCAAAGACTTTGTAGGATATTTATTCTATGACCAAAAAGAGCAAAAAGTGTTTTGTAGTCGAAATGCCCATTTCTTGGAGGAAGATTACATCCTAAACAATCATCATCAAGAAGTTGTTTCTGATGAGGAGAACTCAAGGGTAATGGAAGATGTCCCACAGGCTCCAGATAATAACCAACCTAGAAGGTCTACTTAGATATCCAAGCCTCTAGTTCATTACGACTACGATCAAGAAAGTTACTTGATGGAAGCCATGATTAGTGAGGAGGATCCCATGACTTATAGGGAATATATATTGGACATAGATTCCTTGAACTGGGTAGATGCCATGAGAGCTGAAATGGACTCAATGAAGACCAATGGAGTCCGGACTCTAGTAGATCCACCCTTAGGGTGAAAGCAATTGTTTGCAAATGGATCTATAAGAGGAAGAAGGGCCCCGGTGGTAAGGTTGAGACCTACAAGGCTCGTCTTGTGGCAAAAGGGTACACTTAGAAAGAGGGAATCAACTATGAGGAAACCTTTTCGCCCGTGACCATGCTTAAATCCATTAAGATCTTGCTAGCTGTAATAGCATACCATGACTACGAGATTTGGCAAATGAATGTCAAAACCGCATTCCTGAACAGAGATTTTAGTGAAGATATCTACATGCAGCAACCACAAAGATTCATTGCTACAGGTCAAGAACACATGGTGTGTAAACTTAATCAATCCATATATGAACTTAAGCAAGCTTTTAGGAACTGGAACATCCGGTTTGACTCTACCATCAAATAATTTGACTTTGAGCAAAATCCAGATGAACCTTGTGTTTACAATAAGACAATGGGAGATAAGGTTACTTTCTTGGTTCTGTATGTAGATGACATTCTACTCATTAGGAATAATGTAGGAATGTTAACTACAGTGAAAGTATGGCTTTCACAACGATTCTCCATGAAAGATCTTGGATGAAGCCTCTTATATCTTGGGACTTCGACTCTATAGAGATAGATCGAAGAGGATAATAGGATTATCCCAATCTGCTTACATTGACAAGATTGTCAAGAGATACAACATGGAGAACTCCAAGAAAGGAAATGTTCCTTTCAAGCATGGAGTCACTCTCTCCAAGGATATGTCTCCCAAGACTCTAGAGGAAATTGAGGGCAAGAGAGAGGTTCCCTATGCCTCAGCTGTAGGGAGCATCATGTATGTCATGCAGTGCAATCGGCCAGACATTGCTCAGGCCGTGAGTGTGGTAAGCAGATACCAGTCTAACCTAGGACAAGAGCACTAGACTGCTGTAAAGAACATACTCAAATACTTTCGAAGGACAAAAGAGTTTTGTCTAGTATTCGATGGTAGTTCACTATAGATCCTAGGGTATACCGATGCCGATTTCCAGTCAGATCCAGATGATAGAAAGTGTACATTTGGTTACATCTTTACGATGGTGTCCTGTGCAGTTAGTTGGAAGAGTAGCAAACAGGGGTCCACATCAGATTCTACAACTGAGGCCGAGTACATTGTCGCAAGTGAAGCTGCCAAGGAAGCCATTTGGATGTAGAATTTCATTCAAGAATTAGGAGTAGTTCCATCTAGCACATCACCCATTCCACTGTTGTGTGACAACACTAGAGTCATTGCTCAGGCTAAGGAACCACGAGCCCACTCAAAGTCAAAGCACACCGAGACGAAGTACCATGTACTACGAGAGATTGTTGGTAGAGGGGACGTCCAGATTCAAAAGGTAGCATTATCGGAAAATGTAGCAGACCTATTGACTAAGCCACTGACATAGAAAGTGTTTGAGAAATACATAGAAAGTATGGAACTTCGGCTTGTACCCGATTGGACCTAAGTGCAAGTGGAAGTTGTTTGATAGTGTATGCCCTTAGCTCCAATCAACTTGATGTACTTATTGACATTTATTGTAAATGAATAAAGTACATATTTGATTCATGTTATATGGTGTGTTTCTATGTGATACCCTTAAACTGGACACTTATGAGACTTGTATTAGTTTAGAATCTTCACATCCATTGGATAGATCTGGAGAGATTTATCCTACCAAGGCTGACACTGATGTGCCGCCAAGTTGGTTTGGGTGTCTTGTCTCAACTACTAGGGTGAGACCTGAGGTACATGTAGTGTGGGTTTTCTTGAAACCCTGAATCGGACCAAATTTCAGTATTGCCCTAGACCTTGGAGATAGATGGGCAAAATTGGAATGTTACACCTGACCCCAAGACTCGATTATCGTATTGCACTAGGTGTCGGATTGGGCTGTCTTTGATATATCAATTAGTGAGATCCTTAGACGGGGTCAAAACCTGGGTATGTTGGGGCAGTCCGAGAATTCACCTGAGTGAGTGATCATAGTGATAGGATCAGCCCCTTTGTCGGACAAAGTGAATGATCGGGGAATGCACTCTCTCTGATGGAAACCAAAATTGTCAGCAGTTGATTTCAAAATTGTTGAAATTTGTTTTGCAAAATATATTTATATAGAGATATACATATATATTACGATTTCACAAAATGTTTACAAAACGTTTTAATTCCTAGGATCCATGTGAGTAGAGAGTGCAACACTGTACCTTGCAGCCAAGGGAGAGATGCTCTCTTATCGGATAGTGTTTGATCATTATGGGCTGAGAGGTTAAGTGTAAGACCATTTAAAGATAATAAACCAGATGGGCTAATCTTACATCTGCCCATAGTCCTTGGGCCTTCCTAAGATGGCTGGACCCTAGGACTATTTAAGGTAAATGTTGGGCCCATTAAGAGCCCATACTGGTGGACTCAGGGGTTCATTGTATTCAGCAATGAATTCGGCCAGGCCTTGTAACATAGGCTATACTGAACCCATGTGGTTGATGTGGAGATCAATGATAGAGTTCCACGCCATACAAAGAGAGCCAAGCTAGCCAGCATTAAAGTGAGCCTGAAAGCTTAATGGGCCTACAATTCGAACTAGGCTTAATGTGGTTAATTAAATAGAGGCGAATCTGGATATGGATCAACATAATAGGATAGGAGGATAACTCTTATCCACTTAAAGAGTCCAGATCCAAATAGAGATTTGGATCAAGAAACCTCTAATTTGATTAGGAGTAGTTGATCTTGATTTACAAATAAGATAAGGGATTATCCTTATTACTTAAAGAGTTCAGATCCAAATAACGATTTGGATCAAGAAACTCCTAATCAGATTAGGAGATTGACTCTTTAAGGGTTATATATAAAGAGGAGGGCGAACTGAAAAAGACATCTACAGTTTGATTGCTTTCTGCTTCCAATTCTCTCTTTCTCTACTCTTGCCGCCCTACCCTATTCAATCTCTACCTCTTTGAGTGATCAAGATTCGATCTTGATATTGTTTCTTGGTGGAAGAAACAATTTTGAAGCTGTGCTCACTACCCTATTCGATTCTTGCTGAAGAATTTGAGGTTCTTGCAGAAGAACCACTTGTTGATCCTGCCTCACCCTAAGATGTGTCATCTTCAGTGGAGGGAGGATTTGGTACTCTCTTTGAGCATGAACACCTACGTTGGGAGGAGCTTTTTGCGTGGGTTCCATATTAGGTATTCCTCTCCCTATTCTTGGTTTCAGACTCAATCCGGTTTATTTCAAAAATGAACTTTGAAAAAATGTAGTTTTTCTAAATAAAGGAATAGGATTCCTGGATGGGAGAAAGAAAGTTTTGAAATTTCGCCCAGCCACCCTGCATGGTTCAACCATCTATATAATGGATCTCCCATCCCTTCAATAAGACGGTTCTTGGCCACCACTTGGCAGCTTGTGATTAAAGGGTCATTTTACCCCTCATCACATCTCATCCGATAAAAATCTGAGTTCAATTTTATGTGATGAATGGGCTTTGTTAAGTGAAATTTGAGGAGAAGGTGTCTCGCAACATTTCCATGCAGGCTGAGCTAGTCAAAGTCCAATTAATCCATGGGATTTAAATTTTAGTTATGAAGTGTCCTTTTTGCCCTTATGTTAAAAGAGAAAAAGTATGGAAAAGATGAATCTGAGAAGCCGAAAAGTTCGGTTTCCAATGGCGGTGGAGAAGAAATGGCGATTACTTGGTGATGAGTTGTATGTAAAGAGTAGTCAGGGACTCGAGTTGTCCTTGAATTTAGGTTTGGAACCCTTGTCCTTGTACTTGTTCTTCCTTTACGAATCTCTGTCAGCTCCAATAGCGGATTGGCTAGGTTTCGTCACCACCAACAGCTCAATCACCTCTAGTAGATGCAGCCAAGGGCATAGAGCAATTTTTACACCCACCCAAGCTCAAAACCCCAAATTTGTATTCTGGTTCTGGTGTTTGAATGGCTCAATTCCAACGAGTCTGTAAAAGTTTAAAAGCCAAGGGTGCTTGAATGGCTCGATTCGCTTGCGAGTCTACAGAAGTTTAAAGCCAAGGGTGCTTGAAGCAGTGCCACCGACAAGCGGAGGTGGTGGCGACAACAACAGACTGGAACTCTACCTATTGTTTTGAATCAAAAGTTCATCTTCTTTGGAAATGCCGATAGGGTTATCGATCTAGAGGATCTGTTGAGGGCGCTGACTAAGGCTTTGGGGAAGGGGACGTTTGGTGTTTAGAAAACCAGATGGAATCGTTCAGAAAACCTGGTGGCAAAGCATCCCATTGAATCACTCTGGCCGGCACCGAGTCTACAGCGAACATTCAAAGCATCCCTTTGAATCGCTTAGGAAAGCTATAGTGAATCCAACGAGTCTGTAGTGAACATTGAAGGATGCTTGCATCCAACTTCATCAAAGGTCCTGCCCTCCGATTTTGAATCACTCGAATCGGCAGCCGACAAATCCAAAAGGTAGCACCATGTTTTAGGAGGACAAGGAAATAGATTGTAAATTGAAAACTAGTGTAAAGTAATCTTAGACCCTAATTAAAAAGGCAGCAATGTCACTGGCGGTTCTGACAACCTGCCCAACTATCTCGAATCGAATCTTGATTCATTTCTCTCTCTCTCCGCATCCCTTCTTTAACCTCACCCACTTCCACATTCATTGGGCCACTAGCTACGCCACTACAACTTCTCTCGAATTTCTACTACCGTTCGCTTGAACATCAACAACTTCAGATTTGAAATCTTTTTGGTCAATTCTTTCTCTCACTTTCGATCGGCAACGATGATTTCGTTCATAATAAGCATTTTGGCATCTCAGGACAAAATTGTTGTCTAGGTTATGTGGTTGGAGGATCGGCCTTTATGCAATGGCGATGACACGCAGTGATTCTTACCTGACTTAAGGAAGAAATATGAAGGATAATATTAGGTTTTTAAAAAATTATATGTCACGTGTTATCACATGTGTATGGATTTTGACAAAACATTAACAGACGCTGATGGTAAAGGTAGAGCTAGTCAATTGTCAGAAATAGTAAGAATGGTTTAAGACAATAGATAAACAATAAGGGTAAACCTGAAAAAGCATTTCACAGCCTTTGTGGTGCCTTCATTTACTTGAAATGTTAGAGCATTTGGAGCTTAGACCTCAAATCTACTCCTTTATCCTCAACTTCAAGGTTTGAAACCTGAAGGACACTATCCATCGCAATACCTCAATTAAGCTTTATTTAAACTTGTTCCAACTGTTGGAAAACTCCCGTTAAAGTTGCACACGAAAAGTAAGTCCCTTATTCCAAAAGGTCATAATAAGACATGTAAGCAAATAATAAGTTCATAATGAGTCATTTTTTAAATTCTGTTACGACCTTCCTTGATGTTAATGGCCTCTATTCATTTTCTTGTAATCTCCAAAGCATGCCCCTCGCACCATCAGGAAAAAACAAAAACAAAAGTAAACAAGTCGAACAGCCAGTCAAATAAATTAAATGGAGTTTAAACTTTACAATTTAGACCCCATGAAACATGCACAAGGTTTACTAAGGAAATATACATTCATCAACTTAATCCATTGTTTGTGAATCAAAACAGGTCAGATCACTAGGTTTCCACTACCCTACTCTAAGATGGACCAATGTTTGTAACTTCCATCAATTGCTTCTCCTACTCTCTTTGCAGTGAAAGGCTACAACTTATAAGTCTCTTTCCTCTATATTTTAGTACCAATAATAATAAAAAAGAACTAAAACAAGACAAAGATCTCTCTCACCCCCTCTCTCTCTCTTAAACAAATGTCGTAGTTACTTCACTTTTTCTTGTTACAGATGAAGGGAGTGTTTGATCAATGGAGTGTTTTCATTTAAAAACCTGACAACCAAAAGACAATGGAGTTTCTCGAAAATAGCCCAAATGGGTTTCATGCATCCTTAAGGCTTTGGATAGATCTTTCCCAACCAAACGGAAAAAAAAACCAAGACGTAGACTGTCAAGCTTCTAAACAGCTAATAGCCAGTGTGGAAAGACGCACCAAATGAGGCGTAAGTCTAAACAATATTACAAATTTGTAAATATACTTGAGATGGTGAGGTCACCATTCCCCTCCCTTTAACAAGCATCCTCATCCGTACCTGACTTGCCTACATTTAACATATCAAACAAACAACTTAAATGTGTTATATAGTGTTATATAATAAACAATACCTGATGTGGAATATTTGTTGGCCTAGATGGTGTCACTGAAGTACTTCTTCCATTCAACCAAAATTCATTGGTGCTTGACTAAGTTCCTTGCATAAAACAACACAAGAGTCATACAACAATAAGTATGAGAGCAAGATGGATTACACATGTATGGTTGGATTAATTGACATTCTAAGGGAGGGTGTTACCTGTACAGGTCTCTGTTGTAGAGGTGAGGGTGCTAATAGTCCCACCCATTGCCACACCCTTAACCACACACATTTCTCTTCCATGAGTGGTGTGATATGCAAGGTTTAAAATTTCGATATGATATGCCCGATATGGGGTGTATCATATCATATCTTTGAAAAACAAATACGGGGTATGCATGGATATCGGCTGTCTTGTCCTTTTTCATGCATATTAGACTTGTATTAGACCGTATCATGGGTGTATCAGGGCATATCGAGGGCGTATCGGGGGTGTATCGGGGCGTATCAATAGTGTATTGACGAAAAAGATATAACCAAAAGCTGAAAAAATTAAAGGGGGAAAAGCAAGATTCTTTCCCTGAAATAAGCCTTCTTTCACCCTCAAATGACTCTAAAACTCCAAACATCATTCCTAGAGTGATAGATTTGCAAAGGATAGACATGGGCATGTGGTTAATAAGGAAGCAAGATGTAAGCACAACATCACTCCAAAAGTGTTTGGGAACATTCATATGATGTAAGAGGGACCGAGCAGTTTCCAAAAGGTGATGGTTCTTTCTCTCAGCCACCCCATTTTGTTGAGGGGTGTAGGTACATGAGCTTTGATAGATAATTCTATGTTGTTCCAAATATTCTAGAAAGGTGCATAAAAATACTCATGGCCAATATCAGAATGAAGAACTTTAATGTGTACACCAAACTGATTGCAAATCTCAGCATAAAATTTTTGGAAGATAGAAAACAATTCACTCCTTTTTTTCACAAGGTAAAGCTATGTCATCCTTGAATAGTCATCATCAATAAAAATTACAAAGTACTTTTAACCATTATAAGACACTATTCTATTTGGACCCCAAATGTCCGAATGGACTAAAGAAAAAGACTCGACATATGACTATCAACTCTAGGACTAAAGGGAACACGATGATGTTTTCCAAATTGACACGAGTCACAATTCAAAGTAAAAAGACGACTCAACGATGGAACAAGTAATTGAAGAGCTCTAAGAGACGGATGACCAAGTCTGTAGTGCCACTAAAGAGGAGAAAGAGATGTCTAAAGGGATGTTATCGAACCACCTCCATCAAGGTAATATAGTCTACCAGCTTCATTCCCTCCACCAATCTTCACCTCCATCTTGAGATCCTAAAACACACAAGAAGAAGAGTAAAAAGTGATAGAGAAATTAAGAGACTTAGTCAATTTACTAACATACATTGAGTTAAAGGGAAACTTGGGGACATATAAAACTAAGGATAGGGATAATGAATTTGTGTCAACATTATCAATACCACATATGGAAGATGTAGAACCATTGGCAAGAGTAACAGATTGTGATGTAGAGGATAGAGAAAGGGATGAAAACACACCTTGAGTCCTAATCATATGATTGGAGGCTCCAAAATCTATAATCCAATGGGAGGGTTTGGATGCCAAACAAACCATACCTGAGTGTGCAAGGTTAGCCATGTTCTGCTATGTACCCTGAATGAACCGCTTATACTCATCCCGTGGAACACTCAACATCTCCTTTTTGGAGGCATCTGTAAACGTAGAGGGTATCTAATCAGTTTGCTGAGATTCCTATCTCGAACCACCACCAGTTATGGCTAAATGATTTGCCCAGGTCGAACCTCCTCTGACCATTACTACGTCCTCTACCACGGTCTCCCCATAAGTCTCGACCTCCAACATGGCCATCACCACGATTGTACATGCCACCACCACCATGACCATACATGGGTCCACCACCACTACCACAGCCAGATTGACCTTCTCGAGTTCCTCTACCTCCATGACCTCCCCCTCTCATTAATGCAAATGCAGACCTATTTGATATAGTGGAGTTCTCCGTGGATCCAATCGAGCTCCTCCGGAGACGAGCAAATACATGTTCAAGAGAGGGAAGAGCAGATCCACCTATTACCTGTGCCCTTACTAGTTCATATTCAGACTTCAACCCTACTGATGGAGGATGATTTGACCCGACCCCCTGAAAAGGTGACACATGGATGTGACTCAACACAAAGCAATAGCTCAGCATAACAACCTAGCTGCGACTAAGTAACGAGCTTGCAGGGCAGCTAGCTACATTACAGTTCGCCACAGGATGAGCTCGCTACGGCGCGAGCTCAAAGACCATCGATGTACTGAGGGAATACTCCAAGGCAATTCTATCCCAGCTCGCGAGCTAGGATAACCAGTTTGCGAGCTAGGATAAGAAGCTCGCGAGCTAGGGTAACCACCTCGCTCCAGTACATAGGCAGGAGAACTGTCCCAAAGGTGACCTCAGGCGGAATCACCTCGGAGTGCCTCTAGGAATTCGCTATGAGACAGCTCGTAATGAGATAGCTCGCTACCAAGCGATGCGGCATTTTCAGGAAGCTTCTATTTGACAAGACCGTACCCGTCAGACTGCACCACACCCCCTGACTGACGGCGCAGTCCCTGTTAGCCTGGCAGACTACACCCACGTCTCTCGATAGGTGGTGGCGTGTCTGTCCTTTCTGGGACGTGTCACTCACCCGATTGAATAGTACTCTGCAACGGTTACCTGTGCAGCCCTAGCCAGTAACGGCTACGACAGAGGTCCAGTGGCAATTACACCCAACTTGACAAGAATGCCCATGTTTAAGAGCCCCAGGGTCGAAGGGGAGAGGTATCTTGAGTTGATCTTGAACTTTCACTGAGCTAGCGCTACCTGCACTCTTAGCTTTCTTTGCACTCCTTACTTCTCTCTCAAGCGTTCTAACTTAAGCATCGAAGTATTCCCACCGGGCAAGTACCCCGGGAATCCTTCACCTTCTTTTCCTTCTCAGGTACCGTCCGTCTCCAGCTAGGAGTGCCCAGATTGCGCATCATCATTTGGCGCTGTCTATGGGAACGCTTCGAAAAGCCTTCTTCTAATTTCTGCAATTTTCCTCTAAAAACTTAGCATTCATGGCGTCCTCCAGCAATGACGGACGTGGTGCCAACCAGAATGCTTCTGGGGAGCAACCCCAGCTCCCCACAGTCTGTATTGGACAGTTCACCGTCCCCCTCTCTGTGGACGGGATTCCTAGTTTGAATGTGCCTCTCACGGTGACACCCGTGAACGCTCCACTCCCTTCCACGGTTGGAGCAACCTTCGTTGAACCTTCTGTTGTTTCGCCAGTAACCAACCAAAATCAATTGGAAGACCTAGTACAGTGCATGCGAGCCATGCAAGCTCAAATGCAGCAGTTCCAGCAGTTCCAATTCTACCAGCAACAAGTGTTGCATCAAGTTTCTCAGTACCAGTACGAACAACAGTTCCCTTCCTTGCCTCTAGTCTAGCAGTCGCTTCCCCCTCGGCACCCAGTCACGAAGCAGACCAAGCCCTCCCATCAGAGTTGACGTCCTCGCCAGGGGGAAACCTCTCGAGCCCAGAATCCTTCCAAAAGCCAAGCCTCATTCCATGGTAGGAAGGAGAGGCCAGCCACCCCCGCCTCGCAGCCTGCAGGCAGGTCGGGGGCCTCCCAGCCAGGCAAGACTGCAGTGCCTCAACACTCTCAGTTCGAGCTCCCACTTGCAGAAAACCAGTTTGAGGTCCTAGCCACTGACTACAGGCAGGGCCCTTCGGTTCAGAGCCATCATCAGCGGTCCGAGCCCATCGAGCTTGACAATACTGAGGTGAGCAGCACCAATGCGGAGCCCGCCAGAAAGCAAAGGAGGCGTCGTCGAACTCGCCGAACTGCCATCGGCAACCTACCCAAGCTCAAGGGCAAGGAGGAGGCAAGCTCAGACGAGGTAAAAGCTACTTCACTCCTCTTAGTTCCATCCCCCCTATCTCCCGAACTCCTGGCTATCCCCATGCCCAAGGATTTCAAGCTACCTCCCTTGGACAAGTATGGCGGGTCGTTCGACCCAAATGACCATGTTGATGCATTCCAGTCCCAGATGCACCTGGCGAGGGCCAGCGAATCTTGCATGTGTGTGGCTTTCTCCACCACCTTCAAAGGGGTGGACCGCACGTGGTACCGGAATCTTGCACCCGGATCAATAAAAAGTTGGGTTAAATTCGCGCAAGCCTTTACTTCTCACTTCGTCACCAGCAAGCGGTGCCCGCGAACTGAAGAGAACCTCCTTGGCATAGTCCAGAAGGAAGGAGACTCCATCTGGAGTTATATCAAGCGGTTAAACGATGCTTGCCTGCAGATTCCACGCTTGGACCCCGAAGTGCGACTTGTAGCAGCCAAGAGGGGCGTGACACACAAGGAGTTCAAGTGGCACATGGTTGTTAACCAGCCCGCAACTATAGCCGAGTTCCTTAAGCTTGCGGACAGGTTTATAGGGACGAAGGAGGAGATCAACCAGAAAGGTGAAGGCGTGCCCGAGAAGAGAAAGAGGGAAGATGAACCCTCAAACCAAGGGGACAGCCGGAAGAAGAAAGACTTAACTCGGGGGGCAAAGCCGAGTTAGCCATTCCGAGCTTCTATAGCAGATCAGACTGACTACACTCCCCTGAACGCAAAGCGGGCCGAGATCCTGATGGCAATCTAGGATGCCTCATATGTGAAGTGGCCACCCTGTCTGAGAGGAAACCCCAATGAAAGGAATAAAAATTTATATTGTAGCTTTCATAAAGACCACGGTCATAGTACCGAGAACTGTAAAAACCTCTGCAACGAGATAGAGGAGCTCATTCGTCGCGGATACTTGAGAAACTTTGTTCAAAATAAAAATAATAGTAGTAAGGCAGGTCGGCAAGAGAGTAAAGATGCTCCTGAGTCCAACAACAGGCCATCAGAGTAGTCGCAGAAGTAGCCCCTGGAAGAGAGACCAGTTCGGGGGACCACCCATGTAATAGTCGGAGGTTCGACCGTAGCGGGCTGCACCTCAACGGCAGCTCGGACATCATCTCATGAGGCCTCCAGGAAATAACAGAATCCCTCGAAGGGGTCAAGGAGAGAAGACCCGATTTCCTTCACGGAAGATGATGCGCGCGGGGTCCACTACCCTCATGATGATGCGCTCGTTATAAAGATGAAGATCAATGACTTTGAAGTCAGGCGCATCCTCATCGACTCGGGCAGCTCAGCGGACATCCTGTTCAAGGACGCGTTCGACAAGCTCTAGCTACGAGAGACCGACCTGAAGCCCGCAAATACCCCCTTTGGTAGGCTTCGGTGGAGAGGAAGTCAGGCCCTTGGGAAGAATTACGGTACCTATCGAGGTCGGCACCTGGCTGAGCATAGTAAGGCTCAACCACGATTTCCTAGTGGTCGCGACTCCTTCCCCATACAATGCCATAGTAGGTTGGCCGATCACTCATGCCTTACGAGCAGTGGTCTCCACTTATTATTTGGCAATGAAGTTCCCTATAGACTACGGGGTCGGAGTAGCACAAGGTGATCAGCTTGAGTCCCACAAGTGCTATGTCGCCAACCTCAAAGGGAAAACCAAGATGGCCGACGACCTCAAGCTGGAGCGACCTACAGAGCAGGGCAAAGAGCGAGCTATGTCCATAGAAGAAACAATCGCCATTCCAACTTTGATAGAGAACCCAACTCGAACACTTCAGATCGGTGCCTCAGTACAGGAGCCCCTGCGATCTCAACTAGTAAGTTTCCTACTTCAAAATTTAGATGTTTTTGCATGGTCCGCGACAGAAATGCCCGGCATTGACCCTAGCATCATAACTCACAAACTTAACACTGATCCTGTAGTTAGGCCCGTTAGACAGAAGAAACGCAACTTAGCCCCAGAATGCTGGAGAGCGGTTAATGAAGAGGTTGGGAAGCTCCTCGCGGCCAACTTTATAAGAGAAGTCCATTACCCAAGCTGGGTGGCCAACCCCATTCTGATAAAAAAGGCTAACGGTAAATGGCGCATGTGCGTCGATTATACCGACCCGAACCGAGCTTGCCCAAAGGACTGCTTCTCACTCCCCAGGATCGACCGTCTGTTGGACGCGACCTCAGGGCATTAGTTGCTATGTTTTCTACACGCCTATTCGGGCTACAACCAGATTAGGATGGACCCAGCAGATGAAGAAAAGACTACCTTCGTAACCGAGCTTGGCCTGTACTGCTACAAGGTCATGCCCTTTGGGCTAAAGAATGCTGGGGCAACCTTTCAAAGACTTGTAAATAAATTGTTCGAGCCATTGATTGGCCAAAAAATAGAATGCTATGTAGACGACATGGTCGTCAACACCCAGTTTTCACATGATTTAATACAAGACTTGCATTCAGTTTTTGAAATTCTACGTAGATATAACATGAAATTGAACCCGAATAAGTGTGTGTTCGGTGTCACCTCAGGTAAATTCCTAGGGTACATCGTTAACCGGCATGGATTGAGGCCAACCCGGAAAAGATTAAGGCCATCCTAGACATGAGACCACCCCAAAAAATGAAGGAAGTTCAGAGGCTGAATGGTCGAATGGCTACTCTGAGCCGCTTTATGTCCAAGTCGGCAGACCGCTGCCTGCCTTTCTTTAAGGCAATTAAAAGCAAAGGTTTCGAGTGGATCGAAGAGTGCCAGCTCGCGTTTGTCGAGCTCAAAAGGTACCTCGCTAGCGTACCGGTCCTAACCCAGCCCGAGGAGGGCGAAGTTTTAGAGTTGTACCTCTCGGCGAGTGACAAAGTAGTCAGCTCGGTACTGATTAAAGAAGTAGATTGGGTCCAGCGACCTATCTACTATGTTAGTAAAGTGTTGCAGGGAGCAGAGACGAGATATCCAAAGATAGAAAAGCTGGCCTACGCACTAGTTATCACAGCTCAGAAGCTTCCTCCGTACTTCCAAGCTCATACCGTCATCGTCCTTACCAACAAGCCTCTGAGGCAAGTTCTGCTCAAACCCGAGGTATCCTGTAGGCTGACGAAGTGGTCCGCTGAGCTCAGCGAGTACGACCTCCGATACAAGCCGCGAACTACTATCGAGGCCCAAGCCTTAGCAGATTTTGTCGTGGAATGCACTTTCAGCTCCGAAGTCCCCAAGTCAGTCATGCACGAGGCCCCAGCTCGGGTGAGCCCAGAGCTCTCAGGCCAGTTGAGTTCAAGCACCGTGAGGTAGCAACCAGTGAGGCATCTCTCCCAATTAGGCCAAGCGCGAACTGGGATGAGGACCCCTGGATCCTTTACGTGGATGGCTCCTCGAACCAGCAAGGCAGCGGAGTCGAAATCGTTCTGTATGGCCCAAGCGGCACAAAACTAGAGTATGCACTATGCTTCAAGTTCGCGACATCCAACAATGAAGCGGAGTACGAAGCGTTAATAGCCGGGCTAGCTCTAGCCAAAGAAGTGAAAGCCAAGCATATCGTCATCTGCAGCAATTCCCAACTCGTGGTCAATCAAGTCACAGGCGAATATGAAGCTCGCGAACCAACTATGGTTGCCTACTTGGCCAAGGTAAGAGAGGCTCCACTCGACTTCTAGTCACACTTCATCAAGCAAATCCCGAGATCGGAGAATGCCGAGGCCGATGCCCTGTCCCGGTTAGCCAGCACCAGTGATAACACCATGAGAACCGTGTACATAGAGAACCTACCTCGGCCTAGCATTCTCGGGGGGCATAGGAGGTTGCTCCTGTCGTTCAAGCAGAGCCGAGCTAGATTGATCCGCTCGCAAGCTTCCTGCAACACGGGACCCTCCCTACGGACCGTAATGCCACCAGAAGGGTAGACGAACGGATGTACCAAAGCTCTTACACGCTCCCCTACCTGCGCTGCTTGCAACCTTCCGAAGCCGAGCTCGCGCTCTACAACACTCATGAGGGCCTGTGCGGTGGACACTTGGGAGGCAAGGCCCTCGCCCAAAAAGCACTACAACAGGGATACTACTAGCCAACAATGAAAGCAGATGCGATCAAGCTCGTCAGAAAGTGTGACAGGTGCCAGAAGCCTGCCAACATCCACCATCAACCTGCCGCCGACCTCAAGTATCTCACCAGCCCGTGGTCTTTCACACAATGGGGAATCAACATACTCGGACCATTTCCACCAGCGACAGGCCAGAGGAGGTTCCTAGTGGTAGCAGTTGATTATTTCACTAAGTAAGTAGAAGTCGAACCTCTCATAACCATTACAGCTCAGAACGTGCAAAACTTCTTTTGGAAAAATATAGTGGGCTGCTTCGGGTTACCTCGAGTACTAATTTCCGATAACGGTAAGCAGTTCGAGGACATTAAATTCCAGAACTGGTGCCAAGACATGGGAATTTGACAGAACTTTACTTCAGTCGTACACCCTCAAGCAAACGGTCAAGCGGAAGTCATAAACAGGGCTATCCTCCGCGGACTGAAGGCATGGCTAGACCGAGCTAAAGGACTATGGGCAGACGAGCTACCCAATGTCCTGTGGGCTTATCGGACCACAGTGAAGACTGCCACAAGCGAAACCCCCTTCACCTCACCTATGGCACCGAAGCAGTCATCCCAACTGAGATCGGGGTTCCTTCACTACGACTGGAAGCATATGATGATAAGGCAAATGAAGATGAGCTACGTACCAACCTCGACCTACTTGATGAAGTAAGGGACCTCGCATATATCAGGACCGCAGCCTACCAGTAGAGAGTAGCTCGGTACTATAACGCCAGGGTCAAGAAGCGGAACCTCCGCCCCAGCAACCTGGTACTTCGTAAAATTATGGTACCTGAGCCCAGTGTTGGTAAGCTTGGGCCGAACTGGGAAGGACCCTACCGAGTGAAGTGAGTGCTCGAGGAAGGAACGTACAAGCTTGAGACCCTAGAAGGGAAACAAGTACCTCAGGCATGGAATATTGTCAATTTGAGGCAATACTACCTATAAACAACTGAGTAGACCATGAGTCACTCCCAAAGCCTAAGGGCTAAAACGCCGAGCTAACAAGGACCTTGGCACAATAAGACCCAGTCGCCTCTACGGCATGGGCAAACTCGCAGAGTGAACTATAAGTTACTCCCCTAGAGCCTAAGGGCTAGAACGCCAAGCTAACAAGGACCTCGACAACGAATAAAACTCAGTCGCCTCATTAGCACGAGCTAAGTATTAGTACTGAAGACACGAGCAGTTCAGGTGTTAACCCAGGAGTATGCAGGTCGGGCGTATGCTGACTAACTACCTCGGGGTACATCATAAAATCTACCCAAGTGCTGGAAAACAGTTCGGGGTAACAAAGTCTGAGAAACCCCACCTCGCGTATCTAGCTCTAACAGCTTAATGATAAAGTCACTCTGACAAAAAGTAAAGGGCACGCCATACTTAGCAGGAAAAACAAAATATTTCATTGATAATTCAAAAAAAAAGGGAAAACTGGGCCTAACCGCCCAAGGAAGTTCATCAAAAGAAACATTTAAAACCGGGTTCAAATACCCAGGAACAGCTAGAAGTCATTCAAGGAAAGAAAAAAGAGCAACCAGCTTCAAGGGTCTGCCGCCTCCACATCCTCGCCATCCTCTGGAGAGTCAGGCTCCTCCTCCTCCGCCAACTCTGCCGCATCTGGATCTAGACCCTTCATTGTTATGCCCTCTAGGTTGAGCCCGGAGAATTTCTTCTGAACTAGCCAGCGGCAAAGTTTAAACCCAGAGCGGTAGGAGCTCGAGCCGTACTCTACCTGGAGGTCGTGGTACTCCTGAGAGTCCTTGAAGTCCCACACCACCTTAGCTCGCTCAGCCTCCACCCCGGCGTCAAAGTTTCGAGTCCGATCCTAATGCGTGGACTCCAAGTCTCGGACTTGCTGGCGAAGAAGCTCCCTATCCCCTGCCATCCTCGATGACTCCTCCCGGTAGCAGGCGCTCTCCTCAGATAGCCGGGCGATCTGTGCCTCCTAGTCCCAAACGAGTTGTTCTTGGGCCTCGCTCCCCTATCGATCCTGAAGGATTTCACCTTAGGCCCAGTTGAGCTCGCCTTGAAGCTACTGCACAGTGGACCTCTGAGCGAGAGCATCGCTGGAGTGAATGTTGGTCTGGAGGGACATGGCGTGGATGGCGAAGTTCACCTGCCAACAGAAGACCGAGGTCCAAAAAGTGAAAAGAGGAAAAAAGAAGAGAAAAGAAAGAAAAAGAAAAAAAAAGCCACTTACCACCATGTAGTGAGCGGGAGGCTAGCTTGGCGAGCTGTCTGGGGTCCATTCCCTCCCACCTGGTGACCTCCTCCTGGGAGATTGCCCTTCGACTCCTTCACGAAGCCACGATGAAGTCAGTAACACTCTCCTCATCCCCGGTAGGGAACTGCAGGAAGGCGAAGCGGTGGGACTGCTTGGACGAAGGGAACTGCCCTTGCGTCAGGACCTCGTGTTCTTCCACAGCTACCCCCTCAAACGAGGCCGGTGGGACCTCAGGTGGAGGAGGAAAGAAGGCTGGATCAGCAGCCTCGAATTCAACGCTCCCGGAAGTGGAAGCTCGGTCAGGGCATGACCTCTTCGCCCTACGCTTCTGGTTGCTGGGCAGAAGGCGGCACGCGTCTACACCAGACATGATGGCTACCGACAAACCACAAGGCATTAGTCTAGTAAAAAAAACAACAAAAATTCTATAAGGCTCTACGCAACCTAAAAGGCAACCTACCAGGGCTTAGGTCGGCCTGCGCGAGCTTGCTCTCGGTCAAGTACTCCGAGTAATGGAAGCCAACTGCTGCCCAGGATTGCAGCGTTTCCCGAACTTTGGGATCCAATTCAACACCCTGATCCTGAACGGCACCCCTCCAATGAGTTGGGAAGGGCCACCCTTCGGGGTTGCGAACCACAAAATAGTCCCGCTTCTAGGCCGGGATCCTGTTCGGCAGCTCATGCAAGAGCTTGAAGCCGGGATGGGGAGAGAAATAATAGGAACGCCTTTCTGGAGGCACTCCGGGAGAAGCAATTTTTATACAAAGAATGGAAGAAAAGATGTTAAGGTTAAGGGGGAGACAATACTCATAACATAAAGAAATAGTCCCAACTACATTGCGGATCGAGTTGGGATGAAGCTGGTCGATAGTGACATTGAAGCAATTCAAAACCTCCACTATCAGAGGATGAAGAGGAAGGTGAAGGCCAGCGACGAGTTGTTCTTGGAAGATCATGATCTCGTCAGGACCGTGCTCCCAAGGATAGTCACCAGAAGGGAGACTATATATGAGGTCTCTAGGAAGGTCAAATTGGAAAACCAAGGTCCTAAGCCTCTCCATCGACATTGTGGAGGGACCGAAGCTGTCAGGCTCCCTACCCCGAGAGGTGGAAGTCGTTTCATCGGAGGCCTCCCTAGCCTCCGGAACTTGCCCCCAAGTTCACCCTGAACTCTTAGGGGCGTCTCCTTGATTGCCGCCCCGGGGAAAGGTGTTGTACGGGTACCCAGACATACTGACGAAGTGATGGACTCACCAGGGAAAGCTGAGCTGGAAAGACGGTGAGAACGGAAGAAGAGCTCGAGCAGCTAGACGAAGATGCGACCTCAGGATCGAAAGCAAAGCAAGTTAGCGTAAAGTAAATGAGGCCTGGGGCCCTCCTACTTATAGCCACTGTGCCCTCCAATCGACGACTCAGATTAAGACGGATCTGACGGTTCACAATCAAGCTGACCGCACATCTTCTGAAACCGAAATGTGACTGGCTGCATGTCTCCCTTGATTAAGGTAATGCCAGCTGCACAAGTTCCAGAATTAAGAGTCATCTTGGCACATTTTTCAGCATTCGAAAAGTCCAAAAATCTCTTGATGACCGCTTGTGTATTTAATGCGATCAGTCAATCAAGTTTGAATTTCGGGTCAAATCCATCCGTCACACTCCATGAACTCCTCGCGCTAGAGTAGAATCCTTAGCTCAAGGACTAGGGGCAATTGATGGAGGACGATTTGACCCGACCCCCTGAAAAGGTGACATGTGGACGTAACTCAACGCAAAGCAACAGCTCAGCATAACAACCTAGCTGCGACTAAGTAATGAGCTCGCAGGGCAGCTAGCTACATTACAATTCGCCACAGGATGAGCTCGCTACGGCGCGAGCTTGAAGACCCCCGATGTATTGAGGGAATACTCCAAGGCAAGTCTATCCCAGCTTGCGAGCTTGGATAACCAGTTCGCGAGCTAGGATAACTAGCTCGCAAGCTAGAGTAACCAGCTCGCTCTAGTACTTAGGCAGGAGAACTATCCCAAAGGCGACCTTGGGCGGAATCACCTCCGAGTGCCTCTAGAAGTTCGCTACGATGCAGCTCGTAACGGGATATCTCGCTACAAGGCAGCTCGCTACCAAGCGATGCAATGTTTTTAGGAAGCTTCTATCTGACAAGACCGTACCCGTCAGACTGCACCATGCCCCCTAACTAACAGCGTAGTCCCTGTTAGCCTAGCAGACTGCATCCACGTCTCTCGACAGGTGGTGGCGTGTCTGTCCTTTTCGGGATGTGTCACTCACCCAATTGAATAGTACACTGCAACGGTTACTGTGCAGCCCTGGCCAGTAACGGCTACGACAGAGGTCCAGTGGCGGTTACACCCAACTTGACAAGAACGCCCATGTTTAAGAGCCCTAGTGTCGAAGGGGAGAGGTATCTTGAGTTGATCTTGAACTTTCACTGAGCTAGCGCTACCTGCACTCTTAGCTTTCTTTGCACTCCTTACTTCTCTCTCAAGCGTTCTAACTTAAGCACCAGAGATTTTGAAGGGATGAGACATCCATCGTATGGACGCCCAGATCTTGCGGAATAAGGGGTGAATTTCAAAAATTTTTCTCTCCCTTCAACTGGGAATCGCATTCCCTATTTAGAAAAACATATTTTTCAAGGATCAATCTTGAACCATGAACCAAACCAGATCTAAACCAAAAGGAGTAGGAGGGTGGATGTACCTGATACGGAGAAATAGTATCTCCCAATGGAGGTGTTCACGCCCAAGGAAGGATCCAAAATCTGCTCCCACTGAAGATGGCGCAGTGCAGGATGGAGCAGAATCAGCAATGTTCTTCCAAAAGAACTTGACCCTTCGCAAGAATCAATTGGATGGGTTATGAGTACAGCTCCAATCAATCTTTTCCAAAAAGATTTGAATCAAGATCAGATCTTGATTTCTCCCAAGAACTGGAGATCGAACTGAAGGCAATGGCGGCGACAGTGAGGAGGCGGCAAGAGAGTATTCGCAGGGTGCAGAATTCTCTCTTCTTGTGATTTCAGCACTCTAGAGGACCTGAATCTGTATGTGTCTTTCTTTAGGCTACCGCCCCTTTTTTTTTTTGTTAATCCTAAAGGATCAGCTCCTAATCTCATTAAGAGCTGCTCATCCAAATCATATTTGAATCAGCCTTCTCTTCAGGTGATAAGGATAAACCCTTATCTTATCTGTAGATCGGATCAGCTTTCTCCTAATCTCATTAGGAGGTTTCTAAATCTGAATCACATTTAGATCTGTACTCTCTGAGTGGATAGGATCAAGACCCTATCCTATCTGCTAATCTATCTCAGAATTCGCCCCATAAATAACTAATTAAATCGCCCAGTTCGAAATGGGCTTTAGGCTCATTAAGCTTATGTACTCACTTAACCTTCCTAACTGCTACCCAGTTGGGCTTCCTTGTATGGCATGGGACCCAAACATTGATCTACACATCAGCCACATGGGTTCAGCCCAGCCTTTGTTACAAGGCCTGGCCGAATACACTGTTATGGATAGTGCACCCCCTGAAACCCATCAAATGGGCTCTATGGGCCCAACACTTACCCTAAGTGGTTCCTGGGCCAAGCCACCTTATAACACCTAGGGACTGTGGGCAGATGCAAGATTAGCCCATCAGGTATTATCCTCAATGGTCTTACACATAACCTCTCAGCCCATAATGATCATACACTGCCCGACAAGAGAGGACCTCTCCCTCGGCTGCAAGGAACAGTATTGCACTCTCTGCTTATATGGATCCCGGGAATTAAAACCTTCTTGCAAACATTTTAGAAACCATAATATATATACTTTTATATCTCATATAAAATATATTTTGCAAAACAAATCTCAACGATTGAAATCGGCTGCCGGCAGTCTTGGTTTCCATCAGTGAGAGTGCATCCCCGATCATTACCTTTGTCCGACAAAGGGGCTGATCCTGTCACTATGATCACCCACTCAGATGAATTCTCAGACTGTCCCAACATACCCAGGTTTTGACCCCCGCTAAGGATCTCACTGATTGGTACATCAAAGATAGCCCAATCCGACACCTAGTGCAGTATCATAATCGAGTCTAGGGGCCGGGTGTAACTTTCCAGTTTTGCCCATCAATCTCCAAGGTCCAGGGCAATACTGGAAATCTGGTCCAATTCAAAGATTCAATTAATCCTACATTGTATGTGCCTAGTGTCTCACCCTGGCAGCTGAGACAGGCCACCCCAACCGACTTGGTGGCACCACAGTGTCAGCCTTGTGAGGATAGGCACATATTTTTGTTGATTGAAATAAACTCATAAAGTACTTCATTCAAGAAAAAGAATGAAACATGTCCTTCAAAAACTTGAGTTTCAATAATGATAATATATAGTTTAAAACTTATATTATTTTTATTGATTAAATTGAGTAATTTAGCATGTAGATTATCATAATATATTATTATATGGTTGAAAATTTGTCATTATAATTTAATTTTGTAAATATTACCTTTTACATTATTTATTATACACATACAAATATTAAAATGAAAACAAATGATCAAATAACTAAAGTAACTTGGTGGTCAAGTGAGACCATGGCTTTTATAACCATGAGTGCTTGGGCTTAAAACTTCACACCCTTAAAATATATTTTTGGGTTTATTTCAAAACAAGTTCAGTTCCAATGCCAGTTCATTAGGTCAGTTCGGGTAGGGTAAGCCTCTAGACCCTGGAAGGTTAGTTCCAAGACCCTACCTTGTAATAGATCGGGTAAGGTCAGTTCAAGGCCAATTCAAGGTCAGTTCCATTTGGTTCCGGATAAAACCTACCCATTTTCTCACCCCTACTCATGACCCCTGCATCATTCATAAAGATCTCAATTGCAACAACATCTTCATCAACTAGAACATCTAGCAAGTGATGATAGGGGATCTCGGTTTGGTGACGATAGTGGAAAGGAGTCATGCAACGCAGTCGGTGGAAAGGAGTACATGGAAGCCTGCCTTCAACTTGGGCTATACAGGCGCTGCTACCATCTCTCCCCTCTCTCTCTCTAGGTTAGGTTTCCTGCTTTCTCTGGTTTTTTTCAATCACCATTGCAATTCTTAGCAGCAGCGACCAACCCAACATCCCCTTACCCGACCACTCTTTATCATTTCCTTCTCTCCCTTTCAGTTTCTCTCATTTGATCCTCCCCAGTTCTATCCATCTCTAATGTCCCTCTCATCTTAATCTCCCAAGCACCCACATAACCTTGTTCATTATCATCCTTAACGTGTGGTCTTCATTTAACCTGTGAAGAAAACTGGGAACCAGAAGCTTTCATCAATTTTAGGTAGATCACTTGAAATTGTCATTCCTGTTTGTCGATTTCATTATGGGGATATTGGTGGACAGATTGGGCTCTCAAATCAACCCTGTCATTCTTCAACCCAAAACTGTAATATGAACAACTTTAAAGCATATAAACATTAAACAAAATAAAAAAAAAAAAAAAATGATCTAGATAGCCTAACGCCGATGATAAAGCAAGATATTGAAGAAATTGAGGAAAAGCTATAGAGCAAGGTGGCTTCGTACACTAAAAAATAAAAAAGAAATGAAGCTGAAATTGAAGAATAGATACAAAGCAAGATATGCCGGAATCCAGGTTTTACAGTTATTGATCTTGCTTGCAAGATGGCTTTGTACAGTAAAAATCCAGGTTTTACAAAACAATGGATTGATGGGGAAATCCAATAGTGCCATGGAGAAGATCAATACAGAATGGAAGACTTTTATAACTGAGGTGGAGTCTCAACATACACACTCCCTCCTCTTTCTCGACCTGTAATCTCTTTCTCTTTCTCCCCCTTTTTCCTATTTTATTTTGAAAATTTGAAGGAAAATAAAGGTAAATAGTCCTTTTCGTCTTTCCATTAACGGATATTAATGGCAAGGAGGTTTTAGACAATTGTCAGAAAACTTAGGGGTACTCTAAGGCAATATGTAAACAATAAGGGTAGAGTTAGTCAATTAGCTAAACCATAAGGGTAGTTTAAGAAATTTGCGCACAATGAAATCCTCAATTACTGTGACATACATATCTTTGTTTAATGTGGTGAATATTTAATACCATAGAAAAATTTTAATTTTTATATAAGTTTTTGTGTGTTTACATGTAATGTAATTAATTATGTGTATGAATATATAATTATAAAAAAGAATAATGATTTGGAGAAACAATTATCAGCCCTATAAAAGACAACTCTCTTGTTAGATCAAGTCTTTCTTCAACATCGACTTTGTCATGACTTAGAAGAGTGGTTGAGTAAAGAGGAGTCTTATTGGATGCAACGGACTAGAGTGAATTGGGAAAAAGATGGAGACCGCAATACAAAATATTTTCATGTCTTAGCCTCAAATCATCAAAGGAGAATGGTCTGATCCATAGATCCCTTTGCTTTATGCTGTTTGGTAGGTGCTCGTTGAAGCTTTATGCTTCAAGGGAAAAAGGAGAATATTTTTGCAGATGAACCATCAAAGGAGAAAGGTGCTCTTAAAGCAAGGGGAAAAAGGAGAATGGACCACTTAAATCATTTATATATATATATATATATATATATATATATATATAAGGGGAAAAAGGAGAATGGACCACTTAAATCATTTATATATATATATATATATATATTTGCAGATGATATGCTACTGTTTGGTAGGTGCTCTTTGAAGGACATCGATTGTCTGAAGAAGCAATTAGACATTTTCTGTCAATGGTTAGGACAACTCATAAATTTTCATAAATCGGCAATCTACTTGGGTTCTAAGTGGAATTATTATGAAACAAATCTGGTATACCCAAAATGCTGATTTGTTTGATGGTCTACAATTTGATCCTGCTGTTGTTATACGTAAGACTCATGCTGAAATTGATTGGTGCTTAAGCCTTTCATGTCCCATGCCATTTGCAACTTCAACACTTTTGGATCCCATGCTGAAATTGATTGGTGCTTTTATTTTTTTAAAGTGAACATTGATACTGCCCACTTTAAACTTGGTGTAGGTTCGGTTGGACTAGTCATTTTATGGTACATTTATTTTTGCAAGAGTCTTGCTTGTTAAGTGTGAAAATTCCACCATGGCTGAAACTTTGGCTCTTTAATTATCATGGTCTACCTTTAGTCCAAGAGCTTCAATTATCAAACGTTATTATTGAAGGTGATGCTTATAGTATTTTTCAAACTCATGTTAGTGGATGATCTCCATCCACTATGGCAATTTTCTTTATTTTTTGCATTATTTATTTTATTTTTATTGTATGGTTTATATATTACAAGCCCAAATGGTTGAATTATATCTTGACCTGAAGGATCAAGACGGTTGAATAACCAAAGTGGATCTAATCCTTGACTTACAGAAGGGCACGTTCTTTGCACATGTTTCTTATGTAAAAAGTATAGTAACAAAGATGGTAAGGAATTGAAATTATTACTTTTACCAAAAAAAAATGAAATTATTATTTGTAATTTTTCCATCATTTATTTGTGCAAATGAACTCTCTTATTGGTTATCTTTAGTGTTTTCTTCCATGAGTTGCAGTTAAAAGGCACATAAAATTAAAACTGACAATTCAATAGACTTATGGAATTTCATTATCAAAATAATATCCATTCATAATAAATGAAAAAATAATAAAATATCATAGTAAAGTTGTAAATACATTAATTTACAATTGATCTTTTAGAACATGTTTCTCAGGATTATAAACAAAATAATAGAAGAAGATAACATTGACCTTTAAGAACCTACATTATAATAAGAATAATGAAATTTTCTAGAGCTTAGACCTTCCATATTGTTTTATTCTTGATTAATGATCTTTCAAGCCTACCTCTGGGGAAATGGGTTTATTTAATTAAAGCAATGAATCCTATACCACCTGCTTCCATTATTCATTTTATCAAAGTCAAGAGCTGCCAAATTTTGTTTTACAATAAAGCCATCCTTCATACAATAGCAGAATAAAAAGTAGTCACAAATAACTGTGAAAACAGAAATTAAAAAATCACAACATTTGTAATTATAAGAACATTAAATTGATGAAACTTTATAATTCAACAGGGTTCAATATTTGAATTCTAAAAAGGAACAATCAAGTCTGGGTGTTGATAAAAGAAAGATCTAGCCTGGGCTTCCATTTATAAGGAATTGAAGTTTCAAATAAGAATTTATCATTTTTATATTTTTATATTTTTAAGAATGAAATTCTAGATTAATATTAATATACATCTCTTAACCCTTAGGCTGCATTTGGAAATGATGCAAATAAGTGTGAATGCAAATATGTAGAGTGTAAAATGGTCCATATAAATTTCAAAGTTGAGTTAGTTTTGTATTGATATATTTACCTTCTTGCCAAACAGAATTTTAGTTGCAATGGATGCAAACACGAATTCCAATAAAGCATGTCTTTTTTTATCAAAAGCCCACTTGAATGCAAATTTACTTCTTTTTTATTGATGCATTTTTATATCTTATTGTCAATGTAAATATGCATTGGAAAATGTGTTTTCTGTCATTTGTCAATGCATAAATGAAATACTACCAAACACAGGCAAAAGTGAACCAAAGTACAAATTTACCCTAAATCGGGATTTACACTCCATTTGCATCGTTTCCAAATGCAGCCTTAGGGGAAGAGCAAATTGTGGGGCATATGTTTCACAGAAAGTCACAAAAAACCAACATAACTGTGATGGTTTTTCACTTCTAGCATTAGCAATGTGTAACAGAATGTAACCGTAACTCAATTCACACAACATTAAAGCAATGGTTCAACAAACCAGAAAATCGTGAGAAAAAATTAAAATTCTAGATTTAAAGAAAAAGTAAAGCATTGAGATTTCACATAAGTAATTTTTTTAATTCTCCATTCACTTTTCGGTAAGTCACTTACCGGGTAAATACACTTACCTGGGTAAGTGTTTCCCAGGAAAGACGTACCTTGGTAAGTGCATTTACCCATGTTCTTTTATTTCCCATGTAAATAAGGCAATGACCACCATAGCCATAAAAATTTTATTATTAAAAGGGGAATTTTTGTCCCATCCAAGTATTGGCAACTTTGCCATAGATGCGAAAGTTAATTTACCCACCTAGGAGATGGGTATACTTACCTGGGTAATCAAAATCCCATTAACCAACTTTCCCCCCTCTCAGAATCCAAAAGAAGAATGCCCCTTAAGAGATAAATATAACTAAATAATCATTGAAGGAGTTCAAAAACCAAAAATATTTTGCATCAAACCATGAAAGAAATACATGAATGACACCTAACAAATATATGTCAAAACAAATGAGAAAATGGAACAAATAGTGAATGAATGGAGGGAGAGGAACATGAGATGAAACCCACCTAGAAAATTGAAGAAAAACAATACCAAAAACTAAACCTTCTAGAAAACTTCCCCTAGTAATCTTGATCTGTGAACAAAAGCTCTGAAGGCAAAAACAATGCCTTTTATGGACGATAAACCCAAATCTTCTTAAAAATTTTGCAAGGTATGTATTATCAAATTCCTAAGGGTGGTTGCTAACTTGTTGGAAACAAACGTTCAATCATCGAAAAAAAATAGAGAATGTGTTATGTTACAGAACATTGTGTTATGTTGTGTTTGACACCACTTAGGTTGTATTTGGTATCATTGCCATTTGTAGGTACATAATGGTCGCTTAGACCATCAGAGCACAAAAGTTGTTGAATTAATATCACACGGATGCTTGTGAGGAGTTCATAACTCATCGGATGTCTACGATGAATCAATAACTCATTGCATGATTGTGATGAACCCGTACACAAAATTGGTTGCCATGAGGTTTGGCCAGAGCAAACCTAGGATAAGCTTCAGAAACCCATGGACTTGCGCTGAGTTTTAGACATGCACGATCCTGCGATGAGCTTTGCACACACGCAGATCTGCATTGGGCTTCAAAGCTATTGCAGAACTGTGACAAGCGTAGGACTACTGCAGACCAAGGATAAATACTAGAAGCATGTGTGTCTTTAATTTACACACGTGATGGGACGCTCTGTGGGCCTAATAAGGGCACGCCAGCTAAATAATGATATCATTCGTGCCACATCAGTTAAATGGGTCATGAAAGGAAGTCGCACACGCGGGTTATGAGAATCCTCGGACGAAAGGAAATTTTGTCCTGAAGTTATCTCATAAGACACATGGCGAAACCCTAGTAGTGTTCCCTGACAACTGACAGCAAATCCAATATTCCCTTTCTTAGTGGGAATCAAATGTTTATAGCTCCTTCCTTTCGGGACCTTGGGATCTCTCCCTATAAAGAGGGGTCCATCTTGTAATGAAATCATCATCCTATCATTTACATTTGCCCTTGCCTTTAGCCTACCTCCGACATTTGGTCTTCCTTTGTCCTTCAAGGAGATCCCTATACATAGCCTCACCACCACACTTACATTAGACTCTCTAGTTGATTCCTTGATCATAGAGGATGGCCACTCACAGGATTAACCTAGAATCTAGAGACCAGTATGGAGTAGAGTCAACCAAACAGGTTGACATTGAAATACTCTCCAATAAGGTCTATGAGTTCGAGACTCGTTTCGACCGCTTAGAGTAGATGCAATAGGAGATGAGGGCCACTCTATAGGTTCTCCTCCAACAGACGGACAGAACTGAACAGTCCCCTTTTGCTCCAGTCGATCCTCCTGCATCTGTCCCCACCAGCCATCATTCTACCAATCTGACCCCCACCATACCTAAACAACCCGCCAGGGTCAACCATGTACCCATGTATTCCAGTCAACCCACCATCGGACGGTCCTAGGTTGCTCCTCAAGCGGACCTAATAACAGAGGCACCACTCAGCCATGACAAAGTAAAGGAGTATGTCCAAGGGCTGATGGTGGAAAGCCAAAGCCGAGCCCAAGCTTCACTTGTCCTATAAAAACCCTATTCCAACAGGATCCTCGACAAACCTTATCCTGTTGGCTATGTTCCCCCTAGTAGTGGCCGCAGTACAATGGGCAAAAAGGAAGCCCGCAGGACCACATGAACAAATTTGAGGATGTCTTGGGGTCCTTTGCTCTTGACAAAGACTTGAAAGTCGGAGAGTTCTCCAAATCCCCGATTAGGCCAGAATATACCTGGTTTGTCAACCTGAGCACAAGCATACCTTAGAATGAAGACCGACGATGGCCGACCTGTGCAACATGGAGCAACACGCAGGAAAAGATCTTATGGCCTATGTGATGAGATTTCAAAAATTGACTCACTCTGTTTTCAACAAGCATGTCACTGAAAGGAGTTTCATCGAGCAATGCGTGCAAGGCATGTAGCCCACCTACAAGATAGGCATAGAGAACATGGAGATAGAGACCTTCAGTCAGTTATGGAAGTGCGCAAAGAGGATAGTACACACTATTAAGAACACTATGCCTCAGTCTACACTGCCCACGGGACAATATGGAAGGAACAAGGCTTATGCACTAGAGGGCCTAGATAGGGGCCCTATTATTGCAACAATATCCAAGGCAGAAGGAACAACCTACTGATCCCTCCTCCTTTTGCATACACTAAGGAGGAAGTAGTAATGATAATGAATCAACTCGTGGAAGACCGAGCTATCCACCTGTCACCACTGCCACTAGGGGTTGATCTTGAAAAGGAAAGACATGGGGGAAGGTGGTGTAACTTCCACTAGTCACCACACCATGACCTCATGGGTTGTTTTTCACTGAGACAATTATTTGTACAACAAGTAAAATTAGATGATTTTGTTAAAAGAAACTCGGCATAGGTAGAAACAAACCCCCTCCCCGCACACACACAAGGGGGAAGCATCAACGTAGTTGGAGAACTAAGCTAAGAACATCTGGACATGTTGATACAAAGGTTTGAGTAGAGCCCGGGGCTCTAGCAATTCTTCAGTAAGCAAGGAGCCAATGCCTCAATGAAGAGGCTCACCATCAGGGCACTGGTGGAGACACTCAGAAGGCCACTAGAGCCCTATCGGTATGATAGGACAAGTGTGGAATTCACATAGGATGATATCCTAGCTGTCAACCCCCACAACAACCAGCCCTTGTATGTCACAGTGAAGGTGGGGGGCTTTGAGATGAGGAGGTCCATGGTCAACCCAAGGAGTTCCATGAACCTGATATCTATCCATACCCTGAAGTTTATGAATATCCAAAGAGAGATGATCAAGGGGCTACCCATGGAGGCAACAGACTTCAATGGAAATGCATCCATCACAGAGGGATCTATTGAGTTGCCGGTCAGGAAGGACCGCATACCATACCTTATTGGGATGGCCTTTGGGGACACGAGATAAGGATCTCGATGACTCGCATTACTTTTGACAGATTAGAAGCTCACTTATAGGATGTGATCCACTACACCGAAGTGGCCAACGAAGGTGAGACAAGGATAGCCAAGGTGGAGGGAGTGTAGTTGCCAAGCCTCATGAGTGAACCCCCGGCTATTCCAAAGAAGAAGAAAAGAACGAGATGTGTGCAAATGACCAGTGACGATGAGAAAAGATACTATACCATTGTCGAGGAGTACGAGGACGGTGAAACACCAGCGACTAAGAAAACCATCCCGAAGGTATGATTTTATGTTTGATCGCAAATCATGATATAATTGCTAAAACTGTTCTGCCTTCTCTCAAATCAGTAAACCTGATATGTGTATCCGTCATAAGACTTTGCTATCAAGATAACTACTATACATGTGTCTTTTACTGAAATCGTAACTGCCATGTACTCATTGCTTGAGCTACGCATACATTACTTATATGGCTCATGCACATGCACCCTGAAAGAAATGACTATTGCACTTTCCGATGTAAACATATCCATGCATGATGTTTCAGCCAAAACTATTTCACTAAGAAATCTTTGCAAAAGGACATCGTGATGATTTCATTGGAGGAGAACATTCCACAGCCCAAACAAATATCACTAATATCAGAGGTACAACATACTAAAATACATAAACACATAATTAGTAATGGAATCAAAGATGCTAAAATTCACTTGCAATAACAAGGACAGAAAGAGGAGATGATGGAATATTGCAATGAAATCCAAACACCTCCTAAACACATGTGGGATTCCACTGATGCAATGGAAGAACCGTTGGAAGAAATCAACATGGTCGTGGAAGGAACGGAGAAGAGGCCATTGTACATATCAACCAAGTAAGGACCTAAAGAAAGACAGAAACTAATCGACCAGCTGAATGGTAAAAGAAACATTTCCTCATCACAAAAATTAGTACTGAATTCTAGGACGTCTTCACTTAGTCGTACGACCAGATGCCAGGCTTAGACTTGGCCCTTGTCAGACACTCCTTGTGCATAGATCCAAAGGTCAAACCGGTGAAGCAACCCCAAAGAATCTTCAAGGCAGAAATAGCTCTAAAAATCAAACAAAGAGGTCGAACGACTTCTGAAAGTGGGATTTATCAAGACCATAGCACACCCACATTGGTTAGCCAATGTGGTCCTGGTCAAAAAGAAGAATGGGAAACTAAGGTTAGTATTCACACTCTAAGTACTTAGCTAGGTTATCAAAACAATGCTGCAAACTAACTTCTTCCACCCCTACCTTACGTGTTGCGTCGATTTTAGAGACTTGAACAGATCCTGCCCCAAAGATGATTTCCCTCTACCAAACATGGATATCCTAATAGATCCAAAGGCGAGAAATCAACTATTCTCCTTCCTAGATGCTTACAGTGGATATAATCAGATCTTCATAGACCCAATGGATGCATTACACACAGCCTTTCGAACGCTGATAGGGAATTTTTACTATAAGATGACACCCTTTTGAAGGAAGATGAGATCCATGATATGGATGGCTGAACCATGCTAGATGGTTGGGCAAAATTTCAAAAATTTCTTTTAGCCTTTTGGGAATCGCATTCCCTAGTTTTCGAAAAATTGCATTTTTTCAAGGATTATTCTTGCACCAAAACCGGATCAGATTTGAACAAAACAAAAGGGAGAAATATACCTGATACGGATTCCACAAATGTAGCTCCCAAAGTGGTGGTTCACACCCAAATTGAATCCCAAAACCAGCATCCACTGAAGATGGCATAACTTGAAATAAAGTCGGTTCAGCAATGTAGTTTTCAACAAAACTTCAATCCAACTCTTTGGATCGAACAAGGGATGTGACCATGATTTTTCTCTGATGTTTTCTTGCAAAAATCAGAGATTAAAATGATCAAGATTAGTCACAAGAAGGGAGATCAAATTAGGGTTTCTAGGGTGGAAAGAGCAGAGAGAGAGAACTGAAAGTAGAGTGATCTAGAGTAGTTCGATCTCTCTTTTCTTAAGCCTTAAGGAGAACAACTCCTAATCAAATTAGGAGGTTCCTAATCCAAATCTTTATTTGGATTTGAACTCTATTAGTGGATAAGAGTTATCCTCTTATGAGAATGGGTGGTCCAAACCCATATTCGCCCAAGTCACATGACAGCTTAAGCAGTCATGTGACCACTTGATTAATCTCATTAATCATGGGCTTTAGGACCATTAAGAAAGTGGCTCACATCAAAAGATAGTTGCTAGACCATTTAGGTTCAATTTGTATGGCGTAGGACCCAAACAATGACCTCACATAAGCCCACATGGCTTCGGCCCAACCTCTATGAAAAGGCCTGGCCGAATTCACTACAAAATGCAGTGAACCCCTGAGTCCATCAATGTGGGCTCTTAATGGGCCCAACATTTACAGTTAAATGATTCTTAAGTTCAAACCATCCTATGAAGGCCCAAGGATAATGGACTTAAGTAAGATATAGCCCATAATGTAAACAGCCCCTGATGGTCTCTTACACTTAACCTCTCAACCCACAATGATCAAACATTGCCCGATAGGGAAGGATTTCTTCCCTAGCTGCAAAGTGCAGTGTTGCACTCTCTACTCAGATGGGTCCCGGGAATTAAAACCATTTTCAAACCATTTTTGTTCAAATATAATATATATTATCATAGAAATATATTTTGCAAAACAAATCTCAAACACGGTTGAATCGATTGCCAATAGTTTTGGTTTCCATCAAAGAGAGTGTAGTCCCAATCATTCACTTTGTCTGATAAAGGGGCTGATCCTATCACTATGATCATCCACTCGAGTGAATTCTCAGACTGCCCCAACATGCCCAGGTTTTGACCCCTAAAGGATCTTACTAATTGGTATATCAAAGACAGCCCAATCCGACACCCAATGCAGTACCATAATCAAGTCCAAGGGTTATGTGTAACTTTTCAGTTTTTTCCATCAATCTCCAAGGTCTAGGGCACAACTAGAAAAATGGTCCGAGTTTAGTGCTTCAAACAAACACACACTACATGTGCTCCAGGTCTAACCCTAGCAGTTGAGACAAGCTACCACAACTTCTTTGGTAGAACATCAATGTTAGCCTTGGCAGGATAAACTCCCCAAGGGATGAGAGATTCATCATATGGATGGCCGAACCCTGTAGGAAGGTTGATCGAAATTTCAAAAATTTCTCTCTCTCCCATCTGGGAATCACATTCCCTATTTTAGAAAACTGCATTTTCAATGATCAATCTTGAAACAAACCGGACCAGATCTGAAACCAAAAGGGAGGAGAGGGATATACCTGATACAGAGTAACAGTAACTCCCAACAAAGGTGTTCACGCCCAAGGAAAAAACTAAAATCTGCTCCCACTGAAGATGACATAGTGTGAAGTGAAGCAGAATCAGTAAGACGGCTCTTCAGCAAGAATGTAGTAAGGAGCTGGTGAGCACAACTTCAGATTGCCTCTTCTAGCAAGAAGCAATATCAAGAATGGTTCTTGATCACTCCCATAGGTAGAGATCGAACTAGGTAGGAGCAGCAAGAACAGGAAGAAAAGAGCAGAAGATGGGAGTACTCAAACTGTGAGTGTCTTCTCTCTTAATTCAGCAGACAGTGAGTGTATTTGGTGGTCTGCCCTGCTCTCCTATTTGTAGCCTTAAAGAGAGGTTCTCCTAATCCTATTAGAAGTTTCCTGATCCAAATCTTATATTTGGATCTAGACTCTCTTTAAGAGATGAGGATAATCCCTTATCTTATCTACAGATAGAGATCAGCCTTCCTAATCAAATTAGGAGTTTCCTGATCCAAATCTTTATTTGGATCTGGACTCTTTGAGTGGATAGGGATAATCCCTTATCCTATCGGCTGATTCAAATCCCAGAACTGCCCCTTATTTAATTAATCTTATTAAGCCAGTTCGAATGGGCTTTAGGCCCATTAAGTCTATGTGCTCACTAGCCCTCTTAACCTGCTGCCCAGTTGGCTATCCTTGTATGGCGTGGGACCCAAACATTGATCTGCACATCAGCCACATGGATTCAGCCCAGCCTTTGTTATAAGGCCTAGCTGAATTCATTGTAGGAGATAGTGAATGGGCCCAACATTTACTCAAAATGGTACCTGGGTCCAGCCACCTTATGAAAACCCAAGGACTGTGGGCAGATGCAAGATTAGCCCATCAAGTATTACCCTCAATGGTCTTACACTTAACCTCTCAGCCCATAATGATCAAACACTACCTGACAAGAGAGGACCTCTCCCTCGGCTACAAGGTACAGTGCTGCATTCTCTACTCACATGGATCCCAGGAATTAAAACATTTTGCAAACATTTGCAAAACAAATTTCAATGGTTGAAATCAATTGTCGGCAGTTTAGGTTTCCATCAATCTTTTAGTGTTGCACCACAATGACATGAATCAATTATGTACTTTATTCATTTACAATAAATGTCAAAAAAGTACATCGATCTGATTGGAGCTAAAGGGAATAACTATCTAACAATGGGTCTACCACATTCTCCACTAGTTCTACCTTCTGAATCTGGATGTCCCCTCTACCATCAATCTCCCCATGTACGTGACACTCCTCTTGATGTGCTTTGATATTGAGTGGGCTCTTGGCTTCTTAGCCTGAGCAGTGGCTCCAATGTTGTCCCACAACAGTGGAATGGGTGATGTGTTGGATGGAACAACTCCTAATTCTTGGATGAATTTCTTCATCCAAATTGCTTCCTTGGAAGCTTCACTTGTGGCAATGTATTCAGCCTCAATCATAGAATCTATCGTGGACCCTTGTTTGTTGCCTTTCCAGCTAATTGCATAGGACCCCATCATGAAGATGTAACCAGATGTAGACTTTCTATCATCTGGGTTTGGCTGGAAGTCGACATCAGTATACCCAACCATCTGTAGTGAACTACCACCGAAGACAAGACAATATTCCTTAGTCCGCCATAGGTATTTGAGTATGTTTTTCATAGCAGTCCAATGCACCTGTCGTGTGCTTAACTAGTATCTACTTACCACACTTACAGCCTGAGCAATGTTTGGCGGAGTGTACAACATGGCATACATGATGCTCCCAACGACAGAGGCATAGGGAACCTCTCTCATGCCACCAATCTCCTCAAGGGTCTTGGGAGATATACCCTTGGAGAGAGTGACTCCGTGTCTGAAAGGGACAAATCCCTTCATGGAATTCTCCATGTTGTAGCTGTTGACTATCTTGTCAATATAAGTAGTAAATTGGGATAATCCTATTATCCATTTTTATCTATCTCTATAGACTCAAACTCCCAAGATGTAGGAGGTTTCTCCAAGATTTTTCATGGAGAATTGTTGTGAAAACCATACCTTCACTGTAGTCAACATTCCTACATCATTCCCAATTAGTAGAATATCGTCTACATATACAATCAGGAAGGTAACATTTTCTTTCATTATTTTTCTGTAAACACAGGGTTTATCTAGACTCCACTCAAAGTTAAACTATTTGACCATAAAGTCAAACCGGATGTTCCAACTTCTGGAAGCTTACTTTAATCCATAAATTGATCTTTTCAATTTGCACACTATATGTTCCTGACCAAATGCAATGATGCCTTGGGGTTGCTGCATATAGATATCTTAAGTAAGATCTCCATTCAGGAATATCGTTTTGACATCCATATGCCAAATCTCACAATCATCTGCTATAGCTAACAGAATCCTAATGGATTTGAGCATGGCCACAGGTTAAAAGGTTTCCTCATAAGATTGTACACTTTCGTTACAAGACGAGCTTTATAGGTCTACATTTCCATCAGGGCCCTTCTTCTTCTTGTAGATCCACTTGCAACCAATTTCTTTCACCCCAGGGGGCGGGTCTATGAGAGTCCAAACTCCGTTGGTTTTCATTGAGCCCATCTCGACTTTCATGGCATCTACCCACTTCATTGAATCTATGTCCAACATAACTTTTTTATAAGTCGCGAGATCTTACTCACTGTTCATGGCTACCATCAAGTAACTTTCTTGATCATAACCATAACGAATTAGAGGTCTAGACACCCAGTAGATCTTCTAACTTGGGTGTTATCTAGAATCTGTAGGACATCTCCCACTACTCCTAAGCTTTTTTCATCAAGAATAATTTCCTAACGATGATCGTTCAAGATGTAATTTTCTTCCAAGAGGAGGGCATTTTGACTAACAAACACCTTTTGTTCTCTTAAGTCATAGAAAAAGTACCCTACAAGGACTTTGGGGTAGCCTATAAATAGGCAACGACTGGTCTTGGATTCCAATTTGTCTAAACTTATTCTTTTAACATGTGCTCGACAACACCAAATCTTCAAGTGTCCTGCACTTGGTTTCTTGCCGGTTCATAGCTCATAAGGAGTCTTAGGAACGGATTTGGTTGGAACTTGGTTCAGCACGTAGATTGCAGTCTCCCATGCATGTCCCCAAAAGGATATAGGTAATTCTGAATGCATGAGGAGTGATCGGACCATATCTAATAGAGTCCAATTTCTTCACTTTGACACACCGTTTAATTGTGGTGTAGCAGGAGGAGACAACTATGATATAATCCCATTGTCGTTAAGGTAGTCCCTGAATTTGTTAAAGAGATATTCACCTCCTCGATCTGATCGAAGGGTTTTGGTGTGTCTCCCCAACTGTTTCTCAACTTCTTGTCTAAACTCCTTGAACTTTTCAAAGGATTCAGACTTATGTCTCATTAGGTACACGTAATCATATCGAAAATAGTCATCGATGAAAGTTATGAAATAAAAATGTTGGTTCCATGTCCTAACATTCATGGGACCACATACATCTGTATGTATCAAGTCAAGTGTGCCCATAGATCTTTCAGGCTTACCTGTAAATGGTCATTTTGTCATCTTACCCTGAAGACAAGGCACACAAGTTGGTAGACCTTCTACAGTTAGAAAATCTAAAGGCCATCCTTCACCAATCTTATTATACGTTATATATTGATATGTCCAAGTCAGTGATGCTATAGGCACATGGGATTAACAGTATCACGTATTCTCTTCTTGGGGATATGTTCCGACATAGTTTCGGTTATGTTCATATCTAGAGAAGGACAGAAGACATAGAGACAATTCTCAAGTTTGCCAAAGGTAAGGAATTTGTTATTCAATTTAATAGTAATCTTATCACTGAATAAAACAGAATAACTATCCTTACACAATTTAGAAACTAAAATCAAATTTCTTCTAACGGTACATAAAGACAATCTTTTAGTGTTACAATTCCTTCTCTGAAAATTAAATCTACTATTCCTATAGCAGTAGCTACAACTATTACAGAAGTCCCCAAGTAGAGCACCACCTCGTCATCATTCATCCTTTTAATTTTCTTGAACCCCTGCAATGTATTACATGAATGAGTGGAAGCCCTAGAGTCAATACACCAGGATTCAGAAGTGACCAGCATATTGGTCTCTATGACAAAAGATTCAAAATTACCTTCTTTGTTCTTGCGGGATTCCAGATACTGAGGATAGTTCCTCTTCCATTGTTTAGTCTATTTACAGAAGTGACATTCATCCGATGACTTGTCTCTCTTCTGCTTTTTCGGCTTGCCTGCTTTCTTTTGAGGCCTCTTCTTGTCCTTCCTCTTTCTTTTGTCAGATTTGCCACCTTCAAAAAGCATGGCTATCGTCTTATCCTTCTTTATCAGTTCTTCATCCCTCTATAACATATTGTTGAGTTTCTGAAGGCTAACATTTAGCTTGTTCATGTTATAGTTCATGACAATTTGATTAAAGGGCAGAGGTAGAGAGTTTAGGATGGCATCAGTTTTTGTGTCACCATCGAGCTGGGATCCAAGAGCCTTCAGTTCATTTTTATACCCCATCATCTGCATGATGTGGTCATGAACCTGCTAGCTTTCAGTCATCCTAGTGGTCATCAATATCTTGAGGACCTTCTGTATAGCAGAAGGATTCTACTCTTCGTACATACTCTTCAGACTATCTAGAATATCTTTGTATATTTCGATCTTATTGAATTGTCTCTGGATGTTGTTGTCTAAAGATGCTAATTACATAACACCAAGCAAGAGATTTCTTCTACTCCCATTCCTGATACTCTCTCCTACGTGCTTCAGAAGCCCTGTCACCCAGACGTTCCAGATCTGGGTTCTTGGCAACCTTGTCCAATTTCTTGGACATAAGGACTAGATTAAGGGTATGGTACCAGTCAGCATAGTTAGGACCCTTTAATTTATTGTTGTCCAACAGTTTGGTGAATTGTCTATGTGCCATTTTTCCTGATAAAAGGCAACAGTTATTAGTCAACAACCTAAAATTTTTTCATGTTATCTCACATAGAACGGTCTTTTATCTGTCCCATCTCCATTTATTCATCTCCGAGATTTCCCTCCTATCTCAGTGATGAGGACGCGGTGCATGTCCTTAGAAATGTGGAAAATCACATAGGTGCATGGAGCCAACTGTTTTAGCTACATAACCCCAACACTTTTTGTGAAGGTTCAAATATCCACCCATCCAATGAGCTTTCCCTTTGGCCTCCATCAGACAAGGTTCATTGCCATTTTAGGTTAAACCTTTCTATTTGGTAAGTGCTAACTCATCATATCGTGGACCCCAAGGTAGCGTAAAAGAGTCTACCATTTTAGGATAGGCCTCTCCCACCTTGGTCTATGATGTCCCTATCATCTCATGAAGCAATCCCACCAACGACATCGGCAAAATGGATAGCCCAATTTTATGGTGCATCTCTACTCACCGATACAACCCATTTTCATGCTAACGACAGAAGGCCTTTAGAGAATTCATCACATGATATTCCCTATCTCTTTTCACTTAAATTAATCTGGAGGGAATGTGAAAAGCGGTCCCTAGGTCTAATTTAGGTCATACCATAGTAGCTCTCACTGACTTTATGAGTCAGATTTGAATGGGCCCATATCGGGGTAGGGTTCTGCGAGGTTCCTCTTAAGGAGGAAGATAATCAGGGGCCCATCGAAAAGGGAGATCATGCAATGATCTATGGGCATCATGGCAATGATGTGCATTCAGCCATGATGTTCGCATAGAGCCACATACGTCTAAACATGGGCCAAGCACTTATGGCCCATGAATGAATCGCAATCATTTAGCACATCACAAGCACACACATAAATTGATCCAAATCAATTAAAGGCTTGTAAAACCCTAATTAATTTATGTTAACACACAATCAACCCATTAAAGGTCCAAAATTATCCAATAATTTTATCTTGGTATATGGGCTAAACTACAAAAGGCAATTCGACCCATAGAGCAGTTATGCTGAAATGGACTGATGTTGCTTTAACCTAACACAAAAGGGGTTTTCAAGAGAAGGCCAAATTGGTCCATGTAATGGGCCATCAAACCCTTGGCTCAAATCCAATTTTGAGCCATCAAAATTGTGACCCATGGGTCTCTGATCAAACCCCATTGAAACATTGGTCCAGCCCAACTAGTTTGGACCAAACTAGGTCAAATCAGCCTAGGGTTTGGTGTCCAAAACATGCAACAATTCATACGAATATGATCTGAAATTTAACAGCTGAAAATTTGACAATTAATCACAGCAAATAAATAATAAACTAGGACTGCAAGTGTGATGGTCTGAATCTGATCTGAACGAACTACAAACCTACAAAAAACTGTTAATCGCAGATTGTAATTTTTCTGCAAAATCTTTCTTCTTCTCCTCCGCGCACTCCAGCAAGTCTTCCGATGTAAAAAAATACAAAAAACTCTAATTTTCTATTACTTACATCAGAAAAAACCTAATACAGTTTTCTAGAAAGAGAAAAATTATTACAAACCAATAATCAAATAATAATTTTCTTGGGTGCACAGATCTTGGAGCCAATATAGAATTCGATCTCCATCACACAAATAGCTTGAGAACCAAAGAAATCACAATATAAAAAATTTAAATTATATCAGAATATAGTTATAAAAAATTTCAGTTCAATTTGCCCAAAACTGAGAACCGATTTCTCAGAAAACTGCAAACTACTCAAATTCGGCCAGACTAGTTCTCCCGATTTGAGTCTTGGTTCAGATCTGATCTTTTCTTGGTTAAAGATTGAACCTTTGGCTTTGATACCATTGAAGGAAGGTGAGATCCATCATATGGATGTCCGAACCATGCTAGATGGTTAGGCAAATTTTCAAAAATTTCTTTCAGCCTTACGGGAATCGCATTCCCTAGTTTTAGAAAAACTGCATTTTTCAAAGATCATCCTTGCATTGAAACTGGACCAGATTTGAACCAAACAAAAGGGATAAGTATACCTAATACAGATTCCACAAATGTATCTCCCAAAGTGGTAGTTCATGCCCAAATTGAATCCCAAAACCAGTCTCCACTGAAGATGGCGCAGCTTGGAATGAAGTCAGTTCAGCAATGCAATTTTCAGCAAAACTACAACCCAACTCTTTGGATCGAACAAGGGAGGTGACCATGGTTTTTCTCTTATGTTTTCTTGAAAAAAATTAGAGATTAAACTGATCAATATCAGTCACAAGAATGGAATATCAAATTAGGGTTTCTGGGGTAGCAAGAGCAGAGAGAGAATTGAAAGCAGAGTGATCTGGAGTTGAACGATCTCTCTTTTCTTAAGCCTTAAGGAGCACCACTCCTAATTGAATTAGGAGTTTCCTAATACAAATATTTATTTGGATTTGGACTCTATTAGTGGATAAGAGTTATCCTCTTATGAGAATGGGTTCTCCAGACCCATATCCAAACTCATATTCGCCCAAGTCACATGACAGCTTAAGTATTCATGTGACCACTTGATTAATCTCATTAATCTTGGGATTTAGGCCCATTAAACAAGTGTCTCACGTTCCAAGATAGTTTCTAGCCCATTTAGGTTCAATTTGTATGGTGTGGGACCCCAACAATGACCTTAGATAAGCCCACATGGGTTCAACCCAACCTCTGCGAAAAGGCCTGGCCGAATTCACTACAAAATGTAGTGAATCCCTAAGTTCATCAATATGGTCTCTTAATGGGCCCAACATTTACAGTTAAATGATCCTTAAGTCCAGCCACCCTATGAAGGCCCAAGGATAACGGATTTAAGTAAGATATAGCCCATCAGGTAAACATCCCTTAATGGTCTCTTACACTTAACCTCTCAGCCCACAATGATCAATCACTAGCCGACAAGGAAGGACCTCTCCCCTGGCTGCAAGGTGTAGTGTTGCATTCTTTGCTCGGATGGGTTCCAGGAATTAAAACCTTTTGGAAACACTTTTTCTTAAAACATAATATATATTATCATATAAATATATTTTGCAAAACAAATCTCAAACACGATTAAAATCAACTGTCGGTAGTTTTGGTTTCCACCAAAGAGAGTGCAGCCCCGATCATTCACTTTGTCTAACAAAGGGGCTGATTCAATCACTATGATCACCCACTTGAGTGAATTCTCAGACTGCCCCAACATACCCAGGTTTTGACCCCCAAAGTATCTCACTGATTGGCATATCAGAGACAGCCCAATCCGACACCCAATGTAGTACCATAATCAAGTACAGGGGTTGTGTAACTTTCCAGTTTTGCCCATCAATATCCAAGGTCCAGGGCATAACTAGAAAAATGGTCTGAGTTCAGTGCTTCAAACAAACACACACTACATGTGCTTCGAGTCTAACCCTAGAAGCTGAGATAAGCGGCCCCAACTTCTTTGGTAGCACATCAGTGTTAACCTTGGCAGGATACTCCCCAAGTCTATCCAATGGCTAAGAACATTTTAAACTAACACAACTAGCATAAGTTTCTAGTTTAAGGGGTAATTACACAAACACACCAATCATAACATGAAACAGTTATGTACTTTTATTCATTTACAATAAATGTATATGTACATTAATCTCCTTAGATCTAAGGGCATACATTGTCTAACACCTTTGGCCTGAAGAATGTTGGGGCCACATATCAAAGAGCAATGATGAGCGTCTTTCATGACATGATGCACAAGGAAATCAAGTGTTACGTGGATGACATAGTGGTCAAGGTGAAGAAGAAGGAAGACCACTCTGAGGTAATAAGGAGAGTGTTTGATTGATGCAGAACTTTCGACCTAAGACTTAACCCTCTGAAGTGTGCATTTGGATTACAGTCCGGGAAATTCTTGGGGTGTAGTGTGGATCAGATCGGAATTCATCTAGACGAAGACAAAGTGAACATACTTTTGGACCTACCACTTCCGAACAACAAGTCCCAATTAAAAACCTTCCTAGGAAAAGTTTCTTACCTAAGAAGGTTCATCCCTAGCCTTGTGCACGTAGCAATGCCGCTACTAAAACTGACCAAGAATTTTGTAGAGTATAAGTGGTCAATAGAGCATCATGGTGCCTTTGACCAACTGAAAAGAACCCTAGCTATGTCCCAACCATGTCACCACCCAAGAGCGACCGAGAGTTCAAGGTGTACATCACATCAAACTTCGAGGTCGTAGGATGTTAGTTAGCCCATGACAGTGATGAGGGCGTTGATTGCCCAATTTATTACACTGGCATAACTCTGAAACCAGTTGAGAAAAATTATTCCCACATGGATCAGCAATGTCTGGCACTGGTGTTTGTAGTGAAAAAGTTTAGACATTACATCCTAGGACAAAAGGTAAAGTTGATCCCATGGAGTGACTCAATTAAATACTTTATAGACAGACCTCCTCTCTCTGGAAGATTGGTCAAGTGGATGATGCAACTCAATGAGTACACAATTGAGTACACCCAACCTCGATCCATTAAATGTCAAGCAGTAGCAGACCTCTTAATTGCTTTTCCAACCGATGACAGTTTCCCCATTTCTGAAGAGGTACCTGAAGAGTTACCCATCGTTGCAGTAGTTGAAGATGGGGAATGGACCTTAACCTTTGACGGAAGCAGCACTAGCACCTTAGTTGGGGCCAGAGTCACGTTGACTTCACCCACCGGCAACATCGCAGCCTATTCCTTCAAACTATAGTTCCCCTGTTTCCACAACATAGCGGAGTATGAAGCTTTGGTACTAGGACTGGAAGTAGCAAGAGATTCTAAAGCCAAAAAGGTCAAAGTAGTGGGGGATTAAAAACTACTGATTGGGCAAATGGATGGCAGCACCACAGTTAAGGAACTAACGATCTTGCCATATAGAACCTTGATCCAGAGATTGACCAGAGACTTTGAAGTTACCTACGAGCACCAGAATAGGGCCAAAAATAGGTACATCGATGCGTTAACCACTTTAAGATTGAAATTCAGCTAAATAAAGATCCAATCAACATTACCATCCAGATGCACTATGAACTGTCAACCGATAGATTGGGGCAGTAGGTAGAAAAGGAGGATGAAATAATAACAGAAGATTGGAGGCACAGTGTGATACAGAAGCTGAACAATTCGACAACAACGATGCAAGACGGTAGGACATTACTAAGGTTCCAGCTGGTGAATGGGGTGTTATACCATAGGCTAGAAAGTGGAGTTAGAACAAGGTGCCTGGGGCTTAAAGAGGTAGAAGTAGTTATGGAAGAGACTCACAGAACCTACTATGGAGACATAACTCTTGGCAAAAGCCAAAAGATTCTACCATCACAATGGAGTGTTGTATAGAAAGTCCTACACTAGAAAACCTCTGTGGTGCCTAGTCGGCAAAGAAATAGAGGGAGCCTTAGATGCAGCCCACAGCTCTAAACCAGCCCCACACTAGGGACAGATGACCTTATATAACCATATTCTGCACTTAGGATTTTACTGGCCTACAATGTTGGACACCCAAAAGCATGTTCGAAGGTGTCACAAATGCGAAGTACATGCCAAGAGAATATATCGACCGGCCAATGACCTCCACCCCGTCATTACACCTTGGCCTTTCCACACTTGGGGAGTAAACCTAATAGACAAAATACATCCAACTTCTCTGAGGTATTGTTTCATCATAGTTGCCACAGATTATTTCGCCAAGTGGGCGGAGGCTATCCCCTTAAGAAGGATTTGTGCAGAAAACATCGCAAATTTCCTTAGGCAGCATATAATCCACCGGTTCAGGGTCCCAATGAGAATAGACACATCTACAACCTATTACCCACAAGGGAACTGGCAAGAAAAGGCCACAAACAAAACCTTGTTGATGATGTTGAGCAAAATGGTAGTGGATAATCAGAAAGGCTGGTCAAAAAGGTTGTCTGAAACTCTCTGGGCTTATCGCACAATAGTTAGAAAGAGAATACAGGCAACCCCTTACTCATTAGTATATGGCCAGGAAGTTGTGCTACTGGTAGAAATACAGATGGCCATTGTCTGCATAGCCTTCGCGATGGGAAAACAGTTTCAAACAGAGGATATCGATCACTTGCTTAGCAACAAATTAGAATACATCGATGTAGAAAGAGAGAAGTCATTGTAGAAACAAATCGAATACAAACAAACCATGGCTTCTAACATTAACAAATTAGTAAAGCCCAAAAACATAGTGCACCATGAATTCTTTGTCTGCATACTCAGTCTGAAATAAAAGCATGATGTATTTTGTTTATTATCGACTTCAAACTATGCGATGAATTTTCCTTGATTATGTCTACTATATATACATATATTTATATACTTACATATCGTGTCCGGTTCCAAGATGTTGCATGCTCCATGCGAAGGCCCTAGAAAATCCAGGCGCACACATACTTACCCTGGTCGGTTGCAAGATGCTATGGCCAGTTCCATGATGCTGCATGCTTCATGCGAAGGCCCTGGAAAACCAAGGCGCACACATACTAAACCTGGTTGATTGCAGGATGTCGTGGTCGGTTCCATGATGCCGCATGCTCCATGTGAAGGCCCGAGCAAACTAAGGCACACACATACTTACCCTGTCCAGTTCCAAGATGATGTGGCTAATTCTGTGATGCCGCATGCTCCATGCGAAGGCCCTGGAAAACCCAGGTGCACACATACTTACCTTGGCCGATTCTAGGATGTCGTGGCTGGTTACACGATACCGCATGCTTCATGCGAAGGCCCTAGCAAACCCAAGCACACACATACTTGTCCTAGCTAGTTCTAGGATGTTGTGGCCAGTTCCACGATGCCACATGCTCCATGTGAAGGCCCTAGCAAACCCAGGCGCACACATACTTACCCTATCTAGTTCCAAGATGTTATGGCCGGTTCCACGATGCCGCATACTCCATGCAAAGGCCCTGACAAACCCAGATACACACATGCTTACCCTAGCCAGTTCCAAGATGTTGTGGCCAGTTCCACGATGCCACATGCTCCATGTGAAGGCCCTAACAAACCCAGGTGCACACATACTTACCCTAGCTAATTCTAGAATGTCATGGCCAGTTCCACAATGTTGCATGTTCCATGCGAAAGCCCTAAGACCTCACTTACATATCTTGGCAGTCCAATGAAGGCTCTAAAAACCCAAAGCTATGGCAAAGCGAAGCGGGTAACATTACAAATTGCGATGAACTACCCTGGTCACCCGAGGGAGAACATGCCAAACATAAGGTACAATAACTAATCCCTTTATTCTATCTTCCTGCATGAGTACCACCGCCCTAGCACCACCCCCAGGAGTACTCTTGATAGCATCAGACGTTGAAATCGGAAATTGGCATTCATCCTGTTATTTACAATAGATTACCCTGGTGAATCCCGAGGTGACCAAATTTAATTCGTATAGGCGTGGTAACACTTATTCACCCTAGTTGGATAGTATTCACTGAGTTTTGCCTATGCGATAAAGATTCCCTCTCTCAAGAATGCGAATATATCTTTCTCAAATATGCGATGAAGCTTAGCTGATTTGCATGCAAATAACTCCTTTTTCTTTAAATAACGCGATGAGTCTTTCACACATGGTGACGGTTAACACTTGTATGATGCTACTTAATCCCTTCGGTATGACAAGATCTACCTCTTACATATGCGATGCAATCTTACTCTTAGCATTTGCACCAAACTTTATCTTTCTCAATAGTACTTAACTTTGACACATGCGATAGTATTTACACGACTCTTCTTACGTGATAGTACTTATGTTCATCGCATTTGTTAAAACCCTCATATGCGGTGACTTTTAACTTTACTCTCATATGCGTGATAAAGTCTAAAATATTTAACCGAGGTACAGTCTGATTTTCACAAACAATGCTTCACTCTTTCAAAGTGACAAAATTCAGTTTTCTTGGGAAAGGATGGTATTCAAGTTTCTGGCCTGTGATAAGGCTCAACCTTGTCAACATATGGTTACCCTTTTTGAGTATAGAACTATTTGAGTGCAGAAATTGCACTAAAAACTCAAGCCATGCTGAGGGACTTTTGCACAAAGGGGCCAAAGTGAAAGGTTATTGGACCTGCATCTATGGGGCACACAAGGCCTGAACGGGCTTACCGGCATCATATTGATCTTGCTAAGGCCCACTAATCCTACGATCAAAACTTAGCAGACCCACGAATATATACCCTACGGACTAACACACACAATATAAGGCAAGCAACCAGATCATAGTAGAAGGCAAACGCATAAACGAAAGAGACCTTTTCAATCAAAATCAATATGTTTCTTTTACAAATAGGAATACTTCACTCCCTAAACCACTCGTTCCAGACACGGGCGATCTCTACCAATTTCTCCCGATCTGCTGCAATCTCTGCGAGCTCCTTGACCTCTGCCTCGTACTGCCAGACCAGCTTCTGCTGTTGAGCGCATTCATCAAATAGGGCATTTAGTTTCACTTTGAGCCTTCCCCAAATTGGCCTGAGCAACCTTTTGGCGCTGGCTGAGTTCTTTTGAGGCCTGTGTTGTCAATGGTCGTGATTCCTTGTAACCGGCTCCAAAAAATGTGAGCCAATCGGACTGATCTTTGCTCAATCCGATCTGTCTTCCAGCTAGAAAATACTGACCACGAAAGCTCCTTTATGGGCTGGCTCATGATACAATTCATTACACCTATCACAGCAGCAACGAGCTCCATGGAGGGCAACTGGCAACCATGTTATGGGTCCGCGCGTAGGATCTCGTCATGGGTCGGTCCATGGGGAGAAAGTCCTGCTTTCCCTTGTGCCTTCCTTTGCGTGCAAACCCTATTGTGGAAAACCGAATGGGTGATTTGTCCAAGAGACCACCCGAACTCTCCTCACTCTCTTTCTTGACTGGAAAACTGAATGTCTTTATTTCAACTCGTAGCTCCTTAAATAGGAGATTACAAAATGAAACTCTTTGTTGGATTCGGCTAGGCTAGGGTAATCCAACTTAAACTCAAACTCGTAATTACCTACTCCTAATGGTAACACAACTCCTACTTAAGATAAGATAAGATAAGATAAGGATAAGGATAAGAATATGGGAAGGAGTAGCTGGCAGCGAGTTGGCAAGCAGAGCTGATGTGGTAAGATAAGTGTAGGCCCACCCTAGTGAGTTGTCGTGTGGGACCCACCCTACTACTGCTGCCGGATGGCGTGCGCGTCTCACAGTGCTGCTACCGTGTGGTGCGTGCTGCTGTCATGCGGTGCGTGCTACTGCCTAGTGCTGCTGCCGTGCAGCGCGTGCTACTGCCTAGTGCTGCTGCCATGCGGTGTGTGCTGCACGCTGCCAGGTGGTCCATGTTGCGCGCTGCCAGGCGGTCTGTGCTGCGCGCTGCCAGGCGGTACGTGTTGCGCGCTGTCGGTGGTGCGTGCTGTTGTGCGGCGCTGCCGGGCAGTGCGTGCTGCTGTGCAACCTGCTGTGCGTGTCGCTGCCTATGACTGCGCCGCAGTGTGCTGCCGGGCGGTGTGTCCATAACATCACACCCCTCCTAGACTACGAGCTTGTCCTCAAGCTCGAATTCCGGATACGTGGCTTGGAACTCTACCAATGGATCAAACGGTTGTACACTCTCTCAGTCCACCAACAGCATGAACAACAGGGACTGTCCCGTAGCTCAGTTTATAAAGGTGGTTCAGGCCACAAAGCTCAAATCTAGAAGGCATGAGTAGGATGTCTGCACCAGCAATTATTCGATGAGCCATTTTCATAGAGAAACCATCCCCACCCCTGACTTTGTCATGGTGTTGCCTCTCAAAATGTCTAAGAAGTTGTTCCAGAATAGGTCTCCCAGTGCCCAACATGGCTAGTTGCAGTTCCTAGTCCACCATCCAAGGATTGGACTCAGCAATGAGATCAACACCTTTTTGATGGTCAAGCCTGCCACTGAACCCAATTAGAGGAACCTTCTCCCGAAGAGGAAGACCAAGCTCCCTTTGTAGAGCTGCTTTGCATTGAGGCTTGCCAGTCTGAAGAGTCTCCACAGAGTAATTGGTATCACCATCAGATGCTAGGTAAACATCCAACTGTGGGTTCCATTCTTTTGCACCAATCCCATTCACGATGCCCTTCAGCTTCCAATCACACTCATTTATTATTTGATGCAGACCCCAGCCACCTTATTTAGTTTTCAACTCCCAGGCATAACCATGGCTTACAGTGACTACACGATTTGCTGCTTTCAAGCCAGCTGCAAGGATATTGAAGTGTTTCCCACCTCCTGGGTCATGTAGTTTGAAATGATCTACGTAGTTTTGTGGACGATCCACATAACGAAAATTGCTTACTGGACCCCGACCCTGGTGTGTTGTGTTGTGGATCACAAGAACGCACCGGGTATACTTATAGAAGAGAACCTCAAGAGAAGCCTTACAGAAGAGAACCATGCGTTTTAAAGTATCCTCTCGGCCTCCCCCATATATATTTTTCTCAGTATTGCGAAACATAGGGCTGTCCATGAACAAAAAATCCATGCCATCAATATAAATTTGAAAGAAAGTTACCTCCATATCCTACCCATCCACCTTATATCTCTTGCGCACCCCTATTTCTTGGACTTCTGCATAGTTACCATACCGTGGTGCCACAACCATAACTCTATGTCCACGCCGAGCCAAAGCCTTCGGTAAAGCCCTAGCAACATCGCCAAGTCCACCTGACCAAGGAGCGCATTCTGCAGGTACCAATATAATGTTCATGACATTGTCCCCAGTCAAAGGAGGAGACTTTACAGTTTCATCCTCCGTGCGCTGATTACGAAGGAATTGCTCGTAGCAGTACAGCCCTCCCAGTGGGTCACCGCTACCGCTGTATGAGGAAAACTCCAAGCGGCTATTCTTGGGAATAACTACGGTTGTCGGGGTAGCGATCTATTGTTCGCTGGATGCCTCTACCCAGTCCGGACGGCGACTGTTAGTGTTGGCGATTCCCTCAGAACTCCTTTCTTTGTTGGAGAGTAATGCTTCCAGCAGGCGTCGTAGCTCCCGGACATCTTCCTTGACTTCACGAACCTCCATGTTGGTTTCTGCTAGCCTATGTTCCAGTTCGTGGACCTTGGATAATAGATGCTCCATATCGCCCATGACGTTTGGCTCTGATGCCAGAATGTTATGGGCCCGTGCATAGGATCTCGTCACGGGTCGGTCCACGGGGAGAAAGCCCTGCTTTCCCTTGCGCCTTCCCTTGCGTGCAGACCCTATTGTGGAAAACCGAATGGGTGATTTGTCCAAGAGACCACCCGAACTCTCCTCACTCTCTTTCTTGACTGGAAAACTGAATGCCTTTATTTCAACTCGTAGCTCCTTAAATAGGAGATTACAGAAGGAAACTCCTTGTTGGATTCGGCTAGGCTAGGGTAATCCAACTTAAACTCAAACTCCTAATTACCTACTCCTAATGGTAACATAACTCTTACTTAAGATAAGATAAGATAAGGATAAGGATAAGGGAAGGAGTAGCTGGCGGTGAGTTGGCGAGCAGAGCTGATGTGGTAAGATAACTGTGGGCCCACCCTAGTGAGCTATCGTGTGGGACCCGCCCTACTGCTGCTGTCGGGCGGCGTACGCGTCTCACAGTGCTGCTACCGTGTGGTGCGTGCTGCTGCCGTGCGGTGCGTGCTGCTGCCTAATGTTGCTGCCGTGCGATGCGTGCTGCTGCCTAGTGCTGCTGCCGTGTGGTGCGCGCTGCCGGGCGGTGCGTGCTGCGTGCTGCCGGGCGGTGCGTGCTGCGCGCTGCTAGGCGGTCCGTGCTGCGTGCTGCCAGGCGGTACGTGCTGCGCGCTGCCAACGGTGCGTGCTACTGTGCGGCCTGCTGTGCGTGCCGCTGCCTATGACTACGCCGCAGTGTGCTGCCGGGCGTTGTGTCCATAACAAACCACCCCTTCTGCATGATGAAAGAGGTAGCTTCTGCCACAGAATCTGAGACCACGTACTTCTCTTTCTTACATAGACCCTGAATGGTGACAGGCTTTACGATTGAGTAACCCAATGGGAGAAGCTCATGGCACTGATAGTACTGCTCAAGCTCCTAACAAACATATGCCAACTCCTCTTCAAGCGACATGGGCTCTGACGGTGATAAGACATAAATGGCCCCATGTTCCGATGAAGGCCGAACCTCGGGTGGAACATCTGGTTCAAGGGAGGCCTCGGGTTGCTGTGATGATGTTACATCCACTCCCACACTCTCGTCCTGACAATGGGATTGCAAGGGTGGCTCCGCACCAACATCCTTAGCAACAGTCACTCCTTTGGGATCATTCTGATGAGCGACACGGAGGGGGGGTGATTGCTATTGTTCTTTCTCAGCGGTTTGCCCTGGCTTAGGGACTGGCATTTTAGGCACCCTAACAGCTGATCGCTCTTCTTGGGCGGTCTCGGTCGGGCCCATTGGCTCACTAGGGGGCTGCTCCTACAAACGCTCTCTCCTCCTCGCACAGCAGAGACTAGCGTGGCATGGTCAGCAGTAGCATCCTCGGTTACATTGGCATCCCCAAGGTCACTGGGAGGGTCTTCACCCCTGATCCTGAGTGGGGGCTGCAAGGACTGCAACTCGCACACCAACCGCTTGATAATGGGCAAGACTGGCATAGTAGAGGATTCTACATCAAAACCTCCTATTATGAGATAAATTACAAATGATTACTACAAGGAAATAATCATAATAAGAAAACCAGACAACTACCACATTGTGCAACCACAACACCTTCAGATGGGACTTGTAGGGTTTCCGCATTGAGCCAACCGTCATCGGCCTCCACGCGCTTCAACACAAACGACTGTAAAAAGAATAGTAAAAGTCATGGCATAATAATCACAGTGGCAGTAGAGAAAATACATCAAAGTTATAAAATATTACCAAATCAACCTTTTTGGACTCCCTCCTATACGGACAGGGAGCCATTTTCTTCTAACGCCCACCGAGAACTATACTAATTCCGTATCGGCCGCATCTCTTACTTCAGTCATTGTGGCTGGAGGATCCTACCTAACTTCTTCAGGATTTTCCGATGGGGAACCCTTATCTCGATCCCCCTCAGCTCGGGATGATGCAGCGTCCGGCTCGGTCTCATGTCGCACCACTCGTATAGGTGGGACAAAGGTGTGAGGGACCCTAACTGATCTGGCCCTCTTCGCAGCAGGAAGGCATCTGCCTTCACCTCTCTCCTGAGAAGGGCGCTTACCCTTTCGGACAACACCTTGAAATTCCCACTCTTCCAAAATTGGAGGACTCGGTTGAGGATTAGCCGGTACCTGCCCCTGGTCAGTTGCATGAGCCAAAGGGGGAGCCATGACATGGCGAGGACGAGAAGTCGCAGACAAAAATAGTTGGAACCCACCGAATAATGAGCACATGTTGCAAAACGGAGGGATCTACAAGTCTCAACCCTCCGATACCCTACGACAGGGAACCGTGAACTCCCCGGGAACACCAATCCATGCCGCCGGGTCTAAAATATGTCCTCCCCTGCAGACTGAAGAAACTGTGCACCCAAGTCGTCGTAGTTCCAGGTAGGCGATGACACCAGGCCATAGAATAAGACCTGCCGTGCCACACTCGTGAGGGGATGCGTGGCTCCACAGCACATTGCTGGTCGCCATCCTCGGGAATGACGACACCAACGTAGAATGGCATGGAATGCCGAACAGCTCGAGTATAGGGTCTCCACACAAAGCCTTCAACAAACGCCAGCTTCAACTCGATCTCATTCACCCCGAATTGCTTGAGCCTATTAGCATGAAGCCAACGTTTTCTCCAACAGACCCCAAATGACTCATCCTCTGTTTGATCTCCATCCAAGGTTGTTATAATGACACTTATAGGAGAAAAGCGTCGGGGCGTGACACTGAGGTCAAGACGCTCGCACATGTACATAAACAGGAAGGGGGCGAAGACGTAGCTGATGCACCTTTTACAACTTGGGTTCATCCTTTGATGGACTGTGTCGTCCATCTGCTCAAACAAGTACCCCAAAAACATTGACGCCAATGGAAGCTAATGACTGCCGGCAACGAGCACGGCAAGCAGAACCAATACTGTGCGAAGGCCATAATCAAGGATCCCAGGAAAAAGGACACGAGACACGACATATAAAATAAATGCTGCAAGATGGCACTAGGTATCTCCCTTGCATACCATCACATCCCCCATACTGTTAGACTCGAACCAATAAGCCACCAATGCCTCAAGTGGCATTTTACCTTGGGCAAATGATTGATCTACCTGAGACTCAAATGCAGCAATCTCACCCATAAGATACTCATAGAGCCCCGACATGCTAGCAGGGAGAGACTTAGGAAACTGCAAATGGTGGGTAGACACTAATCCACCGACTGGTAGTGCCAATAAGGCAAGTACGTCCTCTACGGTGATACCAAATTCACCGAGCGCTCCCACAAACGTGTGAGTACGACAACACCAATGCTCCAAAAGGGGTTTTACATAACTTACCCCCTCTTTGCTAGGAAGATCCAAGAAATAGTCCACAAAACACAAGAGACCGGCATCTCTTAGCAAGCAGCAGAACATCAGATACTCCATAACGTAGCACGTCCAACCCAAACAACTAACTAGAGACTTTGATTTGTTAGTCCTCAGTTCCTAACACTAAAATGATATAGACTGACCCACACTCCCATATAGACACACTAATTCCCTCCCATTGACGACACTGAAACCCCCATCCTTGCCCCTGGATACTGACATAGGAGGCCAGAAGCCTTTACCACCATCGGCCATGTTGGCCACTTCACACTCCAATAGCATTTCTGTTGTATCCACAACCCTAACAAACTCAACAAACGGGCATTCAAACTTCTTTTGGCGAGGGCCCATTATCAAAGACAAAGAACATGGCAATAGATGGACTGAGAATGGTGTGTAGATGGGGTAAGAACAGACACAAAGAGGGCTCAATCGACTAAGAACAACAAAGTGGGCAGAAGGTATCACTAGAAGGCGTACTGCACTTTTATAGATGCCTCGCAAGCGTCTGAAATCCTAAACGGCCCCAAGGAAGACGAAACGAAATGACTACCACTTCCCCGCCGTCGCTTAACCAAAAAGTAAGCTAAAGAAAATTACAATTATACCCTCAGGAAGATGGGACAACTGGTGCATTAATTCAAAAGCAGTGCTACATTGGCCCGTCACTTTAAATTTCACAGCTACACGTGCGAATGTAGCGCATTAATGCAAAGACAATAGTTATAAAAAGTACTAATAATGAATGCCACATCACCGGTGCATAACAACTTCTACACCAATCCAATGATAGTCGAAAATGAAAAGCCTTTCAAACAAAAGACTCCTACTTCACACTATGCGTTCGTGATGGGCATTACTTCGCCAAAGACAAGGGGTTGAGAACCAAAAGCACCACTTCATTTGTCTTCGACAAAGTATTACCCTAGCATGAAACTTAGAGCCAAACTTCAGAGGAGACAAATACATTTGACCAAAGGTAGGTTGGAAGCCCGGACCCTGATGTCTAATATTTGTCCTTTGACAATCTACTTTTTACTTATAGCCAAGGGGGCTGAGAACTTCGCTAACAAATTGAGTACAGAGTTGCCTACCAACAGAAAGCAAATTGTCAAAGGACAAGGGGTTTGAATCACAAAATGAATGAAAAATTAGCCCAAAACGCACACCCCAATTCCTATCCAAAGATATTACTAAGATGAATGTAAGATTGTTCATTGACTGGCTCACACTTGTCAATAAATAGGGGGCTAGTAATAGATCCAAATAAAATTTCTCCTATTCGTAGAAGATTCCATCAAGACAAGAATGATTACTAGATCCAATGCGAACGATAACCTGACTTAATGCACAAATATCAGTATGCCACAACATCTTTAACCCCTTTCTACATTTCCCCATCACATAACCTCAAAACAAACCCAAGGACAAAGATGCTTATTAGTAAGTTTCCACTTACCGAGAAGTAAGGGCTAATGTAGGTACATAGTGGTTGCTCAAACCATCAGAGTACAGAATGTGTCAAATTAATACCATACAGATGCTTGCGATGAATTCACAATTCATTGGATGCCAGTGAGTTCATAAGTCATCGCATGATTGCGACGAACCCATATCCACAACAAGTTGCGATGAGGTTTGGCCAGAGTAAGTCTACGATAAGCTTCAAACACCTGCGGACTTGCAATGAATTTTAGACATGCGCGATCCTGCAATGAGCTTTGCACACATGTAGATTTGCGATGGGCTCCAAAGCTATTGCAAAACTGTGACAAGCGTAGAACTACTGTGGACCAGGGATAAATGCTAGAAGCACATGCGTGACGGGACGCTTTGTGGGCCTAATAAGGGCGTGCTAGCTAAATAATGATGTCATTTGTGCCACTTTGGTTAAATGGGACATGAAAGGAAGTAGCGCATGCAAATTATGAGAATCCTCAGATGAAAGGGAAGTTCGTCCCAGAGATATCTCGTAAGACACGTGGCAAAACCTTAGCAGTGTTCCATGACAACTGACAGTGAATCCAATATTCCCTTTCCTAGTAGGAATCAAATGTTTTTGGCTCCTTCCTTTCGGGACCTCAGGATCTCCCCCTATAAATAGGGGTCCATTTCGTAATGAAATCATCATCCTATCATTTACATTTGCCCTAGCCTTTAGCCTACCTCCTACATCTAGTCTTCCTTTGTCCTTCAAGGAGACCCCCGTACGTAGCCTCACCACCACACTTACATTAGGGGAGGTTTTCATGATTGTCAAAAACTTTAGGGATGGTTTTTGTATTGTACCCTAAAAGCTAGGGGCATTAGATTAGGTGTTGGTATTTATAGTAGAAACACCAAATTTGACATTTTCTTAAGAAGCGGCAATGGTGCCCAATGTTATATTGATAACTCAAATAATTTATGATAGAAAAATATATATTCTCGTAAAATTTATATTAACCAATCTAAAATATTGTAAGTAGAAGTGGCAATAATTCCAAAAAAAGAAAGACCTAAAAAACAAAAAGCGTTAAACTATATATAGGCATATATAAACATATGGATTATGGAGAGTTTTTCGAGAAAAATAGGATTACAGAAAAATTAGCATGCAAATATGACGCACCAAAATCCAGATATAGTATGAAGAAAAAGAAGGAAAATACCAATAACACTCCCCTTTGTTTATTTGTCCACATGCAAAAAGATTTATTGTTTTAATTTAATCCGTTTGCTGTGACCATGGTCAAATGTGATGGCCAATGAAATGTGAATACATCTGCAGAAAAAAATCAATTAATTTGATGTCTTTAATTTGTTTCGTCTGCTGCATTTCATTGGGTAGCGTGCAACAATATAATAGTAACAGCGATTTTTTTCTCAGGCATGACAAAGGAAAAAGGCAAGACAAGGGATAAAACTTAGGAGGAAGAAATGGTTTATTAGATGCAGATTGACTGATTGAACACGAAACACATCCAGTCCACCCCTCCCCAAACCTCAGATAGATAATTTAAAGAAAGAAGAAAAAAATTCAGATAGATATGACTAATATTTTGTAATGGCTTTAAAATTAAAATACATATTATATAATTATATAAATTTATATAAATAATAATAAAATTATATAAAGTTTATAAGTTATAAATTCCAGATTTCATATTTATATAAATAAATTAAGTGATTGATTTTTAAGCCTTTCTAAATTTCCCTCTATTTTAAAAATAAAGGACTTGCATTATATCCAATTCCACCCGGATTGAACTCCAGTCTTGAACTATATACTATAGAGGGACAGAATGCTGACGAAACCAGGATCATTGTTGTAGACTTTTTCGTCAATGCATGCACAAAAAGGAAGGAAAGCACAAAAAAGGATATTTCGGTAAAAGAGTCTATATTTTGTTTGTTCCTTTTGTCAGCTTCATTTTAGGGAAAATTATATTCAAACATAACTCAACGTTTAAAATGACGCTACAGGTTGGTTCAGAAACCAATAAAATTCTGACAGCTACTTATATATTTCAAATTATAAAAACCTTTGCCATGTCATCGAAGGTTAATGTGACTGTTGCCAACATGGGACTCTTAATCCATGTTAGACACAGCATGGATTATTTGAAAATAAAAAAAAAAAAGGTTTTCACTTTCTGTCCCACCCCCTATGTCTTTTGATCTCCCTTTCACTCTCTCACTCTCATAGTTTTCTCTCCCTGCTCAACGACAAAGTGATTTGAGAAAAGGGTTTTACATTCTCCCAATCAATCTCTCTCGTTCTCTCCCTCTCTGTCAATCTATTGTTCTCCCTCAATCTCTCTCATTCTGTTTCTCATTTAACCTCTCCCTCTCTATCAATCTATTGTTCTCCCTCAATCCCTCAATCTCTCTCATTTTATTTCTCATTTAACCTCTCCTTCTCCCTCATTTTCTCTCTCAGCCGATCTCTTATTTTCCCTCATTCTCTTTCTTAGTTTATCTCTCCTTCTCCGTCAATCTCTATTGTTTTCTTTCAGTTTCTTTCCCACTCTTTCTCTCATTATTTTACTATCTTTCTTATGCGCGTATTAAGCAGACTGTATTAAAGAACATAAGACCAACTTGGTATGATTCTAATTCCTGCAACTCAATTTGATAAAAATTCACAATAAACTCTTGGCTATGAAATTTACACCAATTTGATAGAAATGTATAATTTGATTGTACAAGTTGTTGGTCCCTTGACTAACTTATAACTTATACCGTCTGATTAATATAGTATAAGTTTCTATGAAAAATAAATAATTAAACAAGGGAGGGAATAGGAGAAAGACTGAGAGAGAACGATAAAGATTAAGGGGGGATGAGAGATCTACTGAGAAAGAGAGAGAGAGAGAGAGAGAGAGAACAAGAGAAAAACAAAGAATTTGATTTGCTTGTAGACCAAAGTTGAGAGAGTGAGAGAGACAGAGGGAGAGGGAGACCAAAAGATGGTTGTGAAAGTGAGAGAGTGGGAGGGAGATCGAGAAGCAAAGGGAGTGGGAAAGACAATGGGAGCAGGAGAGACAAAGGTAGAGGGAGCGAGAGAGACAAAGGAAGCAGGAGATCAAGAGGCAGAGAGAGCAAGAGAGACAAAGGGAGTGGGAGATTGAGAGGCGGAGGGATTAGGAGAGACAAAGGGAGCGAGAGATCGAGAAATAGAGGGAGTAAGAGATACAAAAGGAATGGGTGATTGAGAGATAGATGTTTTGATTTTGGTATAAATTTTTTTATGTGTCTAACATGGATTAAGAGTCCTATGTTAGCAACAACCACATAAGCCTCCGATGACATGGCTGGGTTTTTTATAATTTGAAATGTACAACCGGCTATCAGAGCTCTATTGGTTTCTGAACCAACCTGCATCATAAATTTAAATGTACAATAGGCTTTGACTATAATTTTCCCTTTTTTAACACCCCCATGTTAGATGTACACCTCAATCCTTCAAATTTTAGCCAAACTTTGCAAATGAAAATTGCATTAGAAGCAATCATCTTTGGCCATCTTTGTTTGTTAAGGGCCTGTTACTTTTTTGGATTTTGAGGGGGAAAGTTGGTTAATAGAATTTTTGTTCCCAATGACCAAGAAACCCATATTCGTTTTTCAAATTTACATGGGGTTCATGGAAAAAATTATTTTCCCAGGATAGCACCCAAGTAAGGAATTGGGGTCTTCTATCAACAAAACAAATTTCAATCCCTTACCAACTTGATCTAGAATTGCACATCTCACCAATGAGATTAGGACCTGCCATGTATGAGATGTGTGGTGTGAGATCTTGTTGGTAGGTTGTTGGAATGAATTTTGTTGATAGGTGATCCGGACTCCCATGTAAGTGATACCCATCTCCTAGGTGGATAAGTAAATTTTCCGCTTGAGGGAAAAATTGCCAACACTGGGTTGGGACAAAATTGCCCCTTTTAATAATAGATTTTTATGGCTAAAATGGTCATTATATTATTTACTTGAGAAATAAAAGAACATGGGTAGATGAGCTTGTTAGACAATTTTGTATGCCCTTAGCTTCAATCAGAATGATGTACTTTATGAGTTTATTGTAAATGAATAAAAGTGCATATTTGGTTCATGTTCCCTTGGTATGTTTCTGTGTAATACCCTTAAACTGGACACTTAATGAGACTCGTGTTAGTTTAGAATGTTCACAGCCAGTGGGTCGGTCTGGGGAGACCTATCCTGATAAGGCTGACACTGTGGTGCCACCAAGTCGATTGGGGTAGCCTGTCTCAGCTGCTAGGGTGAGACCCTAGGTACACACAGTGTAAGATTAATCGAATCTTTGAACTGGACCAGATTTCCAGTATTGCCCTAGACCTTGGAGATTAATGGGCAAAACTGGAAAGTTAGACCCGACCCCTAGACTCGATTATGATACTACACTAGGTGTCGGATTGGGCTGTCTTCGATATACCAATTAGTGAGATCCTTAGCGGGGGTCAAAACCTGGGTATGTTGGGACAGTTTGAGAATTCATCTGAGTGGGTGATCATAGTGACAAGATCAGCCCCTTTGTCGGACAAAGGTAATGATCGGGGATGCACTCTCACTGATGGAAACCAAGACTGCTAGCAGCCGATTTCAATCGTTGAGATTTGTTTTTTGCAAAATATATTTTATATGAGATATAAAAGTATATATATTATGGTTTCTAAAATGTTTGCAAAAGGTTTTAATTCCCGGGATCCATATAAGTAGAGAGTGCAACACTGTTCCTTGCAGCCGAGGGAGAGGTTCTCTCTTGTCGGGCAGTGTTTGATCATTATGGGCTGAGAGGTTGAGTGTAAGACCATTGAGGATAATACCTGATAGGCTAATCTTGCATCTTCCCACAGTCCCTGGGTGTTACAAGGTGACTTGGCCCAGGGACCACTTAGGGTAAGTGTTGGGCCTATAGAGCCCATTTGATGGGTTTCAGGGGGTGCACTGTCCATAGTAGTGTATTCGGCCAGGCCTTGTGACAAAAGCTGGGCTGAACCCATGTGGCTGATGTGTAAATCAATGCTTGGGTCCCATGCCATACAAGGAAGCCCAACTGGGCAGCAGTTAGGAAGGTTAAGTGAGCACATAAGCTTAATGGGCCTAAAGCCCATTTCGAACTGGACTTATTTAGTAAGTTAAATATGGGCGAATTCTGAGATGGATCAGTAGATAGGATAGGGACTTAACCCTATCCACTCAGAGAGTCCAGATCTAAATATGATTTGGATCTGGAAACCTCCTAATAAGATTAGGAGAAGGTTGATCCAATCTGCAGATAAGATAAGGGTTTATCCTTATCACCTAAAGAGATGTTTGATCCAAATAAGATTTGGATCAATAACTCCTAATTGGATTAGGAGCTGATCCTTTAGGGTTACAAATAAGGAGGGGGCGACAGCCTTTAGAGAAGACATTCACACATCCTCTTCAGAGCTGAAAATTTCAGAAGAAAGATTTCTACAATCCCTGCAAAGATCTTTCTTGCCGCCTCCTTCCTACATCCGCCAGACATCCGGTTCGATCTCCAGTTGTGGGAGAAGTCAAGATTCGATCTTGACATCAGTTCTTTGAGAAGGAATTGATAAGAAGCTGTGCTCACGTGCCATCCTGCTGTTTCTTGCGAAGGACAGAATTCTTGGAGAAGAATACTGTTGATTCTGCTCCATCCTGCACTGTGCCATCTTCAGTGGGAGCAGTCTTTGGATCCTTTCTTGGGCGTGAACACCTTCATTGGGAGATATTATTTCTCCGTATCAGGTATAACCCTCTCCTACTCCTTTTGGTTCAGATCTGGTTCAGTTTATGGTTCAAGATTGATCCTTGAAAATATGATTTTCTAAATAGGGAATGTGATTCCCAGTTGAAGGGAGAGAAAAATTTTTGAAATTCGCCTCTTTATTCCGCAAGATTCGGGCATCCATACGATGGATCTCTCATCCCGTCAGAGGTCACTTGGGTAACTGTTTCCTCGAAAATACTTACATAGGCAAGTGCATTTACTAAGGTAACTTTCCAAAAAGTGAATGGGGCCTAAGGATAATCCAATACGGGCAACTATTTTTATATATTATTTTGTTTGAGATTTACTATTTATTAGTCAAGGTCTATGTGATGTATGACATTTATTAAGAAAATTGGAAGAGCTTTATGACATTTCCAACTAATCAGTGGCCATCTAAGTCTAATTCAATTATTACTTTTTAAGTTATGTCTAATTTACCCAATCACAATCCAAGTTGCATTTTAGTGAGAGTGGGAAATTTCCTATGCTCTAGATAAATTTATATTATTTTTTTATCTTAATGATATTTTTGGTGATGTTTAAATTTTATTGGTATGTTATCATTTCATATTAATTTTTATGTAAAATTATAAAAAAAAAATTCCTCTTAAAACAATTCGATCTATAAACTACCTTTGTGCTTCGATCTTGAAGAGAAAACCTTACCTGTAATTTTGAAAAATTGCAAATGACTTCTTCTTGTTAGCTTTTCACTAGTAAAGACATTGAAGCTATCAAAATACCCTTATCATTGTTAAGGTGTTATCATACACAATTTAAAGTTTCAACTTTACCTTTCACTAATTTATTTTAGTTGAACTAAGTCTCTAGCTCGAGATTGAGCTTAACATTGTTTTGGCAAGCCAAGCTTGAATAGGTAGGTATTAAGCTTGGCTCAAATCCCTCCATGGGGTTCATATGTTTCATTCTTTTATTTATTTTTTGTTATCTTTTATTTTAAAAAGTAGAGAGGAACCAACTTCAAGAAGAGGAATTGCTACTAGATAGATGAATGAAAGATTTAAAAAATATGTCAAAGCCATGAGCATGCTTTTTGCTGGTTATAGCATATTGGAACAAGTAAGTGGTTTATCCAATTATTGCTTGGACAATGTTAGAAACATTGTTTTTTGGTTTGAATGAAAACTTAGGTTATTTTTTTGTTAAGCTTTTGGATAATGTTTAATTTTTTGATGTACAGGAGTTTTTTCTATATTGGACATTTTGGGTGAATAGGACTCTAGGGAAAACATTTTTTCATGTGCAAGTGTTCTTTTTGTATTGAACATTTTGGGCAAACAGGACTGTAGGGAAAATATTTAAAAAAATACCACCTATACAGACGAATCATTTCCGTTGGTATATTATGAACCTATACCGATGCCCCAAATGGTATATATATTTGTTGATCATAACACATTGCTAGTTGTTAGCACCCAATTTTGATCGGTCCCTTCTTCGACCCATCTCCCACATTCCGGATGCCCGGTCAGACCACACTAATCACTCTAAAACATTCCAAAACCCTAAGAAACCAAATTTTAGCCCAAATGCCCATAAATCCACCATTAAATATACATGATTCCCTTTTGATGGTCTTGATTATGCCACATCACCATACTTGATCCCCAACCAAACTCCATCACATGAAACAAAACCCTCAAACAAATAATAACACAAGATTTCAACCCTAAATTCCTGGATTTAGCCAACATCCATTAGAGATTCCATTTCGACGCGTTTAACACTACGACACTCCTCAAACCTAAAACCCGTGATCTGTAGATGCCTAACATGATCAAAACCTTTCAAAAGCCTCATAATCCCAATCCATACCTACCCACCAAGTTTTATCCCAAAATTCCCCCATTTGACCCAACATCAAGCCTTGATTCTATTTTGGTGAATCTTATTGATTAAAAGCTCACATGTCACAAATCTCCATCATCTAAACCTTATTTGACCAATCAGACCCCACCACCATGTTTAGAGACTCAAATAACCCCAACACGTCAAATTTCACGACCAAAAACTTCCATTTGACCGATGAAAAGTAAGATTCCATTTTGGACCCTCTTATTGATTGGAAAACCATAAGACCGTGATCTGAACTAAACCAGTCAATGTACACCTCTGATCAAAGATCCATCACTTCCATCAGATTCAGGATGTTCAAATATGCCTACCCACCAAATTTCATCCCAAAATTCTCTCGTTTGACCCTTCATCAAACAAAGATTTTGTTTTGGCAAATCCTATTGATCCAAACTTGTCAAACATAGATTTCAATCATCCCGACCCCTTTTATCCAATTATACCTCATCACCACTGTGTTCAAATGCTCAAAAACCCCCTAACACGCTAAATTTCATGACTAGATTCATCCATTTGTTCGTTAAACTAGAGAGATATCATTTTGACGCACCCGATTGAATCACTACATTAGCTATCCAACCTAGCATCTTAAGTGGGAGGGGACTAGTGTCAGCTCCTTACTTAACCCCATTAAAACACATGGACTAATGAATTTGAGATTAATAGGCTTAAAGAGCTAAAAATACCAAACAAGCCCCCGCTTAAAACTAAGAAAGGACAAAATCTCTTTTAAAAGTTCATCAAATTTACGTTTCTTGCCACTATGAGTCCCAAATATGGGGCTGCAACCTCTAGCACGCCTTAATCCCTCATTGGATGCACGAAACCCATAAGAAACCACCGGAAATCGAAAAAATTTGTTGCACAAAGAAGGAAGGGTCAACTACAAGCCCTTCTCTCTCAAAATCCATGCATATTTCGGTAAAAAAAAAAAAACCTCTACTGAGCCACAGACACTATAATTGGACGAGTTTTAGGCCCATCTCCCTCCATTTTCTCTATAAATAGAGGCCCAGCTTGAGCTTGAGGAAGAGAGTTTCCCAACTCTTGTAACACACCTAGTCTGCTTGAAACCCCGAAATCCTTGAAGTTAAGCTCAAGCCTCATCCCCTGCTTTCCAAATTCAACACCAGAAATGCCCAGCCTAGCTCTTGCCTTGCTCAAGTTTCATTTGAAGTCATTTCAGTTGCTGGAAAGCTTGTTTCAAGGTCATACATGAGAGGTAAGCCTTTCATTCCACCATATCTTTGCTTTTAGTTTAGTTTCAAGTTGCTTAAAGCCCTGAAATCTTGGGAAACCTGCATTCCCAACTTCCTTTGGATTGAGAAAAAGAGGTAGAGAGGCGAGGGTCTTAGGGAAACTAGTACCTAAGACCCGATAACATCACCTCAAATCAATTCCAGGCGAAGTTGGGAACATTTTCGCTAGATTTCAGGAGCTTTGAGCAATCTTGTTAGTTCGTGTTTTGCCACAATCTTCTATAGTAGCTTGGAGAGAGGGGTGCCTAACACCTTCCCTCTCCCAATCTTTGGAACCCAAAACCTTTCGGTTTAGTGCCTTTCCTTGGCAAAGAACGGAGTCACTATTAAGGCAAATAACTGTTTTTCGAATAAAAAAATGATGGCCCATTTCTTCTAAAAAATGGGTGGCAACTCCAACTCTTTGAATCGGCCATGAGCTTCCCGGAGCTCACACTAGTCACACTCATCCAACCATACATCAGGAATATTGTTGATGTAAAGTACAACCGATGTTCCAAATGTGCAACTTAATGAACATGGCCAGCAATATGTTATGGTCAGTAGATTCGAACTTGCCATAAATACAAGTGATAGACTAAATGGTTATGAGCCTCAAGCACTTTATGACTAGTGTGGAGCAAAATGATTAATTCTAGAGCCAATAAAATAGTATCAAATTCAAAATGATATCTAGTTTGGAAACATGTTAGTTCTTAAAACAAAAATAACAAAAATAGACAAATGCTATGATGAAGCTATTCCATTGTAAAGCTTGCCTCATATAGCTAAACACTCCTTAAACTTACCATTTCACGCAAATTTGACATTCTCCATATATTGCAAAACATTAAGGGTCATTCATTTTTGGAATTTTTAGAATGGGGAAAGTTGGCCAATAGGATTTTGGTTCCCATTTACCAAGAAACCCATGTTTTTTTTTTCCATATTTATTTGGGGTCTATGAAAAATTTATTCTCCCTAAATATCACTTACCTGGATAAGAGTTGCCAACACTTGCGACAAAAATATTACCTCTTTAATAATGACTTTGTATGAATAGATTCGTCATTATCTTATTTACCTAAAAAATAAAAGAAAATGAATAAATGCATCCGTCCAATAAATAACTTACCAAAAAGGGAGACACCCACTTGGGACAAAATTACCTCTTTAATAATGACTTTGTATGGGTAAAATGGTGATCGTTAATAAAAATAAATAAATACAGATATCCTATAAGTAATTACCAAAAAGAGAGACACACGAAGGAAAAATGCAAAACAGTTTAATAAATTATTTAAATAAACTAAATAACGATTAAAAGTTAAAACCATACAAATAAAAACGATTTAAAATTGATATGACATGGCGCGCATTGACATCCACACCCTAGCCCTACCTGGCTTGACGCACAATTACTTTTACTTTTCAAAACATAAAACACAATTCAATTAACGTAATTTCAAAAATAAATGAAAACAAGATATTCTAGAACACCGTACCCTTCTTTTCTGTACGGCCCAAAAATTGACCATATTTTCCACTTTTGGTACAAACTTTTACCAGATTCTTTTTTTCATTATTCAACATTTTATGCCGTATAAATATTTACTATGGCCCCATCTATCTGATTGGACTCAATCATACTTGTAGTGATCATATGGATTCCAATCTGAAGGTCAGAAAAGAAAAGAAAAGAATCAGACGACTAATTTGGGCATTTTGATCCAATCAAATCCTAGTGACTAAACCAGCATCTTAAAGTCAGCAATTCCAATAATACCATACACCAATATACTTTATCTTGATCTTGACAAGCATGTGACACCTCCACCTTACTAATGTCCCAACTCCCAACCAAGTCCAACGCGCGTTGCTTGACAAAACGCATTTTCTAGTATTCACATACTTTGAAAAGTACAAATCTACGGTCCATCCTACATAGTATTTGCATTGACCTTTGAAAAGCTTGACTCATCCAAAAAGTTACAAAAGAGAACTCTTTTCCTGTGTTCCTCAGCTGGGTCGACCCTACCTCTTTCATGGCTGGTCAACCCCCTACGAGAGGCTCTGACTTTCTCCAACTTCAACCTATATAAACGCTGTCCAGAAATCAAATTTCATCAGGTATCCAGCCAGCTGAACCAGTTTTGTCTTAGACCCATTTGCGGAAAAATCGTGCCCAGTTGCAGAGTTTGGTTCAGATGAGTCATTCAGAAGAAGGTTGCTCTAATGGAGACGAGAAGAAGTACAACGGAGTACGTCGCCGGAAATGGGGTAAGTGGGTGTCGGAAATTCGAGTCCCCGGCACAAGAGACCGGTTATGGTTGGGGTCATACTCTACGCCGGAAGCAGCTGCAGTGGCCCACGACACTGCTCTCTTCTGTCTGCGAGGTCCCTCGTCGGCGGGACATCTCAATTTCCCAATTCTCCTTCCGAGGATCCTACAGGCCGACATGTCGCCCAGGTCCATACAGAAGGCAGCATCCGCTGCAGCACTGGCGGTTGATGCTCAACTGACCAAAAAGTTGCCGGAAAATGAGAAGCCTGTAGAGAATGACGAAATAACTCCTTATCTTGATCAGACCCAAATCTGGGACGACAAATACGTTCATTCTGAGATGAATGAAGGAAGCTCCTCCGTCGAAGGCGAGGCCTTGAGCATTTCCGTTGAAGACATGGAGATATATCTCTAGATTCTAGCCGTTTGAGTCTTATACTTTGGAAACTTCTGTGTTCTTTGCCATGCCACAGGACTGACTTTACCAAGAAATCAGTTACGTACTTTCTTATTTGGGTTTCTGGATTTCTGATCGTAATTAGCGTCTCCCCCGTCTCTTGGATAGACCATAGATGTATTAGTGACCAAGGAAATTGGTCAGTTTGAGCTGGATTGAAGCCACAATCAAATACCTTACTATACGAGTTAAAGGATAACAAAGAAAGAACACAAGAACTTCCAGTTTCATTGAAATGGAATTGCAGTTTTTGCAAAGAATCTTCTTTGGGTATGATTTTATTTTTTTCTTTTCTGAATCTTCAAACTGGATCAATTAAGCTGTGTTATAATGTTATCCAGCCTTCTCAATTATTGACTAGGGTTGAATTTGCAGGATCAATTTCTTGATGGGTTTGTTAATGACTGGAGGATATTATCAAACCCCAACTGTCTGCAACTCATTTCTGGACTCTGGACTCTGCTGGAGACAGTAGGAGTCTCAGATTGCAGAAAAAAAATGCGAACTATTCCATCTAGATATGGTCTCTTTAGCCAAAAGTGCAATGCAAGAGCTTTCATTCATAGTCAATCATCCATCCAATTATCTCAGGGTTTAACTGATAATGTGGTCCATGGGGAAGAAAGAGATGCCAGAAACCAGATGATTGCTGCCATTCAAAATTCAATCAATTTGGCATTTAGATAGAGAGCTCTCTCAGTCCAGGTCCATTCCTATATGAATTCCATAGACATTGATGGATGAACAGACAGTTCTCATATTTTCATCTTGAACTCTAATGTACTCATAGTCTTTATTATCAAATTAAGAAAGGAAGGACAACTACCTCCTAAAAGGAGGTTCTAACCCCAAAACTAAGAGTTGGTGGGAGCTCCATCAGACTTCGGTAAACCCAGCTGCCTGTCCTATATCAGTTGACTCCTTGCTTAGTGCAATCTGAGTGCCTTGTGGAGCATCCAATTGGGCACCATAAAAAGAAAATTAAGGCTCTGTTTGTTTGCAGTGCAAATTAAATCAGGTTCAGATTTGCATACAATTATTTATAATTATGACTTGCATTATTACGTTAAGCAAAAATTGCACTGTCTCATTTACAATTCACTATCAATGCAAATTTGCACTCAAAACAAAAGTAAGCTTTGAATTTACACTCAACTTATTTGCACTCTCATGCAATTACACTAGTACAAATTTGCATTATAAACGAAGCCTAAAGATCCGTTTGTTTGCAATGTAAACGTGAACAAGACATAAATTTTGCACTCCCATGAAATAATACTGGGTAACCGTGCGTAAGAGCTGGGCCTTCATGATTCTTTGGGTCTATTACTCTGGACCATGATACTAGGGCTGTAATCGCATTCAGCAAAATTTGAATCCAATCCCACTATTGAAATCTTGCATCTAAATTTGATCCGAAATTCGAATCCTAACGGGTTCGGATGGGATTCAGATTTAATCCAATTTTGTTTTAATTTGTTGAAATACTAAAAGAAATTAATTATTTTTAAACTTTTACATAATAAATTAATGTAAATATAACATATTGAATTTATTATATATAAATTCGTATATAATATAATATATAGAATAGATTTTTTTATAATTTTCAACATAATTATATAAAATTTATATATTAAAATTAATAAATATTATAATATAATTAGATTCAAATTTTAATGGGATCATATGGGGTCAAATCCGAATCCAATCTGATCTGATTACATAAATGCATAAACTGAATCTAGATAATCAGATTGGATATTGGATCGGGCCTCGGATTCTTAGATATCATTGAGAGGCCTTCAAGATACTGAGCTGGAAGGGGGGTGAAAGAGGACAGAAAAGAAAGACTAAGGGCCCGTTTGTTTTTTGGATTTTGAGAGGGAAAAGTTGGTGAATGGAGTTTTGATTTCCATTAATCAAGACACTCATGTTCCTTCGATTGAAAATTTGTTTTCCCTAAGGCTTCGTTTGTTTGGAGTGTAAAAACCGATTCGATGTATTTTTACATTCCGGTTCAATTTTGCGACCGTTTGGATGGGGTGTAAAAGTACACCAAAAACCGGTGTAAAAGTGATTTCCGGTTTTATTTTACTTCGATTATCGATGTAAAAAACCATCGAAGTAAAGGTGTAAACCAACGACTCTTCGTCTTCGTCTCCGTCTCCTCTCATCGTCTCTTATCGTCGTTCGAAGTAAACAAGGGCACTTCGCTTCGTCTTTGTCTGTTGGTCCTTCTCTCACCGTCGCTTCGTCTCCTCTCATCGTCTTTGTCAAGGGCACTTAACAAGCCCTTGTTTTCTCACCGCCGTTCTGCTGGTCCTTCTCTTCCACTACCTCCCTCTCTCTCGCTCTTTCTCTTCTTTTCTCACTGTTTTCTTTCTTTCTCTCACAGGTTCGAACGCCCTCATCTCAGAACACAGAGGACGCTCATCATCCCCAACTCGCAACGAACAGAAGGTACCAGATCTAGAGCTTGTCATTGAGATCTGACGGAATGTTGTCATCTCGTTTCAGATCTGGAGACAACCCAAAACAGATTTCAGACTTGTTTTTCTATTGTAGTTTTCTTAGATCTTCGATTTATTATTATGTTTATGCTCTGCAATTTGTGTTTAGTTCTTAGATCTGCAATTGTTTTTCTTAGATCTACGATTTAGACAACCCAACATTAACCTAGCTAATTAAAATATATATAGATCCCATACGAACATCACATATTTGTATATATGTTTATCTGATGATGCCAGGTTACTGTCTCACCACATATTTGATTTCAGCAACTAAACCCTACTAGCCTAATTATCCAGATAAAGAAAAACCTAGTTTTCTTGATCTGTTCAAGGAGATAAAGTCTAACCATGTTTGATTCCTTCAAAAGGAATTGCCCAAGTATCACCTTTGACCCAAAGTATGCCCTATAGACTATTTGATATCATTTCCTTTTTACACAAGCCACCTCTTACCAACCTACAATTTTGGAACCCATCAAAAAATAATGTGAATCATTTTCTAATTGTATTTTGGCATACAGATTAGAGAAAACAGAAAACTACTGGTGGTAACTCACAGGGCTAATAATTCCTGACAAGGTCAAGTAAGCAACTACTCATAGCTTGATGTTTGCAGCAAACCCCAGATAAACAAGACAAAGAATCTATTCAACGAGATAAAAACAAAAAAGATCAAAATATAGGAGGTCCTATAAACACTTAGATAAATAAGGGAAACATAAAACTTCCAAGAAAAACAAGTAAATCACCTTGTCCCCAATCTCAGAAACAAAGATCAATGAGAATGCAGCAGTGAGGCCTGACTTTGCGATTGCTGCTAAGAGTGATGAAGGTCCTCCATTGACAAAGACAATCAGTGAAAAGGCTAAGGCACATGCAAGCAGAACAATTGCTATAGATACTGGATAAGGAATCTTCTTAGGGGATTTCACACTGTCAAATCATGAAGTATATGTATGAACTTGATTTAAATCGGGGCAATTGATGTCTATAGCATAATCTTCAATCAATGGATTTACACTATCAGTAAATCTATAGAAAGAACCAAGAATTAGAAAACCAGAACATGAATCATGATAATTGATTTACACTATCAGTAAATCCAACCCAATCTTGTATATACATGTCTAGCTAGATTGGATAATGGCCCAAACCAAGAGTTGGATCTGGCTAGATTGGATAATTATGAAAGCACAAACAGAAATAGTAATATAATTATGAAAGAGGAAATAAACAAAAACTTGAACTGATATCAACGGGGCAAGTGAAGGGGAAATAAACAAATAGGAGTGTCATGATCTGATTTGAATAGTGAAAACAGGGATTACTTTATGTTTACAATTCTGAACTGGGTAGGGATGTCATTGGGTTGGTGGGTTAAGTGGGTTAAGTGGTAAATCTGCACTTACCTGATCCTATCTTATTTGGTCCAGTATTTATTGGTTCTCAGGTCATGTTTGTATTGAGATGAACCCATGCTAATCTCTTTTCTGAAATACCAAGGAACCTGCTCATTCTGCTTCAACCAGCTGATAACTACTTGGAGTCCCCTTCAATTACCATCTTTCTCACCGCCATCTCCATTGCCTTTTGCAACACGAAACCACTGCAAACAGTTCTGCTTTTATAGAGTCGCCTAGGCCATTTGGGCCTGAAAACAGCCCCACTATTTCCCCATTTTCATTTCTTATCACCCCCTCCGATTCCAGAAGGACCAGGATTACCAAAGCTACTTCCATTAAAATTCAGCTTAAGAAAGCCCAAATCAGGAGAATGCCAATCCCTTATGATATTCTTCTTGGAGGAAGGTAGAGCTGCAAGTTCCCCAGTTTCTTATTAAACCATCAAAGGTAATATCTGAAACCAAACTCAATGACTTTAGTCAAAGTGCCACCTTTGCCATAACCTCTTCTATCCGTCCTTTTTTTTTCCTTAAAAAATCCACAAGTTTCTTTCCTCCCATAAAGCCCCTTAGGCAGGATGCACAATGAGGACATGGTCCATGGAAGCTGGAACCTAAAGCACCACATAAAATAGGCAAGAAGTGTGATACTACAGTAAACATTCCAAGCCCAAGGACAATTTATGTATTGACTAATAGCATGGGTAAGGTTACTAGTAACAGAGAACTGCTTTTATTAGGGCTAGGATGTAGAAAGATAATTGTTGCACCAATTTATTTATGTGATATCCAGCTAGCCACATGGGTTTCCTGGTTCCTACTGCCTCTCCTTTGGATAGAACTTCCATTATCAATTGTATAAAAATATGCTTAAGATAAAATACAAAATAGTATAGTAATGATACAACAACAAAGTTCAAAGTGACAGAAAGTTGGAAACAAGACCTGCAAAAATGATCAATCTTTAATTCTTATAGGATACAATCAACATGCTATTATTTACTGCATTTAATGAAAATGTCCTTCTGTTAGATGCTTGCAATAAGACAGTTGAGTCTAATATGCTTTAATTCTTGAGTGTAGATATTCAATAGCTGCATTTAAACAAAGTCGTTTTCCTATTGGCTTGGAGTTATTATTTATGCATCTACTAGCACAAACCACCAAGTAGTTGCATTGCAAATGATCTTGGGTAAAAGAAATAGACTTTATGCTTTTGTTTTGAAGGACAAAATCAAATAAAAAAACAATCTATGTTATTATTGCACATAAGCCATCCCAGAGTCCAGAGTCTCATACTTGAATAAAAAAACAATCAATTTCTTCAGTAGGAAAACCTCTGAGTTTTGGTCTTTGAATATTAGCAAGTCCAGAGTCTCATACTTGAATGGCTTTCATTCCATCCAGATTTTGTAGTAGATCCAGATCTCGGATTGATCGGAAACAAAACAATCCTTTCTGTATTCTGTGTAGACAAAGTTTTGGGATAACAGATATAGGCATTTGTCTCAAATTGCTAGTTGAAAATAGTTGAAAAAAATATTTGTATTTTTTGTTTTTCTGTTATATTTTTATAATTTTTCAGAAATTAAATCGGATCAGATTCGTGTTATGCAGTCACTGACAATGAATGTTATGGAGACAAGATTGAACTTGTGACTTGTGAGCTGCTGAGCTTCTGCGATACATAATGTACTGATTCCATGACAGAAAAGCAAAATGATGAACTGAGCTATTAATGCTGAAGCATTTAACATAATTGCCTTCAAAGTTCTCCGATACTTCAGTATACACATACAGGCTAACCGTTTCTGTAATTTTTTAATATTTGCCCCTTGCATCACCTCCATCAGCATGAGATGGAATGCATATTGGCAATTATCAATACATGGGTGTAGTTTTACACTGTTGTTCATCCAAACGCATACAGAAAATACGCTGATGTTTTATACTATTCTTCCAAACGCACAGCAGTGTAAAAGTTGAATCTATCCGGTTCATTTTTCGCACTTACATATAGGACCAGTTTTCTTTTACATTGGAGTTTTGCGTTTACACCTCAAACAAACACAGCCCAAGTATAACTTATCCAAGTCAATGATACCCATCTCTAAGGTAGATAAGTAATTTTCCCATCTAAGGGGAAAGTTGACAATATTTAGAAGGGACAAAATTGTCCCTTTAAATAATAGCTTTTTATGGATAAAATCGTTATTATCTTGTTTACCTGAGAAATAAGAAAATATAGGTAAATGCACTTTAACCTTAAGAAAACGGAGCTAAAAGAGAGACCTTTATTGACCAGAAACAACAATGAGGAAGCGGGCACGTATGAGAATGTTAAGTCAAGTCTTTGGTCAATCGTGTGGTTTGTGGCTGCGATGGTCCACCGTCCACGTAATGAATAGGGTTGGATGGTGCAAAACATATTATACATGTTTTTTACATTTTGATTGGAATTTTCTGGCTGCGATGGTCCATCATCTCTAGTATCACCATCCCGTGGTGCAACAGTTGGTTATTTCCTAGCGGTGAAGGAAATACTTAAGGCTGTGTTTGTGTTTGGTTGTAATGCAAATAAATTTATACTGATGCAAAATTATGGTAATGTAAATGATTTGAGTATAAATTTTGACCTATTTTATTATTTTAAATTTTAATTTATTTTGTTTGATTGATGAAGTAAATTTAAACATGAAATAAAATAAAATAAAATCCAAAACAAAATTAAACAATAATTTGCATTTTTTTATATTTGTACTAGTGCAAATTAATTTGCACTGCAACCAAACACAGTCTAAGGGACCATTAGATAATCAGTCTTAGATAAGATTTTGCTGCCAAAGGTCAAAGATTGAATGGCTAAATGCAGGACAAAAGTGGCTTGATTTATTATCCTTCATTGATCCTAATATCCCTCGTCAAATATCTGGCATGGACAATGAGACGATGTTATATATGTAAGTTAAAATATAAATCAAGTGCCCGTTTGGGAGGGCTTCAGCCTTCAGCTACGAATGAACTGTTTTCACTGAACCGCTTTGAAGAAGAATAGTACATCTAGCTAAATCGGAAAGTTGATTGGGGTTTTTGGCTTTTATTAAACATGACTTGTAATCTTCCTGTATGAGGTCCATCTTGCAAAGGCAGAAAGCCTCCGTGTAAAAACCCTCCCAAACGGGGCATTAAAAAGGATGTTAGAGCGGCTCTATTTTTGTTTTTTCTCGAATCAATGGATCGATTTGGTCCATTTTGTTTAAAATATGTTCCTCAATATGGAGGATATCAAGGAAGCAGATGATACGACTGTCGTGGTGATACCCAAGGTGGTGGTCAAGGCATGTCGGGTGTTGGTGTTGACACCGATGGCACTACTCGTTTTTCCGGAGGATGCCTCATGCCTTTGCACGGTTGCACCACTTGATCTGGGTTGGGCTGGTCTTTGGGTCTAAGTCACTGATTAAGTTTTATGTAATATATATTATTTAATATAAAATAATTATATTTTATATTATATAAGATGTAATATATGTATACAATTATATGAAATAATTTATGTAATATAAAATATTGGATTCAATTATGATATTCGAAAAACTTATAACCATGGGTATCATATCAGATGGGTATTAATCAAAATTCACAGGAGGGGAAGGGAGGCTGATTGGTCAAACGTGTGTGTATATATATATATATATTATGTGTTATTTTATAATATTTGTATAAATAATACAATAATAATAATCGATGGTGCGTGATCAGGTATTCCCTGCTGGAGGATAGCTCGAATGCTTGTATGACGTGGTTGGCTGGTCAAATTGCAAGAAAACAATCAACCCATGGTTCTTTATCTGGGGTGGGCACTCCAATGCATAAGTTAGTGGAGAGTGTTTGAGAATGCTAGAAAGCGAGAGAGAGTTCTGAGAGCTAAATCGCACATGCCTTATCTAGTTGAAAGGATGCCTTTATATAGGCATAGGTAGTCCGAGATCTCCGAGAGGACGTGGCTTATTGGCCTGCCACTCGGAGATGGTTTCCGCATAAAGTGATAAATCTTATCTGATTACCTCCTAAGTGGGCGGAGCGGGAGCTAGCTCCATCGGTCAGGCGACATAATCCCAGAGGACTCGGAGACAATAAGTCGCACGTAGAAGAGGTCGGTCGCCATGTCATGCAGGATGCCAAATGGACCTCAGTTAGGTTGGTGGGACCTTAGTAGGAGGTCGCCCCTCATGTCAAGGTCTCTGGCACGGTCTTGACAGGATTGCTGGTTTGATCCTGCCAAGGTGCATACGGGTCAGCCCTGCCAAGGTGGTGCCAAAGCGCTCTCTCAAGGTGTGCAAGGTGTGTTCGAGGTGGCTTCAAGGTGAACTCAACCAACTTTGGTGAAGGCATGTCATTGCCTACATGGTGCCGAGGTGTTATGCAACAGTTCAGAAGTGTCACGCTGTCACGGGGCTAGTTGTTCGGGCCCCATGCGGCACTCGAACATGACAAGTAAGCCTAAGCAACAAGCAACAACATAAGAAAAGGCAACAAGATGACACACAAATTAGTCAAAAGGCACTTTGTATTGCATAAATTGATGGCAAACACAATCACACAATTTAGTGTCGAGGGGATCTCGTGCTTAACCTTTACACGCTACTGATTCACTCGACTACCTACCTCCCCTCAAAGTGTACGTTAAGCTTTTGGGGGAGTGACAATAAGAAGCATGAAAAGGGTGAAAAATCATACCACGGAATTACAAGATTGCCATTAGCATCCCCCCATACAAGATATACATGTAAAGTCCCACCCAAGACACACACTTGGACACTCGGATGGCATGTTGTGGGTGTGGTGATGGTGCTTGATGGCGCGACAAAGTGTTCACTTGTGACATTCTCCCCCACTCAGTTTAGTCTTCGTCCTCGAAGACTGGCTTCTGCTTGTGGCTCAGATCTGCTTATTGATGAAGGAGGGTTCTTTAGCTGCTCCACAAACTTGGTCTCTTCCAAGGCCCGTGCATAAGGTTGGGTGAAAGGCTTTAGGGTGTTCTTGATGGTGGGACAACCTATGGCTAGTCCAAATGATTAGTCCTTGCTTGGCTGCTTCGAGGTAGGATTTTGGATGTCCTGTTTTGGTGGAAGGTAAGGTTGTGGCCAAGGCAATGTTAAAATCAAGGTTTGGATTTTTCGGGTATTGGTCCCCATGATGATTTTTCTCCCAAGGGTTGCTCCTCACTAGGTTCTTATGAGGGTTGGCTTGATCAATGTGGTGGTGGACAGGGTACCTAAGTGGATTTGGTGGTACTCGCTCTCCTCGATGATGGTCATTGTGAAGGTGGGTGTGGCTAGAGGCAGCCTTGGGTCTTCCAGGATTCTTGGGCCCATTAGGTGCGGGCATATGCTGCTTCTGTTGTGAAGATGGCTTCTACTAATGTTGGTGTTGATGTTGATGCTGAAGCTGGTGCTGGTTCGGCTGCTTGTGCTGGTGCTGCTTTGGGGGAGACTTCTTCTTGGTGATGACTATCCAACCCGCTTCGGTGTTGCTGTGAGATCTTGGAGTGAGGGTCTTCATTGCTGGTACGGCACTAGATTCATGTTCGCTTGTCTCTTGGTACAACTATAAGGCTGAAAGCTGCTTCCCAAGTACCTAGAGGGCTGATGTCACTGGGATCATGCATGGAGAATGCTCATCCAAGTTGAGCAAATGGTCAAGGTGTGGCATGAGGGCTACTTCTTCCTATGTCAGGAACTCTACTCCAAGGACCACTTGAAAGTCATCCAAGGGAACCACAGATAAGTTGACCTTGCCTTTCCATGGTCCCACTTGTAGGTCTACTCCACGAGCCATGCCTTTTACTAGTTTGGCCCCCGATTTGACAACATTGATCCACCCTATTTGTTTGGTGGTGGTCAAGCCAAGTCGCTTTGCCTCTGCAAGCGAGATGAAGTTGTGGGTGGCCCTAGTGTCCACCAATGCTTGGGTCAGCCTCCTGCTGAGGGTGATGTCAACATACTTCAGTCCCTTGTGGGATTTGGTGGGCCGCTTGGATGTGGCATCTTTCTTTACCATGGCATTTATAAGTTGGAGGGTGCCTACTCTTGGTGTTGGTGCGGGCTTCTCCTCATCACTCTCTTCATCATCACTGAGTTTGGCGATGAGGGCATTGATCTTCTTTCGCATGGGATAGTCGCTAGTCCAGTGCTTTTCATTGCAGATGTAGAAAGGTGAGGGAGGAATTGTAGGTCTCCCAGTGTACCAGTGGCCATGATAGTTGTAGGTTCCTTGTGGCTTCTTCCCTTGATGATAATTGTTTGGATTGTCATTGTGTCTTGGTCTTTCTTGTGTGGAGACCGATTGTTGATCTCCCCCACTCAAACTCATGGTACGTGCACTGGATAGCTTTTGGCCTTCTTCATCCAGTGTCCTTAGATCGACAAGTTGCTCAACTACGGCCATGGCTGTGGTGAGGTCCTTCACACCACATAGTTGAAATTCAAACTCAGCCTAGGGTTTGAGACCGTCCATGAAATTGAACAAGAGATCCTTGTCTGACATGTCGGAGATCTCCAGCGTCAAGGCCAAAAATTCTTTGACATAGTCATGTAGCAATTCTTGCTGTTTAAGGTTCTTCATTCTTCTCCGCACCAGGTACTCCACGCTCTCAGGGTAGAACTGACGCTTGATCTCATTCTTGAATGCAACCCGGGTGTCAATGGTGCGGGTGCCGTGTTCAAAGTCTTGACAACACCTACACTACCAAAACATTGCAACATCATTCAAATACATATCAGCTGTACGTACTTGAGTTTGGTTATCAGTAATGCCAACGGTAGAGAAATAGTGTTCTAGTTGCCACAAGAAATTGTCAAACTCCCTAGCATCCCGAGCACCTGAGTAGGGTGTTGGTTCATGGATCTTGATGTGCATGGGAGCTAGGGTGGCTGAAGTGCTGGAAGAGTTGGCCACCACCCTCTTTAGGAGAGTCATCTCGTCTAGTTGTGCTTGAAATCTGTCTAGCATGCCCTGTATGCTACTCTGGGAAGGCTCCGCTCCCGAGCATTGTAAGGTGGCGTGCATCTCTCTGAAGGCGCCATTGAATCACCCTTCCAGTTCAACCACCACATTCTCAATAGTCTCTAGGTTATGGTATAGTTCATCCACCTGATCTCTGGTTTCACCTATTGCCATTTCGCAATGTAGGATGCGCATGTCCATGCTAGCTAGTTGGTTGACTGATTTGTCACGCTTTCTAGCTTTAGTTGTGCGGCCCTTCGGGGCTTCTGTCTTGGCAGGTTCGTCCAGTGTAGCCTCATTGGTGTCATGGGCTTGGTGCAGCCCGTGTAGTATGTCATCGGCAATGTTGCAGTTGCTCTTCATTGTGCTGAGTGAGGGGCAATGGACAGGGTCCAATGTGCGTGCAGGAGCTCCTACTCTGATACCAATTGTCATGGGGCTAGTCGTTCGGGCCCCGTGTGACACTCGAATGTGACGAGTAAGCCTAAGCAACAAGAAACAACACAAGAAAAGGCAACAAGATGGCAAACGAATTAGTCAAAAGGCACTTTGTATTGTATAAATTGGTGGCAAGCACAAGCACACAGTTTAGTGTTGAGGGGATCTCGTGCTTAACCTTTAAATGCTATTGATTCACTTGACTACCTACCTCCCCTCAAAGAGTACGTTAAGCTTTTGGGGGAGTGACAATAAGAAACATGAAAATGGTGAATAATCATACAATGGAATTACAAGATTGCCATTGGCATTCCCCCCATACAAGATATACATGTAAAGTCCCACCCAAGACACACACTTGGACACTCGGATGGCATGTTGTGGGTTTGGTGATGGTGCTTGATGGCGCGACAAAGTGTTCACTTGTGACAACGTGGTGTGATGTCACTGGAGGGCCAAATTACCCCTCATTAATTGCCCCCACCTCCTGAGTCGAAGTTGGTTCAGGCTGGTTTGGCAAAGGGAGTAGTTCGTTGTAAGTCTCAGGCCCAAAGTGATCTGATTCAATTGGTTCATCGTCATTGGTTCGATTCACTTGCCCAAAATGGTCAAATAAGTCGTGTTGCATATGCAGTCCTGGCATGGCAAATTTGAAATTTCAATTAGGTGCATTAATTTGAATTTTGGACCTGCCCTTGGAACTTTAAGCGATGTGCCTCTGTGAATTGTCGGATCGAACGCATCACGGCTGTTGGTCTCTTGGGTCCCTTGTCTATATATAGTGGGCCCTTAAGGGGTCCCATTTGCACTATTTGTTGGAGTTTTGTGGAGTGGTAGGGCAAGAGGTCAGAGAGATCGAAAAAACAAGTAAGGTCGATTTGGTTTAGTGAGATCAACCTAGTTTTCTCTAAGTCTTATCGTTGAGTCCTTTTCCTGTTAAGTTGTCTTCTAGTTAGTTAGAGGGAAAGTACTACCTGGTCACTCTAGCCGAAGCAGAGACCTCAGCTCAAGAGTGACAAGGATCCCAAAGAGGGGCTTCGACCTCTCATTGTCAACCAAAGACGATGTCAGAGTTTGGACCTACCGAACCGGGTGGTGAAGAAATCGTAGACATAGTCACAACCTATCACATACTGAACACCTATAATTGCATCCAACATGGCGAAGACCAATATCCTTGGTGTCACCGACGAGCTGAAGTTTGTGTCTTCGAGGTGCTTAGACATTATGACTTCTCCTTAGGTCAGCTTCATTCCAATTCCACTAAAACTATCATTGGGACCATCTCTATTTGCCACCACCTCAGTTTTCACTTGAACATAGACATTTTCTCAGGGCTCTATCAGATCAAGAGGATGCACAATGAGCCCTACTATTTTTACTTGAGTTTCCGAGTTGGCTTCAAACTTTCGGGTGACTTCGCTGTTAAGGTGGTGCACTAGATGACTGTTAGACAGTATGTGCCCTTAGCTCCAATCAAATTGATGTACTTATTGTCATTTATTGTAAATGAATAAAGTGCATAATTGATTCATGTTATTATGGTATGTTTCTATTTAATACCCTTAAACTAGACACTAATGAGACTCATGTTAGTTTAGAATCTTCACAGCCGTTGGATAGATCTTGGGAGATTTATCCTACCAAGGCTGACACTGATGTGCCGCCAAGTTGGTTGGGGTGGCTTGTCTCAACTGCCAAGGTGAGACATGAGGTACATGCAGTGTAGGTTTTCTTGAAGCCTTGAACTAGACCAAATTCTAGTATTGCCCTAGACCTTGGAGATAGATGGGCAAAACTGGAATGTTACACCTGATCCCTAGACTCGATTATGGTACTGCATTAGGTGATGGATTGGGTTGTCTTTGATATGCCAATCAGTGAGATCCTTGATTAGGTTAAAACTAGGGTATGTTGGGATAGTCCAAGAATTCACTTGAATGGGTGATCATAGTGGCAGGATCAGCTCCTTTGTCGGACAAAGTGAATGATTGGGGAATGCACACTATCTGATGGAAACCTAAACTGTCGGCAGTTGATTTCAAAGTGTTGAAATTTATTTTGCAAAATATATTTATATGGAGATTATTCTGGTTTCACAAGAGTAGATAGTGCAACACTGTACCTTGAAGCCGAGGGAGAGGTCTCTCCTGTCGGGCAGTGTTTGATCATTATGGGCTAAGAGGTTAAGTGTAAGACCATTGAGGGTAATACCTGATGGGCTAATCAACATCTACCCACAGTCCTTGGGCCTTCACAAGATGGCTCGACCAAGGACCATTTAGTGTAAATATTGGGCCTTCACAAGCTCCAGATAATAACCAACCTAGAAGGTCCACTCAGGTATCCAGGCCTCCAGTTCATTATGGCTATGACCAAGAAAGTTACTTGGTGGAGGTCACAACCAATGGGGAAAATCCCATGACTTATATGGAAGCTATGTTGGACATAGATTCCTTGAAGTGGGTAGACGCCATGAAAATCGAGATGGACTTGATGGAGACCAACAAGATCTGGACTCTTGTAGATCCGCCCCTAGGGTGAAAGCAATTGGTTGCAAGTGGATTTACAAGAGGAAGAAGGGCCTAGATGATAACATTGAGACCTATAAAGCTCGTCTTGTGGCGAAAGGGTACACTCAGAAAGAGGGAGTCAAATATGAGAAAACCTTTTCGCCAGTGGCCATGCTTAAGTCTATTAGGATCTTGCTAGCTATAGCAGCATATCATGACTACGAGATTTGGCAAATGGATGTCAAAATCATGTTCCTGAATGGAGATCTTACTGAAGATATCTATATGCAGCAATCACAAGGTTTCATAGCTGCAGGTCAGGAACACATGGTATGTAAACTTAATCGATCCATATATGGACTTAAGCAAGCTTCTAGGAGCTGGAACATCCAGTTTGACTCTACCGTCAACCAATTTGACTTTAAGCAAAATCCAGATAATTCCTGTGTTTATAGGAAAACAGTGGGAGATAAGGTTACATTCCTGGTTCTGTATGTAGATGACATCCTACTCATTGGGAATGGTGTAGGGATGTTAACCATGGTGAAAGTGTGGCTTTCATAGTAATTCTCCATGAAAGATCTTGGAGAAGCCTCCTACATCTTGGGACTTCGACTCTATAGAGATAGATCGAAGAGGATAATAGGATTATTCCAATCTGCTTACATTGACAAGATTGTCAAGAAATATAGTATGGAGAACTCCAAGAAAGGAAATGTTTCTTTCAGGCATGAAGTCATTCTCTCTAAGGGCATGTCTCCTAAGACACTTGAGGAAATTAAGGGCATGAGAGAGACTCCCTATGCTTCAGTTGTAGGGAGCATTATGTATGCCATGCTATGCACTCGACCCGACATTGCTCAGGTAGTGAGTGTGGTAAGTAGGTTGTAATCTAACCCAGGTCAGGAGCACTGGACAACTGCGAAACACATACTAAAATACCTTTGAAGGACAAAAGAGTTTTGTCTGGTATTCGATGTTAGTTCACTATAGATCTAAGGGTATATTGATGTCGATTTCCAGTCAGACCCAGATGATAGAAAGTCTACATCTGGTTACATCTTTACGATGGGGTCCTGTGTAGTCGGCTGGAAGAGTAGCAAACAAGGGTCCACATCAGTTTCCACAACCATGGCCGAGTACATTGCCGCAAGTGAATTTGCCAAGGAAGCTGTTTGGATGCAGAAGTTCATTCAAGAATTAGGAGTAGTTCCATCCAGCACATCACCCATTCCACTGTTGTGTGACAACATTGGAGCCATTGCTCAGGCTAAGGAGCCACGAGCCCACTCGAAGTCGAAGCACATCGAGAAGAAGTACCATGTACTACGGGAGATTGTTGGTAGAGGGGACGTCCTAATTTAGAAGATAACATTAGTAGAAAATGTAGTAGACCCATTGACTAATCCACTCACACAGAAAGTGTTTGAGAAACACATGGAAAATATGAGACTCCGGCTTGTAACCGATTGGACCTAAGTGCAAGTGGGAGCTATTAGATAGTGTATGCCCTTAGCTCCAACCAGATTGATGTACTTATTGTCATTTATTGTAAATGAATAAAGTGCATAATTGATTCATGTTATTATGGTATGTTTCTATGTAATACCCTTAAACTGGACACTTATGAGACTCGTGTTAGTTTAGAATCTTCACAGCCGTTGGATAGATCTAGGGAGATTTATCCTGCCAAGGCTGACACTGATGTGCCGCCAAGTTGGTTGGGATGGTTTGTCTCAGCTGCCAAGGTGAGACCTAAGGTATATGCAGTGTGGGTTTGCTTGAAACCCTGAACCAGACCAAATTTTATTATTGCCCTGAACCTTGAAGATAGATGAGCAATACTAGAATGTTACACCTGACCCCTAGACTTGATTATCGGATTGGGTTGTCATTGATATGCCAATTAGTGAGATCCTTGACCGGGTCAAAACTTGGGTATGTTGGGACAACTTGAGAATTCACCTGAGTGGATGATCATAGTGACAAGATCCACCCCTTTGTCGAACAAAGTGAATGATTGAGGAATGCACTCTCTCTGATGGAAACCTAAACTGCTGGCAGTTGATTTTAAAGTGTTGAAATTTGTTTTGCAAAATATATTTATATGGATATATATATATATATATATATATATTACGGTTTCACAAAATGTTTGCAAAAGGTTTTAATTCCCGGGGTCCATGTGAGTAGAGAGTACAAAACTGTACCTTGCAGCTGAGGGAGAGATCCTCTCTTGTCGGGCAATGTTTGATCATTATGGGCTGAGAGGTTAAGTATAAGGCCATTGAGGGAATTACCTGATGGGCTAATCTTGCATCTTCCTTGAAATAATGCTTGATCATTATGGGCTGAGAGGTTAAGTATCAGGGGTGTATTAGGGTGTATTGGTAGCGTATCAATGAAAAGATACGACCAAAAATTGAAATAAAAAATAAAGGGGAAAAGAAAGCATCTTTTCCTTGAAATAATGCTTCTTTTACCCCCCTAAATGACTGTAAAACTCCAAACCTCATTCCTAGAGTGCTAGATTTGCACAAATTTGCAAAAAGCAAGTGTGAATCGTTATTTTTTTTGAAGATTTTTCAAATTTTGAAAAAATATGGAAAAAATAGGTAAAATTTCAATTTTTTATAATATCTTGTGATTTCTTTTTTCTTGAATGTTTAAACTTATGTTTATCTACATTTCTTACATTCAAAATCACAATTTTTTGTGTTCTTAGTAGATTTATGGAAATTTCATGAAGATATTTGAGGAAAATATAAATTAACAAAAAATTGAAAATGTAATTTTTTCTTTGCCTATAAAGACTAAATATGTTTTAAATCTATGGATTTATCTATTATGGATAGAAATTGAAATTTCTTCTTTAATATATTTTTTTTTTAACATTTATATTTTTGGAATTAAAAGAATAAATAATAATTAATTATATTTTATCATTTGATCACAACAATTGAATATATTATAATTCTATGGATGATCTATCATATCTATAGACCAATTAAAATTTCTTGTTTAATAATACTTTTTTTTTCATATTTTTAGAATAACAAATTAATTAATTATATTGTATCATTTGATCATAATGATTCAATATATTATAATTCTATAGATGATTTATCATATCCATAAAGTAATTGAAATTTATTCTTTGATAACTATTTTCTGAATATATTATATAATGTTTATTTATTTTTATAAATTTTGGAAATAAATAATAAATAATTATTAATTATATTTTCACTTATAAGTTGTGCCAATGCATGTCTTATGGTTGGATAGGAGAGTTGGGTTTTTCCCATGCATCCCATAAAACAATAAAACTTAAGAATTATAATTTATAAATTATAGTTAAGCATAGGATTTTTAATGAAATTATAATTAATTACAATATATTTCTTCATAAAACCATTAAAATATATTAATTTAATGTATATACACCTCATTGAGGTCTTATATTTAGTGTTGTTGATATATTTTTATAATTTATTAAAGTATTTATAGTGTTTCCAAGTGTATCTATACATATCTCAATACACATGCATATCCAAGGTGTATCTCAATACGTCTCTTAAAATTGCCTTTCCGATACACTTAGCATTTCCGATGATTTGAACCTTGTGTATAATCATCTTGAGTGTTCGCACATATCTTCTTTCAGTTTTGACTGCTCTACTTCTGTTATTTGTAGGCCAACTTCATAGGCCAAATACTATTGGACCAAATCGCCACTTCGGAGTGCGGTTCGAACCAATTGAGGGCCGACATGGAGTCCCTTTGGTCTCAGCTGGATGGAGATCGTCTCAACACTGACGAGGATCATTAGCGATTCGGCAGCATTAACACCGACCTAACATGCGAGTTGGAGGAGGCCAGGGGCACCATCATCAACTTGACTGACGAGATGCAAGAGTTGACTCATCAACTTGAAGAGAGAAAGAGCAAATATTCCAAGGATATCTACCAGGCCCAAGAGGTAGCTGTCCAGGATTTCCACCGTTTGCTAGAGTACGACTGCGATAAGGTGGAGTTTGACGCGCCTGCCCTCAAGAGGAGCTTTAAATTGTGCCATCGCTTCATTAAGTTCCTCTATCCTCTTTTTATTTTTGGCACCATGTCTATTAGGTCAATTCAGAATGAGATGGCCAGCAAGATTGATGTGGAGCCCAAAACTGAGGAGGAGGCGTAGGAGGGAAGTGAGAACAACACTGAGGAGGTTGTTGACAATGACAACAATGATGAGGAGTAGCTATTGAAGACTTGTTTTCTTTTTTTCTTCTAATTGGATGTATCCTGGATCTACATGCTCGAAAGATTAGAATGCCTTTCCCTATTTTTTTTGCATCAAGGAGCTTGTCCTTGTTTTTTGTTAAGTAATGAAGTTTACTTTTCTTCGACATGTTGCCCCTTTTTGTTTTTTATGTTAGAAAATTAGTTAAGTCAAAAATGTTTGCTGAGGTGCCAGGGTGTTTGCAAGCCAAGGTGCTAAGAGAAAATCGACATGTTACAAATTCTGCCAAGTTAAAATGCCAGTGAGGCGTTTGAACGTGCCGAAGTTCATATGGCGCGAGTCGGTCACAAGTTGCCGATGTTTTTCAATTAGGTTAGGTTGAGAGCACCTTAGTGTTAAAAGCGGTTTAGCTTCCCATTTGCAATTTTTAGCTGAAGCTTACATAGTGCGGGTTGGCTCAACCAAGTCGCTGAAGTGGGTGGTCGGGTTATGAGGTAACAGTTTGTTTGCTGAGGTGTCTTCTCGTACTTAGGATTTCTCAGCTTCTCATGGACTTGGGAGTGCATAGGTCAAAATTGTTGAGAGCTTTAACATACTATCTCCGCAAGTTGTCAACATTCCACGAACGAGAGTTTCGAGATCATACGTCCTAGGTCCGATCACCTTACTAACCCTATAGCGGTCTTCTCACTTAGGACCCAATTTTATAGAATCAGGTTTGGGCACCATTAGCTTCTTGAGTATCAAGTCACCAGCTCAAAATTGGTGTCTCTAAACTCGGGCATTATAGTACTGATCCACTCTTTGCTGGTACGCCACGGTCTAGATATACACTAAGTCTCAAACTTCTTCCACCAGGTTAAGGTTTGTCCATAGTTTGTCATCATTAACTTCCTCTTCCTATGCTTCTGAATATAAGGTGGGCACTTCAATTTTGATAGGGATAACAACCTCAGTTCCATACACCAGATTAAACGGTGTTTCACCCATTGTCATCCTAATTATTGTGTGGTATGCCTACAAGATGCTAGGCATCTTATCCACTCACAAATACTTAGCTCGGAAAAGCCGCACTTTGAGACCTCTTAGGATAGCTCATTTGGTCTCCTTGGCCTACTAGAGCACTTGAGGGTGAGCTATTGTGGTAAAGTTTTATTGGATCTTCATATCACTACACCAGTTTTGGAACATGTGACGGGTTGTCGAAGCCCTCAAAATGCTAGTCCCACAATAAATTTGTAATAGTAGTGGTACTAGGTCGAATCCCACAGGGAGCTAGGGAATAATTTCTTAGCCGAATGCGCAATGTAATAGAGTGGGAAAATTAAAAAATTAAAATTTCTAAAAGAACAAGAAAGCAATAGCAATATCAAACAAGAGAAATCAGTCTTACCGAATTCTGATTCAAGGGTTCGGATTAATCAATTGGTCATTGATCATATGTAAACTTCGACAGTCTTGCAATTCAAGCATTTAACCTTAGATTTATTAGGATAGCCATAACAAACTTTGTGTTTTCCTAAATCAGCTGACCAAACCCAGCATTCGATCAACACTTATCACTAATCGACTGGGTATGGTAGCGCTCCATATTAACTAGTGATAGCATTAAACTTTGTGAAAACAGTTAAACCAAAATAACAATAATTGAGATAGCTGCAATTATCGAATCTTGTTCCATTGATTCCTTTTAGGTTAAAACATGTCAATACATTGGTCAAAGGTTGTCATGAACAATTGACCCAGAAAGATATTAACCTAATTGCTACTTGTACCACTATTCGTGACAATTACAGATCATCGAACCATGGATAGCAGTAGGAAAATCAACATTAATTAATTTGTCAGACTAATTAACATTAACATCCATAGAGAATAAGCACAAGAATCAATGAATACTTGAATTAAAAAGCAAGAACTTGAATTAAATACAGAACCTCACGATGACACAATCGAACCTCCCCCCTTGAACCAGAAAAGAAAAGCTTAGCTGCTCATGATTTTTGAATCCTCCAGGCTTTGCTTCTCAGAAGGCCGAACTGATCTTTTTTGATAAAGTTGCTTGATGCTTGATTGGTGGATTGTTGGATTGATGCCTAAAGCTGGTCACCCCCCCCTTTATATAGCTTTAGGAGGAGGGGCTCTCTCCAACTCCCTTTAGGAGATTAACTTTTAAAATTAGAAAGTCCTAATATGATCTACTTCTATCATATCCTATCTAGTAATCTCAATCTCTTATCTTTTTAGGATTACAATTGAAATTTAAATCTGATAGGACTCTTCATTCTTGAATTCGTGTTGGGCTTCTTTAATAACTTGGGCCGCTACAAGGATTTTCTGCGAATTGGGCTTCAGCTGTGAGCTGGGTTTTGCTGTGAACTTGCTCCGACTTCGGGCCCGATTTCGTCTTCAATGCGGATAGAATCTATCAAAACCAAAAACATAAAAGTTGTGGGCCTATCCTTCATCTTTCTAGTGCATCTTGAATTATCCAAATCAGAGTCCGGAATAGAGAGTTATGCCCAGATTACTGAATTATGCCGAAACTATGCAAAATCATCCGATTAGCCTTATTTTTCTCCATTTGCCTTCTTGCTTGCCCTAAATCGAAATACAAGAGTAATGAGTCCAAAAGACTAGAGGAACCACGTCAAGCCTTGCCACTAGCTGGAGGAAGGGCAAAGCCATCAGTAGCCTAAGTCTCATCAGGGGAGTCAGGAATCATCTGCAACCCCTCGGCGTCGAAGTCAGGCATCACTTGCAGGAGGGCCTTCTTGGTGTCCTCAATTCCATCCAAGTAGGATGTGGACGCATACTCCACAAGGGCCCGCTGGTACTCGGCAGACTTCTTGAAAGCCTCTACTGCCTCGTTCGCCGCCTTAGCCGCCTGCTTCTCCGCCTCCGCAACCCTTCTTCTCGGCCTCGGTAGCCCACCCCTTAGCTAGGTCACCCGCCGCTCCGCCTCCGTGACAATGCTTTCAAAGCGAACCCTCTCCTCTTGCTCTTTAACGAGGCGGGCCCGCATTTCCTTCAGGTCGGCCTCCATCTTCCTTCAAAGAATTTGTTCATCCTTGTAGGCCTTCAGAAAGGTCTCCTGCCTGTCCTAGACAGCGGTGGCAGTAGCCTGGAGTCTTTCCTTCTCCTTCTCAAGCTTGTCCAGGCAAGAGAAAGTCAGGTTCATTCGGTCTCCCAGACCGACGAAGTGAAGGCAGGCCTACAACAGAAATTATCAGTAAAGACTACAACAAAGAAATAACTACAAGACAAAGCATGAGAACGAAAGTTACCTCGGCCAAGTGGTATACCCCTTGTCATAGATGGCTCTCGGCTCGCTCTGCATAATGCAGAAGCAATCCCTTGAGAGGATTGCCCCGCTCACCAGGGCCTGATTGACCCTTCCTCGGTTATTGAATCCCCCTCACGAACCAACCACTAAGGGTGGAAGATCTTGGTAGACCCCTCGGCTCCTTCGGCGAGCACGTACGCGGACGAGGGGGCAGATGAGGGCCCCGTGGGATGCCCCTTAGGGGGAGGCTTCTTCGCGGCATCCTCGGTTGGACGCTCGACGAGGGCCATCTTCTTCGGCGGATGCTCTCTCAAAGCTCCTTTGGCAAGACTCTTCTTACCTGCCTCGGCCCCCTCTATAGGCTTCTTCAACGTCTCGACTAGCTTCTGGGCCCCATCGGCTAGCCTTTTCCCTTTAGCAGGGACTTGTTGGGTGACTCCCTTGGTGGGGACTTGTTGGGTAACCCCCTTGGGGGGGCTGGTGCCCGCTCGCCCCTCACAGGCTCATTCTCGGCAGGCCTCCTCTGCGTCTACCCTTCTGCCTTCTTCTCCACCTGGGCCCTCTGCTTGGTGCAGGCACTCTCGAGCAGGAGCTTCTTAGTGTCCATTGGTACCTCTGCAAAGGAAAAGAGTATGAGTTAGTACACCAAACGAGGATGAGGGGAATGTGTGAAAAAGCCAAGGAACCTCTCCTACCGAGGGGGTAGGGCTGAGCCCTACAAACACTAAGGGGAGCTCTTCCTCCACCAAGGGCTTGGCCTTGACCGTCCCCAACGCGATCAGGTGCACCACGGCAGCGGCCTCCTCGTCCTAGAGCGGAGGAGGACACTTCTCCACAGTTGTACATGCCTCTCCCCACTTCGACCTGAACAACCAACCTTTGGGGCAGGAGATGAAGAAAAATTTGTTCTTCCAGTTGTGGACAGATGAGGGGTTATTGACCAGCCTCCCCCTCCGTGGCTGTAAGTAGTACATGCTAGCCTCAGAAGAGTGTTTCCTTAGCACAAACTTGGCACAAATCATTTTCAAAGTCAACTCTACATCCCAAAGTCGAGCCCACACTAGCATGGCTACTAGAGTCCTAATGGAGTTGGGGATGAGCTGACTAATAGTTATGGCATACCAGTCCAACAGCTTAGAAATTAAAGGGTGGAGAGGGAACCTAAGGCTGAATTCTAGAAAATGTTGGTATATACAAATTTCCCCCTCCTCAAGGGTCCATGGTCGACCGCCGAGGTCAAGAACCCTAAGCTGGTAATGCCAAGGTATATAAAAGCTGGGTGACCCTCCTGTTTGGAACTACTATCACTGGTCACCGCATGATTTGACCAAGTTGAAGGTGGGTCATGCAAATCATAGCGATAATTGATAGTATGTCCATCCATACCACAGTGCGTATATCTTCTTGGACCAAAATCACGTCCTCTACCATGAACTCCCCCTAAATCGCGACCTCCAATACATCCACCACCACCAATACAACCATACACTGGTCCATTGCCACCACTACGGCCAGATTGAGCTCCCCAAGCTCCACCTCTATCACTGCGGCCTCCTCCTCTTGACACTGCAAAGGCCAACCTGTCAGATATACTAGAATTCTCTGTAGGTCCAATAGAGATCCTCCGAAGACAATCAAACACCTCTTCTAAAGATGGAAAAGCCGACCCTCCTAGTATTTGTGCCCTCACTGGTTCATATTCAGGTTTCAATCCTACCAAAAATCTAGTCACATCTAGTTGTTCTCTCTGTTGTTGCTGAATTTTAACATCAGGAGTGAGGGGATGGTACACATTCATCTCATTGTGAAGGTTTCTCATGCTAGAATAGTACTCCTCAAGACTCTAATTACCCTGTTGTAGATTAAAGTATTCCTGATAAAGCTAATATGCTTTAGTTGTGTTGTCTTGTCTCAAATACAACTTCTTAGCATGGTCCCAAACTTCCTTGGTTGTATCAAGAAACATGAAATTCATATAGATCTTAGGTTCCATCCTATTCCATAACCAGGTTATAATTTGTGTATCCTCTTGTTCCCAATCACCATACTCATGAGACTCAGTAGAGGGTTTTTCTTCCCTTATATGCTTCACCTTCTTCTTAGCTTTAAGAAAGACTTCTACAGATTTTGCCTAAGGCACATAGTTCTCCCCATTCAACTTGATAGAAGAAATCTGAACATTTAGGTAGTCGGTGGGAACCAATCACACTAGTTTTGTTTTCACTGTTAGCTCCCATATTTGAAAAAAAAAAATTTCTTTCTAAATCACCTCTCACCACACTGCACTCAGCACCACTTATCGCTGAATTCCTCACTCTCCACACCACAACCCTACTTACACGACTACCTGAATTCTTACCACACTACTTGGAACTCACTAACCATTCAATCTACACTGAAATCTGCATAAAACCCTACTACACAACAACTTGAATCCTCACCACACAACCATTCGATCTACTTGGAACTTACTAACCATTCGATCCACACTGAAATCTATACAAAACTCACTAATCACCAAACAATCAATCTGCACTCAACACTTCACTGCATCACTCGAACCAACCCTCTTCTCACCATCGATTTGGGGGACTTCCTATGAATCACTACAAACACCCAAAAACTTGCTGACCGGAGGCATAGAAACCTCCGAGGGAAGAGGGCCACCACTCCTTTTCATCCCTTTTCCCTATCTCCAATCGATGATGAAGAAAAAAAGTAAAAAACCCTTGGCTAAATGTGAGAAAACCAGAATTCTGGGCAGATTTAATTTTATCAACCTTGCTCTAATACAATATTATAAACCTAATCTGTACTAGAATTTTGTTAGAATAAAAGTTGAAGAGATACTAGAGAGAAGAGAAGAAGAAGTAGAAGAAGAAGAAGATAGAAGAATAGAGATGAATAAATTCTAGTTCGAACTGAGAACACAATCACTCTCTAGTCGACTAGATTTAATTTATATGTTTCTACTCATAAGAACAAAAGACACCTTTGCCCCTATTTAAGTATGGGACACACCAACTACCGAACATTACACATAAGCTTTAAAACAAAACTATAAAGACTAAAATACCCCTACACAATCGACACTAACACTAACAAACCTTTGTTGTTCGAGTTTCACATACCAACGGTGAAGAGCTTCGACAGAGGAGAGTTCAAGACAAATCTGAGCTTTGGCGGAGCACATCATAGATCTTTGGCTGTGGAGACCTTTGGCGGAGCACAATAGAGATCTTCAATGGTGGTGACCTTTGGCGGAACACAATAGAGATCTTCGGTGGTAGATGACGGAAGCATGAAAATGTTTATGTAAAGTGTACTCAACAATTGACATTTGTAAAATAAGGAGTTTAAAAGTAATATTTTTCCAAAATATTTTTATAAATGTCAATTTTATTATTTGTGCAATTTTTATGCTGAAATAATTAATAATTGAATGGAGGAAAGCCTAAACATAGGTCCAAGAAACCCAAACCCAAGTTCCATGGCCCAAGTATGAGTGCTGATTCGTTTCATGTTTTACTCTGAACAGAGTCCAGTATTCTGGGAATATATTTCTTTACAGATGTCAAAAGTCGGTGATTCTTAAGGCTATGGACAGATAAGAGATAGATCTACAATTCATCTGTGGATAGCTTTCTCTAAATCAATCTCTATCTAGGATAAAATTGGGGATAAGACGTGGATCCGGGCTGAGCAGATTGAGGAGCCTGGCAGCTCAATAAAAAGGAAAAATCTAACCTAAAAGAGGGCCGACTTTCTGAGGTTATTTGGCATTATTTTCTTAGTCTTTCACAGAGGAGAAGAAGGAGAATGACGTCCAAGCACAGCTAAAGCTTCAACAAGGCTAGGGATGATCTTGATCGATGAGTTTTACTTGTTATTTTACTTTGATTCCTTGAGAGATTTCAATGTTTAATTTTGTTTTTGAGAGATTTCTTTTATTATTTTGATAAACCCTAAAGTTATATTCTTCAATTTCCATATAAGATTAGTCATGCTATTTTTATGTGCAATTTGTTAGAAAATAATTGATTTGGTAGATTTATTGTATGATTTGATCATTGACTGCAATAGTGTCAATCTGATATGTTGTCGTTCTTGGGTAGCTTGTAAGAATAGATCATTATGTTTTTCATCAAAAATTAATTCTCTTAGAACAAATACTTTTGTTCTTTTCGTTGGTTTCAAAGTTATATTTTCCAATTGTTTGTTTGGGATGTGAAACTTGCAATTGAGTAATAAATAGGAATCAAAGTCGAGACCAATTAAGAAAATAGATCAAGTGAATCTCGAAGCCTTGTTTATCACTACTTTACATCCTTTAATCATTGTTATTTTTATTCAAATATTTTTGCTCTTCTTTTTATTTTTAGAAAATCATTTTCTCTAGGTTATTCACTCTTAGTAATAACTCCTTTTGTTGATTTAATCAGCTTCTCTGTGGATTCGACACCTAAAGCTATGCTTCAACGACCGCTTAGCCAAGGGTAATAATTTTGGGCGAGACACAAAATTTGGCGCCGTTGTCAGGGAAGCCAAACCAACAACTGAGTTTGAACATTCTTTACTTCTCTTTTATTTCCTTTGATTGTTTCATTTTCTTTAGTTGTATTTTATTTTCTTGATCTTATTTTCCTTTTCTTCTTTTTGTAAGCAAAAAAAAAAAACAAAAAATAAAAAAAAATAGGAGCTGAGGGTGTATGAATAGATTGATGTGAATAAAAATTATCATATTCTTATCTCTGATATTCAGTCTTTTTACACTTAATTAGTACTTAATTGGACTCATTATTCTGGTATTTTGATTCAAGGCAAGGAAAGAAGTCGATTGAAGGAAAACAAGGCTAATCGGATGATTTTTCACAATTTTGGCACTGTTCAGTAATCAGGGCCTAACTCTCGTATCCGAGATCCGATTGGGCTGATTCAAGACTCACTAGAAAAGAGGGGGATAGGAACACTAAATTCTTTCATGCCTCGGCTTGTGGCAGAAGGAGGAAAAATGCTATTACCAAATTGGAAATTGAAGGGGAAATAGTCACAAGTTAGAGAGAAATTGCGGAAGCTTTTGCAGGTCATTTTAGGAATATATATAGAAGGCCACTGAATAATCGGGTATGGTTGGAGGATTTGGAATGGCCAATGTTGAAGAGAGAAGAGAGGGATTGGTTGTAGAGGAAATTTGAGTTGGAAGAAATAAAAGAGGCAGTATTTTCAATGGATAAGATCAAAGGCACCGGGCCCAGATGGTTTTACGATGGCTTTCTACTAGGACTGTTGGGAGATTTTAAAGGAGGATATATTGTTGGTGTTTGATGAATTCCACACCAGAGGAGTGATTAACCCTGGGTTAAATTCCACATTCATTGCTTTAGTTCCCAAGAAAAGTGATGCAAGCCATCCAAAGGATTATAGGCTGATAAATCTAGTCAACAACCTCTATAAAGGACCAATCAACCATATCATAAGCCTTTTCCAGATCTAGTTTTCAGACCACACCTCTTCTCCTAGATCTCTTGTAGTCCTCTAGACTCTCACTTGCTACAAGTATCTGATCTGTTATTTGTCTCCCTCTCACAAAAGCTCCTTGATTGTTCAAGATGATAGTTGGTAGCACCCTTCTTATTCTAATTGACAACACCTTAGTGATGATGAACTTTGGGTTTGGAGACATTTGGTGCAAATGGGTGATGGGATGCATTAAGGATTGTCATTATTCTATCTTGGTGAATGGGACAGTGGTGGACTATATTTCCCAGCTTTGAGGGGGATTAGACAAGGAGACCCCCTATCCCCTTTCTTGTTTACATTGGTAGCTGAAGTGTTGGGGGGGTTGATATCCAAAGCAGATTCCAGGGAGCTCATAAGGTGGCACTTACACATTTACAATTTGCAGATGATATGATTCTGTTTTGTGAAGGAGGGGATATCAATTGGATTAAAAGTTTGAAACTCTATACAACTTTTTGAACAGATGTCAAATCTGAGGGTGAACTTTGAAAAAAGTTGTATAGTTAGAGTCAATATGGGGGATAGGGAGATTGGGGAGTATGCAGATATGTTGGGTTGTGTAGTGTCTAACTCGCCTTTAACCTACTTGGGCTTACCTTTGGGGGATAATTCTCAGAGAGATGATTTTTGGGCCCCTGTAATGGAGAGATTTGGAAAGAGACTTGCCAACTGGCAAAGAAATTATTTGTCTCTTGGAGGGAGAATCACATTAATTAAGTCTACATTGGCTAACCTTCCTATATATTTTTTGTAAGTTTTCAGGATACTAGTGAAGGTGGCTGATAGGTTGGAAGAGCTAATAAGGGATTTCCTATGGGAGTTGGGGGAGGTGAAGAGGGACCATAGGGTCAAGTGGGGGGTAGCCTGTAGAGGTAAAAAAGGAGGGTTGGGTATTGGTAATATTAGGATTAGGATGCATTATTAGGGAAATGGTTGTGGAGATTCTCATTGGAGAAAGAAAGGTTGTGGGTTAAGGTGTTTGGAGATTCTCCTTGGAGAGCTATTCAAGCCATCTTGCCTTTATTTTCTCCATGGATCAGGTATGACTTGCATTCTGGTAACCTTATCAAATTCTAGGAACATGTTTGGGTTGGGGATTTCCCTTAAGAATGAACCAATTTCATCCTTTCTTGTTCCTTCCAATTCACCTTCTGGGGTTGGTTGGAATTTAAGTTTAAGAAGATTAGGGACATAGAGTTTGCCAGTACTATAGCCTTACTATCTCTTCTTGAAAAGGGGTATTCATTGAGTCGTCTAAAGCAGATAACAGAATTTGGACACTAACTCCCTCGGGTTCATACGCTTGCGCTTCTTTTTTCAAAGCACTATTACCCTCTCATCTGGTTGGTTCTTCTTTTCCTGTTAAAGAAGTGTGGTGTCGACCTATACCTCCTAAGATTGGGGGTTTTTGTTGGGAGGCCTTCATGGGAAGAGTTAATATAGGGGATCTACTCCAAAGGAAAAGACCCAATAGCTACTTGTCTCCTCATTGGTGTGTTCTTTGTAAGTCTGATGGTGGACTCCCCCTTTGAATGTTCCAAGCTTGTTTTCCTCCACGCCTAATTGGCCAACTAAAAAGGCTAAAATCATGTGGAGGTATGGTAGAGTTGTAGTCTGTTGGACAGTGTGGGAGGAGAGGAACTCAAGGATCTTCTCAAATAAAGAGAAAAGCGTGAAAGAAGTCATGGAGATCATCCATATTAGGATGGTACAATGGTTGAGAACATTGGAGCTGTTCAAAGTATTCTCAGTTGATGAGCTGTTAAGGAATTGGAAGGAGATTGCAGATTCAGGTTCATGTAGGAAGATAATAAAAGTTTGCTGGACTCCTCCACCCCTTGGGTTCACTAAACTGAACTTTAATGGCAATAGCATAGGGAACCCAGGGCCTTCCGGAATTGGGGGTGTGAGATAAAGGATGAAATAGGGAACTTATTAGCCATGTACTTTGGGCCAATTGGGGTGCGTGACTTAAAGGGATGAGAGATCCATCATATGGATGGCCGAACCCTACAGGAAGGTTGGGCGAAATTTCAAAAATTTCTCTCTCCCATGTAGGAATCAGATTCCCTACTTTAGAAAACTGCATTTTCAAGGGTCAATCTTGAACCCAAACCAGACCAGATCTGAAACCAAAAGGGAGTGGACCTAATACGAAGTAGTAATAACCTCCAATGAAGGTGTTCACACCCAAGGAAGGATCCAAAGACTGCTTTCACCGAAGATGACATGGTGCAGGATGAAGCAGAATCATCAGGATGGTTCTTCAGCAAGAACCAAATTCTTCAGCAAGAACCAAATTCTTCAGTAAGAATCTGATGGAGGGCTAGTGAGCACGACTTCAGATTACCTTTTCTGCCAAATGGTAATATCAAGAACTCTTTTTGATCACTTCCACAGGTGGAGATCGAACTGGTATAGCGGCAAGAGCAGGAGAGAAGGAGACAGTGCAGTCAAACTGTGTTGTCTCTCTCTGGAAATCAGCAGTCACTCAGATGATTTCTGTTGTCCTGAGGGTTCGTTCTGCTCTCCTATTTATAGCCTTAAAGAGAGGTTCTCCTAATCCCATTAGGAGTTTCCTAATCCAAATCTTGTATTTGGATCTGGACTCTCTTTAAGAGATAAGGATAATCCCTTATTTTATATGTAGATAAAGATCAACCCTCCTAATCTAATTAGGAGTTTCTTGATTCAAATCTTTATTTGGATCTGGACTCTCTGAGTGGATAGGGATAATCCCTTATCCTATCTGTTGACCTAAATCCCAAAACTGCCCATTTTTAATTAATCTCATTAAGCTAGTTCGAATTGGGCTTTTAGGCCCATTGAGTGTATCTACTCACTTGCCCTCCAAACTGCTGCCCAATTGGATATCCTTGTATGGTGTCGGACCCAAACATTGATCTACACATCAGCCACATGGGTTCAGCCCAGCCTCTATTACAAGGCCTGGCCGAATTCACTGTAGGAGACAGTGAACCCCTGAGTCCATCACCATGGGCTCTTAATGGGCACAACATTTACACTAAATGGTCCCTGGGTCAAGCCACCTTATAAAAACCTAAGGACTGTGGGCAGATGCATGATTAGCCCATCAGGTATTACCCTCAATGGTCTTACACTTAACCTCTCGGCCCATAATGATCAAACATTGCCCGACAAGAGATGACCTCTCCCTCGGTTGCAAGGTACAGTGTTGCACTCTCTACTCACATGGATCCCGGGAATTAAAACATTTTGCAAACATTTTGAAACCATAATATATATATGTATATCTCTATATAAATATATTTTGCAAAACAAATTTCAACGGTTGAAATCGACTGCCGGTAGTTTTGGTTTCCATTAGAGAATGCATCCCCGATCATTCACTTTGTCCGACAAATGAGTTGATCCTGTCACTATGATCACCCACTCAGATGAATTCTCGGACTGTCCCAACATACCTAGGTTTTGACCCCCTCTAAGGATCTCACTGATTGACATATCAAATATAGCCCAATCCGATACCTAGTGTAGTATCATAATCGAGTTTAGGGGTCAGGTGTAACATTTCAGTTTTTCCTGTTTATCTCCAAGGTCCAGGGCAATACTGGAATCTGGTCTGGTTCAGGGTTTCAAGAAATCCCACACTGCATGTACCTCAGGTCTCACCCTGGCAGTTGAGACAAGCCACCCCAACCAACTTGACGACATATCAGTGTCAGCCTTGGCAGGATAAATCTCCCTAGATCATTCCAACTGCTATGAAGATTCTATGCTAACACGACTCTCATATGTGTCCAGTTTAAGGGTATTACACAGAAACACACCATAATAACATGAATCAAATATGTACTTTATTCATTTACATTAAATGTCATAATGTACATCATTCTGGTTGGAGCTAAGGGCATACACTGTCTAACATGACTGACTCCTTGAGGGCTGAGATTTTAGTAGTTATTGAAGGGATTCAAAGGGTTAAGGAAATGAATATAAAAAAGATGGTTATAGAAGGTGATTCTGAAGTGGTGGTGAAATGGCTAAAAGAGGACAGTGCTATGATGTGGAAATACAACAATGAAAAAAGGAAGTATAAGTGGTTAACCAAGGACATGGAAATTCAATGTACATGGATAAAGAGAAGTGCAAATGCATTGGCTGATGGTCCAGCTAGGCAAGGGGTAAATAGAAATACATTATTCTGAGCTGTTTTGTAATCACTGCATGGTCAAAAAGTCACTTCGGTAGCTGGAGTTAAGACTTTTTTTAGCTCCATCCCTTTGTAAACCTGATTTTTATCATTAATAAAATTTCACTGTTACTGATAAAAAAAAATCTTGTGATTGAGTATTGTCCCTTTGTAGTTTGGTTTTTGTATCAAATGTTGGGTCTGATGTACTTCTTCTTGGGTTGAGCAGGCTGTTTTGTCTTTTGGGTGTGGTTTTCGAAGTTGATTTTCTGGGTTAGGAAGTTGTCTCCTTTTATTTTGAGTTAGTGTTGGTCACCTTTTGTTAGCTCCATTAAAAACACCATTTTGAGGTGGTGCAACCTCCAGAATATACACAAGTGAGTAGAGAGTGCGAGCGAGCGAGCGAGATTCAAGTAATCTTGTAATAATTCTTGCTTTCATCTTGTTAAGTTGCTGCTAATGCGCCTTCCAGCTTCCTTTTCCTTTCGTACTTGTTGAATTGTTGGCATGGCAAGGCCCTCAAAGGGCAAAGTTCCAATCTAAAAATTGGTTGACATATATGGGTGGGCTGCATTCTAAATTTCTGATATAAACTTCACCATTGATTTTGCACAAAGTGTTGTCTCTTCGGCCAATCCTCATTTTCATATTCAGCTAAACAAACTTGAGCTGATGTTGAGTGGGCTGGGCTTTGCGAACTCTTTGAAGTATTTCTTAAGAAGGTACAGATGGTTACAATTCTCATTGTCATGGTACTATACTATGTCACAGTATCGGGATTTTCCATGACTTGGCTGGGACTAGGTTCAGTTTCGGTGGGTACCATGTGTCAACTTACTTTTGTTTGTTGGTACTTGCAAGTTGCATCTATGTTATTCCAGTTTTCTCCATGCATTACACAAGTACAATTTATATACAATGAATCTAATTATTTGTACATTATGTAACCATAACTTTTGCAACTTGTATAACATGACATTGATGTGCATGGGTTTGTAAATAGATGCTTGCTTGAGATGTGTTAGAAGGCATAGCCACTAGGGCCTAACTGTGTAGTTTTACTCTTAGACAAGTTATTTCCTTGTGTGATAAGTTTGATTAATAGTCAAAAAACTTCCTCCCATTCTATGGGAAATTGTTTTTGTAAATGATTGAGAGTAGTTGACATTTACATTCTTTCTTGTATTTTTCTACCTCTTAGGTGCTTCCTTCTACCCGCCCTATAGTTGGTGAAAACTAATATCTTCTCTTGGTATTTTTTTTTCCTTTTTGGTTTAGAGGACTTTAGGATTATATACACTGAGAATGAAACTTATAGGATAAGGTGGTTTTACTTGGATGCCATGGGTATTCTTCTAGATGCTTAGTTGAGATCTTTAGGAATTATAAAATGAAAAGGAATAACTTTATATTTATTTATCTTAGCTTTTGAGTCGTATTAGAATGAAGCTCCCAATTGGGGGAGTCTTTGTGAGCTTCTTACAAGCTTCAAAACCTAACCATTCGGAAAGGGTCTAAATATGCTAGTCTTTTGGCATTGTGGAAGGGCTGGCTATGGAGATGGTAGGTGATTTTACTTGGATGCGATGGGAATTTTTCTAGATGCTTAGTTGAGATCTTTAGGATTTATAAAATGAAAAGGAATAGCTTTATATTTATTTATCTTAGTCTTTATGGCATATTAGAATGAGGCTCCTACTGGGGAGTCATGGGAAAGGGTCTAAATATGATAATCTGCTAGCACAGTGGAAGAGCGATGCAGATGGTAACAATGATTGGTTACACATATTTAGACCCTTTCCCATATTTACACAAGTATTTGTTTGTTCTAATTGGAAGATCCATCTATTGATCAAAAAAAAAAAATTGGAAGATCCATCCTTTTGTTGTAATCTTTGAGAGACAAAGCCATGCATGTATTGCAAATGTTACAATGTAATACACATATATATGCTTTTCTATGTCCAAATGGACTGATCATCGAGGGAGATTCAAAAACTGTGATAAAATGGTTGCAGAAAGGGGAAGGGGTGACATGGCAATTCAGGTGGGATGGGTAAGGAGATCTGCCAACAGTTTGGTAGATAGCTTAGCAAATCAAGGGGTTCAAAGAACATATATGTTTTGGGCACATTTGTAATTCTATATTGGGTCAGCTTACTATGCTGATTTCTTTTGTAACTTCTTGTTGTATCCTAAAGTATTTTAACCAATAAAAATTTCAAAGTTATTGACAAAAAAAATTATGTCCAAATGGATATTAGGTTGAAGAATGATTTCAGAAGATTTAAATGGATATCAAGGAACACATGTCAATTCAGGTGTGATGGGTAAGGAGATCTGCCAACAGTTTGGCAGATAGCTTAGCAAAGCAAGGGGTTCAAAGAACATATATGTTTTGGGCACATTTGTAATTTTGTACTGGGTCAGCTTACTATGCTGATTTCTTTTGTAACTTATTGTTGTATCCTAAAGTATTTTAATCAATAAAAGTTTCAAAGTTATTGATAAAAAAAAAAAATTTATGTCCAAATCGACAATTGATCCATTGGATTATACATAATGTACCTTCCACTTCCTTATTTCTGAGAATTAAATCCTAAAAGTAATTGTGCCTTGGTGGATTTCTTTGATGGCTATGATATCTGATAAGTGTGTAAATTGTGCCTTAAAAAGGATTTATAAGATGGTTTTGGACCGAGTGCCTTGGCGGATTTCTTTGATGGCTATATTTGATAAGTGTATAAAAGAAAAAGTCTGAAATGTCTTGGCCCTTGAGTTGTAGAAGAGATCTTGTATTTGTTGAAAGTGACAATATCTGGCTCTTCTACAAGGATAAACCTGTTGAAGAGCCAAACATCTTGGAATCATGAAGATTTTTATGGGATACCTGAGTGAGTTTTTTTTTTCCCACAGTGATGTCCATCCTACATTTTACTATGTAGAGGTTGGTTATGTCCATTAGGTTTAGAATGTATAATTGGTCTTTTGCACAACCTGCAAAAGCTACAAATTATTCTCTTCTATGTTGCAATTCTTGTTAGAGTTGACACATTGTTTGAGCTTTTACCTTCATCCGTAGTTGGTGAAGATAAGATTTAAAGATTATAGTTTCTATTATTGCAGTCTGTAGAAAAGAAGGGCCAAATGGCCCATAGCCCACAGTTATTATTTCTTCTTTATTCTTCTACCCTGTTTTGTTAATGGGCCTTTTAACATTAGTTTTAATTTGTTTAATTAGTTGGCCGCCCAATCTTACGCTTACTTGTAATTTCTAAAAATAGTGTTTAATTTTTTAATGAAAGGACTAGGGGAAAGAGGGATAGAACGAACAACTCTTCTCCTCACCCTTCTCACAACTGAACTCTTCTTCTTCTCTCTTTTGGGACTGTTTTTCTTCTTGGTATTAAGGCATGTCCCTTTTTTCTTTCCCCTTTTTTTCTTTTTTTTTCCCATACACAATGTGTATGGAGAGTTGAATCAAATGATTGATTAAAGAAGATATTTAGCCTAGTTGGTAGTGGTTTCTTGGAGAAAACAGAAGATATCCTTCTCATCTTTTTAACAGTTTTTGGTTTTTTGCTCAAAAATCTTAATCAAGTGGAGAGTTCTAATTGTAGGTTCCATAGGAAGCTTCACCTTGGTGCTTAGTGGCTGAAGGGGCTCTGTTTGATTACCTTGAAGTTCGATCCAAGCTTTGCACAGTTCTGTGAAGCCTACAGGGAGTGTCTGCCTTTTTTCTATTTCTCCTGGGTTCCGGGTGAGACGTAATTGGCTGTTAGGGATCTTTGATGGTTGGGACCTGGTGTTTGTTATTTCTTGTCTTCTTTATTTGTCATTTGAAATTGTTTTAGGAGTTGTTTGAGGAAGATGGATGCTTCTAGAGTTGAAAACAAGATGGGCTCAAAGTTCGGATAGGTTCTGAGAGCACCTGTAGACTCTTTATTGGCTGTGATCATAGTTGAGCTTGATGGGATTATCTAGCATGGTCACAATCGGTAAAGATACATGCTTGTAGTAGAGGCAAGTGGGGATATATTTCTGGGAGCAAGAAAGCACCAAAGGAAGATGACCCATCTTATGAGAAATGGTTGCAAGAGAATTACATTGTTATTTGGTGGTTAGTGAATTCGATGCAACCGCAAATTAATCAGCACTATTTGTGGATGAATTCTACCAAGGAAATATTGAATAGTGTTGTTGAAACCTATTCACAAAAACCGAATGTGGTCAGGGCTTATAAGTTAAGAAGTGAAGTGAACAATCTAAGGCAAGGGAGAAACCTTTAGCAGTCTACTTCTCAATGCTGAAATCCTTGTGGCAAGAGATAGATCTCATGGAAATAGTTGTCTGGGAAAGTACAAATGATGCAGGGACATATAGAAAATTAGTTGAGAGGAATAGGGTTTTTGAATTCCTAATAGGGTTGAATCCATAATTTGATATTATCAGACATGATATTTAGAGGTGTAAAGTGGGCCGTGCCGGGCTGGCACGTGGGCAGTCTGTGCAAAAGACAGGCCATGCTGTGCTGGCCCACGGGCCGTGTTGCCCTCTCCCCCGTGGAAATTCTATGGGTCAGCCTGGAACGACCCACAGCCCAGGCCTGTGCGGGCCTGTACCGTGCTATGCCTAAAGGAAGGGGAATCCATCATATGGATGGCCGAACCATACTGGATGGTAGGGCGAAATTTCAAAAAATTTATTTTACCCTTTCGGGAATCGCATTCCCAGTTTTAGAAAAACTGCATTTTTCAATGATCGTTCTTGCACCGAACTGGACTAGATCTGACACCAAAAGAAAGGGAGAAGAATACTTGATACGGATTCCACACGAGTAGTTCCCAAAGTTGGTGTTCACGCCCAAAGAGGGTACCAAAACCAGCTTCCACTAAAGACGATGCAACTTAGGGTGATGTCGGTTCAGCAATGTAGTCCTTCAGCAAGTGAACTGCAATTCAACAGCTTGGATCGAGCAAGGGAGATGAACATGAAATTAATCTAATTTTTCATGCAAAAATCAGAAACCAAGACTGATCAAGATCAGTCACCAAGTGGAAAATGAACTAGGGTTAGGGTGGCAAGAGCAGAAGGAGAGAACTGAGAGCAGAAGTATGTAATCTGGAGCAGTTCGCCCTCCTCTATTTAGCTTAAAGATCAACTCTCCTAATCCAATTAGGAGCTTCCTAATCCAAATCTTTATTTGGATTTAGACTCTTTAAGTGGATAAGACTTATCCTCTTATCCTAAAGGCTGATCCAAACCCTTATCCAAACCCCAATTTGCTCAAGTCACATGATTGCTTAATTAGTCCAATAAATCATGGGCTTTAGGTCCATTTAACAAGTGGCTCACGTCCCCTTTTAGTTGTTGGCCAATTTGGCTCTCTTTGTATGGCATGGGACCCCAACAATCACCCCACATAAGTCCATATGGGTTCAACACAACTTCTGTGACAAAGCCTAGCCGAATTCACTATCAAACACAATGAACCCCTGAGTCCATCAATATGGGATCTTAATGGACCCAACATTTACACTAAATGGTCCTTGAGTCCAACCATCCTATGAAGGCCCAAGGACAATGGTCTTAAGTGAGATTAGCTCATCAGGAGGTATAACAGTCCTAAATGATCTTACACTTAACCTCTTAGCCCTTAATGATCAAATACTACTCGACAAGGGAGGATCTCTCCCTTGGCTGCATGGTGCAGTGTTGCATTCTCTACTCGGATGGATCCCGGGGATTAAAACCTTTTGCAAACCTTTTTCTTAAAAACACAATATATATATATATATTCATATAAATATATTTTGCAAAACAAATCTCAAACAAGTTTGAAATCGACTGCCGGCAGTTTTGGTTTCCATCAGAGAGGGTGCAGTCTCGATCAATCATTTTGTCTGATGAAGGGGTTGATCCTATCACTATGATCACCCACTCGAGTGAATTCTCTGATTGCCCTAACATACCCAGGTTTTGACCTTCAAAGGATCTCATTGATTGGCATATCAAGGACAACCCAATCTGACACCCAGTGTAGTACCATAATCGAGTATAGGGGTTAAGTGTAACTTTCCAGTTTTGTCCACTAGTTTCCAAGGTCCAGGGCATAACTGAAAAATAGTTCGGAATCAGTGTTTCAAACAAACACACACTACATGTGCTTCGGGTCTAACCCTAGCAACTGAGACAAGTTACCCCAACCTACTTGGTAGCACATTAGTGTCGGCCTTGGCATGATAAACTTCCCAAATTCTATCCAACGACTGAGAACATTCTAAACTAACACAAATCTCATAAGTGTCCAGTTTAAGGGTAATTACACAGAAACACACCAAATATAATATGAATCAATTATGTACTTTTATTCATTTACAATAAATGTATATGTACATCAATCTGATTAGAGCTAAGGGCATACACTATCTAATAGTGCCGTGCTGCGGGCCTGGGCTAGGCCAGGCCACAGGATGGGCCTTGAGCCTGGACCGAACTGGGCTGCACTGTTTTTTTATTTATTTTTGTTTTTTTTTTAAATTTTGATTTCTTTTCTAAGTAAAATTGTAAAACTAAAATATTTAACTTTCTTTTGAACTTTGCGAATTAGGAACGATTTAAAAAATTAAGAAATGAGAAACAAAGAATGATGGAATAACAAATTGGAACAAAGAATGATGGAATAACAAATTGGAAAAAAATAAGAATTTAATTTCATTTAAATTTGAATGGTACAAATTACAAATACAATGATTGGATCATTGGATACTTGAATGAATGAAATATGAAAATGGAATAAATTAATAAAATATAAAAAATACAATATGGTTACAAAATGAAAATACAAAATTACATTGTTAAAAAATTAAAAAAATATCAAATAAATGAAATAAAATTAAAAAATGTTTTACAATAATTTAAAAAAATAAAAAATTCTATACGAGTAGTCAAATTCATGAATCATCATTCATGACTTTCATCATCTGCTTCTTGTGAAATATCCGGTGTAGTATCATTCCCTCCTTTGTCCTGTAATCTATCTTCTGCATCTAGTCAATCTTTGAAGTAGATGCACATCTCTATGCTTTCATCGTTCATGCAGCTTCTTTTGTCATCGAACACCCTGGTACCTGCACTAAAACAAGACTCTGATGGAACTGGGTAATTTTTTGAATGTTCACTCCACCAGGATAAAATATCAAAATTATTTGATCCTTCACCTAAATTAGAAAAATTTGCTTGTAAAAAAAAAATTAAGTTCAGTAAATGAACTTGTTGTGGAACTAGCAGATTTTTGCTTTATACTTGTTAAATAAAAAAGTTTTTCTCTTCTACTACTGGGCTCAAGATCAGAAGTAGAAGAAGATGTTGTACAAGCGTAGGAATATTTTCTACAACTTTAGATTCATACAAATTGTACATTTCAAATAATAAATTATTAATTTCTTTTTTTTTTATTTCCTATATCAATATTCATATTTTCACAATATGATTCGAGTAAAATATTTGTTTTGATAGATAATATGATTCAAGTAAAATATGTAAACCATCTTTCCTAATCCTAGGGTCTAATATTGTAGCTAAATAATAAATGGGAGAAGTGTTCTCCCAATATTTTTTAAATTTATTTTTCATTATTTCAACAATACATTAAAATTGTGGATTATTTCTATATTTTGCAAAACAATCACTAATTACCATTAATTGATAAGGTAAACTACAACTAGTTGGATAATAAATTCCAGATAATTCATTAGTTTCATTATAAAAATGTTTTAAAAAATCTCTTATATAGACTGTCATTTCCCAATCTTCCTCAAATGTTATATCATTAGGCATTTTCGAATTATAAAAATCAGAAAGAATTTGTTTATGAGATATACAACTTTCTAATATAGCATAGGTAGAATTCTAGCTATGCTTTACATCTAATATAAAATGTTTATATTTTAAACCATAGTTTTAACATAAATATTTGAATTCTTGTTTTCTTGCCCATGAACTTTTTATATAATATAATACAATTTCTAATTTTTGAAATATGAGTAGAAATAATATTCAAGGCATCTTGAATAGATAAATTTAAGATGTGACATGCCAATCTAATTTGAAATAATTTACCATTTAAGCATGGTCTTAATTGAGATTTTAAAATATTTATTGTAGAATCATTATTGCTTGCATTATCAAAACTAATAGAAAATAATTTATTTTGTATTCCAAGCATGCAAAGCATTTAAAATACTTGTAGTAATAGCTGGGCTAGTAAAAGTTAAAATTTTTTTTATTCAAAAGCCAATTTTCATCAATGAAATGGCCAGTAACACAAATATAACTAATATTAAATTTGGATGTCCAAACATCCGAAATAATTGCAACGTTAGAAATAAGATTTGCTAACAAAGAAATTAAATTTTGTTTATATGAATATAAAATTTTTAAAGCATCGGTTCTTAGTATTCTTAGAAACTTTTTTATATTGTGGGTTTATAAAACTATGCAACCATTTTTCTAGCTTTGGATCTTCAGCTAATATAAATGTTTGTTCTACATGTACAATACTTGGCAAGCTCTTGTCTCACTTTTTCTTGTGAATATTTAAAAGTACCAAAACTACTCCCCCTCCCAGTTTGTGTTTGGGTTGTTTCTCTCCATTCATCTTCTTCTTTCTCATGTGTGAGCAGATGCCTGCTCAAATGACCCGTACATTTTTGGCAAACGGCCCTTTTCCCCTTCCCCTCAATATCCTCTACTTTGAAAATTTTCCAAACCGGGCTACTCAACTCAGAGACCCTCCTTTTTTCCCTAGTATCAGTATCGGGGGTGAAAGTTCCACTTTCATCGACATCAATCGCATCAGTGCTAATATTTTCATGATGCGATTCAATATCATCAATGGTGAACATGTTGGGGAATCGGTTTTTAGAAGAGCCGACCATTCTTTTTTTAATTCTAAAAAGATAAAAGTTAATCTAATTTGGCTTACCCGGATTGTCGGTTCAAAATCCCAACTTGATTTCAACGGTTGAAGCCTTTCAACGTCCAAGCTTCCCAAATTGAGATACTTGAGCTGGTTGAGCAAGCATTTTTCTTGTTGAAAGTTAAAATTTCAATAAAGTTGAGACTTTGAGAGTTGGAGAATGCAAAATCAGACAATCAACTAATAAGAATTACTTATATTGCAGAGAATTGAGAATGTATGAGTATGAGAGAGAGAAAGAGAAGAGACTAAGAGAATTGTTGAATAGGTGTGATGAGAATGGTGGAGGATAGGGCTATTTATAGGAATTGAATATAATTCAATTGCCCAAAATATCCAAAAACTAGATTTTATTTAGTTGTTGGGTGGGGTATTTTGGTCATTGTAAAGTTATTTATAACTTTACCCAAAAAGCCCCCATAAATTAGTTGTTATATAGTTGTTGGGGGGGCATTTATGTCATTTTTTCAACACCCATAAGCAAAATACACAAATATCCCCCTAATATGGCTGTTTATAGCTATTGGGGGGATATTTCTGTAAAACCCCCCCAAAAGCTAAAACTAGCCATTGGGCCTAGAGGTGTAAATCGGGCCGGGTTGCCCGCAGTCCGACACGACACGACATGAAGTCCCATGGGCCGTGCTAGGCCCAGCATGAAGGTCTGTGCCGTGTTGGGTAGGGGGTTTGAGGTCCACAGGCCGGCATGGTGTCGTGCTATGCCACAGCCTGCAGCCTGACACGACACGACATGAAGGCCCACGGGCCGTGCCAGGCCTAGCATGAAGGTCTGTGCCATGTTGGGCCGGGGGTTCGAGGTCCACAGGCTGGCATGGTGTCGTGCTGTGCCGCCCACGACCCATCACGGGCCCGTAGCGGGTCGAGTGCGGCCCGCCCCAACGGCTAGTTTCAGCTTTTGGGGGGTTTACGGAAATACCCCCAACAACTATAAACAACCATATTAGGGGGGTATTTGTGTATTTTGCTTATGGGGGGTTGAAAAAATAACATAAATGCCCCCCCAACAGCTATATAACAACTAGTTTAGGGGGCTTTTTCGGTAAAGTTATAAATAACTTTACAATAACCAAAATACCCCTCCCAGCAACTATATAACATAAATTCCCCCCCAATAGCTATATAACAACTAGTTTAGGGGGGCTTTTTTGGTAAAGTTATAAATTGCTTTATAATGACCAAAATACCCCTCCCAACAACTAAGTAACAACTAGATTTTTGGATATTTTGGGCAATTGAATTATGTTCAATTCCTATAAATAGCCCTATCCTCCATTCTCATCACACCAATTCAACAGTTCTCTTAATCTCTTCTCTCTCTCATACTCATACATCCTCAATTCTCTACAATTTGAGTAATTCTCATTAGCTGATTGTTTGATTCTACATTCTCCAATTCTCAACTTTATTAAAGTTTCAACTTTCAACAAGAAGGCTTGCTTAACCAGCTCAAGTATCTCAATTTGGGAGGCTTGGACATTGTAAGGCTTCAATCATTGAAATCAAGTTGGGATTTTCAACCGGCAATCCAAGTAAGTCAAATTAGATTAATTTTTATCTTTTTAGAATTAAAAAAAAATGGTCGGCTCTTCTGAAAACCGATTCCCCAACATGTTCACCATTGATGATATTTAATCGCATCATGATAGTGTTAGCACTGATGCATTGATGTCGATGGAAGTGGAACTTTCACCCCCGGTACTGATACTAGGGGAAAAAGGAGTGCCTCTAAGTTGAGTAGTAGTTTGGGAAATTTTCAAAGTAGAGAATATTGAGGGGAAGGGGAAAAGGGCCATTTGCCAAAAATGTAGGAAGGACATTAAATATAATTGTAGCAAGAGTGGTACGGGTCATTTGATCAGACATCTGCTCACACATGAGAAAGAATGAGACAAAAACTTGCTAAGTATATTGTATATGCAATGCAAAACAACCATTTATATTATTAGTTGAAGATCCAAAGCTAAAAAAATGGTTGTATGGTTTTGTAAACCCACAATATAAAAAAGTTTATAGGAATACTATAAGAACTGATGCTTTAAAAATTTTTTATTTATATAAACAAGATTTAATTTCTTTGTTAGCAAATCTTAATTGTAAAGTTGCAATTACTTTGGATGTTTGGACATCCAAATTTAATAATAGTTATATTTGTGTTACCAACCATTTCATTGATGAAAATTGGCTTTTGAATAAAAGAATTTTAAGTGGCCCAGCTATTGCTGCAAGTATTTTAAATACTTTGCATGCTTATGAATTATTTTCTATTAGTTTTGATAATGCAAGCAATGATGATTTTGCAATAAATATTTTAAAATCTCAATTAAGACCATGCTTAAATGATAAATTATACCATGCTTAAATGATAAATTATTTCATATTAGATTTGCATGTCACATCTTAAATTTATGTATTCAAGATGCCTTGAATATTTTTCTACTCATATTTTAAAAAATAGAAATTATATTATATATATAAAAAGTTCAGGGTCAAGAAAACAAGAATTTAAATATTTATGTCAAAATTATGGTTTATAAAATATAAACATTTTATGTTAGAAAGTTGCATATCTCATAAACAAATTCTTTTTGATTTTTTTAATTCAAAAACATTTTTACGATGCAACTATTGAATTATCTATAATTTATTATCCAACTAGTGATAATTTACCTTATCAATTAATGGTAATTAGTGATTGTTTTGCAAAATATAGAAATAATCCACAATTTTAATGTATTGTTGAAATAATGGAAAATAAATTTAAAAAATATTAGGAGATTATTTCTCCCCTCTATTGTTTAGCTACAATATTAGACCCTAGGATTACCAAAGATGGTTTACATATTTTACTTGAATCATATTGTGAAAATATGAATATTGATATAAGAAATAAAAGAGAAGAAATTAATAATTTATGTACAGTTTGTATGAATCTGAAGTTGTAGAAAATATTCCTACAACTTGTACATCATCTTCTTCTACTTTTGATCTTGACCCCAGTAGTAGAAGAGAAAAACTTTTTTATTTAATAAGTATAAGGCAAAAATCTGTTAGTTCTACAACAAGTTTATTTATTGAACTTAATTTTTTTTACAAGCAATTTTTTTCTAATTTAGGTGAAGGGTCAAATAATTTTGATATTTTAGCCTGGTGGAGTGAACATTCGAAAAATTATCCAGTTCTCTCCACCATGGCACATGATCTACTAACCCCTCTGGTGTCTAGTTCCATCAGAGTCTTGTTTTAGTGCAGGTACCAGGGTGCTCGATGACAAAAGAAGCTGCACGAACGATGAAAGCATAGAGATGTGCATCTGCTTCAATGATTGGTTAGATGCAAAAGATAGATTACAAGACAAAGGAGGGCATGATACTACACCAGATATTTCATCCGAAGTAGATGATGAAAGTCATGAGATGATTCATGAATTTGACTACTTGTATAGAATTTTTTTATTTTTTCAAATTGTTGTAAAATTTTTTATTTTTATTTAATTTATTTGATATATTTTTTAATTTTTTAACAATGTAATTTTGTATTTTCAATTTGTAACCATATTGTATTTTTTTATATTTTATTAATTTATTCCGTTTTCATATTTCATTCATCCAAGTATCCAATGATCCAATTTGTAACCATATTGTCATTTGTACCATTCAAATTTAAATGAAATAAAATTCCTATTTTTCTTTTAATTTGTTATTCTATCATTCTTATTTCAATTTGGTTAAGTGTTTTTTTTTTCATTTGTGTTAGATAACTTAGATTTCTCATTTCTTAATTTTTTAAATAGTTCCCAATTCCCAAAGTTCAAAAGAAAGTTAAATATTTTAGTTTTACAATTTTAATTAGAAAAGAAATCAAAATTTTCAAAAAAAAACAAAAAAAATAAAAAAAACAGTGCAGCCTGGTGGCCCAGGCCCGTAACACGGCACGAGCCTGCATTTGCCATGCCCACCTTTTGCGCGGGCCACCCACGGGTTGTGTCGTGTCGCCCCGACTATATTCTGGGCCCAATGGCTATATTCTGGGCAGGCGAGCCGCGCTCGACCTGCTATGTGGCGCGGGATGGCCTATGGTCCTCGAACCCCTGGCCCAGCACGACATGGACCTTCGTGTCGGGCCTGGCATGACCCGTGGGCCTTCGTGCCATGCCATGCCGGGCCGGTTCAAAATCGTGCCGAGCCGTGGGTGGCCCGACCCGATTTACACCTCTAAGAATATCCTAGATATAAACAATGTATCTTTGTCTCAAGCTTATGCCATGGTGAACAGTGAAGAGAGTAAGAGGATGGTTCATGTTCAAGGGACTATTCTAGTTCATGTACATGGAAGGAGGAGGTTATATCTGAATACTGTAAGAAACCAATACATACAAAGGATAAATGTTGGAAAATGGGAAGCCACAGATGAGAGCTGGTAGTGAGCAGTTAGATGTTATGAAGGCAGAGTATGAGAAATATGAGAGGATGATCAACCACCTTGAGAGTGCAGCCACCTCCTCCAACTCTTTAGGCAATCCAACTACGTTTGCATTTGCTCATTCAGGTATACGTGCTATTGCCAACCATGCAGCCATCTCAAGTAATCGTAGGATCCCTGATTTAGCTCTTACGACTTATTTTCTGGCCATGATAAGATTACCTTAGCTGATGACTCTCTTGCTCCTATCTCTGGCAAGGGAGTCATCGGGGCCACACACTTCCCTTACTTTTGTCCTTCATGTCCCTAAACTACATACTAATTTGATGTCAGTGAGTAGCCTAAATAAATCCTTAAACTGCAGTGTAACATTCTTCCCTTCTTATTGTGTTTTTCAAGACCTGAAGTCTCAGAAAGTGATTGGGAGTGGCCATGAGGCGAATGGAATATATCTGCTAGATACTCCTCGACAAAGCCAATGACAACATAAAAGAGTTGCTTTTGGGTCTACTTCTTCAAAGCATAGTTGTCAAGGCAACGCCTAAATAAATTTAAGAAAATAATTTTTTTTCATATTTATTATTCTAATATTTTTATTAGCTATTATGTTGTTTTAAAATAGAACTGGTTACATGTTAACATTTTATTATTAAGCCAATACTAATAGAATATATTCATTGTTCATTTGTTTTATTGTCTTGCAAGGGTTTTGCTTGATTGAAGAGGGAGGAGAACCGAAGGCTTCCAGCTTAGCTTCAGTCATTTTTTTGTTTGTTTTTTCAAAAAAATAGGGGCTCTGCCCCTATACTCCTCCCTCCACAGCTCCACCCATTCTTCCACCCCTGATTGTTCTCAGTCGCTAGTCTCAATCCCTTTTTTTTAAGAAAACAGGGGTTCCACCCCTATACTCCTCTCTGCTCCTAATCTCCTCCTCTCCTCCCTTCCTAATCTCGGTCGCTAGTCTTAGTCCCTTTTGTTTTGAAGAAAACAGGGGCTCTGCCCCTATATTCCTCTCTGCTCCTATACTCCTCTCCTCCCTTCCTAGTTCCTGCACTTTTTTTTTTTTTCAGTTTTCAAATAGAAACAGACGAACCACACTCTTCTCTTCTTCAATTCTTCTTTTCTTCTTATCATTGAATAAAATTAGGATGTTTTGTACTCTTATTTTTTTAGTTTTTTTTTCAAATATTTTTTTATATCATTAATATATGGCTGAATTGAAAGTCTAAAACCTCAAACTTAATTGTATGGCTGAAATTTGTTTAATTAATTAATTAAATTCTATTTGTATATTTCATTTGCTCATTTGCTAATTTGGATTACTGCTTGCTTTAGTTTTTGAAATTTTTATTTAATTTCTATTTCAACAGAAATTATTATTTGTTTTTATTAATTTATTAATTATTGTCATTGCTGATTATATCATTGCCGATTTGTTTCTATTTTCATTTGATAATGGCGAATAAGGCAAATCAAAACACTTCTTGCACTAGGAATAAGGCTCACTCAAAAAATCCAGCATGGAAAATATGCATATTGATTTAGAGGAGAAAAATGCTATTATGTGTTCCTTGTGTGGAAAGATTGTCAAAGGAGGACTTAAGAGAGTAAAACAACATTTAATTGGAGGATTTGGGGATGCTACCAAGTGTTCAAAAACTACAAGGAGTATTGCAGAGGAGATGCAAAGAATCTCACCATGAAAGTAACCAACCTATCGAAGTAGGTGGCTCCATTTCAACTGGTAGGAGTGTCTAACCATTAAGCCCCATGTTTTCACAAAAAAAAGAAGGAAAATGTTAGAGGACCCATGGTGCAAAAAAGCATAGAAAGCCGGTTGAAAAAGGAAAGAAAAAAGGTGAATGAATATGTTGCGAAGTGGTTTTATCAAGTCAGAATACCCTTCAACACAGTAAAGTTGAAGAGTTTTGAGATTATGGTAGAAGCAATTGTACAATTAGGGTCTAGTACAAACCTCCAAGTTACCATGAGTTGAGAGAGTCACTCTTGAAAGGGGAGGTTGAGAAAACAAAGTTACTTTACAAGTGAGGCCTCTTGGAAAACTTATGGTTGCACTATTATGTCTGACAGATGGATAGATAAGAGGCAAAAAAGTTTGATAAACTTTTTGGTGAATTCTCCTGAAGGTACTTCCTTCTTAAAATCAGTTGATGCCTCCAATGAAATCCACAATGCAACATACTTGTATGAATTGATTGATAAGGTTGTTGAGGAAATATGAGAACAACATGTGGTGCAAGTTGTTACTGATAACCACTATACTTATATTGTTGTAGGAGACCTTTTGAAGATAAAGACAAAGAACTTAGTTTGGACACCTTGCACTCTCATTGTTTGGATCTCATGTTGGAGGATATTGGAGGATTGAAGACCAAGAGTTGCATTACCAAGGCAAGACAGGTGATGGCCTTTATCTACAAACATCCCATAGTTTTCAAGGCGCCAAGGCAAGGCTAGGCGACCACAGGGCGCCCAGGCATCACCTAGGTGTTGGAATTTTAAAATGTTAGTTTTCTTGATATTTTACTTTATCTATGCTTTTCTAAGCTATTTTATTGGTTTTGTGTGCTAATTAGCAAGCGTGTACACTAACTACTAACACTATAAATCATTCAAATCAGTATAAATTTCATACAAAAAGATAAAAATATAAAATATTATCAATTTAGCAATTAGCATGTATTCATGACTTCATGTTCAACATTAAATATATTATTTTCAATAAAAAGGAGTCTAAACCAACTAGGCAGCTGCACTAAAAAACTAAACTAATAAATTCTAAAAATATTTTTTAAATTTACAAAGAGTCAAAGGCATACCTTTGAGTTTGAAGTGAATGTTGAGCATTGTCCTTCTTGAGTGCTCTCTCCTTTCTCACTTTTCCTTTAACACACAAAAAAATTCAATAATAAATTAAACAAAAAGCATTGTCAATTTACAATAAATGAACAAAGAATAAAAGGAATTATGTAGAAAACTAGGAATCAAATCAAACACGTACATTGATTGAAATTTATCTATTATAGGCATTTAAAGGAAGTAGATAGAAAGTAAAAACCAAATCAAGCAATGAATAAAACCATAACAAAAAATAAATATGGCACTTAACCATTGATCCACAAAAGGATTAAGGATAACAAAACATGAAGTTTATAAATGATCAATAAAGAAAAATATCTAACTAATTTGGGTATCTAGGTAATAAGAGCCCACAACCCCGCCACTAAATCCACCAATATCATCAATAGCACAATCAACATCATTCGCATCCTCATCGTCTTCATCTTCCCCATCAAGTTCTACAACTTCATCTTCATCTTCATTATCCTCAACGTTCCTATCTCACATTGAGTCTTCATCTTCTTCTTGCACAACATTCTTTCCTTTGTCTTGTCCCCTTCCATCGCTTCTTCCATGACCACCTCTACCTCCGCTTTTTCCACGACCACCTCTACCTCCGCTTCTACTTGCACATGTATAAATTGTATATGCACATATCCTCAGCCTATTTGCACCCACAACGGCTTAAGTTGCTCCTGATGCTTCATCCATTTCATTTCATGTGAGATCACCACCTTCATGAACTAGCTCATTTGATGGGTCTCTTCCAGTCAACCATTCACTACTCTTGTGAACATCATTGAAGCAAATGTGATCAAATTGTCCTAGGTTTGCACGTCTAGTCAAACACCTTTCATGAAGACGTTGATTATATTGAACAAAGACAAGATTGTTAAACCTCTTATGATCAAGTTTGCTCCTCTTTTTGGTATGAATCTACATTCATAACGAACAACAATAAGAAGATTATAAAAATAAAATATTTTTACTTTTTAATCATAAATTGATTAATAAATAATAATAAAATTACTTACATGCTCAAAGGTGCTCCAGTTATGCTCATAGGCAGAAGATGTGCACGTAAAACCTAATATGCATAATGCAATACGCCTAAGGTCTAGTGTGCAATGTCCATAAGTATGCCACCAATCAACTACAAAGTACAAATTACAAATAAAGAAAAAAATTAAATTCGAGAGTACAAATTCAAAGATAGCAATGCAAAAAAAAAATTAATGAAAATAACAATATCTAACCGCCATTAATAAAATTACTTACATGCACCATAGGCATGCTTATATTCTTCCATTTGATTGGAGATCTTATCTTAAATTTCAATGTCACTCACCATCCTCTCAATACAATCTATAAAATCCATCTCAAACTTCCCAATTGATGCTTCATCTTCATCTTTAGTTTTAGATTTATAATAATATGTTGCATCAATTTCCCAATTATTGCTTCCCATTGCAGGTTTTTCATCACCATCAACCAATCGTAAGACTTCCATAATTGGTTGGGAAGCTAAGAGGGCAATCCTTAAAATTTTCCAAAATGTAACAGAAAGAATGGTGCTTAAGACTCTTAAACCCTTTGGTTTGTTTGCTTATTTACTTCTATTCCACACATCATTAACAAATAAAGAATGCAATAACTCTTAAACCCTTTGGTTTGTTTGCCTATTTATTTCTATTCCACACATCACTAACAAATAAAGAACGCAATGGCTCTTTGAAAGTTAACAAGCTTTGCAAAGTAAGAAATGATGTGGCAAACCTTGTAACAACACATCTAACAAGATCCCTCCCATGTGTTTTCTCCCTCATATAAGTAAGGAGAAGAGGATGCCTATAGATAAATGTCATCACTTGTCTTGCTTTGGCAATGCAACTCTTGGTAGACTTCAATCCTCCAATATCCTCCAACATGAGGTTCAAACCATGAGCAACACAAGATGTCCAAAATAAGTTATTTCTCTTTATTTTCAAAAGGTCTCCTGCAACAATATAAGTAGAGTAGTTATCAGTAACCATTTGCACCACATGTTCTTCTCCTATTTCCTCAACAACCTTATCAATAAATCATAGTTGTCAAGGTGACGCTTAGGTGACAAGGCGCCCTTTGAGGCTCGCTTTGCCTAATCGCCAAGCAGTTTTGTACTATGTATTGTAAAATACTTTTTTAATCTTTATTTTTTGACATTATAATTATAAAATAGGCATTATTAAACTAAAATATTCATTTTGTATGTTTATATACTAATTTGTTTTTATTATTTTCTTATTTGTTAGGATTTGATCAATACAAACATTGCTAAATGCTGTATTGAACCTTCAATGACTTTAAAACCTGAACCAATAAGTAAGGAAGAACTTAAAATTTTGTTTAATCAACACATTTTCTATACTTTAACATGGACTCTATACTCTTATAAAAATTATGAATAATTATTAAGAAAATATGGCTATGGTACCTAGGAAACTACCCTAGGATCTATGTTTACTATATAAAAAAAATCCATCGCCTTAGTGTCGCCTAGGTGGGTGCCTAGGTGACTAGGCGACAAGATGCCCCCTAACACCCAGCCTTGCCATGGCACCTTGAAAACTATGCAATCAATTCATACAAGTAAGCTACATTGTAAATTTCATTGGAGGCATCAACTGATTTCAAGAAGGAAGTAAGAATTCACTAAAAAGTTTATCAAACTTCTTTGCCTCTTATCTGTCCATCCATCAAACATAATAGTGCAACCATAAGTTTTCCAAGAGGCCTCATACTCCTTATAAAGCAACTTTGTTTTCTCAACCTCCCCTTTCAAGAGTGACTCTCTCAACTCATGATAACTTGGAGGTTTGTACACATACCCAAATTGTGCAATTGCTTCTAGTATAATCTCAAAACTCTTCAACTTTATTGTGTTGAAGGGTATTCCGACTTGATAAAACCACTTTGCAACATATTCATTCACCGTTTTTCTTTCTTCCTTTTTCAACCGACTTACTATGTTTGTTTGCACCAAGTGTCCCTTGTACCTTGCCTCAACCACTTCTTCTGAACTTAGCCTCACAAAAGCATCCATGGGTTCTCTAACATAAAGGTGCAAAGTAGGTTGTGTCGGGCCGGCATGGTCGGGCTGGGCCACAGTGTGGGCCTTGGGCCTGTGCCGAATCGGGCTAGATTGATTTTTTTTGTTTTCTTTTTTGAAAATTTTGATTTCTTTTCTATGTAAGTGTAAAACTAAAATATTTAACTTTCCATTGAACTTTGTATTTGAAAAATTAAGAAATGAGAAATCTAAGTTATCTAACACAAATGAAAGAAAAATACTTAACCAAATAAGAATGAGGGAATAACAAATTGGAAGAAAAATGAGAATTTTATTTCATTTAAATTTGAATGATACAAATTACAAATACAATGATCATTGGATACTTGGATGAATTAAATATGAAGATGAAATAAATTAATAAAAATATAAAATATAAAAAATACAATATAGTTACAAATTGACAATACAAAATTATATTGTTAAAAAATAGAAAATAAATTAAATAAAATTAAAAAATTACAATAATTTGAAAAAAATATAAAAAATTCTATACTAGTCAACTTCCTGAATCATGATTTTCATCATCTACTTCAGGTGAAATATCCGGTTTAGTATCATGCCCTCCTTTGTCTTGTAATCTATCTTCTGCATCTAGACAATCCTTAAAGCAGATGCATATCTCCATACCTTCATCATTCATGCATCTTCTCTTGTCGCCCAACACCCTGGTACTTGCACTAAAACAATATTCTGATGGAATTGTAGACGGTGGAGGGGTTAGTAGATCACGTGCCACGGCGGCGAGAACTGGATAGTTTTTTGAATGTTTATTTCACCAGGCTAAAATATAAAAAATTATTCGTTCCCTCACCTAAATTAGAAAATGTCTCAACTTTATTGAAGTTTCAACAAGAAGAAGGTTTGCTCAACCAGCTCAAGTATCTCAAATTAGCAATTTGGGAGGCTTGGACGTTGAAAGGCTTTAACCATTGAAATCTAGTTGGGATTCTAAACCGGCAATCCGAATAAGTCCAATTTAATTAATTTTTATCTTTTCAGAATTAAAAAAAATGGTCGGCTCTTCCCAAAACTGATTCCCCAACATGTTCGCTGTTGACGATATTCAATTGCATCATGATAGCGTTAACATTGATGCTATTGATATTGATGAAAGTGGAACTTTCACCCCTGATATTGATACTAGGGGAAAGAAAAAGAGGGCCGCTAAGTTGAGTAGCCCGGTTTGGAAACTATTTAAAGTAGAGGATATTGAGGGGAAGGGAAAAAGAACAGTTTGCCAAAAATGTAGAAAAAGATTTTATCTATTGTAGCAAGGGTGTACTAGCCATTTGAGCAGACATTTACTCACACATGAGAAGGAAGAAGAAGATGAAGAGAGAGAAATAACACAAACACAAATTGGGAGGAGGAGTTTTGGTACATTTAAATATTCACAAGAAAAAATGAGACAAGAATTAGCAAAATACATTATACATGCAAAACAACCATTTATGTTAGCTGAAGATACTAAGCTTGAAAAATGGTTGCGCAATTCTGTAAATCCACAATATGAAAAAGTTTCTAGGAATACTATTAGATCGGATGCTTTAAAAATTTTTTATTCATATAGACAAAATTTAATTTATTTGTTATCAAATCTTAATTCTAAAGTTGTAATTACTTCTAATATTTGGACTTCTAAATTTAAGATAAGTTATATTTGTGTTACTGGCGATTTTATTGATGAAAATTGGCTTTTAAATAAAAGAATTTTAAGTTTTACTAAGCTTGAATGGCCACATAATGGCCCAGTTATTGCTGCAATCATTTTAAATACTTTACATGCTTATGGAATAGAAAATAAATTATTTTCTATTAGTTTTGATAATGCCAACAATAATGATTCTACAATAAATATTTTAAAATCTCAATTAAAACCATGTTTAAATGCTAAATTATTTCATATCAGATGTGCATGTCACATCTTAAATTTATGTATTCAAGATGCCTTAAATATTATTTCTACTCATTTCTAAAATGAGAAATTGTATTATAAATATTAAAAGTTCAGGGGCAAGAAAACAATAATTTAAATATTTATGTCAAAATTATGGTTTAAAATATAAACATTTTATATTAGATTTAAAAGATATGTGAAATTATACCTATGCTGTTAGAAAGTTGTATCTCATAAACAAATTTTTACTGATTTTTATAGTGCAAATTTTTACTGATTTAAAAGATAGGGGAAATGGTAGTTTGTATAAGAGATTTTTTAAAACATTTTTATGATGCAACTAATGAATTATCAGGTATTTATTATCCAACTAGTTGTATTCTACCTTATCAATTAATGGTGATTAGTGAATGTTTTGCAAAATATAGAAATAATTCACAATTTAAATGTATTGTTGAAATAATGGAAAATATATTTAAAAAATATTGGGAGAACATTTCTCCCCTTTATTGTTTAGCTACAATATTAGACCCTAGGATTAGGAAAGATGGTTTAGATATTTTACTTGAAACATATTGTGAAAATATGAATATTGAAATTGGAAATAAAAAAGAATAAATTAATAATTTGTTATTTGAAATGTACATTTTACATGAATCTAAAACAAAAGGAAATATTCCTACAATTTGTACAACATCTTCTACTTCTGATCTTGAGCCCAGTAGTAGAAGAGAAAAAAATTTTTATTTAATAAGTAGAAGACAACAATATGCTACTTCTATAAGTTGATTTACTGAACTTAATTTTTATTTACAAGCAAATGTTTCTAGTTTAGGTGAGGGAACAAATAATTTTGATATTTTAGCCTGGTGGAGTGAACATTCAAAAAATTATCCAGTTCTCACTGCCATGGCAGGTGATCTACTAACCCCTCTGGTGTCTATAGTTCCATCAGAGTCTTGTTTTAGTGCAAGTACCAGTGTGTTGGACGACAAGAGAAGCTGCATGAATGATGAAAGTATAGAGATGTGCTTCTGCTTTAAGGATTGGCTAGATGAGGAAGATAGATTACAAGACAAAGAAGGGCATGATACTACACCAGATATTTCACCTGAAGCAGATGATGAAAGTCATGATTCATGAAGTTGACACTAGTTGTATAGAATTTTTTATTTTTTTCAAATTATTATAATTTTTTTTTAATTTATTTGCTATTTTTTAACAATGTAATTTTGTATTTTCAATTTGTAACTATATTGTATTTTTTATATTTTTATTAATTTATTCCATCTTCATATTTCATTCATCCAAGTATCCAAGTATCCAATGATCCAATCATTGTATTTATAATTTGTATCATTCAAATTTAAATGAAATAAAATTCCACTTTTGTTTCCAATTTGTTATTGCATCATTCTTATTTGGTTAAGTATTTTTTTTCATTTATGTGTTAGATAACTTAAACTTCTCATTTCTTAATTTTTCAAATAGTTCCCAAAGTTCAAAGAAAAGTTAAATATTTTAGTTGTACACTTTTACTTAGAAATGAAATCAAATTTTTCAAAAAAAAAAAAGAAAAGTAAAAAAATCATTCTAGCCCGATTCGGCCTAGGCTCAAGGCTTATGGCCCAAGCCTACAACCCGGTCCAGCCCAGGCCCGCGACACGGCATGGGCCCGCATGGACCTGGGTCGTGGGCCATGTTGAGCCGACCTCCAAAGTTTTCTACGGGGTGGGCGGCTCAGCCCATGACGGCTCGTGGGTCGTGCCGGCATGGTGAGATTCTCTCTCATAAACCATTTGCTCCCATGGCCCACAATTGTCCTCCACAATGAAATCACTTAACGGTTTCTTCCTCTTATTTTTGCATGTATTCTTGCATCTCCTCTGCAATACTCGTAGTTTTTGAACACTTGGTAACATCTCCAAATCCTCCAATTAAATGTTGTTTTACTCTCTTAATTCCTCCTTTGACAATCTTTCCACACAAGGAACAAATAATAGCATTTTTGTCTTCTAAATCATGCCAATATGTATATTTCCATGCTAGATCTTTTGACAGAGCCTTATTCCTAGTGCAAGAAGTGTTTTGATTTGTCTCATTTTCCATTATCTAATGAAAATAAAAACAAATCAGCAATAAAAAGACTAAGACCAAGGGAAAATCTGCAATGACAATAATTAGTAAATTAATAAACACAAATAATAATTTCTGTTGAAATATAAATTAAATAAAAATTTCAAGCAAGCAAATTTCAGTTATATGATATAATCAAATTTCATTCAGTCTTTAGCTATTCATAGATTTCCTAAGTAAACTAAAGAAAGCAAAGCAAGCAGTAAGTCCAAATCAGCAAATGAGAAAATGCAATATACAAATAGTAATTAATTAATTAATTAAACAAATTTCAGCCATATAATAAAATTCAGCCATACAATTAAGTTTGACGTTTCAGACTTTCAGTTCAGCCATATATTAATGATATAAAAAATATTTGAAAAAAAACTAATGAAAAAATTAAGAGTACAAAACATCCTAATTTTATTTAATGAGAAGAAGAAAAGAAGAAGAAGAATTTAAGCAGAGAAGAGTGTGGTTCAGTTGTTTCTGTTTGAAAACTGAAAAAAAAAAGTGCAGAAACTAGGAAGGGAGGAGAGGAGTATAGGGGCGAAAGAAGAAGAGGAAGAAGAAGTATAGGGGATTAGGGGTAGGGAGGAGTATAGGTCCCTGTTTTTCTGAAAAAAGTGATTAAGACTATTGACTAGGAATAGTCAGGGGCGGAAGAATAAGAAGAAGAAGAGGGGTTTAGGGGCAGAGAGGAGTATGGGTTGGAGACCCTGTTTTTTCCAAAAAAAAAAAGGGACTGAGACTAGCGGTTGAGAACAGTCAGGGGCGGAAAAAGAAGACGAAGAAGAAGAAGAAGAATGAGTAGAACTGTGGAGGAAGCCCTTCTTTTTCGGAAAAAAAAAAGCAAAAAATGACTAAAGCTGGGCTAGAAGAAGAAGAAACTTATGAACTGAAGCTAGAAGTTGGACTGGAGATGGAGCAGGAAGCCTTCGGTTCTCCTCCCTCTTCAATCGAGTAAAAACCCTTGCAGGACAACAAAACAAATGAACAATGTATTCTATTAGTATTGGCTTAATAATAAAATGTTAACATGTAACCACTTCTATTTTATAACAGTATAATAGCCAATAAAAATATCAGAATAATAAATATAAAAAAAATAATTTCTTAAATTTATTTAGGTGCCCGCCTAAGTCTCTAGGCGGTTGCCTAGTATACAAAACCATAGGCGTTTGGGCGAGGTGACACTCTAAAACCACTTAGTCGCCTAGGTGTCGTCTTGACAATTATAAGACATCCTCTTCTCCTTGCTTATACGAGGGAGAAAACACATGGGAGGGATCTTGTTAGATGTGCTCTTACAAGGTTTGCCACATCATTTCTTACTTTGCAAAACTTGTTTACTTTCAAAGAGTCATTGCATTCTTTATTTGTTAGTGATGTGTGGAATAGAAGTAAATGGACAAACAAACCAGAGGGTTTAAGAGTCTCAAGCAATTCTTTCTGTTACGTTTTAGAAAAATTTAAGGATTGCCCTCTAGCTTCCCAACCAATTGTGGAGGACGTACAATTGGTTGATGGTGATGAAAAACTTGCAATGAGGTACTTTCACTTTGTAATGGAACGAGCAAGGGAAAAGATCAAATCAAATTTTGGTGGAAAAGAAAGAGAATATAAACCCATTCTGGAAATTTTTGACAAGCGTTTGAATAATATGATGCAACACCCTTTGCATCTTGCCGGTTTCTTCTTCCTTCCAGTCCTCTTTTATAAAGCTAAAACTGAAGATAAAGCATCAATTGGGAAGTTTGAGATGGGCTTTATAGATTGTATTGGGAGGAACTTGCTTAGTGAAACAGGTAAAATGGGTGTAAGACCAATGGCTACACCTATTGATATGAGTCACAAGCTTTCTGCCTCTGATGGAGAACTTTTGGAGGATAAGGGAGTGTTTCAAAGGTTACTAGGGAAACTACTATATCTTTATGACTTGCCTTGACATTGCATATGCTATTAGCTGCATTAGCTAATTCATGCATGCTCCCAGAAATACACATATGGAAGCAATAGAGATGATTTTATGATACTTGAAGAGCACTCTAGGGAAGGGTATTCTTTTTGCTAAACATGATCATATGAAACTAGAAACCTATATAGATGTTGACTGGGCAAGCGACATTGATGATAGGAGGTCAAGTTCGGGATGTTGTAGTGTGGTGGCAAGCAATATTGTTTCTTGGAGAAACAAGAAACAATCTGTGGTTGCTAGATCTTCAGCTAAGGCAAAGTACAGATCTATGGCTCATGGAGTTTCTGTGTTACTTTGGCTTTGATCCCTGATGAAGGAATTAGGTGTTGAGTATGACAGACCACTGATGTTGTATTGTGATAGTCAGACTACCATTAACATTGTCCATAATCCTGTGCAATACGATAGAACTAAACACATTGATGTTGATAGGCATTTCATCAGAGAAAGAGTGGCTTTTGGAGAAATTTGTTTACCTTTCATTGCATCTGAAGAACAGTTAGCTGACATTCTTACCAAAGGAGTCTCCAAGGCCAAGCTACAACATGATATAGGCAAGTTGGGCATGATTGACATCTATACTCAACTTGAGGGGGAGTGTAGTGGGCCAAATGTGCCATAGCCCACAGTTGTTATTTCTTCTTTATTCTTCTGTTCTGTTTTGTTAATGGGCTTGTTAACATCAATTTTATTTTGTTTAATTAGTTGGTCGCCCAATTAAAGGCTTACTTGTAATTTCTGAAAATTAGTGATAATCTTTTAATGAAAGGATTAGGGGAAGGAGGGATAGTACGAAATACTCTTCTTCTCTCTTCTTCTCTCTTCTTCTTCTCTCTTCTTCTTCTCTCTTCTTCTTCTCTCTTCTTCTTCTTGCTGCTGCTTTCTCCATTCTACTTCAATTATTTGAAAATCATTAGTCATGAACACAAGGTTCTCCTTATTCTATTTGTGGTAAGAGGAATTTGAGTTGATAGGATTTTTCAATGTGTTTATTTCTTAGTGGATACCTGTATGTTTCTTTTATACTGTGTTCCCTATGGGAGAGCATTGTTATGAGATCATGTTTGCTGGGTTGGTTCATGAATGGTGTGCTTTGATCTTGATGAAGATATTAAATCTTGGTGGTGTGCTTTGATCCAGGCTGTTCTGATGGAATACTCCTTGGTCGATAAAGAAATAAAGAATTGAGCATCTGTTTTGTTATTCTTGTTTTCTCATGTCTTTATAGACATTCTTTATTTTAATGTCATTTGTGGTGTGGTTGTGATCGTTGATGGTGTTGATGGAGGTGAATATGTTGAGGTTCTGTCATCGTTTTACATTACTAGGTTATGTTATTTATTGATGTCCTTTCTCTTCTTGCCTTTATTGTAATTTGTGTATTGGTTGTAATCATGCTCAAAGAAAATAGCAGTTTATGGATGTATAGTAATGAGAGGAGGAAATTTAGATGGCTTGTTCAAGAGATGGAAATTAAGATCTGCTGGGTGAAAAGGTCAGCTAACTCCTTCGCCGATGGATTAGCTAAGCAAGGAGTCGAGAGGGAGTTAATGTTTTGGGCACAAATGTAATTATTTTTTTCTGTTTTTGTTCTTGGGAGCTCAAGCTCCAGCTGGAAGATAAGAAAGTTTATCTCCATCCTTGTAATATTTTTGTGATTAATTAATGAAATGTGGTTATTAATAAAAAAAACTCAAATTTGTGCCAACTTTGTCTCAAGATTGTTGCGGTTTACCTTTTCTTTTTCGTTTAGGATGGCGGTAGTGCTTTATTTCAATATGTACTAGGTGTTTGTGTTGTCTGTATTACTCCCTAGTTCAGTTCAACCATCAATTTCCTTCGGTTTAACACAGGTTCAATTCAACCACTCTAGTACTCAACCACCTTTGTCCATGGTGGAACCCCAACTCAGTTCAGCCTTCTTAGGGTCATCCCCTCCACCCAATCTTGGTTAGTTTTAACTCCAACCTGATTAGAATCCCATCTTATCCCTTAATTTGCGATGTAATCTCACCCAATATAGTTCAATGTCTGAAGGCTCATTCCTTATGTAACCTAGCTTAGTGTTAAAAGAGTCATAACTTGTCCCCTATTTTCTGGTGTACCCATAGCTTGGTTGAGTATTCCTCATTCGGTCTAGCCTTTAATCCAGTCTAATCTTCACAAAGTCATAGTTTGATTTACCTTCAACCAATTGGGCCTAGACCCCATCGAGTTACACTCCCAACCCTATCATCAGTTCAACCCATACCTAGCTTATTTAAACCTTGATGAGTCATCCTTTAGTCACCTCATTCCCCAATTTGACCTAAGATTGATCTAGGTAAAACCTATGGAGCCATCATTTACTAGCCTTCTTGGTGACCCATTTCTTACCTAAACCTAGACTTGTCTAGACCTTCTTAAACCAATTCTAACCATGTTGAGTCAATTTTGTTATGCTCTCTGGTCTCCTTTCCCCTTAGTTCGATTCAAACCGATTCCAATTGAAGATTTATTTATTCAATATTTTTCCTTTTGTTTTGAAAATAAGAGGTGTTGCTTTTGTACTTGTTTTGTTAATAAAGTAACCCTAAGTTGCTTGTGCACTTGTGTCTTAATGAAGCTCCTTGAGCGTGAACTCTTTGAAATTGACTTGTGAACTTTCTCTTAAAATCATGGGGGAACTGGTCTTCTGTCTTTAATTCTAAAGTCTGCTCGAAGATGTGGTTTAGATGGTGATAAAATCCAGTTGTAGTGTCCGTACGATTTCATATAAGAAGAAAAAGAAGAATGAGAAGAAGAACTATTCCAGTCGAACTAGAGAGAAAAGATAATCTTCTCTAATCGACCAGCCTTTATTTATACTTTTTTAAACAAACAAGAATTACTCTTATACCCTCACTTAAGTGAGAGCCACATCAGCTAACTTAATATCTACTCATCAGTACAATTAACATATAACTTAATGTAGAAAGCCTATACTACCCTTCTACAGCCGACTCTAACAGATGGTGGTAATTCTAACTCGAGAAGGTAGGAATTCTAGGCTTAGAGGTGTAATGGAAAAGAATGAAAATAAAATAAAAATAGGAGGGTGGAGTGGAGGTCCCAATCCTCAATTAGGGATAAGAGTTATTTTAAGAACTAGGGATGTGTTTACCTCATAGGTCTTAATCGGGGAAAGGAAGCCTAAGCCCATTTCCAATATTAATTGGATGTATCGAAACCCCCCAAATTGTGTGCACCAATGAAGGGAGGCCATCCTTGGGCATTTATTAATCCCTTATAACAACCCAAAGAGTATGGTCAATTACCGCTAGTTAGCCCTTCAAGCCTTACAATGATAAGACTTTCTTTCATGAAGCACATAATCTGTTCCTAGGGGTGGGAATGGATTTTGCTTGGAAGAAGTTGTGGAGAGAGTCATTTTATCTTTTTCCACCCATGCCTTCTTTGGGGAAATGAAGAAAGTAAATCTCGCAATTGTCCAAGGAGGTACAAAGGAAGAAAAGAAAGCAAAAGCCTAAGAGAAGGAAAGAAATGCAAATCAAACAAGGGGCAAGTATACATAGATAAAGGTACCCAAAAGAGTGCCATACAAGGGGAAAGTAAGGATAGAGGTACCCTAAATGATTCTCAAGCAAGGCACAGAAAGAAAAAATAAATAGTTCCAAACAAAGGCAAAATCAAAAGATACCACAAAAAAGGGGCAAAAGGAAAGAAAAAGAAAAAGGAAAGAGAGACAATGAAGAGTGCCAAGCAAGGGAAAAATCAAAAGGCACCACAAACAAGGGCAGAAAAAAAAAAGGAAATAATGATAAAGAATATCGAGCAAGAGGATAAAATCCCAAAGCACCAATAAGGGGTTGATGCGAAGTGCCACAAAGAATGCCGAACAAGGGGTCGGAGATGATGAAATAAATTCCCAACAAAGGCAAGAGATACACTTTTGAGTGGAATATCCTTTTTCTTTGGAACCCATAAACCTATAAACCTCTTTACAACATATAGAAGTCCTCCTGATGCCCCAAGTTGGATAGATTTTTCCAATTGGCAACAATGGAATATGACTCTTGAAGTGGGGGCAATCCAAGTGTTGTTCATTAGATCTACGTTTGACTTGATTCCTGGGAGATGCGAAGAATGTTGGCAAAGAAAGAAGAGAGTTGTCCAATTAAATCTTGATACGTAGGTAGTCCAAGGAACTCACCCACTTCTTTGATGAGACCCAACCTAGGCCATGTTGCATCCTATATGCTAAGACCATTCCGAGATGTGCATACTAGGGGCTTCAAGATTTCCTTTCAAAGTAGGGGAAAGGGTGTCCAATTACTTTTTTTGATGTTCAACCTTGGGCAGAAGAAAAGAGAGAAAAGTAGAAAAAAACAAAAAGTAAAGGAAAAGAAAAAAAAAATAGAAAAATGGAAAGAAAGGAAAAAAATCAGAAAATAAAATTTTCGAAATGGGAAGAGATGGAGGTGTTCACCTTGGCCTAGTTTGGAAATGCATGATAAGGGTAGAATTGAGAGTGCCAATGGCTATTTCTTTCCTTTTTGTGGAAGAATGAATCTTTTCACCCCTCTTGGGCAGGTAGGCAATCTCTTTTTCTTCGTGATGAAAGGGTACCCCTGTGATGAAGGGCTTGGTAACATTGAAAGATAAATGTATTTTGGAGCGTCATTATTTCACATTGTAAATGCTAAGTAGTGGGCCAGTTCTTTTAGTTTTTGAAAATAAAAGTTTTATGATCTTCTAAAAAAATATAGAAAAACAAAAAAAAAAAGCCCCACCTTTTTGGGTGATGAATAAGTTAGTTGTAGACAGTCACTTAAGAAGTTCTTCCCTTTTTGAGCTAACACATCCTTTCCTCTTTTTTACATTACCGTGCTAGTTGGGATATCTAACAGACCTTGTAAAGCTAGTACACTCTTCAGTCTTCACTTTTGCAGGACCATTCACTGACTTAAAACTAACTCCTCCGATACCAAAACCAAGACCAAGAACAAAAGGACAATTGAAAAAGGGAACAGAGGTACAGACAAAAGAGATAAGCTTAACCTTCTCCATCAAAAGCCTCCTCTTGGTTGTTGCCATCTTTGTCCCATCTCCCTCTTCCAATTAACCCTTTTCTCGGTCTTTCTTCTTTCTTCCTTTCAAACTCTTTAAAAGCATTTAAGGCGAAATCCTCACCTCCCCAGAAAAACAAACCCAAGATTTTACCAAATTTTGAATGGGGTTTGGCCCAAAGCTTGAGCCCAACACAATGTAAGTCAAGCCCGAAGCCTGCCTGAGCCCGACACAATGTAAGTCAGGCCCGAAGCCCGACCTGTGAATAGGTCTATTGTCAACCCACTTTAGGACTACTGCCATAGAGAAGATCGAGAATGTCCATTGCAAGCTTAAAAGGTTACAATATTTTTGTGAGTTGACTGATTGAGAGAGGGGAAGGGTTGTTCCCATTGATTAGGAATGCTCCATCATTGTTAGGCTCCTATTATTGGTGGATGGATTTGGGTGATTGAGATAGGCTCCTGTCATTGGTGGCACCTGAATCTATAATTCAAGCATGTGAAGGGGAAGAACAATATAAAGAGAACTTACTAGACACGACAATAGCAGAGAAAGGAGAGGAAATGGCAGAAGATACCAATTTCCGAACCTTTTCTTCATCCATGACACCTGTTGAATCACCTTTAACCGAAGAATCACTTTTGGTGGATACAGTATCAGTTGCTTATCCATTTGTTGCCTGATAGGCCCGGGGCTGAGTCTTTTTTCTGAGAACCCTTAGCTGGTCAGATTGGACAGTCTGGAATGATGTGACCGTGTTGTGAGATGCAATGTGTCCAAAACCCTTACACTCTGTTGTGAATCTTATTTATTGGTTCTGTGTTAAAATGTTGTCACTATGTTGCTTGGTTCTATGTTAGTATGTTGGTAGTATGTTGTCAGCCTAGTCTATCTAGGTGCTGACAACTAGCTTTCTTTTTTCCTTGTTAGTTGTTTATTATTAGGAACTACCGCTAGGGGCATTCTTTTAACTTCAGTTCTTATTATATTTAAGTGAATATAAATAAGAAGCTTGGAACCGCCAGCCCTTAGTTTTTGAGCCTCAATCGACTCTCTCTTCTCTTCTCCTCTTTCTTCTCTCCTCTCTCTCTCGTCTCTCTCAAGAAGGAACACATGGTATCAGAGCAATAATTCTGGGTTCGAAAATTGTTTTCTCTCATCTGAATCTTAGTCGTTTTTTTGTTCTCTTGATCTCTTGGACGTGGAAGACCAAGAATTCTATCGGACTGTTCAGAGTTCCTATGGCTGTTGTTCTTTGGGTTCCTCCTTGGTTGTAACACCAAGGAAACCCTAACAGAAGAGGGGCAATGCTGGAATGACTATCCTCTCTTAGTTCAATGCTGTGAAAAATATTTTTCTGGGTTTGCACCTTCGTACAGGTGCTGGATAGGGGTATGTGTCCCTTTTTTTCTCTGTGGTCTATGTTGTCAAGGGCTGAGAAGGCCTTGGTTTTGAGGTTTACATCTTCGTACAGGCACTGGACAGGGGTATGTTTTTTTTTACTCATGTGCTGTGGTCGAACTGTTAGTAGTTTTTTTTTTAATGACTGATTGTGGTCGAACTCTTGCTGTTAGTAGACTGTCTTCAGTAGCGTATTAGTAGAGTAGTTGCTGGACTAATTACTGGGCTATTCTAAGGGCCGAACTATTGCTGAACTGATTTCAACAGTATCTTTCTCCTTTCGAAAGTGAAAATTCTTGGGAGTTTAGCATTCTATTTGTGTGGAATCTGGTCTGGTATATTTGTGACCATTTTTTCTCAATGGCAAATTATGATTCAGCATCATCTGGAGTTACACCAACTTGTAGTACACCTGGTATGGGGGTGAAAACATGATGTTTCCCATGCCAATTACCCCTTTAAATGGCCTGAACTACCTGGAGTGGGCTAAAAGTGTGAAACTTTATGTAACAGCAAGGGGAAAAGATGGTTACATAAATGGCAGAGTGAAAGAACCTAAGTGTGAGATAGCTGAACATGATAGGTGGGACCAAGAAAACAGTAAGGTGATATCTTGGCTCCTTGCAGCCATGGAACCCGATGTGAAGAAGAACTTAATGTGGGCAGACACCGCGAGTGAGATTTGGGAATGAGCCAAAACCACCTATTCTGAGCAAAGGCATTATTGCCAAGATTTACTAGATGCAAGCTGAATCCTCAACCTGCAAACAGGGAAATCATAGTTTGTCTGCTTATTATTCAACCCTTACTTCCGTATGGAAAGAATTGGATCATTATCAGGCTATAGAGTGGAAACATGATGATGATGCTAAGGCCTATAGGAAGCTAGTTTCTCAGCAACGTGTGTTTGCTTTCTTGTTGGGATTGAACCCTGCCCATGATCCCTTGAGAGCTCAGATCTTAAGAAGCAAAGAGTTGTCGTCGGTTCAAGAGGTATATGCCCTTCTTCAATCTGAAGAAAATAGGCAGAGTGTGATGGTTACAACTGAGGGGGAGCAACAGATAGCATTGGCTGCAATGGGTAATAACAATATGGGAAAGAAAAGTGACTCCAAGAAGGCTGATGATTGTGAAAACCTTATTTAGTCCTATGTTACAGTAGAGAAGAAGGAGAAGAAGGAGAAGAAGAAGAAGGGTTCGACCAGTAGAGGAAAACCAGTCCTCTCTCTAGTTGATTCACTTGTATTTATCTCCAATAACATAGTTACAAGAAAGACCATATTGTCCCTCATAAGTGATGGGGCACATAACTTAAACTTGAATAAAATAGACCTTTCACTCTCAAATAGATAAACCCAAATGACCAAAATACCCCTGTTCTGTGTACTCTAACACTCCCCCTCAAGCTGGAGAGTATATGTCATATAGTCCCAACTTGTCACAAATATAATCTACTCTGCCCCGAGACAATCCCTTTGTAAAGAGATCTACCCATTGATTTCCTGAGCTCACATGAGATGTTAAAACTCCACTTATCACTTTCTCTGTCACAAAGTGACAATCGACCTCAATATGCTTGGTTCTCTCATGGAAGATAGGGTTGAAAGATATGTGAATAACAACTTGGTTATCACAGTATAGTCTCATGGGTTTGTCAACCGAGAACTCCATCTCTTGTAGCAAGTTCTTAAACCATACTAATTCACATGTGGTATGAGCCATAGCTCTGTACTCAGCTTCTACACTACTCCTTGCCACCACTGTTTGTTTTTTGCTCTTCCAAGTTACAAGATTGCCACCAAGGAAGGTACAATACTGTGTAGTTGATCTCCTATCTGATATAGAACCAGCCCAATCAGTATCTGTATACCCTACTATCTCAAGAGTCCCTCCACTTTTGTATAGCAAACAACAACCTGGAGCACCCTTCAGGTACCTAACAATCCTTAGAACTGCTTCCCAATGAGGAATCCGAGGATGCTGCATAAGCTGACTCACCATACTCATAGCAAATGATATATCTGGTCGGGTAATAGTCTGATAATTAAACTTTCCCACCAACCTCCTGTATCTTCCAAGATCATCAAACCCTTCACTCGCATCAACACTCAACTTGACATTAAGTTCCATAGGAGTCTCTATTGGTTTAGCACCTAACAGTCTTGTTTCTTCAAGTAGGTCAAGAAACATATTTTCTTTGACATAAGTTAATTCCATGCCTTGACCTTGCAACTTCTATTCCCAGGAAGTAGTTCAGCTTACCCAAATCTTTTGTATTGAAGTGGTCCTATAGGAACTTCTTCAACTTGTCAATCCCATTACTGTCACTCCCAATTATGACAATATCATCCACATACACCACTAGCAAGATTTTCCCATCTTTTGAGTCATGGTTGAACACAGAATGGTCTACCTGACATTGTTTCATCCCAAAGTCTTTCAGTACTTCACTGAACCTGCGAAACCATGCGCGTGGAGATTGTTTCAGTCCATAAATTGCCTTTTTGAGTTTACAAACCTTACCATCCTCCCCCTGAGCAATAAACGTTGGTGGTTGCTCCATATACACTTCATCAATGAAATCACCATGTAGGAAAGCATTTTTGATGTCAAATTGCACAAGAGGCCAATCATACATAGCAGCTAATGAAATCAACAACCGAACTGAACCAATTTTAGCCATAGGAGAAAGTGTCTCCGTGTAGTCCACACCATATAGCTGAGAATAGCCCTTGGCCACTAATTGGCCTTCAATCGCTCCACACTGCCATCTGGAATATACATCACTGTGTAGACTCATACCCAACAACATGCTTACTAGGAGGAAGAGTAGTGAGTTCACACGTGTGATTGTGTTGTAGAGCAAATAGTTCCTCTTCCATTGCTTGCTGCCACCCTGGGGAGGTAAAGGCTTCCTGGACAGTCTTGGGAATGGAAACAAATGATAGCAATGATATAAAGTTGCGATGAGAAGCAGAAAGGTGAGTAGCTGAAACATAGTGTGAAATAAGATGAGAGGTACAAGTGCGTTTACCTTTCTGCAAGGCAATAGGAAGATCAAGGTCCAAGGGAGAAGAAGCAATGACAGGATCTATCGACGAGGGCTGAATTGGAGGAGGGGCTGGTGCTCTTTTGTGAGTATACACTTGTCTGATTGGTGGCCTCTCAGTAGTAATTGGCACGGGAGGTGAATCTGCAACTGGAATGGGAACCACGGGAAGGGGATCTACAACAGGGATGGGAAGAGGAACTATGGGGGAAGGAGAAGAAACCATAGTGTCCGAGAAAAGAATGAACCAATTCAAAGAAGGTGACATCGGAGCACACAAATGACTTATGGAAGTTAGGGTTATATCACTTATACCCTTTCTGAGTCCTTGAGTAGCCAAGGAAGATATGTTAGACAGTTGTATGCCCTTAGCTCCAATCAGAATGATGTACATTATGAATTTATTGTAAATGAATAAAGTACATATTTGATTCATGTTCCTATGGTATGTTTCTGTGTAATACCCTTAAACTAGACACTTATGAGACTCGTGTTAGTTTAGAATGTTCACAGCCGTTGGATAAGTCTGGGGAGATTTATCCTGCCAATGCTGACACTGGTGTGCTGCCAAATGTTGGGGTGGCTTGTCTCAACCGCCAGCGTGAGACCCAAGGCAAATGCAGTGTAGGATTAATTGAATCTTTGAACCGGACCAGATTTCCAGTATTGCCCTAGACCTTGGAGATTGATGGGCAAAACTGGAAAGTTACACCTGACCCCTAGACTTGATTATGATACTGCACTAGGTGTCAGATTGGGCTATCTTTGAAATACCAATCAGTGAGATCCTTAGCGGGGGTCAAAACCTGGGTATGTTGGGACAGTCTGAAAATTCATCTGAGTGGGTGATCATAGTGACAGGATCAGCCCCTTTGTCGGACAAGGATAATGATTGGGGATGCACTCTCTCTGATGGAAACCAAGACTGTTGGCAGCCGATTTCAATTGTTGAGATTTGTTTTGCAAAATATATTTTATATGAGATATAAAAGTATATATATTACGGTTTCTAATTGTTTGCAAAAAGGTTTTAATTCACGGGATCCATGTGAGTAGAGAGTGCAGCACTGTTCCTTGCAGCCGAGGGAGAGGTTCTCTCCTGTCGGGCGGTGTTTGATCATTATGGGCTGAGAGGTTAAGTGTAAGACCATTGAGGGCAATACCTGATGGGCTAATCTTGCATTTTCCTACAGTCCCTGGGTGTTACAAGGTGGCTTGGCCCAGGGAGGGTTAGTGTTGGGCCCATAGAGCCCATGTGATGGATTTCAGGGGGTGCACTGTCCATAACAGTGTATTCGGCCAGACCTTGTAACAAAGGTTGGGCTGAACCCATGTGGCTGATGTGTAGATCAATGTTTGGGTCCCACGCCATACAAGGAAGCCCAACTGGGCAGCAGTTTGGAAGGCTAAGTGAGCACATAACCTTATTGGGCTTAAAGCCCATTTCGAACTGGGCTGATTTGATCAGTTAAATAAGGGGCAGATTCTAAGATTATATTAGCAGATAGGATTGGGTCTTAACCCTATCCACTCAGAGAGTCCAGATCTAAATGTGATTCCGATCTGGAAACCTCCTAATGAGATTAGGAGAAGGCTGATCTAATCTACAGATAAGATAAGGGTTTACCCTTATCACTTAAAGGGAATTCTGACCCAAATATGATTTGGATCAGCAACTCCTAATGGGATTAGGAGCTGATCCCTTTAAGCTTATAAAAGAAGGAGGGGGCGATAGCCTTTAGAAGACACATATTCACATCCTCTTCAGAGCTGAAATCACAGAAGAGAGAATTCAGCACCACTGTGCTAAATCTCTCTTGCCGCCTCCTTCCTACCGCCGCCATATCTACCAGTTTGATCTCCTGTTCTCAGTGGGAGTGATCAAGATGAGATCTTGATATTAGTTCTTTGTGAAAGGACTGATTGGAAGAAGTGTTCACGTGCCATCCAACTAATTTTTGCGAAGGATCTGGTTTTTTTAAAGAACGCTGCTGATTCTGCTCCATCCTACACTGCGCCATCTTCAGTGGGAGCAGTTTTTGGTTCCTCCCTTGGGCGTGAACACCTCCACTGGGAGATATTGTTTCTCCGTATCAGGTATATCCCTCTCCTACTATTTTTGTTCAGATCTGGTTCGGTTCTTCGTTCAAGATTGATCCTTGAAAAATATGATTTTTCTAAAATAGGGAATACGATTCCCATTAGGATGAAGAGAAATTTTTGAAATTTGCCCATTCTATTCTGCAAGATTCGGGCGTCCATACGATGGATATCTCATCCCTTCAAGATACAATTAGTAGCTCATGCATTTAACTTGTCTAAATCAGGCCCTAAGTTTTGAACAAAACAATCACATCCAAAGACTCTTGGGGTGAGAGGAAATGGAGACAAGGTGGGAAACAACACCGAGAAGGGGGATTGACTTCCAATGATGGACATGGGCATCTGATTGATGAAAAAACAGGATGTGAGGACAACATCACTCCAAAAATGCTTTGAGACATTCATATTACGCATCAAAGACCGAGCAATTTCAAGGAGATGTCGATTTTTCCGTTCAGCTACACCGTTTTGTTGTGGGGTGTAGGCACAAGAAGTTTGATGAATTATCCCATGGTGCTCTAAGTATTGCTGAAATGGTATTGAGGTGTACTCTTTGGCATTATCGAAGCGAAGAATTTTAATATGAACACCAAATTGGGTACGTATTTCAGCATAAAATTTTTGAAAAATAGAGAACAATTCACTACGATTTTTCATAAGATAAATCCATGTCATCCTTGAAAGGTCATCAACAAAAATTACAAAATACTTATAGCCATTGTATGACATCGCTTTGATCGGACCCCAAACATCAGAATGAACTAAAGAAAAATGACTCAAGACACGACTATCAACTCTTTGACTAAAAGAGAATTTATGATGTTTCCCAATCTAACATGACTTACAATCCAAAGGTGAAAAATGACTCAAGAAAGGAACCAACAACTTTAGAGCCTTGAGAGAAGGATGACCAAGTCTGTTGTGCCATTGAAGAGGAGTAAGAGACGACTGAAAAGCTACTGGAGGGCCACCACTATCAAGGTAATACAATCCATCTGCCTCATGCCCTCCACCAATCTTCATCCCCGTCTTGAGATCTTGAAACACACAAGAAGATGGATAATAGGTTATGGAACAATTAAGTGACTTGGTTAATCTACTAACAGACATAAGGTTAAAAGGGAACTTGGGGACATATAAAATAGATGATAAAGATAAGGAGGAGAGATCAATATCACCAACACCACAGATGGGAAATGTAGAACCATTAGCAAGAGTAACTGTTTGAGATGTGGAGGATCGAGAAAGAGAAGAAAATACATTAGGAGTCCTAGACATATGGTCCGAGGCTCCGGAGTCAATGATCTAGTGTGAAGGCTTGGAAACCAAGCAAGGCTTACCTGAATGGGCAAGGGTAGCTGTGTTTTGTTGAGAAGATGTCTGAAGGAACTTCTCATATACTGCATGGGGTACACTCACCATCTCCTTCCCAGAAACACCAGTAGATGTGGAGGAGATTGGGTCAGTTTGCTGACTTTCAATAGCTGTACCACTACCCTTAGTCACAGCATGGTTAGCCCAAGTTTTGGGTGGACCATGTAAATCATAGCAGAAATTAACCATGTGCCCCTCTAATCCATACTATGTACACTTCCTAGGGGCATTACTTCTTCCTTTACCACGACCTCCCCCTGAGTCCCGACTTCCACTCCGGCCACCAGCACGGTTAAACATGGGACTACCACGACTACCTGGAAGTCCACGACGACCACCACCACCACCTTTATTTCCACGACCTCCCCCTCTAGTCACCACAAAACTAGATCTTTCTGAGAGAGAAGAATGCTTTGTAGACTCAATAGATGTCCTCCTAAGATGGGCAAAAACTTCTTCAAGTGAGGGAAGAGCAGACCCCCCCAGTATTTGTGCTCAGACAGGCTCATATTCAGCCTTCAAACCCACCAAAAACCTTGTCACATCAAGTTGCTCATGTTGTTGTTGCTGAATCTGAACATCTTGTGTCAGAGGATGATACATATTGAGCTCATTTCGGATATTCCTTAGACTTGCATAGTATTCCTCCAAGCTTTGACTGCCTTGCTTCAGATTAAAGTACTCTTTGTACAATTGATACACCCTAGTTGTCATGTCTTTCTTGGAATACAGTTTCTTACCATGATCTCAGATTTCTTTAGTTGTATCTTGGAACATAAAGTTCACACTGATTTTTGGTTCCATGCTATTCCACAGCCATGTCATTATTTGTGCATCTTCCTGTTCCCAGTCACTAAACCCTAGAGAATCAGAGGAGGGTTTCTCCTCTCTTACATGTTTTACTTTTTTCTTGGCTTTTAAAAACACCTCCACAGATTTTGCCCATGGCACATAATTCTCACCATTGAATTTAATAGATGTCATTTGAACATTTTGGTAATCTGGAGAAATCATAACACTTGTTTTATTGTCATTCCCATCTCCAATAGATGCCATCTTAACTAATTCACCTTACCTCACAAAGAAATCACTACTATATGTAGAGTATTCACCTTCAAATATTCAGCACAACCTCATGCACCTCCACAAAACCTATCTCACTTTCAGCACTACCAACTTCTTCAAATACACATTACACATCAAATACAAAAGCTGAAATCACTCAGTCATTAAATCAAACACCTGTACTGCACACCGTAGAACCACTCACACACCAAATACAAGAGCTGAAATCACTCAGTCATTAAATCAAACACCTGTATTGCACACTGCAGAACCATTCACACACCAAATACAAGGGCTGAAATCACTCAGCCATTAAACCAAACACTTACACTGCACTCTGCAGAACAAACTTGTACTCAGCTGAACACTGTTCACCCAAACCTCCTCTCTTCATACCATCAAATAGAGAGCTTCCTACCAATCACCACAAACAGCCATTGCACCACAAACCGGAGGCATGAAGGCCTCCCATAGAGAAAAACACCCACTCCTTTTCAGCCTTTCCCTTAATCTCCCAGTGGTTCTTGAGAAATCTGCAAAACCCTAGAGAGGAGGGCGATAAAAAAAACTGGGTAAACCGAAAAAAAGAGCAAGACAAGCAGATCTGAACTTGTTACATGTGCTCTGATACCATGTGAAAACCTTATTTAGTCCTGTGTTACAGTAGAGAATAAGGAGAAGAAGGAGAAGAAGGAGAAGAAGAAGAAGAAGGGTTCGGCCAGTAGAGGAAAATCAGTCCTCTCTCTAGTCGACCCACTTGTATTTATCTCCAATAACATAGTTACAAGAAAGACCATATTGTCCCTCATAAGTGATGGGACACATAACATAAACTTGAATAAAACAGACCTTTCACTCCCAAATAGATAAACCCAAATGACCAAAATACCCCTGTTCCGTGTACTCTAACAATGATAAAGACAAGTTACCCATTGTCGGCTCTCGCGACATACATGTGACACATGTTGAAAAAATCACGAGAAGCCCAAGTGGGCAGTGAAGAACCAAGAATAGGGTAAAGTGCAAGGAAAGAAGAAGACAAATACAACACATAATGTAGCACGTGGCAACCCAAGATACTCAGATTGTTGGTACTACCCGGGACCACTTTACTAGTTCTGACCCCAAGGAAGATATCATGAATTCCTTCAGAGATCACTTGGAGTCATATGGTAGGGCTTTGCAATAGATGGATAGTTCAGTCATTGGTACTCTTTCTACTTCATTTGCATCTACAGCAGGTAATGCGGCTTCTGCATTCCATGTCACTATTACCACTGATTCCCCTTGGAATTGAAGTTGCCTGCCCAAAAAGGGGTATCTTCATTTCTCAAAGAAAGTACACTCTTGATCTGTTACAAGACACAAGCAAGTTAGGTGCAAGGCCAACGGATACTCCTAAGGATGTTGATCATAAATTGGGTAACTGTGATGGGGAACCTCTGAAAGATGTAAAACAGTTCCAAAGGTTAGTGGGGAAGTTGATTTATTTGTCCATGACTCGTCCAGACGTTGCCTATTCATTTGGGGTCCTGAGCCAATTCATGCACTCTCCTAAGAAACCTCACTTGGAGGCAGCAGAGAGAGTTCTTAGATACTTTTTAAAAGTATCTAGGAACAAGTCTACTATTCAGTAAGCATAATCATCTAATGGTGGAAGTCTTTACAGATGCTGATTGGGCAGGTGCTCTGGATGACAGAAAGTCCACAAGTGGGTATTGCACACATTTGTGGGAGGAAACCTAGTGACCTGGAAAAGCAAGAAACAAAGTGTGGTAGCAAGGTCGAGTGTTGAAGCGGAGTATAGGGCTATGGTACATGGGGTGGTTGAAGTTCTTTGGCTTAAAAATCTTCTAGGGGAGCTTGGAGTTGTTGTTCACAATCCTATGTCTCTTTATTGTGACAACAAGGCAACAATTAACATCGCCAACAATCATGTCCTACATGAGAGGACCAAGCACATTGAAGTGGACAAATACTTCATAAGGGAAAAATTGGAAAGAAATGAAATTTGCATCCCTTATGTCAACTCCAAGGAACAACTTGCTGATGTCCTCACAAAAGGACTTCCATACTCGCAACACAATGAGTTGTGTGACAAGTTGGGCATGATAGACATATACAACCCAACTTGAGGGGGAGTGTAGTGAATCTTATTTATTGGTTCTATGTTAGTATGTTGTTTGGTTTTGTGTTAGTATGCTGTTAGTATGTTGTCAGCCTAGTCTATCTAGGTGCTGACAGCTAGCTTTCTTTTTTCCTTGTTAGTTGTTTATTATTAGGAACTGCTTCCAGGGGCATTCTTGTAACTTCTGTTCTTATTATATTTAAGTGAATATAAATAAGAAGTTGGGAACCACCAGCCCTTAGTTTTTGAGTTTCAATCGACTCTCTCTTCTCTTCTCCTCTACGTTCTCTTCTCCTCTTTCTTCTCTTCTCTCTCTCGTCTCTCTCAGGAAAGAACTCACACTCATAGCATTGAATTTTGGAGAAGTCCTTGGAGGTTGGCTTCTTACCTCCATGAGCAACAAAGGTTGTTTCAGTCCCAACTTCAGTCATCTTCCTATCAAACTCGGCTGCAATGAGAAGTCAAGTCTCTTCCCTCAAAAGTTCCCCTAAAACAGAATCCATATCTGGAATAGTTCCCCTACTCAGAATGTTGGACCTGATTATCTCATATTCAGGTCTAAGTCTCATCAAGAACTGAGTCACCTTTCTCTTCTCAAAATGTTTCTGGAGATATTTCACACGCTCTACTGGATCTGAGGGTTCAATGTGAACAATCTCATATTCAACCCATAAATCAAGAAAACTTGAATAATATTCTTGTATCCTCCAATGTCCTTGGTTGTAGGAAAATATTTCTGATTCTATCTGGTACTGTTTAGATACGTTGGACTGTTGATAAACTTTTTCTAGATACAAGTACATCTCATAGGCTGTTTTCATTTTCCTCATAGGTACAGATATATGATAATCAATAGAACTCAGAATCCAAGAAACAAGCTTACCATTATCCAACTTCCATTGTTGTAAAGCCTTGACCTCGGTCTCAGTTGGTTTAGTGACCGTACCATTCAGGTATCCTTCTAAACCTTTCCCTTGAACATAAAAGTCAAAATGGAACTTTCATATACCATAGTTCTTCCATTCATCTTCACAGGAATGATATCCCCTCTGTCTGAAGCCATTACAACAAGAAAATAGCACAAAATAGGGTTCAGCTGAAGTTTAAAGGAACTAGACTAAAGTAAAAATGGATCAAAATGAGTGATGTAAACTGTAATTGAATCCAAGAGAGTCAAAAAACTGAGAAATAAACCCCTTACTTTCACCGGAGATTGTCCAAGATCCAGCAGAAGAAGAAAACTGGATACGCAGTCCATAAAAGGAAAGTTTGGCGCAGCCGCCTAGAAGAGAATTCCAGATCTCTCTCGAAACTTCACAGATCTGAGTGAACCTTTTAGAGTATGTTGAGAAGGGCTAGGCAACAACTCATTTTAAATCTTGCTGCAAACGGGGATGTCAAACAAGAGAGATCCAATGAAATCTCTCTTTCTGGATGTGCAGAAAGCAGAAAAATGGCTCTTGGAAAATCAAAATAGTCCAGGACCAATCGGCAGAGATGCAAGTTCTTAATGAATCAAGAAAACAAGGTGGATCAGAGAAAAAGAAGATCAAAGGGCAACCTGTTCTGATACCATGTGAACTGAATTGAGAGCAAGAAGAAAACAGAATTAAGGGTGCCAAGAATGGTCGACCCCCACCCCAAAGAGTCTCTTTTATATTAATGAGATAAAAGATATGCACAGTTACAAGAATGCCGTTACAGGGCTGAAAGATAAAAACAACAAATAAAATAATGACACAAAACTGTACAACAAGGACTATTCTAATAATGTACATCAAGGTATATCTTCACACTATGTGCCTTGAAATTTTATAGTGGCTTCTCATTTGTCCATGCATATTTATGGTTTGAAATAAGATCTATTTTGATTAATAGATTTTTACTCTCAGACTTAGAAGCCTGGATCCACCCCAAGTGCAAGCCCAAGCCACTTGGTAAGACTGATCTCTTCATACCTTTTTTTTTTTTTTTTTGATAGGCAATGTTTTCTTCATTCCTGGGGCTTAATTTCTATGCAGGATATATGTGACATTTTTTTGATGAATTACAGGAATCTGTGACATTTATAGATAAAGATGGAGAGGAGAAGTATGTCAAAGTTCCCATTGGAATGCCTATGTTAGAAGCTTTAAAACCTATGCAGAACTCACTGTAGGCAACAGTTTCTTCCCTATAACTGTTTCTATCTGTGGTTTCTTCTATGAAATCTGGCTGGTGACTTATTAGTCAATCGTATGCTGATAGACTATTATGTGGTGCGCTTCTTTTGTAATGAAATATCCAACTTTATTGTGTATCATTTTGAAATTTAGCTATTGTCTTCTTGAACATGTGATGGTTTCAAGCTTATTATGTGCTGTGCTACTTTTTGGTAATGATACACAATAAAGTTGGGTATTTCCTTCTGAGAGAGGTTCATGTCAGAATTAACCCCAGTTAAATCGGTTCAATCCAAACTATTATAATGCTATTTTACTTTCGAGCATTTTTTGGAGCCTATTTTAACATTATTTTGCCTTTGAAAATCTTTCTGAATTTGGTGCAAATTTGATTTAATTCTATGATTAACTCTGATTTAATTTTGATCAGTTAAGATCAGTACCGAGCATGGGCTTTTTGAAGACATGGTTGAAAGTTCTTCACTGAATAACTTGTATGACAATTTGTTTGTGTCTTAGTTTTTCCTGGGGGATGGCCAGATGGGGATATTTAAGGACAATAACTTTAAAGAAGGCAATCTGCATTTTTTGATAGATAACCACCGGAGAAGAATTCATTCAAGGAAAAGAGTGAAGAATTGATGTTAGTGTGCTATGGACTGGAATCCTTAAAACTTGTGTAGATGTATGTGCGGATAAATTTTGTATATGGATTGGAATCCTTAAAACCTTTTAAGTATTGATGTTAGTTGCTATGATGGTTGAGTTTCCACCATGGTAAAATGTTGGTTTTGCAATTCTTTGTAATGCTTGACATTGTGAATTATTTAAATGACTACATTCAAGGATGGGAGGTTTATTGGATGAGACTTTCGATGTATTTTTAAAGGACAAATGCTTGATAAAAGTCTCACATGGTGGGTTGGTCATTGGAGAAGGTGATTGTGATTTTTGTGTAGGCAGCACCTGTGAAAAAAAGATTGATCAAGTGACTAAGATTTCGAAAGGTAATCCAGTTTCCTTGGATTCTTAAGTAATATTATAAAATATTCTGAGCTTGTGAAATATCCGAAGCCACTAATGATGATAAGTTCTTTGGTTTGTCCAAAATTTATCCATTATTCTGGGCAGCACTAGTAATATTAGTTTTCTGAACCCGGTGAGTGGAAAACCTCCACTGAGTTTGATTCAGTGGAAGACTGGAAGATGACATGGGCATCTATTCTGCATCTGCCTGTTGTCAACTGCATATCAGTGTTTCTAATTTTTCATGGTATTTGATTTAAAGCCTTTCTGTTTGTTTGAAGGTAATAATCTTATGATTATGGTAAACTTCTATCTTTTGGGGGTGTAAATTTTCTTGAGCAATTATTTGAACTCAAATCATGGTCCTTTAAAATGTTGAAGAATCGAAAGTGCTGGACTGTTAATTTTTATGATTATGATAATATTCTCATCATGGATACGTATGAATGATGTATGATTCAATTTCTTCAGGTTAATTCCATCTTGATTTGGTTAACTTATTAGTTGCATAAATCATTTATTGATATAAGAATGCTAAATTATGATGCCTTTGAGCTTAAAGAGGTGGGGGGCTGTAGGATGTACACCAGGGAGTGGCAAGAGGCGAAGATGAGGCTGGCCTACCTTTAATCAATGCTGAACCAAGATATCAGTTCTTCAACACCGAAGCTTTGACTTCAGAAGTGATCTTTGTGATTACCAGCGATGTTGTTGTTCAAGATGCCATCTTGGAGAAGGTATGGCCATTACTCTGCTCTCTTTTTTACCAGTGTTAACTGTTAACTTCAAATGGGCGATGTTTAGAGACAAGAAAAGTTGATTTTTTTTTTGTTAGGAATCTATTGAATTATTGGAGTATGGGATGCTTTGATTATTCCAAACCAGTAAGAGGGCCATCAACCTCATCTATTGGGATGGGTATTTAATTAAGATGATCATAACCCAGTTGATTATATCAAGTGATCAGTTTATTTGTTTTAGAAAGGGAGGGACTAGGGAGAGGGAGCTTTCATATTCTCTGCTGTTTTGTTTCTATTTCTGGTCTGTGTGTTTTTTGTTTCTTTTTTTGAATTAAGTATAGCTCTAATTTTATTTATTGCTCCACGGCCCATCCCTGAGCTGATAGTGATGGCAATATTAAGGTTGTAAGGTAAAAATTTAATACTTCTCTAAGCAGAGATATAAGGCACGGATGTCCCTCAGCTTTTGATTGTAGTCAACCTAGCACAACTTGACAGTCTTAAACAAAATGTTGTTCACAACTATCGGCCCTTGTAGCAGTGCTAGAAGTTCAGCTCTTAATAAGTTACCAATTTCAGTTGGGACTGAATAGCTAATTAAGATAGATGTTCATTGCCCCTTACGGCTCCTTTATCAGGAGGGGTAATCATGTAACTTGTGTAAAGGGAAAGGATGAAATACTAGATTGGAAACAATTCAGCATTTACCATGGGGTGCTAAAGCACATTTAACACTGTATATATGCCACTATTTACATAAGTAAGATAGGGGATTGATATAATTTACTGTTGCTATTGTTTATAGCAATTACTAGACTTTGTTGGGCCTTGACTATGCTTGTTCTACAACTTCAAGTAGTCAACCTCATCAATTTGAAGATTTACCTATAAATTAATTATATTATCATGAAATTTTATTCATAATTTCTTTGATTATTATATTATATACTAACTGGAATCCATGTGATGCGCGGACCTTGTTATGCAAAATCCAACCAACTCAAGTGTTATCACTCTAGAGAAGCAATTCCATGGAACCCAAATCTAGTTTAGTGTTATATTTTCATATTTAATTACTATGTAATTATTTTACCAAATTAAGTAAATAAATTTGAAATTATTTTAATTACTGTGATATTTTACTTAAATAATTCAGTAATTTACTTAATTCAAAATTTTGATTAATTCACTAATTTAACAACAATTTACTATTAAATTATTGTTATCTTAATTACTGATATTTTACTTAAATCATTCATTAAATATGGTAATTCACTATTAAATTTCTTTTTCAAACAGTTTTGTAACTAATTAAGTGCTGGTTTGGATGACTTGGCCTATTGATTCATAATACCCCTACAAATATAAAAGGTATTCTTGTAATTTTGTCTGACTTCTAACCGCTTACTCCCTAACCGTAATGTTTATGATTTCTTTTAATGTTTGTTTTAACCCAAATCTAGTGTAGGGTTAGATTAGAGTTTTGATTACTTAATGGTTTGGCTAACCCCTGTCCATCGGGTCATAATACACCTACACACAAAAGGGTGTTCTTGTAATTTGGTCTTACTTCTAAACCCTAACCTTAAAGTATATATTTATTTGACTATTTGTTTTTGTTTTTTTTTTCACTTTGGAGAAGTGATACCAAGAAAGCCATCAACAAATTTCCACCTTAAATTAATGGCTCTTGAGTTATCAAAAAGTCTCAACAAAAAATACAATTGAAAGACTACGATACGGATTTAGTCAGTATTGAGTTAGGTTGGGCTGGGTTTGAATGGAAGCATGAGAGGGTTGAGTTTGGGTTGAGCTAAACCATGCCAACACACCCTACCCCAGGGTTCAACCTAATACCAACCCAACCCGTATCACAACCTTTTAATTGTATTTTTTGTGACACATTTTGAAAACTCAAGAGCCATTAATTAAAGTTGGAAATTGGTTTATGGGTTATACTGGGTTGGCATTCTTACTCCCTTATGCTCTATTTTTATTATGTATGGACTTTTTTCGAGAGAAAATGAAGTAGAAAGAGCCCTATGACATTCATAATTTGGTTTGATCATGGGCTAAGTTAGGCTATGCCAATTATAAGTCTTTATTTATGTAATTATTTTAAATAGAATTAATGAAAAAATAGTTTTATAATTATTAAATTTTTCAAAGCAAAATTAATTTTTTTAAGACTATAATTTTTTATTAATTTTATTTGTAAAACCAATTTTATTTTCAATTAATTTTATTTATAATATTAGTAATTTAATTGGACTTTTAATTAATAAAAATTATTATTATATTATTATTAATTTGAAATAATATTTACACTTTTTATAATTTTTAAATGTCACTTGGATTAAAATTATAATTTTTATAGTTTTATTAGTAATAATAATTATTTATTTTGTTACCAAATTAGTTAATTGGGATTATTTAACTACATAAATAAGTTACATAATTAAATAGGTAACATAAAGCAAAGCTTGTTAAATAATTTCCACCTCCAATTGTTGTAACAGGCATATCCATAAGTAGTACTAATCTAAACACAAAAACTACCTATACCTAGGGGTGCAACTTGGGTGAGCCCAGCCAAGGTTCAAAGTATCGACACGTATCAACCCATATTGGCCGATACGTATCATTTTGGGAGCTCCCTGTTATGCCCCTACAGTGGGTGTATTGAGGTTCTAACTGGTTCATGGGTGGAGGAGCCTTAAACCGGCCCCCCTGAACTGGTTTTGAAAAAATATAAAAAAAAGTAAAAAAGTATTGATATTCGATATTTTGAACCTTGCTTGTGTTACAGTCTTTCAATTGTATTTTTTGTGACACATTTTGAAAACTCAAGAACCATTAATTTAATTTGGAAATTGGTTTATGGGTTATTGGGTTGACATTCTTACTCTCTTATGCTCTGTTTTTTATTACGTATTGAATTTTTTTGAGAGAAAATAAACAAAAAGAGCCCTATGACATTCTTTAAGTATGTGTGATTAAACCTGTTCATGGGCCGGGTGGCCCGACGGCTCGGCCTGGCCTATTATAAGTCGGGCTTGGTAATAATTTTAGGCATGTGGGCTCGAGCTTGGGCCTAAAGCATCGGGCCTGACTTTTTTTGGGTCGGGCTCAGGCTTTCTCAAAAGTGTCTGGCTCAAGCCTGACATGATACTATATATTAAATAATAAAAAATATACTTTATTTAATAAAAAAAATATATAATATTTTTTCTTTGTTCTTCTCATTCTTTTCAAGTAATAGTGAGATGTGATGAGAGTAGAATTTATCATATTTTTATCCCCAATTATTCTGTCTTTTATACTAAATTAGCATCTAATTGGACTCATATTTCTTGTATTTCGGTCCAGGGTATGAAAGAAGGCATCAAGAGCAAAGAAAGACAAATCGGATGATTTTTCACAGTTTCGACATTATTCAGTGATCTTTGCTATCTTGCGTCTCCGAATTCCGAATGGGCTGATTCAAGACCCACTGGAAAGATAAGAGAAAGAGCCACAACTTTCATGTTTTGGGATTTCGCATATTCGGCCTGCATCGAAGTCAAATCTGGGCCCGAAGACGGGTTAAATTCATAGGAAGGCCCAATCCGCAGCTGAAGCCCAACTCGCAGAAAAACCTGGCTGAAGCCCAATTCCTAGAGGAGGTCTATTACGAATCCAAGAACAAGAAACTAAGAAGAATCCTTCCAGATCTAAATTCTTGATGTAATCTTAGAGAGATAAATGGATTGAGTTCATTAGATAAAGAGATAAGATTAGAATTAGGATAGGACTTTCCATTCTTGTAAGATTAACTTCAAGAGGAAGTAGGAGACCACCCCTTCCCCTTCAATCTATATAAAGGAGGGGGCGGACCAGCTAAGGGTATCACTCAATCACACAATCACTCACTTCCTGATTTGAATCGAAAAGAAAAGAAGCAATCAGCCAAGAATTTCCAAGAATTCAAGAAACGTGGAGGAGGAGATCAATAATTCAAGAATCCCCAAGAACAAGGTGGTGAAAAGAAGAGGAGATCTTAGCACCATGGGCGAATTCAAGAGTTCTTTCTTTCTCTTTGTTTGCTTTAATTCTTCCATCATGAACTGATTTGTTTCTTGCTAGGACTGTGGAAAGCCTAACCATGATAATGAATATATTTTTATCTTCTTGATTTATCCAAGATTGTGATTTTCATATAGTCTATGAATTATTGTGCTTAATGCAATTAAGAGCTTGGCCACCTCTTAATTGATTTGGGTTATGTGAATGAATTGAGAGAGGAATTCACATAATTGTCAGAATAATTCATAGTGTAAATTGAATGGTATATAGATATATATACATGATTCATCTGAATTTAATGATTTTCTTGGACTTAATGCACTTCCATCTTAAGAGCTCTACTCGAGAGATCGAAGGGTTACCTGATGGGCGTAGGTTTAGTATATCTCGAGAGAGAATATTAAATAAATTTGTGAAAATCTCAGCTTATGGGAATGACAATTAGTCTTGGATAATCAGACCCATCAATATTCATTACATTGGTTATGTGGACCAAAAGTCCTAGCAATTTCACCATTTGCATATTCGATTAGCGATCACCCTTGTTTTTATTTTCTTTGTTCCAATTTTATTTTCAGTAGTTCTTGCTCAATCCTGATTTTTGATTGTCCAAATAATTAGGGAAAACTATGATTCTAATACTTATTTTGTTAAATCCCCATGGGAACGATATTATTATACTACTTGATAACTAATGCACTTGCTAGGGTTATATATTTATAGCTATCAAGATGTTTATTATTTTTGAGTTTTGAAGGTTTTTAATATAAATAAAACACATTTTTATTGAATAAAAAGGAAAAATTTGTTTTCAAATTTTTGGCTGAGCACGGGCTCGGTCCCAAACTTCGGGCTTTATACGAGGGTCAGGCTTGGGCTCAAGACCTAGGCACTAGGCCCGATGGTCAAATTGGGCTCAAACTTGGGCCTGAATGTATTCTGTTGATACATAGACAAAGCTCGGCTCAGCCCGGCCCATGAATAGGTCTAGGTGCAAATGTGTGGTCATGGGCCAGGTTTAGGGAGATCAGATTGGCGCCCCACAGAGGGTGCCCCACAGGACATCCCACCCGTGTATTGGAAACATCTCCCCACGATGTTCCCAATGCATGCTGAGATGTGCATGTGGGGCACCAATGTGATTTTTTGGCTATAGCAAAATTAAATTTATAAGATTAATAACTTTGCTAATTTTATTTATTAAACTAATTCTTTTATTTTATTATTTATAATATTAGTAATTTAATTAGACTTTTAATTAATGAAAACTATTATTTTTATTAAAAAATGAGAATGAATATTTGTAATTCTTATAGTTTTTAAATGACTTGAAGGATTAAAATTATAACTTATATGGTTTTATTAGTGATAATAATTAAAAATTATATTACCGAATTAAGTTAATTAGGATTGTTTAACTACATAAATAAGTTACCTAAACTCCTAAAAATATAGGTAACTTAAAGCACATGCTTGTTAAATAATTTGCCCTCACATTTATTGTATAAATTAAGAAGTCATATTGGTATCAAACTAATGTGGACCTATATGTAGTATGGGACCTACGGGTCTAAAGTCAAAAAGCACCTATATCTAGGGATGCAACTTTGGTGGGCCAAACTTGAATCCAGACTAGCTCGACCCACAAATTTACGTGGGTTGGGCATGGATTTTTGGTCTTTGGGTTGAGCATAAGCCTAAATATTTGGCCTTTCTTAAGTTTTGGGGTTGGCCCTAGGCCCTTGGGCAATGTAAGCTTAGCCCGACCACACATACACATACATATATATATATTTAGTTTAAATTTTAGGGTGTATGTGTATTGAATAATCCAAGCCTGGCCCAAACCTGAGCCTAACCCAAGTGCATCAAATTTTAATGCAAACAAGGCCCCAGCCGAACAAATTTGGCTTGACCTCAAGCTTGAGCCTTAATAATTCTAAGGGTTGGGCCAAGGTTGAACTTAATTATTATTAGTTTAATTACTGTGGAATTATTTTACCTAATTAAGTAAATAAATGTAAAATTATTTTAAATTACACCAATATTTTACTCAAGTAATTCAGTAATTTGCTAAATTATTTTCCTTAACAAGATTATGATTAACTCACTAATTTGACAATTATTTTCCATTTACTGTTATCATAATTATTGATATTCTACATAGATAATTCATTAAATTTGATAATTTTACTATTAAATTGCTTTTTCAAAAAGTTTGGTAACGAATTAACATAACATACATAAATTATTTAACCCAAAGTAGGTGCATGTTTACTTGACCGATAACGGGTCATAATACCCCTACGTATATAACGGGTTTTCTTGTAATTTGGTTTGGTTTCTAACCCTTAACCTTAAGGTTTATGATTTCTTTCAATTTTTGTTTTAACCCAAATCTAGTGTAGAGTTAGATTAGAGTTTTCATTACTTAAGCAAAATCAAGTTTCGGTATGGCTAACCCTCCACCAGGTTGTAATACCCTACACATATAAAGGGTATTCTTATAATTTGGTCTAGTGCCATGATAATGAAGTACTATAATGTTTAAATTATATGATCTATAATCTATAAGAAAAGTGCAATGTAACTATTATACACTGTATAAAAGCATATCAAATAAATGTATTGTTGATTTAATAAAAGAATTTATTTTTTTGTTTTTTGAATCCGGATACACCACCGAAATATCACCTACATAAATGATTGTTCCATGACATTTATATTAGATACAAATGTTAGGAAAAAATACATTTTTTTATCTATTTAAAAAAGAATAAAATGAAACATATCTATAAAAACCTTTTTGCTTGTATATTCTGGAATATAATTGATGTAGTGCAATCCGGTCACTCCTAACTGGCGCTCGCATGGCTCCTGAGAGGTACCTAAGACGAGAGGAAAGAGGAAGAACTCCCGGGGGGTTTCCTAGCGGGAACGCTCCGATGCCTAAGTTTGTATTGTGTGCAAGAAGCAAAAGGAGAACGAAGGCTAAGAGTGCAGGTTATGCAGGTGATTCAAAGATACCTTGTTCTTTGAGAATAAGCCCCTTATAACCGAATTCCGTTGCTTCAAGCCCTCTGACCTCTGACAGGGCAGGTATAACCGCCACTATCAGTCTGCCACAGCCGTTACAAGCAGGGCTGAGGTGGCATGCGCGGGCCCGTCGTGCAGGGTACGTGTCTGTCAGGTGTGGGACGCCTTTCTAAAGGTGGCAGGCGCGGCGAGGGGGCCATGCCTGCTGTCCACAGGTTTGTCGGGTACGGCGGTCGGGCAGGAAGTCCTCCTATGGTATACCGAACTGTTCTCCTGCGAATTACCCTGAGCTGGGCTGTCCTTTGAGTGACGAGCTGCCTGTAGCCAGTCATGCCGAGCTAGCCGACCTGAGGTCTTTGTGCCTTGGGGCATCCGGAGAAGAATCAGTGCGTTCTTGCTTGGGAGTGGCCTGAGGTCCATTGGGAGGAGATCAGGTCTCAAAAGGGGTTAGGGTGCCCCGAACTCGGGACCCCCTGAAGTGCCTTAACCCCGGGGAGGAGGTGCGGGCAAGGTGGCTTTCGGCGAGTAGTTTACCTGCCGAGCTGCCATGCTGAACTCGGCGGGACTTTCCCTCCGAGTTGTGCTCACGTTCATTGTGCTGTCATGCTGAGTCACTGTTTGAGCAAGGTCACGCCCACGTGTACCTGAGCTACGAGGTTGGGCCAAATCACCCTCCATCAGTAATCAAACGTAATAAAATTGTACTTGTATAAGGGGATTTCAATGCAATTGTCAACACTACATATAATCTTTGTATTTTTAGTAAATTGAAATTTTATATTAGTACATGATGATGCACAATCCGGCCACTCCTATTTGGCGACGGGCAAGAGATACCTGCATGAAGAGAGATGAAGGAACCCAGGGTTGCTCACCCGGCGGGAGCACTCCGATGCTTAAGTTAGTACTCGGTTGCGAGCTAGAAGAGAATGAGTTTGCAAAAAGACGAGAAAGCTAGAGAGTGGTGAATATGCGATACCTTGGCCCCTAGAGGGTTGAAGTCTTTATATACTAGCATCCTGACAGGTTTGGTGGGATGGATCCCAAATCTCTGCTGTGGCGATCTATTGTCCGGTAATGTTTCGGAGTGACTGGCTGTTATCATTAGGACTGGGGAGTAGGTGGGCAAATGCGACCGTTGTAGGGTACGGTCCTGCCAGGTAGGAGACAACCTCCGGGGTTGGCAGGCACAATGCCACTAGGCGAGAGACATGAGTGCAATCCTCAGAGTTGGCAGATACTGTGCCGCCAGACAAGGGTCATGGGTGCAGTCTTCAAGGTTGGTAGGTATGGTCCTGTCAGGCAGGAAGCTTCTTGCGAGACCCCGGGCTACCTGACAACGAGCTACTTGGTGGCGAGCTACCCGTGACGAGCTGCTGATGGCGTGCCGAGGTGATTCCGCCCGAGGCAAGTCATCTTTGAGGTGGCCCACTTGTTTGGGTTCGGACTGCTGAGAACTTGGTGTTGTTGTTTCAGTTCGCGATCTGGAATGGACTCAACCCGAAGTACCTTCAGCTCGGGACATTAGTGTACTCAAGCTCGTTCTGTAGCGAGCTGATACTTGCTGAGTTGTCACCTGCGTTGAGCCATGTCCACGTGTCGATCTGCTCATGTCGAGTCACGTACACGTGTCACCCAATTATGAGGTCGGGCCAAATCATCCATTATCAATTTCCCTTCACTCCCCGAGCTAGGGGTCTTGACCTGGTGCGGGGAGTTCATGATGTGGCAAGTGGATTTGATGCGGAGTTCAGGCCGCCCCGTCAGATCGCGTGTTGCTTACGCGCGGACGTCACACGAACTATAAGTCCCACGGACGCGAAAAAACGCGTTAAACTGTCTTCGGTCTAGAGGGTCGTGCAACCGATTTTCTTGTGAGCCGTCAGATTGTTTTGCTTTGGACCGTTGCTTCTTCATTACAATGGCTATAAATAGGGGGTCTTGAGACTAATTTTTCACATCAAAAGTTGTCTTGCCTTCGACTTGAGGTCGTGCTCTAGCTCCGTTAGCTCGGGTCTTCCCAGTTCGCGTATTTTCTCCAATTCGGTCGTCTTTCTTTAGTGAGTCCCTTTGCTTCCTTTCAATTTGGTTCAGTTATGTCTTCTAGTTTTGATAGCTTTTTAGATGAGGCCGTGGTGGGTACGTCAGCCCGGGTCGGTAGCCGAGACGAGGCTACTTCGGGCTCAGGGGTAGCCCGTGGTCTTCCTGAGGGGCAGTCTCCCCCGGAGGCTTGAGAGGCCTCTGGTAACATGGCATCTGCTTCTCATCGAGGTCGGGTGCCAGACAACTTTGGTCCTTCCTCAATGACCCCGGACAGGCTTCGGGCTCTGGTACTTCGGTACAACCTCCTGAGGGAGCTTTCCTATAGTCTCCCTGGGGGCAATTTTCCTTGGGAGCACAATAACAATGAGATCGTGATTTTTGAGGAGCAACTCATGGCTGGCCTCCGTCTTCCCTTGCACCCGTTGGTCAAAGAGGTCCTGAAACACTTTAGTGTTACCATAGATCAATTACACCCAAACTCTGTCCGTAACGTGGTAGGGACCATTTCGCTTTTCGACGAGTATTGTCTCCCTCTCACCCTCGAAATATTCTCTTCGATTTTGTCTATAAAAATGCTTCCTACGACACCCCCGCGCACAGGCAGTCTTACTATCTGTCCCCCTACCTGAGCTACAAGCTTCTTCACCGGCTACCCAATAAGATCTCGGCCTGGAAACAGGACTACTTCGTGGTCCACAACCCCGAGGGGTGGCCTTTTGAACCCACTAGAGGGCTGCCATTCAGAATTTGGTGTTAGGCTAGACCTGAAGACGAGGGAGACGCTTCAGTCCTAGGCAGAGCTCGGCCTTATCCGCGCGGACTACCTTGCCAAAGATAAGCTCGTGCAGGCCGGCTTAAGTCCTAGTAGGTTGCTTTGGGTTTTTCCTCTTTAATGTTTTGATAGCTCATGCTAACCTTTTTTTTGCCTTTTATAGTTATAATGCCAGAGGTCAATGCACGAAGCCTCCTGATGAGTTCCCAAAAGGGAAAAAAGAGGGTGGCGAAGAGGCCGCGTCTAGACGAGGCTTCGTCGTCTAGGGCACCCAAAGCCTAGGTCGTGGAGCCAATCTCTACTGAGCTCCCCACAGAGGAGGCCCAACCTGCGGACCCCGAGGTGGAGATAATAGAGGGCGGTGATGAGGTGGCCCATCCTCAGGAGTCAGAGGATGCACCCACGCCAGCTTAGAGGGGCCTGCTATTGAGTCAGAGCTTGCTCCCGCTGCAGGAGAGGAGAGCATCACAAACCACGTGCTCGCGGTGCGAAAGAGCCGGGATGCGATCTTCATGAATGAGGTCGTGCGGTGGTCGGAGATGCTTTCGAGGCGGCTTTTGGGGCTAGCTGCTACTCACTGCATGGTGGTAAGCATTCTATTTTTTCTTTTCTTCCTCCCCCTCCCTTTTTTTTACCTTAATTCTCTTTTGATAAGTGAACTCCGCTCTTCACGCGTTGGCGTGCCTATCCATGATCCAGTCTCAACGAGCTCAGGATGACAAGGTAGAGGCGCGGCTTCATCGCGAGCTGGACTTAGCTCGGGGTGAAGTGCATCAGGCGAAAAAGGGGGGTGAAGGCCAGAGGTTGCTGATCTAGGACCAAGAGAGGCGAATCTCTTCACTAACCGAGGAGAACGCCTGGCTTAGGGAGCAAATTTCTGCCATGACCGCGAGGGAAGAGGAGCTGTCCGCGAAGATGGCCGAGGAGAGAGCACAACTTCAACGAAAAATCCAAAGCCTCGAGGCCATGGTCCAAGAGTGGGCTCGGGTCTTTGATGTCATTGTTGAGGAGGCGCGGTCAGAAGAGAGGGCCAAGGCCGTTGATCACTTTAAGGAGTCTTCGGAATTCTGCGATCTTCAGGTCAAGCATAGCACGAGCTCCTACCGCTCTGGGTTCAAGCTCTGCAGACATCTGGGTCGGCAGGAGTTCCCTGATCTTGACCTTGGTGCTATCACGATGAAGGGCCTGGCTTCGGAGGCAGCAGATGCAGCGAACGAGGAGCTCGACACGTCAAAAGAGGAGAGTGATAACGAGGTTGAAGTGGTGGATCCTTCCGCATGATGGCTCCTTGCTCTATCTCCTTTTTCTTTTGAACTATGGATGTACTCTCCCGAGCTGCTGAGCTCGGGTTTTAGTAAAAATTCTTGTACTTAGAGCTTTTTGTTAATGAAAGAATATTTTTTCAACCCAAAGGATTCTTTTTCGATCTAGATGACACATGTATAGGTTACCCGAGTCATCGAGCTACCGAGCTGGCAACAAGCGAGGGTAACCGAAGTATGGATCATCATTCCAAACTGCACAAGTCACCTCGAACTATCAGGCTACCGGGCTTGGTAACGAGTGAGGGTAACCACGGCAAAATTTTTCTGAGTGTTTGTCACTTCGAGCTATTTGTATATGAGCCACTTGTTTAAGCATTGGTCCTCTGATAGACCTGGACTATGGTTGTCGCCGAGGTGGTATAGACATCGTAGGGTTCATGCCCGAGCTGTCTATACTTTCGGTTCTAGTAGCAAGGCAACGAGGTCTTATGTGTTTCCGTCAGTTCAGTATTTTTATCCCTTAGGCTCTAGGGGTGACTTGGAGTCCACTCCTAAACTTTTCCCATGCCAAAGAGGCGACTGGGGCTTATGCGATGCTGAGGTCTTTGCCAGTTCAACACTTTAGCCCTTAGTCTCTAGGAGTGACTCAAGGTCCACTCCTAAATTTTGCCCATGCCAGAGAGGTGACTGGGGCTTGTGCGGTGCCGAGGTTTTTGCTAGTTCGGTGCTTTAGCCCTTAGGCTCTGGGAGCGACTCGGAGTCCACTTCTAAAGTTTGCCCATGCCAAAGAGGCGACTGGGGCTTATGCGGTGCCGAGGTCTTTGCCAGTTCGGCACTTTAGCCCTTAGGCTTTGTGAGCGACTCGGAGTCCACTCCTAAAGTTTGCCCATGCCGAAGAGGCGACTGGGACATATATAGCAACGAGTCCGTCAATTCTTAGGCCTTGGGGGCGACTCGTAGTCCACTCCTAGGCTTTCTGGGAATGACTCTCAGTCTGCTCCCCTTGTTCAACAATCACAGGTAGTATTGTCTTAGATTGTTGATGTTCCAAGCTCGAGGTACTTGCTTTCCTTCTGACGTTTCGAGCTCGTATGTACCTTCCCCGAGTACCCGTTTTACTCAGTAGGGACCTTCCCAGTTCGGTCCGAGCTTACCCACACCGGGCTCAGGCACCATTACTTTCCGAAGGACCAGGTCGCCGACATGGAAGTGCCGCTTCCTAACCCGGTTATTATAGTACTGAGCTACTTTTTGCTGGTAGGCTGCGGTCTGGATATACGCGAGGTCCCGTACCTCTTCTATCAGGTCAAGGTTGGTGCGGAGTTTGTCAACGTTTGCTTCTCTGTCGTACGCCTTCAAACGTAATGTAGGTGCCTCGAGTTTGGCTGGATTTACTACCTCTATGCCATAGGTGAGGTTAAAGGGGTTTCACCTGTGGCGGTCTTGACGGTAGTTCGATAGGCCCATAATACGCTGGGCAGCTCGTCTACCCATAGCCCTTTTGCCTGGGCTAGGCGGGCTTTCAGTCCACGGAGTATAGCTTTGTTTGTGACTTCTGCTTGCCCATTTGCTTGAGGGTGTGCCACTGAAGTAAAGTTCTGTTGTATCCCCATCTCGGCGCACCAGTCTTGAAACTTGATATCTTCGAACTGTTTGCCATTGTTAGAGATAAGTACTCGAGGTAGTCTGAAGCCACATACTACGTTCTTTCAGAAAAAGTTTTGTACAGTTCGAGCTGTGATTGTCGCTAGGGGTTCCACCTCTACCCATTTTGTGAAGTAATCCACTACTACCACTAGGAATTTCCTCTGTCTCGTCGCTGGTGGGAATGGTCCAAGAATGTCAATTCCCCACTGTGCGAAGGGCCATGGGTTGGTGAGGTACATCAGGTCGGCAATAGGTTGGTGAGGGATATTGGCATGCCTCTGGAATTTATCACATTTCTTGACGAGCTCGAGCGCATCTGCTTTCATCGTGGGGTAATAATATCCTTGTCGTAACGCTTTCTGGGTGAGGGCCCTGCCCCCCAAGTGTCCGCCGCACAACCCTTCATGAGTGTCATGGAGGATGAGCTTGGCCTCTGAGGGTCGTAAGCAGCGCAAGTAGGGGAGCATGTAGGAACTTCGGTAAAGTCGTCTGTCTATAATGACGTACTTGGCTGCCTGTCGCTCTACCCTTCTGGCTGCGTTGCGATCTGCGGGGAGGGTCCTGTAAAGTAGGTAACTCACGAGTGGGTCAGTCCAGCTCGGCTCTGCTTGTGCAATAGGAGCCACCTCTTCTGCCCCCCCGAGAATTCTAGGCTAAGGCAGGTTCTCTATAAACACGGTCCTCATGGAGTTGCTGCTCATGCTGGCTAACTGGGATAATGCATCGGCCTCAGCGTTCTCAGATCTTGGAATTGGAATTTTCTTGATGAAGTACGATTGGAAGCCGCGTAGAACTTCCCTGGCCTTGGCTAGATAGGCGGCCATGGTGGGGTCACGAGCTTCGTATTCGCCAGTTACTTGGTTGACCACGAGCTGGGAGTCACTGCAAATGACGAGGTGCTTCGCTTGTACTTCGTTTTCTATCATGGGTCCAGCTATCAGTGCTTTGTATTCCGCTTCATTGTTGAATGCTACGAACTCGAACCGGAGTGCATATTCTAGTTTTGCTCCGCCTGGCCCATACCGGATGACTCCAGCTCCGCTTCCTTGTTGGTTCGACGAACCGTCTACCTGAAGGATCCAGGGTTCCTCGTCCCAGGTTGACTTCGTTCTAATCGGGACTGGTTCGGCACTGGTTGAGGCATCCTTCGCATTCTTGATCTCTATTAATTCGGAGGCTGTAGTGCTGAAAGTGCATTCTGCCACGAAGTCGGCCAAGGCTTGGGCCTTAATTGTTGTTTGGGGCTCGTATCGGATGTCGTACTCGTTGAGCTCTATAGCCCACTTAGTCAGTCTTCCAGATACCTTGGGCTTGAGTAGGACTTGCCTTAGGGGTTGGTTGGTAAGAACGATGACTGTGTGGGCTTGAAAGCATGGCTGGAGCTCTCGAGCTATTGTGATCAGCGCATACGCCAACTTCTCGATCTCTGGGGTATCTAGTTTTGGCACCCTGCAAAACTTTGCTCACATAGTAGATAGGTCGTTGGACCTGATCTACTTCCTTTATTAGTACCGAGCTGACCACCTCATCGCTCACGGAGAGGTACAACTTCAATACATCACCCTCCTCGGGTCGGGTCAAAACCGGGATGCTAGTTAGGTACTTTTCAGTTCGTCGAAGGCGAACTGGTATTCTTCAGTCCATTCAAAGTCTTTGCTTTTCTTAATTGCCTTAAAAAAAGATAAGTAGCGATCTATTGATCTGGACATGAAGCGGCTTAGGGCAGCCATACGGCCGTTCAACCTCTGAACCTCTTTTATCTTGCGAGGGGGCTTCATGTCCAAAATAGCCTTTATCTTTTCAGGGTTAGCTTCGATGCCACGTCGGCTAACTATGTAACCCAGAAATTTTCCCGAAGTGACACCAAAGACACATTTGTTATGGTTTAGCTTCATATTATACTTGCGGAGGATTTCAATCACACATTGCAAGTCACGAATTTCAAACACTCAAAAATTCGGTTCACAAGTCTTTGGTAGGTTGCCCCAGCATTTTTCAGTCCAAAGGGCATGACCTTATAACAATGCAGGCCCAATTTGGTAATGAAGGCCGTTTTCTCTTCATCAGCAGGGTCCATCTTGATTTGGTTGTAGCCCGAGTATGCATCCAGGAAACTCAGCAACTCGTGCCCTGAGGTCTCGTCCACTAGATGATCGATCTTGGGGAGCGGAAAATAGTCCTTTGGGCAAGCCCGGTTTAGGTCGGTATAGTCGACGCACATGCACTATTTACCGTTGGCCTTCTTTACCAGAACGGGGTTAGCTACCTAGCTCGGGTAATGGACCTCCCTGATGAAATCGGCTGTGAAAAGTTTCCCAACCTCCTCGTTGACTATCTTCCAGCGCTCCGAGGCGAGGTTGCGTTTCTTTTGTCTAATGGGCCTGACAAGGGGATTAGTGTTTAGCTTGTGAATTATTATCTTTGAGTCTATGCCGGGCATTTCTGCTGCGGACCATGCAAATATGTCTAAATTCTCGAGTAGGAAACTTACCAGTTGAATTCGAAGAGGTTCTCCGACTGCTGCCCCGATCTGGAGTGTCCTAGTCAGATCATCTTCTGAAGTTGGGACGAGGACCGTTCCCTCGGTCGGTGTAGCTCGCTCTTCAGGATACTCTATGGGCCGTTTGAGCTCAACTTTTTCCGCTAGCTTGGCTTTCCCTTTGAGGGCCGCAACGTAACACTTCTGGGACTCGAACTGGTTGCCCCGGGCTACCCCTATCCCAAAGTCTGTGGGGAACTTCATTGTCAGGTAGTAGGTTGATACCACCGCACGAAGCGCGTGGGTGATGGACGGTCCTACAATGGCATTGTACGGGGAAGGCAATGCAACCACTAGGAAGGCGTGTTCAAACCTCACAATGCTGGGCCACATTCCGACCTCTATAGGCAACGAGATCCAGCCAAGGGGCCTAACTTCTTCTCCACTGAAGCCCACTAGAGAGGTACTTGCGGGCTCGAGGTCGCTCTCCTGGAGCGTTTGACTTCAAAGTCGTTGATCTTCATCTTTATGACCAGCGCATCATCATGAGGATACTGGATTACTCGTGCATCGTCCTCGGTAAAAGATATGGAGTCCGCGGGCCGTGGGTGTTTCGGCGGGTTATGTCTTTCATGCTCCAGTTCGCGGACCAAGGTCTTCCCTGCTGTTGAGGTGCAGCCCACGACGATGGACCCACTGGTAATCGTGTCGATCACTCCGCGGACTGATCTTTCCTCGAGCGGTTGTCCCTGCTCATTCTGTATGTTACTGGACTTGGGAGCATCTCTCCTTTGCTCCCCTTGTCGATCTATCTGATTTTTATTACTTTTTTGTACAAAATTTTTTAAGTATCCTCGACGGATGAGTTCCTTAATCTCGTCGTGGAGGCTTTTACAATTTTCGGTACTATGACCGTGATCTCTATGGAAATGACAATATACATTCTTATTTCTGGTAGCGGGGTCCCCCTTCATCTGGGGTGGCCACTTTACAAACGGAGCGTCTTTAATCATCATATGAATTTCCCCTCGCCTCGCGTTGAGGGGGGTGTAACTCGTCCTTTCAACTAGAGGAGTTCGGGGGTGCCAACCTGACTTGCTGTCTCCCCTGGTCGGGGACTTGCTCTTCTTCCTCTTGCCACTTCCGTGGTGCATCCTGTCATCGTCTCTCCTCCTCTTCTCTACTGGAGCTCCGGATTTTTGATTCATTTCCTCTTTAGTCTCGATGAATTGGTCAGCGAGCTTGAGGAATGCGGTGATGTCCTTGGGCTTGTTCACCACTACGTGCCACTTGAACTCCTGGTGAGTAACTCCTCTCTTTGCTGTGGCGAGTCTCATAGCGGGGTCTAGGTACGGGATCAGTAGGCAGGTGTCGTTGAAGTGCTTGATGTAGCTCCGGATGAACTCTCCCTCTTTCTGAACTATGCTAAGAAGGCTTTCCTGCGACCTCGGACACTTCTTGATAGTAACGAAGTGCAAGGTGAGTGCTTGTACGAACTGCGCCCAGCTCTGGATTGCTCCGGATGGGAGGTTTCTATACCACGTGCGCGCTACTCCTCTAAAGGTCGTGGAGAAGGCAACGCACATGCAGGCTTCACTGGCCTCGGCGAGGTGAATCTAGGACTAGAAAGAGTCCACATGGTCACTTGGGTCAAACGACCCGTCGTACTTGTCTAGAGGGGGTACCTTGAAGTCCTTTGGCATGGGAGCTGCTAGGAGATTGGGGGAGAGGGGAGATGGCACCGAGAGGAGAGGGGCGGTCTTCATGACTTCCGAGCTTGCTCCCGTTTTACCTTTGGGTTGTTCGGGTCGGCTGGGCTCCGCGAGCTGTTCAGGGATTATCGCATGGCTTACCTTGGGACGCTGTCTTGGTTGCTTCCTGGCGGGATCCATGTTGGTGCTGCTTGCTTCGGTACTGTCAGGTTGGGTCTTGGCCTGGTGAGAATCAGGCTGATACTGGCTTCCGCGAACCGAAGGGTCTCGTTCAGAGCTCGCGCCCAGGACTTCGAATTGGTTGCCCGTTAGTGAGGTTTCCGGTTGCGCGCGCTGGGGCAGACCGGCCTTGGTGGGGTGAGTGTCTTCTGATCTGCCTCGTTATCGTGAGGCGGTGGGAGCTACTGGCTCTCCCCTGCTACGGGATGAGGCTTGGGAGGTTTCTCCTCTACGAGGAGGGCGACTACTTTGGCGGCGATTGAACGGCTACTGGTTCTGCGGCGTTATTGGGCACCGCAGTGGAGCTGGCTGTCGGCTTTGTTGTAGCGTTGGGAACTGGTGCTGGTAGAAATTACACAGGACTTGCTGCTAATAGTGCTGAAGCTGCTGGACTTGCTGCATCTGGGCCTGAATGGCCCGTACACACTATACTAGGTCACCCAACTGGTTTTGCCCCACTACGGGCGGAACCACGAAGGGTTCAGTGAAGGTGGTGTTCACCGCAGGAGGGAGTGGGGTGTTCACTGCCTCGGCGACCTGGGATAGGTTCAGCGTGGGGACCCTGAAAGTGCTAAGAGGTATAGTAAATTGACCGATACGCATGGTGGGAGCCTGAAGTTGCCCCCCAGAAGTGTTCATTTCGTTGTTCTGCCTAGCGTTGCTAGAAGACGCCATTGATGCTGGTGAAAGTTTTGGTAGAGAAGGCTTTTCAAAGCGTTCCCACAAATGGCGCAAATTGATGATGCGCAATCCGGCCATTCCTAGCTAGCGACGGGCAAGAGATACCTGCGTGAAGAGAGATGAAGGAACCCAGGGTTGCTCACCCGACGGGAGCACTCCGATGCTTAAGTTAGTACTCGGTTGTGAGTTGGAAGAGAATGAGTTTGCAAGAAGACGAGAAATCTAGAGAGTGGTGAATATGCGATACCTTGGCCCCTATTGTCAGGTAATGTTTCAGAGTGACTGGCTGTTATCGTCAGGACTGGGGAGCAAGTGGACTAATGCGACCGTTGTAGGGTACGGTCCCGCCAGGCAGGAGACAACCTCCGGGATTGGCAGGCACAACGCCGCCAAGCGAGAGACATGAGTGCAGTCCTCAGAGTTGGCAGATACTGTGCCGCCAGACAAGGGTTGTGGGTGCAGTCTTCAGGGTTGGCAGGTACGGTCCTGTCAGGAAGGAAGCTTCTCACGAGACGCCGAGCTACCTGACAACGAGCAACCCTGTAGCGAGCTACTTGGTGGCGAGCTACTCGTGATGAGCTGCTGGTGGCGTGCCGAGGTGATTCCACCCGAGGCAAGTCGTCTTCGAGGTGGCCCACTTGCTTGGGTTCAGACTGCTGAGAACTTGGTGCTGTTGTTTTAGTTCGTGAATTGGGATGGACTCAACCCGAAGTACCTTCATCTCAGGACATTAGTGTACTCGAGTTCATTCTGTAGCGAGCTGATACTTGCTGAGTTGTCACCTGCGTTGAGCCATGTCCACGTGTCGATCTGCTCATGTCGAGTTGTCGTTTATGTCGAGTCACGTACACGTATCACCCAATTATGAGGTCGGGTCAAATCACCCCTTATCAGTACATGTTAAGGTATAAATAGAATCAACATAATCAATCATCAACACTGAATGCAATATACAATACTCAACTCATTTCAAAATGATTCAATTTATGCATCATACATTTTAACTTCAATATCATTCCCCTACAAATGTAAAAAATGGAAAATTTATTAAATGAATATTAATTGTAATTATATAATAATTGTTAGCACCCGATTTTTACTCGATCCACTGCTTGAACCCCTAATGTACCCTGAACACCTGATCAAACCCTTATAATCTCTTCGAAACACCCAAAAACCTAAATAATTCAAATGTCAACCAAAAAACCCCCCAAAATCTACTATTCTCCACTATTCGTTGATCTCTTTTCCCTATCATTTCCCTTTCATTATCCTTTCTATTTCTCTCATCTTCCCTTCCTCTTCCCATCACGTTTACTATCTCTCTCTCTCTCTCTCTCTCTCTCTCTCTTTCATTCTTCGCTCACTCTTCTCTCACTTCTTTTATTCTCTCTCTCTTCCCCTCACCTTCATTGCTGAAATCATCGAAAATCCACTCAAAGTTACTGTTGAACTTCTCCTTCCTTGTGATAACAAACCGACGGCAGCGACAACCCCTACCACATCCGTTCTCTCTTTATCTTTATCTCCATTTTCTCTCCTCTATTAGACCCCCTTTCTCTTGGTAGCGTTCTTACCCTTGGCTCGGTCTCCCCTGCCGCTACAACAAATTGCTGCAACAGCCACCGCTTAAATCTGTGCTCTTCTTGGTCTCCAACGAAACCTACACGTAGAGGATTGTCTTCTCTCCCAATTCACGGTAGATGTAAAATATAGATGGAATTCTACTTATGCTATGTTAGAAAGTTGTATATCTCATAAACAAATTCTTACTGATTTTTATAAAGCAAAAATGCACAATGATATTATATTTGATGAAGACTGGGAAATGGAAATTTATAATGCAAAAATGCATAATAAATTATTAGGTATTTATTATCCAAGTAGTTGTAATCTACCTTACCAATTAATGGTGATTAGTGATTGTTTTGCAAAATATAGAAATAATCCACAATTTAAATGTATGGTTGAAATAATAGAAAATAAATTTAAAAAGTATTAGGAGAACATTTCTCCCCTTTATGGTTTAGCTACAATATTAGACCCTACAATTAGGGAAGATGGTTTAGATATTTTACTTGAAACATATTGTGAAAATATGAATATTGAAATTGGAAATATAAAAGAAGAATTGATATTTGAAATGTACAGTTTATATGAATCTGAAGCAGTAGGAAATATTCCTACAACTTGTACAACATCTTCTACTTCTGATCTTGAGCCCAATAGTAGAAGAGAAAAACTTTTTTATTTAATAGAAGGCAGAAATCCGCTACTTCTGCAACAAGTTCATTTACTGAACTTAATTTTTATTTATAAGCAAATTTTTCTAGTTTAGTTAAGGGAACAAATAATTTTGATATTTTCGCCTGGTGGAATGAACATTTAAAAAATTATCCATTTCTTATCGGCATGGCACGTGATCTACTAACCCCTCTAGTGTCTACAGTTCCATTGGAGTCTTGTTTTAATGCAGGTACCAGGGTCTTGGACGACAAGAAAAGCTGCATGAATGATGAAAATATTGAAATGTGCATCTGTTTTAAGGATTGGCTAGATGCAGAAAATAGATTACAAGACAAAGGAGGCCATGATACTAAACTGGATATTTCACCTAAAGGAGATGATGAAAGTCATGATTCATGAAGTTGACTACTTGTATAGAATTTTTTATTTTTTTCAGATTATTGTAAATTGTTTCTAATTTTATTTAATTTATTTGCTATTTTTTTAACAATGTAGTTTTGTATTTTATTTGTAACTATATTGTATTTTTTATATTTTATTAATTTATTCCATTTTCATATTTCATTCATCCAAGTATCCACTGATCCAATCATTGTATTTGTAATTTGTATCATTCAAATTTAAATGAAATAAAATTCTTATTTTTCTTCCAATTTGTTATTCCATCATTCTTATTTAGTTAAGTATTTTTTTTTTCATTTATGTGTTAGATAACTTAGATTTCTCATTTCTTAATTTTTCAAATAGTTCCCAAAGTTCAAAAGAAACTTAAATATTTTAGTTTCACTTAGAAAAAAAAAATAAAAAAATTTCAAAAAAAAAAAGTAAAAAAATCAATGTAGCCCAGTTCATCCCAGACCCAAGGCCCGCCCTGTGGTCTATCCCGGCATGGCCCAAGCCCCACTTTACACCTCTAGTTTCAAGTGGCTTCTAATATTAGCTATTTTTTAAATTTTAGGTTTCATGTATGGTTATCGTCATCTTTCTGTTTTTTTGTTTTGGTTATTATTCTTCTGATATTAGCTATTTTATAAATTTTTGTGTATTTCTATCTTATTTGAATTCAAAATGTGATTCAAGTATTGCTTGGGGGCATCTCAATTCTAATGTAATTGTCATCTCAATTCTCATGTAATTGACTTTCTGAATAGGTTCCAACAATACAATATTCCAGGTTCTATACCTTGTCAATTTACATGATGAGTTGGCTTGCCCAAGACCTTATCTTAAGCCCTGAATAATTTTCATTAGAGTTAGGAATTACGATCTCTCACTCACTATTTCTCCTTTTCCTTCTTTTCTGGTATTTCATCAAACTATAAATGAAAGAATTGATATAATTTGTCTCCTATTACACACCACAGAAATACTGCAAAAACATGCCAACTGGCTTCATGGGTATAACCCCTTTGTTTTGGACCTATCAAGCAGAAGCCACCTGGCAAACAAACACTTCAACCCAACTATGTAAAGTATTAAATCCTAAACAAAGGGAGGAAAAAGCTACAACTTATGTGTATTTAAAAGAAAATTATGAAATCATGGTTACCCCAAAACCACCTTGGCACATAAAAGAATACTTATTGATGTCTTCGTATCTTTATACTTATTTTGTTTATTTTTGCAAATTGATAAATGCGCCATAGTATGCACCTAAGATTATCTTGTACAATAAAATAAAGGAACCATTGTCAGCATCCAGTCTATATCTTGGTTCTAGCAATTTATCACCTCTTGCAATTTAATGGCTTCTATCTTGCTTCATATTTTGGTTGGTTGCCACTACTTCTTGGCTTAGCTCATCAGATGGTATATTAGAGCAGTTGTTTTTTTTTTTTTTTGATTAATATATATCATAACAGTTATTTAAACTTTAATGACCCAACAATGGAAAGTAAGAAGGGAAAAGTAGCAAAAGGTAAAAAGTTAATGCTGACCCTGTAGCTCAGTTGGTTAGAGCATTGGTCTTATGAGCCAAAGGTCGCGAGTTCGAGCCTCGTCAGGACCATTACTGCAGCTCAGCTATGCATTTCAGCCATGATGTTGCAAATATGAATTCAAGCATAGGTCTGTCTATTGAAGCATGTTCTATGCCTATTTTGAGTTATTAAAATCATGGTTTTCAAAATCGGACCAGATCGGACATTTGGACCGGAAAAACTAGAAACCGGATAGGTGATCGATTCTGTTTTTCTCAAAAAACCGAATTTTCCTTCAAAACCATTGATTTTGGTTAACAAACTACTGAACCGGGCAATTAACCATTCGAACGGTTTTGACCGTTTTTTATTTTTTTTTGTTTTTTTGTCAGAACAGGTTGAGCGTTCAGTTCAAACGGTCAAACCGTTCGACCCGATAACCGGACCATGACCGGTTCACTCACCGGGTCGATTTTAAAAACCATGATTAAAATTGTCAAAACTCTAAACTACTGAACAATCTTGGCATTATTTTATTGTCTTTTGAAGCTTTCTTACATGTTTGATGGTCTCCTGCTAGCTGGTAAGGTCTTGCTTTGCACAAGTATTAATAACAATGGGTTCTTAAGATTGAATAGTTTTAATGATTTTTTGATAAAATGTCATCAAGATCTGGTGTAGTGTGGGTATAAATGGAATATTTTATAAGATAGATTTATGCTCCTTATATTGCTAGATAGATTTTTGCCATCATTCTACCCCCACCAAAAATCTCTTATCAAAACATTAATTTTGTGAAATATTTTGAAGAAGAAGTTGACATGCCATGAAATAAGCTAAAGAAGAAATAATAGATTTCTTGCTGATTCCAGATTCATCAAACCTTGTTGCCACGAGCATTCAAAATCCAAGTTTTAACAACATCATATATAGTTATATAGACCAAGTGTCTTTAAGAATTCATAAATTGACTCCTTTAACTCTGTCTTGAAGGTTTTCTCAAGTCTTAAGTCAAATTTCTGGAGCCCCTGTGTGGAATTGGTATTTTCTGGTTTGATTTCTTAAAGATACACATTTTATGTTTATTCTGATGCAAGTATTGGGATTCTACAACCCTGTGCTGGAAAACACTGCAATGTTAGTTGTGGCCTTTAACGTGTACTAAATTTGTTTCTGCCTAGTTCTGGAGGATTACTCTATGACCACCTGTTGCATGTCTGCTCGCCACTCTCATGCTATGGCTGCCACGCGGTATCTTCTTCCTGAAGGACTTCTCGTAGATAGCAGTGGTTGTGATGTTGAACCTTTCTCCTATTCTCATGCGTCCAGCTCTCTACTATGGCATTTGAGTTTTATGCTCTTCTACAGAATGGTACGTGGCAGCTTGTTCCCTATGATCCTATTATGGATGTTATCAGTTCTAAGTGGGTCTATAAAATAAAAAAAATGATGGTTCTATAGAGAGATATAAAGCCAGATTAGTTGCTCAAGTTTTTCTTTAGGTTCTTAGAATTGATTTTATTGATATCTTTAGTCCAGTTGTTAAATCAACTATTGTCCATACGGCCTTGTCTCTAGCCATGCCACGTGGATGGGACATCAAACAATTAGATGTTCACAATGCCAATGATTGTATTCATGAGAATATTTATGTGCGCCAACCTTGTGGTTTTGAGGACCATACTCAATCAAATTATGTTTGCAAGTGAAATAAAGCTCTCTATGGTATCCGTCAGGCTCTTCGTGCTTGGTTCTCTTGACATAGTAGTAGATTAAATGAATTTGGCTTTAGAGGCTCTCAATGTGATCCATCTCTTTTTATCTATCACAAATCCAATATTTCTCTCTATGCTTTGGTATATGTTGATGATATTATTGTTACTAGTTGTACTATTCATGTCGATCTCTCAATTTATTATGATTTGTCTCAAAGTTTCTCTCTTAAGGATCTTGGTTCTCTTCACTATTTCCTTGGTATAGAAGCACATCGAGACAAAGAGGGGTTGCTTCTCTCTCAATGATGCTACATTCTTGATCTTTTACAGAAAACCAATCTTGCAGCCTGGTGTAGCCGGAAGCGTATCGTTAACCACTTCAGAACACCAAGCTTTTGGCGTCGTTGCCGGGGAAGCAATGGAGAAAAATTTTTATTTGCTTTATCCGGATCGGTTTCATCATTTTTTTATTTTCGTTTTATTACTTGATCCGTTATCTCATTTTAATTCTTACTTATCTTTGATTTTGCAAGACGAAATAGTAAAAGGTGGGGTACTGGAGCATTGTGGAACTACGAGAGAGAAGAGAAGAGAAGATTAATTGGATTGCGTTTTAGGTGTAGTCCTCTCATTTTATTTTTGATTTTTTTATTTTTATTTTCGAACTCTTTTTTTGGTAGAATAGTGATTTTTGGATTTTTAATTAATTTTTTTTCTAGATCCGATTTATTTTTTTAGTATTATTTTTCTTTCGTTTTGTTTCTAGATCTATTTTTTTTCTTTATTTTAATTTCTTGTTCAAATTTCTGTTTTAGTAGGTTTATTTTTTTTTATTTTTAGATAAAAAAATTTCATTTATTTTATTTTATTTTTTATTGCCGCATAATCATATTTTTATTTTCGATTTCACCTTTTGAGTAGCTATTTTTTTCTCTCCTGTTAGAATTTATTTTCGGTAGTTGTTAATTCTTTTAAGCACAATTAATTTTTTATTTTCTATTTGCAATAATTATTTGTTGCTTTATTTAGTTGCCCTTTAATTAGTTATTTAATTGAATAATTAATTATTAAATAGAAAATTGTTCAAATTTTCGAATTTGAGTTTATATTTCAAATCTAAATTTTAATTTTAATTTTAATTTCAAAATTTAAATTTCAAATTTTGAATTTCAAATATATATATATATAAATAATAAAAATAAAAAAATTAATTAATATTTTAAAAGTTTTGCATTTGCATTCCAGCATTTAGGGTTTGATATGCTAGAGCATGCATCATTTAGGATTATTTAATTGTTGAAATTGTCTTGTTAGTTGTGAATGTGTTAGGTGTTCTTTTTTATTATTTTAATTGCCTCTTTTACTTAGTTTGAAATATTATTTTATGTTTAATTGCTGATATGCGTATTAGAAAAAATTATTCATGCATTATAATTAGTGGTACTTTCTTTGTTTATTTTGTTTATTTTTCGTTAATCCATTTAAGGGCGTCCAACTTAAATAAGATAAGTTGGGGATTTCATCACCCTTCTTTGGCCCAAAAATCACCACCCTTCACGTGCAGTTCACCCTAAACCCTAATTTAAAATTTGGATAGCAAGATCCTTTAGGGAGCCTCACACTTGGTTCAAAGGTGTGCTGAATTTTAGGGAAGCTTGTGATTACTTTCCATAACCGGCGGTTGGTGTCTAAGGAAAGAGGTTAAACAGCTACGCCTAAGTGGGTTTTGTGGTTACTTAATTATGTCCTTGCGAGGGCAAGGGGAGCCTCCCACATCCCCGCCTCTTACCTGGTTAACCAAAGGAAGTGGTGTAATTCCGAGTGAACCTAAGAGGATTCACATTGGTTGAACCACTAGTTTAGGAAACCTTAGGTCAGCCCATAGGTCATGTGTTTGAATTTCTTGCATTTTTTGTTAAATTTTAAAAATTCAAATTTGAATGTAAATTTCAGGAATTTAAGTTTCAAAATCTAAATTTGAATTTAAATTTCAAATAAAAAGTAAAAATATAAAAAAAAGAGAAAATCAAGATTTTAAAAATTCAAATTTCAATTTCAAAATCTAAATTTGATATTAAAATTCAAAATTTAAATTTCAAATTTCAAAAAAGAAGAAAAAGGGGGATTTAAACAAAATAAGATAAAATTAATTCAGTGGCCAAAGTTTGTGGAATGAGAAACCACTTCCAACCTGAGCCACAGATAGATTGGAACCATGTGTCTCAACAACTAGACAAGATTAATGGGATGGCACAAAGACTTGACCAAGTCCTTGCATGTTGTCAACAATTTAGCCCATACCCAACCATGTCATCCTATTCAACATGTTCCATCTGTGCAAGCTTGACCCATCATGTTAGCTAGTGCCCTGTGGCGGGCCCATGTCAACCAGTCATTCCAAACCAAGTACATGCGGCCAACAGATTTTTCCAACCCAATGCTAATCCATTCTTTCGCCCATATAACCATGGGTGGGAAAATCAGCCAAACTTTAGTTATAGGGCTCAAGTCCAAGAAAATCCCCTGCTAGATGTTCACTCTCAATGGTCTGAAGCCCAGACTCACTGGGAGTACAATGATTACCCTAGGACTCAACCGGCTCAACCATGTCAAACCTACACACAGTCCCAACAACAATACAATCCATCTAACTCCATGGCCCAACAATTTCAGAGGCTACAAGTGTAGAGCCAATTCCAACAGATGTATTCTAAGACCCAACCGATCTAACCGTATCAGGCTTACCCACAACCTCCTCAAACATGTATAGTAGATAATCAATTCATGCAGGTTCAATAGCTGACCCTAAATCAGAAATAGTCCATTGCCAGATTAGAAAGCCATATAGAACAACTTTCCTCGCCGCAACTACCGAGTCAACCGATTGCGAACCCTAGAAATCAGCCACCGGGTTTTCATCCACAGCATATTCAACCACCTCCTAAGGACCCTCAACTTGAAAATACCAAGGTTATTACAACCTTAAGGAGTTTGAGGATTTTAGAGGACCCATATGAGAAAAAGAGAGTTAGTGAAGAAGAAAAGGAGCAGGAAGACCATAAGTTGGGGGGGGGGGGGGGGGGGGGGGGGGGGAAGAAAAAGGAAAGGAGAATTTAGAAGAAGAGCCTATAGTGAACCAAACCATTGCTCCCTTTCCAACTACACTCACAGTCGGGTCAGTGCGAAAGAAGAAAGAGACTCGCAACGAGGAGAGCAGGGAAGTCCATATTAACTTCCATCTCCTTGACGTGATCCAACATATTCCGGCCTATGCCAAGTTCTTGAAAGAGCTGTGTACTCAAATGATGGAGCCACGATCGGCCCCACAAAAAGTGATGCTCTCGGCAAATATTAGTGCGGCTCTCCTAAACCAACTTCCCCAAAAAATGAAAGACCCTGGTGCTCCTCTCATAACTTGTTTCATCTTTGGAACCACCTTTGATCGGGGCCCTATTGGATCTTGGGGCCAGTATAAATCTGCTTCCATCCATTTATGACAGGTTGAGGATCGGCGAGTTAAAACCTACCCCGGTAATTTTGCAACTCGCTAACTGGTCAGTCAAGATGTCTCGAAGTGTTATTGAAGATGTCATTGTCAGGGTAGAGGGTTGTCACTTCCCAGTGGATTTTATCATCCCAGACATGACCCCAACCGAGGAACTGAACCATATCCCGATAATCTTAAGATGTTCATTTCTAGCAACGGCCAAAACAAACATCAACTGTAAATCGGGAGAAATGGACATTTCATTTAGGCAGCAGAAAGTCCAGTTAAATGCTTTTAGTGGCTCTAAGTATCCAAACCTAAGGGAATATGAGTGCAAGGTAGATATAGTGGACAATCTTTTAGACGCCATACCTACCCCGGGGTTAGCCCAATCTGAGTCTTGTATGTGTGGGGAAGAAAGCGAGTCTAGGAGTATAGATAAGAACAGTGCATGAATGTATCCAGCTGAAGACGTTAAACTTAGTGCTGGTTGGGAGGCAACCCAACGTAGTTTTTAGTGTTTCTACTTTTAGGAGTTGAGTTTTTCTTTTCTTGATTCGAGACCAGGTAGCAGACGTTGAACCCCTCAGGAAAACCCTATTGATTGTTCCCTTTAGCTTAATTCCCTTTGCATCAATCTAGTCATGCCATTAGGGATAATGGCATTTAAGTTGGGGGGGGAGAGGAAAGAGAGAAAGAAAATGAAATTTTGAAAAAAAAAATTGAGAAGCTAAGCCTTTAAATATGTAGAATTAAAATTTCACTAGAAAATTTAGAATTTCTTTCCATTAAAAAAGATTCCCAAACATAAAAAGTTGAGGAAACTAATAAAAGAATATTGAATTTTGTAGAATTTGGTAGCAAGTGATTAGAGTAAAAATTAGTCTTATTTGAATATTGTCGAAACCGTTTAAAAATTGGAAAAAACTCCCAAGTTTGCCCTTACCAAGATAAGAAGAGAAAGATTGAGAAATTAGACAAAAATTCCTCAAATTGTTAAGAGACAATTGACTTAGTAACCAGGTCTCTTCACCTAAGTCAAGTGTCGAGATTCACGTCAAACGGAAAAGCGAATGCCAAAGACAATCACCTAACACTTAGTAACCAGGTCTCTTCACCTAAGGCAAGTGTTGAGATTCGCGTAAAACAACGGAAGGTAACAATAAAAATAAGTGTGCATAGCAAGTTCAGGGGTAGAAATCCACTGTATGAAATGATAAGAGGAATACCTGTCCAATTTTAAATCAATCTCATCTTATCAAGATAGTTTGCAAATGGAAGGGTATATAAGATTTTTAAGCCAAGTTTCTGTAATATCAAAGTAGGACAATTTTACCCTTAAGCCCAATACCGATTTATACAAAGTTTGAGAAATCTGGAATCAGTATACTTGGCTAATTTTGTTAGGGCTGACCTTGCAATGGGAAGGATCTATATACTCGGTGTAATTTTAAGGTTGCGTTGCTAAGGGACTAGCAATGGTTAAGTTGGGGGTGTGATAACTCTATTTTTTGCTGCCTTAAAGGCATCATTTCAAGGGTATTTTTGGCCTTAGAATAGTCAAATTGTGCTCTTTTCCCAGTTAAATTCAATGTTGTGACCTCTAAGGGTCTCTGTACAAAAGTTTCATGAATAAAATGTAGTTTTGGGGAAGCTGGTGTGAAGTCCAGTTGAGAGAGGGGGTGTTTCTGTGAAAAACTGAGAACAAGAGGGCGCCTCCTATCTGCTAAACCCAGAATGGCGCCCATCCTACTGTATTAGCATGCTCCCCTTTCATTAACAAACCCTAGGGCGTCTTCTAGCTCATTCTTTTCATCCTTAGCAAACCCTACTTGCCCTTAGCTACTCAAGTTCCACCTTCCATTCCTTCTAACCTCCATCATTCAATTTAGGGCACTCTCTTTTTAGTTTTTTAACCCTAGGGTGCCACCTAACTTCTAATCCTCACCATTCAGCCCCTAGTCATTAGATCTCAGTCCTCTCCTTCTCTTCTTAGCCTTAGGATCAACCCAGAACCATCCTAGCCCTTCATTAGAAACCCTAGGGTGCCCATATCTTTGCTAAAACCCAGTTGCCACCCTCTCTTTCTCTCTAACCCCAATTGTATCCACCCTTCTCTATAAAAAGGACCCAAGGGCTCCTAAGAAAGGGTTGGATTCTGTCCTCAAATAAGACGGAAGGTTGATCTTGAGATGTTCAAGGGTAGAGGAAGAGGAGGATGCCCAAGCAAGAGGAGGGGTTCCTGCTTGCAGTTCGCCTAAGCCACTACTGCCACCTCTGGATTCGGATCCTAACCACTAGTCATATTTTTAACCACTTCAGAACACCAGTTTAGAGATTTATAAATTTTTCCAATCCTCGCGTAACCTTAAACAACGTAGTATGTGGTGAGGAAGGGGTCGAACCCACAGAGAAGCGAAGGAAAATTTTTATTTCTCTTTGTTCCGGACAAATAAAAAGAAAACGGAATTGGGAATTGCAGAAAATCAGAAAATAAAATTTATTAATGCTGAAACTAAAGGTTTGGACTTAAACTAGACAATAATTAAAATTCAAAAATTAAAAGAGTACTAAAATCAACAAAAGAAATAGACAAAAGTGATCCAAAATTCGGATCCAATGGCAGTAGCTGTAGATTGGCCGGACAACGTGTAGGAACCCCTCCTAACAAGAACTGGGTGTCCTTCCCTTCTTCAGCCCTCAAACCCCTCGAGACACCTTAGCCTTTAACCGGACGAATTCAAATATGCAAAACGAACATAAATTAAATCTAAAGGAGTGCTGGAATAAAAATAACAAAAAATAAAATAAAGAAAATAAAAAGACAGTCGATCAGTTCCAGTGGTGGTAGTTGCAGATTGGTTGAACAGCTTGCAGGGACCCCTCCTGACAAGAACTGGGCATTCCCCTCTTCTACAACCCTTGAACTCCTCAAGAAACCTTAGCCTTGTGAACGGGGTGAATTGGCCAACCCCTTCTCTAGGGCCCTTGGGGTCCCTTTTATAGAGAAGGGTGGATAAAACTGGGATTAGAGAGAAAGAGAGGGGTGGTAGCTAGGTAATTGCAAAAATATGGGCACCCTAGGGTTTAGAATGGAGGGTTAGGATTGTTCTAAGGTGATCCTAAGGCTGAAAAGAAAAGGAGAGGGCACCCAATATTATGTAGGGCTGAGATTTAATGGCTAAAGGCTGAATGGTGAATATTAGAAGTTAGGTGGCTCCCTAGGGTTAGAATGCAAAAAAGAGAGTGCCCTAGAATGAATGGTAGAGATTAGAAGGGATGGAAGGTGGAGATTTAGTAGGTAGGGGCGGCTAGGGTTTAGTAAGGATGAAAAGAATGAGTTAGAAGGGGCCCTACGGTTTGCTAAGGAGAGGGGAGCATGCTAATATAGTAGGAGGGGCGCCATTTTGGGTTTAGTAGATAGGAGGTGCCCTCATGTGCTCAATTTTTCACAAAAACACCCCCTCTCTCAGCTGGACTTCGCACCAGCTTCCCAAAAACTGCATTTCAGCCTTGAAACTCCCTAGTTTTCCCAAGATTTGCACAAAGACCCTCATATGCCACATTATTGAATTTAACTAGGAAAATGGGACATTTTGACTATTATAAGGCCAGAAATACCCCTAAAATGATGCCCTTAAGGCATCAAACTACAGAGTTATTACACCCCCAACTTAACCATTGCTAGTCCCTTAACAATGCAGCCTTAAAATTACACTGAGTATATAGGTCCTTCCCATTGCAAGGTCATCCCTAAACAAAATTAGCCAAGTATCCTGCTTCCAGAATTCTCAAACTTTGCATAGATCGGTATTGGGCTTAAGGGGTAAAATTGTCTTGTTTTGAAGATTACATAAACTTGGCTTAAAAATCTTAAATACCCTTCCATTTGCAGACAGTCTCAATAAGATAAGATTGATTTTTAAAATCAGATGGGTATTCTTCTTATCATTTTTTTATAGTGGATTTCTACCCCTGAACTTGATATGCATATTTATTTTTATTGTTACCTTCCACCATTTTACGTGAATCTCAACACTTGCCTTAGGTGAAGAGACCCGATTACTAAGTGTTAGGTGATTGTCTTTGGCATTCCCTCTTCCGATTGACACGAATCTCGATACTTGACTTAGGTGAAGAGACCTGGTTACTAAGTCTAGGGTGTCCATTAACCTTTTTTTTTTGCAAAAACTATTTAGGGTAGTCCACTGTCTCTAACAATTTGAAGAACTTTTTATGTAATTTCTCCATCTTTCTCTTCTTATCTTGGCAGGGGAAAACTTGGAAGTATTTTTCAATTTCTAAACGATTTCGACAATATTCAAATAAGACCAATTTTTACTCCTATCATTTGCTACCAATTTCTACAGAACTCAATATTCTTTTATCAGTTTCCTCAATTTTTTCTGTTTGCTAATCTCTTTTAATGGAAAATTTTTAAAAATTTCTCAATAACATTTTTAGTTCTACATTTCTAAAGGCTTAGCTTCAATTTTTTTTTTCTTTTCAATTTTTCTCTCTCTTTCCTCACCTCCCAACTTAAGTGCCATTGTCCCCAATGGCATGTCTAGGATGTTGCAAAGGAACTTGGGCCAAAGGGAACAATCAGGAGGATTTTCTCATGGGGTTTATGGTCTGTCAACTGGTCTCGAATCAAGAAAAGGAAAACTCAAATCCTAAAAGTAGAAAAAACTACATTGGGTTGCCTCCCAACTAGCACTATGTTTAACATATTAAGTCAGACACATTCATACACATCTTTCATCTAGACTCTCAAGCTCACTTTCTTCTTTCCACAAGCCAGGACATGTTGGAACGCATCGAGGAGAGGGATGTTAATATGGACTTGTTTGAATAATTCCTTGATCTCCCCATTGCACATCTCTTTCTTCTTTTGCAATGGCCCAACTGTGAGTGCAGTTGGAAAGGGAACTACAGGTTGGTTCACTATAGGATCTTCTTCTAAAGTTTCCTTTCCTCCTTCTTCCCCCCCCCCAACTTAAGGTCTTCTTGCTCCTTTTCTTCTTCTTCAAATTTCTTCTTCTCATACGGGTCTTCTAAAATCCTCCCACTCCTTAAGGTTGTAATAGCTTTGGCATTTTCGAATTGAGGATTCTTAGGAGGTGGTTGAAATTGTTGTAGAGGAAAAACCGGTGGCTGATTCCTACGATTTGCAACCGGTTGACTCGGTAATTGCCCTACTTCTCTCCTTGCATTGGCTTTGGCAAGCTATCCTTTCTGTCTTTCTAATCTGGCAATGGACTGGTGGTGATTTAATATTAGCTGCTGAAGCTGCATGAATTGGTCATCTACTGTATGGGTTTGAGGAGGTTGTGGATAAGCTTAATACGGTTGGGCTGGTTGGTTCCTAGGGTACACCTGCTAGAATTGACTCAGTACTTGTGACCTCTGAAATTGTCGGGCCATGGAGTTAGATGGATGATGATACTGTTGGGGCTATAAGTTGGGTTGATGTGTCTCCAAGAAAAGTTTGGGTGATTTCTCCACCCAGGGTTGTAAGTTTGAGAATGGATCATTGTTGGGCCTTGAGAAACTCTGGACTGCCTAAACCTGTTCTTGGATAAAGGGCGGAAACTGGGCCGCCGTTGGACATTCATCAACCTGGAGGGCTGGGCTGGCACAAATGGAACACACTTCGGGATAGGGTGTAGATGGGCCAGATTGTTGGTTAAATTTGAAAAATTGATCAAGCTTCTAGGCTAGAAGATCTACCCTGTCCAATTTTCTGGAGATGGCATTCAAGTACATTCTTGCCTCAGGCTCGATATTATTCCTGACTTCATAGAGCCCTACCCTCTTTCAGGGTCCCACCAACCTTTCATAGGAATACAAGCATGCATTATTGATGGAATTTTCACTCAAGGTCTTGAAAAGAGCATACACTTCATCCTCACTTTTGCTCATAAATGCCCCCCATAGGATGCATCTACGATTTGTCGTATTGATCTGTCAAACCTTTATAGAAGGCTTGGACAATTTGCCACTAGGACAGACCATGATGTGGACATTTTCTCGTTAACTCCTTCATTCTCTCCCAAGACTCATGAATTTGTTCACCCGGTGTTTGGGTGAATCCAATGATAGCTCTTCTCATGGTATCGGTTCATCCTATAGGGTAGAACTTCCTAAGTGTTAGACAGTGTATGCCCTTAGCTCTAATCAGATTGATGTATCTTTTGATATTTATTGTAAATGAATAAAGTACATAATTGATTCATGTCATTATGGTGTGTTTTTGTGTTTTTACCCATAAAGTGGATACTTATGAGACTCGTGTTAGTTTAGAATCTTCACAACCGTTGGATAGATCTGGGGAGGTCTATCTTGCCAAGGCTGACACTGGTGTGCCACCAAGTTGGTTGGGGTGGCTTGTCTCAGTTGCTAGGGTGAGACTTGAGGTACATGCAACATGGGTATTCTTGAAACCCTGAACCGGACCAATTTCCAGTATTGCCCTGGACCATGGAGACAGTTGGGCAAAACTGGAAAGTTACACCTGACCCCTAGACTCAATTATGGTACTGCACTAGGTGTCGGATTGGGTTGTCTTTGATATGCCAATCAGTAAGATCCTTAGAAGGGGTCAAAACCTAGGTATGTTGGGGCAGTTTGAGAATTCACCTGAGTGGGTGATCATAGTGGCAGAATCAGCCCCTTTTTCGAACAAAGTGAATGATCGGGTAATGCACTCTCTCTGATGGAAACCTAAACTGCCGGTAGTTGATTTCAAACGTTGAGATTTGTTTTTGCAAAATATATATTTATATAGAGATACACACACACACACACACACATATATATATATATATATATTATGGTTTCAAAATGTTTTCAAAAGGTTTTAATTTCCGGGATCCATGTGAGTGGAGAGTGCAGCACTGCACCTTGCAGCCGAGGGAGAGGTCCTCTCTTGTTGGGCAGTGTTTGATCATTATGGGCTGAGAGCTTAAGTGTAAGACCATTGAGGGTAATACCAGATGGGCTAATCTTGCATTTTCCCACAATTCTTGTGTTTTTATAAGGTGGCTGGATCCAAGAACCATTTAATGTAAATGTTGGGCCCATTGAGAGCCCATGGAGATGTACTCAGGGGTTCACTGTGTCACACAGTGAATTCGGCCAGGCCTTGTAACAAAGGCTGGGCTGAACCCATGTGGCTGATGTGTAGATCAATGTTAGGGTTCCAAACCATACAAAGAGAGCCAAGTTGGCAGCAAATTAAAGAGTAAGTGAGCACATAAGCTTAATGGGCCTAAGGCCCAATTCGAACTGGGCTTAAATTAGTTAATTATAAGGGGGTGAATTCAATTTTTAAACTGATTAGGATTAGTTGAAGGATATGATAAGGCTTATCCATTTACAAGTCCAGATCCAAATATAAGATTTGGATTAGGAAACTCTCTCCTAATTAGATTAGGAGGCTGATCCAAAGAAGGCTATAAATTAGGGGTGAATTCTTCATATTTAACACACAACAGCAAACTACAGAATTCCTCCCTAGTTCTTGTCGCCCCTACCTAGTTCGATCTCCAATTGGGGATCTGATCAAGAAGAGTTCTTGATATTGTTTCTTGGTAGAAGAAGCAATCTGAAGTGGTGCTCACCAGCCCTTGCTCGATTCTTGTTGAAGAATTCAAGTTCTTGTTGAAGAAACATCTTGCTGATCCTGCTTCACTACACACTGTGTCATATTCAGTGGAAGTAGGTTTTGGTCTTCTCTTTGGGCGTGAACACCTGCGTTGGGAGTTTTTGTTACTTCGCATCAAGTATATCCCTCACTCTCTTTTGGTTTCAGATCGGGTCCGGTTTTGGATTCAAGAACGAACCTTGAAAATGCAATTTTCTAAATCTGGGAATTGGATTCTCGAGAAGGGAGAGAGAAAATTTTTGAAATTTCACCCATCCTTCCTGCATGGTTCATCCATCCATTTGATGGATCTCCCTTCCCTTCAGTGGTATTAGAGCCCGGTTCAATTCTTGAACTAAAAATAAACCAGATCGGATCTGCGCAAATCGGCAGAAATCGTTCTACCTGATTTGCGTAGTTTGCAGTTTCGCTAGGAAATAGGTCCCCAGTTTTGGTTGAATGATCTGAAAATTAAATCTTTATTAATATGCAATATATTTAGAATTGTTCTATTTATATTTCTTGGATTTTGGGTTGTTTGTATGGTGGAGATCAAAATTTTTTATTGGCGCAATGAATCTGCGCAACTGTTGTATTTTATTCATTCTTGGTCTGTAAATAATTTTTTTTTTAGATGGAATGTATAGGATTTGATTCTAATGTAAATTAATAGAAAAATTAGGCTTTTTTCTATTTTATTTCGTTGGAAGAAGAACCTGGTTTGCGTGGAGGAGAAGACCCTTGCGTAGATGAGAAATCTGCAATCTGTGATTTGTAGAAATCAAATCTGCAAGCTGTGACTAATCTTTTTCTTGCAGGTTTGGATCCACACGAAAAGCCCACTGATATGTTTATTTATTGATTATTGATTGTCATTTATCAGCCATGATTAATTTTCAGATCGTCTTCTTGAATTGAATCTTGAATTAAACACCAAACCCTATACCCATTCGACCCAGATGGGAACAAACTGTGGTTCAATATGGGTTGTTCAAGGCCCTAAAATTTCATATATGGGCTGAGGGTTTGATGGCTAATTACAAGATGCAATTCGCCCCACCTCTGTAAAGCCCTGTTTTAATTTGTTAAAACTACTTTAGCCCAATTCAGCATAAATGCTATATGGGCCGACTGCTCTTTACAGTTCAGCCCATATACCTAGATAGTATTATTTGATAATATTATGGACTTTAAATGGGCTAAAAAAGTTTTAAATTTTAATTATGGGTTTTACAGTTATTTAATTGATTGGATTAATTGTGGTTGTTCATACATATGATGTATGTGATATGATGTGCTACGTACATGGGCCATAAGCACTTAGCCCATGTCAACTCGATAGGGGCTCTTTTGAACACCATGGCTGAATGCACATCATTGCCATGCTGCCCTTAAAGATCATTGGATGATCTCCCTCCTCAATGGGTCCTACTTCAGTTTCTCCCTAAGAAGAACACTCTGGAACCCTAGCCGTTTTGGGCCACTTTTGAATCTGACTTTAAGAAAGTCAGTGGGAGCCACTTTGGTTTGACCTAAATCAGATCTAGGAAGTTATCCTTTTCATTCCCTCCAGTAAATATAAGTGCATGTGATAGGATTTATATATAATGAATTCTCTAAAGGCCTTCCATCATTAGTATGAAGGTTGGTTGTATTGGTGGGTGGAGATGCACCATAAAATTGGGCTATCCATCTACTGATGCAGTTGGCTAGATTGTTTCATAAGATGATAGGGGCATCATAGACTGATGTGGGAGGGGCATATCCTAAAATGGAAGACTCTCTCACGATATCATGGCATTCACGAACATGATGGGTGAGCACCTACTGGATAGAAAGGTTTAACCTAAAATGGCTATGAACCTTGTCTGACAAAGGCCAAAGGGAAAGCTCATATGATGAGTGGATGAGATCCTTCATAGAAGGTGGTGGGATTTTGTAGCCGAAACAGTTGGCTCCATGCACCCTATCTGGTTTCCAACATTTACAGAGACACAACTGTCTCCATCATTGAGATTGGAGGGTATCTCAGAGATGCCCAAAATGGAAATCGAACATAGATTAAAAGGTTTTGGATCTAGCATAAGGTTTGAAGATTGGATAGTTTGAAGATTGTATGAAGAGCAGAATCGTTCTACTTGACAAAAGGTCTTAAAATTGTTTATGACCGCACAAATGACCGAGAACCAACAGGTTCATGACCATTGTCTAAAGATGATGGGCTATATCAATAATCTGGAGGCTCTCGGGTCAGGGCTAGATCATGACACCAAAATTGATGTTGTTCTCAATTCCTTACCTCCATCCTTCAATCAGTTTATCATGAACAACAACATGAATAAGCTAAATGTTAGCCTTCAGGAACTCAACAATATGTTGTAGAGGGCTGAAGAACTGATTAAGAAGGATAAATCGATAGCTATGCTTGTTGAAGGTGGCAATTCCGGTAAGAAGAAGAGGAGGGTAAAGAAAAAGCTTTAGAAGAAGACTAGCAAGCCGAAAAAGCAAAAGAAGGAAAAGGCATAAGATCCATGTCACTTTTGCAAACAAACTGGCCACTGGAAAAGGAACTGTCCTCAATATCTAGATACTAAGAAGCAAAGTAATTTCGAATCTTTTATCATAGAGACCAATTTGTTGATCACTTCTGCTTCTTGGTGTATTGACTCTGGGGATTTAACTCAAGCATGTAACACATTGCAAGGGTTCAAGACAAGCAGAAGACTGAGTGACGAAGAAGTAACGCTCTACTTGGGGAGTTCTGCAACAGTTGCAGCAACAGCTATAGGAACTATAGAACTAGTTTTCAAAGAAGGAACAATTGTACTTAAAGATTATCTTTTTGTACCTAATTTAAGAAGAAATTTGATTTCTGTCTCAAAATTGTGTTTGGATGATTATTTTATCTTATTTCGTAATGTGATTACTATTAAATGGAATAACAAATTCCTCACATACGGAGAACTTGAGAACAGTCTCTATGTTCTCCATCCTTCTCTGGAAACCAACATTACCGAAACTATGTCAAAAATAATCCCCAAGAAGAGAACTCGTGATACAATTAATCCCACATGTTTGTGGCATTACCGACTTGGTCACATTAATATAGATCATATCACAAGGTTGGTAAAGGATGGTCCTTTGGATTTTCTAAATGTAGAAGATCTTCCAACCTGTGAACCTTGCCTTTAAGGTAAGATGACAAAGCGGCCATTTATAGGAAAGCCTGAAAGATCTGCAGGCACACTTGACTTTATACATACTGATGTATGTGGTCCCATGAATGTTAAGACACGTAACCAACACATTTATTTTATAACATTTACCAATGATTTTTTACGGTATGGTTACGTGTACCTAATGAGGCACAAGTCTGAATCCTTTGAAAAGTTCAAAGAGTTCAAACAAGAAGTCGAGAAACAATTAGGGAGAGAAATTAAAGCCCTTTGATCAGATCGAGGTGGTGAGTATCTCCCTAATGAATTCAATGACTACTTAAAGGACAATGGGATAGTATCACAATTAGCCCCTCCCGCTACACCATAGTTAAACGATGTGTCAGAGAGGAGGAACCAGACCCTATTGGATATGGTTCGGTAACTTCTCATCCACTCATAATTACCTACATCCTTTTGGGAATACGCATTGGAGACTGCGATTTACGTGCTGAACCAAGTTCCAACTAAATCTGTTTCGAAGACTCCCTATGAGCTTTGGACCGGTAAGAACCAAGTGTGAGACACTTGCAGATTTGGGGTTGTCCTGCACACGTTAAAAGAACAAGTGCAAACAAATTGGAATCTAAGACCAGTCGTTGCCTATTTGTAGGTTACCCAAAAAGCTCTACAGGTTACCTATTCTATGATCCAAAAGAACAAAAAGTGTTTTGCAGTCGAAATGCCTATTTCTTAGAAGAAGATTACATCCTGGAGAATTTTCAGCAAGAAGTTGTTCTTGATGAGGAGAGCCCAGGAGTAGTGGGAGATGTCCCACAAGCTCCAGATACTCAACCTAAAAGGTCTACCCGGGTATCCAGATCTCCAGTTCGTTATGGCTATGACCAAGAAAGTTAATTGGAGGAAGCCATGACAAGTGAGGAGGATCCCACGACTTATGCGGAAGCTATGTTGGACATAGATTCCCTGAAGTTGGTAGATGCCATGAAAGCTGAGATGGACTCAATGGAGACCAAAAAGGTATGGACTCTTGTAAACCCACCCCCTGGGGTGAAAGCAATTGGTTGCAAGTGGAATTACAAGAGGAAGAAGGGCCTAGATGATAACATTGAGACCTATAAAGCTCGTCTTGTGGCAAAAGGTTACACTCAGAGAAAGGGAATCGACTATGAGAAGACCTTTTCGCCGGTGGCTATGCTAAAGTCTATTAGGATCTTGCTATCTATAACAACATACCATAACTACAAGATTTGGAAAATGGATGTCAAAACCACATTCCTGAATGGAGATCTTACTAAAGATATCTATATGTAGCAACTGCAAGGATTCATTGTTGTAGGTCAGGAACACATGGTATGCAAACTTAACTGATCCATATATGGACTGAAGCAAGCTTATAGGAGCTGGAATATCCGGTTTGACTCTACCGTCAAACAGTTTGACTTTGAGCAGAATCCGGATGAAACCTGTGTTTATAGGAAGACAGTGGGAGATAAGGTTACGTTCCTGGTTCTGTATGTAGATGAGATCCTACTCATTGGGAATGATGTAGGGATGTTAGCTATGGTGAAAGTGTGGTTTTTATAGCAACTTTTCATGAAAGATCTTGGAGAAGCCTCCTACATATTAGGACTTCGACTTAATAGAGATAGATCGAAGAGGATAATAGGATTATCCCAATTTGCATACATTGACAAGATTGTCAAAAGATACAGTATGGAGAACTCTAAGAAAGGAAATGTTCCTTTCAGGCACGGAGTCACTCTCTCTAAGGGTATGTCTCCTAAGACTCCCGAAGAAATTGAAGGCAGGAAAAAGATTCCCTATGCCTCAGTCGTAGGGGGCATCATGTATGCCATGCTGTGTACTCGTCCTGACATTGCTCAGGTAGTGAGTGTGGTAAGTAGATACCAATTTATCCTAGGGCGGGAACATTAGATAGTTGTGTGACACATACTAAAATGCCATTGAAGGACAAAAGGAGTTTTGTCTGGTATTCGGTGGTAGTACACTACAGTTAGTCGGGTGTTCTAATAGTGACTTCCAGTTAAACCTAGATGATAGAATGTCTACATCTGGTTACATCTTTACGATGGGGTCTTGTGTAGTAAGAATAGCAGATTCCACAACCCAAGCCGAGCACATTACCGTAAGTGAGGCTCCCTAATGAATGAAGGTGTTCATTTTAGAATTTGGAATTCAGCACATCACCCATTCCACTACTGTATGACAACACTAGATCTACGAGAGATTGATGTTATCAGGTAGCATCAGTGGAGAATGTTGCAAACCCATTGACTAAGACACTAACATAGAAAGTGTTTCAGAAACACGTGGAAAGTATGGGACTCCGACTTGTACCCGATTGGACCTAAGTGCAAGCGGGAGTTGTTAGACAGTGTATACCCTTAGCTCCAATCAAATTGATGTATCTTTTGACATTTATTGTAAATGAATAAAGTACATAATTGATTCATGTCATTGTGGTGTGTTTCTGTGTTTTTACCCATAAACTGGACACTTATGAGACCCGTGTTAGTTTAGAATCTTCACAGCTATTGGATAAATATGGGGAGGTCTATCCTGCAAAGGTTGACATTGATGTGCCACCAAGTTTGTTAGGGTAGCTTGTCTCAGCTGCCACGGTGAGACCTAAGGTACATGCAGTGTAGGTTTTCTTGAAACCCTGAACCGGACCAATTTCCAGTATTGCCCTGGATCTTGGAGACATATGGGAAAAATTGAAAAGTTACACCCGACCCCTAGACTCGATTATGGTACTGCACTAGGTATCAGATTGGGCTGTCTTTGATATGCCAATCAGTGAGATCCTTAGAGGGGGTCAAAACCTTGGTATGTTGGGGCAGTCTGAGAATTCACCTGAGTGGGTGATCATAGTGACAGAATCAGTCCCTTTGTCGAACAAAGTGAATGATTGGGTAATGCACTCTCTCTAATTGAAACCTAAACTACTGGTAGTTGATTTCAAACGTTAAGATTTGTTTTTTCAAAATATATATATTTATATATATATATATATATATATATATATTATGGTTTCAAAATGTTTGAAAAAGGTTTTAATTCCTGGGATACATGTGAGTGGAGAGTGCAGCACTACACCTTGTAGCCGAGGGAGAGGTCCTCTCTTGTCGAGTAGTGTTTGATCATTATAAGCTGAGAGGTTATTGTAAGACCATTGAGGGTAATACCTGATGGGCTAATCTTGCATCTGCCCACAGTTCTTGGTTTTTCATAAGGTGGCTAGATCCAAGAACCATTTAATGTAAATGTTGGGCCCATTGAGAGCCCATGGAGATGGACTCAGGGGTTCACTATGTCATATACTGAATTCGACCAAGCCTTGTAACAAAGGCTGGGCTGAACCCATGTGGCTAATGTGTAGATCAATGTTAGGTCCCACGCCATACAAAGAGAGCCAAGTTGACAACAGATTAAAGAGTAAGTGAGCACATAAGCTTAATGAGCCTAAGGCCCAATTTGAACTGGGCTTAAGTTAGTTAATTAAAAGGGGGTGAATTCAGTTTTTAAACTAATTAGGATTAGCTGAAGGATAAGATAAGTCTTATCCATTGAAGAGTCCAGATCCAAATATAAGATTTGGATTAGGAAACTCTCTCCTAATTAGATTAGGAGGCTGATCCAAAGAAGGCTATAAATAGGGGGCGAATTTTTCAGATTTAACACACAACAACAAATTGCAGAATTCTTCCCCAGTTCTTGCCGCCTCTACCCAGTTCAATCTCCACTTGTGGATCTGATCAAGAAGAGTTCTTGATATTGTTTCTTGGTAGAAGAAGCAATCTGAAGTGGTGCTCACCAACCCTTGCTCGATTCTTGTTGAAGAATTCAGGTTCTTGTTGAAGAACCATCCTACTAATCCTGCTTCACTACACATTGTGTCATCTTCAGTGGAAGCGGATTTTGGTCTTCTCTTTGGGCATGAACACCTGCGTTGAGAGTTACTATTACTTCGTATCAGGTATATCCCTCACTCTCTTTTGGTTTCAGATTTGGTCCGGTTTTGGATTCAAGAATGAACTTTGAAAATGTAGTTTTCTAATCTGGGAATTGGATTCTAGGGAAGGGAGAGAGAAAATTTTTGAAATTTCGCCTAACCTTCCTACATGGTTCGGCCATCCATTCGATGGATCTCCCTTCCCTTCACTAAGGAATTCTTGTTGCATTTCTGCCCAAGTTCTAATAGGTCTCCCTAAAGTTCCCAAGTAGTGTTTGGCCTTGTCTTTCAAGGAGAAGGGGAAAAGAGTTAATCTAAGGGCTTCATCATTGAAGTTTTGGATCCTTATAGTGGAACAAATTTCTAAAATCTCATCTATTTGTTTGTATGGCTCCTCACTCGGGTTCCCATAGAAAGAGGGGAGCATCTGGTTTATGCTTGACTTAATCTCATACTACAAGGCTTGGGTATCTGGCAATTGTATGCAGGATGAAGGGCTATAATGGGTTGGAGTGAAATACTCCTTTAGCTTTCTGGGTTGTGCATCATTGATTCCAGCCATTTGGTTACGTTGCTGGTGATTATCTCTCTATCTCGGGTATGGGTTCTACTGTTTCTCTCCTTAGAGATCTCCTTCCCAACATACAACTCAAAAGTCCCTTTTTCTTCTTGTTGAAATTTGAAATTTAAATTTTGAATTTTAATTTCAAATGTAGATTTTGAAATTTAAACTCAAATTTGATATTTTTCTCTTTTTTTATTTTTTTTTATTTTTTCTTTTTTTTTGAAATTTGAAATTTAAATTCAAATTCAGATTTTGAAATTTAAATTCAAATTTGAATTTTTTAAATTAAAAAAAATGCAAGTAATTCACACACCCGACCTATGGGCTGACCTAGGGTTTCCTAAACTAGTGGTTCAACCAATGTGAATCCTTTTAGGTTCACTTGGAATTACACCACTTCCTTTGTTTAGCCAGGTAAGAGGTGGGGATGTGGGAGGCTCCCATTGCTCTTGCAAGGACCTAATTAAGTAACCACAAAACCCGCTTAGGCATAGCCGTTTAACCTCTTTCCTTAGACACCAACCGCCAGTTGTGGAAAGTAATTACAAGCTTCCCTAAATTCAACACACTTTTGAACCAAATGTGAGGCTCCCTAAAGGATCTTTCTATCCAAATTTTAAATTAGGGTTTAGGGTGAACCACATGTGAAGGATGGTGATTTTTGGGCCAAGGAAGGGTGATGAAATTCCCACCTTATCTTATTTAAGTTGGATTGCCCTTAAATGGATTAACAGAAAGAAACACAATAAACAAAAAAATGCAACTAATAACAATGCATGAACAATTATTTCTACTATGCAATTCAGCAATTTAACATAAAATAATAAAATAAACTAAGCAAAAGAAGCAATTAAAATAATAATTAAAAGAAAACCTAACACATTCACAACTAACAAGATAATTTCAACAATTAAATAATCCTATATGATGGATGCTCTAGCATATCAAACCTTAAATGTTTAAATGCAAATGCAAAAATTTTAAAATATTAATTTTTTTTGAATTATTTTTATTTAATTTATTTAATTTTTCATTTTTTTTTGAAATTCAAAATTTGAAATTTAAATTCAAATTCAAATTCAAATTCAGATTCGAATTAAGATTAAAATTTAAATTCAAATTTTGAAATTTAAACTCAAATTCAAAAATTTGAATAAATTCTTATTAGCAATTAATTATTCAATTAAATAACTAATTAAAGGGTAATTAAATAAAGCAACAAATAATTACAGCAAACAAAAAATAAAAGGATTAATTATGCTAAAAAAATTAACAACTACAAAAATAAATTCTAACAATAAAAATCACTACTCAATGGATTAAACAGAAAATAAAAAAAAAAGAAGATTATGCTGCAAAAAAAATAAAATAAAATAAACGAAGTGAAATTTAAAAAAAAAAATGAACCTACTAAAACAGAAATTCACTCAAGAAATTAAAATAAAGAAAAAATAAAAAAATAAATGAAAGAAAAGTAATACTATAAAAATAATAAAATAAATCAGATCTATATAAAAAAATTAAATAAAAATTCAAAAATCACTATTTTACCAAAAGAAATCGAAAATAAAAACAAAAATAAACAAAAATAAAATGGGACGACTACACCTGAAATGCAATCCAATTTCTCTTCTCTTCTCTTTTTCTTCCGCAGTCCGGTAATGCTTTGGTACCCCACCTTTCGCTATTACGTCTTGCAAAATCAAAGAGAAACAAGAATTAAAATGAGATTACATGTCAAGTAATCAAATGAGAATAAAAAAATAATGAAATAGATCCAGACAAAGCAAATAAAAATTTTTCTCCGTTACTTCCCCAGCAACGGTGCCAAAAAATTGGTGTGTCCGAAAGCGTGTCGTTAACCACTTTGGAATACCAGTTTTAATATTTATAATTTTTTTTTCGATTCTCAAACAATTACAAACGCAGTAAATAGTGAGAACGGGTCGTATCCATAGGGAAGCGAGGGAAAAATCATTATTTACTTAAATCCGGGAAAGAGAACACATTTAAGAGTTGCAGAAACACATAATTTAATTAATTAAACTGAAATTCATTAAAATAAAATTTGAACAGTGCTGGAAGTGAAAAGTACACAAAAATAAATAAATAACAGAAATAAATAAATAAAAGGAACAAAATAAAAAGTTTGTAATCCAATCAGAGGTAGCAGTCTCTGGATCTCTCCTTTGACCCTTGAACTTCTAGAGCTAGGCCTTCCGTTTTACCTGGATGAATTCCAGATCTGCAAAAAAGAAAACAAAAATCAAACTGAATGAAAGTAAATTGCAGAAAGAAAAAACGGAATTGGAAATGAAAGAAAAGAAATTAAATCTAAGACCAATGGTTGGGATCCGAATCCAAAGGTGGCAATAGTGGCATAGGCGAACTGCAAGCAGTAACCCCTCCTCTTGCCTGAGCGTCCTCCTCTTCCTCTACCCTTGAACTTCTCAAGATTAGCCTTTCATCTTACCTGGAGACAAAATCCAACCCTTTCTCAGGAGCCCTTGGGTCCTTTTTATAGAAAAGGGTGGATACAACTAGGATTAGAGAGAAAGAGGGGGCGGCAATTGGGTTTTAGCAAAGATATGGGTGCCCTAGGGTTTCTAATGAAGGGTTAGGATGGTTCTGGGTTGATCCTAAGGCTAAGGCTGAGAATAGAAGGAGAGGGCTGAGATCTAATGACTAGGGGCTGAATGGTGAGGATTAGAAGTTAGGTGGCGCCCTAGGGTTAAAAATCTAAAAAGATAGTGCCCTAAAATGAATGGTGGAGATTGGAAGAGATGGAAGGTGGAGATTGAGCAGCTAGGGGCGGCTAGGGTTTGCTAAGGATGAAAAAAATGAGCTAGAATGCGCCCTAGGGTTTGCTAATGAAAGGGGAGCATGCTAATACAGTGGGAGGGGCGCCATTATGGGTTTAGCAGATAGGAGGCGCCCTCCTGTTCTCAAATATTCACAAAAACACCCCCTCTCTCAGCTAGACTTCACACCAGCTTCCCAAAAACTGAAATTCAGCCATGAAACTTCCCCAATTTTCCACAAAATTTGCACAGAGACCCTCAGAGGTCACAACATTGAATTTAACTGGGAAAATGGCACAATTTGACTATTCTAAGGCCGAAAATACCCTTGAAATGATGCCATTAAGGCATCAAAATAAGGAGTTATCACAACCTCTAAGCCATTATCCACTTCCATGGCACCTACATCTAGATTGTCAAAATTCCAAGGTGAGCCTCTGTCTGATCCAACTCAATATTGCAGTATTGTCGGTGCCTTGCAATATATCACCCTAACCCGACCAATGTGATATTTGTCGTGATGATCATTAGATAACTGTAAAACATATTTTACATTACCTCAAAGGAACCATCAACTTTGGGATTTTCTTTGTTGCTAATCATCCTAAGTCTTTAGTGGTGTACTTGGATGCTAACTAGGCCAATTGTCTTGATGACCACCACTCTACTAGTGGTCATGGTATTTTCCTTGGTTTTCATTTGATTTGTTGGAGTGCTAAGAAACCACACAACATTGCCCGTTCCAACACTAAAGCTAAGTTTCATTCCTTAGCTAATGCTACAACTGAATTGTTATGGCTTCAACCTCTCTTACATGATTTGGAGGTCCACCAGTCCTCTCTGCCTGTCCTCTATTGTGACAACATTAGAGCTACGTATCTTGCTGCACATCCAGTATTTCATGCCGGTACCAAGCACATTGAAGTAGATTTTCATTTTTTGCAAAATCACATTCTTCGCAAAAATATGGTGGTCCAATATATCTCTATTGATGATCAATTTGCTGATGCGTTTACAAAACCTCTCTCCCCCATCTGATTTGACTTCCTAGGGTCCAAGCTTCATATGCTTGCCCAGTTTCGCTTGAGGGAGCGTATTAAGGAAAGCTATGGGCTGGCTAGTTTGAAAGAGGAAATGTCTAAAGGTGGTAACTCTACAAGAGTGGAAGTTTCCAATGGAGATTCTCTCCCAAGTTTGGAGATAGCTCAAATAGGAAATAGATTATTTAAGAAACGATGTATACAGGCAACTACCTATTCTGCTCTTTCTTTCCTTTATTATTTTTATTCTTTTGTATATATATTTTACCCAAGTATCTCTAGTCGATACATACAAAAGTAATACAAATCCTTTGCATTATTTTCTTGCTTTCACAAGAAAGCTATTAGCCTTTTTTTCAACTCTAGTATGTAAATCAATCAGTCATCCTAAGAAGTTAGTACTTATTGTTTTATGGGTTTTATACACTTTCATGCAATGGATATTGTTCTTGTTTATGATGATGAAAATAAATATTAGATTATCTGATATTATTTAAATATTTATAAATTATGATATATGATATTCAAGATATCATTGATTCATGAAATTATGTTTTTTTATACAACTGATAATTTCTCATGAAGGAATGTCTATCAAAAAAACAATACAATGCTTCTTAAGGCTAATAAGACCTAAAAGAAAATAAAACCTTGATTACTTACATCATCATTCTTAAATTCTTCCAATTCTTCTTGAAGTCTTTCAAGTAAGCCTGTAAACGGATCGAATTCAAATCGAATTAGGCTAGATTCGAATTTGAAATCGATTATAAAAAATATTCGAATTTGATTCGATATCCGACGGATATTGAATGTTTCAAATCGAATTCGAATTCGACCGGCATGAGGCCTAGAATCTTAAATGATTGAGTTTGCAAAGAAAAGCAAGTGATTAGCTTGAGAAAAGAGGTAGGGGATTGACGGCGGCAGTCATGGGTTCCCGGCGGTGGGCCAAGTGTGAGTGTGTGACAGAGGCAGTCATGGGTTCCCAACGGTGCAAATGCAATGGTAGTGACTAGTGAGCAGTGTTGGCCGGTGATGTTAGACTATTGCAGCACAATGGCCGGTGATGCTAAACAGTTGAGGACCTTGAGGTGTTGAGTTTGAGCTTGAGCAATGGCGAAGGAGATGGTAGTGGACGGTGACCAGTTCTCAACTGCTATCACTAATGCTGTCGTCGATGCTCACAGCTTGCAAAGAGAGGGAGAGAGAGGAAGAGAAGAGGAGTGCAAATAGAAAAGATGGAGGGAGAGAGAGGAGGAAGAAGAATGAAATTAAAACTTAAAAGAGGGAGAGGAAAGGACAATAGAGAGAGAGAGAGGAGGGGAGGGGAAGGGTTATCGAGAGTGACCACTCGAGTAGGTCAGTAGGTGTAGGTGACATCATTGCAGCTAAGATGTAAGCTTTTTTTATGATGGACATGACCCCTCTTTAAGACTTTAAGTTTAAATTGATATAACTCTTATATTTTATTATATTTATTATTAATATATATTAAATGTATATACTTAATCGAATTTGAATTTTAATCGAATTGGATCAACATGAATTTGAATTCAAATTCGATAAACTAATCGGTAAAATGTATAAATTTGAATTCGACCGATAAATTTATCGAACCATTTGAATTCAATTCAATTACCTCGGATATTGAATTCGAAATCGGAAAACTGGATAAAAACTAAATCTTTTTTATGTATCAATTTTCTTCCATTCACAAAGAAATACTAAATCCTTTTGATAAGTAACTTAAATTTAGTTATAACAAACAAATAACTAAAAAACAATGGGATGCAAATATAAGAATAAGAGAACTCTAGGTTTCGCTGGTAATGCTTGACCGAACCTAGATGGGTTTGTTTAGATGTATTCAACACTTTGAGTTGGAGTACAAGTCTGGAAAGATTACATGATAAACATAAAAAGAAGATAGATACATGATAAACATAAAAAGAAGATAGATACATGATAAACTCAAAGACTTTCCAAGAAAAGTTGAATAGACTAAGAATTCTTTAAAAGTTATCTTGGTCTATCTCGAGTAGTGTTAACTTGTCCCCTCAAGCTGAACGGGGCGACGTGAAGCTTGGACTGAAGAAGTTCAAACCGGGTGGATGACAATGGCTTGGTGAATTAACACATTTTCTATTTTATTGCTAGAGGGAATGCAGCGAATCTGAAGCTTCTTTCTCGTGGACAAATCCTAAAGAAAATGGTAGTTGGCCTTAACATGTTTGGTGTGGGCATGGAAGATGGGATTGGCAACCAAATAAGTGGCACCAATGTTCTTGCACCAAGCAACAAGAGTAGAGATAGAATAGCTCAACTTAGTAAGAAGTGACTAAGTGTAGAGTACCTCAGTTATAAAATTGGCCAAGGCATAGAATTCTCATTCCATACTCGATTGAGAAATGGTTGCTTGTTTCTTCAAACTCCAGGTGACAAGATTAGATCCAAGATAAATAGAATACCCTCCAGTAGGTGAATTCAGCTTGTGCTAACAAGAAATCCTAGTGTCATTCTTGTCTAGCTACAAGGGTTCTTAGGAAGTTTCCTAAACTCTTTGACCACTTATGTTTGACCATTAAGGATGGTATGAGCTATTGAATTGTGATTAGGTACTCATCACCCTCCATAGGCATTTCCAAAAGTGAGATATGAACTTGTATTGTCCCCTTAGATATTTGGCATATGTGATAGTGTTCTATAAACCTTTTGATGTCTCTACATCTTGGGCCAAAAGTAACTTGTTGAGACAAGATGGATCATTTTGTCTCGCCCAAAGTGTCTTTCATTATATATCTCTTGGATAACTTTTGGTTATCTGAGCAATCAGGTACACAAAGGTGAGTTCCCTTGAAGAGAAAGCCATCATGTACTATGAAATCTGTCTTGGTACTAGCTTGTACTAGAGGTGACAATTGGGTCGCTTTGGGTGGGTTGAAGCTCATCCCAAACCATCCAACCCACTAACCCATTAATGACACATTAACATTAAATTAAATGGATTGGGTTCAACCCAAACCCACTTTGATCCAACATAACCCACCCAACTTGTTAATCTTATTACTCATTAAATGTAACATATATAACTTGTAGAAAAACACATAAATTGTACATAGAAAATTCAAAAAATAATATAAATTATAGGAAAACATACAAATTACAAAAAATAATAGAAATTGCACAAAATTATAAAAAAATTTATATAACTAAAAAAATTACAAAAACAAGGAAAACAAAAAAATTACAAAAAAAAAATTGATAAACAATATAACACAAATTACCGAAAAAACATAAAAATGAAAAATATAACAAAAAATGCAAAAAGAAAGAAAAATACAAAAAAAAAAGAAAGTATAGAAGTGCCCTTGTTTAGTGATGCTCTTAACAAAAAAAAAATTAAAACACTATTGGGCCTAATAACAACACTAAACAATAATAAGAGTCATGTGACAATTCCATAGGACCACACTAGTAAAGATCATGTAATATATGAATGAAGTCATGTGATAGTCCCATAGGACTACACATGTAGACATTATTAATGAAGTCATGTGATAATCCCATAGGACCACACATGTAGATCAACCATTATAACACTCCCTCTTAAGCTGAGCATAGATATCAGTCATGCCTAGATTGCCAAGTAGATCGTGAAACTTCACAGATGCAAGTCCTTTGGTGAGAACATCTGCTATTTGCAACTTTGAAGGTGTGAAGGGAATGTACAGTTTTCCTAACACAATTCTCTTCCACGCAAAGTATCTGTCAACCTCTATATGTTTAGTCCTGTCATGTTGCAGTAGTCTGAGAGGACCACCAATCTTTATCCCCATCTTAGTAATAAGAATATTGAGCCACAACAATGCAGAGACACCATGAGCCATAGCTATATACTGAGCCTCCACTCTTGATCTTGCAACTACACCTTGCTTCTTACTCCTCCATGTGACAAGGTTGCCTCCAACAAATGTATAGTACCTTGAAGTTGACTTCCTATCCCCCATGATGCCTACTCAATCGGCATCAATAAAGGTTCCAAGTTCAAGTTTTCCATGCTTGTTGAATAATAAACCCTTTCTAGGACAAGTCTTCAAGTATCTAAAAATCCATTCAGCCCTTACATAGTCTTTCAAACCAGGCACTAGGAGATTCTTTCAATCCATATATACCTTTCTTCATCTTACATACTCTTCCTCTCATGAATACTACTTCCTATAAATCTCCATTTAGTAATGCATTCTTTACATCCAATTGATCTAATCCCCAAGAATAATTCACTGCTAAGGACAATAGCACACAAATAGTACTCAGTTTAGCTACCATAGAAAAAGTTTCCTTGTAAACAATCCCCTCCTTTTGTGTAAACCCTTTTGCCACCAATCTTGCCTTGTACCTCTCCACTAACCCATCAACTTTATATGAATAAACACCCATTTGCACCCACAGTACTCTTTCCCTTAGGTAGATCTACTAACTCCCCAAGCCTTGGCCTTTAAGAAGGCACTCATCTCTTCATTCATTACTTTTCTCCACTTTGGATCAGTTATAGCTTCGGAACATCTAGTAGGAACATGCATAGAGGAAAGATTAGAAGTAAAGGAATAGTAACTAGGTGATAGAGCTGAATAAGAGACATATTTAGTAATAGGATGGTGTGTTGTACAAGAATGGACATGTTTACAAAGAGCAATAGGCAAATCCAAATAAGAAGTAGGAGGAGAAACAAGGTTAAGGTTACCTTGATTAGGTTGCTCAGAGTCTGATTGGTTGCAGTCATCAATTTGAGTCATTTTCCTCTTCCCTTGAAAGATAATCAACTCTCTTTGCCTCTAAGGTTGGTAGGGCCATCATCACCAACACTAAGGTCATCAATGGAGGATGCAGGAGCCTCACTAGAAGTATCTAGACAAGTAGTGCTAAAGCTAGGTGGATCAATAGGAGTAGGTGGAAAATTAAGAGGATGCAAGGGAACAAATGGAGAAGGAAAAGAATTCTCCTCCATCTGACAAGTTTCCCCCTAAAGAGGATCCTTGGGCAACACAAAAAGGATTGAGACTCAAGGAAAACCACATCTTTGGTAAAAAAATTTCTTTTGGACATAGGATCATAACACTTATAGCTTTTTTGAGTAGGAGAGTACCCATGAAAGACGCCACAAAGAGCTTTTGGATCCGACTTCGTTCTTTTTGGATCCTTCACATGAACGAAGTAAATACAACCAAAGACCCTAGGGGGTAAAAGAAACTCTTCTTCATTTGGACATAGTATGGAAAAAGGAGTTTTTGTACCCAACACCCTAGATGACATCCTATTTTATCAAATAGGAAATTGTAAGAACTACTTGTGATCAATAGCTTTTTGGTACCTTATGTTGAAACAAAAGAGCTTGATTTGTCTCAATTAAGTGTATGTTCTTCCTCTTGCAACTCAATTTTGTTGAGGGGTGTGTGCACAAGAGGACTGATGTAGAGCACCCTCATCTTCAAGAAATATATTCAAGGATTTATCAAAGTATTCTGTTGATAGAAAACCATTTTTATAGAAAACCATTGTAATCCGTGGCACCTCATCTCGATTTTTCAATAAGTAAATCCATGTACATCTTGAAAAATGATCAATAAAGCTCATAAAATAGCAATAACAATCTATGAAAACTAGGGGTGAAGGACCCCAAATATCAGAATGAACCAAATCAAAAGGTGCAAAAACTTCTTTATTATAAACTAGATAAATGTTTCTACATTGTTTTGACATTTGGCAAGCCTCACAAAAAGACTCTAAGTAGAAATGGACTGAAATAACTCTGGAAACAACTTCTTCATTAATTGAATAGATAAATGATGTAACCTAGCATGCCATAAATACACCCTAGATACTGACTCCTTTTTATCATTCACACTAAGGTGGCGTTTAATAAATCTGAAATTTGAAGTCTGGAAGTTTAAAAATATGTTAAAAGTGTTTGAAATCTGAAAAGAGGCATAAATGCTTTTCTACTTTTTAGAGGCTCTGAATAGATAAGGTTGCTTGTGTTGGATCAAACCTTTAACATCTCAAATTCCTTGATTTTACTATTTTACCCCTAGAATAGATTATTTGGAAATTTTAAGTTCAATTTGTACTATTTCATATAAAATATTTTATCAAATTCAAAATAATATTTAATAATTAATATAAAACAATCATTAATAATAAATAAATAATTTAATAATTAAAAAATTAAGAATTAATAAATAACACAAATAAGAATTAATAACTAATAAAAAATATTGAACTACTTAACACTAATAAAGATTAAAATAACTAATAACAAAGTAATGAAATTAATAATTAATAAGAAATAATTCATAATTAAAATAATAAAAAATAATAATAATAATATTTAAAAACTAATAAAAATTTAAAATAAATAACATTTATTAATGATTACTAATTAAAAATTAATAATGTCAATCATTAATAATTCAAAACTAATAAACTAATAAACAATAATAAAATAAATAACACTAAACAAAGATTAAAATAATTAATAAAATCAATAATTAATAATTAAAAAATAATATTTAAAAAATAATCAGAAACTAATAGACAAGGTAAAATTAATAGCACTTATTAATAATTACTAATTTAATAATTAATAATGTGAATCATTAATTATTAATAATTAATAACTAATAAATAATATTAAAATAATTAACACTAAATAAAGATTAAAATAATTAATAAAAATTAAAACCAATAATTGATTAATAATTTATAAATTAAAACAAATAAAAATTACTAATACGTAATTAATATCTAATAAAAAACATTAACATAATCATAGTAATAAAAATTAAAATAATAAATACAAAAAATCATAAAAAAATAAAAAAAATAATTTATTAAATTCACAATATTAATTTATTCAATTCAAATAGTTGATTAAAATAAGAATAAAATCGAAAATATGTATGCTTTCTAAGAATTCCACTTGAAAATTTTACAAATTGAAAATAAATTATTAAAAAGTAAAATAATGTTGAACATACAAATAAATTCCAAAAATCCATGATAATAATTAGCAAAATAATATCTTAAAAAGTTTTAGAAAATTATATCGATCCTAAAACAAAGTACTTACACATCCAAGGAATATAATATGGTTGTCCATAACTGTACACATATTATAGCGATTGTCATATTCTACATGTTTATATGTTGTACACATTTATCCTAATTATTTCATAACTACCCTATGCAACAGCCACAACAATAATAAACAAAAAATTAAAACGAAAATAATAACAAACTGGATGATATTGCATATAAAAGATGTATGCAACATCCAAGTGCCATCTTTGGGGTTTCTGCAAGCCATGAAGTGGGTTGATTGAACTCCCTGAGCTCTTTCACTAGGTTGGCAATCAATCCAACAGCCCAATAAAAAAGTGTGTATGCTTTTCTAACAGTGAGCAATGCAAGAAAACTCTTCCCCAATTTTCATTTGTCCCAGCCTTGTAAAGTTCTATATAGCCAGCCTCGCATGCACACATGATTGGAGAATTCCTAACAACCATTTTTCCCTACTTAAAAAAAGTGTGTTAACATACATAACCGTAACAGTACACTACAAACAAACAAGCAGTTCTAGTAATGGTTCAAGTACACAACTAGGGTAAAAAATAAATAGTTCAATGCATGTTCCTATCTCATAATTCTTGTGCAATTTCCTCTCGCAATGAGGCCATAAATTGTGCATCAGCTTGCCCATGAGGTATCTCTCCATTGTCATGCTCTTCTGTCTCTACTTCCTCTACATTTTTATTAGGCACTTGCATATCAGGTTCACCATAGTCATTGAAAAGGGAATCAACTATAAATTCCCTTGTTAGATAGTTGTGGATAGCGAAGCATGCAATGACTATGTCCCGTTACACATGGAGATTGAAAGGTGTCATCCATTTAAGAATTGGAAACTGAGCTTTCACGACACCAAACGATCCCTCAATTACATTTCTCAACTCCGCATGTTCTTGGTTGAATCGTTCTTCTTTAGTCCTAGCACACACACGTCAAAAGTTTGTTGTCCAATATTGTACATTTCAATATGGTGTCATAAAGTGTCTTGTATTAGCATATGGAACATCGCATAGGTAGTACTTGTATGTTTCAATTAAATTTATCTATCAAACAAATGAATTTACCAAAAAAAATAATGAACACCCCTAAAACACCACTCTTACCAGGAGGTGGAAATGGAAAGTTGTTGTTAGGGTTGTGTGCAACCTCATGTAAAACCCTGGTGTCATGTGTTGTTTCTTCCCAACTAGCATAAACATATGTAAACACCATGTTAAAATCACAAACAACTAGCACATTTTGGAAACATTCTTTCCCTCTTCTTCCTCGATATGCTAGTTGTTTCTCCGGTGGTACCACAACATGAACAAGTGTTCCATCTAAAGCACCAACAACACCCTTCGAAAACAAATGAAAGCAAATAAATAAAACCCGTTCTGAACTCAACCCCTATCCTAATTAAAACCTATGTGACATTGTCAATTATTTACCTTGAATACTTGTTGGAGTCGTTTGTGGTGCCCTGGGATGTTTGGGTTTGCGTCAAATGTAGTTGGGCAGATCATCTATCATACAAATTCCATCATAGAAGCTAACACTTGATGAAAGTATCTATACACTATTTGAGTGGAGTGTTGGACCCTCTCTTCAGGATAGAGAACCTTTCATTATGGCTCAAACACAAAAGAAACATAGTCATCTTCCCCTCCACTGATATGCATTAGCTATCATGCAACAATCCGCAATTTCAAAAATAACCACATATGCTTCAACAGGCATCCTCATAACCTCGATAGTTTGTTTATCATTTCCATTTAATAGCTCTTGTATATAGATATAATCGGGTAGTGCAGATTCACAATCCAGCACCCTTGGAATATGGCTCCTTAAAATTCTTTTTTATATACCAATATAGGATGACAATCATACCCAACCTCTTCATCCTAGGTGTCAACATATTTATTGGGTACCTAGTGGTTTACATTCTACATTGAGATTAAACTAAAAGCAAATCTTCAAGCACGTCGAAGAGAAAAATCAAAAGATCAACTATATCCGCACCAATGGATCCACTCCTTCCTAGCTTTCAAGTTTTCCACGAAGATAATTAAAGCCTCAAAGCATAAAGGAGTTCTGGTTGTCCATCCAATTTCATGGAGTTTCTACATGTAGTCTTCTGCACTTGGACCTCAATCCTCAGTAATTAGAATGTCAAGAAACTTCTCCATCTTAATATCAATCTCACTAGTGCCCTTCTTTTGTCTCTTAGAGACTCATCAAGATCATAGGACCACCCTCTAGGGTCTCACCCTCAAACTCAATAGATGGTGAAGCAAATGGTACACTGATAGAGGCTAATGGTCTTGACCTATTTACCAACGGAGTCCAGCCAACTTCTCCAATTGAACAGGCCTCATCAAACAATGCTTTGCACTCATCAGCAAACTGCAACCCTGCATAGCTTGTTACCATATAAAAAAAAACCCATCCCCTTAGATCCTACACACAATGATATTACCTATCAACAACAAAATTTTAGACTATATATATAACAGTTGCTACCTTTGCCGCTTGTTCACCGTTGATAGGCATCTAGAGTGAGGATGCTACTTTCACCCCTAAAAATGAAGAATATGGAAAGTAGCAACGTGAAAGATCAGATGTGTGACAATGAAGAAGCAAAATTGAAAGAAAAGAAAGAGTTACAACCATGAACATGCTTGGAGCAATCTTTAGCCGTAGACGGCGATCAACTTTCTTGTTCAAGAAAGAATACACAAATGAGCTTAGGTTTTTACGTTTGGGGTTAAACAGGGGTAAATCACATCATTTCAAAATTATTAGGGGGTATTTTTTATTTTGTTCTATCTTTGAAAAGCATTTGAGCGAGAGCTAGGCCACAAGCTTATGTTTCAGATCAACACCAAACAAGTCTGACATCTAAAAAGCAAGTTTTTCAACTAGCAAACATCTGAAAAGTGTTATCAAACGCCACCTAAGACTAGACAAGGGCATGGAATTGATATCTTCATTGAAGTAGTGAAACCCCCTCTTTCTAGAAATGGTAGTAAGGGAATATGGAGAACAAATTTGAGGGAGAGATCCTTGTTGAGGTTCACCTCCCCCTTTCTAAAACTGCTAGTAAGGGAACCATTAGCTACTCTCACCCAATATTGTCTAGATAAAAGTTGTTAAGTAGTGAACAATGAGGATTGATGTTTCATGTGATTAGTAGCACCAAAAGCGATGGTCCAGGAGTGAGACTAAAGAGCACTAGAGACACTATGAATATAAGTTGTACTTGACTTGGCAAAAGAAGAGGAAGCAAGAGAGGTGTGGGCTTCTAAACTCCCTCATCAACAATTAAATCTAGGAAATTCACTATACTAGCAGTAGTAGCGGTCTATCCCGTTGGAAAAGTAGTAGCCATAAGTGTGGGCTTCTAAGCTCCCTTGACAATATTGGAAGTAGAAACATTGCCTCCTAAGAGTTGTCCCTTTTGAAGCCTACCCTTTCTCAGTGCAGCTAGTTTTAGATGAAGATAAAGTAACCAACAAGTATCATTAGTGTGCTTCTTTCCCCCATAGTGAGAGCACTTCAAGTGCTTCTTGTCACTATTCTTTCCTCCTTTAGGTGTTGAGGAAACCAAAGCTGAATGCTCAAGGTGCTGAGATTGACTCTTGAACTGCATCTCCCTTCTCCTCATCTCTTCATTAAACCTGTTGCAAATCAGGTAGCTCATCTCATTCCAATATCTTTAATCGAATGTTCTCATATGCATAGGGTCTAAACCTGCCAAGAACTTGAAGGTCCTTCCCTCCTCAACCTGCTTATCATACTTTTCTTTGTCACTAATGTTGTCCCAATTGATAGTAAGGTGATGATCAAGTTCCTCCCATAACCCTTCTAGACTAGTAGAATAAGTTGCAATAGTCATCTCCCTTTGCTTTGATGTTGTAATTTCCTGAGTCAATCTATAGATCCAAGCATTGTTTTTGCATTATCCATAGGTTTTTGAAAATTTTTCCCAAATCTTAAATGCAGTGGGGAAATGTTGGGAAGTCCTAGCTACCCTTATAGTTATAGAGGCAAGTAATCAGGAAATACTATTGCATTTTCTTCACTCCATGTAGAATATTCAGCATCTTCTTCCTTGGGTTGCTTCACTTTTCCATCAATATACCCCATTAAACACTTGGAAAAAATAAATAACTTTGTTGAAATTGACCATTCCCTAAATTTGTATTCATCTAACAACACCTTGGTAACTTGTACACTATGTAGGTTGGGATTCCCAAGGTTGGAACGCTTTCCAGTTGGTCTAGTGTCCTTAGAAGACACTTCTCTTAAAACTGAAGACATCTTTTAATTTCTACCAACAAACAGCTACTGCTAATTCTTTAAAAAATAATGAAATGTTAAGGATGGAAGCACAACATCAAATCCGAACCTAGGGGTGAGCAAGAAAAACTGAAAACTGATGAAACCAAACCAAAAATTTTAGTTAACCGAACCAATTGAATTGGTTCCGATTAACCAATATAAAAAAAACACTTGGAAAAAATAAATAACTTGGTTGAAATTGACCATTCCCTAAATTTGTATTCATCTAACAACACCTTGGTAACTTGTAAGCTATGTAGGTTGGGATTCCCAAGGATGGAACGCTTTCCAGTTGGTCTAGTGTCCTTAGAAGACACTTCTCTTAAAACTGAAGACATCTTTTAATTTCTACCAACAAACAGCTACTGCTAATTCTTTAAAAAATAATGAAATGTTAAGGATGGAAGCACAACATCAAATCTGAACCTAGGGGTGAGCAAGAAAAACTGAAAACTGATGAAACCAAACCAAAAATTTTAGTTAACCGAACCAATTGAATTGGTTCCGATTAACCAATATAAAAAATCGGTAGTTAATCGAACCGACTTGTATACATATATTTATATATATTATTTATATTTTTCATATATATTTTATATTGTCTATATATTATAAATGAATATATATGTATTATATATTACAAATATATATTTATAATATATAATATATTATTTATTTTTTATTATCTAATATTTTATATTTATTGTATATTGTTTATTATATATAATATTATGAAAATCGAAAAAAATGATGAACCGAACCACTAGTTAATGAAACCGATCGACTTCAGTTTGGTTTTGGTTACCGGTTTTCTAAAAATTGGTACCACTTGTTGGTTTGAAATAAAGGCCCATGGTTCAGTTAACTGATACTTGAGTACCCTTATCTGAACCTAAACCTCATCTGGATTGTTCTGCAATTGTCATCACTATCCACACTATCAAATAATCTACTGTTAAACCCTAATACAGCATTCGACTGCTGGCCTGGGAAGAATGTCAACACGAATTGATGATTTTGATGATAAAAATAGTGGAAATTGGTTTTAAATACGATTCTCAACAAATATGTATTCAAATATGAGTGAAAAATGTACCTTCCATATCTCCAATAGGAAACTTGATCTGGACGGAATCCAATTCGCAGACGAGTCTCCACTCGACTCCAAGCTTCCAATATGATGGGAAACATATTGGAAAATGAACACTTGGCTGAGTGGTGACCATCTCTATTTATACATGTTCTTGAGCTAATAAAAAAGTCCTCCTATCAATGACCTTGATGCCTCTAAAAGTTTTATTTTTGTAACAACCCAAAGAATGCAACAATGTGACCAACCTATGTGAGAACGTGGTTAGTCTAACAATCTCCCACTTGGTCCATTGTTACTTTATGAAAAAATTTTCATAGGGACAAAGCAAGGAAGTCAACAATCTTGGTTCTAGTGACTTCAATAAATACTTGAGCATGAAGGGTTCCTTGCTAATTTCATGCAATCAAACCCATTTTAATGTTAAAATATTTACAAAGTCACCATCCCCAAGTTACAAAGTACAAACTAAGTATAATAGAATGAGCTCACAACCCCATAAACGGTCAACAAATCATAATGGTATATGTCATCTAGATATCAGAATGACGAGGGACAACTAGTAGTTATCAGCTACCTAAATCAAATGTGCACATAATAACAAAGAAATTACAATTTGACAAAATAAACTCCCACTAATTAATAAATTTATTTACATCATGGACTCCCATTTCACTAACATGTTTGAATATGCTAATTGAAAGTCCCTTAGCCATAGGATCTGCTAGATTTCTTTTTTGAGGCAATATAAGATATAATTGTTGACCCATCATGGTGATAAGTTCTGATTGGTTATATGAAGTTGGGATGATGGATAGTAAGCTCTAATTAATGAGATTTGTTGGAATTGGATCTAGGCTTGATGGGGATCAAGCAGGGGAATTTTATGCTACAATTTGGTAGGCAGGCATGGATAAGGGTGAGGAATTAAGTGAATGGTTCTGATCTAAGAAAGATATGGTTGATCTTGGTAATCATTCAGGGCCATCAAAATGTAATCTTGATGTTTTTGCGGTTAATCACTATAGATTTGTAGTGGCATTCGATAGTTGATTGCTTCCTAGTGATCTTGTGGAGTTGGAGTTTGAATATCGTATAGATCAGGGCCGTTAGAAAGGAAGTTGGGGTGATGAACGGTGGATCTTTGGAGTTTAGTCAAAAAAATTGATGTGTAACTAAGTTATAGTTTTCCAAGTTTGGGGGTGGTGTTTGATTGGACGTTGATGTTGATCTCAAGGTTCTTATTTGTCCTATGGATTGCGTTAAAGGGGGGCATTTCGAGTTTTAAAGTGTCAAGTCAACCTGGTTGTGTTTCTATGTTTTGGGGTCTAAGAGGAGGGTACAAAAAGGTAGGGTGAAGGGACCGAGCAAAAATTTGGTGCTAACATCTACCCCTCTTTATTAGAGGTAGCAGTCTACTGAACAACAAAGAAAAAGAAGCACACAAAGATTTTTGTGAGGGCCAAGAGTTTGGAGGAGGGGATTTCGCTATTGGAACTTCAGTCAAGGTCGAAATTGATGTAGTGCAAAACCTTTGCTTGGAAGGTGTTGTACCATCCAAAGCCTTGGAAGCCACAACTATCAAATAAACATGAGAAAAACATAGTGGTGTCATATGTTTTGAAGGATTTGATATTTTTTAGTACGGGATGAAGCTTGTTAAGTTTTTTTTTATTATTATTTTTATGGATTTCAAATTTGTTATTTGTTGGATGCCTATAGGTTGAGTTTGTGTGGGTTTGACCTTTTTCTTTTGTGGCATTTGAATTGATGATTGTATGAAAGCCTATAAATTTTTATTTTATTTTTTTTTTTACGAATTGAATTTTCTATTTGATTCAAATATTTGATGGAATTTTACTAAGTTAAATTGGATTTTGGTTTTTGATTTGATTTATTTACAGGTCTTAATTTTCATTTAAATATTTGATGGATTTTGAATTTTAATACATGTTTTGATTTTTGAAATTAGTTATTTGGTTTAATTTTTTGTGGGTTTTAGTTATTTGATTTAAATGGACTTTGGCTTTTGATTTAAATTCTATGCATTTGATTTTCGAAAGTGGTTATATGATTTACATATTTGATGGATTCTGACCTTTGATTTGGATTTTTATGGGTTTTGATTTTTGAAATTTATTTGATTTGAATATTTGATGGACTCTTGATTTGACGTTTTATGGGCGTTGATTAGTCGTTTGATTTATGGATTTTGATTTTTTATGTTTGAGTTTTTACAGGTTTTGACTTTTGAAAATATTTGATGGATTTTGATTTTTGTTTTGTGTTTTTATAGGTTTTGATTTTTAGAAATAGTTATTTGATTTTAATATTTAATGGAATTTTATGGATTTTTATTTTTTTACTGGAGTTTTTACAGGTTTTGATTTTTGGAATTAAATATTTGATTCTGATATTTGATGGAAGTTTATGGATTTTGATTTTTTTTACTGGAGTTTTCATGGGTTTTGATTTTTGGAATTAATTATTTGATTTTAATATTTGATGAAAGTTTACTAACTTAATATGGATTTTGATCAATTATTTAATTTAAATATTTGATGGAAGCTTACTATGGATTTTGATTTTTTTAGTTTAAGTTATTTTTTATGGGTTTTGATCTTTGATGTTTAATGTTGAAATAATTTTAGGAAACCAATTTGAAAACTTGACAGGGGTCCTGTGATTACTATAGCGTGTGTTGTCATTCTGATAGGTAATAAGAGTCCTTCAGATAGGAGCTACTTGCGCATTAAAACTTCGATAACTTAGGCGATGAAAATTGTGTGGTGCAAAGAGTTATAGTAAGTCTAATGCCCCTAGAAATGGTTTGGATTTTGTTAGGGCGGTTTGTGGATAAGGTGGTCTACTCACAACTCATTAAGCTTTCTGTGCTTCTGGACATACTGTCATGCGTTAGGGGCAAAAGATTTTTGAACTCTACAATTGACTTTAGGAGTGATCGAACTGAAAGTTTTTTTTACAAGTGATTTGCCTGAAGGTATCTCACATGGGTGAGGACCCTTTTCTTCTTTTCCTGTGATGATTGGCCATTGTGAGACATTTGGGCTAGAGCAGATGATAATGCCTATGACGCCAACTAGAAAGATGAGGCATAGATCAGAATTATCTAAAGGTGTGGTCGGAATGACAAGAGGTTGATAAGGATTAGGTGGGTGGTCATATCTAACTTCCGACAAAACAATGACACTCAAAAGAGCTTGGCTTACCCTTAATGTGGTGTGAGATTTGATGGTAGCAGCACTATTGGTTTTAGAGATATACGTTTTAGAAAAATCATAGATGCCAATTGGAAATTCACTTCGGGAAAATGTTCGAGCAAGAGGTAGTTGCCCCTTCACATAGAAATTGAATCTTCACCACTTTGTTGAATCAAACTTCTTGTGCTTTGATATGCTTGCCCTGAGTTTAGAATGTATCATTCTCTATTTCTTTTTCTTTTTTTTTTGTTTTTTTCTCACCCTTTTGCCCCTGGTTTAGTATTTCTAGGTCCGACTTCTTTTCTCTTATTCTTCTTTTTTTTCTCATATGAGGTGCCTACACTTGATTCTATCATTGCCAATGAAAAAAGGTGTGCCCAAGGTTAGCTTGCTAACCTCTCAAAGATCGAGGAAGCCTTATTAGATGGGACAAAACGTGGCTTAGGACATGGTTTAGAATCGAAAGATAGAAGGCTCAAATATTCTTTTGACATAGGTTTCAGATGCTTGAATTGACAAATGGGGCCTTTAGCACTTTTTTTGGCTTTTCTTCTTTTCCTTTTATTCTTTTTTTTATTCCCTTTGGATGTGAGATGTTTTTCATGTCTTTCAATGCCATGAGACATACATCTTTCTTGATCCAGGAGGACTTCTCGTCGAAGTGAAGAATGACGTGGGGTTAGGATGACATCGGAAGCAGATGTTTAGCTTAGTTACCCTAGTTTTTTGTTTCTCTCTTTTTCTTTTCCAAATTGCACTTTGCTGACTTAGTTTTTCCCTTTGACTTTATTCCATTTTTTTACTTATTGTAAGGGCACCCGAACATTTGACATTTGTCTCTTAAAACAGGGGGTTTAGTTAAAGAAGAGGTTTAAAGGATTGGTGAGTGGATCAAAGACATGGTGAAATGATTGATAGATGGCCTCCCTTTTTCTCTTGATTGTTGTATGACTTATGAAATGAAACACCTGTTAAGGTCTTCCCCAATTGATCCTTCAAAAGAGAAGTATTACTCTTTAACAATGTAGGGCCCTTTAGTGAACTTGCCCCTTATTTTTTCATGTTTTTTCTTTCCTTTTTTTCCTCTTTTTTTTCTGCCTTTTGATTCAAGCATCTTTGGAAACTTATGGGTTTTGTCAAAGAAAGGTTTAGATGAAAGACTCAAATGGGCTGACTATCGTCTGAATGAATGATAAGGACCGAGGGAAATGACCAACCAAAAATGGCCTCAAGTCCTTTCTTTGATTGATGAGCAATTGACACGATTTTGATGCCTTTATGCTGACTTAGGAGTAGCCATTGCGAAGTTGATTTAATGCCCTATTGCCTTCAGTGCCTGTACTACCCAGGGTTGTCTCCTTCTCTAGACATTTCCTTTTTTGAATTTCCACTCAGCAACCAACTTTTCTCAAGAACATATTGATGAGTCTTGTTGCAAGTTTTTTATCATCAAATCTGGATACAATGGAAGGATAAATTGGGCCCAATTAAAATCGTTATTTTGTTGGGAGTAAGCATTGGGACACAAACATAGACTGATAAAAGACATAACAATATTTCATTAAGTAAAAATTGAATACACTGAGCTTTAAGGTGCAAAGAAAATAAAGTTTAATACAAATGTTCTTTATGTGGCATTATGTCCATAAGTTTGAGCCCCAGGGTTGTATTGGCCATCATCAATGAGGCGTTGGATAGCATACTTCAATTGCCAACATTCATTAGTCTCATGTCCTGGTCCTTGATGGTAAGCACACTAAACCTTCTTGTTGAAATTCTTTGGATCCGTAGGAGGCTTCTAAGGCAATAAATGAAGGTATCCTTTTTCGACCAAGATGGGCAAAAGTTGAAAAGGTTGGCAAAGTAACAGGTTGAACTTCCTCACTTCTTTCTTGGACAGTTGAGGCGGTGGTGTAGGATTCAAAACAAAAACCGGTGGTGTTGCCCCTATGTGAGAGATTAGCCAATCAACTTTGAAGGTTAACAGGTTCACTGTTTTTCAAAGTTCTTCAATCTATTGTTGGATTTTGACTTGATCTTTGGTAGGTGAGGTCATCTTTCTTGCTAAGAGCATTAGACTCTAGATGGAATACAAACATGCATGGAATGAATGCAAAGATGATGCAAGCAATGCCTAGACTATCTGGATTAGTACCTGAGGGTGTCTAGATGGATAACCTAGGGTTTTAGGTGATGATATTAAAAGGTGTTTATTTAAGGTTTTATTTTTATCTAATTATCCAAATCGCACCCAAGCTACCTATGTACCCCTTGTGAGGAATCAGACCAATCATAGTTCTTGAAAAAGTTACAAATTTGATTACATATTTTAGTTATGTTTTAAGGGATATTGTCTGAAGTTGATTAGATCTTAGATGTTGACTTTGAGAACTATGCAATTGTTCGTTGAGTGCCCTGGTACTTGGTGATAAGGGAAATACTTGCCCAACTTCAAGCTCTTTGGTAGGGATTGGGAATTCGTTTAGGTAACCAAGGTGTTAGATATCCACTCTTGATCAGCAACGGAGGTACGGAAGAGAATCATCTCTTGACTTTACTTTTGAAATGATCAATTAAAGTTCAATGTTTTTGTGTTGAATAGGAAGGTTGATGTATGGTGGCAACTACAGTAGGTTTTATGATCTCAACTAGTGAATTTGAGAATGCTAGGTGGATTTTCTCATCCTTAACTCCTCATTCGATGTGTGTACCAACCATTTGCAATTGATGGAAGTTTTGGAAAGTTTGTCCTATGTCTTCCTAAGGTGTTCTAGATCATCAAAACTCTTGATAAAATGTTTACCAATTTGCTCCATGTTATCTGGGTGCCTACGTTGACTTGGGTATATCAATCCAAAAAGCTCCTTCTAGGCTCTTAGAAAATAGTTGGGCTAACAATTTTTCATTAGATCCAAGTTGAAACATGTCCGCTCAATAAAGAGGGATGTGAGCTGTTAGACAACTAGATCCATCATACTTGTGGAATTTTGGGATTTTAACAATTTTAGGAATGTCAAGGTTGGGGTGAGGGGATAAAGCATTGAATTCAATTATTTCTTCTGGTTAGGATGCTCGTACGTCCTTCATGTCTTCCTTCATCTTGGCCAACTTTTCATGGAAGAGTACAATCGACGATTCTTGCTCGGTGGGAGGTTGATGAGAGGCTTGCTCCACGATGATCCTGAAAGGGTTCCTTTTAGTTTCAAAGGGATTTGAACTTTTGTTTGATTTGTGTTGTCTTTTTGTTTTACTCTATTGGAGCTAGGCTAGGTAAATGTTTTAAAGTTGGTTGTTTCAAGGGCCTATGTTGTTGGTTCTATAAAGGTATCAATCTAGGTTGTAGGCATCTAATAGGTGGGAACAGACTAGTGTGGGCTAAGGACTAGTTCTAGCGATGTAACATGTGATGACATGCGATATGCTCATGCAAATGATGAAATGCAGGCAAAACAATGAAAAACCACGACAAAACCAACATGCCCCTAGTATGCACCTAGAGCTATTGAGGTTGCTATGACTTAGCTAAATAGATCTTGGATCCTAAGCAAGAATGGGTCAAGGTTAAACCTGACTTGCCAGGGTATAGGATGCTATGGATGAAATAGACTTGGTGTGAAGTGCTAGGGTTGTTGGTTCTATAGTGGGTGCGACTACTGATTGGAAGAGTCCTAAGAAGGCTAAATGTGTAGGTGATTAGATAGGATAGCTTCCTTGGAGTGGGTCAAGGGAACCTAGCAGGGATGTGCAAGAATCTAGGGTCGACTAGACTAGGTCATGCAAGGGGAATGTCTTAAATTAGTGGACATCCGTTGAAAATTAAAATAGAAAGTAAAAACTAAGATTAAGCTTGAAGTTGGAAGACAAATACAATGTTTAAAGAAACTTTGAAAAAATCTTTTGGAGTTTAAGGAATTCGATTAAGATTTAAAAGAACATTCATGGACTTTGGTGTTTTCTTAAGTTTGTGGAATGTTGATTTTTGCAATTGACTTTAAATTATGTGAGTTATGATTTAATAAAGAGACTTTATTTGATAATCCTTATGATAGAACCTGATGGTTTGACAATTTTATTTCACCCCAATTTATGAATCTTTCCTTTATTGTGTTTTTGTTGACTTGATAGATTTATATATTGCATGATTCTGGAAATTAATTTTTATTATGAATTAGATATTGGAATTTGATGCTATTTGGTACATTTGCTCTTTTCCCTCATTTTATTTTTAATTTTTGGACTTGGGCAACTAGTGTTGTAATTAGAATCAAGTTCTAATTTAGAAAATACTCTTGGGTTTTGGAAAAGGTTAAGATTTGAAGGAAATGCCGAGAGTAATTAGTTCATGTGCCATGTTTATGAAATGACAACCCTTTTGATGTTGCTTCCTAAGAGCAAACTCATTGGGTCAGACATTTATTCAGTTTGGAGAAGAGCAAGAAAGAGATTTGAGATTGAAAGTTTATGAAAGATCATGAGAATGTCTTTTGAAGGTGTAAAGGTCCAAGTGACCATTTGATGTTATTTCTCAAGAGTAACTCATAAAGCCAAACATATACTTGGCATAAGTTCGTTTGAGGGAATGAAGCATCCTTTGATACTGGTCAAGGGAGGGTTATACCCTTTACCATATATATCTACTAGATCCTCCAGGAGTTTAAATACTTAGAATGGGTCAATGTGGCATTTTGATAGAGTTAGATACCTACTTAGCCAAGATATGGTCATAGGATAGAAGAGGCCCTAAAAAAATGGCCTTTTGATGCTACTTCTTAGGAGCTGAGCTCATAGGGTCATGCATCTACTTAGCCAAGAGATGGACATAGGACAAATGATTAAAGGGGTCAAAAATGGCCTTTTGATGCTACTTCTCAAGAGCTAAGCTCATAGAGTCATGCATCTACTTAACCAAGAGGTGGACACACGACAAATAATGAAAGGGGTCAAAATGACGTTTGTTGCTACCTCTCAAGAGTTGAGCTCATAGAGTTATGCATCTACTTAGCCAAGATAGGGAACAGAAACCTAGAGTCGGAAGATGGTCATTTGAGGGTTTCATATGCTGATAATTGTAGTTTTGATTTTGATCTTGACTCATAGGTTCCTTATCCTTAAATTTTTTATTGTTGTAGTTTGAATCATAAATGAAATTTGTATATTTGATTTTGATTTGTTTAAATGGTTTCGATTTTTTATCTTACATTATTATTGTTATTTGGCTTTGATTCAAGGTTTTGATATATTGAAGCTTATTTGGAATCTAGCTTAGATTTGGATAACATTTGGTAATTTGGATTTGGATATTGCCTTCAGTGACTTTTAGGGTGTTTTAGTGCCTTTTACTGAAAATCAAATCTTCTTTTTGTTTGTTTGCATTTTGTTGTTTGTTTTTTTTTTTTTTAGTTTGAATCTTAAATGAAATTTGCATATTTGATTTTGATTTGTTTAATTGGTTTGGATTTTTTTATCTTACATTATTATTATTATTATTTTGTTGTTTGTTTTTTTAACGGGTTGAAAGAGTTCAAGCTTCATTTTTTTTATCCTACTTCTAAGGATGGCAACCACATAGTGCAACACTCATAGCGTCCTAGTCATAATTATGCAAAGGTCCTTCTATCCTACTTCCATCCAAGGCTCCTATGTATGGGTACTCTAAGTAAAATGCATGAAGTTGTTGGGGGAGTTATAGACTCTAAGGTTTCAACAAGGTTGCTAGCCTTTAAACCTCCACCCATGGACAAATGGGCTTCTTTGGTTGATGGCTAGTTTGAAGGTTTTTGGTGGAGCTTTTAAGGACCAAAATCCAGGGCGTACACCTACTATCATTCCTCTAATAAGTGAAATAAGATTCTAATTTTATTTACATGAGAGTGTGTGTGATTGTAAGTGTTCAAGCATGCAAGAAAAATAAATAGCAAAGCAACAAAGAACAAGGGGAGAATGTAGCCACATGTTCAAGTTTACAAGCAATCCTACAAGTCTCTAGGTAGTCACATTTGGGGATCTAATAAAAACTAAGTTCTCTTGATAATTTTTTTAACTAAAACAAAGGAGAGAAAAGAGCAGAACAAGAAACAACTAGCAATTATTCCTACCCAAAAACAAGGCTAATCACATCCAGTTATAGAGAAAGAGAAAACCACAAATTTTGAGAGATTATTAAAGGAAAAAAATGAGAGGGAGAGAAAAAAAACCCAAAAATAAACAAAAAAGGAAAAAACCAATCGGGGCCTACCAAATAGGAACTATAAGTTTTTTTTGCTATACAGAAGGATAGTCACGATAGACATTCAGTGTGCTACGGCAGAGGTTGTGATGTGATAACAGGACACGGGGAGCTCCTCCACGATAGACATTCGCGGCCTTGGTGGGTTTTATCCACTAAAGCTCCTCCACTAGCAACATCAATCATGCTCCTATCAGTGGGTTGAAGACCCTCGTAGAAATACTGAATAAGTAGCTACTCACTGATATGATGACGGGGGCAGCTTGCACATAATTTTTTAAAGCGTTCCCAGTACTCATGTAGGGACTCCCTGTTGTACTGCCTTACATTGCATATTTCTTTTTTTATGTTGGCCGCCCTTGAAGCTGGGAAGTACTTCTCTAAGAATAGCCTCTTCATCTCATTCCATGTGGCAACACTCTCGGAGGGTAGATAATAGAGCCAATCCTTAGCCGAATCCTTCAGAGAAAATGGGAAGACTCTCAATTTGATTTGTTCTTCAGTCACACCCATGGGTTTCATACTCGTACATACCACATGTAGCTCCTTCAGATGCTTGTGAGGATCCTCACCTACAAGACCGTGAAAAGTGGATAAGAGATGTATTAGTCCAGATTTCAATTCAAAATTAGCATCAACATCTAAAGCAGGAAAATTTATGCATAAGGGTTGCTGATTCAAATCAGGTGCGGCAAGCTCTTTCAAGGTTCGGTTTCTAGCCATGATGTCCTCTTCTCTCAAATCAGAACCGTTAACAGATAGGGAATCAAGAGCTGGATTGTTCTCTTCAGAATGACTCCGAGCTTCCCTCCTTAACCTGCGCAAAGTCCCCTCTATTTCTGGATCATACTGCAAATCACCTTTCTTAGAGAATAGAGTTATAGGCATAAATCAAGGAAACCCTAATAAACCATGAACGACATACCATAAAAAAATAAAAATAAAAAAAAAATCTAGAATGATGAAAATAAATAAATAAAACAAAAAATAATCTACGCTAAAACATAAACAATCAAGGTGATCTATAAAAAAAACAGAAAAAATATTTTTTTTTCGAAAATTCAAAAACAAAAGAATGGTCACAAGAAGCACAAAAACATATTAGAAAAACTCCCCGGCAACGGCGCCAAAATTTTCCATGCTGTCGTAGGCACCCAAAAATAAAACCTGTACTCGTAAAAATAAACTGCAGTAGTACGAGTAAGGATCGTTCCCACAGAGAGTATCTAACCTAAATTATGTGCCACGTGAATCAAAGATGGAGGGGGTGTATGTAACGAAAACCAGAATTAAAAGAAAGAAAATCAGAATTAAAAAGAACAAAATTTAAATGGGAAGCAAGGCAATTTAGAGTGCTAAAACTAACCAAAAGAATGAATCTTGGTCTAAGATAACATCCACCATCAGAATTTCACTACTGCTCATCGATGCAAAAATGAATCAATTCAGACTTCGAATATTCATCATAGGAATTACTTTCCTGCATCTCCCTATCATAGTTAATTAGAAAACAAGTGATCCTCTTAACCCTTACTACTAAACAACCCCTAAACAAGCATTAAAGATTTAATCCAGCAATAGCCTTAAGTATTAGAGATCAATGAAGCTAAACAACACAAGCACAAGAGGTTGCATTTAATTTAGTCGAGTGTTCTTCCTAGGATCTAACGATTTCTGACACAGCAAATCATTAAATTCTAATTGCTTCACAGATTAGAGGGATCAAACAATTATGGATTTGATATCTAATCTAGCAATAGATTGTAACGAATAATAAACTAGTAAGCCTCCTAACAATCAAACGAAACAATCCCAGACATAAACATAGAGGAATATTCGATATTCAAAGCATGAATCAAACAATAAAAATCAAATTAGATCTCACAGTTTGGTGGATTCTTAGGCTTTTGCTTCCTTTGACCAAGTATGAGAGTTTAGCCACGCATGGTCATGGTGAAAACTCAAGAAAATCAGAGAATATAGAAGAGAGGAGAAGAGAAGAGAAGAGAGGTTTGGCTGTCCTTTTTCTGTATGCTTTCTTGATTTTCTTTTTTCTCTTCTTTTCTTTCTCTCTACTTCCCCCAAAAAAAGCCTACAAAATCTCCTAAAATTTATCTAGGTAACAATCTCCAAGTCTGACTTATCAAGAAAAGACTAAAAAATAAGATAAAACAAAGTTCTTGTGTGAGTGGGAGAGTGGTGAATTCGCAAATGAAAGCTTCAAGGCTAAGGAATGTCTTCAACACGTCACTAGTGCAGTTACAGAGAATTTGGGCCCGATTTTGATCTTCATGCAGTCCGAATCTATCAAAATTCAAAATATAAAAGTTGTAGAGCATTTCTTTATCTTTCCAACGCATCTTGAATCATCTCAATCGGAGTCCGAATGAGATAGTTATGGTCAATCTACCACATGGCGCCAAAACTGTGTAAAATTATCTGATTAGCCTTATTTTTCACTTAACACCTCCTTCCGTACCCTAAACTAAAATATAAGAATACTGAGTGCATTTGGGCATAAAATAAATATAAAAGACTAAATATTAAGAGAAAAAAATATGATATTTTTCGTTCTCATCATGAATCAAATCTCATAACCCATCCAAAGGGGTTTCCATGCATGTGTTCTCAAACCATCATGAAAAATTGCAATGTTAATGGGCAAGGAGGTGCTAAAATGCATTTTGGAGACTCTATTTCTGTAGGGCATTCTTGGATTTCTTTATTTAATGCTTCTTGGGGGCTATCAAAAGGTAAGTTTCTTCCTCACACTTCATTGTCTTTGAATGCTACAAATTGATAACATGTTGAGACTCTTCAAATTTTGATTTGGTATGAGTTTATGTGAGATTTTGGGTGGGTTTACATTCTTGAAAGCCTTGAAATGATAGGGAATGGTAGGGTACTGTTTGCATGTTTAAATTTCAGATTACTTATTGTTCTTGACTTTAGTATGGAAAGGTTTTGGATAGTCATAATAACATGCTGAAATGCCATTTCATTTCATGAGGATTACCAACTCAACACAGAATGGATTTTTTTATAAGCATGTCATTGTTGAGGATTTGGGTCTAGGGTTGTTTTTAGTCTTCATATGGTGGGTTTGATGATTGTTTTCATGAGCATGTCATTGCTAAAATTTTGCGTCTTAGGTTGTCTTTCTTCTTAGCATGTGGTTTTGATGGTTTTGAATTTTTTTTTCTTTTCATTGCTGAAATTTCTGAGTTGTGGGTTCTCTTTGATCTCATAATGCAAAAAAAAATGCATACTTTCAAAACCATTTCCATTGCTGAAATTTCTGTGTTTTTGGTTTATTTAGATTCAAATATTTGAAAATTTCTGGGTTTGAAAATGTGTTCATGATTGAAATTTCTGGGTTGAGAGTTCCCTTTGATCCCATAATGCAAAAAACGCATGCTTTCAAAACCATTTCCATTGCTGAAATTTCTGTGTTTTAGGTTCATTTGAATTCAAATATTTGAAAATTTCTAGGTTTGGAAATGTGCTCATTGCTGAAATTTCTGTGTTTTAGGTTCATTTGAATTCAAATATTTGAAAAATTCTGCGTTTGGAAATGTGCTCATTGCTGAAATTTCTGGGTTTAGAGTTCTCTTTGATTCTATAATGCAAAAAATGCATTCTTTCAAAACCATTTCCATTGCTGAAATTTCTGTGTTTTAGGTTCATTTGGATTCAAATATTTGGAAAATTCTGGGCCAGGAAATGTGCTCATTGCTGAAACTTCTGGGTTGTGAGTTCTCTTTGATCCCATAATGTAAAAAATGCATATTTTCAAAACCATTTCCATTGCTGAAATTTTTGTGCTTTTGGTTCATTTGGATTCAAATATTTGAAAAATTCTAGGTTTGGAAGTGTGTTCATGACGGAAATTTCTGGGTTGTTGGTTCTTTTTTATTTCAAAATGTGAAAAATATTTCAAAACCATTACATGGTTGAGATTTCTAGATTTTGGGTATTCTTTGGCCCTAATATTTGAATAAAGAGTGATTCTAGAAGCATCCCCATGCTGGAATATTGGGAAGTTCTATGTGGACTTTGAATTCATTTAAGATGGATGTGTTGATATAAAGATTTGTTTTGATTGCTGAAATGACATGCTTCTTGATGAATATTAAAAGATTGATGTTTATGACAAGCATGATAATTCCTTGATTAAATGAAAATGTTGAGAAGCTAATATTCATGAGAATCTTGTCTTGAAAATTATTTATGCTGAAATGAGAACCCTCACCTAAATGATGGAATTAATGCCTTAAGGAAATAAACTTTTGAGGATGGCGTTCTATGATGAGATAAGTTACAAGTGTTAAATTCAAGATATTGAATATGCATGCAAATTGGGATTTAGGATGAGAGTTGTGGGATTTTTTAGCTTTATGTTGGTAGGTAGAGGTTTAACAGGATGCTCCTAGATTAATCATTATTAGAATGAGATTCATTGAGTTTTGTATGTTGTAAGGTAAAATAAATCAGCTTTAGGGTAGAGGTTTAACTAATAAAAGAGAAACATGGGATAATTCAGTTTTGGTTAATGACTTCTTTGAAGTACTTGATCTTGAACTTGTTTATTTTGTGAGACATTAGAAGAGGTTTTCAGCATTACTCCTTTGAGGTTTATTGACTTGCCAAGCTGAAATAAGAATGGGTTTCTAGTCTTTTGGGTAGAATTGACTTTCTTAAACTTGATTAACTTTTTCATTGTGGATATGATTGGGAGATGTTTCAGCCTTGTTTCCTTGAGGATATAAAGATGATCAAATGCTGAAATGGAAAGAGAAGTAAAACCATGATCCTTTAAGTCATAAAGAGACCATGAAAACCCACTTCGATTAAATAACTTAAGCTTTGTAAGAAGAATTTCTTAGGTTGAAATGTGTTCAAGATTCAAGACAACAAAAAATACAAGAGAAAAAACAAAAAAGAAAATCAAGTAAAAAAAGAGCAAAAGAGCGAATATTAATGTTTAAGGCAAGGAAACAAAAGGGAAGGTTTGCATCCAATAATTTCACATTTTAAATAAGTATACTCCCCTAGATTGAAAGTTCAATGTATGTAAATATCTCTTTGGTGTGACTAGTTGTTAATAAGTGTGCTCTTTTCTTAATATTTACTTTCTTTTATTGATCTTGTTATTTACATTTATATGTGATGATGTATTCAACTATGTTTTTCTTACTTCACTTTTTGCATGCTTGATCTCACTCACTCTTTGCACACACCATTTGCATTAAATTCTAGTGTCATATTTCCTATTAGGAGGGGGGCCAATAGGTGTTAGGCCATTTGGACTGCACTGACAACCCACAAACCAACCACCAACTTGAGAAACCCGCTCATCCAATGGGTGGAGGCTTGAAGGCTGGCTACCTTATTAGAGCCTTGTGTCTAGAAATAAGCTGAGTCAACCCATGCATCCTCACTTAGAACCCAATTTTGAGTCTAGAACGAAAGTACAGAAGCTACCCTAGCTTTCAAGATAGGACACGTGTGATGAGCATTTTAGAATAAGAGTAAAGAAAAAGAAACAAATAGAATAATTTAAAAAAATAATAATAATAAATGAAAAAAAATAAAAAACAAACACAATAAGGATAGATAAAATTAATAATAAAAAATGAATGAATAAATAAAATAAGAATATAAAAATATAATAACAAACTATATATATAAAACATAAGAAGTAAAAAAAAGAGAGGGAATAAAAGAAAAGAAAATAAGCAATAAGTAGCAAATACAAAATAATAAAATTTTGCTCTTACATACAATAATAAACTGTCCTATTTAATCAGGAATGGAGTCGAAGCATTTTGAGTACTCGGGTTTCGATCCCAGGCTGCTAAGGAAAATCAAAAGTGAGGAGCTAGATGTGACTGATTTGCTCAGCTCTCTCATGTGAATCATCTGGCCCACGTTAATCTAGATTGGCCATTGCTCAAAGCGACTTTCAAGTGTTGGGACACTAGGAAGATGGTGTTTTGCTTCAGCAACAATCAATTATGCCCAACCCTTGAAGAAGTGGTTTATTTACTTTGCATGTGGTTGGAGGATGAGGCATTGGTACCTCTGTATAAGCAAGGGTACAAGGATGATGTAGCACAGTATATTTGTTGCAAGAAGAGTCAAGTAAAAACGATAAATGATTGCACTCTCTCCATTGATTACCTGCTCCAAAGAAACTGAATACAAGCTACATAATGCAAAATGTGAAAGAGTAGGACATTTATTATTCCCTCTGTATCGTGACAAAATTCATGCATGCCTTGTCACTATGTTACAAAAGTTGGATTTGTTCGGAATTTCATCTAGTTGTGCAAAGGAAACCCTTGTCCCTATGGTGTTATCAGAAATCTTGAGAGGTTTATCCCTATTACAGACAGAAAGATATGGCCTTTCCAAGGATCCCTTCAGATATTACAACTGTGTTTTACACATCATCTTCCTTTTCTGATTATCCCTGTAAGGTAGAATGTGCAGTAGAAACCTCGCTTTCGGGTCATTGAAATATTGTACATTCGACCGCAGCCAGCGCATATGACATGGCAGGATTATTATGAAGTGCTGCAAAGAGTGACGGAAGACTCCATTGATTGGAGATTGGACCAGAGATTGCAAGAGGGGTGCAGCCAACCACGTGAGCACAGGCAAAGCATTATTTTAGCAGGAGCATATGGTTCAGTCCCATATGCTCCTATGAAAGAGATAAGAAGTAAAAGAGAGAAAAGTAAAAAATAAAAGAATTCTTTGTATTGCTTGAATGACCTATAGACTAGGCTAAGATGGGTACAGTATATATATACAATGAACAAAAATAATAAAAGAAACTAAGAATAGAATAAGTAGTTGTCTATGTACAAAGATTGCTAATTAATTCTCTTTCTAATTTAGTGGTTGCCAAATCTGTATGAGAGCTTTCATTAGTAACTGCTATTCTTGGAGGAGATCTTTCATTGGTAGCTACTAAAGATCCTTTATTGATAGTTGCTAAGCTGGACTAAGAGTCTCCATTAGTAACTGCCAAACTTGTGGAGTTACCTTCTAGAGTGCTTTCCTTAATACGCCCCCTCAAGCGAAAATAGGCTAGAAGCACATGAAGATTGGACCGAAGAAAATCAAATCGAGCTGGAGCAAGAGGTTTGTTAAAGATGTCAGCTAACTGATCATCAGTAGAAATATATCGGATGTCCAAATTTTTACAAAGAATATGATCACACAAAAAATGAAAGTCCACTTCGATGTACTTGGTATGAGCATGAAACACCAGATGTGTTGCCAGATATGTGGCGCCAATATTATCACAATAAAGAATAGGCAAAACAGACCGACGAATACCCAAATCCCGTAGTATAGACTGAAGACACAGTAATTCGATGGTGGTGTTAGCTAATGAGCGAAATTCGACTTTAGTGCTAGAACGGGCAATGGTGAGTTCTTTCTTCGCACTCTAGGAGATTAAATGAAACCCAAGAAAAATACCATAACCGCCAGTAGACCGGCAATCATCAGGGCAACCGTTCCAATCAGCATCTAAAAAAGCAACTATATAAATACCTAGGAAAATTAGAAGCAAAAAATAGCCCATACTCAATTGTGCCTTTGAGAGAATGCAGAATGCATTTCATTGTCGTCCAATGATCATTGGTCAGGTTCTAAAGGAATTGGCAAGCCTTGTTTGTCGCAAATGCCACATCTGGTCATGTAAGTGTAACATACTACAAGGCCCCAACAGTGTTGCGATACTGAGTAGGATCAGGAAGCGGGTCTCCCTGAAATTTAGACAATCTGGACATGGGAGCCATAGGCATGGTTAAGGGTTTAGAGGCTACCAGATTAGTTTTCTGTAGGAGGTCCAAAATGTAACGCCTCTAAGAAAGAAATAGCCTAGTCTTATCTCGATGAGCTTCTACTCTAAGAAAATAGTGTAGAGATCCGAGGTCCTTAAGAGAGAAACTCCGAGACAAATCCAAAATGAGTTGAGAAACATGAGCAACAAAAGAACCAGTAACAATAATATTATCAACATAAACCAAAATATATAGAGAAATACTATTTTTGGTGTAAATGAAGAGAGAGGAATCACATTGAGAACTTCTGAAGCCAAGATCATGAAGTCTACTACTGAGTTGAGAAAACCAAGCCCAAGGGGCTTGACGAAGACCATAGAGAGCCTTTTTAAGCTTGCAGATATAATCTGGACGTGTCTGATCCTCGAAACCCTAGGGCTATTTCATATATATATTTTCTTGAATAAATCCATTCAAGAAGGCATTGTGAACATCTAGCTGCTTAATGTTCCATCATTGTGAGGTGGCCAAAGATAAAATCATACGAATAGTGGTTGGCTTAACAACAGGGCTGAAAGTGTCAATGAAGTCAACACTAGGAACTTGAGAGAAACCCTGAGCTACTAGTATGGCTTTGTATCATTTCGTAGAACCATAAGGTTTTCTCTTAAGTTTGTAAACCCACTTAAGCCAATAATATTCATAGACGGATCATAAGGAATAAGTTTCCATGTACCATTCTGTATGAGAGAATGAAATTCAGATGCCATAGCAATGCGCCAGTGAACAGACTTGGACGCCTGAGAGTAGGAAGTTGGTTCTACATCACTCTGACTACCATCTGCAAGTAGTCCTTTAGGTAAATGATACCTTATGGTAGTCCGCACATAGTAGTCATAGAATGTGTCCATATAGCCGGAGCAGGAACAATAGGTGTGGCATACAGAATCTCTTGAATCAGCCATGTTTTCTGACATGGCTGATCTATCTGATTATCAACATGAGATAAAGATTCATTAGTATCAGTTGAAGATGAGCTTGCAATTATACCTTGTTCAAGAGACGAACAGTCATGAGAAGAGATATCATTCTCTTACACACTAGTGACTGAGAGAACAGGTAGAAGGGCGACTAGTGCCGAATTCAGAAGTTCAAAAGGATTCCTCTCTTGAGAGATTCCCAGAAATTGTTTCTCATCAAAAACCACATGTCTTGCAATAATTTCTTGTGGAGTGACTGGATTATACCACTTATACCCTTTATGAGAAGAACTATATCCAATAAAAATGCATCTAATAGATCTATAGTCCATCTTGTGCTTGTTATATGGATGAATAAAAGGATAGCAAAGACAACCAAAACTTTGTAATATAGAATAATCAGGTTTTCAACCAAACAACTTTTCATAAGGAGAGAGATTACCAAGTGTTGGAGTAGGCAACTGGTTAATGAGAAACATTGCAGTTTCTGTTACTTCAACCTAGAAGGATTTGGGGAAATAAGAGGATGCTAGTAGAGAGAGAGTGGACTCAATAATATGTTAGTGTTTCCATTCAGCATTTCCATTCTGCTCATTAGTATGAGGATAGCTCACCTTGCATGAAATTCCTTCACTATCCAAGAAGGGGGATAATTTTTGAAACTCTCCTTCCTAATCACTTTGGAATAGTCATGGGCTAGGTGGCCCGATGGGCCGGCCCGACCCCCGGACGGGCTTGAACATGGTTATAGGCCTGCGAGCTTAAATTCGGGCCAAAAAGCCCAGCTCGCAATAAATTCGAGTCGGACTCGGGTTATGTCAAAATAGCCCGCCCCAGCCCGACCTAATATTAGACTTAAAGTGAGTAATGTGATTATGTCCATTTGAATAAATTTTTTTATTTAAGAATGTAAAACTGTGTTTTAAAATATAAAAGAAAGGAGAAAAAAAACATCTTGTAGGCCCATTGTTCATTTAAATAGGAAAAAAATTATCTGAATTTTTAATTCTAATTTGAATAGGGAAAGTTGTTTTTTTTATTAGGTCGAGCTTCGAGCTTCGGGCTCGGGCTCGGGCCCAAGTTATAGGCCCGTTGGTCGGGCCGAGCTCGGGCCCAAGTTATAGGCCCGTTGGTCGGGCCGAGCTCGGGCTCGGGCCTAGCATATTTCCCTTAATGACAAGTGAAAGCTCGGCCCGAGCCCGGCCCAGCCCGACCTATGAACAGGTCTACTTTGGAACTTCTTAATTTTAGTGAAAAAGAGATTTTCAGCATGTCTCTTAAATTTAACAAAAGCATCAAAAACATCTAATTTCCTTTCAAGAGGACAAATCCAAGAAAACTCTGAATATGCGCCCATAAACACAACATAGTACTCATAGCCTTTTGTAGACAAAACTGGGGTGGGTCCCCATACATCTGAATAAATTAACTCTAGAGGCTAAGAGACATTACTAGAAGAAATTGGCAAATTTAAACAGTGTGCTTTGCCTAATTAGTAAGCCTCACAAACAAAATGATCATTCACATGTCCTGAATAAGGTAAACCAAATTTAGAAATTACTAGTTTAACTACTTTCAAAAATGCTTGTCTTAAACGATGATGCCAATCCTGAAAGAGGCTCTTTCTCCAACAAGTGCTTTGGCTGAATTTTCTTTGTCATCATTGGCTCCCAAGAACTGATAAAGCCCATCTCTATTGAATCCTCTTAGTAAAATTCTCCCCATACGATCCTTCAATAAAAAGAAATCCGGGCGAAATTCAAATACTAAATTATTATCTCTTGTAAATTTGCTAACAAAGATCAAATTCTTTGTCAGGATAGGAACATGATAAATATTTTTCAGATTAAACTGATAATGATTATGATTTAATGAAGAAGAACCAATACTCTTAATTGTTAAGCCTTCACCATTACCAACTTTCACTTGGTCCGTACCCAAAAATTCTGACCTGTTCTGTAAGGTATCAGCATCTGGAGTCATGTGATGAGTTTCTCCACTATCAGGGTACCAAGCAGGGTCGAAAACCACTATGAAACGCAGTCGCGGGATCTGGAGAATTATTGTTATATTCTCCTTGGTACAAGAGGTCATACCGTTTGTAACACTTGAGTGCACCATCACCGGGTTTGTTACATACTTGATAGATAATTGTATTACCTCTACCTCAACCTTGTCCTTGTCCAAACTGATTGTCACGCCGCTGCCACTGTCGCGACCATAGTTCCCTTTGTTATTCTGAAACTGAGAATTATTATTGTTATTCTTGCCATTATTATTGTTATTTGCAACTATATTGACATTGGGAGCTTTACTGGAAACATTGTGCTGAATAAGCCAAGATTCATGGCTAAGCAATAGACCAAGAACATCATTGATGCCTAATTGATCAGCATCAGTTCTATTAGTAATAGCAGTGATAAGAGATTCATATTTGCTTCCTAGTCCAGATAAAACATAAAGAACAAGGTCTTCCTTAGCTACCGATTTAGAAACAGCAAATAGATTGTCTGCAATAGTTTTTGCTTTCTAAACATATTCACTTATGGACAAATTTCCTTTCTTAAGATTCTGTAACTATCGCCTTGTAGCACCCTAGATCATGAGTGAGAAGAGAATGATCTCTTTAGGGCACTCCAAACTTCAGCTGCAATAGACAGTCCAACAACTTGGGCTAATACACCCTCTGTCAGAGATGCAACAAGCAACTTAAAACAAGTTGGTCCAACTGTACCCATGAAGAATAGTTTGGGTTAAGAATTTTCTTACTACCATCATTGGGATCTGGAATTTCCTCTAGTGGTGCCTTGGCTGAACCATCAATCAGGCCCATCAGTTTGTAGGCTCTGAGAACTGGCAGAAGTTGAGCCCTCCATAGAAGAAAATTTTCTCCATTCAGCTTGATGGTGATATATGGAGAAATATTGGGAATGGAGTTCATGGCTACTGTAGTAGTCATGTTCTGAAGATCAGAGGAGTTGGAGCTCATGGCTTCAAACGAATTAGCATTGTGAGATGCCATAGGCTCTAATACCAAGATAAGAATGTAAAAGAGAGAAAAGTAAAAAATAAAAGAATTCTTTGTATTGCTTGAATGGCCTATAGACCAAGCTGAGATGGGTACAATATATATATACAAAGAACAAAAATAATAAAAGAAACTAAGAAAATAGGCAATTGCCTATGTACAAAGATTGCTAATTAATTCTCTTTCTAATTTAGTGGTTGCCAAATATGTATGAGAGCCTTCATTAGTAAGTACTATTCTTGGAGGAGATCTTTCATTGGCAGCTGCTAAAGATCCTCTATTGGTAGCTGCTATGTTGGACTGAGAGCCTCCATTAGTAACTGCCAGACTTGTGGAGTTACCTTCTGGAGAGCTCTCCTTAATAGATAGTGCTTAGGCAGTTTGGTATTAAACAGATATTACCTTCCATTGGCTGTATGGAATCAGATTTCATTCAATTCTCGAAGCTGGACGCAAATCTGCAACAGTGTTTGAAATTACATTGGTCTGCAAATAAGAGAGATTTGTGCTTTATAGAATACACTAAGCAACCTACATGCATTCCTGCTTATTACCAATGGCTGCAACAATCAGAGAGTCACCCATGTGAGCTCAATATGGAGCTGCCCTTAACAGCATCTGGATCCCTTTCGTCCCAAGTCCCACACAAACATGGCTTATGGAGTGCATCTGAATCACGAAGGAACAAGATTTACAAGTCAAACGAATGACTTGTTGAGTTCATTGATCTAGTGCTACTAATGTATAGCGATAAGCTTCACAAAGCAATTTTAGGATGTTTCAGATGTTGGATTCCTTTTGAGAAAAGATATTTCTAGATTTGTTTTGTTCTTTCGTTAATGATGTTTTGTGGTATACAAAGTGGACTTCAGTTGGAAATCTCACGACAGCTTTGAGTTTTTCATTCAATTTGTGCTTTAGTGGTGTTGATGGTAGATCTATGCTTTCAGCATCATTATTGTATGAAGATCAAATAAAAAATATATAATATAAAATAATATAAAAATAATAATAAAAGAATAGTAATATAAAAAAAATAATAAAAGAATAGTAATATAAAAAAAATAAAAAAAGAGGGAAAAAGGACAAAAGGGATGACTGAGGAAAGGAAGCATATACAATGAGGAAACAAGAAGAAAGATAATGTAAATACAATAAAAATATATCTAAATAATTAAGTAAAATAATATAAAATAATAATAATAATAAATAATTAAAAAACATATATATATATATATATATCAAAAACAAAAGTGGAACGAGAGAAGAAATAATTACTAATTGAGCTTTGATGGTCAACAGAGCACCACTGGGAATCCTAGGCCTGCAACTCGACATATATCACCAGATCAATCGCACGAGCAATGACACAAGAATCGCATCAGAATGAGAGCACTATTCCCCCGTCTTCCATGGGTTCATCTACTTCATCGGACTCAATGATACCAGCCTCAGTTCCATACACTAAATACCTCCAGCTTCAAGAACAACTAGAGGATGTGATAGCCTAGTTTGCGGCTTTCTACGAGGAGAATAATCGATCAATACCTACCCCTCCCTCTTCCACAAACCCAAGTACCCAACCACTAGTGTCAGGAACCTCCCCTACCTTCACACCTCCCAACACCTCAACCACCTTCCCACCTTTCAATTCCACTTCATTTCCCACATATACCACCCCTAACACTACACTCCCCCTTTTACATTCGCCACTTTGTCACAGCAGCCCCCGCTTTAACTAGTCTTCAGCTCTATGGAACAATCCCACCACTAGCCTCCACCTTAACCAACCTTCACCTTTGGTGAAAAATCCTACTATCAACCCCCGCATCAGCCAACCTTCAATTTCCCGGGGCAATCCTATACTCGACCCTCTCCAACCTTCTTCGGAGAAGATGATCCCAAATTTTCTACACCACCTCCCCTGTTCCAGACCCCCCTCAAGGATGATGTGGAAAATTTGAAGGAAGAAATGAGGCAAGTAAAAGGGGTGCATAATTTTGGGGTTATAGATTTTAAAGAGTTATGCCTTTACCAAATGTTTTCTATGGAGACATGTTTCAATACGGGTCTGATGAAAAACTTCTGATCCAAATGTTTCAGAAGAGTCTGACAGGTAGCGCGAGAACATGGTTCGCCAACCTGGGGGAGGAGAAGAAGTCATGGAAAAAAGTTTCAGAAGCATTCCTAGACCATTTCTCTTACAATATGGAATTGGTACCAGATCGGGACGATCTTGAATTAATGAGTCAAAAGTCAAGGGAATCATTTCTGGATTATGCTTAGCGTTGGCACAAAGTAATAGCCAAGCTCCGCAATCCCTTACCTAAAGAGGAAATGGTTTGGGCTTTTATAAAAACATTGAAGGATCCCTATCACACATTGTTGGTGGCCCAACCATTGAGAGACTTTAGCGATGTCGCTAGAGGCACTCTAAGGATAGAAGAATCTGTGTGTCATGGGCGCATGAACCCAGTAATAGCTAAGGCAAGAAGCCCAACCAGTTTTACTCCTAGACCAAGGAAACCTTCGCCCAGACCTAAAATTGAAGTTGAGATACATGCAATCCCCACCTATGCCCTTCCACAAACTGGCTTCGTAGCCACTGTTCATTCCAATCCCTTGCTTGCCAGACCACCTCTGGAAATGAACTCCCCCCCCCCACCACCTCGCCCAATGGTACCTTATTGACCTGAACCTCCAGTAAACCCTCAATATCCTCCATCCAAATACAACAATGTGCCCCCTGTTGCCTATCCCCCCCACTTTTTCTCCTCGCCCTCGCAAGGAATTGAGAGACCTTACTCAAATTCCATGCCCACACTCTTAGTTATTGCCCACCTTGGTCCAAGAAGGATATTTGAAACTGTTGAAATGGAAGCCGCCTCCAAAACATAAGCCTAAGAATTATGATGAGAATGTGTATTGTGCATTTCACTAGGGACCCAGTCACACTACAGACTATTACATAACACAAAATTTGTTACCTGATCACAGAGTCGGCCCCAGTTCATCCATTAATCTTATAGAATCTAGAGAGGAAACTTTTATTGATCCCAAGATGGTTATAGTCCCATTGGAAAACCCTATAATCCTGAATTATCCAATAACCCACCTTAACTCGTTTATCCTCACCATTGAGCCCAGAAGCCCCCACCCCCTTGTTTTTTCCTACCCATTGCCTAGTAATCAACATTGCTCAGTATCCCCCCACCGTCCACCTCTCAGGCCCATTAACTTTCCACCACAAGATGGTTATAGTCCACCACAAGTACCTTTCGTCATCTCTTACCCATAAGAATTGACCTACCAGGTTACTGACCGGATCCCTAAAAATTATTTGGTGGAACCTGTGGTAGCTCATATGCAAGACCCCTCCAAAGAAGAATGTGGGGCTTTACTACGGTTAGGGAAGATTATCCCCTCAAGAGCTGATTAAGTAAAAACAAAGGTGGGGGAAAATTTGAAGTTAGGTCAAAGGAAGAAGAAGCAAGAGAGGAAGACAAGTTTCAAAGAGCTATTGAGAGGTCCCGATACAATGTGGTGGACAATTGGCGAAAGTACCCGCTTAGATATCTATTTTAGGACTTCTAATCACATCTGAGGACCATCATTTATAGATCATGGAAGCGTTTCAAAAGGCTCATGTCCTTCCTAGTATTCAACCTGAGAAGTTGGCACAAATGGTTAGCATGATTCTGGCCCCTAGAACCATAACCTTCTCTAATGATGAGATCCCCACAGATGGCACTTCTCATAATTTACCATTGTACATCATTGTTGTATGTAAAGGAATGAGGATTCCCTCAGTATTGATTGACAATGGGTCGAGTTTGAATGCATGCACCCTCGGTGCCCTACACACCTTAGGTCTTGGAGAAAGGGATATAATGAAGTGACCGATGACCATCAGAGAATTTGATAATTCTGTGCAGTTGGGTATCAAGGCTTCTTTCACTTTATTGCTAGGATGACCTTGGCTACATATGGCTGGGGCAGTCCCTTCATCTTTGCATCAAAGGTTGAAATTCGTGTATGAGAATAATCTAATCACGGTTTTAGGGGATAATCAAATCACCCCTATAGGTGAATCCTTAGTCCAACATATGGAAGAAGGTAGTGGGTACTATTCATATCAATTTGAAGAAGTGAATTCAATAGAGAAGGTAAAGAGAGAGCAAGAAGCAAATAAGGAGTTGCCCTTGCATCTGAGGATGATGGCTAAGACGAAATTTAACCCAACTGGAGGTTTAGGGAAGAAACAACAAGGGCGAAGGAGTCCACTTAAAGCTAGGGAGTCGGCATGCAGGTTTGGTCTTAGGTACAGGCCTGATGAACATGATTTATTTGGTAAGAGGAAGAAAAAAGCATCATCCTTTAGCACCCCGATCCTTTTTGTTAAGACTGGAACCTTACCTGAAAACCAACCTCCCCAAGTCCAAGTCCCTTCATCCCAACCTAAGCCTACCGAAATCCCTAACCTTTCTACTCTCTTCATTAAAGATGAGGTTAGTCAGTGTATGGGAAAGAATCTAGTATCTCACCCAATTATCAGAGACAACGACAGAAGTGACAATGGGAATCGGGGCCTGGTTTTCACAATCGACTGGTCTACAGTCAAGGTTCCTGAAACAGTCCAATCGGAAAAAGATGAAGAATCCCATCCCTAGCTTTTCTCAGAGCTTTCTGATAGTAATGTTTGTGCAATTAACCAAGATGATCATATCGATCCAACACATCTTATCTACCCGTGTCCAGAAGAGGTTACTAATTGGAGTGCTTGTCCCATAGTGTTGGGAGTTGGCACCGAGATTGAATCATCTTCTCAAGTTTGAGTGTAATGCTAGAGTGGGGAGTCGATGCTCTCTACCCCACTTCTTTTCATATCGAAAGTTTTTATGTAAATAGTCAAAGTTCAGTCATGTTTTATGTCATTCCATGACACTAGCAGAACTACGTCGGGCCTGATCCCTTTCACGATGGTACGTAGCGCAACCCATATCATGGACCCAGCCCTAATCATAACTATTTTTTTTTATTTCCCCCATTACTTATTCCTCTACCTTTCACTTCGCTCTCATGGACAGGAGCTTCTTGATCAAGTGGAGCTACTTGAAGAGAATAAGCCGAAAGTGAATCTGAGCCTATAAATTTGGGTACTGAGGGTGAGCTGAAGGAAATATTGATTGGAGCTGACTTACCCCAGGAACAGAAAACAGATTTGATAAAACTATTTAATGAATACAACAACATTTTTGTATGGTTTTACAGAGATATGCCTGGTTTGGACATTGTCCTAGTGGTTCACAAGATCCCCACTTTTTCTGATGCAAAGCCAGTCAAGCAAAAGCTTCGCAAGCTTAACCCGAAATGGTCACTTCAGATTCAAGAAGTCAAAAAGTAGTTTGAGGCCAAATTCATAGCAGTAGCTACATACCCAAAATGGTCGGCTAACATCATTCTAGTACCAAAGAAAAATGGCAAAGTTCGGATGTGTGTTGATTTTCGTGATCTCAACCGAGCAAGTCCAAAGGATGATTTTCTTTTATTGAATATTGATATCCTCGTAGATGACACAGTTGGTCATGAAATGTTTTCATTCATGGATGGCTTCAATTTATTCTATCTCAGGGGATCTTGTACAAGAAGTCCCCAAGATTATCTTGGTTGAGATGCCTAGATGAATTGGAGGTACAAGAGAAATTATAAGAGGTGCATGGTGGAATTTGTGGGCCTCATATGAATGGACACATGTTAGCTAAGAAACTCCTTTGAATGGGATTCTTTTGGATAACAATGGACGAAGATTGTTGCAAACATGTCAGAAGGTGTCATGCCTGTCAAGTGTTCAGTAATAAGATTAATGCACCACCGTCAGAATTGTATTGTTTCACATCTCCTTGGCCTTTTTCTATTTGGGGTATGGACATGGTAGTCCCCCTTCAGCATGTTTCCAATGGGCACAAGTTTGTATTGGTGGCTATTGACTATTTTACCAAATGGGTAGAGGCAATGACCATCACTCATCCCACAATGAAGAAAATGGTACAATTCATCTGCAATCATATCACCGCCAAATACGGGGTCCGACATGAGACCATATCTAATAATGGAAAGAATTTTGTTGGTAGAGAAGTTAAAGAGTTGTGTGCACAATTCAAGATCAAGCAACTTCATTCTTCTCCATACCAACCTCAAATGAATAGTGCAATAGAAGCAGCAAATAAGAACATAGAAAAGATTCTGAAGAAAATGTCCCTCACTCATAAGTCTTGGCAGGATATGCTCCCATTTGCATTACTTGCATATAGAACTTCCATCTGTACCTCAACTGGGGCAACCCCTTACTCACTAGTGTATGGCATGGAAGCAGTACTCCCCGCATAAATTGAGGTACCTTCTTTAAGAATCTTGCTAGAAGTAGAAATCCCAAAAGATGAATGGGAAAGAGCGCGATATGAACATTCGACACTCTTGGATGAAGCTCGATTGACAAACTTGACACATGTACAAGACTACTAGAGGTGAATGGCACACGCTTTTAACAAGAAGCTTTGTCCACGCGATAATCAGTCTAGTAATCTGGTCCTTCGTAGAGCAATTCCAAATCAACAGGACAATAGGGGCAAGTTTGCCCCAACATACGAAGGCCTATACATTATAAAGATGTGTTTGTCGGGAGGAGCCCTCATATTAATCTGGATGGATGATTAAGATCTCCCTGAGCCAGTTAACCTTGATCAAGTGAGAAAATATTATGCTTAACCTCTTCTTTAGCCAAACTGGCCTACAGCTCGGGTTCATGCTTAGCCTATGAGTAATGACCGATGGGTCAAGTCCTGGCATGTGGTAGATCAAGCACAGACGTCGACATTAGTTTTGAGGAAGCTTACTAGTTCGAAAAGTGTGTCTAAAAGAGGTGGGACATGACATGCACCATCTTCTCGAGTTCACCCTTGTCTAGGGGAACCGAGACAAGGTCCTCAGCTGGTTGGCCTCGGCTCACTAGTTCATCCCTGAGGTCGATCCCCTCCAACGACAAGGCTTCTATGTTTTTGACTTTTAGTGCTGCCACACAACACTGTCTAATTGCTTGCTAATTCCCCCTGATGACTCCAATGCCATGCTCGGTGGGGAACTTCATGGTGAGGTGATAAGATGATATGGTCGCCTTGAGTGTATGAAGGGTCAGCCTCCCAATGATGGCATTGTACGAGGAGCCTATCTTCACAACCAAAAGTTCAATCATCCTAGTGACTTGCCAAGGCTCTGCCCTTACCATGACTGGTAGGATGATCTTCCCTTCTGCCTTGACAATGACCCTAGAGAAGCCGACCAATGGCACATCAATCGGTTGCAGTCGATCCAACGTTAGCTTCATCTTCTCAAAGGTGTTGTTGAACAGGATGTCTGCTGAGGCACTGCTGTCTACAAGGATCCTCTTCACCATGTAGTTGGTGATGGTCATGGACACCATCAAAGTGTCATTGTAGGGCACCAAAACCCCTTGTAGGTCATCATTAGAGAAAGAGATGACGTCATCTGGCTTTGACTTCTTGGGTGTTGGGCCTTGGATGTTGAATTGCCTGGCATACGCCTTTAGGGCTAAGGTCGATGCTCCGCCCGAGGGCATGCCCCCAGCGAGGACATCGATGACTCCTGCCAGGGTGTGATGGGCTTGGGCCTCATCTTGTTGTTGTTGTTGCTGTGAGGACGAGGCGCCGGTGTCACCCCCAACATATTCTTTCAAGTGTCCACGGCGGATGAGGGACTTGATCTCATTCTTGAGCTCGTAGCAGTCCTCTATGTTGGGGCAAGTGTTGCGGTGGTACTTGCAATACTTTTTAGGGTTACCCCTCTTGGGGTTCCTCTTCATCTTACCTGGCCACTTCATGTATTCCTCCTTCCCCATTTGCATGACGATATGCGTTCGGGTGGAGTTGAGTGGCATGTACTTGCTGAAGGAAGGGGCTTTCGGCTTCTTGTCATTATCTTTATTGGTGTGGTTGTGGTCGTGGCCGTCTCTTTCTTTCCTCTTCTTCTTAGAGGCCCCTCGGTTGGGGTCAACCTCAGGTTTATGGAGGCACTCAAGGCCTCTTTGGCGGCAATGTATTTTTGCGCCTTTTTCAAAAATTCTGCCTTGTTCTTGGGCGGTGTCTTGGAGATGGACCATTTGAAGGGTCCGGGTCAGAGGCTATTGATGGCAGCATGCATGGAAACCAAGGGGTCGAGGTCTCTGACATCAAGCTCTTCCTTCTTGAATCGGTCGATGTATGCTTGGAGGCTCTCTCTGCGTTTCTGCTTAATCGACATGAGTGACACGATGGTCTTCTAGCACCGTCAGCTGCTGATGAAGTGTGACAGGAAGATATCGGAAAATTGGTCCCAAGAGTTGATGGATCGAGGAGGGAGCGTGGTGAACCATCTTTCCATTGCTCCCTTGAAGGTGGCTTGGAAAGCTCAGCACATTAGGGCATCGGAATACCCGTAGAAGAGCATAAGTGCCTGAAAGCTCTCCAAGTGATCATCCGGATTGGTGGTTCCATCATAGGTCTCCAGAGTGGGAGCGGCTCCGAGGTGATGGAGTCAGTGAAGGCATCCATTCGGGTGGACGAGGGGTTCTAACTAGTGCATCACCTCAGCCCTCCTTCACCTGTCAAATTTGGTCTTGAATGGTGCCAATTTGCGTCTGTAAATTGCCAAGATGTTAGTCGATGAGGGCATGTGCCTCATCCTAGTTCTCTTTGACATGGAACAGGTCAGCCCTATTTCCTGAATTCTTGGACACCGACACATCTTGGGCTTTTCGAGCTCGATGATTGTGGAGGCCTGATATTGGTGGGGGAGAGGCTGGTGTCGACCTCTAGCCCTCGGAGGAGGATTGTAATGGCCAAAGCGCCCACCTTTGTCCCGGTTGCTCTCTACACAATAGTGGCAGTCGCGGTCCCAGCGATTGTCACGGGACCCAACTAGATCATCACCCCTTCAGCTGGGGAGCCAAGAGGTCTTCGACGAAGGCTTACTCGCACGTCGGTTGCTGCTATTGGATGTTGAGGGGTCAGCCTTGTTGGGGCCGATTGGGCGCTGGACCAGTGGCACATGAGTGGAGCGCCCATTGTATTGCCCTTGGCTCCCAATGGGGTGACCACCATGTGGGCGGCCTCCTATTGGGTGCCCCACCTCGTACAGTCTTTGTGCTAGGTTGTCTAGCCTATCGAGGACTAGCTTAACTTGGTCCATGGTGACTAGGTTTTGAGCATTTTGATCACTGTCCTGTTTATCAGCCATTTTGGAAGCTTAGCTGATTGAGTTAAATGTTTTCTTAGGGGTATGTCTTAAGAAATGTTCCCACAAATGGCGCCAATTGTTGTTGGCAAGGATGGGGCGAGGGCAGCAAGGTAACTTCACTTCTATCCCAGGTTGATGAATCTAACCTGAGAGTAGGAGAAGAGCACACGCCAAAGGCCCCGAGTGTTATCCCAGGGGCGGAGAATCCAATGGTCAAGTTAGTTAAGCACTTAAAATAAGGGTTGAACTAGGCTTGAGACGAGTGCTCACACGAGGTCTCTCGACAGTAGGAATGCAAGAGAGCAAGAGTGAGCAAGATGATCTTACCTTCAACTGGGCATCCCCTTTATGCTTGACTTTACCATGGAATGGTTGGAGGTAGTTAGAGATGGATGGCTAGGATCTCATCTGGCTGATGCCACATTGCGCAATCTGGGGCCTTGCCATGTACGCCTACATCAGGTTCTTTTTTCTTAGTTTTAATCACCATTTAAGTAGTGATAACTGTTTGAATAACTTTCAGCTTTCTATTTATAATTTTATTGTTTTGTATTTAGCATTATTATCAGTTCCTTTTGTCATAGTATTGAATTGTTCTTAGCGTTTTCATTTAATTTCTTTGTTAGTTAACTTTGGTTCGTTACAGATCAACTCACTCAACAGTTGTTTTCTTAGGTACATTTTTCAAGTTCTTTTATTCAATCATAAGATAAGTCCATTAGTCTCATTAACATTTGGTTGGTAGTGTTATATTCTTATTCTTAGATAATTTATGTTTCTCAAACTAATTTATTTACTCTAAAATAGTTTTTGGCATGGTTTGTTTAGTTCACTAGGCTTATTTCTTTAAATTTTATTTCCTTGTTTTCATAATCTATTTTAATCATTCATCATGGTTTAATTCACAATTTTCATACTTTTAGCTAATTTCATGTCTCTTTCCACATATATGTTGCTTAGTATATGTTGTTTAGCCCATGAGTTATTAAATTTTCCTTGGAAATTCAATGAAGTAAAGGCTGGTTTAACTAGGCATGTGTGGGGTACCTACCACCTTCACGCACCGTACCTTGATCCCTAAACCAACAAAAAATGGGTCAAAGAGTCATAAAAAAAGTTCATTTTCTTGAAAACCCAAGTTTTCCTAAATTTCCAATTCTAAAATTTTGATAGCCACTCTATTTTTTTAAAAGTGAATTGAGTCGATTTAACCCCCCTGTGGGAGGCAACCCCAAGGGTGGGTTTTTTGGGCTCTTTTATCATTAATGCAATATGGCGTCTGATCAATGGGGTGCTTCACATAAAAAAGGGTAGCCAATATTTTCTCTTGTGATGATGTAAGTAATTTGTTAGAGTTTGGATCTATTGACCACAACACATTGCTGGCCATATTCATCCAGCCGCATGTTGAGAATATGGATGACCACAACACACTCGGTGTTCCATAATGTGTAGTTGGGTGAAGGTGGCTAGCAATGTGTTGTGGTCAGCGGATGAGACTCAACTTGTCATTGTTTGAATGCCTTTATCCTCTTCTTACTTGCCCTGTTATCCATTTATATTTTTTTCTAAGAAATGTGGTTCATTTTTTGTATTGATCAAACTAGTCGTGTTTATAAGTTTTAACCGTTGGGGCCTTGGGCTTGTCTAGCCTAATATTAGGTGGGGTTAGGTCTGGGCTTGAGGTTTGTAACTTGGTTGTGTTTGGTTGCGATGCAAATACAAATATGTGCTATGCATAATTACCTTCTTTTAGATTTATAAATACAAACTAAGGTTCAAAAAATCGTTACGTATTGGCCCATATCAGCTAATACGTATCGTATCGGGCCCTTACTGATATGCCCTTACATGGGTTGTATCAGGTCAGACCCTGGTTCAGAGGGTAGTCAGGACTCAAATCGGCCCCTCTTAACCAAAATCGAAAAAAAGTAAAAGTTGAAAAAAAGGACTGATACAGGGCGATATGCCCCTATCGACGTATTAGCCAGTATCGATACTTTGAACCTTGATACAAACACGATTCACATTTTTAAATCGTTTTTGTACTCGTCTTGTTTGTTTGAAATCAATGCAAAGTGTGAGCCCTATCATTAATGCTCTAATTCCTTGGGCTATGTTTGGTTGTAGTGCAAATTTATTTACACTAGTACAAATACATGAGAATGCAAATGAAAACAAAATGCAAAATCTTATTTAATTTTGTTTTGGGTTTTACTTTATTCTGCTCCATGTCTTAATTTATTCATTTGTACTGCAAACAAACAAAATAAATTAAAATTTGAAACAAAAATAGGTCATAATGTACACTTAAATCATTTGCACTCTTATAGTTTTGCAGCAGTGCAAATTTTATTTGCATTGCAACCAAATACAGGCTTAAACTTTGGTCAAAAAGCAAAATCATAAAGAACACAAAATTGTATTAAAAAATAGATACTGTAATGCTCTCATAAAAAAAAGACAGGAAATAGTAGATAAACCAAACACAGCCTAAGACAGTAAGACCTTCAATCCGACCCAACTCGCCCGAGTTCCACCCCTAAACGATTCACAGAGTCCTGAACACGGGGCCATGCCATCTCAGCTGGTGAAACAATCAGAACAAAAACACGAACTCGCATGCCTCTCTCTCTAAAGGGTTCGTTTCCTGCTCAATTTCGGGGTGCAATCCCATTCTCGGGTTTCTGCTTGTCTGCATGCTTCTGCGTGTTAGGAGATAACCCTAGAAATCTCAATTTCAAGGGTTTCTCCTCCGTGTTCTCTTGCTTTTTGTTTTCGAGGATTTTGGTCTAGGAGTTCGGTTTCTCGTTTTTCTTTTTCTTCTGGATTTCTGGAGAGTTTTAGTACACCTATAGCAGTGATGGATGGATTCAATGATGAGGGTTTTGTTGAAGAGATCCTCAGTCCGAAGGATTTCAAGGGATTGGCAACGAGTTCGGCAGGTCAGCTTCGAATTTTAGTTTGATCATTGCTTTTGAAGCTTGAATTTCTGCTTGGTGTTTATTTTATTTTCTGGGTTCTGATAAGCTTTCCCGGTCTGGGTTTCAGTTCCTGCTGGTTTTATTTCTTCCAATTCTTTACGGTTCTTTTGAAATTCGATTAGTGGAAGGTTTTGTGCGTTTTCTTGGTGCTAATAGACTTTTTTCCCCGTATGATCTGTTTATTGTCACAAATTGGTAATCTGCAGGTCTGTAGAAGAGAGAGCTTGTAACTTTGTGTGGAATTACGGTTTACCTTGATACTAAGTGGGTACAATGGATCATCCGCGAACTGGTGCGAACGCAGACGATAATGTGGGAATTCCGGAGGACTTGCGTTGTAAGAGATCTGATGGGAAACAATGGAGGTGCAGTGCAATGTCCATGCCTGACAAGACAGTATGTGAAAAGCACTACATCCAGGCAAAGAAGAGGGCCGCGAATTCTGCACTGAGGGCGAGCCTGAAAAAGGCAAAGAGAAAATCGTTAGGGGAATCTGATATTTACTTGGAGAGTAGGAACGATGATCTGGATATGCCTCTTGTGAGCTCAAAGGGTGGAGAATACCATGCTCCTACAATCTCTGGAAAGAAGTATAAGGAGAAAGTTTCCAAAGCCCAGGTTTTGTATTCGCCTGAGACACCTCCAGTTAGGGTTTTGCCTACCCGCAGCCCTCTGAAATCGACTGAAGATCCACAAAGAGATCTTATGCTGTTTGATGACAACCGGAAATCTTCTTATAAGATTCCAGCATCTTCCAAGAGAAACTTTGATGCCAATGCCCTTGCGGTGAGTGGTAATGAACTTCCTTTGATTTTCATTGGTGGTAACTATCTTAGTGATGCTTCCTCAGTTGAGAACTGGTAAGCTTTGCTACCGTGTATGGTACTGGAAGACCTGATATCCCAGTCATCCATTTGATTTGAACATTTAGAGAACCCATATGAAAAATCTCTCCCATTGGAAGATTATAACCACTTCATCTATTGGTTTTTGTAGGCTTCAGACCCTAATTTTCACGTCTTCCAAGAGGATGACATAGATTCTACAACTCCTATTGGAAGATAATAACCATTAATCCATTGATTTTTGTAGACTTCCAGACCCTAATTTTCATGTCTTCCAAGAGGATGGCATAGATTCTACATCTTCGATCGGAAGATTATAACCATTTATCCATTGATTTTTGTAGACTTCAGATCCTTATTTTCATGTCTTTCAAGAGGATGGCATAGGTTTTACATTGATAAAAAAATGTCATAGACTGGATGGTCGTCAACTTAAAATTTTCATTTTTTGTAATAATTAACAAAATCTACAGGACCATGTATTTGCCTAGAAATTCTGGGGTTAAAGAAAATGAAGGAAAAAGTAAAAAAATTATGTTGTTAATATTGGGTTGGTTTTTGGATATGGAAGCCTTTTGGGCTGAATGCATTTGATGTTGGCTCTGTGGGTAGCTCTACAGCTAGTTGATGGGTACTTTCAGTTAGGCTCTCTTGATCTACTAGAGGGGGCACCTCTAATTTCTTCTTCCTTTTTTCATAGTTCATTTAATTGAATGTGTTCTGGTATCTCAGGACCTTTCAGATAGAAGTACAGATACATCTGAAGAAGCTGGTGGGCAAACTTGCCATCAGTGTCGGCGAAATGACAGAGGTAGAGTTATCTGGTGTCTGAAATGTGATAGGAGGGGATACTGTGATAGCTGCATTGCTAAGTGGTAAGGGTGCATAGAAGTTACTCAGTTGCAGTGTAAGAAACTTAGTATCCTACCTGGTTAACTGTATGTTTTATGATTTCTGTGGTTACATTATAGGTATCCTGACATATCATATGAGGAGATCCAGAGGGTATGCCCTGCATGCCGTGGGTCTTGTAATTGTAAAGCATGCTTACGTGGAGACAATTTGATAAAGGTATGACATTCAATGGTTTAGCCCTTTGAATAAGTTGTTCTAGGGTTGAACATATTAATTAATAGTTTGGAGGGTTTCTTGTTGCTGAAATTCCTTTCATCTTGGCTTCATGAAATGTTTATCTCTAGCGTCAATTGAGATGACATAGCCCTTGGTCAAATATTTATGATATTTGCATCTGATTGTAGGTAAGGATACGGGACATAGCTGTGCAAGATAAGTTGCAATATCTCCACTGTCTATTGTCCTCAGTTCTTCCTGTAATCAAGCAGATCCACTCAGAGCAGAGCTCTGAAATGGAGATTGAAACCAAGCTACATGGTAAGGTGTAGCCTATGTTCTGTTTGTATCTTAGTCCAAGGAGTTTTGCCTTGACAGTAAGTTGTTACATAAGCTTTGTTGTCTCTCTCCTCCAGGAACCAAAACAGATATTCCCAGGGCAAAAGTGCAAGCAGATGAGCAGATGTGCTGGTAATATCTGATACTCTGTCCCTTTTCTTCTTTTTGACTGTAAATACAATTGGTAAATCTATGCCCAGAATTAGACATTTAGAGTACCTGGACATATGCAATATCCAGGAGCCACTGCCCAGTGATCTGACTTTATAGGTCAAAATTACTTGCTTTATAGGCATTTTTTTGTTAAGGAGCTGGTGTTCTTTGTACATTTGTTCTCTGTATAGAGGGACTAGTTTTTCTTTTTTTTTTTTGTTTTTTCGATACAAATATATTACCATTTTTCAAGAAAGAAAAGAAAAATATTCATCGGCATTTCTTTTTACTTGTGAGATTTTGGCACACTGTTCAACCAAAAAATCCATTGATTAGGGGCTAATTGATAACAGTTGAAGTGGCTGAACTGAATGGCTTATTACTTTTCCTTTTGGTGAATAAATTGTTAAGAAGGTTGTGAGTTCCTTAATGGACGAAACTTAAATTGGGTTGATCACTATACACTTGAATAATTTATTTTTTAATTATCTGATCCACTAAAAAAAGAATTAATTCATTTAGTTCAGTCATTTCAGCCATTATCAAATGATCCCTTAGATAGCAGATGGCTTCTCTCTTAGGTAGGACCTGTTGAATGAACTGGTCAGAATCCTCTCATGTTTATAGTCTCCTTATATATATCAGATGGCACTAATCTATCATTTGTTCCTGTGCAGCAATTGCTGTAGGACACCTATTGTTGATTATCACCGACACTGTGCAAATTGCATGTATGATTTATGTCTCAGTTGTTGTCGTGATCTCCGGGAAGCTTCTCATGGTGTTGTTGGAGAACAGCAAGAAAATCAGTTGTCTGAGAGAAGCCAAGATGGAGTGACCATGATAGAGAAGCAGAAAACATCCAAGTTAAGAATGGTTTTATCAGAGCAGTTTCCTGATTGGAAAGCCAATAGTAATGGCAGTATACCGTGCCCACCAAAAGAGTATGGTGGTTGTAGTTGTTCATCTCTATCCTTAAGACGCATTTTCAAGATAAATTGGGTTGCAAAGCTGGTGAAAAATGTGGAGGAAATGGTGAATGGATGTAAGGTATATAATGTGGACAGTCCACGCTCTCTTGGGTTGAATGATCCAAAGTTCTGCCAAGCGGCCCACAGAGAAGGAAGTGATGATAATTTCCTGTATTGTCCAACATGTCAAGATATTAAAGTTGAAGGAATTGGTCATTTTCGCAAGCATTGGATTAGGGGTGAACCCATTATTGTTAGGCAGGTTTTTGATGGTACTTCAAGTTCGAGCTGGGATCCCATGGTTATATGGAGAGGAATACGGGAGACTACAGATGAGAAAACAAAAGATGACAACAGAACTGTTAAGGCTATTGATTGCTTAGACTGGTCAGAGGTATGTCTGCACAAACATGCTTGTACTGATAAATGAAAGGAACAAAGGCACACCCTTGGTTGGAAAACAGATAGGGATAGTACTACCTACTTGTCTGAATTGCATTTTAGTTGTTGAAAAATGCTCTGAAAGTTTCTGCTAATGATAGTTTGGCATGTGGACAGGTTGACATTGAACTTGGTCAGTTCATCAAAGGATATTCAGAGGGAAGAATCCATGAAAATGGATGGCCAGAAATGTTAAGGTTGAAAGATTGGCCATCTCCCAGTGCATCAGAAGAATTTTTATTGTACCAGAGACCTGATTTTATCAGTAAACTACCATTGCTTGAGTACATCCATTCCAAGTGGGGTCTTCTAAATGTTGCTGCAAATCTGCCCCATTATTCCTTGCAGAATGATGTAGGGCCCAAGATTCTTATTTCTTATGGGATATATGAGGAACTTGGTAGAGGTGATTCTGTGGATAATCTCCATATCAGCATGCGTGACATGGTATGTGTCTAGTGGTCCTCTCACATACTGTATTTCCACCTTGATATATAGGAACTAAAATTCTTTATCATTGAATTTGATGTAGAAATGTTTTTGACAGCTAGGCAGTAGAGTGGTAGTTAAAATCTTGAATCTGTTTTCTAATTCTTCTTGAAAATGTCTCATAGTTGCAATTTCACAATTCATTAGAAGCTTATTTCTATAATTATTTTTGAGCTTTAAATATAACCAAAATTATCATGTTTTTTCCTTAAGAAGATTTTCAAATGCATGGAAGATTATTATCAACATTTGATCATGATTGCAGGTCTTTTATTGATCTTTTTTTTTTTTTTTGTTTTCTTCCTGTTCTTTTTGTATGCTTTTGTCTCTTTTTTCTGTGTGCCAGTTCTTTACTGCTTTTTGGACAGCCTGTAGCTACAGCTCTTGATTTCTTATTCACAATGATTTCTATTTTTTTTTTTTGATGGATACATGAAAATTTTATTGATATAAAGAAAAAGAATTAGTTATAAACTTATAATGCACAAGTGGAAATGTGCTATCTATCAAAAAAAAAAAAAGTGGAAATGTGCCAAAGCACGCCTTACAGAGGAACAATGGCTCCCATTAAACTGATGCTAAAATTACATCATTGTCCAGCACTCCACTTGTGGTACTCTTTGTCTTGCTAAGGCATCCGCCAAAGCATTTGCTATCCTGCTTACCCAATTTTTTTTTGAGAGGAAAGGTTACTTTCATTAACAAAAAGAGGGAAGGATATACAAAAGATGCAAGGGGATTCCATCAATCCAAAAAAAAAAAACCTCCCCAGCATTACATGGGTAAACTTGAATTACTGTACAAAGAATCTCTTCCTGCCCCCGGTTTAGCCTACGCATCTGCCACATTGTTCAATTCTCTAGGAATCCATCTATAAAAGAGCAGTGCCAGACAAGATTTCTTTAATCTCATTAAAGATGTAGAAAAATCTCCAAGGTCCCTCCTTCAAATTTCCCATCCAGTTGATGATGATTCTAGAGTCACCTTCCACCACAACTGCAGAGGCATTCAGAGTTAACACCTTCCTAAGACCCACTAGTAAGGCTCAGATCTTTGCTTCTACATCTTCCGCCACACCATTGGGGCTGCTGAAAGCCCAGAGCAGATTGCCAGATGAATTTAGAATTCTACCCCCAATACCTGCCTGACCTCTGTTGATTTGAAAGACTACTACAGCTACCATCAAACTGAAGAGTGTACTCAGTTGGAGGTCTTGGGAGAAGAATAGGTCTTGTGGAAACTGACAAAGGTAATGAATTCAAGATCTGCTCAAGGTGTCTTTCTAAGTCACCTACAGAGATACCTCCGAACAGCTTAGAGACTCTCAACCACGAGATAACTACAACATTGATCTTACCTTTTAAATCTTCTAGAGAAGTGCTTTTTGTTTTCAAAGACACTTTTATTTCGTTCTTCTTAGAGACCACATTACAACAGGAGCAGAGCCAGGAATTTTTTATGAGGGGGGCCAAGTGGATTTGGGGGTGGGGATAATTATGGATGGGTCATTGGGGGCCAACCATTGGGGTGGGGAGTGGGGGGAGGGGGAAAATATACATTGGAATAATGGAATGTAAGTGATGGGGATTTCTGGGCCATAGGGGGGGGAGGGGCATGGCTCTCCTGGGTCCCCCCCCCCCCCCCCCCCCCGGCTCAATCCCTGCATTGCAACATCCTCTTTTACTGAACTTATAACCTGGCCATTGTAATAGGAAATCAATCACCATATTAGGGGAAGGAAGTTGCTGTTAAAAAGGAAACCAAGGAAATGTTGCCAAAAGCTACGAGCTACCACACAGTTGATGAGCAAGTGTCCACAGGATTCACCATCATTCATACACATCACACACATGTGAAGAGCAATGTGGAGGAACCTATTCTTTTTCCTCAGAAGCCTATCACAGGTATTATACTACCATGGAAAGCCTCCCAGACAAAAAAAAAAAAAATTTAGGAGGAATTGCTGACAACGAAATCTTCTTATGGTGGAAGGGGGAGTTAGCTAAGCCTTGCATGAGTTTTATGGAAAAATGAATTCACAGTAAACTGGCCGGAAGAAGGCCACCAAATTCTCTTATCATTGGACAAAGTGGTGAAGAAAACAGGAGAGAGAAGATAGAAGATAGAAGAGAGGAAATATCATGAGTTTCTTCATCAGATAAAGCTCTACCCAAAGTTGCACATTGGGTAAAAACTTTGGAAATCTTCCATGATTTCTCCTTCAATGATATTCTGAGATCATGGAAGGAAGTGACAAGCTTGGGTCAAGAGAAAGAAAGGGTTATTATGGAGTTGAGGCTGCCAGCACCTAACTCTGTAAAATTAAATTTCAATGGAAGTTTTTTAGGAAATGAAAGGTTGGTTTAGGGGGTGTATTCCGACGTTCAGAAGGTGAGGTACTAGCACTCTACTCAGGTCCTGTGGAGCAAGGGGACTCACTGACAGCAGAATTAATGGCCTGCTTCAACGGCTGAAAATTGCATAACAGCTTTGCTTCCAAAGGTTAGAACTTAGAAGTGGAAGGGGACTCTCAGGTGGTGATTTCCTGGACAAATTTTCATTGCCAAACCCCTTGGATATACAGGCAAAGGATTAGAGAAATTGAAATGGTAACAAGGGAACTGAGTGTTACATTTAAATGGGTGAGAAGAACTGCAAATGGCATGGCAGATACATTAGCTGAACAGGGGGCAAACAGGCAACACTTATTTTGGGCTATATTGTAAGGCTGAATTTGGGGGATTGCATCTCTAGTTCTATCTATTTACATTATGGGTGTGGGTAAACTACCCCCAAATTTGTAAGTTCATCTTTCTCATTATGATTGATAAAAGTTACCTTTGCTGATAAAAAAAAAAGTTGAAAGTTGCGCCATGTTCCCCTCTAGAAATAACCTAGGAGATAGTGGCCTCTTCAGAAAGAGACCAATTCTAGAAGGGAGAGGGTAAGTAGTGCAGAGTGGCTGTTGACCTAGCCACAGGTCAGTCCAAAATTTAATTCTACAACCATTACTTGGACAATAATGCAAAAAAGGAGAGAATAGCTCAAAGTAAGACATTATACCTTTCTAGGGACTGAAGGAGGAGGCTTTGGAAGGAGATAGGTTGCTATCCCAACCATTCCTGTTAGTTTCATATTTGCTCCGAATGACTGAGGTCCATAAGGATTCCTGTTCCAAGGAGAATTTCCACAACCACTTACCTAACAAAGCAATGTTCCTCTCCAAGATATGTCCGAAACCAACCCTCCTTATGACTTAGGCTTACAGACTACCTTCCAATTAACTAGATGTTCTCTTCTTTCATCACCACCATTCCAAAGGAAGTCTCTTTGCAACTTTTCAATCTGGTTCCTAATGCTGGTAGGAATCTTGAAAACTGATAAGAAATAGGTTGGTTGGTTGGAAAGAGTTGCTTTAATGAGGGTGGCTCTGTCTCCTTTAGAAAGGTGGTTTTTCTTCCAGGATTCAAGCCTCCTTTCACAGCTTTCTATAGCAGGATCCAGAAATGCAGAGGGTCTAGGATTCCCCCCTAAGGGAAACCCCAAATACTTTGCCTGTAATACTACTCTTTGAAAGGTTGCATTTAAGTCCTGTAACAGCCTTAAAACAAAGTGAAATCCTTCTTAAATTTTCCAGGTACTCTTTTTTAGCCTCAAGAAAAATAACTGTCGTCTGCATAAATGTGATCCTCACCTCTCTTGCTATTCTGTTCAATTCAATTCTTGGTTTCGAAAAAAAAAAAAATCTGTTCACTTCTCTTATAGTATGGCTGTAACACCAAGGACCTGCTCTTTTATTCTTCATCCACCTGTTTACCATGCTAGAGTTGCTTTAAGCAGAATGTTGTTGTAATTGAGATCCTGCCCAATTTTCAGCCCTTGCAGCAGAGCCATTAGTTCTGCCTTAACATAGCATGCCCTATGGGACTTAACATTTTTGAATGCACTCCCTATCCCTGGCAATCTGGGATTACCTAAGCTGCACCTGTCAAAATTCCGCTTTTTAGTATTTGGCGGTGGAGGGATCCAAACATAAGTCACTAGAGGCCTTGGTATAAATGAATTAGCAATCTTCTGCCAGCCTCTTATATGTCATCAACCATGCAGTTGGCAAAGAGATTCGTAGGTTTGACCCTGGAAGCATTCTTAGCTGCTATATCTTTGAACCATTGCTTCAGTAGTTTGGCTTCAATCCTAAAAAATTCTGGCATTTTTTTTTTCTTCCCAAATCGCGTAAAGAATTGGTTGCTCTGAGTGATTTTTGTTTTTGATAAGAAACAGGGTAAAACTATTTATTCAACACCAAGTTGCACACAAAGTATACGGCCAAAGGAAGAAGACGATGGAATCTGAAGGGTCAGGCAGGCGGATAGTCAGGAGGGGGCTATAGGGGAGAATCTGGAAAAAGGAGGGGGTGAAGTTGTAATTTTCCAGGATGGAGTTGAGAAGTATTCAGTGGAGAAGGGACACACGGAGAGAGCGTTTAAGAGGGGGAGCATTCCCAATAAAGCTAGTTGCTCTTCCTCAAGACCGAATTCAGTTCAGTTTAAGAGTGTGTCCTACAAGTTTAGGAGATTGGTATGTAACTTTAAGAAGGGTGGGTCCCGCATTTGGGTAAAGGCAAGTTTGGATTTTGGTTAGGGAGAATTGAGGGAAGAACTAGCGAAAGGCTTGGGGTGTCTTTCAGAATCCATCAGAAGAAGGTTTCAGCAGCCATTTCATTGAAGGTGGATGTTTCTTGCGCCCGATTTATTGGGCATGGCTCAAGGACAGGTGAGACTTTTTTGAGTTTGAGTGAGGCACTTCGAGAGTCACAGGGCGAGGTGTTCCTGCCTCTTGATGAAGCTAAAGGTAAGCAAGATCCGCTTTCTTCATCTCCATTTTTGGGTCTGAGTCAGGAGAATGGGGGTACTGTTGCTTGTCACCAGAAGGATGGCTCGGAAAGGGAGGCGGTAGTGAAGGAAGTAAGGGTGGGGTGGAGAAGGCAGAAGAAGGGTCAACCATTGAAATCAAGCAAGGGGAGGAAGGAGCCATCATTGAGGTAGGAAGTGGCTCTTCAGAAACTGAGGGAGAGAAGGGGATTGCTTCTAACCTCCAAGATAAGTTAATTAGGAATGGTGTCGATTATGAGGTTTCCGAAGTGGTGGTTGGAAAATTGGGATTGGATTTGGGTTGTAGGATCAGGAGAAGAGGTTGGCCGGAAGTGGTGAGGTCTTGGAGATTCCTAAGAAGACCAGAGGTTTAAACAAGCTTAACATGATTCATGTTATGAAGGTATTTTCAAGATTTTCCAATCTAAGAGCCGGTCCTGGGCATCCCCAATCTAAACAAGATTTCCCAACCCCAGCCTTTGCCACAGAATCAGCCAAAATGTTGGCACTCCTAGGCGCCCATTTGAATGAGGCGTTCAAATCAGCACCTAGAGCTTGAGTCATTCTGACTAGAGGTCTGATTTTCCAAGGAATTTGGCCTTTGCCTTGTCATCCAGCAAAAAACCACTTGACAGTCACCCTCTACTTACACGTTCCTTAAATCTTGCCTAGCCAACAACTTCAAACCCTGAAGTTGCTCTGATGCATCTCCAAAGCATCTTTCCCCTTATGGTCATTGGAGAGATAGGAGACTACTCAAATCTGTTGGAGGAGACCACCTGCATCCAAAATGGTTAAGAAAATGCTCCCAAATTCCAGAATGGGGTGTAACCACTGTTTTAAACCAGGAAATAGAGAACAAAACCAGGAAGCTGATTAACTCACTTGGCTTAGAGGACTGTATGGGAATGATGGAGGGCTATTGTTCTCTCCTCTTCCTCGGTTCAATTCTTTTGTCAAAGTGAAACCCTCGAAGATTATTTTGTTTTTACTTTCCTCACAACAAAACCATGATAACATGCATCAGGTTCTATTATAAAAACTAAAACCAACCAATAAAATATTATATATTTTATATCTATTTTTATTTAATAAATATTATATATTATATATGTGTTTCAGTCCCCTAAGCATGCGCCTAGCATATATTTTCTTGGTGTTTGGGCGAGGCACTCTTTGAAAAGTGCCTAGTCACCTAGGCGACTTGACTACTATGATCCAAAAGTCCAAGCAAACGTTTTTGAGAGATTGGATAAGTCCATTGCCTCAAAGATTTCACTTTCCCTCAGGTCCCTTCTCAAACCTAAATCCCAAAGAGGCTCCAGCACCAAGCTAGTCACACAATAAGAAAAAAAATGTTTTTATTTAAAGAGCACAAATACGAGGGAATAAATCTTTTAGTGGTGAATTACCTCATCATAGGTCCTGCTAAATCTGGTTTTCTTTCCATCCAAAGCATCATAACGAACTTGAGAGATGAAAATCGAAAGTAACTTTCATTCCCACCTATTAGGGTCTACGCCGTAAATACTCTTGATTACAGCATTCCCAAGGGCTTTCTAGTATTGCTACCCTTCTTCCTTATTGATAGATACTTTGATCTTGCTACCAATAGAAACAGAGTTTCGGCCATTCTTGGAGCATCCTTAAACAGTTTCAAACTATCTATTTTAAATGGTAAAACAACTTCTTTGGTGATACAATAAATAGGTCAATTTATTGGTTATTTTGATAATGGAATTGGGATGGTTTCTTCCTTGTGAGGTCTTCTTCTAGAACTATCAGATAAGATTTATTGTCCACATCCCCTGCTTTATGCTAAGATGACCTTTGATTATTATTGTCTTAGGCTTTCTTTTTATTAATGTGGCTAAGACTTCTTGACATCTTAATATTGTTTAAAGGGCATCCTAGGTGCTTAGACTCAAAGGTGAATTTCATTTTGTGGGGTGCATCTCACCTGGCTTGTTTATATGCTTTTATGGATTAACTTTGGATTTGATATTTCAGTAGGCAATTTACTATTTTTTAGATGGTACTATGCTCTTTTTTAGAGTTTTAAACAGTTTGTGCTATGTAAACTTGAACCTACTAGAAGGCTACAACCTTTGTGTGCATGCTAACCGGTTCAACAGATAAAGGTTATTTTCTTTAAATATATATATAGGGTCAGGAATACCAGTTAACTTTATTAAGATATCTTCACAGTCTCGAAAGAAATGCATGTTGGAACCATTACAAATGCACAACCAAAGGCTGACAAATACTAGAAAAAGTTCACTCTGAATCTACTGTTGCAAATATAATCCCGGACCCAGAGACTACTGTTGACATGTCTTCCTTCAATTATTTGTTTGGCCCTCTTCAATTAAAGGAGAAAGTTTTAAGCCCTGGGGGAGAGAAAGCATCTTGGTCTTCAATGAGTTGCCATCTCAAGCAGAACCTAAAAAGCTCATCATGATGACTCTATTCTGCTCTCTAACCCTACCCCATATCCACTGACTATCCTGGTTTCCCAAGAAGCATCAGTTGAACAAAGTAGCACATACAAGGATTTATTAGATATATCCTTCTTTATTCTGATTAATAATATGTTTCATCTCTCTTCTGATTAATAAAATGTTCATGGATCTATTTAGTACATTATCTAATTTATCCTGATCTCTATGTAGGTATGCCTACTGATGCATACATCTGATTATAAAATGTTCACGAATCTATTAGTGATGATATATGTCTAATATATACTGAGCTCTATGTAGGTATACCTACTGATGCATACGTCTGAAGTGAAACTAAAAGGTTGGCAACGGTCGAAGATTGAGAAGATACAGAGAACTTTTAAGGAATCTGATGCAAGAGAATCAAGTGGGGATGTACAAACAAGCTCACATGAAGGAGGAAAGTCACCTGATTTAGCACTTGAGGAACATGGAATGCAGAATGAAAATATTACAGGGCTGGACATCAATAAAGATGAGATCATGGAGGAACAATCATTTAGTGGGATGGAAACTGCTTCTGGTGGTGAAAGGAAAGACCTTAGTTCTGGCCATCCAAACAAAGATAATGGAGATTTGAATGCTGAAAAGTCTCGCATAGGAGCTGTTTGGGATGTCTTCCGTCGCCCGGATGTTCCAAATCTGATTGAATATTTGAAGGTTTATTGGGAAGAAATTCGGAAATCTTCCAGTCTTCCAAATGATTCAGTAAATACTTTTTCTCCTATACTATAGATATGCATTTATGTTAACATTATCAACTTGTCATTTAGTCTGTGATGCTATTGTCATTTGGATATCAGGTAACTCGTCCACTTTATGATCAAGCTGTTTTCCTCAATAAAGAGCATCTGAGAAAGTTGAAGGAGGAACTTGGTAAGGGCTAAAGCTTATAATCTCTTCATGTTGAGTAGCTCTGATTCTTTACACTGCTTGTGCAGTACATATGCTGTTATGCACATATTTATTTAGAGCGAGTGTTTTTTCTGAACCAGTCAGAATTTGAACTGCTGGATGTGGAGGTTCATGATCCAGGGTTTGAACATGCCGAGCAATTATTTGATCATCATATGATTAACATGTAAACCCAATATTGAAGAATCGTTGCATTTAAAATCCTGGTCCTCCTAGCTTTAAATGTTTTTTTTTTTTTGACTCTTCCTTCAAATAAAAGCATGTGAAATTACTGATGAAATTTCTCTTCTATCATTCATACTCTTAATGTAAACTATTACTTGGCAGCTCATCTAAGGGTCTGTTTGTAGATAGAATTGGTATTGGATTTTAAGATGAAAGAATTAGGATTCACATAACTGGAATTGTGATGTTTGAATGAGCTTTAGATATCATTCTAAAGGTTATAATTTAACAATGTATGTCATTGAACATAATGGAATGGCAAAACAGGATTCATGTTAGCCGATATTGGTATTGGATTTTAAGATGAAAGAATTAGGATTCACATAACTGGAATTGTGATGTTTGAGTGAGCTTTAGATATCATTCTAAAGGTTATAATTTAACAATGGATATGTCATTGAACATAATGGAATGGCAAAACAGGATTCATGTTAGCCGATCTCATGTAGTTGGGACAAGGCTTAGAAGATGATGATGCTGAGTGAGCTTTAGAATATCATTCTAATACCATACCTTTAGGGGCGATCATTCTTGGCCCAGCCTGGGCCTGCATCAGGCCCACAAATTTCTAGGCAAGGCTTGGGCCCAACACTTCAGGCCTGGCCCGACCTGCAATATATATAATATTATATATTTAATATATAATATATACATAATATATTTGTATAATAAAATATTATATTATATATAACATATAATAAATAATATATTTAATATTATATATGTTATATATGCGGATATATGTTATTTTATTTTATATAAAAGTTTTAATGTATAATATACATATTCATTGAGTTGACACATGTATCAACTCATTAGTCAACTCACATAGAAGAGAACAACTTGTTTGGAGGCCTTGCCTTAATCTATGCAAGGAGACAAGCATGTGTTGAAGCCTATACCCTATTTTGTGCCTTAGGCCCAAAGCTAAACCAAGCCTAGTCCAACTGGCCTATGCAATACTTTTTTTCACGTAATTTTAAATTTCATAATATAATTAAATTTTTATTATTAAATGCTTTGTGCCCAAAGTCTGGCTTGGCCTGTAGGGTGGCCACAAGCCGAGCTGTTCATGAGTTGTTCGAGCTCGACTCGACTCGGTCTAAACCGAGCTTCGAGCCGAACTCGAGCCTAATATATGGGCTTGTTTGCTAATTGAGTCATCCTCGAGCTTAATATAGCTCGGCTCGTGAGGCTCGCGAGCCCAGTTGAGTATATGTACATAGGGTGTCACCTCGGCTCGACTACTGAAGGGGACCTTGTCTTGGCACCTCGGCTACTGAGGGAGACCTTGGTTTGGCACCTAGGCAACTAAGGGAGACCTTGGCTTGGCACCTCGACAGTTGAAGGAGACCTCGGCTCGGCACCTCGGCAATTGAGGGAGACCTCGGCTGCTAGGGAGACCTGCAATCAAAGGCAGCCGAGCTCGAGCTGAGTCGAGCTTTTGACTTGAGCCAAGCTTAAGCTCAAGTCTCAGGTTCGAATTGAACTTGAGCTTGATAATTTATGAGTGAGCTGAACTCGAATAGCCAGATATTCGGCTCGGCTCGGCTCGAATCCATCCCTACTGGCCTGGTCCATGATCACCCCTACTCATATTATTGAAATAGTTGGCTGTAAAGGTTAGCTTATTTCATACAATCTATACGTGCTCATCATCTAATGTTGTAATATTTAGCTGAAAATGCCCTCTGTAGGTTTGTTGGAAGACCCTAAAGATGAACTTGCTTAATGTGTCCAAGGAATTCCACAAGAGGGGAAGAATCAACCTAGATGCAAATGCCATGTTTCTAGCTTGAGTACCCAAAAAGGCCGAGGCTTACCAATTCAGTGAGTTTAGACCCATAAGTTTGGTGGGTCAGCCTCTATAGAATTATTGCCAAAGTCTTATCTTTGAGGTTTAAGGATGTCCTTCTTGGTTTAGGTTTGGGGAGGTTGAGCCTAAGAAATTTGGGTTGTCTGGGTAGGGTAACTGGTTATGGAGATACTCCAAGGAATCAAATATTGTTTTGCATTTGGTGGTTAGGAGAGTAGTTGATCAAGACTACAATCAGTCTTGAATTCGAAAGAAAAAGGAGAAATTTCAGAAGAAAAGATGAAGAGAGGGTGAAAAGAAGAAGCACACGAAGGGATTTAGAAAAGAGAGAGAGGGTTGATCAATCGATCTGCTGATCCACTCTTAATATTTATATATGTTGACTAATTGTAAAAGGGCTGAATTGCCCTTATTGCTTACATGGAAAATAAACTAATAATAAAGCTGAAATAACAAGCTGTAACAACAAACTGAAATAACTACCAATAACTACCAACTAACACTGACATAACTAACAAAAGATATGCTATGCTGCCATATGAACACAGTGGGGATCACAGCAGTGGGGTCCACATCAGTGTTCTCTACACTCCCCCTCAAGTTGGGAATAGATATTTGTCATTCCCAACTTGCATAGGTCTGCCTCTAATTTCTTCCTTGGAACAGCCTTGGTGAGAAGATCTGCGAGCTGCATGCTGGAGGTGATATACGGGAGATATACTTCTTGAGACGAAACCCTTTCTCTGACAAAATGTCGGTTGACTTCGATATGCTTAGTTCTGTCATGCTGTACCGGATTATGAGCTATATTAATAGCAGCCTGATTATCACAATACAACATTAAGGGATTCTCATAAGCAATACCCAACTCCTCAAGTAATGACTTCAGCCACACCATTAGCCATAGATCTATAATCAGCTTCAACACTAGAACGAGAAACAACACTTTGTTTCTTACTCCTCCAGGAGACAAGGTTACCTCCTACAAAGGCATAATATCCAGAGGTAGACCTTCTGTCATCAACACTCCCAGCCCAATCAACATCTGTATAGACCTCTATTTTCATGTGATCATTATTCTTGAATAATATACCTCTACCTGGACATCTCTTCAAGTATGCTAATATTCTTTCAACTGCAAGGAGGTGAGTAGTTCTAGGAGAGTGCATATATTGACTGACAACGCTGACTGCATAACTGATGTCCGGTCGTGTGAGACAAAGATAGAGGAGTTTTCCAACCAATCGTTGGAACATAGTTTTGTCTTCAAGAGTCTCTCCACCCTCTGCACTGATCTTGTGATTCTGTTCAATAGGTGTATCTGCAGGCTTAACACCCAACTTTCCAATTTCTTCCAATAGATCTAGAACATACTTCCTTTGAGAAATAAAAATCCCATGTTTAGATCTAGCAACCTCAATACCCAAGAAGTATCGTAGCTCTCTTAGATCTTTCACCTCAAACTCTTGATGAAAGAGTTGTTTAAGAGACTCAATCTCACTGTCATCACTGTTATCTCAGATCTAGCAACCTTCCAACATGTGTCTTTAGTATGCTTAGGTTTCTTGCAATGTTCACACACTAGATCCCGCTTATCTTCCTTCTTTATATCCCTCTCCGTATCACCCCCAGGCTTGGGTTTAACTGCTGCCAAGGCTGGTGGGAAGGGCTGATGCTGCATCATAACCTTTCTCCTAGTCTCTTCACTATGCACCAAGGAGTAGGCTTGAGATAAGGTCACACTGTCCCTTGTTAGTATTTGTTGTCTCACAATATCATAGTCAGGATTCAGACCAGATAGGAATTCAAAAACCCTATTAGTTTCAACTTGCTTTCTATGAGTCTGTGCATCCTTCTGACTTTCCCATTCAAGTGTTTCTAGGCGGTCAATTTCATGCTACAAAGATTTCAAAGTAGAGAAGTAAACCGAGATTGGTTTCTCTCCTTGCTTAAGGTTATTAACCTCACACTTCAATTCATAGGCCCTAGCAACATTAAGGGGTTGGGAGTAAGTCTCTTTCATGACATCCCAGATTTCCTTGGCTGTTTTTGCCCACAAATAGTTCCGGATGATATGTGGCTGCATAGAGTTGCACAACCATGTCATAACCAAATAGTTCTCCTGAACCCATTTGGTATACGTTTGGTCCTCCTTAGTTGGCTCTTTCACATCTCCCAACAAGTAGCTGAGTTTTCCTCTACCCCCAATGGCCATCATGGCCGATTGAGCCCATTCTAAGTAGTTGGATCCATCAAACTTCATAGTTGTAATCTGAAAGACATTCTCAGACATGTTACCAGAATTGCTAGTCCCAAAAACACCTTCCCCCTGATTCTCGAACTCCATTCTTGATCAAGAATTAACAATAAAAAACTTTTGAAGCTACTGTAATAGAAAACAACACCTAAACAACTGATAGTAGCCGGCCTAGGTCTTCCAAAGAATAAAGAAAACAGAATTCTGTATGAAATCAGTTCAAAATCTGATCTGAAACCAACAACAGTTCTGAATTTTAGGGTTTTCTCTCAAAACCCTAGAAGGAAAAAAAGATTTTTCAGCCGCACCTCTCAGAATAGACCAAGATGATTCTTTCAAGGTTATTCTCAAGCAAAAAAAAAACTTACTTTATGAAAGAAAATCTTTGGCCGCCACCTTCTGTTTGATGCAGAACCCTAATCTTGGGGATCCGAAGCCTTTTCTAATTCTTCCTGACTATTGGAACTCTCCCAGCCTTCAACAATCTTCTTAGTAGTAGCCGCACACTACCAGTAGCCTCCAAGAATCAGCCGATCCTCCTTCTTTGTTGAAAAACTTCTAAACCTAGGAAATTCTCATGTAGTCAATCTAATTAGACTAACATAAGACCTCCTTCTCTGCAACCAGTTTTAGGTTTTGAACAGAAATTCTAATCGCCACCTTCAGTCTTGATAAAGAAACTGATCTTGGACTCTTAATCTTCCTCTGATTCTTCCTGATTATCAAGAACACAATCCACTCTTTGGACAGCTGCTACAGTCTCTGATAACCTCCAAGAATCAGCCGAAAAAGGATCCTCTTAATCTTCCAGGCCTAGGCAACTCTCATGTGGTTGGCTGGATCAGACTCACATGAGAAGCCCTAATCCTTGCTCTGATACCATGTAGTCGATCAAGACTACAATCAGTCTTGAATTCGAAAGAAAAAGGAGAAATTTCAGAAGAAAAGAAGAAGAGAGGGAGAAAAGAAGAAGCACACGAAGGGATTTAGAAAAGAGAGAGAGGGTTGATCAATCGATCTGCCGACCCACTCTTAATATTTATATATGTTGACTAATTGTAAAAGGGCTGAATTGCCCTTATTGCTTACATGGCAAATAAACTAATAATAAAGCTGAAATAACAAACTGTAACAACAAACTGAAATAACTACCAATAACTACCAACTAACACTGACATAACTAACAAAAGATATGTTATGCTGCCATATGAACACAGTGGGGACCACAGCAGTGGGTTCCACATCAGTGTTCTCTACAAGGAGCAGTCATGACACTCGTCCCAATGGATATAGGTTTTGGACTATCCTCAAGAGCAATGTAAAACTCCCTGTGGAAATTGTTGGTGTCTTTTGCTCTTCTTTGAATTACACAAGGTATAACCATTGTTTTGGGAATAAAGTCAAAATTTGTAAGACCTTTGGTTGGCATGGTTTGTATATTTTCTAATATTTCTATTTCAATGGGCACTTGGCATGAAGTATTATTGGAATTGACAAATTCCCTAGTGAAAAGTGAAAACTACCGTCGCTTTGTGCAATACACAAGATGGTATTATAACATAAGTTAGTGCACAATATTATAGATATGTGTAGTAGCCACCTAATGGACATGATTATCACTTTGAACCAGCTTGAAATTATTTTCAAATGTGAAGTTGAATTTTAGTTTTTATTTCTATAACAGATTATTTATTTATTTATTGATTTAAAATCACTTGCACCTTCTTTGAGTTTACATTTTGCTTGAACTCACTCTATTATGTAGTTTTCACTCTTAAAGTTTACAAGACAATGTTGTCTTGTAAACTTTAATAAACAAAATAATACACTACAATGGGCACAAGACAGGCCATTTAAAGATTGTTCTCTTTATTTATACTCCCTGTCATCCATTAAAACTTTGCCTATCTCTTAATTTGTATCATTCTCTTCAATTGGGCTAAATTGGGGCTTTGAGTTTTCAAGAGGATTGAGGTACTTTGAAGTTCTGTTTGCTTTAGAACTCAATCTTTTGGAGGGTGTTTTTCTTGATTCGTCAATGGTTGATGGTAGAATTTGGACCCTAACTTCGTCCAGTACTTTCACTTGTACCTCCTTTTTTGCTGCCTTACACACTAATGTTGCCATTCCCCAAACCTTCCCTGTTAAGTAAATTTGAAGTGGAAAAACTTGCCACTTGCTAATCTTCTATCCTTCTGCAACTGGAATATGGGAGTGTGTTTTTGCTTTATTAGGTTGTAGGTGGGCTTCTCCATTTGATGTAGTGGGTTTCTGTCAACCCAATTTCTTTAGCCTTGAAAGAAGGGCAAAAGTTATTGGAGATGCACAAGAGCAGCAATCCTATGGGCAATTTGGGAAGAGAGAAAATAACAGATTATTTAATGATAGAGTAAGATCCAAAAATGCTATTATTGATTGTATCTCAGTTAGGGTGTGTGGCACATTGGGTTAAAACTTTGAGACATTTTGATTCCTTTTCTACTGAGATCATTAGTGGATGGACTTGGGTGGCAAATTCTTCTACAGTAAGACATGTCATATCAGCCACATGGTCTCCTTCTGCAGAGAGTAGGATTAAGATGAACTTTGATGGTTATGGCAGAGGCAATCCAGGTCCAGCCATAGGAGGAGAATTCAAGGATTCTTATGGGAATATGGCCATCTACTCAGGACTAATTAGTCTAAGGCAATTCTATACGAGCAGAAATCACAGCAGCTGCACAAGTGTTTTTTTTTGGATGCATAAGCAGCAGAACAAGGGCTTATGGTGGCCAAAGGCTGCAATCTAAGAAATTTGATAATAAAAGGGTATTCAAAGGTGTGGATGATTCAATGGTGCAAGAATCTGGCCCTGTGGACATACAGGAACATAATGAATTTAATAATAGGGCTAATGAGGGAAGAATTGGTAGAGTTACAAGTGTTTTGATCATTCAATTGCTTCACAGATGCACTGGAAAAACAATGGGTAGACGGAAGAGAGGTGTTTTGGGGTCTTTTAGGGAATCAATGATGTAAAATGTTATATTAATTGGTGGAATTATGGTGGGGAGGGAGCAAAGCTGGCTCCTTGGGCATGTGTAAGCATCTATGTATATGCTGATTCTTTTTACAATCTAACAAAGTGTAGCTATCCATCAAAAAGCAAAAAGGTGGTGATGGGTGGTGGGAGGTTGAAGTGGTTAAATTCTTGTTTTCAAGTCTGTTATACTTGTTGGAGAGAGGTTTTGGGGTCTATTAGTAATGCCAAATATGCATCCATTGTGTATCTATAAACTATAATTGATTGTGCGAACGTGTTGTTTAACACCTTTCTACAAGTATGGGGGATATATCTCATACATGATATCATAGGCTAGTCATATAGAACAAGTCCTTAGAAGGTGATCTCATTTTCTGTATTTTTGGGTTGGAGAAAGAGTGTTCAACTAGAGTAGCTATTCTAAGGTTCATTATCCTCACACTATTGTTCTGAAATCACTATTAGTGAGAGAAGCATTAAGGGAATTGAAATATTTAGTTCTCAATGTAAATAGTATATTTACTTCATTTCTTTTAGACTAACTACAGTGCAAGAGTTTTAATATACTGAATATTCTTGATAAGCAAGTAACCTTGTTGATACTTCCACGATCATATCTCTTTCTAAAAGAAATCCATTTCATCTACTGGACTCTGGACTGGTTTGCCGGACAGTCCAAATGCTTTTAACATTTCAAATAGCGTCCTTTTTGTTTTCCACCTTTCCCCTTGAGAGGTGTCTGAACATGTCAAAGTTTCTGGCCTTCACCATGGGTCCACAATTGGAGCTGTTCAGCTGTCCGGTTTCTTCAGGATTTTAATACGCTCTCTTGGTAGGTACAACCAAGGAGATGTTCTAGGCAAAAGTTTGTTCTCATCAGATCATCATAACCACACATGTTGTATTTCTTACGAGGAAATTTATGGCAGATGGTCCTTATATTTCAATGGATTGGATTAGTGTTTTTGCTCTTCCATGAAAATGTTTTTCTTAGGCATTAGAAGGTTTAGAAAGGTCTCTGAGTTTTTTTAACATGCTCACATGCAATCATTTTTTAATCATCACACATGGGCAATAGGCAATGAATTATACAATGATTCACTTAGATCTGATGCATAGTATTATATTTGACCAAGTTGGATGAAAAAGCTTTTGCATCTGTTTTTATCTTGTTATAAATGATCAAGCAAAACAAGCAATAGATTATTTTTTTTATTGGTAAGCAACATACTGATCCTTCTGCAGTAGTTGTCATCCTAACCTGATTTTTCAAATTGGTATCCTTTTAGATGATCAATAAAAGTCATGCTTTTTCATATATTTATAATATGTCATGTTATTTAAAAACAGTGCCATTCATTTTTTTTTTCTTCAGGAATAGAGCCATGGACATTCAAACAGTATGTGGGTGAGGCTGTATTCATCCCTGCTGGATGCCCTTTCCAAGTAAGGAATCTTCAGGTAAGATCAATGTTACTAATCTTCAGAGTTTATTAACAGTCTAATAACCACTATAGGGAGCAGACCTTGTGTGTTCAAGGGCTTTTTCTTGACTGAAATACTCAAATACCCCTATTCTCAATCCTATTCTCAATCATTACTGTTTATATTTAAGGTATATTTATTTCTCACCATTAAATTCCATGAGTTAACTCTTTTTTTTGGTTATCCCACGAATTAACTCTATACCCCATAATAATAGTGTAAAAAACAATGTTTTTTAAAAGACTTGGAAATGAAACCGTTTTTCTGTCCAGGTGGTCTGTTGGTGATTCAACTATCTAGATAAAATGAGTGAACCTTTGATGTCATAATCAAATAATAAAAAAATTAAAAACAGTTAAAATACAAAATACAAAAATATCTAAAAGAATTGGGAAAATCTCCATTATTATATATTCATATTAGAAAAGCTATTTCAAAAGAAGTGTGATAAATAAGAATTATTTTTATTAATGATAGAAATGAAATACATAAAAGGAAAAAAGAATTAATATCTAAGCCATAGTCCTGCTAACTGGGTCAAATGGTTCAATGGTTAATTGATTGGGTGACCAGTTGAATGGTCCACTAGACAATTCAACTACTGGTTGAGAATACTAATAAAAAACTGATTGGAACCCACATTTCCTGAGTGGTAAGTAACTGCCCAAGTCAAAAAGACAACTTATGATATCATAAATTAAACAGCAAAATTAGAAAACATAGAAAAATTCCATAAAATTTGTAGAAAATTTCAAATTCGGTGTGTCTCTAATACAAGTTTTAATTTGTGATCCATTGATTATTGGGTCAAACAAATTAGCGGTTTTAACTGGTTAGGTCATCAGGTTGTTGATCGAATCAATGGTTTGGAGTGCAACAGACCCAAAAATATGGCTAGTGACAAGTCAGTTGATTTGACCGTCCAGTTCAACCATGTGTGAAAACATTGATATAACCTACAAGTAAAAAGATTTAAAGCTATAGGTTGAAAGGCAACACACTCCCTACTACACCATGTGGTCCATGCCTCTATTACTCATCTTTGTTGCATAGTTTCTGATAAGGACAATGAAATTATTATTATTATTATTATCATTGTTACTATCATCATCTTCACCTGAAATTGCCATCTGCAATGCACATGCACATTTACTAGTATGTCCAAAAGCACTACTTTCAACTTTTGAGTCATGACCTTAGCACCCCAACCCAAGCATAGAGAGTGGCATTTGTGCTCAGAGTACATGGATTCATGCTTTCCTAGAAAAGGCGAGTAAAACTGCTTTTTGAAAATATTAAAGCATGGATTTTAGGAGAATTTGAAGATTTACATTGCCACAAGGGGCCCTGCCTGTATAAATGCATTTAGTCTTTCTTCCTGCCCAGATTTTGTTCTCTATCATGTAAGGGTCATGAAAGAAACAATAAATGCACGTTCATACCAATACTATTATTAATTCATCTCTCCCTCTTTGAAGATCCTATCTGTTGAAGTAGTTTTCCATTCATAGTTAAAATTGATGTATAGTTTAATATGCACTTATTTATGGACTTAAAATCTATAGTTCATTTTTATTTTTTTTAAATCTGTACACAAGGGCATGCATAAATATGCATGGATACATACACAGCATACTTACCTTTGTATGTGTATTATACTAGCATATATATATATATACGATCCAGTGGAGCTCAACTTTGGCATATTAACTTGTCCCTGCTTCTGTTCTCACACTTTGGTTACATAGATCACTGAGTCCTGAATATATTTTGTATTCTCTTCTTTTTTGTTTCTTTTGGTAATTTGGTGCTACACACCACTAATAACCCCCCCCCCCCCAAATTGGTGGTTGTGGGAACTGATTCCGCGTCAATGCCGGAGTGAACCAGCTAACATACCAACGAACCACCCCTTGGTAAATATATTTGGTATTCCAGGATGACAATTTCTGGAAATCACTTACAGTATGTTTGGTTTGAAGGAAAAAGCAGGGAAAGGAAAGGAAAGGTAGGGAAAGTTTTATAGATCTTGTATGGGTTTTCCTACCTTTCCATCCTTCCCCTACGTTTTCTTTCAAACCAAACAATGAAAATCCAGAATTTTCATCGAAATCCTTGATCCTCTTTGATGGACTTTTATGAAATGCTGGCCCTGGATAAAATGGTTTCTTACAAGTGCATGGTTTTGCTTTTGAGGGGATTGTTATCTGGTGGCCAACAATGAAAATCCAGTCCCAGAGCAACATATGCTGCCATAGATGATCTTTAGTGTGTTTTTCTTATGCGTACAATAGATTATTAGCTGTTATTTCTACTTTTAAACATGATTGTCAATGTTTAGCAGTTTTTTTTTCAAGGCTTGACCATCTGTGTCCTTTTTTCTGTTCATCATTTGAGTAATTTTAAGGTTACCGTTACTTGAACATCAATCCTCAAATATAGTCTATGGTAGTTTGATAAAGCTTAAATATGTTGCTGGCCAATAAAATTGTTTGGAGTGTTGGTACTGATAGAAAAGGGCCATTGTAATATTGGTCCGAAGTCCCAACTTTCTGGGGTCTTGGATGGCTGGACTGGATATGGACTTTATTCTCATTTCTTCCACAAAGTAGCCACCCTTTGACCCTAAGGCTGCATTTGGTTGTGATACAAACACAAATATGTACTCTGCATAAATACCCTCTTTTCGGTTCAAGACTGCAAAGTGGGTTCACAGTATAATCCATTCTTGTTTGTTTGAAATCGGTGCAAAGCGTGGGAGCTAACATTAAATGCTCCAACTACCGATGCTCCACTGCTTTGAACTTTTGGTCAAACACACCAATCTATAAGCCTGTTTCGATTATCAGAAGAGCACAAATCTGTATCCAAAAAATGGGTACAGCAATGCCCTCTCCTCAGGATACAAAGATGTCAGAAAAAAACATTTTTGACCTCTTAATCATTGCATTTTTGTATGTCAAACAAACGCTCACAAATCCTAACTGGGGTATATAAATATCCTGGTTTGGCGTTTGTATCACAAACACAGCCTTAAAATTGCATTCCCTTGCTTGGTAGCCCAAGACTTTTACCAAGTCACCAATCAATGGTCCCCAAGTTAATATAGTAATAATAGAAATGTTTAAGTTGACCAACTCTATGCTGTATATAATTACATACGGACTTATTTTCTACTGAATGTATCCGTATGCTTTACATGTTTGTACCTCCCACGATATCGTTAAAATTCTTCTATCCCTTTATGCGTGCATGGGCTTCCATTACTGGTTTTTGGGTCTTTTCACATCCTTTTTTATATACAAGGGGTCTGAAAAAATGACAACTGCGTTGTTGGGAGGTTTTACCTTGACATCATTATTTACATAGCTGTACTTTGTTATCCACCTGTTTAGAAGTTACCTCACTGAGATGTTATCAGCTTTTAAATATGGCCATGAGTGGTCTTAAATTAGGATCTTAGTACCTATGGTTAGGTATGGGATGAATTGATGAAAACTCAAACCTAGTAGAAAGTTGTATATATTTGTTTTCATGACTCTGAATATGCCTATTAAAGAGATGGTATGTGGGACATGTACCAACTAATGGTTTGTTTATTCTCTTGGTAATGCATGCAGTCTTCAGTTCAGTTGGGCCTTGACTTTTTATCTCCTGAAAGCTTGAGTGAATCTTTAAGGTTAGCTGAAGAGATCCGCAGTCTTCCGAACGACCATGAAATGAAGCTTCAGATGTTGGAGGTCAGACAAAGAACTCTCATAACCAATTAGTGCGGTGTTTCCTGCATAAATTTCTGGATTTTCTAATGTGTTTCCAATGCAGGTTGGAAAAATGTCACTCTATGCAGCCAGTTCAGCCATCAAAGAAGTCCAAAAGCTGGTGCTTGATCCCAAGTATGCAAAATGAGCTTTGGTTTCTGCATTTGTTTTCCTAGTTTTCCATTTGAGAAACAAGCTCCTCAATGAAAAGAGAAATACTGGAGTTCCTAGTTTGGATTTCTTTGGGTATAAAAGGAATATCAGATAGTTGTTCACTACTAAAGTTTACACTAACTTTTTTTTTTTTTTTTTTATTTTTTTTATCATCACGTTTCTGCAGATCTGGGGCAGAGCTCGGGTTTGATGATCCAAACTTAACAGCGATGGTTGCCGATAACCTTGAAAAGATGATTAAAAGAAGGCAAATAACTTGTGTTTGATTATATGTTGTACAGTATTTTTCATTTGATTAGAAAATTATTTTCATGAACATCCAAAATATAGAAAACAATTTCAATGTATTTAATGTAACCATACGTCAGTTTTCTATAATTGTATTTAGTATCATCTATTGCCATTTATTTACCAATGTTTCTATATTAACTCAACCATACGGGCATATTCAAAGTATTGATAGTTTGATACTTTCAACCTTAGTTGAATTGTTGAGCTAGCATCCGAATGGAAAACCAGTTTTGTTTTCGGGTTGTTTTAAAAATATTGGTTTTTACCATTAAAATTAGGGCAAATTTCGTAAAGTACCCATAAGGTTTAGGAAATTGATTAACTTTACTCTTACTATTTATATATTGTCTTTAAATATCTAAAGTTTTCTGAATTGTCATCCTCATTAAATATTGACGGAAAGAAGTAAAATGTCAAATATATCTTCTATTATTTTTCAAATTTTCAAAATAAAACAATCATGATGTTTCAATATAAAACAACTTACCTAATACAAATCCCATCAATCATGGCATAAGAACAGGTCCCTCTGATGTTTGGAAGGAGTATAAATACAAATATGTACAGTGCAAATATATACAAAATAATATAAAATACAAGGTTTTGCGCTCTACATATTTGTATTTGTACTCTTTCCAAAACCAACTATGGACTTCAAACTTCTTCTCCAGCACCAGACAATTGACTCCAATGGTCAGACGAGTGAAATAGATGTTTCCAGCTTCTCCAAAGTAGTCAAGCTACACCAAATTCAATTCTTGACCATAGACATAATTTTTAGACCTTGAAAAGAAAAGGATTGAAAAACACTCTCTCCCTCTCAAATCTCAATTTTGTTTAAATAAATTAAGAACCTATAAGCTATAGAGAAGAGACATAGATTTTTGGTCTTGTTTAAATTAATTAAGAATCTACAAGCTACAGAGAAGAGACGTAGATTTTTTGACCAACTTACATCTCTCAGTTCTTTGGACATTTCCCACAATGCCCTAACTAGAAGCCTCCCCCAAACCACCTTTCAATAAGCTCACTAGTTTTCTACTTAAACTACCTTCCAATCTAGTGGAGAAGGTTATAAAAACCATCTCGTTATCTAGGCCTCTTGCAACTTTTGTTTCAAGGCCCACCCTAGTTAGCGGTGGTTGAGCTAAGTGGTAACATGTTCATTGGACTGCTTAAGGGTTGGCTTTTCCAACTCTGGTGTTTGCAATAGATCGTCCTGGTTATGCTTGCCTTTGCAGAAACCTAACTCATATTGTCGTCAAGCATACGGTGGCAAACCAAGGTTTGGTAATTTTGGCTTTAGAGTTAATATTTGGTTTTGCTTTTTCTTATTCCCGGATGGTGTAATAGTTGGAATTGGTGGTCCAACGCCGGAGAAGAAGCTTGGTGTCAAGTTTGGTCATGGATTTCTGGAATGAGACAAGAGATATAAAGAACAAAGTTAAGAGAGAGAGAGAGAGAGAGAGATTTTTAGTCTTTTGGGGGCTAACAGGACTGCTGCTATCAAGTTCTCTCACAATCATTTGAACAGGTTAGGGTTTGTTGGAACCCAAAAATCATTGCAAAAGATGATAAGGGGTATTTTAGGAATTTTTAAAAATATATCAGTCAACTGATGTCACATGTGATAGAGTGTAACAGAAAGTTAACGGCAGAGGAGAGGTTTTAGACAATTGTCAGAAAAATAAAAGGTACTTTAAGACAATATTTAAACAGTAAGGGTAGAGTTAATCAATTTCCTAAACCTTAGGGGTACTTTAAGAAATTAGCCCTTAAAATTATGGGTTGTAAGAGTTTATTAGTAGAATTTAATTGTGAGAAAGATGCTTTAAATATGAGTAAAGGTTCAAAGTATATAGACATTTCATGGGGAGATGTTTCCAATGCAGGGTAGGGTTCCTATGCTTTCAGTGTGTGCAGAGTTTTTTGTTTGCAGTGCCCCCAACCTTCAACCTTTACAATTAAAAAGAACTAAAGTAGTACTACAAATTATGTTTCCTACCCTGAATTTTTTTTTTTTGATAAATCCCGGTAAAGTATACAGGAAGGGCCTAGGAATGAAGGAACCATTTACAGATTTTGAGTGCGCATAGTTAGCTAACTAGAACGCTTCTATGTTGCCTTCTTGATAGGTATGACGATACTCCACCTCATTAACCAACCTCACGAGCAGACGTTTAATCCTCAATGATCGATTTTATTCTCAAAGGTTAATTACCAATTTAGAATCACCCTCAATAGTAATATTTTTGTTGAAATTGAGAGCTACATTGTGGGCTTTCCAAGCAGTCCATGCTTCAGTCAAATTGATGGTAATAGAGCCAATGTTATATGTCTTAAAATCAAGGATTTGGCCCAAGTGATTTCTAGCCACACAAGCAATTGTACAGGATCCATTGATGCAAGAGGCATCAAAATTTATCTTAATTGCATCTAAATCCGGGCTTATCCATCTAAGATACAAGATTTCATTTTGCAAAAATCTGGATTAATATCCATGTTAGACCAAATTTTTAGAAAATAATTTCGGGCTTTGTCAATAATATTGGGGGGGGGGGGCATATTTTTATGGTTCTTCCATAACTGCCAGAGAAAGATTGAGAATTTCTCTCTACTGAAAGGGTTATTTAGCATTCCAACTCTGTTACTAATTAGGAATTTTCACCATTCCAAAATCAAGACATTAGAATTAATGGGCAAGTTCAAAGAATCTTGAGTGGTCACTTGCCTGGCCAAGGGGCAGTTTATAAAAATGTGATCAATGTCCTCAACCTTATCACACACACTACATGACCCATCAATATTAAAACCTCTAGAAATCAGCATTTTTTATGGAAGATTTTTATTAAGAAGCAACTACATAAAATTTTTATACTTTGGGATATTTCAGTCAAGTATGATCTTGGAAACACTTATGGTCCATTTCCACTTTTTAGAAGCATATATATGTGAAATAATGTCTATTCTTTATTTCAGCTGAATTAAGATTGGAATACGTCTTAGGGTCCACTTGGTTCATAGATAGGATCAGAATTGGAATCAAAGTCGCCTATTCCTAATGCTTGTTTGGTTCGGTCGGGAGTCGAAATTGGATTTCAATTGTTGTTGTTTGGTTCATTTGGAGTTGGAATTAGAATCAACTGAAATTTTTCAATTTTGTATTAGTCTATTTATTATTTTATTAGTATTTAATAATTAATGCCTTAGTATTTATCATTAATTTATGAATATTTTATAAATATACTATTATTTTATTATTAATAATAATATTTTTATTAATATATTTTATAAATAAGTTATTATTATTATTTAATGATTAATGTATTAGTAATATTTAATAAATAATATCTTTGCTTTTTATTTTTAATTTATTATTATTAACATTTTATTATTGTTATTATTAATTTAGTTCTTTAATTATATTGTATTAATAATTTATTATTATATTGTATTAATATTTTATTTATGCTCTGTTATTATTATTATCTTTGTTTTTTATTATTAATTTATTAATATTTTTTATAATGCTATTATTTTATTACTATTGTACAATGTTTTTGTTAATGTTTTATTACTTTATTAATATTAAGGTTTTGAGGGTTTTTGCTTCTTGACAGGAATGGGAATCCCATTCGGGGGAGGGGGATGCTGGAATAGCCATTCCCCCAAGAATGGGAATTGGAATCCCATTCCTACCAAACAACTACAAGCACCTATTCTGAGAAACCAAATGGACCCTCAAGTCTCTTCTAACTGAATTTTAAGGGCATATTCAGTCTATAAATAGAGGGGGAACTCTCCTCTATTGATAATTTCAAGTTGATAAGATCAATTGATCAAAACTAGGAGAGAATTTGAGATATTAAAGCTATATTTGGTTTGAACTAAAAGATAGGGAAAGGTGTAGAAACCTATACCAAGCAAACACAACCTAAGTGTATAAATTTTTTAATAAAAGAAATTGTTGATGCTTAGATTGGCCAAGGTCAACACTATCAATTCGCTCCTAAGCTAAGGTGTCCAGCCGAGGTGTGGGCTGCCCGAAGCCGAGGTGTTTGGGGGCGAGTAAATCGATCATGTGAAGTGAGAGAGCATGTCAGAGGCCCCGGGTTGGCACCCAAGGCGGAGACTCCGACGGTTAAGTTAGTAACAGGAGGCAGAAGGTGGACGAGGTCTTGGGTGCGAGCACCTAAGACGAGGCCATTAAAGAGCAGGAGATCTTAGAAAGCAATAGAAAGGCTTGGGAGTTCTCGAGTTCTCGATCCTTTACCTTGTGGGGGTCATCTCCTATTTATACTTGAAGACACCTGGAGATGCGTAACCTTGGACGGTCTAGATGCAGTCTGTACCGAGGTGCGCAATCATCAGAGGGCACCATGTGACGCCACACGATTGGCTCTGTGAGGCCTACCAGGTGCCGAGGTCTAATTGGTTCCGTGCGAGGTGCCGAGGTCGGCTCTGTGTGCGCCCTGATTGGCTCTACTCTGAGCTTTGCCTCCTAGTACATGTAGGCCCATTATTGGCCTAGTGGAATGCGCCTACATCATTTCCCCCCAATCCCGAGGCTAAGGTGAAGGTTTGGGCTAAGGGCTTCAGCTTCGTATAAAAAGGGAGTGTTGATTGTGCCAAGAGGCGTCGTTGGGTCTCTTGAGGAGGTGAGTCCTGTGGTGGCGTCATCTCGATCTTGCGTTAGTAGCCGGCCGGGGTCGCACCAATGGACGGCCAAAGGGATGCCTTGCCCCCTGCCCCAGTTCTACATCGTCGCGATGGTGGGGCCATGGAGGCCTCAACCTTGGCTTCGGAAACCTAGGGGAGAGGTTGAGGTGGGAGCAGGTCGGAGCTATGCATAGAACAGGTTCTCAAATTGGCAGGTCGGGACCATGCTCGCGACAGGTCATGGAGTTGTGCTCATAGGGGAGATGGAATCCTGGGTGAACCAGGTCATGCGTTTGCTAGGCCCGCGCGACCGGGCAGGCAGGCGGGCTACGACGAATGGACCCATTGGTTCACTCGGCATCATTTCGTCTTCCCGAGGCAAGCGACGCATGTTGTCGGTAGATGGGGTTATGAGGGTGGTCGTTGCACAAACCAACTACTCCTGATACATATTGGCCCATTATTGCCCTAGTGGAATGCACCTACATCATTTGCCTCCCACTCCCGAGGCTGAGGTGAAGGTCTGGGTTGAGGGCTTCGGCTTCGGCTGAAGGGAGTGTTGATTGTGCCAGGAGGTGCCGTTGGGTCTCTTGACGAGGTGAGTCATGTGGTGGCATCGTCTCGATCTTGCATTAGTAGCTGGTTGGGGTCGCACCAATGGGCGGCCGAAGGGATGCCTTGCCCCTACCTCAGTTCTACATCATCGCAATGGCGGGGCCGTGGAGGCCTCGACCTCGGCTGCGGAAACCTAGGGGAGAGGTTGAGGTGGCCGAGCTAATGACTTGGTTGTTGTGGGAGCAGGTCGGAGCTATGCATAGAACGGGTTCTCGAATTGGCAGGTCAGGATCATGCTCGCGACAGGTCGTGGAGTTGTGCTCATAGGGGAGATGGAATCCTGGGTGAACCAAGTCATGCGTTTGCTAGGCCCGCGCGACCGGGCAGGCAGGCGGGCTGTGACGAATGGACCCATTGGTTCGTTCGGCATCGTTTCATCTTCCCGAGGCAAGCGACGCATGTTGGTTGGTAGATGGGGTCGTGAGGGTGGTCGTTGCACAAACCAACTACTCCTGATACATGTAGGCCAATTATTTGCCTAGTGGAATGCGCCTACATCATTTGCCTCCCACTTCTGAGGCTGAGGTGAAGGTCTGGGTTGAGGGCTTCAGCTTCGGCTGAAGGGAGTGTTGATTGTGCCAAGAGGCATCATTGGGTCTCTTGAGGAGGTGAGTCCTGTGGTGGCGTCATCTCGATCTTGCATTAGTAGCCGGCCGGGGTCGCACCAATGGACGGCTGAAGGGATGCCTTGCCCCCTGCCCCAGTTCTACATCGTCACGATGGTGGGGCCATGGAGGCCTCAACCTTGGCTTCAGAAACCTAGGGGAGAGGTTGAGGTGGCCGAGCTAATGACTTGGTTGCTGTGGGAGCAGGTCGGAGCTATGCATAGAACGGGTTCTCGAATTGGCAGGTCGGGACCATGCTCGCGACAGGTCGTGGAGTTGTGCTCATAGGGGAGATGGAATCCTGGGTGAATCAGGCCATGCGTTTGCTAGGCTCGCGCGACCGGGCAGGCAAGCGGGCTGCGACGAATGGACCCATTGGTTCGCTCGGCATCGTTTTGTCTTCCCGAGGCAAGCGATGCATGTTGGTCGGTAGATGGGGTCATGAGGGTGGTCGTTGCACAAACCAACTACTCCTGATACATGTAGGCCCATTATTGGCCTAGTGGAATGTGCCTACATCATTTGCCTCCCACTCTCGAGGCTGAGGTGAAGGTCTAGGTTGAGGGCTTCGGCTTCGGCTGAAGGGAGTTTTGATTGTGCCAGGAGGCGCCGTTGGGTCTCTTGACGAGGTGAGTCATGTGGTGGTGTCGTCTTGATCTTGCATTAGTAGCTGGTTGGGGTCACATCAATGGGCGGCCGAAGGGATGCCTTGCCCCCTACCCCAGTTCTACATCGTCGCGATGGCGGGGCCATGGAGGCCTCGACCTCGGCTGCGGAAACCTAGGGGAGAGGTTGAGGTAGCCGAGCTAATGACTTGGTTGTTGTGGGAGCAGGTTGGAGCTATGCGCAGAATGGGTTCTCAAATTGGCAGGTTGGGATCATGCTCGTGATGGGTCGTGGAGTTATGCTCGTAGGGGAGATGGAATCTTGGGTGAAACAGGTCATGCGTTCGGTTGGCCCGCGCGACCGGGCGGGCAGGCGGGCTGTGACGAATGGACCCATTGGTTCGCTCGGCATCGTTTTGTCTTCCCGAGGCAAGTGATGCATGTTGGTCGGTAGACGGGACCGTGAGGGTGGTCGTTGCACATCCCTTGGTCACAATTTTTTCTCGCCATTTGGTTCCAGACACCCTTGCTATCGAGTGACCTTTGCCTCTAGAGCCTTCGGCTAAATCGCCTTCCTTATTCTTTTACCCTCCACCCTCGTCTTAGGTAAACAACTCGTCTCCAAGTCTTGCTCTGATTCTGGTCCCAAGTGCTATGAGATTCCCGACCTCTCGGGAGTGAGCTCCTATCGGACTCCCACGCTTGCTAGCTCCGGCTGAGGCTCTTCGGTAGCCGAGGTCCTTGCCCCAAGGCGCAAGATTGAAGTGCTGAGGGAGAGGGCTGCCTTTGGGGTGCCAAGGGATGCCAACGAGGTGGTGGTTCTCCCTGTTAAAGTGATGCATCTGCGACGCCGAGGGATCCACCCAGGTGGTAGTGGGGGAAGAGGCTCCTGAGCCTAGCTCGAGGACAGTGGTTGAGTACGCTGCCCGAGGGGTGACAATAGGCTGCCTACCACGTTTAGAGTACGACAGTATTCTGGACGTCGACCAGGTGAAGTCCCTGGCCACCGCTATCATATTCCCCGGTCCTATCGTCTTAGGGTTCCCGACGTCGGTAACCGGCCATGGACTCCGAAGGAGGGGGAGATTTGTGTGCACCAGCACTTCCTAGATTTCGGCCTCAGATTTCCTCTCCATCCATTGATATCATATTTGCTGAAGTGGTATGGGATCACCATCAACCAATTATCCCCTAACGCCCTTAGGACCGTAGTAACCATGCTAGTAGTGTCTCGGCTTCGGGATGTAGAGCTGATGATGAAGCTATTCTGTGCTCTCTTCATGCCAAGGAAGCACTCCATCAAGGCTGGCGTGTACTATCTTCAGCCTCGGAGGGGTAAACTTGTAGATAACCCCTCGTTCGTCCACAACTGGAAGAGCAAGTTCTTCTTTGTCTCTTGTCCCAAGGGCTGGTCATTCAGGTCGAGATGGGGGGAGGTGTGCACGGTGTTTGAGAGGTGCCCCCCAACTCCAGGACGAGGAGGACCACTGTGGTATCCCACCTACTCGTGCTAGGGAGGATCCAGGCCAAGCCCTTAGTGGAGGCGGTGCTCCCTTCGGTGTTCGTGGGGCTCAGCTCCGCTCCCCTCGGTAGGAGAAGTCCTGCTGCTTCCATTTAACACACTCAGTTATTTCTTCTTTTTTGGTGCACTGACCTTTTGCTTCTTTTTTTCGCAACGATTCCAATGGATGCCAAGCGAATGTTATTGGAGAGCACCCTGGCACGGAAGAGGGGCCAGCTGGGAGGCATGTTAGGAGGGAAAACGCCGAGGCAGTTCCTGTGAGAGAGGAGAGGGGGCTTGCACCTACCGGGGGAAGTTCTCGACCACAGGCCCCATTGGAGTAGGGGCTCCTGAGGAAAGAAGCCGGTCAAGGGAAAGCGGAAAGAAGAGGCCTCCTGGGGTGCTGCTTGCACATTTGGCAAAGAGGTCGACACAAAAAGGTCATCCTGCTGAGGGCGGTGATCAAAGGGGTCCTCCTGCTACTCCAAGGGGGACTTATGCGAAGGGGCCTACCACCGGGTCTTCATTTGCTCCCCCTTCTTCCTCAGATCCGGTTGAGGAGGGGGAGTGACTCAACCGGTTGTTCCGCCCCAAGTGGAATGTCTGTGAAGGGAACTCCATCGATGTTGAGGGGATCAGTAGGGCGTTGCTGAAGGGAGAGGTCCTACCGAGGGACCGTTATGGGATGATGCAGACGGACCCCCTTGTCATCCGGGACAAAGGGCTCGATTACTTGGTCGAGATGAGTTTCCTTCAGCTTTGATTTGTTATTTGTTGGATTCCATTTGTTTTATTGATAATGCATTTAGTGCAGGTCATTCGTCACTACGTTGGTCTAGGGGATTGAGTTAACCTTCTTCTCGATCACAAGGACCGGCTCGCGAAGAAGGATGAACAGCTTCAACTGCGGGTGGCCTCTGCTGAGTGCAGTTAAGACGAGGTCATCTTGGCATTGAAAGAGGAGAAGCAGCTCCAGCAGACGCTGGAGGATGATCTGAAGGCTGGGTAGGTTCGGATCGTCTAGCTCCAGGAGGCGTTGAAGAAGTCTGAGGAGGAGAGGGTCCGTCTCGACGGGATTGCACTAGAGGCTTAGAAGCGGGCAGTGGATGTCGAGGCCCAAGTGTCCGAGGCTGAGGCCAACAGTCGGAATGCTGTTCAGGCCTAGCAACAGACTCCAGAGTACTAGAAGTGCTTGGCCAATTATGCATCCGAGGCCTATTTGGAAGGCATCAAAGATACCAAGAAGGTGCTTCTAAAGATGGTGTCAGACTTCCGGGTGGACGATCTAGAAGTGCTCCCCGACGTCCTTCCTCCCAAAGTTATCGCTGAGGTCCCCATTGATGTTGCTGATGTCGCCGAGGACTCCTTTGCTCCTCAGCCGAGGGTGATGCGTAGCCGATCTTCTTTGCTTTTTCTCCTTTTTTTTATTCTTTTTTGTAAACGGGCTTGACCTCCCCTTCTGAGGCCGATATTTTTGTAGATGTTGAACGATAGTGAATCATTAAAAGAAGCCCCCTTTATTGCATATCTTGTGCTGTCATGCATGCATCGTTGTTTACTCTTCTTCTTCTTTTCTTCTTCTTTTTTTTTACCGAGGGATCTATGCCCCTCCCCTTTGAAAGGTCACAAGTAGGCAAAAGACGGCCTAAGGCGGCTGGTTATTTAGACGCTCACTTTAGGAAGTTATAAGGTTGTGGTCGAGGTTGAGCTATGCCACCAAGTTGTAGCTTCACTTTATTTCGTCAAGTGCTGGCTTAGGCAAGGCTGAAGTGAAGCACCAAGGCAATCGGGGTTATGTTCCCCTTAGTCGGGGCCAGGGTGAACCACCGAAGTAGTTGGGGTTACCCCCCGAGGTGAACCACCGAGGTAATCAGGGTTGCACTCTGATGCGTATTGCTTACACTAGCAAGTGCACTAGCCGCTCAAGTAATAAAGTGTTGAATAGAGTATCGTTCCCATGAGGACTTATACAACAACTACTAGTAATATATCAACCATCTGTTATCTGATTAACCGAAATGTTAACCTAATCAAAACTGGATTCCTAACTAACAAACTATCTCTAGCAATTTGGATCAAACACTTTTCATGCAGTTGAGAAGACAAGCTATATGTGAACAGATTTGGTTCAACAATTAATTCTCTAGGTCATTCGATTGGATTGGGATTCAGCCTTGGTTTGGTGAAACCCTAATGTTATGGACAGCCTCTCTCGAGTGCATGCTCAATCTATGCATGAGTGATGATTCTTATATCTCTATCAAGAATTTAATCCTCATGCATGCATTAAGATCAAGAGTTCTAGGGCATCATTGCAGAATTGAATGAAGACCAACCGAATTGTACAAGTTATCTCTAACCTTGTATTCAATTTGGTTCTTGATTAGCATATATGAATTTCTAAACTCTTTCTCAAGCAATCTAGAAACTCCAAGAATTATGAACAGTTCGGCCAAACAGAAATCAGATTGTCTAAATTCTTCATCAAGCAATTCGGACAGTCCAACATACAAATTCAATTTGGCTAGCTATTCTAACAATTAAAATCCTAATCAAGAAACATCAAGATTGAATCTAATCCATTCAAATAACCCTAGAGAACTAATTACAGATCTGAAATTACATAAAACATGACTCAATTACAGCAAGAAAGAAGAATCAAGTGAGAAAATATCATGAAACCCTAGCTGAGATCATTTACCACTTGCACGAATTCAAGGAAGAAGATAACCTAAATTGATCTCCTCCAATGGCTTCTTCTCCAAATTCGGATTCAGCACCTCTTCTTCTCTTGAAGCTTCTTGAATCTCCCCCTTTCTTCTCTCTTGCGCGCCTCTCTCTCAATTCTCCCAAAAGGATCTCGAACTAAAGGAGTTTGAACCCTTTTTAACTCTTTCTCTTCTCCTTTTATAGCTTTCTCTTCAGCCCCTTTCTCTCTTCTAGAAAGTTTGCCTCCTTTAGGCTCCTTGGGCTGCATTTTGGGCTGCTCATGAGCTGTACATGGGCCTCCCTCTTGCTGGGCCGAATGGGCTCCCTTGGAGAGCTTCGGCTAGGCTCTCTCCTTGGGTTCTCCCATGGAGTGTTGCCTAGGCTTCATTGGCCGAATAGCCCTCCTTAGGCTTCTCGGCTGGGCCTTTCTCCCAGTTGGGCTGAATTGCCTCCACTTGGCCTCTTTTTCATGGTTTTGTGTTATCTTCCCCCTAAGCTGGTCTCCCTTGATAATTTCCTGAAATCAAGCTAAATTGAGGTAAGAATTTACACAAATCAGCATCAAAACCATGCATAAACATCAGAACTTATGTGTAATTTGCACACACATCACACTCCTCATCGCGCTAAGTGCTGAGGAGCCGAGGTGGCCACCAACTCCCAAAAATGGGGGCGAGGTGTGTAACACCTTGGTCGACCTGGATTGCTGCTTCTTGGCGAGGTGCTTGGATTAGTGTTTGTTCATTATAGGCCAAGTGTGTTGGCCGAGGTTAGTAGTCGAGGCCCCTGCCTGTCCTTGCCTCGGTTGCGGAGGTTGGATGGACGTTTGGTTCATCGCGAACCGTATGTCTTGACCATAGTCTAGTCCGAGTATGTGGGCCTTGGAAGAGGTTGGGCACGTCAGCTGGCCGTGTGGCCATGGGTCCTGGCCACTTAGCATAAGAACTTGCACTTATTAAAAAATTGAGCCAAGGAGAAACTTTGCACTATTATTCACTGTTCAGCCGATAGGTATTACAATCATTGGTAGTACATCCGGAGGTTTTCCGAATTCCATGTCTGAGGACAGGTCTTCTGCTGAGGTGTTCGAGCTGAAAGGTACTGGGGGCGAGGACTTTCTTGATCTTGTAGGGACCCTCCCAATTGGGGCCGAGCTTGCCTATGCCGGGCTCGGGCACTATGACTTTTCTGAGGATGAGGTCTCTTTCTCGGTAGTGTCTTTCTTTGACCCTTGAGTTATAGTAGCGGGCTACCCTCTTCTGGTAGGCTGCCACCCTGATTTGTGCCTATTCTTTGACTTCTTCTAGCAGGTCCAAGTTTGTTTTGAGTTCTTCATTGTTCTTGGCCTCATTGTATTCCTCGGTTTGAAGCATTGGCTGGCCGATCTCCGCCGGGATGACGGCTTCGGTGCCATAAATTGGGTTGAATGGGTCTTTCCCATGGCTGTTCGAGGCGTCGTCCGTTATGCCCATAGGACACTACAGAGTTCGTCAGCCCATAGGCCTTTGGCCCTGTCAAGCCTGGTCTTCAGTCCATCCAGTATAGTTCGGTTGGTGACCTTAGCTAGGCCGTTCGTCTAGGGGTAGCCTATTGAGGTGTACTGTTGCTTGATGCCGAGGGAGGCACACCACTCTCGGAAGCTCACGTCGTCGAACTGCTTTCCGTTATCTGTGACCATCATGTGGAGGAAGACGAAGCGACAAATGATATTTTTCCAAAAGAAGCTTTGAATCACCCGGGCTGTGATGGTGGCCAGGGTTTCAGCTTCCACCCACTTGGTGAAGTAGTCGATGGCGAAGATGAGGTACTTCCTACCTTTTTTAGCCTGAGGAAAAGGGCCGAGGAGGACCATGCCCCACTTAGCGAAAGGCCAGGGGTTGCTAAGGGCTGATAGTGTTGTAGCCTGTTGATGGGAAATGTTGGAGTGCCTTTGGCATTTGTCACATTTTAGCACCTGTTCGGTCGTGTCTTTCTGAATTGTCAGCCAGAAGTATCCCTGCCTTAGTGCTTTTTGGGTTAGGGCTCTGCCCTAGAACTGGTTTTTGCAGATGCCTTTGTGAATTCCTCAGAGCACATAGTCTCTCTCCTCCTGGCGGAAGCATCAGATGTAGGGCAGTGTAAAGGATCTTCAGTATAGTTTTCCCTCTAGCAAGGCATAGTGTGCAGCTTGACATCGGAGTCGCTTGGCCTAGTTCCTGTCGTCGGGCAGCTGTTCGGTCAAAAGGAAGTTGATGATGGGGTCCATCCATGATGGTTCATCTTGAACTGCGAGGACATGTGCTTCTTCAGTGGATGGCCGAGGTAATTTCTCCACATGAACTGTGCAGCTGAGGGCTGCACTCGAGGTACTCGCCAACTTGGATAGGGCGTCAACTCTAATGTCCTCGGTTTGTGGGACTTGCTGTAGAGAGAAATGTTGGAAGTGGCAAGCTAACTCTTGAACTTCGTCGAGGTACTTGGCCATGCTTTGCTCTCTAGCTTCGTACTCAGCGTTGACTTGGTTCACCACTAGTTGGGATTTGCTAAAGGCCTCGATTTGTTGTGAGCCAAGGTCCTTAGCGAGCTGTAATCTAACGATGAGGGCTTCGTACTCGGCTTTGTTGTTGGATGCTAGGAAGTCAAACCTCAATGCGTACTCTACTTCGGCATTATCTGGGGTGAGAAGGATGAGGTCTGCTCCACTTCCTTTAGAGTTGGATGATCCGTCAACAAAATGCTTCCAGGTGGGCCGAGCTTCCTTGACTAGCCAAGGTCCTTCTTCTGGTTTGTCTTCAGGATCTCGGCGGAGGGCTCGGCTGAAGTTGTATTCTGCTACAAAATCTGCCAAGGCTTAGGCTTTGATTGCTGGCCTCAACTAGTACTAGAGGTCAAACTTAGAGAGTTCGATGGCCCACTTTGTTAGACGTCCCAAGGTCTCGGGCTTGGTGAGGATGGCTTTGAGTGATTGATTGCTCAGGACCATTATGGTGTAGGATTGAAAGTACGACCTAAGCTTCTTGGCCGAGACCACCAGGGCGAAGGCTAAATTCTCCACCTCGGGATATCTGGTCTTGGCATCGCAGAGGACCTTGCTAACGTAGTATATTGGCATCTGCACTTCGTCTTCTCTAATAAGAACCGAGCTGATGGCCTCGTCCCTGGCTAATAGGTACAAGTACAAGATGTCTCTAGGGAGGGGACGAGTAAAGAGGGGGTGTGGCGAGGTATGTCTTCAGTTCGTCGAAGGCGCGCTGACACTCCTCCGTCCACTCAAAGTTGTTTAGCTTTTTGATGGATCGGAAGAAGGGTAGGAATCTGTTGGCTAACTTCGACATGAAGCGGTTGAGGGCGGCCACTTGGCTTGTCAGTCTCTATGTCTCCTTCACCAACCGAGGTGGTGCCATATCCAGTATGGCATGGATCTTTTTAGGGTTAGCCTCTATGCCTCGTTGAGTGACGACAATGCTCAAGAACTTGCCCAAGGTGATGCCGAAGGCACACTTGCTGGGGTTTAGCTTCATGTTATACCTTTGCAAAGTGTTGAAGGTTTCGACCAGGTCTGAGGTGTATGCTTCAACCTTCAGGCTCTTCACCACCATGTCATCTACATAGGCTTTGATGTTCCTCCCCATCTGATGCTTGAAAACTTTGTTGACGAGGCGCTGATAGGTTGCCCTAGTGTTCTTGAGGCCAAAGGGCATAACCTTGTAACAGTAGGTGTCATGCTTAGTGATGAACGAGGTCTTCTCCTCGTCTTCGGGATGCATCTTGATTTGGTTGTATCCAAAGAAGGTGTCCATGAAGCTGAGTAGCTCGTACCCTATAGTGGCGTTGATGAGGTGGTCTATCATTGGCAAAGGAAAACTATCTTTTGGGCAGGCTCGATTGAGGTCTGTAAAATTAGTACAGATCCGTCACTTCCCATTAGTTTTATTTACCATAACCACATTTTACAACTAGTTAGGGCAGTGTACCTCTCGGATGAAGCCGACTTCGAGTAGCTTGTCAACTTCCTCTCCTATGGCCTTCCATCGCTCTGTTGCAAAGTTCCACTTTCTTTGCCAAACTGGCCTAGAGCTCGGGTCCACACTCAGCCTGTGAGTAATGACCGAAGGGTCAATTCTAGGCATGTCAGCGGCAGACCAAGCAAAGGCGTTGGCATTAGTTTTTGAGGAATCTTACCAGTTCGGATAGGCTTTGTGGGGGAAGGTTGGACCCGATGTGGATTACCTTATCGGGCTCGGCCTCGTCTAAAGGGACCAAGATGAGGTCCTCAGCCAGCTGGCCTCGACTCGCTGGTTCCTTCCTGAGGTCGAGAACCTCGAGTGGCAGTGCTTTTTTATTCTTGCTCTTTAGTGTTGCAACATAGCATTGGCGAGTTGCTTGCTGATCCCCTCGAATGACTCTGACGTCGTGCCCGATGGGGAATTTGAGGGCAAGGTGGTAGGAGGAGATGGCTGCCTTCAACACGTGAAGGGTCGGCCTCCCGATAATGGCATTGTAGGGGTACTCGATCTTTATGACCAGGAACTCTGTCATCCTCGTTACCTGCCGAGGTTCTGTCCCTACTGTGACTAGTAGGGTGATTCTTCCTTGTAGTTGAACTACATTGCTGGAGAAGCCGACGAGGGAGACGTCAGTAGGCTAGAGGCACTCGGGCGCCAACTTCATCTTCTCAAATACTTCATAAAAGAGGATGTCTGCGGAGGAGCTGCCATCTACCAAGATCCTCTTCAACAAAAAAATCGCGATGACGACTGAAACCACTGGTGCATCATCCTGGGGGACCGTGACCCCCTTCAGGTCCTTGTTTGTGAAGGTGAGGGCTACATTCTGTTTCAGCTTCTTAGGGGTTGGCCCTTGGATGTTCAGCTGCTTGGCGTAGGTTTTGCAGGCCGAGGCCGAGCCTTCGACTATCTTCTTGAAGTGGTCGATTTAGGATCGAAGACTCTCTCCCCGCTTCTGCTTGACAGACATTTAGTGAGATGACACTCTTCTGGCATCACCTGTTGCTGATGAAGTGGGTGAGGAACAAGTTGGCGAATTGCTCCCATGAACTAATTGAGCGAGGTGGGAGGCCAGAGAACCATCGCCGAGCTGCCCCCTTGAAGGTCGCCTAGAAAGTTTGGCACGTCAGTGCGTCAGAGTACCCATATGGGAGCATGAGCACCTTGAAACTTTCTAGGTGATCGTTGGGGTCCGTCATCCCTTTGTACATTTTCAATACGGGAGCCTTGAAATGTGGGGGAAGGGGCTCGGAGATGATGTCTGAGGTGAATGTGTCCATCCTTCCTGTCGGATGGCTCTAGCTGGCCGAAGCATCGGCTCTGCTCTCTGTAACTTGGTGGAGCTCATCCTTGACGGCCCTGAGCTGGGCTTCTAGGTCCACAATCCGAGGGTCGAGGGGGACCTAGGCCCGGTCTCAATCCTCACAGACTCGGTGGGGGTCAGCTCGGATCCCTGAGTACTCGGATGCAGGGCCGAGCCATTCCTTATGGGATGACGGTCATTCAAGAGGTCACGGAGGTCCGGGACCTACATCAGAGAGACGTTGCGTCAGGTGATAGCTATGATTATAACCCTAGCAAGTGCACTAGTTATCAAGTAGTATAAAGATATCGTTCCCACGAGGATTTAACAAAATAAGTATTAGAACTACATCCTTCCTTAATTATTTGGACAACCGAAATTCAGATCCAACAATAAGAACTACTGAAAATTAAAAATAGAAAAAGAAAATAAAAGCAAGGATGATCAATAGCTGAATATGCAACGATTAACTGAAATCACTAGGACCATTGGTCCGCCTAACCATTCCAGCTCTCTAGTCATCATTCTGGGTCTCGCCAACAGTTTTCCCACTTCTTAAAGCAATGGCATTCACTTGCTCCCTTGGATTCTTCTCTGTATTGTTGGGCAATCGTCCCTCTTTTCTTTCCGACAATATATTCACAATCTGCCCCACTTGGACTTCTAAGTTCTTAATTGGTGCTTCTTGACATAAGAATCTTTTTTCATGTTCTTGAAATTTTGTTTCAGCAACATTAATGAACTTATAAATCTTTTCTTCTAAATTACCCTTCTTCTCTTGTGGGGGCGGCTGTTGAAATCCCATGGGCGCTTTTTGTTGGTTGTTATTCCATGAAAAATTCGGATGACTCCTCCACCCTGGGTTGTATGTGTTCGAATAGGGGTTGAAATTCGGCCTGCCACCATGAGAAATAAAGTTAGCACTTTCATGTGGAGCAAAAGGATTACCTAACGGACAGTCAGAATTAATATGTCCTAATTGACCACAGAGATCACATGGATTGCTAGACGATGCATTTTTTGCTGCAAATTAAGATTATCTAATTCTTTATTCAGACTAGCAAGTTGAGCAGATAAAGCTGCAAAAGAATCGATATGGTATACTCCCCTTCGATCAGTTCGATCATTATTCCATTAGTAGCTATTTGACACCATTTCTTCCACTAGATCATAAGCTTCCTCTAGCGTTTTCCTCGTGATAGTACCTCCTGCAGCTGCATCAATAATGGAATGATTAGAGGGGGTAATACCATTATAAAAAGTTTGGATTTGATGCCAAATTGGTATCCCATGGTGAGGACACTTCCTAAGCATCTCTTTAAATCGTTCCCATGCCTCATACAAGGATTCCCTCTCTAATTAAGCAAAAGTAGTGATATCATTAATTAATTTTGCTATTTTAGAGGGTGGAAAATACTTAGCAAAAAATTTTTGGGTCAAGTCATTCCAATTGGTGATGCTTCCTGCAGGGAGTGAGTTAAGCCAATCTTTACCTCTATCACGTAATGAGAATGGAAAAAGTCTAAGCTTAATAGCATCATCGCTAACTCCATTATGTTTAAATGTATCACATATTTCTAGGAAATTAACAATATGTGCATTAGGATCATCACTTGGCAACCCACTAAATTGAATACTCGTCTGAATCATTTGGATAATTGCAGGCTTGATCTCGAAATTATTGGCTTGCAAATGCTAGAAGTAGCCCCATCCATTGTTGGACAAGCATAGTCCAAAAGGGTGCGATTTGCTTCGTCTGCCATTTCTTCCTCAATTTCTTATGTTGGTTCACCTCTTTCAACCTTCTCTTTCGTTTTACATTTGTTGGCTCTTTGCAATATGCGAAGGGTTCTCTCTATTTCAGGATCGAATTCTGCTAGTTCTTCTCTTCTAGTGCGTGTCATACACTAATAAATCTGAACACAACAAGAGTTCGAATAAATAAAAACAAAAATAAAAATCCAAATTAACCATGGTTAACAAGTTCTAATATTATTTTAGGATTAAATCCCCGGCAATGGCGCCAAAAACTTGATAGCTATGATTATAACCCTAGCAAGTGCACTAGTTATCAAGTAGTATAAAGATATCGTTCCCACGAGGACTTAACAAAATAAGTATTAGAACTACATCATTCCTTAATTATTTGGACAACCAAAATTCAGATCCAACAATAAGAACTACTGAAAATTAAAAATAGAAAAAGAAAATAAAAGCAATGATGATCAATAGCCGAATATGCAATGATTAATTGAAATCACTAGGACAATTGATCCGCCTAACCATTCCAATAAATATTAATGGATGAGATTAACCAAGATAATTTATCATTTTCATAAGCTGAAGTTTTTCCAAATTTATTTAATATTCTTTTCGAAGATATATCAAATCTATTTCTATCAAGTAACCTTTCGATCTCTCAACTAGAGTTCTCAAGATAGAAATGCATTAAGTTCAAAAAAAAACTTATACATTCAGATGAATCATGTATATATATCCCTATATACCATTCAATTCACACCATGAATTATTCAGTCCATTATATGAATTCCTCTCCCGATTCATTCACATAAACCTAATCAATTAAGAAGTGGCCAAACTCCTAATCGCATTATGCATAATAACTCATAGACTAAATGAAAATAACAATCTTGGATAAATTAGAATAGGAATCAATTCATTGTCATGGTTAGGTTTTGCACAGCCCTAGCTACAAATAGATTAATTCATGATAGAGGAAATAAGACAAACAAGAGGAAAGAAAGAACTCATGATGTTGCCCTTGGAGCTGAGATCTTGTCTTCTCCTTGCCGCCACCTCCTTCTTGAAGCCTTCTTGATTGTCTTCTTGATTACTTTAGAGAGAGCTTCCATGCTGGAGCTGGTCCGCCCAACCCTTTATATAGTTTTAGGGGGAGGGGCTGTTACAACTACTTGGAGTTATCTCAAGAATGGATAATCCAGGTTAGTTCTAAATTAATCATATCCTATCTTATCTCTTATTTAGTGATCTCAATCTTCTTTAACTTTCTAGGATTACATTTGAAATTCAAATCTGAGAAGACTCTAGATTTTTGAATTCGAGTTGGGCTGCTACAAGGTTTTTCTGCGAATTGGGCTTCAGTTGTGAGTTGGGCTTCACTATGGATTTTCTTCGACTTTGGTCCTGATTTTGTCCTCGATTCAGGCCGAATCTGTCAAAACCCAAAACATGAATGGTGCCAAAACTGTGAAAAATCATCCGATTAGCCTTGTCTTTCTTCTGACGGCTTCTTTCCTTGCCTTGAATCAAAATACAAGAGTAATGAGTCCAATTAAGTGTTAACTAAGTGTAAAAAGACTGAATATCAGAGATAAAAATATGATAATTTTTATTCACATCATCGGGCCTCTGCCCTCGAGTGGGGGCTGTGGTGGCCAAACTGCCTGTCTTCATCCCAAGAGTTCTCTCTTCGTCTGTGGCGATGGTGTTGTTCGGAGTCCGGGTGGGACAGTGTTGATTCTTTCCCCCTTCAACTAGGGGGTTTCGCTGCTCGCGGGGCTGGCTAGTGTGCCAGTTGCTACCGGATTTTGAAGGATCGGCCTGGTGATAGTCGGTGGGGCCGAGGGGTAGCGGGTCCAAGGGCTCACGCTTTCCCTAGTGGGTCGAGGTCTTGGTGGGGCAGCCATTTTGAGGGCGGCCTCCTTTCTGGGGGTATGCCTCGTCCACTTGCTGGGCGAGGTGGTCTAGCCGATCGAGGACCGCTTGAAGCTGCTCCGCTATGACTAGGTTCTAGGTGTTCCTGGTGTTTCTCACCATATTGGCTGAGACTTAGGAATTGATCCTTTTAGTTGTAAGTTGGATTGAGGGAAGTCTTAGTGACATTCCCACAGGCGACGCCAATTGTTGATGCTCGGATTAGCCAAGGTCAACACTGTCAATTCGCTCTCGTGTTCTGGATCCTTTACCTTGTGGCAGTCACCTCCTATTTATACTTGAGGCCGCCTGGAGGCAGGTGACCTCGGATGGTCTGGATGCAGTCTGTACCAAGGTGTGCAATCATCGAATGGCGCCATGTGACACCGTGTGATTGGCTCTGCGAGGCCTGCCAGGCCCAGTCCCGCATCCGCCCTAATTGGTCCGCGTCCACCCTAATTGGTCATGCGCGAGGTGCTGAGGTCGGCTCTTTCTCGGTTCACCTCCCTTATTGGCTCCGCTTTGAGCTTCACCTCCTGACACGTGTAGGCCCGTTATTGGTCTAGCCGAATGCACCTACATCAGAAATTATCATGAAAAAAAGGGAGAAATCACTCTTTCTTGGTTATGGTTGCTTTTGAAGCCTATGGAATTTGAGAGGGTCAATTAGGGAGATGATAGGAATGGGTTGTGCCACCTACCACCGACTTCAAGGGGGTGTTCGTATCTTGGATTTTGAGATAAAAATCGCTCTTTCTTGCTTATACCAAGAAACTCATATTCTTTTTTCAGACTTATGAGGAGTGACTAGGGCCTAGGGAAAGTTTATTTTCCTAGGTATTACTCATGTGTAACTAATACCTATCTCTTAGGTGGGAAAATACCTTTCTCACCCGTGAAAAAAATTGCCAACACTTTGATAGGACAAAAATGCCCCTTTTAATAATGGATTTTTATTGCTAAAATGGTCATTAGCTTATTTATTTGGGAAATAAAAGAACATGGATAAATGCACTTACACAGGTAAATAATTTATTGAAAAGCGAACAGAGCCCAAATACATCATATCAAAATTTGATTCGGATGTGATTCGTGTAAACACCCATTGGAGGTTTCTGCATTCTCGGTATTTGTAAAAACTTGATTTATGGGTGTTAGCCAATTAATTGAATTCATTGAATACATTATAAAGGAGAAAACAATTGTGAATTGTTCATGCGCATGGAGCATCCTCTTATAAAGAGCTAATCAACTATACTGTGTTTGCTTTGAAGGGAAGGGATTCCTACCTTTCTCTTCCTTTCCCTACTTTTTCCTTCAAACTAATCACAGCTTTAGAGAATAAAAAATTTTAAGAAAATTTATGATTCCCTTTTTCTTATCCAATCTCCCTTTAAACAAAAAAAAAATAAAAAAAAATATTGCAAGTCTAAAATTTTTAGTATCATGTCTTTTGTAGAATCCATTAATATAAGAAACAAGAAAACTTGTCCCACATAATTCAAAGTTCGTCCGAAAAACCAACCTGTGATTCTTGTCTAAAATGAAAACATCTTCAAAATCAATAGATCTTAACAACGGGGAGCAATCTAGATAATGCTATAATGGCCTTATACAGAATTTCGAATTCAAATCAGCCTGGTTTCCCACAACATCGCAGAGCACATCCCCCACCGTGTATTGGGAACATCTCCCGATGATAGTATCAGAAATGATGAAACATCGTTGGGAGATGTTCCCAATACACAACGGAGATGTGCTGTGATTGAAGCAACATTTGTTATTACAATTTGTGGTGCTTGAGTCGCTCATGTTTCATCTTTGTGGTTCCAATAGGGCCACGTCATTGCACGATTGCCACATCCTAACTTGACACAACTTAGTTGTACCCATTGATTGTCATCTTTCTTACCAATCAATGAAAAAGATAAATGGACTCAAAAAATTGACATTTGTTGAATTTTCTAACCAATGAGCCCTTTCGAAAGACCTGCTCCCCACAAATCGTTCAATCGCATGCTCAACGGTAAGGATCTGCTACCAGCACAATGCTCCCAACAGGTGACTGCAGCCACACATGGAGAATATCTCACTCCTAGGACCACAATGACTTGTGACAGTTTCGGTAATAGATCTGAACTCGGATCCCAGTCTCATAATCAGATATGCAGTGTCAGACCATGTTGGAAGTGTGGTCTCTGGAGAAGCACTTCAGATTCCGAACATTCACCCTCCATATTAATTGGGACACTTTTGATTGAAATGGGTTCGACTATGATATCCAAAAAAGCAGCTGACCAATAAATTGGAACCATAAATCTAATAGCCAATGAGGTGTTATTTATCCAAATTCATGGGTGGGTTTTGATTGGATGGGCAACATGTGACCAACTCAGTCACAACAGCTAAAAAGCATGGGAACAGGTTGAAAGTATGGCATACAGAACCAAACTTGTCAGAGTGGTAGGTAATACTCTCTGGCTGAATCATTTCCAAAATTGCAAGGTGAAAATCCTAGTCGCAGTAGGTTCAGACCACCTTCCTATTTTTTTGGGTACGGATTTCAAGGTAAAATATTAGAGAAGATTTTTTTGATTTGAGAAAATGTGGACTGATCGCGAAGATTTCAAAAGCTCATGCAGGGAACTTGGAGTAATAATAGAAGAGGGTCCAGTGAGGTGAAGTTAGTGGGTAAGTGTAGAGATTTGAAGGATAAATTGAATAGGTGGAAGAGAGTAACTTTTGGAAATGTAAAGAAAAAAATTCAAGACCTCAAGGATCAGTTTAGTGAGGAAGCAGAGATAGTAGGGGAAGAGTTTAACCAAAGTAAAGTAAACTCTTTAGAAAAGACTTGAATACCTGGTTGAAGGGGGAAGAAATTATGAGGTTGCAAAAATCCAGAGTTAATTGGTTGCAAGCGGGGGATAGAAACGCCAAGTATTTTCACTCAGTAGCAAAAGGGAGAAGTAGCAGGAACAAAATAACTTCTCTCAAGAATTCAAATGAGGAATGGTTACTATTAGAGGAGGAGATTACAAAAGAACTGGAAAATCACTTCAAGGGTATTTTTAGCTCTTCGGAAACTAAGCAGCAAGAGGAGTTCTTAAGTTGTGTCACTAATAGGTTGAGTGAGCAGGAGAGGGACCTTCTTGAAAGAGAAGTCACAAATGAAGAAATTAGGGAAGCTCTTTTTTAGATGGCCCCCAGGAAGGCTTCTGGTCCTGATGGATTCCCAAATTTATTTTTCCAAAAGTTTTGGGGAACTATGGGAGGAGATGTGATCCAGGCTGTAAAAAGCTTTTTTTGAGACCAGAACCTTACTCGGGGAATTCAATGAAACTTTCATAGCCCTGATCCCAAAAATCAAAATCCCAAAGGAGGCTGCTCATTTTAGACCTATCAGCCTTTGTAACTCCATCTACAAAATCATAACTAAAGTCTTAGCAAATAGGATTAAGCCACTGTTAGGAAGGTTAATCAATGTAAATCAAAGTGTTTTTACCCCGGGTAGATATATAGAGGACAATATCCTCATAGCTCATGAGATCATTCATTTTATGAAAGATGCTAGAGGAAAAATTCCTTGGATGGCTATGAAGTTGGACATGAGCAAAGCCTATGAAAGGGTGGAATGAAACATTTTTGGAGAAAACTATGGTAAAGATGGGATTTTGTGACAAATGGGTTAACTGGGTCATGAAATGTGTGTCCTTTGTCTCCTTCAGGATTTTAGTTAATGGAAATCCAGGTTAAAAGTTAATCCCAGAAAGAGGGTTGAGACAAGGAGACCCTCTGTCTCCCTACTTATTTACTTTGCTTGGAAACTCTGTCTACAAAGCTCACAGAGCTAGCTTCCCAAAAGAAAATAAATGGCATTTCAATTTCCAAGAATTGTCCAACTGTCTCTCACTTGTTTTTTGCAGATGACAATTAGATATTTTCTAAAGAAGAAATGGAGGAGGGGCAAAGTATTCTGGATGCTCTCAAATCTTATGGGAAAGCCTCAGGTCAACAGGTAAATTTCTCTAAGTCCAAGATTTTTTTCAGTAAGAATCTGCATCATAGGTTGCAAAAGCTTTTGGCAATTTTTTTTAAAAATGAAGAGGGTAGATACCCCATCTATATATCTAGGTCTTCCCACTAAAATTGGTAAATCTAAGGGGGCGTTCTTTTTTCGGATTTTGAGAGGGGGAAAGTTGGTCAATGGGATTGTAATTCCCATTGACCAAGAATCCCATGTTCTTTTTTCAGATTTATGTGGGGAATACCGGAATAGGGAAAGTATATTTTCCTGGGTACCACTTACTCGGGTAAGTGATACCCATTTCCTAGGTGGGTAAATAATTTTCCCACCTAAGGGGAAAGTTGCCAACACTTGTATAGAATAAAAATGCCCATTTTAATAATGGATTTTTATAGCTAAAATGGTCATTGTCTTATTTACATGAGAAATAAAAGAACATGGGTAAATGCATTTATCCAGGTAACTACATTTACTCAGGTAAGTAACTTACCAAAAAGCGAACATGGCCTAAGAGAAGTCTTTTCAATTTCCTAATTGAGCGAGTGGAGAAGTTGCTCTCAAAATGGAATGAATCCCTGCTATCCAATGCAATTTCTAACTATACAATGTCATGTTTTCTACTACCCAAAAACATTTGTAGTGACCTAAAGAGAATCCAATCGAGATTTAGGTGGGGGGGGGGGGGGGTCAAAGGAACAAAAGAAAACTCATTGGGTAAGCTAGGAGGTAATAAGCAAAAATAAATGTGCAGGAGGGTTGGGTTTTAGGGATCCCTATAAATTTAACCTAGCCTTTCTGGCTAAGTAGGCTTGGAGGTTATGTGTGGAAGAAGATAACCTGTGGGTTAAGATCATGAAAGCCAAATTCTTAAAAAATAGAATTTTTTGACTGATAGTCTGCCTAAGAGAGGTTCTTGGGGGTGGCAAAGTTTGGTAGCCACGAGAGAGGTTGTACAGAAAGGAGCTTGTTGGGCAGTAAATGTTGAAACAAAAGTAAGGATTTGGGATGATCCTTGTTTAACAAATGTAGAATCCACTAAAATTATGGGGCCCAGAACATATAACCCTGATTTGATATGGGTAAAGGACCTCATGAGGGAAGTGGGTAAAGGGTGGAACACATGAGTGGTTGAAGACAACTTTGAGGAGGAAATCACAAAAAAAAAATATCTTGAGTATAAATCTAGTTAGGGGAGAGTGGGAGGATAAGTTAAAATGGACTTTAAACCCAAAAGGTGTTTATAAGTTAAGACTGGGTACTATGCCCTAGCATCTCTCAACAGGGTCCCAGCCACTAAAGCTGTGGCTAAACTGGGGAAAAAATAGTGGACTGAAATTTGGAAAACAAAAATTGACCCAAAAATCAAGAACTTCATATAGAAATGCTCTCCAAATGCCCTGGTTGTGAAGGAAAATCTCTATAATAGGAAACTCTCAAATGACAGCCTTTTCCCTATTTGTAACCAACATCCTGAAACTATAATGCACTGCCTTTTTGAATGTGATCACGCAAGAGCTGCCTAGTTTGGATCTCACCTAAATTTCATGGTGGGGAGAGTTGGAACAAATTCAATTTTTAATACTTGGTTTCAAAATTGGGTTGAGTTTTGTTTAATAGGCAGAGATAGAAAAGAGAACCTAATGGTTTTTTCTTTTCTGCTTTTATGGAATATTTGGAAATCTAGAAACAGGAAAATTTTTGAGAACGTTGACCCATCCCCTAGAGTCACTCTTGCATCTTCTTACAGGATGTGGAGGGAGAGAGTGATGATTTCTGATGGTGCGCAATCCGGTCACTCCTAACTGGCACTTGCGTGGCTCCTGAAAGGTACCTGAGATGGAGAAGATGAAGAATCCCCGGGGGGTTTGCCCAGCGGGAACATTTCGACGCTTAAGTTAGAATTCTGTGGAAGATGCAAAGAGATGATGAAGGCTAAGAGTGCAGATAGCGCGAGTAATAGGAGTTACCTCTATTCTTTGAGATTGGGCTTCTTATAACAGAATTCAGTTGCATCAAGCCCACTAGCCTCTGACAGGGTAGGTATAATCACCACTATCATCATGCTGTAGCCGTTACAGGCAGGGCTGAGGTGGCACGCGTGGGGCCGTCATTGCAGGGTACGTGCCTGTTAGGTGTAAGGCACCCTCTAAAGGTAGCAGGCACGACACTGTCTGACGAGGGACGTGGTTGCTGTCCCCAGATTTGTCGGGTATGGTGGTCGGGCAGGAGATCTTCCTGCGATATGCCGAATTGCTCTTTCGCGAGTTACCCTGTGTTGAGCTATCCTGCAAGTGGCGAGCTGTCCGTGGCAAGCTACACCGAGCTGTCCGACCCGAGGTATCTTTACCTTGGGGTATCTAGAGGTGGATCGGGGTGTTCCTGTTTGGGAGTGGCCTGAAATCCACTGGGAGGAGCTTGGGTATCAGGAAAGGTCAAGGGGCCCCGAGCTCGGAGGTAGTTCGGGGTGTCTTAGCCTCGGGGAGGAGGTGCAGGCCAGGCGGCTCTCGACGAGTAGCCTATCCCGCCGAGTTGCTAGGCTGAACTCGGTGGGCCCTTCCCTCCGAGTTGCGGCTGCGCTTGTTGTGCTATCACGCTGAGTCATCGCTTGAGCAAGGTCACGCCCACGTGTACCCGTGCTACGAGGTCGGGCCAAATCACCCTCCATCAATTTCCTAAGTAGGATCGCCAAATTCTTTATTTCAACATCCAAACTCGAATGAGGGAAGATCATCTTTTTAAAAAGCTCTAGATGCAGGGGAGCTTAAATTAAACGTGAATGGAAGTTTTGAGAGTCCTGGAAGATCCAGTTTTGGAGCAGTTCTAAGGAATGAAAATGGTATTATCATAGCTGCAGTTTTTGGCAAATCTATAGCAACTTTCCCCATACAAGTAAAAGCAATGACGATTCTCAAGCCTGGAGATTTTGAATATGTAAAAGAAGAAGTAATCGAAGTGGAATCTGACTGTCAAATTTTGGTGATCAATGACCGATGATCTTGCAATTTCTTTTGGTTATGTAAATATGTCTTATAATGCTGCAGCACACTTGCTTGCAAAAAAGGGTATACAAGAGTCTGGGTTATTTATGCTTGATATGCCAGAATGGATAAAAAATCTGGCCAACCAATACTTAGTTAGACTTTAATCTCTGTTGGTTTTTATATATTGTGACTTTTATTTAATGAATTATCTTGCTAGCTTTCTATCAAAAAAAACCAAACTGACTGAGTGTACTTATTATATGATTTTGGCTACGTGGCTTTGTCCCAAGTTCTTGCTATTCCAAACTGATTATATACTTTTTTGATAAGATTAATAATATATAAAAAGATCTAACTATTTTATTTATTCTTATATTCTATGTTAAAAGGTAATTTTATAAACAATATGTAACATAATTATGACATATTCTATCAACATACAAATAGTCAAATTTATTAAAATATAATTGAAAGGAGACTACCACACACACATATACACCGCCTATCTCTTGTACCAGTTAATAAATTGGGCATAGTCCCCATTAATAATCGGCTACAAGATTGTTAAAGATAAAATTAACAATTAATATTATTCGTTTTATTTATATCTCAATTTGGCATTTTTCTAGATTGATTGGCAACGAAATTCTTGATCTCCGTAAATATGAGAGAAGATTCGGGCAATTCGGGAAATGCATAGGCCGCATGGATCGCGTTGGGGTACTCGATCAACTCAACTTCTTTGCCCGACCTCTTCAACCACTCGTAGTATCTCCTCTGCCAGTCTTGTAAGGGATCGAAACCTCCGATCAACAACAACGTCGTGGGATATTTCAGACCCGATATATCGGCCGCATTTGGCCCCGATACGTTCACCACCTCGTGGTCCCGGTTCGAACCCTCCGGCAAGAACGCCTTCCACATCCAGTCCGTGACCTCCACCGGCACTAGCGGCGCTCCCCTGAGCCGGATCTCCGATTCGGTCCGCTCTTCTCCGCCGAAGAACGGCTGGATTGAGATCAACCCGATCACCCTCAGATTCCGAAACTCCGCTTTCGCCGCCCTGCACACAGTTTGGTGAGCTAAGTTGGCTCCGGCGCTGTCGCCGGCGATGAAGCACCGCGAGAGATCGGCATTCGCCGGAAACCCCTTGCAACTTCTTCCGTCGAGGAACAAGAGAGTGTCGAACCCGTCGTCGTACTGTGCCGGGAACCGGTGTTCCGGCGAGAAGCGGTAGTTGACGGAGACGACGACGGCGGAGGCCTTAAGCGCCATCCGGCGGCCGATGAAATCGTATCCCTTGTTGTCGACGCTTTGTAGGGCGAATCCACCGCCGTGGAAGAAGACGATCACCGGAAGGCTGACGTCATCGGCAGGCTCAGTGGGGGTGAAGACGCGAAACCAGAGGTTTCGGGTAGGGTCGACGGTTATATCGGCGGTTTTAACGCCTCTGACAGGTATTTCGCTGGGCGGAACCTTGGAATCTAAGAAGCTGAGGAGACGGCGGTTGACGGTGCCGTCAGATCGACAAGCGAGATTTGTAATAGCCGAAATCATACGAAGGAGGAGCCTCAACTTCCATGGAAGCACCAGAGAGTTTAACGTTTGTGGATTCTCGCTCATCTCTCCTCTCTCACTCTCTCACACAATTTCTATCTCTAGTTTCTCTCCCTCTCTCTCTTTGTGTTCACTAATTCAGTAATGGGTGGGTGGTTTTTTTATATGGGCAACCATCACCATCAGAGAGGACCAATGATGATAGTAGATGGTTGACAACCAATAAGTGAGTGTGGGACCCGAAGAGCAACGAAGATATCTAGAAGCAATCAAGTCACGGCGTTTTTTAGTGGGCCATATCATTACATCAACGGTTGTGATTCACGGTTTTAGTCCTGTACCACTCCGAATGCAGTAGCTGATTTTGAACTTTCCTACTAACCATAAATCGGGCCCCACAACCACCTACTACTTTGAATTATCATGGGCTTGAAACGCTATAAAGATAACAAGCATCCAATAATATTAATAGCGATTGTCGTGCTGATATGATATTATTAGAAAAATCACTTTTCATATTAAAAAAAAATGTCTCTAAAATAATAAAAGATTGGTGATTGTCTCAATAAACACACATGACTAATAATTCTTTTTTGCTGGCAAAGTTCACACTTGAGTAAATATTAATTGCTCTTATTTAAAGGCATTTATTATGCCACCAAATATTATTTCTAGGGGTATTTTAATTAAAATTAAGGTAAATAAATTTATAATACTTACAATTGCCACTAAAAGTATTAATTGCTCTTATTTAAAGGCATTTGGTATTTAAAAAAAATATTTTATCATATGTAAAGTTTATGTATTTATATAACAATACTTAATTTGTTTTTTTATGTATCTATGCATCATTAGTAACGATAGTTGCAGGGTTTGATTCCCCATTAATGCTGGAACAAACCAACTAACACACCAATGAGCCAGACCTTGGTTGGTATAACAATGTTTAATTTAGTATTTAAAACAATACATTGACATATCTATTAAAACATAGCCATTGTTTTCTGAATATTGTTTCATATTAATTGATACAAATTCAAAAATAAAAAAAAATAATCCATTTACAAAAAGCATATGAAATGAAAAATACAAAAGACAATTCACTTCCTAATCTAAGAAAAAAGAAAAATGTAGTTCATCTGCATTCTTTTTTTTCTACAACCTATAAGAAAAAAATAATACAACAAAAAAGCAAACAAAAAAAAGACAACAAAAAAGTAAAAGAAGGCATTGTTGGAAGTGTTAGACATGATTTGTAAATGAATAGGATGAAAATTCAAAATTCACATGATATAATCAAATGTGCAAAGAAAAAGGACAACAAAAACGGTTAATGGTAGACCGATGACCACGATATAAACTCGTCCATGTTAAAGTCTAAAAGTCTAACATTTCAAAGTTGGTAATGTCAATAGGTTTGGAGGGATAGGAATATAGGATTACCCTAGTAGGTAGTTCTTAGCAATGTGGTATATCATTCTAAAACTTGCATTAGATATTACATGATCACAACATTTGTTGATTCATGTTTTTAATATCACTCTTTCAAAACAAGGGCCATTACCTAATGTTGGTCCTAGCCATCTAGGGTTGAATTTCTGTTCTCTCTTGTCAGCCCAAGATCTTACCATGGCCCCTTGAATATTAGTCTTTTGGATCAAGAATATCTTTATTGTCTTCTTGTTTTTAACATATAGGTCATAAAACGGAACTACAATAAAGCATATGATACCTTCTTTGATATATAATACCCCATCTTTTACCATTGCACCAAACTATGGTATCTTGAATATCCACTACGAAAAAAAGTCTTTTGACAACATTTTAGTCATGACAAACGACATATGGAATTTGTGACATCCTGTCACCCTCCCATTTCCATGCCAAAAACTTTTTAGTGACATTTGTTCTAAATGTTGTTGAAATCATTTTTTGTTGACGTTGAATTTAGTTTTTAAGACATTTATTGAAACATCATCATAAATTTCTCTCGCCAGTACACATTATGGCGTGGCCAAAATTGGAATTTGGATTAGTTTTGTTTTAGCCATTTGTAAATCGACCAAAATTGAACAACCTAAACACCATAGATATATATTAATATTTTATATTTTCATATAATTTTTTTAATACGGGAATGTAGAAAAATTCCCTTATTTCTTAGTTTAAAATGTTTTATATCATAAGTTTAATTTTTAAAATTATTTTTTAATAATGCCACTATAATTTTTCAGTTTAAATTAAATATTTTAAGTTAAGTCTTTTGAACTGGCCAACCAAACCGAAAATTGACCAAAACTGATACAACTCGAGTTGGTCGATTTTCACTAATGGTCAATTGATTTTGGGTGACCAACTCCCCAACTTGACCAGGTCAATTTGGTTGGCCAAATAGCCTATAATTGAGCTAAACCAACCTGTGAATAATCCTAATTTCAGCTAAATGATACATTCTTTGATATATAATACCCCATCTTTTACCATTGCACCAAACTATGGTATCTTGAATATCCACTACGAAAAAGAAAGTCTTTTGACAACATTTATTCATGACAAATGTCATATGGAATTTGTGACATCCCGTCACCCTCCCATTTCCACGCCAAAAACTTTTTAGTGACATTTGTTCTAAATGTTGTTGAAATCATATTTTGCTGACATTGACTTTAGTTTTTAAGACATTTATTGAAATATCGTCATAAATTTCTCTCGCCAATACACATTATGGCATGGCCAAAATTGAAATTTGGATTAGTTTCACTTTAGCCATTTGTAAATCGACCGAAATTGAACAGCCTAAACACCATAGATATATATATTAATATTTTATATTTTTATATAAATTTTTTAATACGGGAATGTAGAAAAATTCCCATATTTCTTGGTTTAAAATATTTTATATCATAAGTTTAATTTTTAAATTTATTTTTTTAATAATGCCATTATAATTTTTCAATTTAAATTAAGTTTTTAAGTTTAAATCTTTTGAACCGACCAACCAAACCGAAAATCGACCAAAACTGATACAACCCGAGTTCGTCGATATTCACTAATGGTCAATTGATTTTGGGTGACCAACTCCCCAACTTGACCAGGTCTATTTGGTTTGCCAAATAGCCTACAATTGAGCTGAACCAACCCGTGAATAATCCTAATTTCAGTAAATGAATAGTTTAATATCTAATAAGTAACAATAGTTTAATCTCCAATAATTATTCAAAATTTATAGCAAAAATACACACTTATTGAAAATATATTGATAATGAAAATAAAATAAATAACTAATAAAATATAATAAATACAATAATTACAAAAATATAATAAATGCAAAAAATATATTAAATTAGTCAATAAATAGTTTAATCTCTAATAAAATATTAATCAATAAATAATAACAAAAATACAATAAATAAAATATATTAAATTTAAAAAGTTAAATAACAGAAGTTTAATATTCAAGAATTCTTGAAAATTTTCTATTAAATAACAAAACAAAAAAAATTATACGTAAATTTTGAAAATATTTTTATCACGAAAAAAACAATAAACAATTACTGAAAATACAATAAATATATTAATTTTAGTATATATAAACATATAATAACTATAGATTAAGATTTTAAAATTATTATGAATAAATATTAATGTTTTGAAAGTTGTTTTCTAAAATTATTAATTGATATAAGTGAAATTAGTTATTTACAATATTATTTAGTTAATTTAATAATATTATTATTTAAATTTTAAAATATTAACTATCAATTAAAGTTAGTAATCCATAAAATTATATATATATATATATATTAAAATTGGTTTGTCCATGTCAGCATCCTCTCCTTTGGGAGATGCTATTTATCTATTTTCTCCACTTTTTGCATTTTTCTTATTTGCTTTTGAATTTTTTATTTTTTTAATTCTATGTCATTTTTGAAAGAACCAATGTGATGCACTTTCCCAATAACCCAAATAATCTCTTCTCCTAAACTACCTCCCCCACTATCCCCCGCTTTCTCCAAAATTATCTCTAATTCCTATTTATCTTCTAAATTATCTCTAATTCCTTTTTTTCTCCAAAATTATCTCTAATTTAGTAGAGAGCTTCTCTCCTAAATTATCTCCAATTCCTATTTATCCTCTCCCCAACTTTTTATCTATATCTATCTAAAGAAAGTTTGGATTAAAAAATTTAAGAATTATTTAAATATTCTAATAAAATTATATAATATCTTTAAAATATTTATTAAAAACCCAAAATATAAATTTAAATTTTTACAAAATACATCACGAAATTATGTACTAACAATTTAAATTTTGTTTTTATAGATTATCAATTTAAATGTTTTTCAAATATTTAATAATATGTAATAGCTTTAAAATATATAATTCAAATAACAAAAATTTTAAATTATTTTATAAATTATTTAAAATTTTAAATAGCTAAATATTTATCATAACTAGATTTTAAATAGTTAAAACAACGAAATTATGTAATAAATTTTAAAAAATTCTTTAAAGTAGAAAAATATTTATAACATAATATTGAAATTAATAATAATTTAATATATTACAAAATTGATATGAAATTATGTAATAATAGTATAAATTATGATTTTATGGATAATTAAATTCAATAAATAATTAATAATTAAAAAATTAAATATTTTACATATTATTTAAGTAGTTAAATATCTAAATGTTTTAAATAACAAAATATTTGACATAACTAGATTTTAAATAGTTAAAATAAAGAAATTATGTAATAAATTTACAAAACCTCTAAAAAGTAGAAAATTTATTATAACATAATATTGAAGTTAATAATAATATAAAGTTTTACATAACATTGTACATAATTAATTTCACTTATATCAAGTAATAATTCGAGAAAATAAATCAAAAAAAATTAATGTTTATTAATAATAATTTTAAACTCTTAATATGTATTTATTATATAATTGTATATACTAAAATTAATATTTACTGTAATTCAGTAATTATTTATTGTTTTTGGTGACAAATGTATTTTCAATCATTATGTATAAATTTATTTTGTTTTGTTATTTAACAAAAAAATTTCAATAATTATTGGAGATTAAATTACTATTATTGAAATTTTTAAATTTAATTTATCGTAGTTATTGTATTTTTTATAAGTTATTAATTAATATTTATTAGAGATTAAACTATTATTTGAAAGTATACTATTTATTGACTAAGTTAATATATTTTTAGTACTTATTGTATTTTTGTAATTTCTATAATCATTGTATTTTTTATTATAAATATATTTTCAATAATTGTGTGTTTTCACTATAAATTTTTAATAATTATTAGAGATTAAACTATTGTTATTTATTAGAGATGAGACTATTAATTTAGTGGAAATTATGAGCGTTCATGAGTTGGTTCAGTTCGGTCATAGGCTATTTGTGCAACCAAATTGACTTGGTGAGGTTAGGGAGTTGGTCAGTTGAAACCGACTAACCTTTTGTGAAAACCGACCCACTCAAGTTGTATCTGTTTGGGTTGATTTTTTGGTTTGGTCAATTAGTTCAAAAGATTTAAACTTAAAAATTAAGTTAAATTTTAAAAATTATAATGCAATTATTAAAAAATAAATTTAAAATTTAGATTTATGATATAAAACATTTTAGACTAAGAAATATGAGAAATTTCCCACTTTTCCATATTAAAAATTATATTTAAAATATAAAATATTAATATATATCCATGGTTAGGTCGTCCGATTTTGGTCGGTTTACAAATAACCAAAGTGAAACTGATCCAACTTGGTCGAATTGGGAAATTTTTTAACCAAAGCCAACCTAAAGTACTAGAAAACCGATCAACTCGGGTTGAGTTAATCGGGTTGGTCGGTTTCATCAGTTTGATGAATAAACCTAACTGAAATTATTTATTGTTATTTTTGTATTATAATTTTTTTTAAAAGTAGTCTATAAAATATGAATAATTATTAATTATTGAAAAAATTGAAAATATAAAAACAATTGTATACTCTTATGTGTTTCTATTAGGGGCATTTACCAGAACACTTTTAGGGATGGAAATTTTCCCCATCCCCAATGGGGACCTGACTTCCCCTACCTGATGGGGCTGGAAATGGGGATTGTTTTGGTGGGGCGGGGGTGGGGGCAGGGATTAATAGGAATCCTCGATTAGGGTCAGGGGTGGGGATTGAGATCCCCGCCCTACCCCAACCCTAATTATATATATATATATACATATATATATATATATATATTAAGTGTTATTTATATTAAATATACTATTATATCATTTATATTATATATATATATATCTAAACATATTTAAAACATTATTTATAATTTAAATTTTTTATTTTTTTTAAATAAATTTATTTAAAAAACTATTATTTGAAAACATTTTGGGGATTCGAGTTCCCACAGGGAACCCACCTCCGTCGGGAATCGGGGATGGGGGTTAATTTTAGAATCGGGGTTGGGGACGGGGAATATGATCCCTGCCCCGTTGCCATTCCTACACACCTTATAGTTTTACATATTTACTTAAATCAACCTTATAGTTTTCATTTTACTAAAACATCCCATATATTTTACAACTTATTTACTTAGTCAACCTTTCATTAAGGAGTGTTTGTTTTGCCATTAGTCCCATGATTTTTTATTTCAAAAATACCCTTCACACTTTTTTTTTTGTATAGAAAACAAAATTTACCAAATATAGCCAATAGAGTGGTTGTTCATGTCTTATTAAGGGAAAAAATGTACTTTTATTTTTATTTTCTTTTGATTAAATGTATTTAAATGAACATTAGGGTCAACATTGTCATTTTCCACTATCATCTAATTGAATATTGATTAAATCCATTGCAAATTATAAGTGGTGTTTTAGTAAAATGCTAACTATAGGATAGATTTTAGTAAATCCATGAAACTATAAGGGGTGTTTTAGTAAATGACCATTTTCTATTATTTAGCTTTCACTTAATAAATCCCATGCATCGCATGGGTCCCGCTAGTATCTATATTAATTGATTAATTGTGTCTTTAGTATTGATATCTACTATTTGAATCCCATGTGGGCCCCACCTATTTGGACCCGGGAGAGGGGTGCCTAGCCCCTTCTCTCTCCCATCCGGATCTTACCCAGATTGGTTGGACCGGTGCCTTGGACTTTGGAGTCATTATTAAAACAAAGCATTTTGAAAATCACTCTTGGAGGTCCCATCACCTCCATTTCATAAACTGATGGGTGGCGACTCCATTTCCAGCCCTAGTGGCAAAGTGACCCATTTCCCGACTCTCATAGACTAGCAACTCTACTAGGGACTTCTTGGACCATAGGTGGGGACCACATGGCGCTCGTTTGGCTTTATTGCCATTTTTGTATATATTGCATGCTTATATGTTAGAATAATGATTGCTTATCTCTTTGTGTTTGTTAGATAGTTCTTTATTGCTTTATATGTACTATTTCTCTATCTGCTTATGCACATTTTGCACACCATTTGCATTAGATTATAGAATCCCATGTTGTCCCATTAGGAGAGACTAGTAGTTTATGCCTCAGGATCAAAATACCCGTATGCTATGCTGAAAGTTCTCAAACCAGCCACCAACCTGAGAAGTCCATTTCTCGGATGGGTAGAGGTTTGAAGGCTAACAACCTTGTTGGAACCATGCATTGAGTCTAGGTGTCAAACCCTCCCTTCATGCATCACACTCCACGTGTCAGCCTAGTCATTTAGGATGTTAGCCACCTAGCTTTGTTTGCTTGCATACCCCTTGTGGGGCCCACATCAAAATATTAACATAAAATCAATAAAAAAATATAAAAGTAAAATAAAAAAATAGATAAAATGTCAAGAGTCCAATGAAACTAAAATAGAAATAGAACAATAGGATAAGATATATAGAGATAAAAAAAGTAAAAAAATTAAAAATCAAAAAAAGAAAGAAAATTTTCAAAAAAAAGGGGGTTAGGAAGGTTAGGCACAAGTACACATACAAGAAAATAAAAAATTTAAAAAATTAAAAACCCAAAAAATTGAAAAAGAGGAAAATAGAAAAATAGAAGAAGGAAAAAGAAAAAAAAGTAAAACAAAAAAAGATAAAAAATTCAAATAAAAAAATGGGTAATAAGGTTTAGTTAAGCACAAATGCACATAAAAAATTAAGAAAAAAACAAAGAAACATACAAATTAAAAAAATTGGAAGAAAAAAAGAAAAATGGGTAATAAAGAAAAAAAGAAAAAATGAAAAATAATAAAAAAAAATAGAAACATTAAAATAATCAAAATCCCTATCAAAAAATCAAAATCAAATAAAGAGTGAAAACATATATAATAATAAATCAAAAAAGAGAAAAAGAGAAAAGTTAAAGGGTAAGTTTTTAAAAGAAAATAAAAGTAGAAAAAGAGAAAATATATAAAAAATAAAAAAATTAAAAGGAGTAAAATAACAAATTTCTTGAAATCCATAAATAAAGTGCTAAAAAACAAAAAAAGCAAAAAATATTGAAAATACAAATATATGAAAAAATCAAGACAATAAGTAATGAAATAAGGAATTCAAAAAAATCAGCAAAAACAGAAATGCACTTAAAATAGAAAAGGGGGAAATTATGAAAAAAATAATAACAACAAAATCATTTAAGTAAGAAAAATTCTACATATTTGTTTTGGATAATTAAGAAAGGTTAATCATAGCACAAATATATAAAATAAAATAATCAAAAATAAAAAATAAAAAATCCAAACAAAAGAAAACTTTAGTACAAATTCATAACAAATAACAAATAAAAGTATAAAATATAATAAAAATCCAAAAAGAAATTTATGAAAAAAAAAGAAGATAGGTGAGGAAAGAGAAACCAAATCATTTAAGTGAAAAGAGATTAACTATATTTCTTTTGGATAATTAGTTAAAAAAACAAAAATAAAAAATAAAAAATTAAAGAAATAAAAAATAAAAAGAATAAAACAAGAAAACATAAATACAAAACTCAAAAAATTAGTTCAAGTTAATCAAGAGTTAAAAATCCAAAAAAACAAAAAATGATAATTAATAATTAATAATTAAATAGTGAAAAATCATAAATAAAGAAAATGAAAAATTAATAAAAGTAATAAAAAATAATGAGAAATGAATAAAGGAAAAGAAAGAGAAACAAAAGGAAGAGAAAGTTGAAACATATAAACATTAAAAGGAGAATTAAAAAAAGGACGAAAAGGAAAAAAAGAGAAAAAAGAGAAAAACCCAAAGAAAATGAAGAAGATAAGGGAAGTATCAAGGAAATAATAACAAAATGAAATAAGATGAATGATAAAAAATAAAATTAAAGAACAAAAAAAAGGAATTAAGGCTAAAGGGGGTAAAAGTGTAAGGAATAAATAAAAATGAAAAAATAAAAAATTCAGAAAATTTCCAAAAAACTGTAAAAATCAAAAGAGAGAATGAATGAGTGAGAGCAAAATAAATAAAGAAGCAATTGCTAAACTGGGTTAGCAATTGAGTTGTGGTACAAAATCCTTTCCAAAATCTTGCAATCACTTCTCAGCTAGTAAATTTGATTGCTTCCTCCTTAAGAAAGCCAAGGGTGTCAGTCTTAGTTCCATTTGAACTACATCCGGCCTGATCCCTTTCAAAGGGGTACGTAAAGCAGCCCATCTCATGGGTCCAACCATTTTCATAAATAAAATATTATTCCCCCTATTTCTCCCTCCCTTGCCTGAGATGCTTACTTATAAGTGAGTGATTAGTCCATTCAGGGCTGTTACCCATAGAAGAAGGTAGTGTTTTTTTCCCTCTCAGAGTCCCAAAATCATGCCTGAGGAAAGTTAGTTGTTGATCAAGAGCTTTATAGTTGAATTTCTTTTTGACCGCCTAACCCGTAATAAAGCCATCATCTTTGTCTAAACTGTGGTATAATTGTGGCTGCCAAAGCATGGTACATTCCTTGTGAATAATGCTTGAGCTGGAATAGAACAAAGGCACCATCCTAACCTAGTGCTCTGTCGATTAATCAAAGAAAGGACTGGAGGGCATCCTCGGTTGTTCATCTTTCCTCAATGATCCCTTGAATTCGCAAAAGTCACTAGTTAAACAGTTGAGCTTATGCATTAGACCTTTTTTTGGAAAACTAGCCGAACCCACAAGATGCACCTCAGGGATCATCAAAGGGATAAAAAAATAAAAAAAAGAGAAAGAAAAAGAAAGAAAAAGAAAAAGAGAGAGAAGAATGAGAGTGTACAAGTGAAATTGCTCCACCAAAGGAATTTTAATCGTACCTAGAGTGAGGATGTAATAAACCAGGCATGGGCTATGTTCAACATGTGCTTCTTCAATATGCAACATGTAATCAATGATAAAATAAAGGGAGGCCTTCCATGGCCGTTTGTTTGACCTTGGGCATTCAGTCCGGATAATATGAAGCAAAGTCCCCTAGTTAAAATGTAGTTAGGGTAATTGAGTAAGAGAATTGGCAAAGTAAAGTCCCCTAGAAAAATGAAAATGAAAGGAAGATAAGTGAGGAAAAGAGAAAAAAAAGAAAGAAGAAAGGAAAAATCAATGAATTATTGGCAGTTTTTCTAAGAATGAAATACTCAAGTAAAGTGGGGTAGTTATCAAGGCAGATCAATGTAAAAGAGAATTGACAAACGGAGAATCAAGAAACAATTAGAAGAAACTGGGGCAGTTAAGATGCTTTTATCATTATGGGAGCTTTTATGGTGACACCCACATGCTAGTTTTGATTTTCCCAACCCATTTACATTTCGTCCCAAAATAAAGTCCTCCTTGATCAATAAGAAGGCACAATTCATGATAATGAAGAATATGAAGAGCAATTTCCATCCATATGGCTATGAATAGAGCCACGATAAAAAATAAAAAAAGGAAGAAAAAAAAGAGAGAGAGGAGATGAAAATATAATGATGAGAATAGACCCTGAATTAAATCCCTGAGGTGGTAATCCGAGCATCCGATGCCTATATTAATTGTTATTTGGGCCTTTTCACCTATCATTTGTAATCTCCATCCCATATCATGTTTCGTCCTAATGAGCAAGACCTCCTCGATTTTTGAAAAATCGGCAAATCAGCACTGGACGGACCTATTTGGCCGACGATGAAGGATCATAGTTGTCACTTTCTCCATTAAAGTCTTAACTTCATAGCCTACCATTTTTGTTAACCAAAAAAAGAAGAGAAGAAGAAAACAAAAAAAAAGTAGAAAAAAACTAGGGCAGACCTCCTATGATAAAGGCTTTTCTTACAGTGGAGTCCTCGTTCAACAATCTATAATTCCATCATGCAAGCTTTTGAACTCAATGAGTTTTAAGTGAACTATCCTGAAGAGAGGGTACACACTCTCATATGATGTGAACTAGAAGTAGCCCATTTGGGCATAATCACTTTCATATGAGTTGAGATCGAAGGCCCTTTTGCCTTTGAGTTTTCAAGTTTTTCCTTCTTACCATTCCAATATTTCATGACCCTTGCTCGAATATTTGAATACATCTTGCACCATAGATTGAGGAGATGTTTTGACCTTTTCACTGCATACCCAGTTTCTATCTTGGCATTACCATCACATCATATCCTTTTGCTTACTTATCTATTCCATTGGTCATGTCAATCTCTTTGCTTTGACCCACGTCAGAAAATCCCGTTGGTCATATCAACCTCTATTCTTTGACCCATGCCAAAAATCCCGTTTGTAAGTCTCATTTCTTTGATCAGTACTAGTATTGAGAGATGATATAAACGATAATAAAAAATTATAGGAAAGAGAAAGAAAAGCGAAAAAAAAGAGCAAAATAGAAAAAAAAAGAAAAGAAATAATGAAATGAGGGATAAATGATGTCTGAAACTCTATAACAATTATTTCACATTGTGGTATATCAATTTCTTATTCATATTTTGTGATTATGCTTTGCAAAAGTTTTGAACCTTTTTGTCTTGCTTAGTCTTGATGATTGATTTGTTTGTCTCTAAGATGGCTTTCTTAGTGATAAATGTACTCTGATTCGGCAAGATTTTCATCTAGGAGGGGCCATCTTTCAAACTCGGCAAGGTTTTCATCTAGGAGGGGCCATCTTTCAAAAATATCCAGTTTTTTCGCAGATTTACCCTAACTCTACAAGGTTTTCACCAAGGAGTTGTTTATCAAAAATATCCAGTTTTCACCATGCCTAATAGAGAGGTGGTGGACAACAACCTTTGGGGTTTAACCTGGGCATTTCCTTGTATGTCCAAGAGAAGACATCCTTGTGCTCTTGAAGTAGTTTGAAGTATTTGGCTTCTTTTTTCAGACTAAGGAGTGCACTGATGTAGATTGGTCTAGTTTTCTCTTTAGTGCCAAGGTTTAGCTCCTTCAAGTCATCCACTGTTGCTTGGCCTTCTTCTTCAAAGGTAGTTGGGGCAGGCTTAAGTTCATCTGAATAAGTGTTTGACAGATCTTCATTCTCCTCCTCAATGGTGATGTGATTAACCAGGACAATGTCTTCACCCTAACATATCCCTTCACTTTGTTCTTTCATGCCTTGTCTTAGTTGAAGGTTGACCTAAGAGCCAATAACATCACCTCAAAATTGGTCTTATGAGAAGTTGAAAGCATGTTCCTCCAAATTTAAGAAATTCTTGCAACCATTTATGTTTATTTTTTTCGAATGAAATTGAGCCCGAATAACTTCCGTAGTGGGCTGCTACAACAACTTGGAGAGAGGGGTGTCTAATACCTTCCCTCTCCTAATCCTTGAGTCTTGAAATCTCTTGGTCGTGTGCTTTTTCCATGGAGAATGGAGTCACTATCAAAGACTTAAATCAAAATTTTCAAATCTGAAAATGAGGGCCCATTTCCTCTAAAAATTGGTGGCAACTCCATCTTTTTGAGCCGGCCATGAGCTTCTCGGAGCTCACAGTTGGCGACTCTGCTAGGGATAACTAGAACCTTTATTGGGTGTTGTTTAGACTCAGTTTCCTTCTATTTGTTTTGCGTTGGTAAGTTTAAAAGTTGCTTGATTGTGATTCAAATTCACACCTCAAGAAGGCTGGGCATGATAGGCATTCCCAATGCGATTCAAAACCACATTTTAGCATTCCTTGGCATGGGAGTCGTCTTCCTCATACACTGTAATCGCACCCAAAACCATTCTTGTGCCCAAATTGCACATGAAACTTCACCTAGAACCATACCTTTGTCAAAATCTCAACTAGAGTCCTACCCAAAACCACATCTTCACTGAAATCGAAACCAAGGTCTCACCCAAAACACTTCCCCTTCAAAATCACACCTCATTTCATCTCTGTCATAGCCTAAAATTCCAAAATCATACATTTCCTCAATCTCATCCCACTTCAAATATCCAAGTCGTAACTTCTTAAAGCGTCATCGCAATCCAAAAGTTCAAAATTGCAGCTTATGCCAATCCCTTCGCAGCCCAGAAAATCACAATCGCAATTCCTTTCAATCCCATCGCAGCACAGGAAATCAAAATTAAATCGCAATTCCTTTCAACCTCATTGCAATAAAAAAATCCAAATTTCACCTCCATAGAGCCTCATCTTAACCCAAAAGTCCAAAGTTGCACCTCTTAAGAGCCTCATCGCAACCCAGAAGTCCAAAATCACACATTCTCTTAATCCCATCGCAACCTAGAACATCAAAACCGCACCTTCTTGCTCATCACACCTCAGAACTTGTTCATTGCACCTAAGAACTTGCTCATCGCACCTCAAAAGTTGTTCATCACACTTGAAAATTTGTTCATCGCACCTGAAATCTTGCTTATAATACCTTAAAACTTGTTTATCGCACCTCAGAACATGTTCATCGCACCTAAAAACTTGTTCGTCGCACCTCAGAACTTGTTCATTACACATGAAAACTTGCTCATCACACTTGAAAACTTGTTCATCTTACTTGAAAAAACTTACTCATCACACCTCAGAACTTATTCATTGCACATGAAAACTTGCACATCGCACCAGAACATGTTCATCACATCAAAATTCTTGTTCATCGCACACTAGAACGTCAACAACTCACCTCACAATGCCTTTATCACACCTAAAATCACTCTGTCTACCTTTCCTACACCTTGCTATTGCACCATATGCTCTATTGCAGTGCATTTTTTTTTCTTTTTTTTTCTTCCCCCTCTTTTCCTTGGGTAATATCTTAAAATTTGTAGTTTTTTCTTTTTTTATAACTGAGTGTGATTAGCCTTATTTTTGGGTAGGAGTAAATTGTATTTGTTTCTTGTTTTGCTTTTTCCTCTCCTTTGTTTTAGTTAAAAAAAAGCATCAAGAGAACTTAACTTCTATTAGATCCCCAAATGTGGCCACCTAGAGACTTGTAGAATTCCTTGTAAACTTGAACATGTGATTGCATTTTCCCCTTGTTCTTTGTTGCTTTCCTATTCATCTTTCCTGCATACTTGAACACTCACAATTCACACACTCTCATGAAATTGAATTAGAATCCCATTTTACCTAGTAGGGGAAGGATAATAGGTGTGTGCCTCTGGACTTTAGTCCTCAAAGGCTCCACCAAAACCTTCAAACTAGACACCAACCAGAGAAGCCCATTTTTCCATGAGTAAAATTTTGAAGGATAGCAACTTTATTGGAGCCTCTGAGGTTTCGGGTAGGGTTGATGGTTATATCGGCAGTTTTAACGCCTTTGACTGGTATTTCGCTGGGCGGAACCTTGGAATCTAAGGAGTTGAGGAGATGGCGGTTGACGGTGCCGTCAGATCGACAAGCGAGATTTGTAATAGCCAAAAGCACATGAAGGAGGAGCCTCAACTTCCATGGAAGCACTAGAGAGTTTAATGTTTGTGGATTCTCGCTCATCTCTCTTCTCTCTCTCTCTCTCTCACAGTTTCTAGCTCTTTGTCTCTCTCCCTCTCTCTTTGTGTTTAGTACTTCAGTAATGGGTGGTTGGTTTTTTTATATGGGGCCTATGGGCAACCATCATAGAGGACCAATGATGATAGTAGATGGTTGGTGGATATCTCGACAACTAATAAGGGTATGTTTGGTTTGAAGGAAAAAGTAGGAAAAAGTAGGGAAACTTTTACAAGCCTTGTATAGGTTTCCTTGTCTTTCCCTTCCTTTCCCTATTTTTCCTTCAAACCAAACACAGCCTAAGTGAGTGTGGGACCCGAAGAGCAATTAAGATATCTAGAAGCAACCAAATCACGGCGTTTTTTAGTGGGGCCATATCATTACATCAACGGTTGTGATTCACGGTTTTAGTCCTGTACCACTCCGAATGCAGTAGCTGATTTTGAACTTTCCTACTAACCATAAATCGGGCCCCACAACCACCTACTACTTTGAATTATCATGTGCTTGAAACGCCATAAAGATAACAAGCCTCCAATAATATTAATAGCGATTGTCGTGCTGATATGATATTATTAGAAAAATCACTTTCAGATGCAAAAAAAAAAAGTCTAAAATAATAAAAGATTGGTGATTGTCTCAATAAACACACTTGACTAATAATTTTCTTTTTGCTGGCAAAGTTCACACTTGACTAGTAATTAAAGGAATATGTAATAAATATCTTAAAAAAATTAAGGCTTGTATTTATGCCACCGAATATTATTTGTAGGGGTATTTTTCAATTAAAAATAAGGCAAATAAATTTATCTCCAAAAGTAATTTTAAGAATCTTATTTAGATTTTATAGTTACACTTTTAATTGCCACTAAAATTATTAGTTGCTCTTATTTAGAAGCACTTTCAATTGTCTCTAAAGATCATTTATTTGTATTTAAAATAATTTTTTATTATATGTAAAGTTTATGTAACTTATATAACAATATTTAATTTGTTTTTTTTTTTTTTTGTATAAGGTGCTATGCATTAGTAACTTCCCCTGACCCCTTTTCCCTAAAGTGCTAGTTGCGGGATTTGATTCTACGTCATTGCTGGAACTAACCCAACTAACACACCAACGAGCCAGACCTCGGTTGGCATAACAATGTTTAATTTAGTATTTAAAACAATACATTGACATATCTATTAAAACATAGCCACTGTTTTCTGAATATCTTTTCATATTAATTGATACAAATTCAAAGAAAAAGAATAATTCATCTACAAAAAGCATATGAAATAAAAAAAATACAAAAATCAATTCACTTCCTACTCTAAGAAAAGAAGAAAAATGTAGTTCATCAAGACACCATCTGTATTCTTTTCTTTTCTACAACCTATAGAAAAAAAATAATACAACAAAAAAATAGAAATATTAGTCAAATTAGTAACTATATTTTTTCTAAAACAAAAGATCTTTTACCATCTAATTACATGTTGCATGACTCTTACCTTAACAACAGCCTTGGGAGGGTTATTTAGTTTAAGAAGAAGGCATGAGGCGCCTAAGGACGCAAGTTACCTTGTGCATTATTGGTCGATCGGAGGGCTGTTTCTTGGTGCAGAGGAAAGCAAGCTAAAAATACCTTCTTTACTGCTCCAAGATTTGTACATGTGGCAATGATGTTTGGATCAACAGTCTCTATAACAACATTGTTGGAAGTCTTAGACATGATCTGTAAATGAATATGATGGAAATTCAAAATTCACACGATATAATCAAATGTGTAAAGAAAAAGGACAACAAAAATAGTTAATGGCAAACTGGTGACCACTAACTAATCAACCAGATCAATAGCATGGTAGCATTGGGATGGGCTAATTCCGTAAACTCATCCATGTTGAAGTCTTGAAATCTAAAATTGATATGGGTAATAAGTACTAACATTTCAAAGTTGGTAATGTCAATAGGTTTGAAGGAATAGGATTACCCTAGTAGGTAGTTCTTAGCAATGTGGTATATCATTCTAAGACTTGCATTAGATATTACATGATCACAACATTTGTTGATTCATGTTTTTAATATCACTCTTTCAAAACAAGGGCCATTACCTAATGTTGGTCCTAGCCATCTAGGGTTGAATTTCTGTTCTCTCTTGTCAGCCCAAGATCTTACCATGGCCCATTGAATATTTGTCTTTTTGGATCGAGAATATTTTTATTGTCTTCTTGTTTTTAACATATAGGTCATAAAAAGGAACAACAATAAACAATATGATACCTTCTTTGATATATAATACCCCATCTTTTACCATTGCACCAAACCATGGTATCTTGAATATGCACTACGAAAAAAACGGACTACGGACTGGTCAATTGCAGATTTCTGAATCCCACTACAGATCTATAAACATTCAAAATGTCAAATACCCCCACTCTATATGCAGCAATGCCCGCCCGTGAATTAGCATCAATTCCGAGCTGGCACCTACGCCAACTGTATTTTGGGCCTAAAAATTCTGACACTGGGCTGAACCGTCATTCTCCAAAATAATGTCTTTTGACAACATTTTATTCACAACGTTTAATGCAAACGTCATTAAAAGGCAACCTTTATACGTTGTTGCGGATAAAGGAAAATAAACTTTGGGAAATGGTTATACATAACTGTTGTGGAATATGGACTTTGTGACATCCTGCCACCCTCCCATTTTCACGCCAAAAACTTTTTAGTGACATTTGTTCTAAACGTTGTTGAAATAAATTTTTGCTCACGTTAACTTTTGTTTTTAATGGCGTTTATTGAAACATCGTCATAAATTCCTCCCACCAATACACATTATGGCATGACCAAAATTGACCAAATATGGAATTTGGATCAATTTCACTTTAGCCATTTGTAAATCGACCAAAATTGAACAACCTAATCACCATAGATATATATTAATATTTTATATTTTTAAAGGAAAAGTCCAGATTAGTACCATGTACGTTGGGTCTAGTGCCACTTTGGTCCCTGAACTTTAAAACGCGACAATTTAGTATCTAAACTTAATTTTAAAACGTGCCAATCTAGCTAATACCTGCCATTAACCAGCTCATTAACCAACCGTTAAGTGACATTTGAAAAGACACAAATACCCTTCAAGAGTCATCTAATTCTTTCTATCAACCATCCAAATGTTGACAAAAAATGAACAGTCCCAAATCCTTGCCTCTTCTATTCAAGAAAATTGGGGTCACCTGAATGCCTACTGAGACGTAACCCCAACTTTCTTGAATAGAAGATGCAAGGATTTGAGATTATTCATTTTTTATCAACATATGGATGGTTGATAAAGAAAATTAGATGACACTCAAAGGGCATTTGTGTCTTTTCAAATGTCACTTAACAATTGGTTAACGAATTGGTTTATAATGACAGGTACTGGATTGACACATTTTGAAAGTTTGGGTGTTGAATTGTCGTGTTTTAAAGTTCGGGGGACCAAAGTGGCACCAGTCCCAAAGTACAGAGTACTAATCGAGAATTTTCCCTTTTTTAATACGAGAATGTGGGAAAATTGCCATATTTCTTAGTTTAAAATATTTTATATCATAAGTTTAATTTTTAAATTTATTTTTTTAATAATGCCACTATAATTTTTACAATTTAAATTAAATTTTTTAAATTTAAATCTTTTAAACCGACCAATCAAACCAAAAATCAATTCACTAATGGTTAATTGATTTCGGGCGACCAACTCCCCAACATGACCAGGTCGATTTGGTTGACCAAATAGCCTACAATTGAGCCGAACCGACCTATGAATAATCCTAATTTCAGCTAAACTAATTGTCTATTCTCTAATAAGTAGCAATAGTTTAAACTCCAATAAATTGAAAATTTATAGAAAAAATACACAATTATCAAAAATATATTGATAATTAAAATTCAATAAATAACTAATAAAAATATAATAAATGCAATAATTACAAAAATACAATAAATACTAAAAAATATATTAAATTAGTCAATAAATATTAATCAATAAATTATAACAAAAATACAATAAATTAAATTTAGAAAGTTAAATAATTGAAGTTTAATCTCCAATAATTCTTGGAAATTTTCTATTAAATAACAAAATAATATATATATATATATATTAAAACAAGGCAGTCAAGAAATTTTCTCCTTTTTTTGAATTTTTTATTTTTTTATTCCATGTCATTTTTTAAGGGTAAAATACAAAAACCTCCCCTAAAGTTTATGGCAATCATAAGAACCTCCCCTATAGTTTCATTTTAGCAAAAACCTCCCCTCTATTTTTGAAAAATTTAATAAATACCTCCCTTCCGTGACGGAAAACATTAAAGAGATGATATTTTTTTCAAAATACCTATTTTGCCCTTTTACAAATTTTGTTTTTTCTCATATACCCTTTTACAAATTTAGGATGGTGGAGCATCTTCCAGAAATTTTCCAACTTTCTAGTGTATGTGAAGCTCCTTGTCTGGTTACCCCATCGGGACTCCATGCATTTACTCTAGTGGCATCGCATGATGGCAAACGAATCGCTATTGCGACTTGGTGGTGAGAGAATAACTTAGGCACATCAAGATCTTTGATCTAGAGCTAGAGTTGTTTTGTAGGGTAATGGAGACTGTAAACCCAAAATTTCACCACTACAGTCCTTTTTTCTCTCTGAGACCAGGTTTTCTTGGATACCACCGATTCCGAGGTGATTCGGCTTTAGGGGACTCAATCGTTCTACATCTCGAACCTATAACTTCTCCGGTGATGGAGCTGAGAATGCTCCAACTTAACAGATCATTCCATTCGTGTTCTCCTGACGGTGATCTGATCGCATTCAACCACGACTCAATCGTTGTGCATCTCGAACTTGTAACAATGTATTTCCATCATGTTCACCTGACGGCAAGTTCGTAGTGTTCAGCTCTAGAGATCCGTCCAACTGGTCGACGGATGGGAAACTAATAGCCTTCTTGTCCAACCAACACAATACCAACAACATGGAGGCCTTCAGCATATACCTTATCCATCCAGATGGAATGAAACTCCGACAAGTCTACGTGGCAGGGGCAGAGGGATCAACAGAGGAAGACAAGGAGAGGATCAATCTCATCCAATAACATCTTCATCAACAACATGTGAATAGCTCCATCTCAACTATTGATGCATCTTAGCTGAAGAGCCTCCTACCCGTTCTAATATTCTTTCACCAATATTTCTAATTCCATAATTTTCTCGACTACTAGAGATGTTAACCATCTTCCGTTGGATTTTTTCAACTTTCTTTCCAAAGTTGTGGAGATCTACACCTTCCTTGACAATGCAAAGACACCTTTTCACAAAGCTCTTCTACTGTGCTACTTTTACTGCTTGGATATAGTCGAGGACAGTTGTCTCCACCTTGAGAGCAGCCTTTCGAATTTTTGAAATCCAATTATGGACCCATTGGTCTTCTACTTGATTTGTATCTGCACCTTTTAAGAAGCATTGCATCCTCCTCAGTTCACTTTGAAGCCCTTTAACTTGGTCTTTCACTTCGGACAACAAAACTGCTTATTGAATGAGTAAATCGCCCAACTTAGTTACAATGCATGAAATTACAGAGTTGGCCATCTGATATTCCATTTCCTTTTTCCCATCCCTTCTCATTGTCTCAGAACAAGACAATTAGGTCTATTTATAGTGCAAATTAATTCTTTCTTTCTACTCGGCAATGTGAATGCTGAATCATGTGAGCTCTCTCTCTCTCTCTCTCTCTCTCTCTCTCTCTCCCTCTCTCTTTCCTTCTTCAAAGTAATTGGTATCGACGAAGATTGTCTTACAAGTTCTCACCAGTTTGGGCAGCATATCGGTAGAGCTGGTGTCCATGCCAATTTCAGCCATATGGTGATCTATACGTGGTGAGATTGGATGGAAGTTGGTTGAAGAGGCTGACGTGGAACGGGTATGAGGATGGAACCCCAACTTGGAATTCAACGACGGGGGAGATGAATGTGGGTCGGCTGTTGCTGGAGACCATGGTGGGAGATAGGTTCATGGGTCAATTTGATGAACCGCTTTGGATTTCTTGTGATATGTGAGAGATAATAGATTCTATAAAGCTCAAGGCTTCGTTTATGGCATCATTCCGGAGAAGGGGAAGCCTGTAAGCGGAGCCTCCGATGATCTTCATGCCTTGGCTTGTAGGACAAGATGACAGCGAAGGAGATTGCGACTTTGCTTGTCGTCATTAACTAGGAAGAGGCATTTTCCAAGAAGCTCCACCTTGAGAGCTGCCCTCCTATGTCATCAACAGCGAGGAGTGGATCTTTCGCCATTAGCAACAACAATGAATATGATGTTGAAGTGGTTGTGAATGATCTGAATGTTGAAGTACAGGAGTGCAAGCCTCACAATGTCAATCTGTTCAATCTGGGGATGGGGTCAACCAAGGATAGACTTATGGTTCCTCTACTGTTGTGCGTCGTGAGGAAGAAGTGTTCGAGGGATTATAGTGTTGTTGAGACAAGGCTATTTTAGTAAAAACAGATGCACATTAATTGTAAAAGGGTAAAATAGGTATTTTGAAAAAAATGACCATCTTTTTAACATTTTCCGTCTTGGTTATTGATAGAAGGGAGGTATTTGTTGATTTTTTTCAAAAATAGAGAGGAGGTTTTTGCTAAAGTGAAACTATAGGGGAGGTTTTTATGATTGTCAGAAACTTCAGGGGAGGTTTTTGTATTGTACCTTTTTTTTAAAAAACCAATAAGATGCTCTCCTTCCCTATAAAAAATTATCTAAAGTCTCTCTCTCACCCACATGTTTCCAACAATCTCCTCTCCTAAAATTTATCCTAAACTACCACCCCCACTTTCTCCTAAATCATCTCCACTTCCTATTTATCTCCTAATCTCCTAACTTATCTCTAATTTACTACTTACTAGAGAATTTCTCTCCAAATTATCTCTAATTCCTATTTATCCTCTTTGCAACTTTTTATCTATATCTATCTAAAGAAAGTTTAAATTAAAAAAATTAAGAATTATTTAAATATTTTAGTAAATTATATAATAATTTTAAAATATTATTAAAAAACAAAAAGTAATTGAAATAGATTTAATAGTATTCATATTATTAATAGTTTTATATTTCAACAAAATTCGTCATGAAATTATGTACTAACAATATAAATTATGGTTTTTCAGATTATTCAAATTAAATGTTATTTAAATAATAAAAATTTAACATTAAAACAATAAAATATTATTTCAATATTTCAATAACTAAATATCTTAAATTCAAATAATGAGTATTTTTAAATATTTTATATATTATTAAAATATTTAAATAACTAAATACAAAACTTCCCCTAAAGTTTCTGACAATCATAAAAACCTCCCTTATAGTTTAACTTTAACAAAAACCTCCCTTCTATTTTCAAAAAATCGACAAAAACCTTCCTTTCGTGAATGACTAAGACGAAAAACATTAAACTTCTGATTTTTTTAAAATACCTATTTTACCCCTATATGAGTTATTGCATACCTATTTTTACTAAAATACCCTAAGCCCTCTCGAATTAGAAAAAACCCCTTGGACCCATCCCTGCCTATCCGCCGAGATCCAGGGCATCCGGTGGTTTTGTCAGCGGTCCAAGACCCCTTTCCGGTGGCTCCTATGCTTCCCCATGGGAATCAGACCCAACAACCGAGTCTTCTTCTGGTCTTATGTTTTCTACCTCTCTCGCTTCCTCCACTTGCTCCGAACCTTCTTCACAATCCTCCGCCGTCGGAAGTTGGCATTCTTTCAACTATTCAACCAGTCAATTATGATATGCATGCCATTCCTATGGATCGAGTTCTCACCATCGTTCCAGGTGATAGGCATCCTGTTGACGACTCTGGTCTACTCGATGGTCTATGGGTATCGATTCTGGATGGCAATTGTGTGGCTGAGTTGCAACTCGGTGTGCCACATAGGGGTGCTCTTGCTGCACTTTGATGTAGCATGATCTGGCTGCTCCCTATTGGAGGTGACCTGACCTTTGTGTGGTCGGGAACTGTTCTGGCGCAGAGTGGCTCTGGATGTTGAGGCTGACTACCATGGACGGAAGGGCCTCGCCTTGAGTTCACGGCCAGAACCCCAAACCGGTTTCCTGTGAGCAATCCTTCCTGATGCGAAGGCCGAGGTAAGATAGCCCTGGTGGGCGGAGTGTCTCCTGATCTGCTTCCACCGTTGCCCTGTGAAGCAGGCGAAGTGACCTGTCCATCCCTCCTGCTGCGGGGTGAGACTTGGCTCCCAAGAGGAAGTGGAACTTGGGGAGTCTCGCCTCAGCGGGGAGAGCAAGTGTTTTGCAGACAAGGCTTATTCGGCTGTATTGCTAGGTGCTGGGGTGGAACCGGCTCCTGATTATGTTGCAGTGGAGGAAATTGTTGTTGATACTGTTGCTGGTAGAATTGGTGGAGGACTTGCTATTGATAGTGTTGGAACTGTTGGACCTGTTACATTTGGACCTGAATGGCCCGCACGTAGTGTACCAGGTCATCGAACTAGGACTGACTGACTCCAGGGGGAACCACAGACGATTCAGCGAAGGTCGTGCCAATTGCAGAAGGGAGTGGTGCGTTTACCTGTGTAATCGCTTGGGAAATGGTCATCATTGGGACCCCAGCTGCACTAAGCGGTATGGTGAACTGACCGATGCAGATAGACGGGAACTGAGGCTACCCCCCAGAGATGTTCACTTCATTGTTTTGTCTGGCGTTGCTGGAAGATGCCATGCATTTGAGTTTGTTATTGATGGTGGAAAAGGCTTTCTGTAGCGTTTCCCACAAACGACGCCAAATGATGTAGCGCGATCTGGTTGCTCCCTACTGGAGGTGGCCTGGCTTCCAGTCAGACGACGGACTAGGTTGATCTACAAGGGGAGGATCAGAGAACCCGGGGTCGCTAGCTCGGTGAGGTCACTCTAATGCTTAAGTTAGTAGACTATTGCGAGCTAAAAGCTTAAGAGTGTAGAGAGCTAGAGAGTAGAGTAATTACGCATACCTTGTGCCCTCGGGGTTGGAGCCTTTATATAGTTGAGTCCTCGCGGGTTTCGTGGAGCGGTTTCGGGATCTTCACCGTGATGGGATCCGTTTCCACATTAATTGAGGGATAACATTGCCAACTAATAAGACATCAATTCTGCCCGAACCGGGCGGGGGGAAGTTAAGGCTTACCGTTGCGAGGCGTGATCCCGTGAGGCTCGGAATCTAATGGAGAGATTTTTTGGTCACCATGTAGTGGTCTAAGTCAGTATCCCCGAACTGATGCTCTTTAGTTCCAAACTAGAGTGAACGCCGAAGTGCCTTGGGACCGAGGTGGTCCTGATGCGACCTTGTACCACCTCGTCCTGGGGTGACCGGTGCCGAGGTGGTTTGATTATCCGAGCTCGATCTGTTGCGGACTTGGTACATCGGGCTGAGTTGTCATCTATTAGTCTGGTCGTGTCCATGTGTTCCCCTATTACTAGGTCGGGCCAAATCACCCTTCATCAATTGCCCCCCACTCCCTGAGCTAGGGGTCCCGACCCGGTGCAGGGAGTTCATGACGAGTCCAGGTGGATTTGGCACGAGGTCTAGGTGGTCTGTTGAGCGGATCAGTTGGTTGGACCAGTTTGAACTTCCGGTTTAACCAGCAATAGCCCAAGTCGCGTCAGGTGTACGCGCGGACGTCACGCTATTTATGGACTTCATAGACGTCAAGAACACGCTCAACCAATTTCATCCTCAAGCGTCGTGCAATCGGTTTTCATAGAGCCGTTGGATCAAGCATATCTCAACCGTTGATCGCCTCGCGGTTGAACTATAAATAGGGGGCCGAGGGACCCCTCTTCCTCGCCAAAAATTCTGTGAGTGAGCTCTCCCGTGGTCGCGTTGGAGTCTTTTAACTCGTTACTTCCTTCTTTGTATTCCGAGGTCGTTCTTCTTTTGGTGAGTTTGCCTTTTCTTAGTTTGTTCTCCTTTGTTGTTCTTGTTTTAATCATGTCCAGTGCTAGCATAGATAGGCTCTTAGGTGATTCTAGTGAGTTTGAGGGTGCCGAGGTGCAGTCCTCGACTCCCATTGGCAAGGTCAGCTCCTCGCTGGATAACTCCCCTCTTCGCTCTTTAGAGGAGACTTCCTTACCTGAAGTTAGGCCATCTCGGCTTGGGGAGCCCGAAGCTCGAGAGGAGGGACCGAGCTCCAGAGAGGAGGTCCCACCTTCTTCTCAGGGTCGGGATCCGGATGACTTCGGTCCTTCTACCCTGACCTCGGATAGGTTATTGTCTTTGGTAGCTCGCTACCGTCTCCCTGACAGCTTAGTTTTTAGTGTTCCTTTAGGTCAATATCCTTGGGCTCACGATCACCATGAGCTTGCGGTTTTTGAAGAGCAGCTCGTCGTCGGGCTACGCTTCCCGCTCCTTCCATTTATTATAGAAATAGTAAAGTTTTTTAACATCACTATCGACCAACTACATCCAAATTCTATCCAGACCATAGTAGGTACTATCTCCCTATTCTAGGAATACAACCAACCTCTGTCTTTAAACATCTTTAGCTCAATATGCTCAATCAAAAAGAATTCCGCTTGTCTGCGCGGGGATGTCCGACAAAGTTACTACATCTCTCCTCGGCCCGGGTTTAAAACCCTTTTCGGTAGCCCGAATAAAGTACCGGCATGGAAGAGAAGATACTTTTTTGTTCGAAATCTTGAGGGATGGCCTTTCCTGACTCACTGGAGGGTGGTTATCAAAGATCCCGGGGTGTCTATCAAAGAGAAGATACTTTTTTGGTCTCTAGGAATATAATTCCTTTATTTGGATAGTTCTTGGCCACGTCAATGGCCTTCCAAGAGTCATGTTTAATCACGATTCTAAGAGGTTTATTACTACCAAACCTCTCATAGAACGTATCCAACTGAAAGACTTTTAGTTCTAAAGTTTCTCTGTTTTTTTTTTTTTTTAATTTTTTAATTCCATGTCATTTTTGAAACAACCAATGAGATGCACTTTCCCAATAACATAAATAATCTCTTCTCCTAAAATTTCTCCTAAACTACCTCCCCCATTATCCCCCACTTTTTCCAAAATTATCTCTAATTCCCATTTATCTCCAAAATTATCTCTAATTTAGTAGAGAGTTTCTCTCCTAAATTATCTCTAATTCCTTTTTATCCTCTCCCCTACTTTTTATCTATAACTATCTAAAGAAAGTTTGGGTTAAAAACTTTAAGACTTATTTAAATATTCTAACAAAATTATATAATAACACTAAAACATTTATAAAAAACACAAAAAAATAATTTTATATTTCTACAAAATATATCACAAAATTATGTACTAACAATTTAAATTATATTTTTTCCGGACTATCAGTTTAAATGATTTTCAAATATTGAATAATGTGTAATAGATTTAAATAAATAAAATTCAAATAACAAAAAAATTTGAATATTTTATAGATTATTTAAATATTTAAATAACTAAATATTTGTCATAACTAGATATTAAATAGTTAAAATAATGAAATTATGTAATAAATTAAAAAAAAAAACTTCTTCAAAGTAAAAAAATAATTATAACATAATATTGAAATTAATAATAATTTAATATATTAAAAAATTAATAAATAAATTGTGTAATAATTGTATAAATTATGATTTTAAGTATAATTAAGATCAATAAATAATTAATATTTAAAATTTTAATATTTTACATATTACTTGAGCAATTAAATAACTAAATATTTTAAATAACAAAATATTTAACATAACTAGATTTTAAATAGTTAAAATAAAGAAGTTATGTAATAAATTTAAAAAATTCTAAATGGTAGAAAAAATTATAACATAATATTGAAATTAATAATAATTTAATATTTTACATAATATTGTAAATAACTAATTTCCCTTATATCAAGTAATAATTCGAGAAAATAACTTTCAAAGAAATTAATATTTATTAGTAATAATTTTAAACTCTTAATCTGTATATTATATAATTATATATACTGATATTAATATTTATTGTATTTCAATAATTATTTATTATTTTTTTGTGATAAATGTATTTTCAATGTTTATGTATAAATTTACTTTGTTTTGTTATTTAACAAAAAACTTTCAATAATTATTGGAGATTAAATTACTATTATTGAAATGTTTAAATTTAATTTATTGTACTTATTGTATTTATTGTATTTTTGTTATAACTTATTGATTAATATTTATTAGAGATTATACTATTTATTGACTAAGTTAATATATATTTAGTACTTATTGTATTAATTTAGCTGAAATTATGTGTGTTCATGAGTTGGTTCGGTTCAGCCATAGGCTATTTAGCCAACCAAATTGACATGGTTAGGTTGGGGAGTTGGTCAGCTAAAACCAGCTGACCTTTTGTGAAAACCGACCCACTCAAGTTGTATTGGTTTGGGTCATTTTTTTGGTTTGCTCAGTGGGTTCAAAAGATTTAAACTTAAAAATTAAATTAAATTTTAAAAATTACAGTGCAATTGTTAAAAAATAAATTTAAATATTAGATTTATGATATAAAACATTTTAGACTAAGAAATATGGAAAATTTCCCACTTTTCCATATTAAAATTATATTTAAAATATAAAATATTAATATATACCCTTGGTTAGGTCATTCGGTTTTGGTCGGTTTACAAATAGCCAAAGTGAAATTGATCTAACTTGGTTGAATTGGGAAATTTTTGAACCAAAGCCGACCTAAAATACTAGAAAACCGACCAACTCGGGTCGAGTTGATCGGGTTGGTTGGTTTCATCCGTTTGTTGAATAAAGCTAACTGAAATTAATTATTGTTATTTTTGTATTATAAATTAAAATTAGTATATAAAATATGGATAATTATTAAATATTTAAAAAGTTGAAAATATAAAACACTGTGTTTCTATTATGGTCATTTACTAGAACACACCTTATACTTTTACATATTTACTTAAACCTACCTTATAGTTTTCATTTTACTAAAACATTCCATATATTTTACAACTTATTTACTTAATCAACCTTTTATTAAGGAGTGTTTGTTTTGCCATTAGGCCCAGGATTTTTTATTCCAAAAATACCCTTATCACTTTTTTTTTTGTATAGAAAACAAAATTGACCATATATAGCCAATAGAGTGGTTGCCTGTGTCTTATTAAGGGCAAAATTGGTATTTTATTTTTATTTTCTTTTGATTAAATTTATCTAAATGAACATTAGTGTCAACACTATCATTTTCCATTATCATCTAATGGAAGATTGGTTAAATCCATTGCAAATTATAAGTGGTGTTTTAGTAAAATGCTAACTATAGGGTAGATTTTAGTAAATCCATGAAACTATAAGGGCATTTTAGTAAATAACCCTTTCTATTATTTAGCTTTCACATAATAAATCCCATGCATTGCACGGGTCCCCGCTAGTAATTTTTGAAAATACATTTATCATGAAAAAGCAAAAAATAATTACTAAAAATACAATAAATATTAATTTTAGTATAGATAAATAGATAATAACTATAGATTAAGATTTTAAAATTATTATGGATAAATATTATTTTTTTTGAAAGTTATTTTCTATAATTATTAATTGATATAAGTGAAATTAGTTATTTACAATATTATTTAGTTATTTAAATAATATCATTATTTAAATTTTAAAATATTAATTATCAATTAAAGTTAGTAATCTATAAAATTATGCATACATATATATACTCCCCCACTTTTTATCTATATCTACCTACAGAAAGTTTAAATTAAAAAAATTTAAGAATTATTTAAATATTCTAAAAAAATTATATAATAACTTTAAAATATTTATTAAAACATAAAAATTAAATATTTATTAAAACACAAAAAAGTAATTCTAATTATTTGGTAATACTCATATTATTGATAATTTTATATTTTTACAAAATTCAACACAAAATTATGTACTAATAATATAAATTATGATTTTCTAGATTATTCAATTTAAATGTTATTCAAATAATAAAAACTTAACATTAAAAATAAAAAAAAATATTATTTAAATATTTCAATAAACAAAAAATTTTAAAAATAGCTAAATAATTATACAAGAAATTATTTAATATTATTTATTAACTTTAAAATAAATAAAATGAAAATAATAAAATTAATAAATATTTTAAAATTTAATTAAATGTTCAAATAACGAAATTTTTAACATAACTAGATTTTAAATAGTCAAAATAACGAAATTATGTAATAAATTTAAAAATATTAAAATATAAAAATAATTATAACATAATATTGAAATTAATAATAATTTAATATTTCACAAAATGGTAGGATGGAGCATAAAATGCACCTACCAACCAAGTAATTCAATGGTAGGATGGAGCATAAAATGCACCTACCAACCAAGCAATTCAATAATAGGATGGAGCATAAAATGCACCTACTATCCAGCAAATTCAACAATAGGACGGAGCATAAAATGCACCTACTGGCCGAATGATCCAAAAGTGAGATGGAGCATAAAATGCACTCACTCCAAAAAAAAAAAATAATAAAAAAATTAGAGAGATGTTTACCCTGATTTACTACCTGGTTTGCAGTAGCAAGAATTGGATTGGCTGATAGTTGAGTTGAGTATAACTTGGTTGTGTTGATTTAATGGTTTGCAATAATTAACATATAATATTTGTAGAGAAAGAGGAAGTCGAGTTGAGTTTAAAAATCAGTAGGAAAGTTAGTTTCTTTCTTGCTTTATTTCTTGCTGGAGTTTTGTCTTGCCCGAGGACGGGCAAGAGTTTAAGTGTGGGGGATTTGATGAGAGTAGAATTTATCATATTTTTATCCCCAATTACTCTATCTTTTATACTGAATTAGCATCTAATTGGACTCATATTTCTGTTCAGGGCATGAAAGAAGGCATCAAGAGCAAAGAAAGACAAATCGGATGATTTTTCACAATTTCGACATCATTCAGTGATCTGGGCCTCACTCGTGTCTCCGAACTCCAAATGGGCTGATTCAGGACCCACTGGAAAGATAAGAGAAAAATCCACAACTTTTGTATTTTGGGCTTTCGCTGATTCGGCCTACATCAAAGTCAAATCCGGGCTCAAAGTCGGGGAAATTTCGTAAGAAGGCCCAATCCGCAGCTGAAGCCCAACTCGCAAAAAAGCTTGGCTGAAGCCCAATTCGCAGAGGAGGTCTATTACGAATCCAAGAACAAGAAACTAAGAAGAATCCTTCAAGATCTAAATTTTTTATGTAATCTTTGAGAGATAAAGAGATTGAATTCATTAGATAAAGAGATAAGATTAGAATTAGGATAGGACTTTCCACTCTTGTAAGATTAACTTCAAGAGGAAGTAGGAGACCACCCCCCTCCCCTTCAATCTATATAAAGGAGGGGGTGGACCAGCTTTAGGCATCACTTGATCACTGAATTATTCAACTTCTGATTTGAATCAAGGAGCAAGGAGCAATCAGTCAAGAAGGGTTCAAGAATTCAAGAAACTTCAAGAAGAGGAGATCTCAGTACCATGGGCGAATTCAAGAGTTCTTTCTTCCCCTTTGTTTGTTTTAATTCTTCCATTATGAACTGATTTGTTTCTTGCTAGGGCTGAGGAAAGCCTAACCATGTTAATGAATATATTTTTATCTTCTTGATTTATCCAAGATTGTGATTTCCATATAGTCTATGATTTATTGTGCTTAATGCAATTAAGAGCTTGGCCACCTCTTAATTGATTTGGGTTATGTGAATGAATTGAGAGTGGAATTCACATAATTGACAGAATAATTCATAGTGTGAATTGAATGGTATATAGAGATATATATACATGATTCATCTGAATTTAATGTTTTTTTTGGACCTAATGCACTTCCATCTTGAGAGCTCTACTCGAGAGATCGAAGGGTTACCTAATGGGCGTAGGTTTAGTATATCTTGAGAGAGAATATTAAATAAATTTGTGAAAATCTCAGCTTATGAGAATAACAATTAGTCTTGGATAATTGGACCCATCAATATTCATTACATTGGTTAGGTGGACCTAAAGTCTTAGCGATTCCATCAATTGTAGATTTGGTTAGTGATCACCTTTGTTTCTATTATCTTTCTCTAGTTTTTATTTTCAGTAGATCTTGCTCAAATATGAAATTCGATTGTCCAGATAATTAGGGAAGACGGTGGTTCTAATACTTATTTTGTTAAATCCCGTGGGAATGATATTTTTATACTACTTGATAACTAGTGCACTTGCTAGGGTTATATATTTATAGCTATTAGTAATCCATAAAATTATAATTTATACTATTATTACATAATTTAAATTTATAACATAATTTCTTTACTTTTACTATTTAGTATCTAGTTATGTAAAGTATTTAGTTATTTAAATATTTAAATAATACATAAAATATATAAAATTTTTCGTTATTTGAATTTTATTTATTTTGAAGTCATTACATAAGATTAAATATGTTGTCATATAATTATTTAAATATTTTTATTATTTTGTAAATATATTATATTAGTAAATAAATAGTTTAATCTCAATCCATAAATTATAACAAAACTACAATAAATACAATATGTACAATAAATTAAATTTAAAAAGTGAAATAACAGTAGTTTAGACTCCAATAATTATTGAAATTTCTATTTTAAATAACAAAACAGAAATAAATTTATACAAAATTTTTGAAAATATATTTATCACAAAACATTATTGAGAATACTATAAATATTAATTTCGGTATAGATAGATATATATTCACTATAGATAAAGTTTTTAAAATTATTATTAATAAATATTAATTTTATTGACAGTTATTTTCTAGAATTATTATAATTTATACTATTATTACATAATTTCGTTATTTTAACTATTTAAAATGTACTTATGTTAAATATTTCGTTATTTAGATATTGAAATAATAGATAAAGTATTTAAATTTTTTATTTGAATTTTATTTATTGTAAAGTTATCACATAATATTAAATATTTTGTTATATAATTTTTTATCTATTTTAATATTTTGTTATTTAAGATACTTAGTTATTGAAATATTTAAATAATATTTTATTTTTTAATGTTAAATTTTATTGTTTGGATAACATTTAAATTGAATAATCCGGAAGATCATAATTTATATTCTTAATACATATTTTCGTGATGAATTTTAATTGTAAAAATATAAAATTATTAATAATATGAATATTATTAAGTCTATTATAATTATTATTTTTTGTATTTTAAGTAAATATTTTAATGTTATTATATAATTTTTTTAGGATATTTAGATACTTTTAAAATTTTTAATTCAAACTTTATTCCGATAGGTATAAGATAAAAAGTGGGGGAGAGGATAAATAGGAATTAGAGATAATTTAGGAGAGAAGCTCCCCATTAATTTAGAGATAATTTAGGAGATAAATAGGAATTAAAGATAATTCAAGAGATAAATAGGCATTAGAGATAATTTAGGAGAAAGTGGGGGAGGTTGTTTAGGAGAAATTTTAGGAGATGATATTATTTGGGTTATTTGGAACGTGTGTGTGTGTGTGTGAGAGAGAGAGAGAGAGAGAGAGAGAAAGAGAGATTAGGTAATTTTTTATGGCAAGGAGAGCATCTGATTGGTTGTTTCAAAAATGTCATGGAATAAAAAAAAATAAAAAAAAATGGGAAAATTTCTAGATTGTTGTGTTTTAGCATATAGTGGGGACCCATGTGATGCATGAGATTTGTTAAGCGAATGCTAAACAATAGAAACACACAAGAGTATACAATTGTTTTGTATTTTTAATTTTTTTAATAATTAATAGTTATTTATATTATATATGGTCAACCAGGTCACTCGAGTTGTATCGGTTTGGGTCAATTTTTGATTTCGCTAGTTGATTCAAAAGATTTAAATTAAAAAAATTAAATTTATGATATAAAATATTTTAGACTAAGAAATATAGAATTTTCCCAATTTGTCGTATTAAAAAATCATATTTAGAATATATATATATACACACATTTTAGGTAAAGGGAATTAAGAATGTGTGTTTTTATTGATGTATATCGGTGATATATATATACAGTGTCTGTGACTATTGTACATTAGTGGTAAACATTGTGATAAGGATATACAGTGTGTGACTATATACAATGTCTAACAACCCCCCTCAAGTTGACGGTGGGGTACCAATGTTCAACTTGTCTCGAAGCAGTGATAAACGAGGTCCACATAGAGTTGGTAAGTACATCTGCCAACTGATCCTTTCCATTGATAAATTTTACCTAGAAATGCTTGGTAGCCACTTCATCATGGACAAAATGAAAATCAATGGCTATATGCTTAGTACAAGCATGGAAAATAGGATTTGTCATGAGATAGGTCGCCCCAAGATTGTCACACCAAAGTGTAGGTGATTGAGATGAATGAAGGCCAAGTTCACGAAACAAGGAGTGAAGCCATAAGAGTTCTGATGTAGAAAGGGCAATGCTTCGGTATTCTGATTCAATACTGGAGCGAGAAACCGTTGTCTTCTTCTTCGATGACCAAGAGATGACATTAGGACCCAAGAGGATGTAGAAACCACTCTGAGAACATCTATCATCGGACAGTTGGCCCAATTCGCATAAGAAAATCCATGAAGCTCAAGAGATTGGGAACGATGCAGTGTTAGTCCATAGTGTAATGTTGATTTGAGATAACGTACTACCCGCATCAGTGCAACCATATTAGTGTTAGTCCATAGTGTAATGTTGATTTGAGATAACGTACTACCCGCATCAGTGCAACCATATTAGTGGGTTTGTGCAAAAACTGGCAAAGCTTGTTTACAGTAAATGCTAGCTCAGGTCGGGTGATGATTACATATTGAAGGGCACCAACTAGCTTTAAGTAATCAGTTGGGTTAGGGAGCAAAACACCATCAAACATGGAGAGAGCAACATCAGTTGGCATAGGTGTATTGATTGGCTTTGCATCATGCATACTACACCCGAGTGACCAATTCACCAAGTTGACCAGCTCGATTTGGTTGGACAAACAGCCTACAACCGAACTGAACTAATCCGCAAACACTCCTAATTTCATCTAAATTAATAGTCTAATCTCAAATAAATAATAATATTCTATATCCAATAATTAATGAAAAATTATAGCGAAAATACACAATTATTGAAAACGTATGGATAATGAAAATACAATAAATAACTAACAAAAATACAAGAATTACAAAATTTCAATAATTATAAAAAATATATTAAATTAGTCAATAGATAGTATAATATCAAATAATAGTTTAATCTCTAATAAATATTAATGAATAAATTATAACAAAAATATAATAAATACAATCAGTACAAAACATTAAATTTAAAAAGTTCAAGAATAGTAGTTTAATCTCCAATAATTATTGAAAACTTTCCATTAAATAACAAAACAAAAATAAATTTATACAGAATTATTGAAATCATGTTTATTATAAAAACAATAAATAATTACTAAAATACAATAAAAAATAATTTTAATATATATATATATATAATTATATAATAAAGATTAAATAAGAGTTTATAATTATTATTAAAAAATATTAATTATTTTTAAAAGTTATTTTCTCGAATTATTAATTGATATAAGTGAAATTAGTTATTTACAATATTATTTAGTTATTTGAATGATATCATTATTTAAATCTTAAAATAGTAATTATTTATTGAATTTGTTAATCTGTAAGATTATAATTTATACTATTATTACATAATTCCATTACTAATTTTATAAAATATTAAATTTATATTAAATTCAATATTATGTTATAATTATTTTTTACTTTTAAGAAATTTTTAAATTTATTACATAACTTCGTTATTGATGATGTGCGATCCGGTCGGTCCTAGCTGCCGGTTACCTCGCTTCTGACGAGATCGGAGGTGCCTGAAACAAGGAAGAAAATGGAGACTTCCGGGGAGGAACCCGGTTGGAACACTCCGAAGCTCAAGTTAGTGCTCTTTCAGAAGGCAAGGGAAATGAGGAATTCTAAGACCAGAAAACGCAAGAATCACATACCATTTTCTTTGTGAGATGGGGGCCTTTTATAATCACCCTGCGTGCTCACTTCCATGCCTCTACCAGTTCGAGCATCATTGCCTCTGCCAGATCGAGTCACTTCTGTCAACTGCCAGTTCGGGTGTCATAACCTCCACTACCAGTTGCCAGGGCCGCCTCTGTCCGTCTGGGATGGCGGTGGCAGGTGGCCGTTGGATGGCGGTTGTCATGTGTCAGTCCTCTGATCGGTCAGGTGCGCCGCCTCCGTGTACGGTCTCCTGGGCGTCAGGTACGGTTGCTCAGTCAGGAGATTTGGAGCCGAAGTGGTCTTTTAATGTGAAGTCTCGAGTTTAGATAGGAGTATGGCCCGAACTGCCCCTGGGTGGGTAGTTCGGGCTTTCGGCCTTTGGTGCTCTTTGTAAGGCTCAGGACCTCGAAGGGAGAGCTCGAGACTCTTTAGTTCAGAGCTCAGTTTGTAGGTTTCTTCGAGGGAGCTCGGCTCTCCTTAGTTTGGAGCTCGGGTTGCAGGTTCCTTCGAGAGAACTCAGCTCTTTAGTTCGGAGCTCGGGTTGTGGGCCTGCTGCCATGCCGAGTTGGCATTTCTGCCAGGTCACTTTCGGTTGCTTCCACGTGTCGCATGGCCAAGGGGTCAGGTCAAATCTTCCTCCATCAATTACCCCCCACTCCCCGTGCTCGGGGTCTTGACCCGACGTTGGGAGTTCACGGGATGACAGGTGGATTTGCCTCGGCACACTTTGGCCTTGATCAGGAACTTTTCTGGTCCAGTCTGCTTGTGTTCTTGGCTCAATCGGGGTTGGCTTGGCTCGACCAGGGGTCAGTCCCGGGCTGCGTGTGGCTCACGCGCGCCAACGATTTTCAAATTTTTGAACGTACGCGCCAAACAATTTCGAATTTTTGAATGTGCATGCTAAAGTGTCTTTTCGTCGGGGAGTGCGCAACTGACTTTGCGGGGAGCCATTGGATGGTTTCGATCTTGGCCATTGATGCACAGGTACAGTGGCTTTAAATAGTGGGGGGGACCCCCAGTCACTTTCCTCTGTTATCCTTCAGCGTTTGTTCCTTGAGCTCGCGACCAAGCCGGCCAGCTCGCGTCACTCGTCCGTAGTTCGATAGCTTTTCCTGGTGAGTCCTCAGCCTTTGTTTTCAATGTCTAGTTTTAGTAGCACGGATAGCCCCTAGGGGGGTCAGACGCTGGTTCTACGAACTGAGCTGCTGCCCCAGACGGCCTTAGTGAGTCCGTGGCAGGGCCCGAGGTAGAGCTCGAGGAGGAGCTCGAGTTCGAGCCCGTATACCGAGTCACATCGGGTAGTTTGGCATCCACCTCCCGCCGAGGTCGGGTGCCAGACAAGTTCGGACCTTCCACTATGACGCCTGAAAGACTTTGGTCCCTTATTGTCCAGTACAACCTGCCCAAGGAGTATACTTACTTCGTACCTTCGGGCGACTTTCCTTGGGAACACGGTCCGGATGAGATTGTGATATTCCGGGAGCAGCTTGTTGCCGGGCTGCGCCTTCCCTTTCATCCTCTTATCGTCGAAGTCATGAGTCACTTCGGCGTTACTATAGGTTAGCTCCACCTGAACTCTGTTCGCAATCTTGTTGGGACTATCTCCCTGTGCTGCGAGCACTGCCTTCCTTTAGACCTGGAAGTCTTTTCAGCTATCCTCATGCTCAAAAAACAGGCGGGTCCCCTACCCGGGCGTAGGAGGGCGTACTACTTGTCACCTCGCCCAAGCTTCAAGCTTTTACACGACCTTCCAAACAAGTTCCCGACATGGAAGCGGGACTACTTCGTGGTTCGAACTGCTACGGGGTGGCCGTTTCCTACTGAGTGGGGTTTGACCGCTCCTGATCCCGGTGTCGTATTAGATGAAGGCACGGTGAAGGGCCTCCAAGACTGGGCCCGACAAGGGCTCAAATGCGAAGCCTATCTGACGGAGGATAAACTCATTTAAGCCAGTTTGAGTTCGGGTAGGTTTCTCGCTCATAAAGATGCTTTTGTTTTTATTTTTATTCCCATCTTCTGACGCTAAGCTCCTTTTTATAGGTGTTATGGAGGCAGACAAGACTCGAGGTGCAAACTTGTTTGCTGGCATGAAGCGGAAGAAGCGAGCTGCTAAGCGAGTTCGCGCCGATCCTTCCCAGGTGGCAGAGCCCGAGGTACCGAGGACGGAGCCTCTTGAGGAGCTCGAGGTGCCCCCTTCATTTAAGGAAGCAGCAGGGGCTCCCTATGCCTGGGCTGCGCCTTCGGGCTCGGGGAGCCACGGTGGGATTAGGAGCGTGCTGATGCAGGGCTATGCTCTCCGAAAAAGAAAGACCGCCACTTGTCCTGAGGAGGTCGCGCAGTGGGCCGATCTCCCTACCAATCTCGTAGGTGCTCGGGCTGCAACTCACGCCATGGTGGTAAGTCGGAGTGGGTTTTTTTTTTTTTTTTGCCAAGCTGATTTGTCTTTGTTCTGGCAGGTGAACTCCTCTACCCACGCCTTGGTGATCTAGGCGGAGAGACGCTTGAGACGGGCAGAAGCTGCCGAGGCTAAGCTATCGAGGTCTCAGAGAGACAAAGAGGCCTTAGGAATGGTGGTGAGGCATATGGCCGATCTGAAGTTGGACCTGGAGCACCAGGTCGAGTACCTTCAGGAAGACATTAGGGAGAAGACGCAGATCTTTTCTCAAGCTGTTGAGGAGGTGAAGGCAAAAGCCATTGAGGATTATATCGCGTCACCACGCTTTGACGACATGATGGTGGGCTCGTACAGACGGGGTTTCAAGTTGAGCCGATGGATGATAAGGAACACGTACCCCGACCTCGATACCAACGCCATAACCACCTCGCGCATCACTGATGAGATGGCTGCCACAACTGATGACGATGCGGATTCCGAAGATGAAGCGGGTCCTTCGGATGTTGTCAAAGTCCCTTCTGAAGGCGAGGAAGATTGACCTCTGGGCTTGTGAGCTCGTTTGTATTTTTTTGTTTTGTTTTGTTTTGTTTTGTTTTTTGTTTATTTTTAAACACTGTAAAGCAAACATTTAGCAATGAAGTATTTTTTCTTGTTCAAATATGTTGTGCAAATAATCTCCATTTGCCGAAGTGACTATACCTGAGCTGCTAGGCGTGCCCCGAGGTGAGTTTAACATGGTAAGGCTATGTGCCCGAACTGTTCTCCGCCCCAGATTGCTTTCATCGATGATGTGTCGAGGTCATCTTTAGCTCGGTATTCTTCCCCTTTTGGTGCCGAGGTCCTTGTTAGCTCGGCATTCTAGGCCTTAGGGTGCCGAGGTTTTTGCTATCTCGGCAGTTTGTTAACTTATGAGTAAAACCGTCTTAAGTTGACGATGTTCCATGCCCGGGGTATCTGCTTACCTTCCAGGGTCTCGAGCTTGTACGCTCCCCCGAGTACTCTCTTCACTCGGTAGGGTCCTTCCTAGTTTAGCCCGAGTTTGCCAACGTCGGGCTCAGGTACCATGATTTTGCAGAGGACCAGGTCGCCGACGTGAAAGTTTTGTTTCTTGACTCTGGCATTGTAGTACCGAGCTACCCTTTGCTGGTATGCTACGGTTCTGATGTATGTGAGGTCCCTCACCTCATCAAGTAGGTCGAAGTTGGTACGTAGCTCGTCATTATTAGTATTGTCGCTGTATGCTTCCAACCGAAGTGAGGGGATTTCGATTTCGGCTGGGATGACTGCCTCCGTGCCATAGGTGAGGTTGAAGGGAGTTTCTCCAGTGGTGGTCTTCTCTGTACTTCGGTAGGCCCATAGGACACTAGGTAGCACGTCCGCCCATAGTCCTTTAGCTCGGTCTAGCCTGGCTTTTAGTCCGCGGAGGATAACTCTGTTTGTGACTTCTGCCTGACCATTTGCTTGTGGATGCGCAACCGATGTGAAGTTTTGCCGGATTCCCATTCCTTGGCACCACTCTTGGACTTTGATGTCTTCGAACTGCTTACCGTTGTCGGAGATCAGCACCCGAGGTAGTCCGAAGCGGCATACTATGTTCTTCTAGAAGAAGTTCTGGACATTCCGAGCTGTGATGGTTACGAGAGTTTCAGCTTCAACCCACTTGGTGAAGTAGTCTACTGCCACTACTAGGAACTTCCTTCCTCTTGTTACTGGCGGGAATGGCCCGAGTAGGTTGATACCCCATTATGCGAAGGGCCATGGGCTGGTGAGGTACTTGAGGTCGGCAGCGGGCTGATGGTGAATATTAACATGCTTCTGGCACTTCTCGCACTTCCTGATTAGCCCGATGGCGTCTGCCTTCATTTTTGGCCAATAGTACCCCTATCGTAGTGCCTTCTGAGCGATGGCCCTGCCCCCCAAGTGTTCGCCACATAAGCCTTCATGAATGTCACAGAGTACGAGCTCGGCTTCGGGAGGTCGCAAGCAGCACAGGTAGGGGAGCGTGTAGGATCTTCGGTACAACCATCCGTCTATCATGACGTACTTGGCTGCCTGACGCTCTACCCTCCTGGTGGCGTTGCGTTCTGCGGGGAGGGTTCCATGTAGTAGGAAGCTCGTGAGTGGATCAATCCAACTCAGTTCTGCTTGGGTGATAGGAGCGACCTCCTCTGCCCCCCGGAGAATGCTAGGCCGAGGTAACTCCTCTATGTACACAGTTCTCATGGTGTTGTCGCTGGTGCTAGCTAGCCGGGACAGGGCGTCAGCCTCAGTGTTCTCTGACCTCGGGATTTGCTTGATGAAGTGTGACTGGAAGCTAAGCAGTGCCTCTCTTACCTTTGCCAAGTAGGCGATCATAGTCGGCTCGCGGACCTTGTATTCCCCTGTAACTTGGTTGACCACGAGCTGGGAATCGCTGCAGATAACTATGTGTTTTGCCTTCACCTCTTGCACCAAAGCTAGCCCTGCTATCAACACCTCGTATTCCGCCTCATTGTTGGATGCCGTGAATTCAAAGCGTAGTGCGTACTTCAGTTTTGTGCCACTCGGACCGCAAAAAATTACACCGGCTCCACTGCCTTGCTGGTTTGAGGAGCCATTTACGTGAAGGATCTAGGGCTCTTCATCCCAATTCGCGCTTGGCCTAACTAGGAGAGATACCAAACTGGGTGCAACCTCACGGGGCTCGGACTCAGCCGACCTAGGAGCACTGAACTCACCCGAATTGGGAGCCCTGTGCTCAACCGGGCCAAGGTCCTCGGAGCAGAACGTGCATTTTGCAACGAAATCCATCAAGGCTTGGGCTTTGATGGCGGTCCAGGGCTTGTATTGGAGGTCGTACTCACTGAGTTCGATGGCCCACTTTGTAAATCGTCCAGAGACCTCGGGCCTGAGTAATACTTGTCTCAGGGGTTTGTCGGTGAGGACGGTGATGGTATGAGCTTGGAAATACAGGCGGAGTTTACGGGCCACAATGACTAGCGCATAGGCCAGCTTTTCTATCTTTGGATATCTCATTTCTGCTCCCTGTAATATCGTACTAACATAGTAGATGGGTAGTGGACCCGATCTACTTCCTTTATTAGTATCGAACTGACCACTTCGTCATTTTTCGAAAGGTACAGTTCTAAAACATCGCCCTCTTCGGGCTGGGTTAACACCGGGATACTGGCGAGGTATTTCTTGAGCTCGTCAAATGCGAGCTGGTAGTTTGGGTTCCACTCGAACCCTTTGCTTTTTATTGCCTTGAAGAAGGGCAGGCAACGGTTTGCTGACTTAGACATGAAGTGACTTAGAGCGGCTATCCTACCATTTATCCTCTGAACTTCTTTTACTTTTTGGGGTGGTCTCATATCTAGGATGGCCTTTATTTTGTCCGGGTTGGCCTCAATACCGTGTCGGTTGACGATGTACCCTAGGAACTTACCCGAGGTGACACCGAAGACACACTTGTTTGGGTTTAGTTTCATGCTAAATTGACGCAGAATTTGGAAGACAGAGTGCAAGTCTTGTATTAATTCACGCGAAAATCGTGTCTTGACGACCATGTCGTCTACATAATATTCTATATTCGTGCCAATTAAGGACTGAAACAGCTTATTCATGAGTCTTTAGAAGGTCGCCCCAGCATTTTTCAGTCCGAAGGGCATGGCCTTGTAGCAGTACAGGCCGAACTCGGTTATGAAGGTGGTTTTTTCCTCGTCGGACGGGTTCATCTTGATTTGGTTGTAGCTCGAGTAGGCATCCGGGAAGCTTAGCAACTCGTCTCCCGAGGTCGCGTCCACTAGGCGGTCAATCCTGGGGAGGGGGAAGCAATCTTTCGAGCAAGCTTGGTTAAGGTCGATGTAGTTGATGCACATGTTCCACTTGCCGTTTGCCTTTTTTACCAGAACTGGGTTGGCTACCCAGCTCAGGTAATGAACTTCCCTTATGAAGTCTGCTGCGAGGAGCTTCTCGACCTCCTCATCAATCGCCCTCCAGCGTTTTGGGGCTAAGTTGCGTTTCTTCTATCTAACGGGTCTGACTACAGGGTCAGTACTGAGCTTGTGAGTTATGAGCATAGGGTCTATGCCGAGCATTTCTGCCACAGACCAAGCGTAAACATCTAAGTTACCAAGTAAGAAGCGTACCGGTTCGGATCGTAGGGGTTCTTCAAGGGATGCTCCAACCTGAATTAGTCTGGCGGGGTCCTCTGCCGAGACAGAAATGGGAACAGTTTCCTCTGTTGGTGCAGCTCGCTCCTCCTGTTCCGTAGGTCGCTCCAGTTCGAGGTCGCTGGTTATCTTGGCCTTTCCCTTGTGGGACTCGAGCTGGTCGCCCCACACTACCCCGATGCCGAAGTCCGTTGGGAACTTCATGGCCAAATAGTAAGTGGACACCATAACTTTTAAAGCGTGGGTGATCGGCCGACCTACTATGGCATTGTAGGGGGAGGGGGTCGCGACCACCAGAAAATCGTGACTGAGTCTTACCGTGCTAGGCCACGTGCTGACTTCCACAGGTATTGTGTCCTTTCCCAGGGGTCTGACCTCTTCTCCGCTGAAGCCGACCAGCGGGGTGTTCGCGGGCTTTAAGTCACTCTCTCAAAACTAGAGCTTGCCAAAGGCCGCTTTAAAGAGGATGTCTACCGAACTGCCGGAGTCAATGAGTACCCGTCGAACTTCGAAGTCGTTGATCTTCATCTTTATGACAAGTGCGTCATTGTGGGGGTAGTGGACCCCGCGCGCATCGTCTTCGGTGAAGAATATAGGGTCTTCCGTCCTAGGCCGCTTCGGGGGATTTCGTTCTTCTCTGGCTGCTTCCCGGGTTGATGTGCGAGCTGCTGCCGAGGTGCACCCTGCCACGATCGATCCTCCAACGATCACGTGGATCGTTCCCTGAACTGGTCTTTCCTCCAGGGGCTGCTTCTGTGGTTCCGCTGGCCGGCTGCTGGACTCGGGAGCTTCCTTGCTGTGCTCTCCCTGCCGACCTGGCTTATTACTATTATTATTATTATTGTGCTGTACAAAATTTCGTAGATACCTGCGACGGATAAGTTCCTCTATCTCATCGCGGAGACTATTACAATGTTCGGTGCTATGACCGTGATCCCTATGGAAATTGCAGTACAAGTTTTTATTCCTCTCGTTCGGGTTTTCCTTTAGACGAGGTGGCCACTTCACATACGGGGCATCTTTGATCGTCATTAAGATCTCGGCCCGCTTCGCGTTCAAGGGTGTGTAGTCCGCCCGAGCTGCTAAAGGAGCTCGGAACGACTGGCTTGGCTTCGTCTCCCGAGCTGGGTTTTCCTTCTTCTGTCATCTAGGTTGGAGGACTCGCCTTCCCTCTTCCTTTTCTCGATCCCGCTTTCAGTCCTTTGGTTGATCTCCTCCTCTGTTCTCATGAACTTGTCAGCGAGCTTGAGGAATTCAGCCATGGTCGCGGGCTGGCTAACTACCATGTGCCACTTGAACTCCTTGTGTGTCACTCCTCTCTTGGCTGCCGCGAGCTGCACCGTGGGGTCCAGTCGCGGTATCTACAAGCATGCATTATTGAACCGCTTGATGTAGCCTCGGATGGACTCTCCTTCTCTCTAGACTACTCCGAAGATGCTCTCCTCGGTTCTGGGGCACCGCTTGCTAGTAACGAAGTGTGCGATGAAGACCTATACGAATTGGGTCCAGCTTCTTATTGACCCGGGGGCCAGGTTCCTGTACCAGGTGCGGGCCACCCCCCTGAAGGTGGTAGTGAAGGCCACACACATGCAGGATTCATTGGCCCTTGCCAGGTGCATTTGGGACTAGAAGACGTGGTCGTTGGGGTCGAAGGACCCATCATACTTGTCTAGAGAGGGAAGTTTGAAATCTCTGGGCATGGGGACTGCAAGGAGTTCTGATGAGAGGGGGGAAGGGACTGAGAGAATAGGTGCAGCTTTTACCTCGTCCGAGCTTGTCTCTTCTTTACCTCGGAGCTCAGGCAGGATGCGGGTGGTAGTTCGGCAACTTCGCCGACGTCTTCGTTGCTGCTTAGAGGGCCTGGTATTGGCGTTACTGGCCTCAGTATTGCCGAGCTCGATGGGACCAGACTATTGGTAGTCTGCTGCTAGGACGCCGAATCGGTTCTCTGTGGGCGAGAGTTCAGACTTGGAGTGCCGAGGTGCTGACTTGGCTGGCGAGGTTCCCGACCCGCTGGCGAGCTACGAGGGGAGGGGTTCTGAAGTTGGGAGGCTTTTCCTCGGTGAAGGCGCCCGCCCTGAGGGAAGGGCTTAACCGGCTTCGGAGCGGGGTGCCGAGGTGGAAGCTGTGGTTGGTTTAGAGGCAGTTGGGGGAACTACTGTTGATAGTGATACTGAGAGATGTGGTGCAGTACTTGGTGGTGCTGGAGCTGATGCTGCTGGAACTACTGCATTTGGGCTTGCATTGCCCGCATGCACTGCATCAAGTCATCAAACTGGTTTTGGCTAGTCGCTAGAGGGATGGGAGTTGGTTCAGCAAAGGTTGTCTCGATAGGGAGAGGAATGGGAACATTCATAGGCGCCACCATGTTTGGCGCATTGAGGCTAGGGATTCCGTCCGTCGATAGGGGGACGGTGAACTATCCTATGCACACAGTGGTGGGCTGGGGGTGTTCCCCTACAGCATTCAGGTTGTGCCTGCTGTCGCTGGGAGAAGCCATGGGAGCTAAGGTTTCCTTGAGAGAGAGAGAGAGAGAGAGAGTTAAAGGTTAGGGGAGGCTTTTTGAAGTCTTCCCACAAACGGTGCCAAATGATGATGTGCGATCTGGTCGGTCCTAGCTGTCGGTTACCTTGCTTATGACGAGATCGGAGGTGCTTGAAACAAGGAAGAAAATGGAGACTTTCGGGGAGGAACCCGGTTGGAACACTCCGGAGCTCAAGTTAGTGCTCTTTCAGAAGGCAAGGGAAATGAGAAATTCTAAGACCAGAAAACGCAAGAATCACATACCATTTTCTTTGTGAGATGGGGGCCTTTTATAATCACCCTGCGTGCTCACTTCCATGCCTCTACCAGTTCGAGCATCATTGCCTCTGCCAGATCGAGTCACTTCTGTCAACTGCCAGTTCGGGTGTCATAACCTCCACTACCAGTTGCCAGTTCGGGTGTCATAACCTCCACTACCAATTTCTAGGGCCGCCTCTGTCTGTCTGGGATGGCGGTGGCAGGTGGCCGTTGGATGGTGACTGTCATGTGTCAGTCCTCTGATCGGTCAGGTGCGCCGCCTCCTGGGCGTCAGGTATGGTTGTTCAGTCAGGAGATTTGGAGCCGAAGTGGTCTTTTAATGTGAAGTCTCAAGTTCAGATAGGAGTATGGCCCGAACTGCCCCTGGGTGGGTAGTTCGGGCTTTCGGCCTTTGGTGCTCTTTGTAAGGCTCAGGACCTCGAAGGGAGAGCTCGAGACTCTTTAGTTCGGAGCTCTGTTTGTAGGTTTCTTCGAGGGAGCTCGGCTCTCCTTAGTTTGGAGCTCGGGTTGCAGGTTCCTTCGAGGGAATTCGACTCTTTAGTTCGGAGCTCGGGTTGTGGGCCTGCTGCCGTGCCGAGCTGGCGTTTCTACCAGGTCACTCTTTGTTGCTTCCACGTGTCGCATGGCCGAGGGGTTGGGTCAAATCTTCCTCCATCAGTTATTTTAACTATTTAAAGTCTAGTTATGTTAAATATTTTGTTATTTAAGAATTTAAATAATATGTAAAGTAGTTGAAATTTTATGTTATTTGAATTTTCTTTATTTTAAAGCTATTATATAATAGTAAATATTTTGTTATATAATTATTTATCTATTTTTAATATTTTATTATTTAAGACATTTATTTATTGAAATGTTTAAATAATATTTTATTTTTTAATGTTAAATTTGTATTATATGAATAACATTTAAATTGAATAGTCTAGAAAATCATAATTTATATTGTTAATACATAGTTTTGTGATGACTTTTGTAAAAATATAAAATTATTAATAATATAAATATTATTAAATATATTAGAATTATTTTTTATGTGTTTCTTATAAATATTTTAAAGTTACTATATAATTTTCTTAGAATATTTAAATAACTCTTAAATTTTTTAATTCAAACTTTCTTTAGATAGATGGAGATAAAAAGTGGGGTAGAGGATAAATAGGAAATAGAGATACTTTAGTATAGAAATTCTCTACTAAATTAGAGATAAATAGGAATTAGATATAATTAGAAGATAAATAGGAAATAGAGATAATTTACAAGAAAGTGCGGGAGGTAGATTAGGAGAAATTTTAGGATAGAAGATTATTGGGAAGGTGAGAGAGAGAGAGAGAGAGGAGAGAGAGAGAGATTTTAGGTAGCTTTTTATGAAGAAAGAGAATATCTCATTAGTTGTTTAAAAAATGACATGGAATTAGAAAATTAAAAATTGAAAAAAAAGAGAAAATTCCCACACTTCCTTTTTTTAATATATATATATATATATATATATAATAATTTTTGAAACATTTATAGATTAGTAAAACTTAATAAATTTGGCTGGCTTGAGTCAATTTAATGGGTAGACCCTACCCATTGATAGCCCTAGGCCCCTATCAAGTTATTAGAGAAAAACAACCAACTAGCCGGTTCAATATGAGAATTGAGAAGCCGGTTACCAGCCCATTTATTTTTTTCACATGTTATTTTTTAACATTTGACCCACAAAAGGACAAAACAAAAGCCCTAGTGTTTTACCTCTGCTCCTTATCACTCACTTTTTCCTCCATTTTCCTCTTTTTCTTTTGTAAGCATTCGGCACTGATGAGGGGTGATTCAGCCAACCAATTATAACGGGAACGTGGCTAATCTGAACTGTTTATTGACACCTAAGTGCCACATGGGACAAGTCGGATGGAGCTAGGTTGGTCCAAACCAACTAACCCAACCTAAGGAAGAATAGCGGGTCATCCCTCAACTGAGCTGAGCACATCACTTTGGGGGAGCAAGCAAATGACTTCGGATGCTAGCTTGACCTTCCCAACCTGTCAATGGCTTGAGTAGCCAGCCGACCTCCGGGGTATCGACCTACATTGCGAGCTGTCCTTATCTGGTTAGCATACTTATCGGTTTCAAAATCAACGACAACTTGTCGCCCATCTGGCAGAGATGACCCCAGTCCCCACACGCTTCAGAGAGTCTGGACAAGGATCGTTGCTGGTGCCGGTGCGACGTGCCCCAGCCCGGGTTCAAACCCATGGGTACTCTAACTGCATTTGTCTTGCAGATAGGTCTGCCGACCTCAGCATCTCTCTGTCCGAGCTGTCATTCAGCAGGATCGTGGGTGATCTGAGCTTCATCAGGTGCCATTATCCTCTTGTTCTTCTTCAGGCATTTGGTGCCATTGATCTGTTTCTTCTTCGTCCCCGTATTCTTTCTTCGTCCCTTGATTCTCCATTTCACCTCTTTTATTTTTCAAGCTTGTGTCGCCATTGTCAAACTCAGCCTACCTTGCTCGTCCTCAACAACCTCGCCATTGACTACCCTGCTCATCTGTTATTCTATTGCCAACAGCCGACCACCATCAACCTCTGTCACAGGTCCGCTACCAACTGGAGACACACCACCTGGACTTCCAAAAAGGAACGCTTGAATGAACCCAGAACGACAAACCTGTCTTCTGCGCATCTCTTAGGGAGTTTGACTGCTGGTACTCAGCTGGATAGTGATTTCGTCGAGGAAGTAAAATAATTAGTCTTGTTTTTAATTTCATTTTTATTTCAATCTCATGTTTAGATGGTTCAGGGGATTGGGAGCAAAACAAAGTGGGTCTCACTTAACAAATTAATTTTAATATATGTAGCAAATTTGACTTTATCCATGAAGTTTCTCCCAATAAGAATAATATCAATGACATTTTGTTTGTACAATAAACAAGAGTTAGCGATGGAGTATGCCTAAATTCTTCCAGGTAGGTGGTAGAGGACTATTGGGATGAAATTTATTTCATAGAATAGGGGGTGAGGTGGAGAAACCCAAGAGTAAAATTACTCTAAAATATATAATCCCGGCTTGATCTGAACAGTATATGAGTGGACCTAGCTGTTTAGATGTGTAGAGAGAAGCGCAGTGTTTGGAACAGGTGTTGTTTCTTCGTTGCCGGTGGTTATAGGTATGCCATTTTCTCAGAAAATGTTTTGTTTTTCTTTTTGAGACCATTGCTGTTACATAGACGTTTTTCAAGGTTACATCACTATTGCTAGCAACAGTAGAAAGACAAGAAAACGTTAAAAAGGGTGCTTCTCAGACCATGTCTTTCAATCTTGATTTACAAGACATGGTCTGAGAAAAATGTTTTTCTCGAAAATGCCCAAACAAACAGTGTGTGTTTATTTAGAAAACAGATTTCAGATATGGAACTGATGTAACACCATTCCTCAAAAAAATGGCGTGGCGTCCGTTCCAAACACCTACTAGATGAAAACGTACAACAGTCTCTTTAGGTTGCATGAGACCTGGTCAATTCGAGCATTCCCAACCCAGCTCTAACTCATTAATGTGTGGGGATGGGGGGCGGGGGTGGGGGGTTGGACCCAAAAACCAACAAACTGGGCTTAAGACTGGATAGTCGAACAATTTGACTCGGGAATCAGCTGTGGTCAAAGTGGTTCTCTTTCCACTCCGATTTTCAAAACCATGATTCCAACCCACAGACTTTCAAATCAAGTTAGATCAGTAGATTGATTGGGTTTCCAACCCACAGACTTTCAAATCAAGTTAGATCAGTAGATTGATTGGGTTTAAGCCTAGGTATCCATCAAGGTAAGTTGTAAGTTGTTGATATAAAACCATGAACGATAATATTAGGGGTGCGAGTTGGGCTTGGTTAGGTCGGATTGAGGCTGATCCTATCCCAACCCAAAGTTCAAAACCCCCAACTCTGATCCTTACCCAATCCAACCTTCAAACCTAACCCTACCTAAGATCCTAGTTCAACCCAACCCAATCCAAGCTGACCTTACGATCCCCTCTCAAGATCTAGATTCAATTTTCATGACATATATTGATTCTATTTTTTATTAGTATTTATTTGTTTAATGTTTTTATTAATTTTTTAGTATTAAAGTGAGAAAAATAAATGTTTCAATGGTTACAGTCTATTATGACTCGTAAAAACAGATGTTTAGGTTTGGATATCAACCGGATGATGAATAAATGTGCAGAACTAATTCCAAAAGCTAAACCATATAGGGGCATACAAACACATTTGGGCATCATAACTGGATAGTATATTACACATTTAGTCAACTCAGGTCTTAATCCTTGTGTATCTGATGCTGTGAAGTGTTAAAATGCATGTTGAATAGGTTATAGTCAAAGCATAGACAAAAAATGGATGGCCATCCAAACAAATAGTGGATGAAGGCACATTAGTAATCTTCGGCCATTTTTTTTTTGTATTCCTATTGTGCTTAGGAAATTGTAAGAAAAAATTTTTTAGTAATAATAATAATAATAATAATAATAATAATATAATGTTCTTGATGTCTTTTCCCTTGGTCCATCAGGTTGTTAGATAAATTTAGATTGGGGGTCTTGAAACTATTGGCATATGCATTCAAGCATGGTGCTACTAATTCACAATGTCATATTAAATGCCCTTGCAATAAATGTTGCAATGTGAGGTTTCAACCATGGAATGAGGTGGAGAATCATTGCATTAGTTAGGGGATCATGGAAAAATACAGTGTATGGACCACAAACATGGTGAGGGAAGGCCATGTGCTTTGAGGATAACCACCAGAAAGATGCACTGAAAATATCATTAGAAGAACCATGTGGGGATATGACAACCTTCTTACAGCTCATTAAGGATGTAGAAGAGCCATTATGGACTAGAAACAAACACTTTATGGTGATGTCATTCATTGTGACAATTCTCCACCTCAAATCGTTGTATGGATGGAGTGATGCATCATTTAACGAACTTTTGAAGGTATTCTTAAAGGCTATGCCTAAGGGTACCAAATGTTCTATCAAATTTTCACAATGCAAGAAGATCATTGCAACTATCGGGTGTAAGATGGAGAAAATAGACACCTATCCAAAGGACTGCATGATTGTGAGCTCTGAGAAGCTCATGGCTGGCTCAAAGAGATGGAGTCACCACCCATTTTTTAGAGGAAATGGGCCCTCATTTTCAGGTTTGAAAATCTTGAGTTAAGTTTTCGATAGTGATTCCATCCTTAACCAAGGAAGGCACTTAACCGAAAGATTTTGGGTTCAGCGGATTGGAAGAGGGAAGGTGTTAGGCATCCCTCTTTCCAATCAAGTTCAAAATTTGGAAAAGCACGAACTAATAAGATTGCTCAAAGCTCTTGAAGTTTGGAAAAAATGTTCCCAACTTTGCCCAGAATTGATTTGAGGTGATGTTATCGGGTCTTAGGTACTAGTTTCCCTAAGACCCTTGCCTCTCTACCTCTTTTTCTCAATCTGGAGGAAGCTAGGAATGCAAGTCTTCTAGGATTTTAGGGCTTTAAGAAACCTGAAGCTAAATTCAAAACAAAGAGATGGTGGAATGAGAAGCTTACCTCTCGTGTGCGACCTTGAAACAAGCTTTTCAGCAGCTGAAAGAACTTCAAATGAAACTTGAGTAAGGCAGGAACTAGGTTAGGCATTTCTGATGTTGAGTCTGGAAAATAGGGGATGAGGCTTGAGCTTAGCTTCAAGCTCGAGATGAGCCTCTATTTATAGAGGAAATGAAGGGAGATGGGTCTAAAACTCATCCAACTACAGTGTTTGTAGCTCAATAGAGTTTTTTTACTGAAATAGGCAAGATTTTGAGAGAAAGGGGCTTGCAGTTGACCCTTCATTCTTTGTGCAACAAACCTTCTCAATTTTGGGTGGTTTTTCATCAGTTTCGTGCGTCGATGAGGGATTGGGGCATGCCAGACGTTGTAGCCCCGTACTTGGGGCTGATAGTGGCAAAAAACATAAATTTGATGAAATTTTAAAAGTGGTTTTGTCCTTTCTTGGTTTTAAGTGGGGGCGTGTTGGGTATTTTGGGTTTTTTAAGCCTATTAGGCTCAAAATCATTGGTCCATGTGTTTTAATGGGGCTAATTAAGGATCCAATGTCAGTCCCCACCCATTTAAGATCCTGGGTTGGATAGCTGATGTGGCGGTTCAATCGGGTGCGTCGGAGAGGTATCTCTCAAATTTAATGGTCAAACAGATGAATCTGGTAATGAAATTTGGTGTGTTGGGGTTTTTTGGGTCTCTGAACACAGTGGTGAGGTCTGATCAGATAAATGGGGTCAAGAAGATTGAGATCTGTGGCTGACAAGTTTGGATTAATAAGATTTGTTGAAATAGAATCTTTGTTTGATGAAGGGTCAAATAAGGGAATTTTGGAATGAAATTTGGTGGGTAGGCATTTTCAAACATACCGAATCTGATGGAAGTGATGGATCTATGATCAGAGGTGTGGATTGACTAATTTAGTTCAGATCATGGTCTTAGCTTATGGTTTTTCAATCAACGAGAGGGCCTGAAATGTAATATTGCTTTTTCAACGGTCAAATGGAGGTGTTTAGTCGTGAAATTTGACTTGCTAGGATTCTTTGGGTCACTGCACATGGTGGTGGGGTCTGATTGGTCAAATAAGGCTTGGATAGTGGAGGTTTGTGACAGGTGATCTTTTGATCAATTGGATTTGCCAAAATAGAATCCATGCTTGATGTTAGGTCAAATGAGGGAATTTTAGGATAAAATTGGGTGGGTAGATATGGATTGGGATTATAGGCTGTTGGAAGGGTTTGATCATGTTAGCTATGTACAGATCATGAGTTTTAGGTTCGAGGAGCATCGTAGTGTTGTATGCACCGAAATGGGATCTCCGATGGATGATTGGCTAAATCTAGGAATTTAGGGTTGAAATTTTGCGTGATTGGTTGTTTGAGGATTTTGTTTTACATGATGATTTTTGATCGGGGATCAAGCATGGTGATGTGGAATAATCAAGACCATCGAAAGGGAATCATGTAGATTTAATGGTGGATTTGTGAGCATTTGGGCTAAACTTTGGTTTCTTAGGGTTTTAGCATGTTTTAAAGTGATTGGTGGGGTCCGATCGGGCATGTGGAATTTAGGAGATTGGTCAAAGAAGAGACCGAGCAAAAATTGACTGCTAACAATGATTTTCTGCGGTGATGATAAAGAAAAGGATGAATGTGGTGAATCAAGACATAAGAGTGACAACAGTAGTAGGGTAGATGATTTTGACTAAGAGGTTAGTTTTTCAAGGAAGAAAAGACCTTAGGTGTTATGGTACTTCCCTCTGATTCTAAGGTTACAATGATTATTTGTTGTCGTCCAACAATTTGGCGAACTGCCCATTTGCCATTTCTATTAAAAGGCAGTTAAAATTATTAGTCCACAACCTAAATTGATTCATGTTATTTACATAGAAAAGACTTTTAATCTATGTTCCATCTCCATTTCTACATCTCTGAGATTTCCCTCCTATCTCAGTGACGGAAACATAGTTATGTCTCTGGAAATGTGAGAAATCACATACGGTGCATGGAGTCAACTGTTTTAGCTGCAAAGCCCCACCACTTTCTATGAAGGATCATATCCACTCATCTTATGAGCTTTCCCTTTGGCCTCTGTCAAACAAGGTTCATTGCCATTTTAGGTTAAACCTTTCTGTCTAGTAAGTGTAGACTCGTCATATTCGTGAATGCCAAGGTACCGTGAGAGAGTTTTTCATTTTAGGATAGGCCCCTCCCACATTGGTCTATGATGCCCCTATCATCTTATGAAGCAATCAAATAGACTCACCAGCAAATGGATAACCCAATTTTATGGTGCATCTCCTCATTACTGATAAGCCCATCTTCATTCTAATGACAGAAGGCCTTTAGAGAGTTCATCGTATGAATCTCTTTATCACATGCACTTATATATATTTGGAGGGAACAAGTTTCTACGTACCTAGATGTGATTTAGGTCAAACCAAAGTGGCTCCCACAGACTTATGGCCCATATAACATTTATGCTGAAATAGGGCTAATGTAGTTTTAACTTAACAAAACTGGGTTTTACAGGGTGGGCCGAATTGCATCTTGTAATGGGCCATCAAACCCCTAACCCAAATCAGAATTTGGGGCTGAGAACAAACCCCTATTGAACCATAGGTTTGGTCCAACCAGTTTGGACCAATCTTGGGTCAAATTGGCCTAGGGTTTGTTGTCCATTACAAGATTCATATCAAGATTATGATATGAAAATAATTTCAGCCGATTAAAGATAATCAAGAACCAACAAGAATCACATTCAGAGGGTTGTATGTGTGATTGCAAACCTGCAAAACAAATGGTTAACCACAGATAGCAAATTTGGTTTTTGCAAATCGCAGATTGTAGATCTTCTTCTCCTTCACACGAACCAGCACTTCTTCCAATGAAAAAAATAGAAAAACCTAATATTTTATTAATTACATCAGATCAAATGTTATACATTTTGTCTAGAAAATAAAAAAAAATATTTACAGACCAAAATAATAGAATAGAAAGTGCAAGGTGTGCAAATCTTGGCACCATAAAAGATTTCAATCTCCATCATACATACAACCCAAAATTTAAGACAACCACAGAACCATTCCTCAGTTATAACAGAATAATAAAGCAATAATTTTTAGATCATATGCCCCAAATTGAGAATTGAATTCTCAGAAAACTGCAAACTTGCACAAATCGGGTAGAACAGTTTCTGCTCATTTGCACAGGTTCAGATTTGGTCTAAATTTGGTTCAAGACTTGAACCTGGCTTTGATACCACTTGAAGGGAAGGGAGATCCAACATATGGATGGCTGAACCATGCAGGGTGGTTAGGCAAAATTTCAAACATTTCTTTCTCCCTTCCGGGAATCCTATTCCTTGATTTAGAAAAACTGCATTTTTCATGGTTCGTTCTTGAAACAAACCAAACCAGACCTAAAACCAAGATTAAGCGAGGGATATACCTGATACGGAGTCAATTGTAGTTCCCAACGTAGGTGTTCACGCCCAAAGAGTTCACCAAATCCATCCTCCATTGAAAATGACACAACTTAGGGTGAGGTAGGATCAACAAAGAGATTCTTTAGTAAGAACTCCAATTCTTCAGCAAGAATCATGCAGGAATCTGAGCACAACTTCAAGATTGATTCTTATAGCAAGAAACAATATCAAGATCCAATCTTGACCACTCAAAGAACTAGAGATCGAGTAGGGTAGGGTAGCAAGAACAGAGAGAAGATCTGAGATTTGCAAAATTGTTTAACAGAAGGATTTCTCCCTCTACTTATAATCCTTATTGGATTAGCTTCCTAATCATACCAGGAGGGTTCTTTGATCCAAATCTTTAATTGGATCAGAACTCCTAAGTGGATAAGACATATCTTATCCTCTTGCTAATCTAGAAGCAGATCTAAAATCAAATTCGCCCACTATTAACTAATCTAATTAGCCCAGTTCGAATTGGGCTTTAGGCCCATTAAGTTATCAGGCCCACTTTCCCTTTAATTTGCTGGCTAGCTTGGCTCTCTTCGTATGGTGTGAGACCCTAACAGCCATATGAGTTCAGCCTAGCCTCTGTTACAAGGCCTAGCCGAATTCACTACTGAAGACAATGTACCCCTAAGCCCATCAGTATAGGCTCTTAGCAGACCCAACATTCACACTAAATGGTCATTGGGTGCAGCCACCATATGAAGGCCCAAGGACTATGGACTTAAGTGAGATTAGTCCATCAGGTCTATAAGCCCTAAATGTTCTTACACTTAACCTCTCAGCCCATAATAATCAAACACTGCCCGACAAGAGAGGACCTCTCCCTTGGCTGTATGGTGCAGTGTTGCATTCTCTGCTCACATGGATCCCAGGAATTAAAACATTTTGCAAACATTTTGTGAAACCATAATATATATGTATATCTCTCTCTACATAAATATGTTTTGCAAAAACAAATTTCAAACACATTTGAAATCCACTACCGACAGTTTAGGTTTTCATCAAAGAGAGTGTTGTCCCTGATCATTCACTTTGTCCGACAAAGGGTCTGGTTTTGTCACTATGATCACCCACTCAGGTGAATTCTTAGACTGCCCCAACATACCCAGGTTTTGACCCTCGCTAAGGATATCACTGATTGGCATATCAATGACAGCCCAATCCAACACCTAGTGCAGTACCATAATCGAGTTTAGGGTTTAGGTGTAACTTTCGAGTTTTGCCCATCTATCTCCAAGGTCCAGGGCATAACTGGAAAATGGTCCGGTTCAGAGTTTCAAACAAACCCACACTACATGTGCTTCAGGTCTCACCCAGGCAGTTAAGACAAGACACCCCAATTGACTTAGCAGAACATTAGTGTTAGCCTTGGCAGGATAAACCTTCCCAGGTCATTCCAACGGTTGTGACACACCATAATAATATGAATCAATTATGTACTATTATTCATTTACAATAAATGTCAAAAGTACATCAATTTGATTGGAGCTAAGGGCATACACTGTCTAACAATTTCAGAATCCAAACTGAAGGGAAGAGAGATCCATCATATGGATGGCCGAACCCTGCAAGAAGGTAGGGCGAAATTACAAAATTTTCTCTCTCTCCCATCTGGGAATTGCATTCCCTGTTTTATAAAATCTGCATTTTCAAAGATCAATCTTGAACCAAGAACCAAACCAGATCTGAAACCAAAAGATAGGAGAGGGAGGTACCTGATACAAAGAAACAATATCTCCCAATGAAGGTGTTCACGGCCAAGGAAAGTCCAAAGATTGTTCCCACTGAAGATGACATCGTGCAGGATGGAGAAGAATCAACAGGTGGTTCTTCCCAAGAACCGAATCCTTCAGCAAGAATTCGATGGAGGGTGAGTGAGCACGACTTCATATCAGTTTTCTCCGAAACTGATATCAAGAACCTTTCTTGATTGCTCCTATAGTGGAGAACAAACTAGCAATGGTGGCAGCAGGAGGAGGGCACAAGAGCAGAAGATGGCGCAATCTTATTGTTGCTGTCTTCTCTCTTTTTGTGGTCTAAGATCTATTGTGATGAGTTGTTGTCTGGAGGTTCGCCCTCCTCCTCCTTTTATAGCCTTAAAGAGAGCTCCTAATCTCATTAGGAGTTTCCTAATCCAAATCTGTATTTGGATCATGACTTCTCTTTAAGAGATAAGGATAAACCCTTATCTTATCTATAGATTAGATCAACCATCCTAATTTTATTAGGAGTTTCCAAATCCAAATCTGTATTTGGATTTGGACTTTCTGAGTGGATTGGGATAACTCCCTATAACTCCCTATCCTATCTGCTGATCCAAATCCCAGATCCAACCCTTTCTTTAACTAATCAAATTAGACCAGTTCGAATTGGGCTTTAGGCCCATTAAGTTTATGTGCTCCTTAACCTTCCAAACTGCTGCCTAGTTGAGTTTCCTTGTATTGCGTGGGACCCAAACATTGATCTACCCATCAGCCACATGGGTTCAGCCTAGCCTCTGTTACAAGGCCTGGCCGAATTCACTGTTATGGGCAGTGAACCCCTGAGCCCATAACCATGGGCTCTTAATGGGCCCAACACTTACACTAAGTGGTCCCTGGGCCAAGCCACCTTATAAAAAACCCAGGGACTGTGGGCAAATGCAAGATTAGCCCATCAGGTATTACCCTTAATCGTCTTACACTTAATCTCTCAGCCCATAATGATCAAACACTGCACAACAAGAGAGGACCTCTCCCTCGGCTGTATGGTGCAGTGTTGCATTCTCTGCTCACATGGATCCCAGGAATTAAAACATTTTGCAAACATTTTGTGAAACCATAATATATATGTATATCTCTACATAAATATGTTTTGCAAAAACAAATTTCAAATACATTTGAAATCCACTACCGACAGTTTAGGTTTTCATCAAAGAGAGTGATGTCCCTAATCATTCACTTTGTCTGACAAAGGGGCTGGTTCTGTCACTATGATCACCCACTCAGGTGAATTCTCAGATTGCCCCAACATACCCAGGTTTTGACCCTCGCTAAGGATATCACTGATTGGCATATGAAAGATAACCCAATCCAACACCCAGTGTAGTACCATAATCGAGTCTAGGGGTTAGGTGTAACTTTCGAGTTTTGCCCATCTGTCTCCAAGGTCTAGGGCATAACTGGAAAATGGTCCGGTTCAGAGTTTCAAACGAACCCACACTACATGTGCTTCAGGTCTCACCCTGGCAGTTGAGACAAGACATCCCAATTAACTTAGCAGCACACTAGTGTTAGCCTTGGCAGGATAAACCTTCCCAAGTCATTCCGACGACTGTGAAGATTCTAAACTAACACGAGTCTCTTAATTGTCCAGTTTAATGGTATTACATAGAAACACACCATAATAATATGAATCAATTATGTACTATTATTCATTTACAATAAATGTCAAAAGTACATCAATCTGATTAGAGCTAAGGGCATACACTGTTTAACAATTTCAGAATCCGAATTGAAGGGAAGAGAGATCCATCATATGGATGGCCGAACCCTGCAAGAAGGTAGGGCGGAATTTCAAAAATTTCTCTCTCTCTCCATCTGGGAATCGCATTCCCTATTTTAGAAAATCTGCATTTTCAAGGATCAATCTTGAACCAAGAACTGAACCAGATCTGAAACCAAAAGATAGGAGAGGGAGGTACCTGATACGAAGAAACAATATCTTCCAATGAAGGTGTTCACGCCCAAGGAAATTCCAAAAACTGTTCCGACAGTTTTGGTTTCCATCAGAGAGAGTGCATCCCCGATCATTACCGTTGTCCGACAAAGGGGTTGATCCTGTCACTATGATCACCCACTCAGATGAATTCTTGGACTGTCCCAACATAGCCAGGTTTTGACCCCCTCTAAGGATCTCACTGATTGGCATATCAAAGACAGCCCAATCCGACACCTAGTGCAGTATCATAATCGAGTCTAGGGGTCAAGTGTAACATCCCAGTTTTGCCCACTAATCACCAAGGTCCAGGGCAATACTGGAATTCTGGTCCGGTTCAGTTCTCACCCTGGCAGTTGAGACAGGCTACTCCAACCAACTTGGCGGAACATTAGTATCAGCCTTAGAAGGTACTTAAGTATATTTTTCACAGCAGTCCAGTGCTCTTGCCCTGGGTTGGCCTGGAATCTACTTGCCACACTCACTACCTGAGCAATGTCAGGACGAGTGCACAGCATGGCATACATGATGCTCCCTACGGTTGAGGCATAGGGAACGTCCTTCAGGCCCTCAATCTCCTCGGGAGTCCTTGGAGACATCCCCTTGGAGAGAGTGACTCCGTGGCTGAAAGGAACATTTCCTTTCTTGGAGTTCTCCATGCTGTATCTCTTAACAATTTTGTCAATGTAAACAGATTGGGATAATCCAATTATTCTCTTTGATCTATCTCTATAGAGTCGAAGACCCAATATATAGGTGGCTTCTCCAAGATCTTTAATGGAGAATTGTTGTGAAAGCCATACTTTCACCGTAGTCAACATTCCTACATCATTCCCAATGAGTAGAATGTCGTCTACATACAGAACCAAGATTGTAACCTTATCCCCACTGGATTTCCTGTAAACACAGGGTTCATCTAGATTCTACTCAAAGCCAAACTTTTTGACAGTAGAGTCAAACCGGATGTTCCAACTCCTAGAAACTTGCTAGAGTCGATATATGGATCTATTTAATTTACATACCATGTGTTCCTGATCCGCAGCTATGAAACCATGCGGCTGCTGCATATAGATATCTTCAGTAAGATCTTCATTCAGGAACACGGTTCTAACATCCATTTGCCAAATCTCGTAGTCATGGTATGCTGCAACAACTAACAGGATCCTAATGGATTTAAGCATGGCCACCGCCGAAAAGGTTTCCTCATAATCGATGCCCTCTTTCCGAGTATACCCTTTCGCCACCAGACGAGCCTTGTAAGTATCAACCTTACCATCAGGGCCCCTCTTCCACATATAGATCCATTGGCAACCAATTGCTTTTACCCCAGGGGTCGGATCTGAAGGGATGAGAGATCCATTGTATGGACACCCAAATCTTGCGGAATAAGGTGGGCGAATTTCAAAAAAAAATTCTCTCCCTACAACTGGGAATCACATTCCCTATTTAGAAAATCATATTTTCAAGGATCAATCTTGAACCATAAACTGAACCAGATCTAAACAAAAACTGTAGGAGAGGATTATACCTGATATGGATAAATAATATCTCCCAACGAAGGTGTTTACACCCAAAGAAGGATCCAAAGACTGCCCCAACTGAAAATGGCACGTGAGCACAACTTCCTATCAGTCCCTTCACAAGGAACTGATATCAAGATCGAATTTTGATTTCTCCCACTGAAGGGGAGGTCGAACTGGCAGGTGAGGCGGCGGCAGGAAGGAGGCGGCAAGAGAGAATTTTCGCAGGTATGCTGAATTCTCTCTTCTGTGATTTCAGCTCTAAAGGCATGCAGTGATCTGATGATCTTGTGTTGATCTAAAAGCTGCCCCCCATCCTTCTTTTGTAACCTTAAAGGACTAGCTCCTAATCCCATTAGGAGTTGCTGATGATTTGGATCAGACATCCCTTTAGGTGATAAGGATAAACCCTTATCTTATCTGCAGATTAGATCAGCCTTCTCCTAATATCATTAGGAGGTTTCTAGATGTAAATCACATTCAGATCTAGACTCTCTGAGTAGATAGGGTTAAGACCCTATCCTATCTGCTAATCCATCCCAGAATTTGCCCCATATTTAACTAAATAAAACAACCCAGTTCGAAATGGGCTATAGGCCCATTAAGGTCATATGCTCACTTAGCCTTCCTAACTTCTGCCCAATTGGGCTTCCTTGTATGGCGTGGGACCCAAGCATTGATCTACACATCAGCCACATGGGTTCAGCCCAGCCTTTGTTACAAGGCCTGGCCGAATACACTGTTATGGACAGTGCACCCCTGAAACCCATCACATGGGCTCTATGGGCCCAACACTTACCCTAAGTGGTCCCTAGGCCAAGCCACCTTGTAACACCCAGGGACTTTGGGCAGATGCAAAATTAGCCCATCAGGTATTACCCTCTATGGTTTTACACTTAACCTCTCAGCCCATAATGATCAAACACTGTCCGACAAAAGAGGACCTCTCCCTCGATTGCAAGGAACAGTGTTGCACTCTCTGCTTATATGGATCCCACGAATTAAAACCTTTTGCAAAGATTTCAAAATCATAACATACATATATATACTTTTATATCTCATATAAAATATATTTTGTAAAACAAATCTCAACGATTGAAATCGCCTACCGGCAGTCATGGTTTCCATTAGTGAGAGTGCATCCCCGATCATTACCTTTGTTCAACAAAGGGGCTGATTCTGTCACTATGATCACCCAGTCCGATGAATTCTCAGACTGTCCCAACATACCCAGGTTTTCACCCTCGCTAAGGATTTCACTGATTGGTACATCAAAGATAACCCAATCCGACACTTAGTGTAGTATCATAATCGAGTCTAGGGGTCTGGTGTAACTTTCCAGTTTTGCCCATTAATCTCCAAGGTCCAAGGCAATACTAGAAATCTGGTCCGGTAGAAAGATTCAACTAATCCTACACTGCATGTGCCTTGGGTCTCACCTTGGCGGCTGAGACAGGCCACCCCAACCGACTTGGTGGCACATCAGTGTCAGCCTTATCAGGATAGGTCTCCGCAGACCGACCCACTGGCTGTGAACATTCTAAACTAACACGAGTCTCATTAAGTGTCCAGTTTAAGGGTATTACATAGAAACATACCAAAGGAACATGAACCAAATATGTACTTTATTCATTTACAATAAACTCATAATGTACATCATTCTGATTGAAGCTAAGGGCATACAAAAACTGTCTAACAGCTCCCACTTTTACTTAGGTCCAATCTGGTACAAGCCAGAGTCCCATGCTTTCCATGTGTTTCTCAAACACTTTCTGTGATAGTGGCTTCGTCAATGGGTCTACTACATTTTCCGCTGATGCTACCTTCTGAATCAGGACGTCCCCTCTACTAACAATCTCCCGCAGTACGTGGTACATCCTCTCGATGTACTTTGACTTCGAGTTGGCTCATGGCTCCTTAGCTTGAGCAATGGCTCCATTGTTGTCACACAACAACGGGATGGATGATGTGCTGGACGGAACTGCTCCCAACTCGTGAACGAATTTCTTCATCCTCACAGCTTCTTTGGTTGCCTCACTTGCGGCAATGTACTCGGCTTCAGTCGTGGAGTCTGCAGTGGACCCCTGTTTGCTGCTTTTCTAGAAAACAACACACGATCCTATCGTGAAAACATATCCAGATGTAGACTTTTTATAATCTGGATCCGACTGGAAATCGGCGTCAGTATACCCTTGGATCTGTAGTGAAATACCATCGAATACCAGACAAAACTCTTTTGTCCTTTGAAGGTACTTAAGTATGTTTTTCACAGCAGCCCAATGCTCCTGCCCTGGGTTGGTTTGGAATCTGCTTACCACACTCACTGCTTGAGTAATGCCGGGCTGAGTGCACAGCATGGCATACATGATGCTCCCTTTGGCAGAGGCATAGGGAACGTCCTTCATGCCTTCAATCTCTTCAGAGGTCTTGGGAGACATCTTCTGAGAGAGACTGACTCCATGCCTGAAAGGAACATTTCCTTTCTTGGAGTTCTCCATGCTGTATCTCTTGACTATTTTGTCAATGTAAGCAAATTGGGATAATCCTATTATACACTTCAATCTATCTCTATAGAGCCGAAAACCCAGTATATAGGAGGCTTATCTAAGATCTTTCATGGAGAATTGCTGTGAAAGCCATACTTTCACCGTAGTTAACATTCCTACATCATTCCCAATGAATAAAATGTCATCTACATACAAAACCAAGAAGGTAACCTTATCCCCACTGGATTTCCTGTAAACACAGGGCTCATCCGGATTCTGCTTGAAGTCAAATGATTTGACAACAGAGTCAAAACGGATGTTCCAACTTCTAGAAGCTTGTTTAAGTCCATAAATGGATCTATTGAGTTTACATACCATGTGTTCCTGACCAACATCAACGAAGCCTTGCGGCTACTACATGTAGATATCTTCAATAAGATCTCCATTCAGAGATGCTGTTTTGACATCCATTTGCCAAATCTCATAATCATGGTATGCTGCTACAGCTAGCATGATCCTAATGGATTTAAGCATGGCCACAGGCGAAAAGATTTCCTCATAATCGATGCCCTTTTTCTGAGTGTACCCTTTCGCCACCAGACAAGATTTGAATGTCTCAACTCTACCATCGGGGCCCTTCTTCCTCTTGTAAATCCATCTGCAACCAATTGCTTTTACCCCGAAGGGCGGATCTACTAGAGTCCAGACTCCATTGGTCTCCATTGAGTCTATCTTAGCTCTCATGGCCTCCACCCATTTCAGGGAAACTATGTCCAACATAGCCAACACATAAGTCACGGGATCCTCCTCACTTGTCTAGGTTTCCACCAAGTAACTATCCTGGTCATAACCATAACGGACTGGTGGCCTGGATACCCGAGTGGATCTTCTAGGTTGGTCACTACCTGGAACTTGTGGGACATCTCCCACTGCTCCGGAGCTCTCTTCATCAAGAACTACTTCCTGACGATGGGTGTCCAGGATGTAATCAGTTTCCAAGAATTGTGCATTTCAGCTGTAGAACACCTTCTGCTCACTTGGGTCATAGAATAGGTAACCCACAATGCCTTTTGGGTAGCCTACAAATAGGCAATGACTAGTCTTGGATTCCAACTTGTCTGCACTCGTTCTTTTAACGTGTGCTGGACAACCCCAAATCTTCAAGTGTCAGACACTTGCTTTCTTTCTGGTCCAAAGATCATATGGAGTGTTCAGAACCGATTTGGTTGGAACCCGATTCAGCACGTAAATCACAGTTTTTAATGCATAGCCCCAAAAGGATGTGGTTAACTCTGAGTGTATGAGAATTGACTGGACCATATCCAATAAGGTCCTATTCCTCCTCTTTGAAACACCGTTAAGTTGTAGTGTAGCAGGAGGAGTCAATTGTGATACTTCCCCATTGTCCTTTAAGTAGTCCCTGAAGTCATCAGAGAGATACTCCCCACCTCGATCTGATCGAAGGGCTTTAATTTCTCTCTCTAACTGTTTCTCGACCTCTTGTCTGAACTCTTTGAACTTTTCAAAGGATTCAGACTTATGTCTCATTAGGAACATGTAACCATATCGTGAGAAATCATCTATAAAGGTGATGAATTACACTTGTTGATTCCGTGTCCTAACACTCAGGGGACCACATACATCAATATGTATAAGGTCAAATGTGCCTGTACATCTTTCAGGCTTATCGTTAAATGGTCGTTTTGTCATCTTGCCTTGTAGGCAAGGCTCATAGGTGGGAAGATCTTCTACAGTTAGAAAATCCAAAGGACCATCCTTTACCTACCTTGTGATTCGGTCAACACCGATGTGGCCAAGTCGGTAATGCCTCAGGCACGTGTGATTAACTGTATCACGGACTCTTTTCTTGGAGATTTCAGCCGACGTAGTTTCGGTTATGTTAGTTTCTAGAGAAGGATGTAGAACATAGAGACCGTTCTCCAGTTCCCCGTATGCGATGAATTTGTTGTTTATTTTAATACTAATCGTATTACTGAAAAAGACAGAATAACCATCCGCACACAGTTTTGAGACAGAAATCAAAATTCTTCTTAAATTTTGTACATAAAGCCAATCTTTCAGTACAATCGTTCATTCTCTAAAAATTAACTCCACAGTTCCTATGGTTGCGGCTGCAACAGTTGCAGAAGTCCCCAAGTAGAGCGTAACTTCTCCTTCACTCAGCCTTCTACTTACCTTGAACCCCTACAGTGAGTTACACGCTTGAGTTGAAGCCCCAGAGTCTATACACCAGGATGCAAAAGCTACCAATAATTTGGTTTCTATAACACAAGATTCAAAATTACCTTTCTTGGGTTCCAGGTAGGCAGGACAATTCCTTTTCCAGTGGCCGGTCTTCTTGCAAAAATGACAAGCATCCGATGCTTTGTCTTTCTTCTACTTCTTACCCTTAGTGGCTTTCTTCTGAGGCTTCTTTGCCTTCATCTTTCTCTGGCCTGTTTTGTTAGCTTCAACAAGCATAGCCACAGGCTCATCCTTTTTAATTAGTTCTTCTGCTCGTTGCAACATACTGTTGAGCCCTTGCAAGCTGACATTCAACTTGTTCATGTTATAGTTGTGATGAACGGATTAAAGGAAGAAGGCAAAGAATTCAGGATAGCGTCTATCTAGGTCACAAGGTCCAGCTCAGATCCAAGAGCCCCCAATTTGTTGATGTAACCCATCATCCGAAGACAATGGTCGGGAATTTGTTGGCACTTGGACATCTGCGCGGTCATGAACTGTTTCAAGACCTACTCTTCGTACATTGTCCTGAGACTGTCCAATATGTCCTTGGCAAGTTTGATCTGATCGAACTGCCTCTGTATTGGGTTGTCCAATGAGGCAATGATATAGCAGCGGGCAAAGGAGTTTTTCTCCTCCCATTCCTGATAGTCTCTCCTTCGGGCCTCAGAAGCCCTATCACTCGGACGTTCCGGGGTAGGATTTTTAGCCACTTTGTCCAACTTTTCAGAAGTCAGGACTAGCATAAGGTTCCTGTACCAGTCGGCAGTGTTTGGGCCCTTCAGCTTGTTGTCATCAAGAAGCTTTGCAAATTGTCCATTTTCCATTTTCTGATAAAAGAGCAAACATCAGTCCACAACCTAATTTGATTCATGTTCATTACATAGATATGGCTTTTAATCTACGTTCCATTCCCATTTATTCATCTCTGAGATTTCCCTCCCTTCTCAGTCACGGAGATTATGAGTAGTCTCTGGAAATGTGGGAAATCACATAGGGTGCATGAAGCCAACTATTTCAGTTGCATAACCCCACCACCTTTCTGTGAAAGGTCATATCGACTCATCATATGAGTTTTCCCTTTGGCCTCTATCAGAGAAGGTTCAAAGCCATTTTCAGGTAAACCTTTCTGTCTAGTGAGTGCTTCCCCATCATATTCAGAAACGCCAAGGTACCGTGAGAAAGTTCCCATTTTCTGGTGAAGTCACTCCCACATCGGTCTATGACGCCTCTATCATCTTATGAAACACTTGGACAAGCCCAACAACAAATGGATATCCCATTTTTTGGTGCGTTTCCTCATTACTGAAGGACCCATCCTCATGTTAATGATGGAAGGCCTTTAGAGAGTTCATCATATGAATCTCTCTATCACATGCACTCATATTAGCTGGAGGGAACAATAAATTTCGCCCTAATTTAATCTAGGTCAAACCAAAGTGGCTCCCATTGACTTTGATAAAGTCAAATTTCGGTGGGCCCAAATCGGCTAGAGTTCTGCACATAACCTCTCCATGAGGTGTGGGGCCCACCACTGAGAGAGATCATCCAATGACCAAAAGGGACACCATGGCAATGATGTGCATTCAGCCTTGGTGTGCGCAAGAGCCACTGTCGATTGAGCATGGGCCAAGCACTTATGGCCCATGTATGTAGCACAACACACATCCATACATCACTTGCAAGGATAAATTGACCCAATCAATTAAATATCTGTAAAGCCCATTTGAAGCCCATTTTTAATCCATAATATTAACCATTAATATTATCTAGGTATATGGGCCGAATTAGGGTTGATGGGTTCGGTCCATATAGCTTTATCTGTTAAGTGGGATTTTAGCAGTTTTATCTATTTAAAACTGGGCCTTTACAGGTTGGGCCAAATTAAGCATTCAATTAATTATCAATCCTCAGGCCCATTTTGGGAAAAAATTAGGGCTGACATTCAGCCTTGATCGAACCCTAGGTTCGGTCCAAACAATTTGAACCAATCTTGGTTCAAAAGAGTCTAGGGTTTGATCTTTAATTAAATCTTTAATTCAAGAAAATAATCGGAAATTAAATACTGATAAAAGAAAATCAAGAATCAGTCAAACAGGGCTGTTCGCACAATCCATCCTGCAAAACAGAGGTTAGATCACAGTTTGCAGTTTCATAAACTGCAAATCGTCGATTGCGATTCCCCCATCTGCGAAATCTCCTTCTCTACGCCGCCATTTTCAATCCAAAATAAAATAAATAGAAAACCTAATTTCTATTAATAATTATATCAGATCAAATACCTATACATTTAGTCTAAAAAATAAAAAAGAAATTATTTTATAGACCAAATGATATAAAATAATCCAGAAACTGCAAAATCGCAGGTTGCCTGCGTAAATCAAGATTTCGATCTCCTTTTGTATGAACAACCCATAAATAAAGAAAATCATAAAGAACAATTCTAAACAATAATCAGATTTATATAAAAATTAAATTCAGATTATTCGCCCATAATTTTGGGAATAATTTCCCAAAAACCCTTATCTGCACAAATCGGGTAGAACGCCTTCAGCTCATTTGCGCAGGTTCAGATCTGAAAAGAATTGGTTCAAGATTGGAACCAGAGCTCTGATACCACTGAAGGGATGAGAAATCCATCGTATGGACACCCAAATCAAGTGGAATAAGGTGGGCGAATTTCAAAAAAAATTTCTCTCCCTACAACTAGGAATCACATTCCCTATTTAGAAAATCATATTTTCAAGGATCAATCTTGAACCATAAACTGAACCAGATCTGAACAAAAGCAGAAGGAGAGGATTATACCTGATACGAAGAAATAATATCTCCCAACGAAGGTGTTCACTCCTAAGGAAGGATTCAAATACTGCTCCCACTGAAGATGGCGCAGTGTAGTAAGGACCAGAATCAGTAGTGTTTTTCTCCAAGAACCTAGTCCTTCGCAAGAAATAGTTGGAACTGATATCAAGATCAAATCTTGATTTCTCCCACTGAAGAGGAGGTCGAACTAGTAGGTGAGGCGGCGTAAGGAAGAATGCGGCAAGAGAGAATTTTCGCAGGTATGCTGAATTCTCTCTTCTGTGATTTCAGCTCTAAAGGTTTGCAGTGATCTGATGATCTTTTGTTGATCTAAAAGCTGCCGCCCCATCCTTCTTTTGTAACCTTAAAGGACCAGCTCCTAATCCCATTAGGAGTTGCTGATCCAAATCATATTTGGATCAGACATCCCTTTATGTGATAAGGATAAACCCTTATCTTATCTGCAGATTAGATCAGTCTTCTCCTAATCTCATTAGGAGGTTTCCAGATCTAAATCACAATCAGATCTGGACTCTCTGAGTGGATAGGTTTAAGACCCTATCCTATCTACTAATCCATCCCAGAATTCGCCCCATATTTAACTAAATAAAACAACCGAGTTCGGGATGGGCTTTAGGCCCACTAAGGTCATGTGCTTACTTAGCCTTCCTAATTGCTGCCCAGTTGGGCTTCCTTGTATCACGTTGGACCCAAGCATTGATCTACACATCAGCCACATGGGTTCAGCTCAGCCTTTGTTACAAGGCCTGGCCGAATACACTGTTATGGACAGTGCACCCCTAAAACCCATCACATGGGCTCTTCAGCCCCAACACTTACCCTAAGTGGTACCTAGGCCAAGCCACATTGTAACACCCAGGAACTGTGGGCAGATGCAAGATTTGCCCATCAGGTATTACCCTCTATGGTCTTACACTTAACCTCTCAGCCCATATTGATCAAACATTGCCCGACAAGAGAGGACCTCTCCCTCGGCTGCAAGGAACTGTGTTGCACTCTCTGCTTATATGGATCCCGGGAATTAAAACCTTTTGCAAAGATTTTGAAACCATAACATATATATATAATTTTATATCTCATATAAAATATATTTTGCAAAACAAATCTCAATGATTGAAATCGGCTACCGGCAGTCTTGGTTTCCATCAGTGAGAGTGCATCCCCGATCATTATCTTTGTCTGACCAAGGGGCTGATCCTGTCACTATGATCACCCACTTAGATGAATTCTCAGACTGTCCCAACATACCCAGGTTTTGACCCCCGCTAAGGATCACACTGATTGGTACATCAAAGATAGCCCAATCAGACACCAAGTGCAGTATCATAATCGAGTCTAGTGGTCGGGTGTAACTTTCCAATTTTGCCCATTAATCTCCAAGGTCCAAGGCAATACTAGAAATCTGGTCCGGTAGAAAGATTCAACTAATCCTACACTTCATGTGCCTTGGGTCTCACCCTGGCGGCTGAGACAGGCCACCCCAACCGACTTGGTGGCACATCAGTGTCAGCCTTATCAGGATAGGTCTCCGCAGACCGACCCACTGGCTGTGAACATTCTAAACTAACACGAGTCTCATTAAGTGTCCAGTTTAAGGGTATTACATAGAAACATACCAAAGGAACATGAATCAAATATGTACTTTATTCATTTACAATAAACTCATAATGTACATCATTCTGATTGAAGCTAAGGGCATACAAAACCTGTCTAACAGCTCCCACTTTTACTTAGGTCCAATCTGGTACAAGCCAGAGTCCCATGCTTTCCATGTGTTTCTCATACACTTTCTGTGATAGTGGCTTCGTCAATGGGTCTACTACATTTTCCGCTGATGCTACCTTCTGAATCAGGACGTCCCCTCTACCAACAATCTCCCGCAGTACGTGGTACTTCCTCTCGATGTACTTTGACTTCGAGTTGGCTCGTGGCTCCTTAGCTTGAGCAATGGCTCCATTGTTGTCACACAACAACGGGATGGATGATGTGCTGGACGGAACTGCTCCCAACTCGTGAACAAATTTCTTCATCCACACAGCTTCTTTGGTTGCCTCACTTGCGGCAATGTACTCGGCTTCGGTCGTGGAGTCTGCAGTGGACTCCTGTTTGCTGCTTTTCTAGAAAACAACACAAGATCGTATCGTGAAAACATATCTAGACGTAGACTTTCTATCATCTGGATCCGACTGTAAATCGGCATCAGTATACCCTTGGATCTGTAGTGAAATACCATCGAATACCAGACAAAACTCTTTTGTCCTTTGAAGGTACTTAAGTATGTTTTTCATAGCAGTCCAATGCTCCTGCCCTGGTTTGGCTTGGAATCTGCTTACCACACTCACTGCCTGAGCAATGTCGGGCCAAGCGCACAGGATGGCGTACATGATGCTCCCTACGACAGAGGCATAGGGAACGTCTTTCATGCCTTCAATCTCCTTAGAGGTCTTGGGAGACATCTTCTTGGAGAGAGTGACTCCGTGCCTGAAAGGAAACATTTCCTTTCATCGAGTTCTCCATGCTGTATCTCTTGACTATTTTGTCAATGTAAGAAGATTGGGATAATCCTATTATCCACTTTGATCTATCTCTATAGAGTCGAAGACCCAGAATATAGGAGGCTTCTCCCTGATCTTTCATGGAGAATTGCTGTGAAAGCCATAGTTTCACCGTAGTTAACATTCCTACATCATTCCCAATGAGTAGAATGTCATTTACATACAGAACCAAGAAGGTAACCTTATCCCCACTGGATTTCCCGTAAACACAGGGCTCACCCAGATTCTGCTTGAAGTCAAACGATTTGGCAGCAGAGTCAAAACGGATGTTCCAACTTCTAGAAGCTTGCTTAAGTCCATAAATGGATCTATTGAGTTTACATACCATGTGCTCCTGACCAGCAGCAATGAAGCCTTGTGGCTGCTACATGTAGATATGTTCAGTAAGATCTCCATTCAGGAATGCAGTTTTGACATCCATTTGCCAAATCTCATAATCATGGTATGCTGCTACAACTAGAATGATCCTAATGGATTTAAGCATGGCCACGGGCGAAATGGTTTCCTCATAATCGATGCCCTCTTTCTGATTGTACCCTTTCGCCACCAGACGAGCTTTGAAGGTCTCAACTCTACCATCGGGGCCCTTCTTCCTCTTGTAAATCCATTTGCAACCATTTGCTTTTAACCCGAAGGGCGGATCTACTAGAGTCCAGACTCCATTGGTCTCCATTGAATCCATCTCAGCTCTCATGGCCTCTACCCACTTCAGGGAAATTATGTCCAACATAGCCTCTGCATAAGTCACGGGATCCTCCTCACTAGTCATGGTTTCCACCAGGTAACTATCCTGGTCATAACCATAACAGACTGGTGGCCTGGATACCCGAGTGGATCTTCTAGGTTGGTCACTACCTGGAACTTGTGGCACATCTCCCACTGCTCCTGAGCTCTCTTCATCAAGAACTACTTCCTGACGATGGGTGTCCAGGATGTAATCAGTTTCAAAGAATTGTGCATTTCGGCTGCAGAACACCTTCTGCTCACTTGGGTCATAGAATAGGTAACCCACAGTGCCTTTTGGGTAGCCAACAAATAGGGAATGACTGGTCTTGGATTCTAACTTGTCTGCACTCGTTCTTTTAACGTCTGCTGGACAACCCCAAATCTTCAAGTGTCTGAAACTTGGTTTCTTTCTGGTCCAAAATTCATATGGAGTGTTCGAAACCGATTTGGTTGGAACCCGATTCAGCACGTAAATCGCAGTCTCTAATGCGTAGCCCCAAAAGGATGTGGGTAACTCTGAGTGTATGAGAAGTGTCCGGACCATATCCAAGAAGGTCCTATTCCTCCTCTTCGAAACACCGTAAAGTTGTGGTGTAGCAGGAGGAGTCAATTGTGATACTATCCCATTGTCCTTTAAGTAGTCCCTGAATTCGTTAGAGAGATACTCCCCACCTCGATCTGATCGAAGGGCTTTAATTTCTCTCCCTAACTGTTTCTTGACCTCTTAACTGAAATCTTTGAACTTTTCAAAGGATTCAGACTTATGTCTCATTAGGTACACGTAACCATATCGTGAGTAATCATCTATAAAGGTGATGAAATACACGTGTTGATTCCGTGTCCTAACACTCAGGGGACCACATACATCAGTATGTATAAGGTCAAGTGTGGCTATACATCTTTCAGGCTTACCGTTAAATGGCCGTTTTGTCATCTTGCCTTATAGGCCATGGGTCACAGGTGGTAAGATCTTCTACAGTTAGAAAATCCAAAGGACCATCCTTTACCAACCTTGTGATTCGGTCAACACCGATGTGGCCAAATCGGTAATGCCACGGGCACGTGGGATTAACTGTATCACAGACCTTTTTCTTGGGGATTTCAGCCGATGTAGTTTCGGTTATGTTAGTTTCTAGAGAAGGATGTAAAATATAGAGACCGTTCTCCAGTTCCCCATATGCGATGAATCTGTTGTTTCTTTTAATATTAACCGTATTACTGAAAAAGACAGAATAACCATCCGCACACAGTTTTGAGACAGAAATCAAATTTGTTCTTAAATTTTGTACATAACGACAATCTTTCAGTACAATCATTCATTCTCTAAAAATTAACTCCACGGTTCCTATGGCTGCGGCTGCAACAGTTGTAGAAATCCCCAAGTAGAGCGTAATTTCTCCTTCACTCAGCCTTCTGCTTACCTTGAACCCCTGCAGTGAGTTACACGCATGAGTTGAAGCCCCAGAGTCTACACACCAGGACGCAGAAGCTACCAATAAGTTGGTTTCTATAACACGAAATTCGAAATTACCTTTCTTGGTTGCTAGGTAGGCAGGACAGTTCCTTTTCCAATGGTCGGTCTTTTTGCAGAAGTGACAGACATCCAATGCTTTGTCTTTCTTCTGCTTCTTACCTTTAGTGGCTTTCTTCTGAGGCTTCTTTGTCTGCCTCTTTCTCTTGCCTATTTTGCTAGCTTCAACAAGCATATCCACAGGCTCATCCTTTTTAATCAGTTCTTTTGCTCGTTGCAACATATTGCTGAGCTCTTGAAAGCTGACATTCAACTTGTTCAAATTATGGTTCATGATGAACGGATTAAAGGAAGGAGGCAAAGAATTGAGGATAGCGTCTATCTGGGTCGCAAGGTCCACCCTGGATCCAAGAGCCTCCAGTTCGTTGATGTAACCCATCATCCGAAGACAATGGTCGTGAACTTGTTGGCCCTTGGATATCTACGCGGTAATGAACTGTTTCAAGACATTCTGCCAAGTAGAACGATTCTGCTCTTCGTACATTGTGCTGAGACTGTCCTATATGTCCTTGGCAAGTTCGATCTGATCGAACTGCCTCTGTATTGGGTTATCCAATGAGGCAATGATATAGCAGCGGGTAAGGGAGTTTTTCTCCTCCCATTCTTGATAGTCTCTCCTTCAGGCATTAGAAGCCCTATCACCCGGACGTTCCGAGGCAGGAATTTTAGCCACTTTGTCCAACTTTTCAGAAGTCAGGACTAGCATAAGGTTCCTGTACTAGTCGGCATAGTTTGGGCCCTTTAGCTTGTTGTCATCAAGAAGCTTTGCAATTGTCTGTTTGCTATTTTCTGATAAAAGAGCAAACATCAGTCCACAACCCAATTTGATTCATGTTCATTACATAGATATGGCTTTTAATCTTCGTTTCATTCCCATTTATTCATCTCTGAGATTTCCCTCCCTTCTCAGTCATGGAGACTACGAGTTGTCTCTGGAAATGTGGGAAATCACATAGGGTGCATGGAGCGAAATGTTTCAACTGCATAACCCCACCACCTTTCTGTGAAGGATCATATCGACTCATCATATGAGTTTTCCCTTTGGCCTCTGTCAGACAAGGTTCAGAGCCATTTTTAGGTAAACCTTTTTGTTCAGTGAGTGCTTACCCATCATATTCGTGAATGCCAAGGTACCATGAGAGAGTTCTCATTTTCTGGTGAAGCCCCTCCCACATCGGTCTATGACACCCCTCTCATCTTATGAAACACTTAGACAAGCCCAACAGAAAATGGATAGCCCATTTTTCTGGTGTGTTTCCTCAATACTGAAGGACCCATCCTCATGCTAATGATGGAAGGCCTATAGAGAGTTCATCATATGAATCTTCCTATCACATGCACTCATATTAGCTGAAGGGAACAGTAAATTACACACTACTTTAATCTAGGTAAAACCAAAGTGGCTCTTACTGGCTTTGATAAAATCAGATTTCGGTGGGCCCAAATCGGCTAGGGTTCCGCACGTAACGTCTCCATGAGGTGTGGGGGCCACAACTGAGGGAGGTCATCCAATGCCCAAAAGGGACACCATGGCAATGATGTGCATTCAGCCATGGTGTGCGCAAGAGCCACTGTCGATTGAGCATGGGCCTAGCACTTATAGCCCATGTACGTAGTACAACACACATCCATACATCACATGCAAGGATAAATTGATCCAATCTATTAAATATCTGTAAAGCCCTTTTGAAGCCCATTTTTAATCCATAACATTAACCATTAATCTTATCTAGGTATATGGGCCAAATTAGGATTGATGGGTACGGTCCAAAATAAAATAAATAGAAAACCTAATTTCTATTAATAATTATTTTGAAAAAGACAGAAAAACCATCCGCACACAGTTTTGAGATAGAAATCAAATTTGTTCTTAAATTTTGTAGATAAAGACAATCTTTCAGTATAATCATTCATTCTCTAAAAATTACCTCCACGGTTCCTATGGCCACGGCTGCAACAGTTGCAGAAGTACCCAAGTAGAGCGTAATTTCTCTTTCACACAGCCTTCTGCTTACCTTGAACCCCTGCAGTGAGTTACATGCATGAGTTGAAGCCTCGGGGTCTATACACCAGGACGTAGAAGCTACCAATAAGTTGGTTTCTAGAACCCAAGATTCGAAATTACCTTTCTTGGAATCCAGGTAGGCAGGACAGTTCCTTTTCCAGTGGCCGGTCATTTTGCAGAAGTGACATTTATCCGATGCTTTGTCTTTCTTCTGCTTTCTTATCCTTAGTGGCTTTCTTCTATGGCTTCTTTGCCTTTCTCTTTCTCTTGCCTATTTTCCTAGCTTCAACAAGCATAGCCACAGGCTCATCCTTTTTAATCAGTTCTTCTGCTCATAGCAACGTATTGCTGAGCTCTTGCAAGCTGACATTCAGTTTGTTCATGTTATGGTTCAAGATGAACGGATTAAAGGAAGGAGGCAAAGAATTGAGGATAGCGTCTATCTGGGTCGCAAGGTCCACCCCGGATCCAAGAGCCACCAATTCATTGATGTAACCCATCATCCGAAGATAATGGTCGTGAACTTGTTGGCCCTTGGACATCTACGCGGTCATGAACTGTATCAACACCTTCTGCCGAGTAGAACGATTCTGCTCTTCGTACATTGTGCTGAGACTGTCCTATATGTCCTTGGCAAGTTTAATCTGGTCGAACTGCCTCTGTATTGGGTTGTCCAATGAGGCAATGATATAGCAGCATGTAAGGGAGTTTTTCTCCTCCCATTCCTGATAGTCTCTCCTTCAGGCATCAGAAGCCCTATCACCCGGACGTTCCAGGGTAGTATTTTCATCCACTTTGTCCAACTTTCCAGAAGTCAGGACTAGCATAAGGTTCCTGTATCAGTCTGCAGTGTTTGGGCCCTTCAGCTTGTTGTCATCAAGAAGCTTTGCAAATTGTCCGTTTGCCATTTTCTGATAAAAGAGCAAACATCAGTCCACAACCTAATTTGATTCATGTTCATTACATAGATATTGCTTTTAATCTACATTCCATTCCCATTTATTCATCTTTGAGATTTCCCTCCCTTCTCAGTGACAGAGACTACGAGTTGTCTCTGGAAATGTGGGAAATCACATAGGGTGCATGGAGCCAACTGTTTCAGCTGCATAACCCCACCACCTTTTTGTGAAGGATCATATCCACTCAACATATGAGTTTTTTCTTTGGCCTCTGTCAAACAAGGTTTAGAGCCATTTTTAGGTAAACCTTTTTGTCCTGTGAGTTCTTACCGATCATATTCGTGAACGCCAAGGTACCGTGAGAGAATTCCCATTTTCTGGTGAAGCCCTCCCACATCGGTCTATGATGCCCCTATCTTCTTATGAAACACTTAGACAAGCCCAACAGAAAATGGATAGCCCATTTTCTGGTGCGTTTCTTCATTACTAAAGAACCCATCCTCATGCTAATGATGGAAGGCCTTTAGAGAGTTCATCATATGAATCTCCCTATCACATGCACTCATATTAACTGGATGGAACAGTAAATTACGCCCTAGTTTAGTCTAGGTCAAACCAAAATGGCTCCCACTGACTTTGATAATGTCAGATTTCGGTGGGCCCAAATTGGCTAGGGTTCTGCATGTAACCTCTCCATGAGGTGTGGGGACCACCACTGAGGGAGGTGATCCAATGACCAAAAGGGACACCATGGCAAAGATGTGCATTCAGCTATTGTGTGCGCAAGAGTCACTGTCGATTGAGCATGGGCCAAGAACTTATGGCCCATGTACGTAGCACAACACACATCCATACATCACATGCAAGGATAAATTGATCCAATCAATTAAATATCTGTAAAGCCCATTTGAAGCCCATTTTTAATCCATAATATTATCAAGGTATATGGGCCGAATTAGGGTTGATGGGTTCGGTCCATATAGCTTTATCTGTTAAGTGGGATTTTAGTAGTTTTAACTATTTAAAACTGGGCCTTTACAGGTTGGTCCGAATTAAGCATTCAATTAATTATCAATCCTCTGGCCCATTTTGGGAAAAAATTAGGGCTGACATTCAGCCTTGATCGAGCCCTAGGTTCGGTCCAAACAATTTGAACCATTCTTGGTTTGAAAGGGTCTAGGGTTAGATCTTTAATTAAATCTTTAATTCAAGAAAATAATCTAAAATTAAATATTAATAAAAGAAAATCAGGAATCAGTCAAACAGGGTTGTTCGCACTGTCCATCCTGCAAAACAGAGGTTAGATCACAGTTTTTAGTTTCATAAACTACAAATCGCAGATTGCGATTCTCCCATCTGCGAAATCTCCTTCTCTGCGCCGCCATCTTAGTTCCAAAATAAAATAAATAGAAAACCTAATTTCTATTAATAATTACATTAGATCGAATACCTATATATTCAGTCTAAAAAATAAAAAAAAATATTTTACAGACTAAATGTAATAAAATAATTCAGAAACTACAAAATCGCAGGTTCCCTGCATAAATCAAGATTTCGATCTCCTTTTGTACGAACAGCCCATAAATAAAGAAAATCATAAAGAACAATTCTAAACAATAAACAGATTTATATAAAAATTAATTTCAGATTATTTGCCCATAATTTTGGGAACAATTTCCCAAAAACCCTTATCTGCGCAAATCGGGTAGAACGCCTTCTGCCCATTTCGCAGGTTCAGATCTGAAAAGAATTGGTTCAAGATTTGAACCATAGCTCTGATACCACTGAAGGGATAAGAGATCCATCGTATGGATTCCCAAATCTTGTGGAAGAAGGTGGGCGAATTTCAAAAAAAAATTTCTCTCCCTACAACTGGGAATCGCATTCCCTATTTAGAAAATCATATTTTCAAGGATCAATCTTGAACCATAAACTGAACCAAATCTGAACAAAAGCAGTAGGAGAGGATTGTACCTGATACGGAGAAATAATATCTCCCAACGAAGGTGTTCACGCCCAAGGAAGTATCCAAAGACTGCTCACATTAAAGATGGCTAAGTGTAGTATGGAGTAGAATCAGTAGTGCTCTTCTCCAAGAACCTAGTCCTTCGCAAGAAATAGCAGGATGGCACGTGAGCACAGCTTCCTATCAGTCCCTTCACAAGGAACTGATATCAAGATTGAATCTTGATTTCTCCCACTAAAGAGAAGGTAGAACTGGCAGGTGAGGCGGCGGCAGGAAGGAGGCGGCAAGAGAGAATTTTCGCAGGTATGCTGAATTCTCTCTTCTGTGATTTCAGCTCTAAAGGCTTGCAGTGATCTGATGATCTTGTGGTGATCTAAAAGCTGCCGCCCCATCCTTCTTTTGTAACCTTAAAGGACCAGCTTCTAATCCCATTAGGAGTTGCTGATCCAAATCATATTTGGACCAGACGTCCCTTTAGGTGACAAGGATAAACCCTTATCTTATCTGTAGATTAGATCAGCTTTCTCCTAATATCATTAGGTGGTTTCCAGATCTAAATCACATTTAGATCTATACTCTCTGAGTGGATAAGGTTAAGACCCTATCCTCTCTGCTAATCCATCCCAGAATTCGCCCCATATTTAACTAAATAAAACAACCTAGTTCGAAATGGGCTTTAGGCCCATTAAGGTCATGTGCTCACTTAGCCTTCCTAACTGCTGCCCAGTTGGGTTTCCTTGTACGGCGTGGGACCCAAGCATTGATCTACACATCAGCCACATGGGTACAGCCCAGCCTTTGTTACAAGGTATGGCCGAATCCACTGTTATGGACAGTGTACCCCTAAAACCCATCACATGGGCTCTTTGGGCCCAACACTTACCCTAAGTGGTCCCTGGGCCAAACCACCTTGTAACACCCAGGGACTGTGGGCAAATGCAAGATTAGCCCATCAAGTATTACCCTCTATGGTCTTACACTTAACCTCTCAGCCGAAAATGGTCTTACACGTAACCATATCGTGAGTAATCATCTGTAAAGGTTATAAAATACACGTGTTGATTCCGTGTCCTAACACTTAGGGGACCACATACATCAGTATGTATAAGGTCATGTGTGACTGTACAACTTTTAGGCTTACCGTTAAATGGCCGTTTTGTCATCTTGTCTTATAGGCAAGGCTCACAGGTAGTAGGATCTTCTACAGTTAGAAAATCCAAAGGACCATCCTTTACCAACCTTGTGATTCGGTCAACACCGATGTGGCCAAGTCGGTAATGCCACAGGCACGTGGGATTAACTGTATCACAGACTCTTTTCTGCATGATTTCAGCTAACATAGTTTCAGTTATGTTAGTTTCTAGAGAAGGATGTAAAACATAGAGACCGTTCTCCAGATCCCCATACGCGATGAATCTGTTGTTTCTTTTAATAGTACTTGTATTATTGAAAAAGACATAATAACCATCTGCACACAGTTTTAAGACAGAAGTCAAATTTGTTCTTAAATTTTGTACATAAAGACAATCTTTCAGTACAATCATTCCTTCTCTAAAAATTAATTCACAGTTCCTATGGCCGCGGCTGCAACAGTTGCAGAAGTACCCAAGTAGAGCGTAATTTCTCCTTCACTCAGCCTTCTGCTTATCTTGAACCCTTGTAGTGGGTTACATGCTTGAGTTGAAGCCTCGAAGTCTATACATTAGGACGTAGAAGCTACCAATAAGTTGGTTTCTAGAACACAAGATTCGAAATTACCTTTCTTGGATTCCATGTAGGCAGGACAGTTCCTTCTCCAGTGGTTGGTCATTTTGCAGAAATGACAGGCATCCAATGCTTTGTCTTTCTTCTGCTTCTTATCCTTAGTGGCTTTTTTCTGAGGTTTCTTTGCCTTCCTCTTTCTCTTGCCTATTTTGCTAGCTTCAACAAGCATAGCCACAGGCTCATCCTTTTTAATCAGTTCTTCTGCTCATTGCAACATATTGCTGAGCTCTTGCAAGCTGACATTCAGCTTGTTCATGTTATGGTTCAAGATGAACGGATTAAAGGAAGGAGGCAAAGAATTGAGGATAGCGTCTATCTGGGTCGCAAGGTCCACCCCGGATCCAAGAGCCTCTAGTTCATTGATGTAACCCATCATCCGAAGATAATGGTCGTGAACTTGTTGGCCCTTGGACATCTGCGCGGTCATGAACTGTATCAAGACCTTCTGCCGAGTAGAACGATTCTGCTCTTCGCACATTGTGCTGAGGCTGTCCTATATGTCCTTGGCAAGTTTGATCTGGTCGAACTGCCTCTGTATTGGGTTGTCCAATGAGGCAATGATATAGCAGCATGTAAGGGAGATTTTCTCCTCCCATTCCTGATAGTCTCTCCTTTAGGCATCAGAAGCCCTATCACCCGGACGTTCCGGGGTAGTATTTTTATCCACTTTGTCCAACTTTCCAGAAGTCAGGACTAGCATAAGGTTCCTGTACCAGTCGGAAATGTTTGGGCCCTTCAGCTTGTTGTCATCAAGAAGCTTTGCAAATTGTCCGTTTGCCATTTTCTGATAAAAGAGCAAACATCAGTCCACAACCTAATTTGATTCATGTTCATTACATAGATATGGCTTTTAATCTACGTTCCATTCCCATTTATTCATCTCTGATATTTCCCTCCCTTCTCAGTGACGGAGACTACGAGTTGTCTCTGGAAATGTGGGAAATCACATAGGGTGCATGGAGCCAACTGTTTCAGTTGCATAACCCCACCACCTTTCTGTGAAGGATCATAACCACTCATCATATTAGTTTTCCCTTTGTCCTCTGTCAGACAAGGTTCAGAGCCATTTTTAGGTAAACCTATTTGTCCAGTGAGTGCTTAACCATCATATTCATGAACACCAAGGTACCGTGAGAGAGTTCCCATTTTCTGGTGAAACCCCTCACACATCGGTCTATGACGCCCCTATCATCTTATGAAACACTTAGACAAGCCCAACAAAAAATGGATAGCCCATTTTCTAGTGCGTTTCCTCATTACTGAAGGACCCATCCTCATGCTAATGATGGAAGGCCTTTAGAGAGTTCATCATATGAATCTCCCTATCACATGCACTCATATTAGCTTGAGGGAACAATAAAATACGCCCTAGTTTAATCTAGGTCAAACCAAAGTGGCTTCCACTGACTTTGATAAAATCAAATTTTGGTCGGCCCAAATCAGCTAGGGTTCCACACGTAACCTCTCCATGAGGTGTGGCGCCCACCACTGAGGGAGGTCATGCAATGACCAAAAGGGACACCATGGCAAAGATGTGCATTCAGCTATTGTGTGCGCAAGAGTCACTGTCGATTGAGCATGGGCCAAGAACTTATGACCCATGTACGTAGCACAACACCCATCCATACATCACATGCAAGGATAAATTGATCCAATCAATTAAATATCTGTACAGCCCGTTTGAAGCCCATTTTTAATCCATAATATTAACCATTAATATTATCTAGGTATATGGGCCGAATTAGGGTTGATGGGTTCGGTCCATATAGCTTTATCTGTTAAGTGGGCTTTTAGCAGTTTTAACTATTTAAAACCGGGCCTTTACAGGTTGGTCCGAATTAAGCATTCAATTAATTATCAATCCTCAGGACCATTGTGGGAAAAAATTAGGGCTGACATTCAGCCTTGATCAAATCCTAGGTTCGGTCCAAACAATTTGAACCAATCTTGGTTTGAAAGGGTCTTGGGTTAGATCTTTAATTAAATCTTTAATTCAAGAAAATAATCTAAAACTAAATACTAAGAAATGAAAATCAAGAATCAGTCAAACAGGGTAGTTCGCATAATCCATCCTGCAAAACAGAGGTTAGATCACAGTTTGCAGTTTCATAAACTACAAATCGTAGATTGCGATTCTCCCATCTGCGAAATCTTCTTCTCTGCGCCACCATTTTCGATCCAAAATAAAATAAATAGAAAACCTAATTTCTATTAATAATTACATCAGATCGAATACCTATACATTCAGTCTAAAAAATAAAAAAAAAATGATTTTACAGACCAAATGTAATAAAATAATCCAGAAACTGCAAAATCACAGGTTCCCTACGTAAATCAAGATTTCGATCTCCTTTTGTACGAACAGCCCATAAATCAAGAAAATCATAAAGAACAATTCTAAACAATAATCAGATTTATATAAAAATTAATTTCAGATTATTCGCTCATAATTTTGGGAACAATTTCCCAAAAACCCTTATCTACGCAAATCGGGTAGAACACCTTCTGGCCATTTGCGCAGGTTCAGATCTGAAAAGATATGGTTCAAGATTTGAACCATTGCTCTGATACCACTTAAGGGATGAGAGATCCATCGTATGGACGCCCAAATCTTGCGGAATAAGGTGGGCAAATTTCAAAAAAAATTTCTCTCCCTACAATTGGGAATCGCATTACCTATTTAGAAAATCATATTTTCAAGGATCAATCTTGAACCATAAACTGAACCAGATCTGAACAAAAGCAGTAGGAGAGGACTATACCTGATACGGAGAATTAATATCTCCCAACGAAGGTGTTCATGCCCAAGGAAGTATCCGAAGACTGCTCCCACTAAAGATGGCGCAATGTAGTATGGAGCAGAATCAGTAGTGTTCTTCTCCAAGAACCTAGTCCTTCGCAAGAAATAGCTGGATGGCACGTGAGCACAGCTTCCTATCAGTCCCTTTACAAGGAACTGATATCAAAATCGAATCTTGATTTCTCCCATTGAAGATGAGGTCGAACTGGCAGGTGAGGCAGCGACAGGAAGGAGGCGGCAAGAGAGAATTTCCGCAGGTATGCTGAATTCTCTCTTCTATGATTTCAGCTCTAAAGGCTTGCAGTGATCTGATGATCTTGTGATGATCTAAAAGCTGTCGCCCCATTCTTCTTTTGTAACCTTAAAGGACCAGCTCCTAAACCCATTAGGAGTTGCTTATCCAAATCATATTTGGACCAGACATCCCTTTAGGTGATAAGGATAAACCCTTATCTTATCTGCAAATTAGATCAGCTTTCTCCTAATCTCATTAGGAGGTTTCCAAATCTAAATCACATTTAGATCTAGACTCTCTGAGTGGATAGGGTTAAGACCCTATCCTATCTGCTAATCCATCCCAGAATTCGCTCCATATTTAACTAAATAAAACAACTCAGTTTGAAATGGGCTTTAGTCCCATTAAGGTCATGTACTCACTTAGCCTTCCTAACTGCTGCCCAGTTGGGCTTCCTTGTATGGCGTGGGACCCAAGCATTGATCTACTCATCAGTCACATGGGTTCAGCCGAGCCTTTGTTACAAGGCCTGGCCGAGTCCACTGTTATGGACAATGCACTTTGTAACACCCAGGGACTGTGGGCAGATGCAAGATTAGCCCATCAGGTATTATCCTCTATGGTCTTACACTTAACCTCTCAGCACTTAATGATCAAACACTACCCGACAAGAGTGGACCTCTCCCTCGGCTGTAAGGAACAGTGTTGCACTCTCTGCTTATATGGATCCCGGGAATTAAAACCTTTTGCAATGATTTCAAAACCATAACATATATATACTTTTATATATCATATAAAATATATTTTGTAAAACAAATCTCAACATTTAAAATCGGCTGCTAGCAGTCTTGGTTTCCATCAGTGAGAGTGCATCCCTGATCATTACCTTTGTCCGACGAAGGGGCTTATCCCATCACTATGATCACCCACACAGATGAATTCTCAGATTGTCCCAACATACCCAGGTTTTGACCCCCGCTAAGGATCTCACTGATTGGTACATCAAAGACAGCCCAATCTGACACTAAGTGCAGTATCATAATCGAGTCTAGGGGTCGGGTGTAACTTTCCAGTTTTGCCCATTAATCTCCAAGGTCCAGGGCAATACTGGAAATCTGGTCCGAGTCAAAGATTCAATTAATCCTACACTGCATGTGCCTTGGGTCTCACCCTGGCGGCTGAGACAGGCCACCCCAACCGGCTTGGTGGCACATCAGTGTCAGCCTTATCAGGATAGGTTTCCCCAGACCGACCCACTGACTGTGAACATTCTAAACTAACACGAGTCTCGTTAAGTGTCCAGTTTAAGGGTATTACCCATAAACATACCAAAGGAACATGAATCAAATATGTACTTTATTCATTTACAATAAACTCATTATGTACATCATTCTGATTGAATCTAAGGGGATACAAAAATTGTCTAACAGGATCCACTAAAGTCCAGACTCCATTGGGCTCCATTGAGTCCATCTCAGTTCTCATGGCATCTACCCACTTCAAAAAATCTTTGTCCAACATAGCTTCTGTATAAGTCACGAGATCCTCCTCACAAGTCATAGCTTCCACCAGGTAACTATCCTGGTCATATCCAAAATGGACTAGAGGCCTGGAAACCCGGGTAGATCTTCTAGGTTGGTCACTACCTGGAACTTGTGGGACATCTCCCACTGACCCTGAGCTCTCCTCATCAAGAACAACTTCCTAACAATGATTTTTCAGAATGTAATCTTCCTCCAAGAAACGGGCATTTCGGTTACAGAACACCTTCTGTTCACCTGGGTCATAGAATAGGTAACCCACAGAGCCCTTGGGGTAGCCTACGAATAGGCAATAACTGGTCTTGGATTCCAATTTGTCCGCACTCATTCTTTTAACGTGTGCTGGACAACCCGAAATCTTCAAGTGTCTCACACTTGGTTTCTTTTCGGTCCAAAGCTCATAGGGAGTCTTCAGAACTGATTTGGTTGGAACCCGGTTCAGCACGTATATCACAGTCTTCAATGCGAAATCCCAGAAGGATGTGAGCAACTCTAAGTGTATGAGAAGTGACCGGACCATATCCAATAAGGTCCTATTCCTTGTCTCTGAAACACCATTTAACTGTGGTGTAGTAGGAGGAGCTAACTGTGATACTCTCTCGTTGACTTTCAAGTAGTCCCTGAATTCATCAGAGAGATACTCACAACCTCGATCCGATCGAAGGGTCTTAATTTCTCTCCCTAACTGTTTCTCGACCACTTGTTTGAACTCCTTGAACTTTTCAATTGATTCAGACTTGTGTCTCATTAGGTACACGTAACCATACCGAGAATAATCATCGGTGAATGTAATAAAATACACATGCTGGTTACGAGTCCTAACACTCAAGGGACCACATACATCAGTATGTATAAGGTCAAGTGTGCCTGTACATCTTCCAGGCTTACTGTTAAATGGCCGTTTCGTCATCTTACCCTGAAGGCAAGGCTCACAAGTGGGAAGATTTTCTATGGTTAGAAAATCCAAAGGACCATCCTTTACCAGCCTTGTGATTCGGTCAACACCGATATGGCCAAGTCGGTAATGCCAGAGGCACGTGGGATTTACTGTATCACGAGTCCTTTTCTTGGGATTTTTGACCGACGTAGTTTCGGTTAAGTTAGTTTCCAGAGAAGGATGTAGAACATAGAGACCGTTCTCCAGTTCCCCGCATGCGAGTGAGTTACACGCATGAGTTGAAGCCCCGGAGTCAACACACCAGGACATAGAAGTAATTAACATATTAGATTCTATGACACAAGTTTCGATGTTACCTTTCTTAGATTCCAGGTAGGCAGGACAGTTCCTCTTCCAGTGGCCGGTCCGCTTGCACAAGTGACAGACATCAGATGCCTTGTTCTTCTTCTGCTTCTTGGGCTTGGCAGCTTTCTTCTGGGGCTTCTTTGCCTTTCTCTTTTTCTTGCCCGATTTGTTAGCTTCAGCAAGCATAACCACAGGCTCATCCTTCTTGAGTAGATCCTCGGCCCTCTACAACATATTGCTAAGTTCCTGGACGCTGACATTCAGATTGTTCATGTTGTAGTTCATTGTGAACGCATTGAAGGAAGAGGGCAAAGAATTCGGGATGGCATCCACTTGCCTGCCAAGATCTAGCCCGGATCCAAGGGCTTCGAGTTCGTTAATGTAGCCCATCATCCAAAGACAATGGTCATGAACTTTTTGCCCTTTGGACATCTGCGCGGTCATGAACAGTTTCAGGACCTTTTGTCGAGTAGAGCGGTTCTACTCTTCATACATTGTCTTTAGACTGTCCACTATGTCTTTGGCGAGTTCGATCTGATCCAAATGCCTCTGTATTGAGTTGTCCAGTGAGGCAATGACAAAGCAGCGGGCTAGGGAGTTCTTATCCTCCCAATCTTGGTAGTCCCTCCTACGGGCCTCAGAAGCCCTATCACCCAGACGCTTTGGGGCAGGATTTTTCACCACCTTATCTAACTTTTCGGAAGTTAGGACCAGCATAAGATTTCTGTACCAGTCGGCATAGTTTGGGCCCTTAAGCTTGTTATCGTCTAGAATCTTTGCGAATTGACCGTTTTCCATTTTCTGATAGAACAGCAAAGACGTTAGTCCACAACCTCAGTTTGATTCATGTTACCTACATAGATATGGTTTTTAGCCTATGTTCCATTCCCATTTGTTCATCTTTGAGATTTCCCTCCTTTCTTAGTGATGGAGATGGCGAAATGTCTCTGGAAATGTGGAAAATCACATAGGGTGCGTGGAGCCAACTGTTTTAGCTGCATAACCCCACCACCTTTCTGTGATGGATCATATCCACTCATAAAATGAGTTTCCCTTTGGCCTCTGTTAGACAAGGTTCAGAGTTGTTTTCGGGTAAACCTTTCTGTCCAGTGAGTGCTCACCCATCATATTCAGGTTACACCAAGGTACCATGAGAGAGGTCCCATTTTCTGGTGAAGCCCCTCCCACGCCAAGGTACCATGAGAGAGGTCCCAAGGGCTTCGAGGCCTCGCGTGTGCGGTGACAGTTGCATTGATTGGTCTTCCTGAGCTTCGTCAGAGCGGCGCTTGATCTCCACCATCGATCTGGCTTTGATTCACGTTCCTAGGGGTTATAAGAAGGGGGGGACAGGCATTTCTCCTTTGCCATTTGCGAGAGGAACTACCTTGATAGCTCGGCGAAGGGTTGTCAATGTCACTCGGCCTTCGTTTTTGATTCCACGGCTTCAAGTCCGTAAGATGTCTTCCCCACCTTCCCGTTCCTCTTCTTCCTCTTTTGGTTCCTCTTCGAGTTCTAGTGGCTCTAACTATGAGTTTGAGGTCAGGGACTTTGGGGATGCCAAGGTCTGTCCTTCTAGAGTAGAAGTAGAGCGTCCCTTGCGGGCTGGTCGTTGGTTCGGGACCACCCCTGCATTTTGACCCATGGGGACATGGCTCTTATCTGGGCTATGTACGACATCCCCGAGGAGTTCGGGATGAGGTGTCCACAGCTCAGCGAGATGCCAATGGATGCTTGGACAAGTGCAGTATGCATGTACAAGAGCAGCTTGGAGGCTGGGCTGAGGTTTCCTCTAAATGAAGGGGTTGTCGGGGTGCTTGGATGGTACCGAGTGTTGCCGGTGCAGCTGATGCCGAATTCCTTTAGATTTCTATTTGGCCTTATGTCTTATTGTGCGGTCCGTGACATCGAGTTAACCCTGGGTATGGTGAGCTTCTTCCTCCAATTGAAACACCACCAGCAAGGCTATTATTATTTCTCGACCAGGAAGAACATCAAGTTGTTGGTCGGGGCCCCCTTTTCTGTGAAGCATTAGAAGGAGACCTTCTTCTTCGTGTATTGTCCCGGGGGCCTCCCCTTCCCGGCTATGCTGCAGCTGCCGAGGACGAAGGTGCCCAAGCCCTAGTGGTTTCTACTCACCTGGGAGGATAGGCCAGCCATGAGCATGATCGGTGAGATAGACGTGGTGGCATACACCTGCTCTGAGATGTTGATGCTCGTTGGATCGATGCACAGGGTGGCCAGTCTATTTTTTGTCCCCTCGGTTTACTTGTCGAATCCTCTTTTCCCTCCCCTTTTTTTTCTTTTTTTTTATCTTATGCTTACCGTTGCAATTCCGCGGTGCAGATGTGGAGATGGCGAGCGAGGAGGAGATTGTTCGTTGGATGAAGGACAATCGACATAGGTAGAACCGGGCTGGTGCACAGCCGCAGGCCTGGCCGAAGGTGGTTCCCCCACCGAGGTCCTTTGATAGGGCGTCCCATTGCTAGAAGAGGGTTTGGCAGTGGGGCAATGATGACGAGGGCGTGGTGGTGGTGGATCCAGAGGAAGTTCACCGGGCTACCGTTCCTCCGCAGACTAAAAGTCGGGGGCAGTAGCTCGAGAATACATGTGCCACAATGGTCGGTCCGTAGCGAGGATGGCCTTGAGACGCCTAGGGTTCCTGAGTAGCTACTCCGCGGAATGCTGACAGCATCCATTACTCGAGAAGTTGGGGGTACTGGCAGTGGTGCCCTAGAATGCTCGCTCATCCGAGCCGCGACTCAAGTAAGTTTGTACTTGCTTCATTTGTTTTAAGTAGTTTTCTTTTATGCAAACATTGTTCCTTGTCTGCAGAATGCATGCTCGACAATTGCTTTGGTCAACCGACTCTGGGACCTGCAGGTAATGTATGATAGAGAGCACTCCGAGTACTTGAACCTGAAAACCCAACTGGCCAAGCTTCGGGTGGTCGGGGAGAGGACAGCCACGCTAGAAGCGGAGGTGGCTGAGATGAAGGCCTAGTTAGCTGAGAAGTTGAATGTCGTGCGCAGCCTGAAGTAGTAGATCACCAAGCTAAAGGCGGAGAGGGAGTGGCTGAAGCAAGAGACCACTGAAGCAACGGTGATGCAGTACAACGGTTGGGTATAATACCAGCAAGAAATGGATCAATACACCTCGAGCTCCTATGAGGCAAAGTTCAACGTCTTCCGGCGGAGAACGCTGCACCATTATCCTCAGCTGGCCGAGGTTGCACAGACCTGGGATGCTTATGATGAAGAGACACCTCCCGCCTCAGACAACCTTGTTGATGAAGAGGGCGATGGGTACGAGGATGGTGAGGGGGGAGATGAGGCCACAGATCCACCTGCCGAGGATTGATTTTTCACGGGGTTGCCTTTGCTTTTTTTTTTGTTCTCCTTGTAACAGATTGGTATGCCGAGCTTTGAATTATGTACCAAGCATACTAACTTAATAAGAAGGTACTTTTTTTTTGTTCCGATCATGCGTACAACTTCTCCTTTTCTTCTATCTTTTTTTGTTGGGTTCCTCGGTCTTGTTGCGGCCAAGATCTGGGGTTGGTCGAGATCTTCAGTCTCCGGTTAACTAGACCAGAGTATGCTCTGAGCTCTCATCATTGAGGCTCTCGGTTATTGGTCTCGGGAGCTTTTTGGCTCTTCAAAGGCTGGCTGTTTCCCGGCTAGCTCTAACTAACCGTTACTCAACGGGTGTGTGGAATTTAATGATTGCCCTCAGGCCTTGATGGGTGGGGAAGTTGTTCCCCACCTTAGGCTCGGGCTGTGGACAGATGAGTACTTGGTTGGCGATACGCTGCCAAGCTATGCATTGTGGGCTCAGGCTGTTCTAAGATCAGCTGAGTCAATGAGGTATGCCGAGCTACATGCATGTTGCGCTATGTGTGTTGCCCAATACATATTGTGCGGCTTGTGTGATGTGTGTTCGGTGTCGTGTCGTGTAGGGTGTGTATGCGGTGTCGGGCAATCAATGCATGGCTTGAATAAGATACTCTTCATTAACATTGAATCATTGATAGTACATTCGAAGGTTTCTTGTGTTCCAACTCCATAGTATTGGTCAGCCATCAAGGTCTTCGAGTTTGTAGGTGCCCGTTCCAAAAATTCTAGTGATTCTGTATAGCCCTTCCTAGTTTGGTCTGAGCTTACCTTCTCTTGGCATGGGCACAATGACTTTGCGGAAAATGAGGTTGCCTATCTTGAACTCGCGTCTTCGGACTATGGAGTTGTAGTATTTTTCCATCCTCTACTCCTGTGCTACCATCTTGACATGTGCTCGAACCCGGGCTTCTTCTACCAGGTCTAGCTCTGCATGGAGGTCCTCGTCGTTCTGGCCTTCATCATAAAGCTCGGTTCGGAGAGTTGGGGAGCCTATTTCCACGGGTACCATGGCCTCGGCCCCATAGGTCAAGCTGAAGGGTGTCTCTCCGGTAGCCGTCCGTGGAGTAGTCCTGTATGCCCAGAGTTTGCTCAGTAGTTCCTCGACCCACCTTCCCGTGGCCTAGTCCAGTCGAGTTTTCAGGCCATCCAATAAGGTTTGGTTGGTCACCTCGGTCTTCCCATTGCTTTGGGGTCAATGTACGGTAGTGGTTCAGTGGTCAATCCTTAGGTCGGTGCAGAGAGCCTCAAATTTTCAGTTGGTGAACTGCGTCCTGTTGTTTATGATGAGGACCCACAGAATACCGAACTAATAGATGATACCTTGCCAGAAAATGTTCTGGGCATTGTACGTGGTAATGTGTGCTAGTGATTCGGCTTCCACCCTTTTGGTGAAGTAGTCCACTGCCACTAAGAGGAACTTCTTCTATGCAACCGTGGTGGGAAAAGGGACCGAGGATGTCCATGCCCCACTGTGCAAACAACCACAGATTGGTGATCAACTTAAAGAGGACCACGGGTTGATGATGGAGGTTGGAATGCCATTAACAACTGTTGCATTTCCATATGAGCTGGGTTGCGCCTTGCTTCATCGTCGGCTAGGAGTAACCTTGCCGGTGTGCCTTGTGTGCCAAGGTGCGGGCGTCGGGGTGGTCTTTGCAAATGCCTTCATGGATCTCCCTGATGATATACTCCACCTCGGGTGGGGAGAGACACTTCAAGTAGGGGAGAGTATGTGAGCGGTGGTAGAGCTGACCTTGAATAAGGTAGTACCAGGCTGATCTATGCTGGAGCCTCTTTGCTTCTATCCGATCTTCTACAAGTGTGCCTTCTCGAAGGTACTACGTGATGGAGTCCATCCAAGATGGACCGTGCTGTACTGGGAGGATGAGGAGAGCCTTCAGTGTGATGCTTGGCTGGGCCAGCGTGTCCATCTGCACTGATGTGTCGAGGTCGATTCGTGGGGAGCTAGCTAGCTTTGACAGCGCATCGGCTCATATGTTTTTGGCTCAAAGAATCTGCTGGATGTTGAAATGCTCAAGCCGGTGGATGAGCTCTTGCACCTTCTGTAGATAACTCGCAATCGTAGGCATCCGCATCTCAAACTAGCCGAGGATCTGGTTGACTACCAGTTGGGAGTCGCTGAAGGCTTCAATTCTCCGAGTTCCTAGGTCTAGGGCGAGGCAAAGTCTAGCGATCAGGGCCTCATACTCAGCCTTGTTGTTGGATGTTTTAAATTCGAACCTGAGGGCGTGCTCTAACACCGTGTCATTTGGGCTGAGGAGGATGAGGCCAGCCCCATTGCCTTGCTGATTTGACAAGCCATCCACATGCAAATTCCATACTTGTGGCGACAGAGCCAGGTCCTCGGTGGTGAATATGCATTCGACGATGAAGTCGTCCAGGGATTGGGCCTTGATTGCGGGTTGGGGTGCATACTTGATGTCAAACTCACTCAGCTATACGCTCCACTTGATTAGGCGGCTAGATGCTTCCAGCCTCTGGAGGACCTACTTAAGGGGCTGGTCAGTGAACACCCGAATACTGTGGGTCTGGAAGTATGGCCTGACCTTTCTGGCCGAGGTGACCTGTGCCAGGGCCATTTTTTCCAAGTTGGAGTACCGGGTTTTTGTGCCGCTAACGACCTTGCTAGCATAGTAGATCGGCCTTCCTCCTTAACCAACACCGAGCTGACGACCTCATCCTCAGCCGAGAGGTATAGCAGTATCTCATCCCCTAGGCTAGGTTTGGTGAGGAGAGGCGGGGAGCTCAGGTACTGTTTTAGTTCTTGAAAGGACCGTTTGCATTCCTCGGTCCACTAGAAGTCCTTTAGTCATTTGAGGGCTTTGAAGAAGGGCAGGCACTGATCTGTGGATTTGGACATGAACCTGCTTAGGGCAGCTACTCTATTGGTGAGGCGTTGCACTTCTTTCTGAGTCCAAGGTGAATGCATGTCAAGGATGGCCTTTATTTTCTTTGGATTGGCTTCAATCTGCCTCAGTGTCACCCTGAACCCCAGGAATTTATCAGAGTCGACCCCACGAGTGCATTTGGTTGGGTTTAGCTTCATCTTATACTTCCTGAGGGTATCGAAGACTTCCTTTAGGTTGGCAAGGTTGTGCTCGACCTTTTTGCTTTTCACGAACATATCGTCGACATATGCTTCCACATTTTGGCTGAGTTGATCCTTGAATACCTCATTCAACAGCTGCTGATAGGTGGCATCAGCGTTCTTGAAGCCGAAGGGCATCACCTTGTAGCAGTGAAACCGTTTTCTCCTGGTCATCAGGGTGCATTTGAATTTGGTTGTTGTCGCATCGACGAGCTGGTCGATTCTCAGTAGAGGAAAGCTGTCTATAAGGTAGGCTTTGTTTAGGTCGATGAAATTGATGTATATCCTCTACTTCCCATTGGCCTTCTTCACCATCACCATGTTGGCCATCTGGTTGGGATATTTGAATTCCTGAATGAAGCCAGCGTTGAGCAACTTTTGCACCTCATCAGCGATCACTTGTCACTGCTCTGTAGTGAAGCTTCTCTTCTTCTACTTGATAGGTCGGTAGTGAGGGTCAGCATTCAGGTGGTGTGTGATGACTTCGGGGTCAATCCCCGACATATCCACTGCCGACCAAGCAAATAGTTCGATGTGATCCCTTAACAGCTGCACAAGTTCCTCACAAAGACAATCATCATCTAGGAGAGAGCCGACCTAGACTGTCCTCTCGGGGTCTTCCTCATTGAGCGGCATCTGGATGAGGTCTTCAATAGGTTGGCCACGCTACGCCTTCACCTCGTCTCGTAGATCATAGCCTTTAGCCATCAGTGTTTCCGTGTCCGGGCGTGGTCCTCGGCAAGGGTGCAAGTAGCACTGTCGCATTGTTCTTTGGTCTCCACGTGCTACCCCTATGCCGTATTCGGTGGGGAATTTCATGGCAAGGTGGAACGTGGAGACCTTAGCCTGCAGAGCATTAAGAGTTGGTCTATTGAGGATGGCGTTGTAGGATGAGGGGCAACGGACCACAATAAAATCCATCATGGTCGTCACAGTGATGTCGCTGTCTCCAATCAGGAGGGGGAGGGTTGTCCTCCCAGTGGGCAAGAGGGACTCCCAACAGAAGCCCATCAGAGGAGTGTTGATGAGGGTGAGACGCTCTTTGTCGATGTCGAGCTTCTCAAAAGTTTCCTCGAAGAGCACATCGTTGGAGATGCTTGTATCAACTAGAATCCACCACATCTCAAAGTTGGAAGCCTTAGCTGTAATCACCAAGATGTTGTCGTGTGGGGTTTGAACCCCTTGTAGGTCATCATCGGTGAAAGTGATTGTCTGGTTACACTTCTTCTTGTGTCCTTGGTTGTCAATCTCGCATAGTCGCACATACTTCTTGCATCCCGAGTTGCTCTCCCATCCCGCGGCGATCCCTCCTGATATCACATGGATCACACTAGTAGGAGGAACTTAGGGCAGTGGCCAAGCATTCTCTACACGCAGTTCTTCCTGTGTTGGCTTCTCGTTTTTTATCGATGAATCCGCCGAGGTACCCACGCTTGATCAAGTCATTGATGTGGTTGTGGAGGTCAAAGCAGTTCTCCGTGTCGTGGTCGTGGTCCCTGTGGAACTCGTAATACTTGTCGTGATTCCTCTTGTTGCCTTGCGTTTTCATCTTTTTTGGCCACTAGACGTAACTGTGGTCACGAATTTGCATCAGGACTTCAAACCGTGGGTATTCAGCAACTTAAAGTTCCGATAGGTTGGTGGTGGTGTCCACGGTCTACGATTGGGTCAGCAGTCCTGCCTCTTATGGTCCCGATCTGGTCTTTCTGACTTCTGCTCCTCGATGTCTCTCCTATTCTTGTCGAGCCTTTCTTCCTTGTCCCATAGTGGTGCTTGTGCTTCTTCTACATTGATGTATTTCTGGCCATAGCTTATCAGTGTGGCTAGGGTCTGTGGAGGGTTTTTGGAGATGGAGAAGTTGAAATGTGAGGGGCGGAGGCCGTGCTGAATAGCGGTGATGGCCATAGGCTGGTTCAGGTTTCTGACTTGTAGTGCTTCTTTGTTGAATCTCACCAGATAGTCTCTAAGAGATTCTATCTTCCTCTATCGTACCTGCATAAGGCTGGCAGAGGTCTTCTAGTGCTTCTAGCTTTCTGTGAATTGTGCACGGAATTGGGTTTCCAGTTGCTCCCACGATGCTATGGAATGTGGAGATAGAGAGGAATACCAAGTCAGGATGGACCTATGAGGGTGGCCACTAGGGCTTTGCACATCAGGCCCTTGGAGGATCCATGCAACATTAGTTGAGCCTTTAGTGCTTCAATGTGGTCATTAGGGTCAATATTCCCATCATTTTTGTCGAGCTGAGGTGCCCACCACCCCGTGGGAGGCACCTCGTCCACAATCTCTTGGGCGAATGGTGGTTCCTTGGTGGTTGGTGCAGCTAGCTGCACGGGCTGATCTACAGGTGGCATCGTGCTTCTCTGGCCTTTGTTGTGCTCTAGCTCATCTAAATGTTTTCGGATGTCTCGGATCTCTGCGTCCCTATTGTCCAGGACCACGGTACATGCGGCTCTCTCCTTGGGTCGTGTGGAATGGTCTTTCATTGAGCTGGACTCGGTGACGGAGACCACGCGAGCTTGTGTCCGCTTGCCGAGCCGTTCTTTGGTGGGGATCTGCGTGGTTTGGTGTGTCCTACTGCGATTGTCGGGCTCATGAGAGCGGGCCGTGGAGGCGGACTTCCTCGTTGTGTCTTGCTTCTCATTGTCGGACCATGCTCCCCTCTTCTCTGGCCAGTGTGTTTTGGGGTCCTCGGGGCAAGGATCGTCCTTTGTATGCGTCGGGGCGTAAGGGGTGACGGCCTGGTTGGGCGGTGCCACGGATCCTAGCATCTGCATCATCTCAAAGATCTTATCAACCTTCTCTTGCATTGCTCGGAACTACATAGGATCAACCATGGATAGAGGCTACGGGATTTCTTGGTGTAGAGGGCTGCGACACCAAGATTCCCAAGATGGAGATCGACTTGTTGATCATTTGGATTGGTTCTTGGGCCGCTTGATCATTTTCTTGATTGCATGGTGAGGATAGAAATATTTTGGGAAAAAGATTTTTGTGTGTTTCCCACAGATGGTGCCAATCTGATGCTACTTGATCTAAGGTAGTGCACGAACTAAGGAAGGCAGTCAGATAGTCCTTGCTAATAGGGCGGTGCCGAGGTGCCGAGGCGGAAGGACGAGGCCGCGCTTCAAGACCTGTGATCAAGAAAGTAAGTTAGAGGCCTGAGGAGTTATCCTTGGGTAGGCACTCCGACTTTTAAGTCAATAGAAGGTATTGGATGGTCGGGTTGAGCAGTAAGGGTGCTGGTCTGAGCAGAGTAACAATATGGGTGTCAGAAATTGGGTCCCTTACCTTGAGCGGGGAATACTTCTTTATAGCCAAAGATCTGTGTCCTAGTTGGATTGGGATTCCGGGGTTGTCAGGATGAGATTAACCACCAAGGTCCTTGGGATAGAGTCCTATTCCCTAGCGGAGTTGTCCTCCTTTCTCCTCTTGTCTGTAGTGTGGTTGAGGTCGCGGAGTTGGCCAAGTTACGCTAACGTGGCCAGGATGACCCGGCGATGACTGGGCGGCCACGTGTCTCTTAAGACCAACTCAGCCATGGCCCCAATAGCAGCCCATAAATTCAAAATCGCAGCTTCTTTCATCTCATCGCAACCCAAAAGTCTAGACCACACCTTATCTCAGTCTCATCGCATTTTAGATAGCCAAATCACACTTCACTTTCTCTTAATCCAATCATAGCCTAGAAGTTCAAAATCGCACTTGAGTTCAGTCCCATCTCAGACGACAACATCAAAATTGCATTTCCTTCCTATTCATCACACTCTAGAACCTGCTCATTGCACCTCAGAACCCATTCATCACACCTTCCTTCTTGCTCATCACACTCTAGAACCTATCATCGCACCTCAGAAACTGTTCATCACACCTTCCTTCCTGCTCATTGCACCTTCCTTCTAGCTCATCACACCTTAAAACCTACCCATCACACCTTATTTCATTCTTATCGCACCCTACTATCGCGTAATACCTTCCATCGTAGTGCACTAGATGTTTACCATCATGACTAGCCTTCAGTATCGTAGGAAAAGTTTACAATTTTCGGATGGTAGGCCCCTTGTTTTTTTCCTTTTTTAGTTTTTTTGAGTTTTCCCCTTTTTTCCTTTGGTATTCTCTTAGAATTTATAGTTTTCTCTTTCTGTATAATTGATTGTGATTAGCCATGTTTTTGAGTAGGAGTAAATTGTATTTGTTTCTTTTTCTGCTCTTTCCTTTCCTTTCCTTTAAGTTAAAATAGCATCAAGAGAGCTTAGCTTTTATTAGTCCCCAAGTGTGACCACCTAGAGACTTGTAGGATTGCTTGTAAACTTAAACATGTGCTTGCATTCCCCCCTTGTTCTGTGATGCTTTTCTATTATTTTTTCTTACATAATTGAACACTCACAATTCACACACACTCTTAGGTAAATAGAATTAGAATCCCATTTTACCTATTAGAGGAAGGATAGTAGGTATGTGCCTTTAGACTTTGGTCCTCAAAGGCTCCACCAAAACCTTCAAACTAGCCACCAACCAAAGAAGCCCACTTGTTCATGGGTGGAGGTTTAAAGGCTAGCAACTTGATTGGAACCTTTGTCTATAACCCACCTAACAACTCCATGTATCACACCTAGAATACCCATGCATAGAAGCCTTAGATGCAAGTAGTATAGAGGAACTATAGTGTAATTAGGACTAGGACACTATGAGCTAGTAGATGCATGAGTCTATGAGCTCAGCTCTTGAGAAGTAGAACCAAAGGGCCATTTTTTTAAATTCTTCTATTTTTTGTTCTATATCTATCTCTTGGCTAAGTAGATGCATGGCTCTATGAATTCAGCTCTTGAGAAGTAGCATCAAAGTGCCACCTTGACCCACTCTATATATTTAAACTCTGGGAGTATCTAGTAGATATATATGGTAAAGGGTCTAACCCTCCCTTAACCAGTATCAAATGATACTTCATTCCCTCAACAAAACTTAAGACAAATAGATGTTTGGTTTTATGAGTTACTCTTGAGAAATAACATTGAAATGCCACTTAGACGTTCATACCTCCAAAGATCTAGGATGTCAAGTAGGTACACATATGGTGCAGAGATTGATATTCCCTTAGCCAATATCAAAAAGACATTCTCATGTTCTTTTCCAAACTGAGTAGATGTTTGACCCAATGAGTTTGCTCTTAAGAAGCAACATTAAAATGGTTGTTGTTTTATAAGCATGGTGCTGGGACTAATTACTCACGACTTTTCCTTATAGTCTTAGCCTTTTCCAAAACCGAGAAGTCTTTTCTAAAACTAAAAGTCCTCTCTAAATTAGAATTTGATCCTAATTACAACACTAGTTGCCCAGATCCCAAAATTAATAATAAAAATGAAGAGAAAGAACAAATCTACCAAATAACATCAAATCCTAATACCTAACTCATAATAAAAATCTATTTCAAGAATCATCCAATATATAATCTTGTCAAGTCAAAAAAAAACACAATAAATTAAAAGCTCATAAAATGAAGTGAAATAAAATTGTTAGATCATCAAGTTCTATTGTAAGGTTTGTCAAATAAAGTCTCTTTATTAAATCCTAACTAACATAATTCCAAGTCATGTATTGTCAATTGCAAAAGTCAACATTTCATAAAGTTGAGAAAATATCAAAGTCTATGAATACTCTTTAAATCTTATCAAAATTGACAAAGTTAATCAAGTTTCCTCAAACTACAAAAGATTTTTTAAAGTTCCTTTAAACATTGGATTTATTTTCCAACTTCAACCCAAACCTTGGTTTTCAATTTCTAAATGTTTTTCCAATTTTCAATAGAGGCCCACTAATTTAAGACATTCCTCTTGCATAACCTAGTCTAGTTAAATGCCCATAGATCCCTGCACAACCTTGCTAGGTTCCCTTCACCCACTCCAAGGAAGCCATCCAATCAATAGCTAGACAACCCTAGAATAGGATCAATCCCTCCCTTTTGACCAACACTTGTGTAGATGCTTCAGCTATAGTACTTCACACCAAGTCTATTACCTCAACCTCATCCATAGCACCCTACACCTTGCCAAGTCAAGTTTAACGTCGACCCATTCTTATTTAGGATCCAAGATCTACTTAGCCTAGTCATAGAAGTATAGATAGCTCTAGGTGCATACTAGGGGCAGGTTGGTTTTGTCTTGGTTTTCCATTATTTTTGCCCACACTTTGTCACTTGCATGTTTATATTGCATGTCATCACATGTTGCATCACTAGAACTTGTCCTTACTTCGCACTAGTCTATTGTCACTTGTTAGATGCGTACAACCTAGGTTGATACCCTCATAGAAACATCAGCATAGACCCTTGAGATAACTAAATTTTAAGATAACACCAATCAAACACATTTAAGTAATGATAAAACCCTTTCAGGATGGTCATGGAGCAAGTCTCTACTACCGAGCAAAAGTTGTCCATTATACTCTACCATGAAGAATTGGCCAAGATGAAGGAAGACATGAAGGACATACGAGCATCCCAGCTAGAAAGATAATTAAATTCAATGCTTTGTGCCCTCATCCTAACCTTAACATTCCTGGAATGGTTAAAATCCCAAAATTCCACAAGTACGATGGATCTAGTTGTCTCAGAGCTCACATTCTTCTTTATTGCATGGACATGTTTCAGCTTGGATTTCATGAAAGATTGTTAGGCCAACTATTTCCCAAGAGCCTAAAAGGAGTCACTTTGGATTGGTATACCCAGCTCAACCTAGACACTCGGGAGACATGGAACAAATTAGCGGAATAATTTATCAAGAGTTTTGATTTCAACCCATCACCGACATGGGGTGATCTAGAGTACCTTACTTAAGGATCGGATGGAAACTTCTCAGAGTATTTGAAATGAAGGAACCCTTACAAGATGATGATGTAATTAAGATTTTCATCAAGTCACTTAGTGAACCTTTCTATTCATTAATGATAGGACAAGCTTTCCAAGACTTTTATCAGTTGCAAGAGGCTGGTGCACACATCGAATAGGGAGTTAAGCATGAGAAAATCCACCTAGCATCAACAAATCCATTAAAAGAACCTATTGTAGTTGCCACCATACATCAACCTTTCTCTTAAAGGCAAAAAAGTCAAACTTTAACCGATCCTTTCGAAAGAAGAGTTAGGAGACGATTCACTCCCCTCCCTCTGCAATCTCGATTGCTTCCTTAACTAATCGAGAATGGATATCTAACACCTTTGTCACAAAAACCAATTCCTAGTTCTCTACCTAAGAGCTTCAAGTTAGATGAGTATTGCACTTATCACTAAGGACTGGGTCCCTCAACGAACAATTGCATAATCTTCAAATTCAACATCCAAGATCTCATCGACACTGGATAGGATACCATAAAATCATCACTAAAATATGTAATCAAATCTGTAACATTTTCAAGAACTACGATCGGTCTGATCCCTCACAAGGGGTATGTAGGCAGCCCTTAGGTGTTTGCATTCCATCTAAAGTTTAATTCTCTTAGTAGGAAAGATGACATCACCTTCCAAAGATCAATTCAAAATCCAACATGAGATTGAAGAACTTCGAAAAGCAGTGAACTTGTTAACCCTCAAAGTTGATTAACTAATCTCCCATACAGGGGAAACACCACCAATTTTTTGTCTCGAATCATATGCCACCACCTCAACCATCCAAGAAAGAATTAAGAAGTTTAGTTTGTTACCTTGCCAACCTTCCCAAATTTTACCCATTTTTGTCAAGAAATGATGCCTTCATTTATTGTCTTGGGAGCCTCCTACAGATCTAAAGAATTTCAACCAAAAGGACTATTGTGCTTAGCATCAAGGGCCAGGACATGAATCTAATGAATCTTGGGAATTGAAATATGTCATCCAACTCTCATTGATGATGGCCAATACAACCCTGAGCTCAAGCTTGTGGGCATGTTACCACCCAAATCACATGTGCATTGAGTTTTGTTTTTCTTTGTGCCTGAAAGCTCAGTGTACTCAGTTTTTTTTTTTACATAATGAAAGTTTGTTTTGTGTCATCCGTCAATCTTTGTTTGTATCTTAATGATTACTCACAACAAAACAACAAATTCAACCAGGTCCAATTTATCCTTCCAACGGATCTAGATTTGATGATTCAAAATTTTCAATAAGTCCCATCAATATGTTCTTATGAAAAATTGGTTGTCAAGTGGAAATTCAAAGAAGGAAATATTCAGAAAAGGGGACAAGCCCTAGGTAGTACAGGCACTGAAGGCATAAGGGCAATTGAGTCAACTTGCAACAGCTACTCCTGAGTTAGCATAAATTAAGGCATCAAAACCACCATCAATTGTTGATCAATCAAAGAAATGACTAGAGGCCTTTTTTGGCTAATCATTTCCCTTAATCCCTTATCATTCATTTAGACGATAGTCAGCTCGTTTGAGCCTTTCACTGAAACCTTTCTTTGATAAAACCCAAAAGTTTCCAAGGATGCATAAATCAAAAGGGAAAAAAAATCTATCAATAGGAAAAAAAAAAAGAAAAAAGGTATGAAGAAGAAGAAGATAGAATTAGGGGCAAACTCACTAAAGGTCTCCAACATTTTCAAAAGTAATAATTCTCCCTTGAGCAGTCAATTAGGAACAAGCTTAAAATGTGTTTCATTTCATGAGTCATGCATACAATCAAGAAATGACGGGAGGCCATCTATTGGTTATATTACATTGTCTTTGATTCACCAACCAACCCTATGAGTCTATTCTTTGACTAAACCCTGGCCTAAAGAGACAAATATCAAATGTTCGAATGCCCCTCCAATAAGTCAAAAAAAAGGGAAAAAAGTCAAAAAGAAAAACTGGGGCAACACAAGTGTGGTTTCAAGAAAAAAAAAGAAGAAAAAAAACTAGAAAGTCTAAACATTAATTCTTTGATGTTGCTTTTCCCCCACCTCATTCTTCACCCCAATGTAAAGTCCTCCTAAATTAAGAAAGATGTATGGCTCATGGCATTGAAAGACATGAAAAGCATTTCTCGTCCCAAGGGAATAAAAAAAAAAAGAAGAAAGAAAAGCAAAAAAATGTGTGCTAAAATCTATATTTGTCAAATCAAGCATCTGAAACCTATGTCAAAGGAATATTTGAGCCTCTTATATTTCAATTCCGAACCTTGTTCTAACCTACGTTTCGTCCCATCTAATAAGACCTCCTTGATCTTTGATAGATTAGCAAGTTGACCTTGGACAAACCTTTTTTCCTTGACAATGATGGAATCAAGTGCAGACACCCTAGAAAAAAATGAAAGAAAAAGAAAAAAAAGAGCAAGCAAAGAAGAAAAAAAAAGTTTGACCGGGAAACTCTAAACCAAGGGCAAAAGAAGCAAAAGAAATAAAAAACAAAAAAAAAATGATGTGTTCCAAATTTGGGGCAAGCATGAGAAGTTTGACTCAACATTCAAATCCTTATTACAAGGAGAGCAATACTTTTTTCAGCAAGTCATTAGGATTCAATCTCTAAGCAAAAAGGGGCGGCTACGTCTTCCTCGAATATTTCCTGAAATGAATTTTCAGTTAGCATCTAATATTTCTAAGACAAGTATCTCTCAAACTAATAGTGTTTCTATTGTCAAATCTCACACCCCATTAAGGGTAGGCGGACTCTTTTGAATGCCATTGTTTTTTTAGTAGTAAGCGTTGACCATCCAACTAATCCTTGATTGTTTAATTCAAAAAATAAAAAATAAAAAAATGAAAAGCTCAATTGCATCCAAATTTCCAAAAATCTTTTCCAAATCCAAAGTTGTATAAAAATCACGCAAGCAAATCCAAATCATCCAAAAGTTTTTTTTTTCAAACCATCCAATTTTCTTCCATCCAAAGCATCTAAAATTTTTCATACAAATTTCCTTCATTATCCAAAAATTTTTAATCAAATTTTCTTTCATCCAAATTTTTGGCATACAACTCATTTGAAGTTCTTTGCATCGTCTATCCAAATCCAAAGTTACCTAAAAATCTTTCCTTGCATAATCCTTCCGTTCAAGTTCATTGAGTTGCTTTCATCTAAGTTGCCAAATCCAAAAGTCATTAATCGCTCAAATTTCTTTCATCTAAATCATCCAAAATTTATAAAATCTATCTAAAATTCATCAAAATTTCTAACTTCATGTGTTCCACCTTCTGGCATAATATAAAATCCACCAAAACTTCGCTTCATGTGATCCGCCTTTAGGCATAATCTAAAATCCATCAAAAAATTTCACCTGGTGCGACTTTCACTTTGTGTGATCCACTTTTGGGCATAATCTAAAATCCATAAGAAACTTTCGCTTCGTGCGGTTCGCCTTCGGTCATAATCTAAAATCCATCAAAAACTTTTTCTTTGTGCGATCTTTGCTTTGTGTGATCTGACTTTGGGCATAATCTAAAATCCGTTAAAAACTTTTGTTTCATGTGACCATTACTTCGTGCGATCTGCCTTCGAGCATAACCTAAAATTCATAAAAACTTTTGCTTCATGTGACCTTCGCTTCGTGTGATCCACCTTTGGGCATATTATAAAATTCATCAAAAGCCTTCACTTTGTGTGATTTTCCTTCGGGCATAATCTAAGATTCATCAAAATCTCTAGCTTCGTGCGATCTGTCTTCAGACATAATCTAAAATTCATCAAAATCTCTTGCTTTGTATGATTCGCCTTTGGCATAATCTAAAATCCATAAAAACTTCCGCTTCGTGCGACCTTCATTTCGTATGATCTTCCTTTCGACATAATATAAAATTAATCAAAAACCTTCACTTCATGCAACCTTCGCTTTGTGCGATTTGCCTTTGAGCATAATCTTAGATTCATCAAAATCTCTCGCTTCGTGCGATTTTCCTATGGGCATAATCTAAAATTCACCAAAATCTCTCATTTTGTGCAATTTGCCTTCGAACATAATCCAAAATTCATCAAAATCTCTTGTTTCATGTGGCTTGCCTTCAGGAATAATCCTAAGATCGATTAGAAGTATTCGCTTGGCATAATCCAAAATCCCAATTTAAAGAAATGCAAAAAATCTTTCATCCCCTGTGTGCGACCTTCGGGAAAATCACTCATACATAATCATAGAAAAAAAAAAGAAAAACTTTTCAATTCAGGCACATTCCTAAAATTAATTATAAAGTTCGAAAATCTTTTGCTTCTAGTGCGTGGCAGTATGTCCAAAAGTGCAAAAAGCTTGACTACTTTTAACTAGACCACCCTCATGAAGTCCAAACCATTACTAGGGACGTTAGACTTACTTCAACACCATGAACTTTGTACCACACAATTTTCATCGCTTGAATTATCAAAGTTTTAATGCACAAGTTGCTCCTATCTAAAGTTCTCTCGTTAAGTTTTCATCGGAATGTCAACATGCGCTATAGCAACCACAAGACCTTTGTCAAGATTTCAAAATGATTTTCTAAATGGTTTTCAACATCAAACATAAAAAATCAAAACACGTAAAAGCTCGAATCAAAAAATCAAACTCCATATTAACTTAGTAAACTTCCATCAAATATTTAAATCAAATAAATAATTCAAAAATCAAAACCTGTAAAAAATCAAGTAAAAAATAAAAAATCCATTTTAAGTTAGTAAACTTCCATCAAATATCAAAACCCATAAAAACTCATATCGAATTAGTAAACTCAAGTCAAAAATCAAAATCCATAAACTTCCATAAAAAATAAAACCCGTAAAAACTCAAATCAAAAATTAAATTCCATATTAAATTGGTAAACTTCCATCAAATATTTAAATTAAATAACTAATTTCAAAAATCAAAACCATAAAAACTCAAATCAAAAATCAAAATCAATAAATCAAATAACTAATCAAAACCCATAAAAATCCAAATCAAAAGTCAAAATCCATATTAAGTTTCCATCAAATATTCAAATCAAATAACTAATCTCAAAAATAAAAAACCATAAAAATTCAAATCAAAAGTCAAAATCCATCAAATAATTAAATTCAAAACCCATCAAATATTTAAATCAAAAATCAAATTTTGTAAAAACTCAAATAAAAAATCAAAATCCATATTATTTATAGTTTATTATTAGTAAACAATAATAGTTATTATTTAAATATTTAATATTGATTTTTATTTATTAAGTAGTTTATAATATTCCTTATTTAATATTAGATATTAGATAAGTTTGGTATTATTTACTAGATATTAATTATTAATTTTATAATATTTGTGTTAATTATCAAATAATTATAATAAATTTGTAATTTTTTATTGTTTAATATTTTATTATTAGATATTAATTATTAATTAATTGATACCAACACGTTGTTAATTAATTGATAACCCTAATTAGTATGTTTATGTTTATTAATTTATACCTTATTGTTAATATTTTATTTTATTAACAAGAAATTAAATAATAATTTTAGGTAAATAATTATTTAATATTTTTGTAATTTATTAATTAATAATGATGTGGATAATTAATTTAATTAAATTATTTTATTAAATAATTAATAATTCACTAATGGGGTCACATGTCTAATATTAACTCTTAAAAAAGTACTACAACAAAGGTTTTCTAATACTAAACAAATTTCCCTCTCCTTTTCCACTTTTAACGCCAAAATGGTGTCACTCCATTTCCCAAGAATTGGTAAATGTGATCAAACCTTTTTTCCATTTTATTTGATGACACCTCACAAACTAAACATAGGAAAGAAAGAATATTTCTTAGGACTATTAGTTTTCTATTTATTGTTTTAGCTTTTATACTTTGAATACGTACTAAATCCGCTCCTACTAGTTGATAAGAAATTACTTTGGTTGTTTTTCCTTTGTGTGAGAAGAAAATACAATTGCATCCCTTAATTAATGAACAAGCGTAAATGGTCATATTTAAATGACCAAATTAAATATCACATGTTTACACCATTTAGGGTTTGTTTGATAGCAGATAAAATGGATAGACCGAAAACATTATTTTGGTTTTTAGTGAATAAAATAACTAAATATAATAAAACATTCAAGCGTATAATAATTAAACTAACTTAATCTTTTCCCATGCATTAAGGAGCTCCTAACCTTCTTAATAACTTATTCACTACAAGACAAAGCAATATGTCATTAAATTTATTAGCCACTTTAGCAATTATCAAATGTAACGCCCTTGTCCTTGCTAGAGAATAAGATATGTTAAATCTATATAATATAAATAAAAGAAGTATATATAATTCTAAAAATTCTAAGAATCTTATAGAAAAAAAAAACGTATATATTGAAACAAGCTGAAAATCTTGAATGCACGAGAGTTAAAATGAAACGAGCTAGATGTGGATTCAGTTTTAATTCATGAAGCAAATGAAACACAAATGCAACCACAAAACAAATTCCAGGTAGATCTCCCCTTAAAAACAAATTGACTCAAATCATTACTCCAAACAAAATTAAACCATTACACCACCAGTTGTTTGCTTTGTATTTTTCTCAAGAAAAAAGCTCCATTATTACTTCACAATAATCATGTGGCCAAGGCTAGTTTTGGCTGAAAAGGAGGAAATACACATTATTGGCCAGTAGCCACCTCAATTTTGAAATTGTAACGGCAGGTCGTGTTGGCTGACTATTTATCCTCCTCTTGTTTCTTTTTTTTTTTGGAATTTTTTCTTATTTTTTATTTCTTTTAAAATCGACAATATAATTTAAGAAATCAAACACTTTTTAAGACTTTAACCATTTTCTTTCATTAGCTCCCTATTAACTCTTTCTCTTCTTAATTATTAATTAACCCTCCAATTATCGCTCCTTTTTAATCATGCCATTAACTCTTTCAATTACTTCATTAGGTTGACTAAAATTCATTAACTCTATCTATATCTATTTCATTTTTATTATAATTTTATATCTATTTAATATACTTATATTAATTTAATTATATTTATTGACAAAAAAACATAAAAAAAAAAAATCCATCTAATCGCAAATTATAACATAATTTACTTAATGAAATTGAACTAATATAATTATTCTTTAATTCATAATAAAAATTAAATTCCATTTAATTATAGTTCTTAATAAAAATGTGTAATTACTAACAAAATTTAATTCTAAACAATAAATAGTATTAAGAAAACAGTCATATTTGAAATTTATTCAATATAAAATTTATTATTATTTAATAAAGAAAATCATAAAACCTATAACCTATTTACATTGCATTTCATTACCATCATCACCATCCATGCGTTAACCCAACTATATGGGGTCGGCTGCATGAATCGTATTTACATTACATTACATTTAAAAATAATAAAAATTAATTAAATATAGTAAAATTAATTTATATAATTATTTAAATATAATAAAGTAATTTTTATTTTTCATTATTATTAAAAATTCGTTTTTAATTATTATAACATTTAAATTAATAAAACTATATTTTGTTAAAATTCTAAAAAGTGTAAAGTTAATAGAATTTGTTTAGTTGAAGAAATTGATAAAATATTATATTGAATTAAAAATCAATATCCATTGCAAATCCATTTAAAAATATATACGAAATTAATTAAATGAATACAAAATTCTGTAATAATTATATAATTATAAAATTACATACATCAAAATTACATAAAAATAGTATAAAATAATACAAATTTATTAGTTTTAAATTTATTTTAATTAATTCAAATCCTATTTAAAAGTTGGTTAAACTAAACATTAATAAAATTGTGCTTGGGTTAGACATAGGCTAGCTCAGCCTAGTTTGGATTGCTCTAGGAATCGGATTTAGTGATGAAGTGATTGCACTGGGGAATTAATGTTTTATAATTACTGTTGATCTTGCCTCAGTTTGTTCATTTTCTAGCCAACACATTGCCGAATTGTATTTAAAAATGGTCGGGAGAGTTTTAAAAGTATCAATAGCGAAATACAAATCAAAATAGTTAGTTTGGAGCTATTGCTACAAATCGGGTTGTCGGAACCTATTTTGAATAGGTGGGTGAAGATAGTGATCCATACCAGTCATACATGACCCATTTTTACATGTTCCACACTGTGAATAATTAATTAAAATTAATAAATATTTTTAATTTTAAAATGAGAAATATAATAATTACTAAAAATAGTAGAAAGTAGTAAATTTTAAGTATTATACTTAAGAAATTAATTTAACACCCTTTTTAAATTATATTAAAAGTATTAACAATAATATAGTATATTGATTTTAAAATTATTTTTATTAATTTAAAATATATTTAATTTCTATTTAAATTAATAAAAATTATATAACAATACATAACCCAAAAATAATGTTTAAATTGGACTAAGCACGACTAATTTGGCCCAATTGAAAATGTCATAAAACTCTTTGATTTAATTATGCCTAACAAAGCCTTCGCATTCCATGGGTCGCAACTTATAACACAACACCTCAAACATAACCCTGTTTTTGTAAAAAAAATAAATAAATAAATTGAAGGTTTTGCTAACAGTTTGAGCTCTTTGATTAAGGTGTCTTTTATGGGGCTTTACTTCGTTCCTAATCGTCGGACCAGTTATTGATTTTTATATCTAATAAATCTTAGGGGTTTCTACAGTTCAGTGCACCTCAGAAATCTTAGCTCCACGGTAGAGTTGGGCATAGGTGCTAGCTTGAAATTGATGTTAATTCACGGATGGGTATGGGTGTTATAGATGGAGCTGTTTATAATTTTGAATTATTGTACGTCTGTAGTTCAAATCAGAATTCTGAGGTGGAGTGCAGTGTAAAAATCCCTAAATCAATCTTAAACCCTAAACCCCTACACTCTTAACCCTAAATTCTAAAAGGAAAAACATGCATTTGGTTGGATGCATGTCCACCAACCGGGAATATTGATCTCTGTTATCGACAAGGCCCGTGATGCTAGCATTGCACTTATTTTTTTCCTTAATTTCCTATACTTGCATCTCTTTACTGAAAGAAGCCGTTACACTATGAAACCAGCTTTTCGTTTTATAAATTAGCTTCTCACTATCCACCTTTTTTCATTTGCTCTCTCTCTCTCTCTCTCTCTCTCAGCAGTTCAAGCGATGGATTCCATTGTAATGAACGTAGGGAATTCGCCAAATCCAATCCTCGCTTTTCCTGAGATAACATGTCTTGATTTTGAAGAGACCATGTTTATCGATAGCCAGAGCTCCCCTCCTCCTGGCATCACACCGCTCAGATGGCTGATGTTCGTAAGGAACCAAGGAAGGAGAAGATTTATTACTTTTGTCCACCAAATCCTCCTCCATTACAAAGGTGAAAAGATATCAAGATTTAGACTTCGATTTTGTTTCAGTACCGAGCATTTCGACCATGTAAATCGGTGGATTGAATTTGCAATCACAAAACAAGCTCAAGAGCTTGATTTAGACTTCTCAGGGTCAGGTCTGGCACAAGATTCACGAACTGGGTATTGTCCCTACGAGTTGCCCCACTACGTCTTTTCTTGTTCATCGTGTAATGTTCTCAAGCTGAACTTCTGCAAGTTCCATCCATCCATTTTCAGGATTTTTTCTTCGCTTAAGATGCTAACGTTAAAACGTCTGGAATTAAGCTCAGAATTACTCTCGCAAGTGTTGAATAACTGCCTAGTCCTGGAGATTTTGCATCTTGAAATGTGTCATGGTTTGTGCTATCTGAAGATTTTGTCTTCAAATTTGCGCCTTGAGAAACTGACAATACGTGATTGTCGTCCCCTCACTCAAGGTATTGAAATTTGTTCTCCAAATCTCAAGTCTTTGAGTTACTTCGGAGGTGTAGTACTCTTTCGACTGGAGAAGATGCTGTCTCTCCATGAAGTTGTTCTTGATTTTGGGCTTCAAACTGTCCTTCATGAGAGTGACCATCACAAGTTCATCAGGAACCTCTTGACTGATCTTGATCATGCTGCAGTTATGTCGGTATGTACGTATTTGATTCAGGTATGTGCTTATACCCTCTCCATCCTTCTAACTAATTTGGGTACGTTCCTTTTTCATTTGTAGAGTGGAGTTTATTTGTTAAACATGGATTTTAGAAAGTTTAGGGTATTTCTCAGACTTCAAGAAATGGTTTCATTTCAATGGATTGATTTGGCACTGTTTGGATGGTGAAGTTATTCCTCTCCTCTAGGAGACTACTTTGATGGTTTAGATCTATTAATTTGGTGCCTCACTTGGATGAGCTAAACTAGTTGAGATCTTGATAATTATATTTTTTTAAAGCCCGGCCATAGGCAAATTCATTCAACTAGTTAGCCAAAATCATGGTTTTCAAAACTGGACCGGACCAGACAGTTGGACTAGAAAAACCAGGAATCAGTTAGGTGACCAGTTTTGGTTTTCCCCAAAATCAGAAATTTGCCCAAAACCGTTGATTTTGGTCAGCAAACCACTGACCTGGGCAATTAATCGTTCGAACCATCTGAACCATTCAAACGGTTTTGATCATTTTTTATATTTTTTAATTTTTTAATTTTTTAATTTTTTGTCAGAACGGGCCCGACTGTTCGGTTTAAACAGTCTGACCATTCGACTCGGTAATTGAACCCCTGACCGGTTCGGTCTCCAGGTAGTTTTTAAAAACCATGAGCCAAATTAGTTACATCACGGTCCAGGATAGGACCATGTCTTGGGGAGTTCCAAGAAAGGGTGTATTTAGCTGCATGTGAAAATTACAAGACCTTGGAGTAAAAGTAATGAGGCCGAAGGAAGGTGAGATAATAGCTAGGTTCTTGCAGTCAGAAAGGAGTGTAAGGATACTCCAGAGAGTCTGAGGGTTTTCTTCCAACAAGAGCTTAACTAGGATTAATTGGCTGATGATCTTAGAATGCCATTTTGATGTTTATATATTTTATTTGTTTTACACTTTTTAGAAATTAGTAAATTAATTAAATGTGCATGTAACCACTTCGGCTACCAATAATGTTCATTAATATGAATATATAACATTAGAGATATACTCAAATTTTCTATATATTTATGATTTTTTTTCTGCATTTTTAATTTTTATTTAATTTGTAACTTGTAACATCCCATGTTGACTTGTTTGATTAAGATGGTTGAATTGCAAACCCGCCTCTAGAGCAAAATGCAGTTACAATCAGTGTTTATCGGTGTTTTTAAACCATTGTTGAATTTTCCATTTAGATTAGTTCACTGGTTAACCAACCAGGATTCTAGGTCCATGCCATCACTAATTAAACTAGCTAGTTATAGAAAGGTGGTTGACTCAAGAACAACATGCTGCCCAATCAGTTGAATTGTTTGATTCAGTTAACAAAGTCATGGCTTAGATGTTAATTCTCTTTTTCTTCTGATTTTTTGTATTCCACTTTTATAATTAATAAAAATACCTCATATTTATCACACTTATTTTTGTTTAATATGATGATAAATAGTGTAATATACAATATGTCCAAAAATTTTAACAAATATTGTGTACTCTATTGTATTTTTTGTATTTATATCTAATTTTTATTATTTAATTATGAAATTATGGATTAATTCATTTGACTTTGATGCTTGAACTGTTGACCCACCATGTAGATGGAAAACCGGTATCCTTCTGGATCAATTTCAAAGTTGTTAGTATTTATACATTGAAGTTATAGGATATAGAGTTAATTAGTGAAATTTAATGGCGAGAAACAAAAATACCTTAAACATAGAATTAATGAGAGAAAATGTGAGTTAATATGTTAAACATAGGAATTAATGATAGAAAATAGGATGAACTGAAAAGTAGTGCATATGACAATTTTTCCCTCACAATGGAGAGGTACCAAATTCATAAATAGGGATGTTTATCTATACTATCTATAAAAGTGCAAATAGGTATCCTTAGCTTCTGAAATTTTCATTGGATAACAAATGCCCCCTCTGTAAAGTTTGAATTGGAAAACAAACAAAGGCGATATTGTTATTTTACATCTTCATTTAGTGCTTATTTGATAAAAAGACACAAAAATACTTCTTTTGTTCAATAATTGGAAAACAAGTTTTAGAAAAAAGGTCATTTTACATTTTTCATTTAATGCTTATCTATATCTATACTATTACTAAAAGTGTAAGTAATGGCATGGAACTTTTGTTTGACTAAATTGTTCCAATTTTTTGAATTTGGTCCTTGTCTAATTTTAAGAATGGAAATATAATTTGGAAAACCACTTTTCTCCCCATTGAAACCCCTCTCATTAATTCTCATATTTAAGATATTAACTCCCATTAACATTCATTTAATCCCTTTTTCTACTAGAATGCCCCTATTTTTGAATTGTAAGGGCACAAAATGTCATTTGAACTACTACATCGTTCTTCATTCAATTCCCTCTCAATAAGTCTTATCTTAACGTATTAACTCCATTCTTTTTATTGAATCCTATATTTAACATATTATTTTCACAAAATAGAAACAAGTAAATTCTATCAATTAGATTTAAACCCAATACTTTTAACAATATAAGATACATGATTTTTATCCAGAAATGGAACTATTTTTCCGTCATGGTGGCATGCAATTCAACCATCCATGTCAAGTAGGTTAATCCATATGCCATTATTAAATAATGACATTATGTAAGTATGTATATTAATCATATTAATGAAAAATAAGTGCAATAAATAATAATTATTCTTATTGATGTTGGAATGAATTATAAATTAAAAAAAAAACAAAAAAATAAAAATTATTTTTGTAGTGGTGGGTCAACAATTCAATCTTTTGAGTCAAATGTGTCAACCCTTGATATCATAATTAAATAAAATACAAAAATACAAAAACATTATGTAAGAATACAAAATTTTGTAAATAACATTTATACATTTATCTAATATTTTATATTAATCATATTAAAAAATAAGTGTGATAAATAATAGTCTTTTTATTGATGTTGGAAATAAAATATAAAATCTAAAACCAACCCACTAAAATTGTTTTCATGGTGGCAGGTCAACAGTTCAATGTTTCGGGTCATATGTGTCTACCATTGATTTTGTAATTAAATAATAAAAATTAAAAAACACAAAAAAAAATGAAAAAGATTGAAACTCTATACAAAACATTCAAACACATCTCTAATATTTTACATTAATCATATTAAAAAATAGACATGATAAACAAGAATTATTTTTAACTTTTTATTGATGATATAAATAAAATACAAAAATCAAAACTAACACAAAAGTGAAACTTTTTCATGTTTTGTGGTAAATCAATTCAACATTTTAGGTCAAGTGTGTCAACTTGTGAAGTTATAATTAAATAAATAAAATTTTAAAAAGGTAAAAACATAAAAATGTACAAAAAATATATAAATTATATAGAAAACATCAGGCCATATCTCTATATTAATGAACCATAATAAGTGTGACGAATAAGAATAATTTTTATAGACATAGAAATATAAAAAAAAACTGTAGAAATTTTTGGAATCATATTATATACTATCATCATCATCACAAAATTAATCATGTGCAGAGCATGTACCCATGTACTAGTGTCAACGAAAAGTTTAGAAACACTCGAGGCACATTCCTACGTTTTATAATAGTATAAAAAGTATTAACTTCTGTGCTTTTTCAAAGGCTGAGATTAGTTAAAAATCTTGGTACATTGCTTTGATTACTAGGATTCATTCCTTTCTCATATAGGAGATCAATTTAGTTGCCTAGATATTTTGGTTGATATGGTACATTGTTTTGACATTCTAGATTAGTTGAAATTTTGGTACATAACTACGATGGTTTGGATTGGTTAGCCAATCTTTGGAGACCATAAATAAAGTCTTATTACAAAAAAAAAAAAAAAATCTTAGGAGTCCACTTTTAAAGAATAAATTTTTGGGCTTATTTGATACATCATTTATATGAGCTAGATTAGATGAAACCTTGATGCATTGTGTGGATGGTAGGAAAATCAGTTGACTGATTTTAGGATGTCATTTTCATGGCCTAGGTTTTAGATATTACTGAATAGATCACTTTATTTGATTCAGAATTTTCTGAAAAAAAAAATGGTACTTTACTTTTTTTCGTGTTTAATGGGACTACATAATAGGGCTAGACCTTCCCTATCCCTAACTTGGGATGATCATTTATAGCTTAGCCTTGCCCAACTCGGAAACTTTGAGGCTTGGGATGAACACACACACTATTATATAAAAGTGGGAAGTGGGAATAGCTCCCCATTGTTTTTTACCAAAGTGCCCCTTTTTTGAATTTAATCCATCTCTATTTTGAGACTAGAAACTGTAATTTAAATGAAAGTATTAAATTCATTTTATTCCTTCACATTAAACCTATATTTATAGTATTAACTCCTATTCTCTCTCATCGAATCCTTATTTAAGTTATCTTTGTTTCTCATCATTTAATTCCACTAATGAAATCCATGAACAATAATTTTAATGGTATAAAACCTTATATTTTGATAACAACCTACATGTAAAACCTTTTTCTTTTTCAAGTGATGTGTAATCAGTTCAACCATTTGAGTGAAATAGGTCATAATTCAATACTAAAAATTTTAAAATATATAAAATACAAAAAATAAAAAAAGTATACACATATCTAATATATATTAGTCATATTAAACAAAAATAAGTGTGATAAAATAATAATTATTTTCTTAATGGTGCAAATGAAATACAAAATTTAAAATTGTTCTAAAAATGAAACCATTTTCCTATCTTGATGATGAGTCAATGGTCCAACATTTTTGACCAAATAAGTTAACCCATGATGTCAAAATTAAATAATATGTATTTAAAAAGATAGAAACACAAAAATACAAAAAATAGAAGTATAGAAGTTTTTTATAAAACATTTCAACACATCTCTAGTATTATATATTCATCATATTAAACGAAATTAAGTGTGGAAAAAAAGATTTATTTCTACTAATAATGGAAATGGAATACAATAAAATTGACCCAAGAGTAAACCAGTTTTTCTATCCCCGCAAGTGGTGGGACAAAGATTTAGCCATCTAGGTAAAATGGGTATATCATGATTTCAAAATTAAATAATCAAATTTAAGATTAGATAGAAATATAGAAAATTGAAAAAAAATTAGAAATTTAGTTTAATTTTATGTATAATGTAATACATAAAAATGATTTGTTACTAGTGATGGAAATGAAATACAAAAATCAAGGAAAAAGAAAAATTAATGTCTAAATTGTGGCCCCACTAACTAGGTTAGAGTCTTGTGTTTCTGGATTTTTTTACTAAAATACCTCATTTTTAAAATATGGTAGCTCTTTATTATGAGGGCAAAAAAGTAGTTTGAATACTCTTATTAAGTTCATTTAATTTCCTTTCATTAAGTCCCTCATTTAAGGTATTAACTCTCATTCTCTTTCATTGAATTATATATTTAAGACATTTTTGTTTCTTGTCACTAAATTCTAGTAATTAAATCAATACATAATAACTTTAACAACATAAAAAATTATATTTTTAAAATCTACCTGGAAACAACACTGTATTTTTGTCTATACGGTGGTAAGAAGTTCAATCATTTTGGACCAAATGCCAACCCATGATGCCATAATTGAAAATAACAATTCAAAAACAAATAAAATACAAAAATATAAAATGAATAAAAAATTTTGGGCACATATATGATAAATAAAAAAAATATTTTTATTAATAATGAAAATGGAATATAAAATTTAAAACCAACTAGAAATGAAACCATTTTCCAATTTCCTCACATTAAGTCTCATATATAAGGTTTTACCTCTTATTCTTTCATTAAATTCTATATTTAAGGTATAGTTGCTTCTCATTATTAAATCCTACCAATTAGATGTACAATATTAATTTAATAGTATAAAATCAATATTTAGGAAATTAGTTAACCTAAAAACATTTTCTTCCTTCTCGATGGTGGATAAGCAATTTGATAAATTAGGTCAAATGGGTTAACAGGTTAACCCATGGTTTTCAAAACCAGGACCGGATTGGACCGGATGGTCAGACCGAGAAAATTGGGACTGGATTTTTGCCAAAAAATGTTGATTTGGTCAACAAACCGTTGACCCGGGCGGTTGAGCCATTCGAACCGTTCAATGGTTTTGATTGTTTTTATTTTTTTCAATTTTTTTTGTCAGAACGGGCCGTCCATTTGGTTTGAACGGTCGGACCGTTCGACCCAGAAACCTGGACCCCTGACCGGTTCATTGTCTGGGTCTGTTTTCAAAACCTTGGGTTAACCAATGGTATACCATAATTAAATAATAAAAATTTAAAAGTAGATATAGATAAAATATAAAATATAAAATATAAAAAAAAAGTAGACATATCTCTAATATTCTATATTCATTACATTAAATAAAAATAAATATGATATGTAATTGTTATTCAAATATAACATTAATTTTATATTTGAAATCACAGGTTTGCAGGAACTCAAACCTGCCCTATCAGGGTCTGTATATGGCCTCGTCTGGGCCAGCCCATGATGACCCCTACAGCCTTATCCATAACCCCCCAACGTAGGTGAAGGTGGGATTGTGGGAATTGACTCGTAAAGTCTGTTGCTAATTAAAGCGAGCAATAGTCTTTAAAATGAGTTAGTAGGTAGGGGTGTCAATGGACTGGATTTCGTCCAATCCGATCCAGTCCAATGTGAATCCATTATAAATGGACCAGGTCCAATTCAATCTAATGAATGTTTTGTATCAATTTGGACCGGTCCAATTCAATGTCTGAACCATCTAATCCTTTCAAATTCATTTTGATTTAGATTAGTTTCAACCCAAACCCGGTCTATTAACACATATATTCTTATCTTATACCAATGGATCAGATATTGGCTTAATCCAACCCAATCCAATATAAATTTGTTATGGACAAACTAAGTCCAATCCAATCTAATAATATTTTGGACCAGATTGGTTCAAACCAATGTCTTGTTTCCATCCAATCCGTCCAAATTGATTTTGGACTGGACGGGGTCCAATCCAAAACCGGTCCATTGATAACCTTACTACTAGGTGCTTTCTTTTTTACTTGAACGATTAATCTATGACACATGGTACCTGGGGAGCTTTGACCAATCAAAACAACCCATAAATTTTGATAATTAGCACCTGATTGAACGATTACTAGTAAGTTTTTTCGGTATCATATCTTTCCTATATCATAGTCGAACCCATTTTTTTGGATGCCTTAAAGATTAATAAACTAATCTTATTTTTTACTTGACTTTTGCGTTGATATGGTACAACTTTTTTGATGGCTCAAATTAGTTGAATTTTGGTACCTCGTTGGATGATCATTAGGAGACAACCTTGGTTCCCGATCCTTGGGTTTCATTTGATATTTCATTTACATGGCTTGGAATTTTGAAAATTGGGTTCTTTAGTGCATCATTTGTTATACCATTTCCATTGCCTGACTTACTTGAAACCAGTGCGCTTAACTTAGCTTTCAAGATCAGTACTAGATAGGATTTATGTGATTTAATTTACTTTGTAAAGCATAGGACTTGCGATTTAATTCATGTCAAAGTTAATGTTATATTCCATTTTTGTTAGTCAAAATGTGTGGTCTGAAATGATAAAACATGATTTATTACTTAGTACCATAGATGTCAAGGTGTAGACGATAAATCACTTTTCCATGATTTATAACTGAGTGAATTCTTACAAATTTTAATTCTTTCCTAATTTAAAGTACCATTGGTACTGCTAGGGGATGCCCTCATGTAACTGGGTCAAATTTACCTCAACATCCATGGATGGTTTTCTATACTAAATATTGTTGAGATATGCATGAGTTGTTCATCTTTCTCTCTCTCTCTCTCTCTCTCTCCTGTGTGTATCCCTGCTCAACAATAAGATACGTACCCATGGTCTTTAAAACCAATCCGGAGAATGAACCGGTCAGGGATCTGGTTCCTGGGTTGAACGGTCCGATCGTTTGAACTGAACAGTCGACCCATTCTGATAAAAGAATAAAAAAATTAAAGAAATTAAAAATGGTCAAAACCGTTCAAATGGTTTGAATGATTAACCGCCCGGGTCAGCGGTTTGTTTATCAAAATCAACGGTTTTTGGAGAAAATCCGGTTTTGAAGAAAACCAGAACTGGTCACCTAACTGGTTCCCAGTTTTTCGGGTCCGACCGTCCAGTCTGGTCCAATTTTGAAAACCATGCAGTATCTTTGGAGGCCAAGGATTAGCCCAAACATAGTTCCGAAGTTTATCAAATCAAGCCTAGCTCATGCTATGAAGATGATGGGTTGGTTATGTGTGAAATTTAACCTCTTATCAAATTCACCACACTAGTTTGTTCCCCATGTACTGAGTGGGCCAATTTGGATTTTGACATTAATGTGGGTCCAAGCTAGGGTTCTTATTTAAATTAAAGTTACTCGTTAAGCTAACACAATTCATCTAATTTCTTCTCCTACTTTATTAGAGAGATCTAAAATCTCAAGAGAGATTGGTAAAGAAAAGAAGGATTTATTGAGGGGAGATGTTGCAAACATTGGCTATTAGGGGGGGGGGGGGGGGAGAGAGAGAGATTTAAGAATGATTTTATTAGAGAATAAACATGGATTTCTTGAGAGAGAGTAAAAACCCATGAAGGCTTTAATTTTGACTTGTTATTTTTAATGGCTTATTTTAAAAATAAATATGTACGTGTGAGAAGGGAGAACATGAGGAAGTATATATATACATAGATAGATATAGATAGATAGATATAGATATATAAATGAAATAAAAGGTTCAGTTTTTAATAGTCTATATGGCCTTTATTTTGATGACTAAAATTTCCAAAAAATTATTCCATATGTTGAAGGTATACGTTCAAAATGATATCCAAACCAAGAGATGTCAAATTATTCCATCTCACTTTGTAAGAAAACAAGCTTGAAATGTAAATGTGAAATTATTCTAATGATGATAATTTACCAATAATAATTGGATTTTGGAGTAGGTTACTCCTAGTTGGGAGCATTTTAGTGTTTGGAATATGGAAATTTCTAGATTCTAATATATATCTCAAAATAATATCATGTTTCCTTGGATACTCACTCACTATCATCATCTAACCTTTCTTTGCCTAAGGTTTTATCTTTGAAGGGAAGAAGTTTGCCTAATCCACTTTATAATCTTAGGCACTTGACATTGAACACTATGTTGGACAATCAAGAGCTCCAGGGCATAGCTTTTTTGCTGAGGAATTCCCCTCAACTGCATAGCCTTTCAATAGAACTTGGCCTTGGACGTGCCATCAAGGTGAGCGACATGATGGCATATCATTTTTACGTTATATGGCTGCTTTTGGCTGCAACTGGTGTAAATGCATAGGAGTGCAAATAGGTTGAGTATAAATTCTGATTTTAATTTATTTGTTAATTTGTGAAAATAGTCCCACCTTCGATGCAAGAGAATGGAAGTAGGAAGAGGATTATTTGTCTGGGAGTGAGGTAGTAAGAAAATGATGTGGTTGCCATTTATATGAAAGGGAATTTAGGTAGGAGGAAGGTGGTGCAAATTTTGCATTTTTTTAGATGCAAAATTTACACTGCTAGTGAATGCAAATAAGATAAAAAAGTATATCAGGTAAGAGTACAAATCATAATTACAAACAAACAGATGAAAAACTAAACTGGATGCAAAATTTATGTCTGGTTCAATTTTGCATTGCAACCAAATGCAGCATAAATCTCAATTCATGTTGCTTCTTACTCTTACTCTTGCTACTGAAAATTCCCTACTGAAAATTTCCAATTTTGACTTCTCAGGGATCCAGTGCTCTATATCTTGACATGTCTTTGGTGGGTGAGGACTTTTGGGAATCACGGAAGCAACCATTTGATTGCATATCATACCAACTCAAGTTTGTAGAAATAAATTGGTTTGCAGCAGAGGAAAATGAGATACATCTAGTGAGATACATTATCAAGAATGCGACGGCCTTGGAGAAAATGATCATCAACTTATGTCAGCAAAGCACTTCTGATGAAAGGAACTCAATGATATTAAGGCTTGCAAGAGAAATTTCAGGTAGTAAGAAAGCCTCTCCAAATGCAAAAATAATAATTCAGTGAGATGTTGATCATTTATGGATTCTAGTATTGTTGCAGATGAGTTTATTAAAACAATATATATATATATATGTTCATTGATGAAAAAGAGTATCTGTTCTGTAACTTTTCATTCAAAACAATTAATTATTTGTTCTATGGAACTCAAAAAGAGTATTGTTTCCTTTTTACTCTGATTGGTGTCTCTATAGTAACTGCTCCATCTTTGGTAGGAGCTCTTTCTATAGCAGCTGATCCATCTTTGGTAGTAACTCTTTCTAGAGTAACAATGCTTTCTTTGGTAGGAGGACTAGGGGTCTGTTTGGTAGGAGGACTAGAGCTTTGTCTGGTCGATTCCTCAATAAGCTAAAATCGCTAGCCATATGCAGATAAAAACTCTTTTATATGTAATTCCACACTTGTCAATAACCCATTATTTCAGATGGTGACTAGGTAAGCCTTCTATTCCCTCCAGAATAAGAGGTAGAAGATCAATGACTCTCACTTGCACTTTTGTTGCCCTTGTACAATCGGAGAGGCCAAATTAGACCTTAGGATTCAAAAAGAAAAGAAAAAAAAAGGCCAGGCATAGTGAGAAACAGATGACATTTGTAACATTGTCGCCTGCATCGTTTGCGATCGAATACCATTCAGCACCTGATATCTCCGGTGGGGTCCACTATCAAACACTAAGGTGTGCACATCACCCCATTCGAACATGGATATCTTTTCGAGCATTTTTTACCCTAAACTTCTTTCTCGCAAAATCTCTCCATTCAGTTGGTACTCCAGTCTGGTCGTCTTTCCTGACTAGCTTCTTGTTTTTGTTGAGTTGATTTATCTGTGGATATTCTTCATCAACCACTTGTTATTTTTTATTTTATTTTTAGTTTTATTTATTCTTGAGTAGGAATCAAAATGGGCATGGATGTATATCTATGGAGTTGAGATGGTTTATTGGAAGGAGATTTGAACACACTAATGGCGGATTGGTGTATGTTGGGGGTAAGGTAAAGCTCATTGAGAAGATAGATGTAGATAGGATATTCTATTGGACATTGCATGGTAAAAGATTGTTGATATTCGAAGAATGATGTGAGTAAAATTTTCTACAAGGTGCCTAATTTGGGTATTAGTGATGGGTTGAGGGAAGTGTTTGATGATACAACCACATTTGGGTTGTTGAATTATATATTCGAGGGTGGGAGTGTTGACATGTATGTGGAACACACTATGTCAGCCCTGGCATATGATGCAACAAGGTACATTGCAAAAGAATTATGCCAAGGGGGACCCATTAGACCCAAAAGGGATCAGGATGGTTGTGGATTTGAACGAACATGCATGGGAGTTTGAATATTCTAGGGGTAATGATAGCCAATATAATGTTGGTGACATTGGGTTGACTAATGATGTAATTTTCAAAATTCTGCAAGGTGATTTAGAGGATAAAAGGGTGGAGAGGCTAAGGTTCACACTAATGGAGGGGGTAGAGAGGAAAATCCCACTAGAGTTACTAGAGGGGGAGAGCCTACTGGAGGGGGTGGAGAAGAAAACCCCACTAGATTGACTGAAGGGGAAGAGCCTATTGGAGGGAGTGGAGAGGAAAACCCCATTCAAGTGACTAAGGTAGGAGAGCCTTTTAGAGGGAGTGGAAAGTGATGTTGCGCAATCTGGATGCTCCCTCGTGTACTATGACTCGGACTCTGACTAGGTGTCAACCAGGCTGGTTGAGCTGTAGGGCCGAGCTGATGTCTGAGTATCCGAGTTGATGCGTGCTGCAAAGAATAAAAGATGAGAGTGCTCAGGTATCTTTTACTCAGGGTGGACACTCCGATGCTTAAGTCAAAAAAGTGTTTGAGGATTCTTTTAAGAGATTGAGAGAGCTCAAGAGTACTAGTGCGCTACCTTCCCAGGTGGATTTAGACACCTTTTATAGCCATCAAGGGGCTCAAGGCCTCTTGGCATCGGCCCTGAGCTTCTGACGGAGATGTTTCCACAATATTAGGTGTATTAATTTGTTGGTTGTGAGTTTCATGTGGCGGTTACAGGTCGTTCGAGTAGAATCCGACATACGGTATGACGAGTTATTCTAACAGTTGTGATATCGGCGCCTTCGGTAGTGATATCGGTGCCTTCCGAGTCGCCTTACCTCGCCTCAGCTCGGCCGACTTCTTGGACAAGTCGTCGGTAATCTTACGGGCTCCACTAGCTCGCCCTTGCCAAGGTGGAGTTTGGGCTGACCGAGGTGCTCCGAGCTAACCTACTGGGTTGGTCTGCTGACTTAGTGCTAAGATGTCGATAGGGGCCACATGTCGCCACTTATTTAGGAGGACCAAAATACCCCTCATCAATTGCCTCCCATTCTCGAGCTGGCGTCAGCCCGATGAAGAGATTAGGTCCTAATGGGGTGTTTGGTCTGGTTGCTTTGCGCGTCGTCTAACTCGCTTGGGCCTGGTCTGAGGCTGTTTGGATCATGCCCCTTTTTTCAAAATTTTGAATCTAGAAAAAGGGGTAGACGTGCACATGGGAAGACATTTTGGATGGGCGTGTAGATTTCAAATTCGAATAAGCGCACACTGCACTCATGAATTCAAATTTTTAAATTTGCAAGCGCCCAAATTTTTGAATTTGCGCGCGTTCCACCAGTTGTAGCCTAGCTATCGATGCGTCTACACCATTGATCTTTTTGGTCTGCATGCCCTACTAGATATTGTCCAGCATCTACGCCATTGATTTCCCCTCTTGGTGAGTTATAAGTATGGGGTCCCCTACTAAGGTCCCCACGCACATTGTTGCTTCTTTGGAGTTTTCTGGGAGGAATCTGGTTAGGAGGTTTGTAAGCTGAGCTAGTCTATTGGGCTGAGTTTTGTTTTTTGTTGGTTCGAGTTCCGCTGCCATCATCTCTGATCTTATTCCACTCCTCTAGTGAGTATTCCAGTTTTTGCCATGTTAGGTAGTCCATCCGAGTGTAGATCATCTGATCAGGGGTCGGACGGTGAAGCAATCTCCTCGGGGGAGACTCGTATGGAGAATATAGTGGTAGTGCCTTGGTGGGGAAGAGGCATGAAGACGAGCAAGTTGTGTTTGCTTTCGGTCCGACCGAGCTCTCTAGGAAGAAGATAGTTGAGTTGTGCCATAGATATGAGATCCCTAGCGAGTTCAACTGGATTGAGCTGTAGGTCGATCACTATCCTTGGGATCACGACCGAGATGCACTGTGTATCAACAAGGAGACATTGGTTGCTGGTCTCCAATTTCCTCTTCATCCTTTCATAACCGTTGTCTTGAGGCATTATCGCATGACCTTAGGTCAGCTCACGCCTAACATGATCCAGACTTTGGTGGGGTTAATCAGCTTATTCCACCATCGTAATTTCCCATTAAGTCTTGAGGCCTTTTCTACCTTGGTGCATATGAAGAGAATCTCTGGTCCCTTTTGCTTCTACCTTCCTTTTCACAAAGGGAGGAAGGTGTTAGTCGATTTTCTTAACAAAGTCAAGGGGTGGAAGAAGAGGTTCTTCTTTCTTGCTAGGGATGGTGGATGGGGTTTGGATACCATCTGGTACAGTGATTGTCGAAAAGTCGTCGAGAGTAAGGATGGTGAGTTGCGAGCTGCTCTTCGGGAGTTTATTTGCGAGGAGGTCCAAGTTGAGAGGGTTTTGTCCGAGCCCATGCTTGTGTGGGCTGGTTTGAGTCAAATAGGTAGGTCGGTTACTTGGACATGCATCTACATTTTGTGTTTCTTCTGTTGTTAGATCGGTTAACTATTCTACTCCTTCCACAGGTATGGCGAGCTTGGCCTCCATGATAATAGCTAACAAGGAGAGGAGGTCCTCCCGGGAGAAACGGAGGGCTGATCGTCGTTCTTCCATGGAGGGGACTTCAGTTGGCGCCAAGATGAGGTCGCCCGGCTCTGCTCCTCCCGTCGTCGACCTAGAGGGAGATGATGAACCGAAGTGTACTGACCAGTACTCAACCCCTGCCACTTTCCAACCCCAGGTCAGCCAAGAGGAGCGAGAGGCTGGACCTTATGTTGAGGACATTCCTCCCTTTATTCCCTGCGTTGCTGATGTCTCGGTGATAGATCGATCGTATAACCCTCATGTAGCCCTTTGGATAGCCAGGTGTGTGTTTCTCCCTCATGATATGCGCCATTACAGCAAGCTAGATCCCATCGATGCTGGAGCTCAGATGTCTTAGTGCATTGTCTAGGTTTATCTTCTTTTAGAGTTTCTTGAGCCTTGTCTACGAGATATCTTATTCTGATCTAGGTCTCTGTAGGTGAACACTTTCAGTCAAGTCTTGCTAGACCGTGTCCGTTCTGGGCAGAAAGAGAGGGCCAGCATGTAGGCGAACATCAACTCGCTTTAGGCTGAGATGCAAAGGCTTCAGTTTGACTCAAAGGGGGAGCAACAACATTTTTACGAGATGAACCAGAAGTTGCAGCGTGAACTGATCGAGGAACAATGTGAGCTAGAGGAGAGAAGCTCAAAGTATACTCAGGACATACTTCAAGCTGGGGAGGAGGTTGTTGCTTGCTTCCTAGAGTCCTCGGAGTATGAGAAGAAAAGGGTGGAGGATGGCATCCCTTCAATGAAGAAGGGTTTCAAGCTATGTCGCCGTTACTTGAAGTCGTTGTATCCCTCTCTCGATTTTGGGTCTGTTTCTATGCATCGTGTACCGGGCGAACTCACCACATAAATGGATGAGGAGCCCTTGTCCTCGGAAGAACACTACAAGGAAAAAGACTTTTAGCGGCAGACAAAATTGCCACTAGAGGCTTTATCGGAAGTTGGCAAACTACTGCTAAAACAATTGCCGCTAAAACGTTCTAGTGGCAATTTTTGTGACTACCAGTATAAATTTTAAACTGCCGCTAGAAGTCTTTTTTTTCTAATTTCTTCAAATTTCTTATTTTCTTCTCTGTATTCATTTAAATAGAAATAAAATACAAAAATAAATAAACATAAATTACAAATAGCATTTAAAAAAATGTTCTCCATTCAAAATATTTGAATCACAAATACATAATCAGACTTGAATATTTAAAAAAATATTCTTGGTTTATAAAAGAATTTACAAGGTAATTTCAATTACAAATAATGAACTGCTTCACAAGACAACATCTGCATCTTCACATTTCAAGAAGGCCGTTATAGAGTCTTCCAAACACCCACACCTTGAGTACATGCTGATCAATGAACTAACCATGGATACTACCGAAGCAACTCCAAACTTAATAGCTTCAGCATGAATCTGTTGCCCTTGTCCAAGAGTTGCCAATTCTGAACATGAACTAATAACAGTGACAAAGGTAATTTTGTCTGGCCTGAATCCTGCAATCTTCATAAGATTATATTGATCCACTACTTCCTCGGAGCACCCATTTTGTGCCCCGCCAGCTATGAGGGTATTGCAGGCAACAACATTATGAACAGGCATTCCCTTTATTACTCTTTCCCCTTTTTCCACAAACCCACATTTCATGTACATATGAGCCAGAGAACTCCCAACAACCAAATTGCCATCAAACCCAGACTTCATTATGTAGCAATGGAATTGCTTTCCAGGAATAAGTGCTTTCAAACCAGCGCAGCCCCTAAGAATACTACCTAGAGTAAACTCATCAAGTCGAAATCCAATTTCATGCATTTGAGATTACAAATCCAATGCCTCTTTGTTGAATTCAAATTGTGTAAGTCCAGTAATCATTGCATTCCATGTCACAAGGTTTCTCTCAGGCATTTCTTCAAACAGCTTCCAAGCAGTCTCCAAATCACCACTTTGTATAAACCCACCAATCAAAATGTTTGATGTCATGATGTTCTTCCTGGGCATCACACCGCAATATGCAATTCTCCAAATTTGGAATACATGTTGAGGAGATGGGTGGAAATAAATTTGTCTGAAGAACAACCAGATGTGATAATTAAAGAATGGAGCTACCTGCCTAGAGGAAGTGATTGTGAAAGAATACATCATTGAAGAAGGTGAAAAAATAGGGATGGTTCTAACCAGATTCCGTTCTGAATTTTTCAAATACCTCCTTCAACATTCCATTGGAAGTAAGCTCTATGAATTCATCTCTGGACTTGGCAATACTTTTAGAAGTGTTTGTGGACAAAAGTTGACAAATTGTGATGCATGGACCTTTATTATCTTGGGAAAATAAGCAGAGGAATCTTAGTAAAGGCTTGCTCATGCACTTTATGTGCCTTCCCTGGTAGTCAAATATATTAAAGAGAATGTTGCAATTAGGGACCCTTCATCAGAATACTAAATTAAAACAAGGTTCACATCAAAAACAAGAAGAAGAAGAAGATTCTTTCTTACTCAGTCACATCCTTCATCCATAAATAAAATTGGTCTTCCATCTATATAATCTACAAATCAATGGGGAAAATCATAGATTAGAAATGTATATCATAAAATATTTCAAGTAAAATGATATATATTAACAGATTGATAGCATAAAAATTACCTAAATAAAATTATCAAGTGAGGTTTCATTCATGAAGTGGTAATGGGGTGTGCTTCAGAAGAATTAGGGGAAAAAAAACTATGTAACATCTAAACATTATATAAATCAGAAAGACCAAAACAACAGTGATTGTACAATATAATAATCACTTTTTTAGTGGATACCTGACCAAATTGATAGCTCCAAACAACAAAAACATGACTGTTATTGAGATAGAAATCACTTTATGCAATGTCATTTGTGAGATATATCAGTGCACTCTGTTGCCTAATCGTAGGAAACCCCTACATTATCAATGAACCAAAATCAATGTTATCAATGAAAACAATAAAATAACACACTTACTAGTAGCATTAAATAACAGGTTGGAAGCATTGCAGGTGCCCATGTCAACTCAGCATCATTTTCTTAGAGGTTAGATCTTTGGCTTCCAAAGAGAGTATCTTATACCAATGGATCACTCAATAAGCCATTTATGCACAGATAAGATGGCTAGGAAAGGAGTAAACAATGATAAGTTCCTCTAGGGGCAACACCCAAGGGGAAGGGGGATTGTTTTGGTCACCATACTTTATCATTGACAGTTCCATGTTTTTGCTAACCTCTAGTTTTAAGTTTTCAGTCTAGATCCGCCTCTGAGACTCTAGATGAACCCAGATACATTCCTTATAATAATGAACTCCTTCAGTCTTGTTATTGATTAGAAACACTAATTAACATCGAAAAGAACCACAACTTCTTCTTTAGGAGAGTAGACTAGCATGAAATCAATTTCCAGATTCAGATTATTAATGTGGTAATTTAATACTATTTATGCCAAGTTTGAATATTAGGGTAGCATATACCAAATTATTGATAATTCCATTTTTTCAAAATTCAGAAGAACTGGCAAGTGGCAATATAAGCAGTGAGTTTCAAGTGAGTGGATATTCCGAGGATTTTCATCCTCGGCTCTAAAAGAACCTACTTGAGTTATCAGTAATCATAGACGAAAATAGCCCTCTGCTTTTAATTCCACCCTTTCTTCAAAATGAGATTTTAATGTAGATAGTGAAAGATCTTAAAAAATTCCTCTCTTGACATGCTCAATGTTGTTTGAAAAGATTGCCATGCTTAAACATCTCTCCACCACCAATTATTTATACTATAGTCTCATGAAAGGTTTCATATTCTAACAAGAAAAATTCTTCTCTTGCTCCATATTATTGTTAGAGAGGTTCATTCCACTTGAATGATCCATCCACTACCTATTTATAATTTGTTTTACAATGCAAAGCTTTGGTCCTGAAAAACAAAATTCTGTACTTGCTCCACATCTCTGCAATGGTTTCTTGTCACACTTCTAGGATTCACCTACCACCACCCATTCAAAAGTTGTCTTGTCACCCCATACAAATCTCCTCAAAAGTCAAAACCCAAAGTCATTTGTACATAAATCAGCAACTAGAGCAAACATTCTTGGAAATTGATAGGTGGTTTTCCCCCTACATGGGTAGCTTGTTGAATGCAAACAAAAAGGGTTCCTAAGCAAATGTTCGCTCAGCTTTGCTAATGTTAACAACAAACCTTATCCATATACAGATGGTTGCTCTATTAGTGATGAAAAAAAACATTAACAAAGCCATACCAATTCTTCAGTTACTAACAAATTCGATTACAGTCCAATTCCCAATCATAAATGACTTCCGGCAACCATACCAATAATTCTAAAGTCTTCACTCACATGGAAGTGTTTGACTTTTGAGACATTTTAGTGACTGAGACATTTTGACACATGTAAGATGGGCATGATTATGTATCCTAATGTTTCTCTAGTGGTTCTCTTTTGCCAAATAAATAAATAAATAACAAGTCTAATAGTGAATTAATGGTCCACAATCACTTTCAAAAGCCTATGGCCCACAATCAGACTCTTTAATTTTTAACCCTATACTAGCCATCAAGTAGAGATGATCCACAACCACTACTCAATCTTTCAATTTGCATTTATGGCTGATGTATGGCTGATGTAGGCCAGATATTTTTTATAATCATATCTTGCGCAAACAAAGTTGTGCTTACCACTAAGGCTAGTTCTATCTAAAAGGGGATTATTTGTGATAGTCCATCAACAACTTAATAAGACTAGAAAACTTGAAAATGAATCTATCAAGCAAGGGAGCATGACTAGTTCCGAACCCACCCAAAGTCGATGATGATCAGAAATTTTACAAGGAAAGATGGCTGATCTATGATTCCTAGATACTAAAATCGACACAGATATGAGAAATAGGGAAATGACTCTTCATTTCCTAAAATCCAAATATCCATTTTATATGATTATCAAACCAAAAAGGAGATTTTTGTACTTAATCAACTAATGGAACGTTCAAGGAACTCATCAATGACCTAGACTGACCCAACCAACCGATCTGACCAAACGGTTAACCTGGACACCTCTAGTGCTCTTAGATCTTGATAGGGATAACCACCAAGCCTGTCCTACAACATAATCTACTTCATTACTGGACCCATATGGCCATATCGTTTTTCTTTGGTTTTAGAAGTCCAAGCATAGGCCAGCTGGTCAGCAGCTGATATACCTTTAATTGCAGCCCCTTAATTCCATAATAGTTCAAACTAATGGAACCATGTAAACCAATAATATTAATCCACATCTCCTCTTGGTTAATCCCCCTTCCCCAACCCAATAAAAAAGGTTCATGCATCTTAGAGAAATAATTAATCCACAATTTTCACTAAAGCCTCTTCCATCTTTTTGATTAAACCTTCAACTTTATGTTAGACACACTAAACGTCCAACAGCAGAGTTTAAGAATCAAAGTGCATGCACCTTAACTTTCCCTACACAAAAAGCACATTGAAACCTATGGTGCTTAGATACAAATGTGGATACAGGAAACAAGGACACAACTCTTCATTTCCAAAAGTTCTAGACACAAAAATGGGTATAGGTGTCCCACATTATATGCTTATATCTTGTGTTTATATCTAGTTTTTGAAGCTAATTGTCTCTAATACTTATGTCTTGTCATATTTAATTAAATTTCTACCATATGCATATATTTTTATAGAGGTATATATCCAGGTATCATACACATCAAGATATTTCTTTCCAATAAGAAATGCTAACAGTTTGGATCCCTACAAAAAAAAAAAAAAAAAACAATTGGATCCCAATAAGAAATTTCTAAAACTAATGGGAAAGTAACAATGCTAACATAGTAAATCTTAAATGAATCATATCAGCCTAATTAGACTCCACCTACATACTTCTTGTGTTTGTAAATACAGACTTTTAGGCAATCAGCAAAGCAAAGTTAAGCTACCATATTCATTTTGGAGTTTGTGAGGCACTAGTATATAGGACTGTTTGTTATGGCCAGCAAGCTTATGTTACTCACACTTAGTAAGGACACGACTTTATATGGTATTGGATACAAATTTCATTTAAAGTTCAAGTATCTAAAACGATGTGGCTCCCTTGTACAAACATCCAAGTATCATAGCAGCAAATGCAAATTTTGCTTCAGAGTTTTTGTTGGATAAGCAATTCAAAGTTTCATACAATGACCAACAAAAGAAATATAATACAACAATAAAAATAATGTCTTAGGAGATGAAAAAATTTGCAAAGTAAAGCATATATCAGGGCAAAGACCAAAATAGAGCCGATAAGTAGAAGTTGATCTATCCCTCCTTATAAAGCATTGAACGGGCGAATCATGGGGCCCGGGCTATTCAAAGTTGAAGCAACAATGACCAAAAAAAAGAAAATTAGTAGAGAAAATAGAGAGCAAAAGAATATTATATGAAGAGAGAGAGAGAGAGAGAGAGGCGTAAAAACCTGCTTTAATGAGATAGGGAAGGTAATCTTTCCACATTGCTCAGGAGTCTTGACTATCTCTTTTACAATCTCTCTCCATGACCTACAAACAGACGCACAAATAACGACACTTCTCCTCGTAGGCCACGATGTTTTGCTATCCTCCACTCTCTGGATCACATCCATAAGTAACTCCGGAGGTAGATTAGCCCATGGGCCCTGTTCAATCGAATCTGTTTGGAACCGTGAAACATTAGGGCTAGTATGTGATCTCCTGTGGCTGCCCACATCCTTTCCTTCTCCCCCTCTCCTTGATATGCATGAAATCTCATTCCTCGTCTTCTTGAGCTCCCGAACAAAGCTTTTGAACGACATCGTAACCAAAATAGAGGATTAGTGAGGTTAACCTGGGACGAAGAAAACAACCTTGTTTAGTTCCAAAAAAAGGATAAACTAAACAGTTGGTGTTTTTTCGTTTCGACTTACCTAGAGTATACAGTGCAAATGTTTTTACATCTCAATTAAAATTTGATGGGCTTGAACTAAACGGAGAAATCTAACATCCCAGAAGAATCATTAAACCTATTACCATACTGAGAGCGAGGGAGAGCAAGAGAGGATCGAACGATTGAGAAATAGAAAAGGAGAGAGATGACTGAACGAGAGACAAAGTGAGAGAGGGATGATTGAGAGAGAGAGAGGGCGGGAGAGGCGTGAATATTTTCAGTGGGCAAGAGAGGGTGGGAGGAATATTTTAGCAATAGTTGTTTGGACTCTAGTGGTAGTTTTAATCGACTACCGCTAAAATTCATCTTTCTAGCGGTAGCTGCCAAATTGCCGGGTTGAAAACTGCTACTAGAACTCTATTTTCTTGTAGTGGAAGAGGACGATGATGGCGAAGAAGGGGGTGAGGAGGGTGGCTACGACGAGGCCCAAGATGATGATGGTGATGAGTAGCTCGGCCCTGCAGCTTGACTGGTCTAGTGGTGGTGGTCTTTCTGTTATTTTCGAGAGTCGGCACGCTCTGGGGCCTGCGTGCCCTATTGATGTCCAAACTATTGAACTCTCTCTCTCTTTCCTTTTTGCCTGTACAACTATTTGGCCTTCTTTATCTTCTTAATGGAACTTGATATTTTCTCAACGCACCTTCTGCTACTTGTTTGTTAAGCTCAGTTGTAATCCAGTTATATTAGCTCGGATGAATTGTCATCACACTGGTAAAATGTGTTTCTGTACTTTTAGCTTCATTGACTTTGCTTTATGTGACTCTTGACTGAGCTGTCGGCTAACCTTTAGCGAACTTTAGTGAACTCATAAACATAGCTCGAAATACTTCTCTTTAAAGGTAATACCTACACAATTTATCTACATTCCAGGCCCAAGGCACTACCTTCCCTTCGAGTGTTTTGAGATCGTACGCATTTCCGCCAATAATTTTGGAGACCCTATAAGGGCCTTCCAATTCGGGCCAAGCTTTCCTACACCGAGCTCAGGTACCATAACTTTCCTGAGTACTAGGTTGCCACCTCTAAATTGGCGTTTCTTAACTAGGCATTATAGTATTGGGCTACACGTTGTTGGTATGCTGTAGTCCGAATGTAGGCCAGTGGTGTGTCTGGAAGCATGTCGTTAACCACTTAGGAACGCTAGTTTTAATATTTATAAATTTTTTTCCTATTCTCAAACAATTACAAATGTAGTAAAAGGGTGAGAACATAAGCAGGAGTTGCAGAAATATAGAAATTAATTAATTAAACTGGAAAACTAGAATCCAAACATCGCTAAAAGTTAAAAGTGCAGAAAAATAAATAAATACAGAAATAAATAAATGAAAGAAATGAAATAAAAAAGTTTGTAATCCGATCAGAGGTAGCAATCTCTGGATCTCTCCTTCGACCCTCAAACTTCTCGAGCTAGGCCTTCTGTCTTACCTAGCCGAATTCCAGATTTGTAGAAAAGAAAACGAAGATCAAACGGAATAAAAATAATTTGCAGAAAGGAAATAACGGAATTGGAAATGAAAGAACAGAAATTAAATCTAAGACTAATGGTTGGGATCCGAATCCGTAGGTGGCAGTAGTGGCTTTAGCGAACTGCAAGTAGGAACCCCTCCTCTTGCCTAGGCGTCCTCCTCTTCCTCTACCCTTGAACTTCTCAATATCAGCCTTCTGTCTTACCTGGGGGTAGAATCCAATCCTTTCTCAGGAGCCCTTGGGTCCTTTTTATAGAGAAGGGTGGATAAAACTGGGATTAGAGGGAAAGAATGGGGCGACAACTAGGTTTTAGCAAAGTTATGGGTGCCCTAGGGCTTCTAATAAAGGGTTAGGATGGTTCTAGGGTGATCCTTGGGCTGAGAGGAAAAGGAGATGGCACCCAATATTATGTAGGGCTGAGATTTGGGTGCCTAGAAATGAATGGAGGAGATTGAGGCGCTTAGGGTTGAAATGTGGAGATTAAAAGGAGTGGGTGGCGCCCTAGAGTGGATTGTTGAGATAGAGGATGTGATGGAGGGATGAGATCTAGTGGTTAGGGGCTGAATGGTGAGGATTAGAAGTTAGGAGGCACTCTAGGGTTTAAAAGCTACAAAAAGAGTGCCCTAAAATGAGTGGTTGAGATTAAAAGAGGTAGAGGATGGAGATTAAACACCTAGGGGCGATTAGGATTTGCTAAGAATGAAAAGAATGGGTTAAAAGGCGCCCTAGGGTTTGCTAAGGCGTGGGGAGCATGCTAATACAGTAGGAGGGGCGCCATACTAGGTTTAGCAGATAGGAGGCGCCCTCCTGTTCACAGTGTTTCACAAAAACACCCCCTTTCTTAGTTGGACTTCACACCAGCTTCCCAAAAAGTACATTTCAGCCATGTAAACTTCCCAGTTTTGCACAGAATTTGCACAAAGACCCTCAGAGGCCACAATATTGATTTTAACTGGGAAAATGGCACACTTTGATTATTCTAAGGCCAAAAATATCCCTGAAATGTTGCCCTTAAGGCATCAAAATGTAGAGTTATCACACACCCCCACTTTAACCATTGCTAGTCCCTTAGCAATGCAGCCTTAAAATTACACTGATCATAGAGATCCTTCCCATCTCAAGATCATCCCCAACAGAATTAGTCAAGCATCCTGATTCCAGAATTCTCAAAATTTATAGAGATCAGTATTGGGCTTAAGGGGTAAAACTGTCTTAGTTTGAATATTACAGAAACCTGGCTTAAAAACCTTATTTACCCTTCCATTTGCAGACAGTCTTGATAAGCTGAGATTGATTTTTAAAATCAGATAGGTATTCTTCTTATCATTTCTGACAATGGATTTCTACCCCTCAACTTGATTTGCACACTTATTTCTATTGTTACCTTCCACCGTTTTACGTGAATCTCGACACTTGCCATAGGTAAAGAGACTCGGTTACTAAGTGTTATGTGATTGTCTTTGGCATTCCCTTTTCCGTTTGACGCGAATCTCAACACTTGACTTAGGTGAAGAGACTCAGTTACTAAGTCTAGGGTGTCCATTGACCTTTTATTCTCTCTCTCTCTCTTTTTCTTTTTTTTTTTTTTGCAACACTGTTCAAGGTAGTCCACTATTTCTAAAAATTTGAAGAATTTTTATTTAATTTCTCCATCTTTCTCTTCTTATCTTGGCAGGGGCAAAATTGGGAGTATTTTCCACTTTCTAAACAGTTTTGACAATATTCAAATAAGACCAATTTAACTCCTGTCACTTGCTACCAATTTCTACAAAATTCAATAATCTTTTATTAGTTTCCTCAACTTTTTCTGTTTGGGAATCTCCTTTAATGGAAAAGAATTAAAAATTTTTCAATGAAATTTTAATTCTACATATTAAAAGGCTTAGCTTCTCAATTTGTTTTTTCAATTTTTCTATTTCTTTCCTCACCCCCTTACTTAAATGCCATTGTCCCCAATGGCATGACTAGATTGATCCAAAAAGGACTTGGGCCAAAGGGAACAATCAATAGGGTTTTCTTGAGGGGTTCAATGTCTGCCACCTAGTCTTGAATCGAGGAAAGGAAATTCAAATCCTAAAAACAAAAAACTACGTTGGGTTGCCTCCCAATCAACGCTAAGTTTAACGTCTTCAGCCAGACGCATTTACACATTTCTTCCATCCAGACTCTCGGACTCACTTTCTTCTTCATACCAACAAGGCTCAGACTAGGCTAACCAAGGGGTAGATAAGCCATTCACAAGATTGTCCACTATGTCCACATTGCATTCATCTTCCCCTAGGTTTGGATACTTAGAGGCACTGAAAACATTCAACTGGACCTTCTGCTCCCAAAATGAGATGTCCATTTCCCCCGACTTGCAGTTGATATTTGCATTGGCCGTTGCTAGAAATAGCCATCCTAAGATTATCAGGTTATGGTTCAGTTCTTCGGTTGGGGTCATGTCTAGGACAACAAAGTCCACAGGGAAATAACAATTATCTATCCTGACAATGACATCCTCGACTGGGGTAGGTTTCAACTCGCCGATCCTAAACCATTCATAAATGATGGACGGAAGCAAGTTTACACTGGCTCCAAGATCCAATAGGGCCTGATCAAAGGTGATTCCAAAGATTATATAGTTGATGAGAGCAGCACCCGGGTCTTTCATCTTCCAGGGAAGTTGGTTCAAGAGGACCGCACTCATACCTGCCAAGAGCATCACTTTTTGTGGGGCCGATCGTGGCTCCCTCTTTTGGGTGCATAGCTCTTTCAAAAACTTGGCATAAGCCGGGACATGCTGGATTGCATTGAGGAGAGGGATGTTAATGTGTACTTGTTTGAATAGTTCCCCGATCTTCTCGTTGTGAATCTCTTTCTTTTTCTACAACGGCCCAGTTGTTAGTGTGGTTGTAAAGGGTACCACAGGTTGGTTCACTTTAGGCTCTTCTTCTAGGTTTTAACTTTCTTCTTCTTCCCCCCCCCCCAACTTAGGGTTTTCCGACTCCTTTCCTTCTTCAATTTTCTTCTTCTCATACGGGTCTTCCAAAATTCTCCCACTCCTTAAAGTTGTAACAACTTTAGCATTTTCGAACTGGGGATTCTTAGGAGGTGGTTGAATTTGTTGAGGAAAACCCAGCGGCTGATTCATAGGGTTTGCAACTGGTTGACTCGGTAATTGCCTCGCTTCTCTCCTTGCATTAGCTTTGGCTAGCTGTCCTATTTGGCTTTCTAACCTAGCAATGGACTGCTGCTAATTTAGGATCAACTGCTGAAGCTGCATGAATTAATCATCTACTAAACGGGATTGCGGAGGTTGTAGGTAACCCTGATACGATTGGGTCGGTTGGTTCCTAGGGTAAACCTACTGGAACTGACTTTGTACTGATGGCCTTTGAAACTGCTGGGCAATGGAGTTGGACGGATGCTGATATTGTTGGGACTGTAGATTGGGTTGATGTGTCCTCTAAGAAAAGTTAGGGTGATTTCTCTACCCATGGTTATAAGTATTGGAATATGGATTATTGTTGGGCCTTGAGAAACTCTGGGCTACCTGAACTTGTTCTTGGATAAAGGGTGGAAACTGGGCCACCGTAGGACAGTCATCAACCTGGTGGGCTGGGCTGGCACAAATGGAACTCACTTCGGGATAGGATGTAGAAGGGCCCAATTGCTGGTTAAAGGTGAAAAATTGGTCAATCTTCTGGGCTAGAAGATCTACCCTATCCAACTTTCTAGAAATGGCATTCAAGTCCACTTTTGCCTCGAGCTCTATATTATTCCTGACCTCATAGAGCCATGCCCTCTTTGAGGGTCCCACTGACCTTTTGTAGGAATACAAGGATGTATTGTTAATGGAATTCTCACTCAAGGTCTCAAAATATGATTCATCCTCGCTCTTGCTCAAAAATGCCCCCCCACAGGATGCATCTACCATTTGCCTGTATTGATCTGTTAGACCTTCATAGAAGGCCTAGACAATTTTCCACTGGGACAAGCCATGATGTGGGCATTTTCTCATTAACTCCTTCATTCTCCCACAAGCCTCATGAATTTGTTCACCCGGTGTTTGGGTGAATCAAGTGATGGCTCTTCTCATGGTATTGGTTTGTCCTATAGGGTAAAACTTTCTAAGGAATTCTTGTTGCATTTTTGCCCAAGTTCTAATAGGTCTCTCTATGGTTCCCAACCAGTGCTTGGCCTTGTCTTTCAAGGAGAAGGGGAAAAGAGTTAACCTAAGGGCATCATCATTAAAATTCTGAATCCTCACAGTGGAACAGATTTCTAGAAACTCATCTATGTGCTTGTATGGGTCCTCACTCGGGTTCCCATAGAAAGAGGGGAGCATCTGGATTGTGCTTAACTTAATCTCATACTGTAAGGCTTGAGTATCTGGCAATTGTATATAGGATGAAGGGTTATATTGGGTTGGAGTGAAGTATTCCTTCAACTTTCTAGGTTGGGCATCATTGATTCCGGCCATTTGGTTGTGTTGTTGGTGATGGAGGTATCTCTCTATTTCGGGTATGGGTTCTACAGTTTCTCTCCTTAGAGATCTCCTTCCCAACATACAACTTAGAAGTCCCTTTTTCTTCTTTCTGAAGTTTGAAATTTAAATTTAGCATTTAAATTCAAATTTAGATTTTGAAATTTAAATTCCTAAAATTTAAATTCAAATTTGAAATTTAAATTCCTAAAATTTAAATTCAAATTTGAAATTTGAATTATTTTTTTAAAAAATTGCAAGTAAATCAACCACACAACCTAGGGTTGACCTAAGGTTTCCTAAACTAGTGGTTCAACCAATGTGAATCCTTTTAGGTTCACTTGGAATTACATCACTTCCTTTGGTTAGCTAGGTAAGAGGTGGGGATGTGGGAGGCTCCCCTTGCTCTCGCAAGGACCTAATTAAGTAACCACAAAACCCGCTTAGGTGTAATCGTTTAACCTCTTTCCTTAGACACCAACCGTCGGTTATGGAAAGTAATTACAAGCTTCCCTAAAATTCAGCACACCTTTGAACCAAGTGTGAGGCTCCCTAAAGGATCTTGCTATCCAAATTTTAAATTAGGATTAGGGTGAACTGCACGTGAAGGGTGGTGATTTTTAGGCCAAGGAAGGGTGATGAAATCCCCACCGTATCTTATTTAAAAATAAACACAACAAATGCAACTAATTACAATGCATGAACAATTATTTCTAAAGTGCAATTGAGAAATATAACATAAAATAATAAAGCAACCTAATTAAGCAAAAGGAACAATTAAACAAAAGAAAATTATGCAGCAATAAAAAATAAAATAAAATAAATGAATTTTTTTTTTCTGAAAATAAAAAAAAAATAAACCTAAGAAAATAGAAATTCGAACAAGGACTTAAAATAAAAAAAAAATAGATCTAGAAACAAAACGAAAGAGATATAACACTAAAAAATAAATCGGATCTAAAAAAATTCGAAAATTACAATTCTACTAAAAAAAAGAGTTCAAAAATAAAAAATCAAAATCAAAAATAAAATGGGACAACTACACCTGAAATGCAATCCAATTAATCTTCTCTTCTCTTCTCTCCCACAGTCCCGCAATGCTCCGGTACCTCACCTTTCGCTATTTTATCCTACAAAATCAAAGAGAAGTAAGAATTAAAATGAGATAACGGATCAAGTAATATAATGAAAATAAAAAAAATAATGAAACAGTTCCGGATAAAGCAAATAAAAATTTTTCTCCATTGCTTCCCCGACAACGGTGCCAAAAACTTGGTGTGTCCGGAAGCGTGTCGTTAACCACTTTGGAACACCAGTTTTAATATTTATAATTTTTTTCCGATTCTCAAACAATTACAAATGCAATAAAAGGGTGAGAACGGGTCGTATCCACAAGGAAGCGAGGGAAAAGTTAATACGTACTAAAATCCGGACAAGAGAACACAAGTTGGAGTTGTAGAAATATAGAAATTAATTAATTAAACAGGAAAACTAGAATCTGAACATCGCTGAAAGTTAAAAGTGTAGAAAAATAAATAAATACAAAAATAAATAAATGAAAGAAATGAAATAAAAAAGACTGTAATCCGATCAGAGGTAGCAGTCTCCAGATCTCTCTTTCGACTCTTGAATTTCTCGAGCTAGGCCTTCCCTCTTACCTGGTCGAATTCCAGATCTGCAGAAAAGAAAACGAAGATCAAACGAAATGAAAATAAATTGCAGAAAGGAAATAATGGAACTGGAAATGAAAGAACAAAAATTAAATCTAAGACTAATGGTTGGGATCCGAATCCAGAGGTGGCAGTAGTGGCTTTAGAGAACTACAAGTAGGATTCCCTCCTCTTGCCTAGGCGTCCTCCTCTTCCTCTACCCTTGAACTTCTCAAGATCAGCCTTCCGTTTTACCTAGGGGAAGAATCCAACCCTTTCTCAAGAGCCCTTGGGTCCGTTTTATAGAGAATGGTGGATAAAACTGGGATTAGAGAGAAAGATGGGGGCGACAACTGGGTTTTAGCAAAGCTACGGGCGTCCTAGGGTTTCTAATGAAGGGTTAGGATGGTTCTAGGGTGATCCTAGGGCTGAGAGGAAAATGAGTGGGCACCCAATATTATGTAGGGCTGAGATTTGGATGCCCAAATATGAATGGAAGAGATTGAGGCACCTAGGGTTGAAAGGTGGAGATTAAAAGGAGTGGGTGGCACCCTAGAGTGACTGGCCGAGATAGAGGATGGGATGGAGGGCTGAGATCTAGTGGTTAGGGGCTGAATGGTGAGGATTAGAAGTTTGGTGGCGCCCTAGGGTTTGAAAGCTACAAAAAGAGTGCCCTAGAATGAGTGGTTGGGAATAAAATAGGTGAAGGGTGGAGATTAAACACCTAGGGGCGGTTAGGGTTTGCTAAGAGTGAAAATGATGGGTTAAAAGGCACCCTAGGGTTTGCTAAGGCATGGGGAGGATGCTAATACAGTAGGAGGGGCGCTAAACTAGGTTTAGGAGATAGGAGGCACCCTCCTATTCATAGATTTTCACAAAAACACCCCCTCTCAGCCAGACTTCATACCAGCTTCTCAAAAAGTACATTTCAGCCATGTATGTAAACTTCCTAGTTTTGCACAGAAACCCTCAGAGGTTACAATATTGTTTTTAACTGGGAAAAGGGCACACTTTGATTATTCTAAGGCTGAAAATACCCCTGAAATGATGCCCTTAAGGCATCAAAATGCAGAGTTATTAGCCAGGTCTCTCACTTCTTCAACTAAATCGAGATTTGCTCGTAGATCTTCTTCATTTTCCTCTTCAGCGAATGCCTCAAACCGTAATGTTGGTACTTCCATCTATGCTGGTATTACTGCCTCAGTTCCGTACGTCAGATTGAAAGGTGTTTCACTAGTTGCTATTTTGACAGTTGTTTAGTAGGCCCACAGTACACTAGGTAGCTCGTCCACCCACAAACCCGTTTGCTTGAGAGTGAGTGACCGATGTGAAATTTTGTCTTATTCCCATCTATGCACACCAATCTTGGAACTCGATGTCTTCAAACTGTTTTCCATTGCTTGAAATCAGTACTCTTGCAAGGCCGAACTTGCAGACTATGCTCCTCTAGAAGAAGTTTTGGATGTTGCGAGTCGTTATGGTGAATAGCAGTACGACTTCCACCCATCTTGTGAAATAGTCCACTACCACGACTATGAACTTTTTCTGACCTTTCGCTGGTGGGAAGGGGCCCAGCAAGTCTATGCCCCATTGCGCAAACAGCCACAAGCTAGTTAAGTATCTCAGGTTGGTAGCTGGCTGGTGTAGGATGTTAGCATGTCATTGGCATTTATAACATCGTTGGACTAACTCGGTCGCATCTGCTTTCATGGTGGGCTAGTAGTACCCTTGCCATAAGCCTTCTGAGCTAGAGTCCTGCCCCACAAGTGTCTCCTGCAAAGCCCTTCATGGATTTGCACCTGATTCGCTTTAGTTTGTTGCAAGCATCGCAAATAGGGCACTGTGAAGGATCTTCTATAGAGTAGCGTGCCTATTATCACGTAACAATCTGCTTGTTGTTCTATTTGCCAAGCTGCATTTTTCTCTATTGGCAATATGCTGTGCTTTAGGTAGCTGAAGACCGGACCTATCTAGCTTGTCTCCGTAGTTACTATGTGGGCGACGTCTTCTATCCCTTTCTCTATTGATGGGTGAGGTAGCTCTTCAACGTAAACTGTTCTTTTTGTCGAGTCTATCGTACTCACTAATATGGAGAGGGCGTCGACTTCTGTGTTTTCTGATCTCAAAATTTGCTAAAGGTACCAGGAGTCGAAGTTGGCAGGAGTTCCTTGACTTTAGCCAAGTAAGCTAACTTGGAGGGTTCTCTCACCTCGTACTCCCTGTTTACTTGATTCACCACTAGTTGTGAGTCACTACAAGCTATGAGATGCTTGGCTCCTATCTCCTTTGCTAGCATCAACCTGGCTATCAGTGCCTCATACATGGCCTCATTGTTTGAAGCTCAAAACTGGAATCAGAGTGCGTACTCCGGCTTTACCTTGCTAGGTCCGTAAAGTATCAACCTAGCTGTGCTTCCACTCAGATTGGACGAGCCATCCACATGAAGTATCCATGGCTCCTCATCCCAGTCTACGATCTTGTGAGCTTGGGGCGGTGCCACACTGATTGAAGCCTCTACTACAGTTGCAGGCTCAGCTACTTCAGGGGTTGGCGAGCTAAAGGTGCACTCGACAATAAAATCTGCTAGAACCTGTGCTTTTATCACTGGTCGCAGATCATAACAGATGTCGTATTCGCTGAGCTCTATTCCCACTTTGTCAATCTCCCCGAGACCTTAGACTTCTAAAGAATTTGCCTTAGAGGTTGATCATTCAGGACGACAATGGTATGGGCTTGAAAGTAGGGCCTTAGTTTTCAGGCTGCTAGCACTAATGCAAAGGTGAGCTTTTCTATATCAGGATACCTTGTCTCAGTAGCATGCAAGACCTTGCTCACGTAGTATACTTGTTGTTGTACCTTGTCGACTTCTCTTACTAGGAGCGAGCTAACCACCTCGTCGCTCGCGGAGAGATAAAGTTTGAGCTCGTCCCTGGTCTCGGATCTAGTTACAGGGGAGGTGAACTAAGGTGAGCTAACACTCTTTGGTCCACTCAAAGGCCTGGTTTGTCTTTATAGCCTTGAAAAAGGGAAGACACTTCCCAACCAACTTGGACATTAATTGGTTCAAGGCTGCTATCCGTCAGGTTAATTTCCATGTTTTCTTAATCGAGCTAGGAGGTCACGTATCTAGAATTGCCTGGATTTTTTCGGGGTTAGCCTCTATGCCACGTTGGCTGACAATGTAGCCCAAGAACTTACCTGAGGTTACACCGAAAGCACACTTGTTCGGGTTAAGTTGAAGGGATGGGATATCCATCACATGGACGCCCAAGTCTTGCGGAATGGACTGGGCAAATTTCAAAAAAAATTTCTCCCATCTTTGCAGGGAATCGAATTCCCTATTTTAGAAAACAAATTTTCAAGGATCAATCTTGAACCATGAACCAAATCAGATCTGAACCAAAAGGAGTAGGAGGGAGGATGTACCTGATACGGAGAAACAATATCTCCCAATGGAGGTGTTCACGCCCAAGGAAGGATCCAAAATTTGCTCCACTCAAAGGCCTGGTTTGTCTTTATAGCCTTGAAAAAGGGAAGACACTTCCCAACCAACTTGGACATTAATTGGTTCAAGGCTGCTATCCGTCAGGTTAATTTCCATGTTTTCTTAATCGAGCTAGGAGGTCACGTATCTAGAATTGCCTGGATTTTTTCGGGGTTAGCCTCTATGCCACGTTGGCTGACAATGTAGCCCAAGAACTTACCTGAGGTTACACCGAAAGCACACTTGTTCGGGTTAAGTTGAAGGGATGGGATATCCATCACATGGACGCCCAAGTCTTGCGGAATGGACTGGGCAAATTTCAAAAAAATTTCTCCCATCTTTGCAGGGAATCGAATTCCCTATTTTAGAAAACAAATTTTCAAGGATCAATCTTGAACCATGAACCAAATCAGATCTGAACCAAAAGGAGTAGGAGGGAGGATGTACCTGATACGGAGAAACAATATCTCCCAATGGAGGTGTTCACGCCCAAGGAAGGATCCAAAATTTGCTCCCACTGAAGATGGCGCAGTGCAGAATGGAGCAGAATCAGCAATGTTCTTCCAAAAGAACTTGACCCTTCGCAAGAATCAACTGGATGGTTGGTGAGTACAGCTCCAACCAATCTTTTCCCAAAAGATTGGAATCAAGATTAGATCTTGATTTCTCCCAAGAACTAGAGATCGAACTGAAGGTGATGGCGGCGGCAGGAAGGAGGCGGCAAGAGAGAATTTGTAGGGTGCAAAAATCTCTCTTCTTGTGATTTTCAGCTCTGAAGAGAATTGAACATCAATCACTAACTGTGTCGCCCCTTTCTTCTTTCATAATCTTAAAGGGATCAGCTCCTAATCCCATTAGGAGTTGCTAATCCAAATCATATTTGGATTAGAAGTCCCTTTAAGTGATAAGGGATAACCCTTATCTTATCTGCAGATCAGATCAGCCATCTCCTAATCTAATTAGGAGGCTTCCAGATCTAAATCTCATTTAGATCTGGGACTCTCTAAATGGATGGGGTCTAGGCCCAATCCTATCAGCTGATCCATCTCAGAATTCGCCTCCTTTAATTGACTGATCGAATCAGCCCAGTTCGAAATGGGCTTAAGGCCCATTAAAGGTTATGTACTCACATAGCCTTCCAAACTGCTACCCAGTTGGGCTTCCTTGTATGGCGTGGAACCCAAACATTGATCTACACATCAGCCACATGGGTTCAGCCCAACCTTTGTTACAAGGCCTGGCCGAATACACTGTTATGGACAGTGCACCCCCTGAAACCCATCTTATGGGCTCTATGGGCCCAACACTTACCCTAAGTGGTCCCTGGGCCAAGCCACCTTGTAACACCCAGGGACTGTGAGCAGATGCAAGATTAGCCCATCAAGTATTATCCTCAATGGTCTTACATTTAACCTCTCAGCCCATAATGATCAAACACTGCCCGACAAGGGAGGACCTCACCCTCGACTGCAAGGAACAGTGTTGCACTCTCCGCTTACATGGATCCCGGGAATTAAAACCTTTTGCAAATCATTTCGAAACCATAACATATATATATCTTTATATATAAATATATTTTGCAAAACAAAATCTCAACAATTGAAATCGGCTGCAGGCAGACTTGGTTTCCATCAGAGAGAGTGCATCCCCGATCATTACCTTTGTCCGACAAAGGGGCTGATCCTGTCACTATGATCACCCACTCAGATGAATTCTCGGACTGTCCCAACATACCCAGGTTTTGACCCCCGCTAAGGATCTCACTGATTGGTACATCAAAGACAGCCCAATCCAACACCTAGTGCAGTATCATAATCGAGTCTAGGGGTCAGGTGTAACTTTCCAGTTTTGCCCATCTATCTTCAAGGTCCAGGGCAATACTGGAAATCTGGTCCGGTTCAGAGGTTCTATTAATCCTACACTGCATGTGCTTCGGGTCTCACTCTGGTAGCTGAGACAAGCCACCCCAACAGTTGGCCGCACATCAGCGTCAGCCTTGGCAGGATAAATCTCTCCAGACTTACCCAATGGCTGTGAACATTCTAAACTAACACAAGTCTCATTAAGTGTCCAGTTTAAGGGTATTACACAAAAACACACCACAAGAACATGAATCAAATGAGTACTTTATTGATTTACAATAAATTCATAATGTACATAATTCTGATTGAAGCTAAGGGCATACAACTGTCTAACATAAGTTTTAAAATATGCTTTCTTAAAACATTGAAGATAAGATTCAGGTCAGCAACTAAATCATTTGAAAAATGAGTTTTTACTACCATATCATCGACATCAATTCCCATAGACGATGCTAATTGATGTCGCACAATTTGGATGCTCCCTCGTGTACTATGACTTGGACTCTAATTGGGTGTCAACTAGGCTGGCCGAGTTATAGGGCCGAGCTGATGTCTGAGTATTCAAGCTAATGTGTGCTGCAAAGAATAGAAGATGAGAGTGCTCAGGTATCTTTTACCCGGGGTGAGCACTCCGATGCTTAAGTCAGAAAAGTGTTTGGGGATTTCTTTAAGAGATTGAGAGAGGTCAAGAGTACTAGTGCGCATACCTTCCCAGGTGGATTTAAACACCTTTTATAGACATCAAGGGGCACAAGGCCTCCTGGCAACAACCCTGAGCTTCTGTCGGAGTTGTTTCTACGATATTGGGTGTATTAATGTACCATTTGCGAGTTTTACGCAATGGTTATGGATCGTTCGAGTAGAATTCGGTGTACGGTACGGTGAGCTGTTCTAACAGTCGCGATATCGGCTCTTTCGGCAGTGATGTGCAGGGAACAGTTGGCGAGCTCACCCTCGTGGGTCGCCTTAGCTCGCCTCAGCTCGATCGGCTTCTTGGACAGGTTGCTAGTAATCTTACGGGCTCTGCTAGCTCGCCCTTTCCGAGGTGCAGTTTGGGTTGAGCGAGGTGATCCAAGCTAACATACCGGGTTGGTTTGCTGACTCGGTGATGAGATGTCGATTGTTAGATAATTATGCCCTTAGCTCCAATCAGATTGTTGTACTTATTGACATTTATTGTAAATGAATAAAGTCCGTAATTGGTTCATGTTATTATGGTGTGTTTTTGTGTAATACCCTTAAACTGGACACTTATGAGACTAGTGTTAGTTTAGAATCTTCACAGTTGTTGGATAGACCTGGGGAGGTTTATCCTGACAAGGCTAACAGTAATGTGCTGCCGATAAGTACATTAGTGTGGGTTTGGTTGAAACATTGAACCAGACCATTTTTCCAGTTATGCCTTGGACATTGGAGACAAATGGGCAAAACTAGAAAGCTACACTTCTCCCCTAGACTCAATTGTGGTACTACACTTGGTGTTGGATTGGGCTATCTTTGATATGCCAATCAGTGCAATCCTTAGCTGGGTCAAAACCTGGGTATGTTGGGGCAGTCTGAGAATTAACCTGAGTGTGTGATCATAGTGACAAAATCAGCTACTTTGTCGGACAAAGTGAAGGATCAAGGAATGCACTCTCTCTAATGGAAACCTAAACCATCGGCAGTTGATTTCAAACTTGTTGAGATTTGTTTTTGCAAAATATATTTGTATAAAGATATACATATATGTTGTGGTTTCACAAAATGTTTACAAAAGGTTTTAATTCCCAGGATCCATGTGAGAAAATAGTGCAAAACTGTACCTTGCAACCGAGGGAGAGGTCATCTCTTGTCGGGCAGTGTTTGATCATTATGGGTTGAGAGGTTAAGTGTAAGACCATTTAGGGTTTATACCTGATTGGCTAATCTCACATAAGTCCATACTCCTTTGACCTTCATAAGGTGGCTGGATCCAAGGACCATTTAGTGTAAATGTTGGGCGTGCTAAGAGCCCATACTGATGGGCTCAGGGGTTCACTGCCTTCAGTAGTGAATTCGACCAGGCCTTGTAATAGAGTCTAGGTTGAACCCATATGGCTTTCGTGGAGATCAATGCTAGGGTCCCATGCCATACAAAGAGAGCCAAAACAACCGACATTTAAAAGGGAAAGTGAGCCATATGACTTAATGGGCCTAAAACCCATTTCAAAATAGGTTTAAGTGATTTAATTAAATGGGGTGAATTAGGTTTATAATCTGATTAGGATTAGCAAGAGGATAAGATATGTGTTATCCACTTAAGAGCCCAGATCCAAATATTAGATTTGGATCAAGAAACTCTTTCCTAATTGGATTAGGAAGCTAATCCAAAGAAGGCTATAAATAAGGGGGCGAATTCCTCAGTTTAAAAGCAATTAAGCATTTTGCAGTTTTCTCCCCCAGCTCTTGCCACCCCTACCTAGTTCAATCTCCACTCTTGGAACTGATCAAAATTAGATCTTGATATTGTTTCTTGCTAGAAGAAGCAATATGAAGTCGTGCTCACACCCTGCATGATTCTTGCTGAAGAATTAGGGTTCTTTCTAAAAAACCTCCTTGCTGATCCTACCTCACCATAAGTTGTGTCATCTTCAATGGAGGTGGCTTTTGGTGACTTCTTTGGGTATGAACACCTACGTTGGGAGTTATTTACATTGATTCCATATCAGGTATATCTGTCTCCCTCTTTTGGTTTTAGATCTGGTCCGGTTTGTTTCAAGAACGAACCTTGAAAAACGCAGTTTTTCTAAATTAGGGAATACGATTCCTGATATCCCTACATTTTGATGCCTTAAGGGCATCAATTCAGGGGCATTGTCGGCCTTAGAATAGTCAAAGTGTACCCTTTTCCCAGTTAAAATCAACTATTTGACCTCTGAGGGTCTCTGGGCAAATTATGTAGAAAATTGGGAAGTTTTCATAGTTGAAGTGCGGTTTTTAGGAAGCTGGTGTGAAGACCAGTTGAGAGAGGGGTGTTTTTGTAAAGAACTAAGAATAGGAGGGCGCCTCCTATCTGCTAAACCTAGTTGGCGCCCATCCTACTATATTACCATGCTCCCCTTTCCTTAGGAAACCCTAGGGAGTCTTATTAACCCATTCTTTTCCTCCTTAGCTAACCCTAGCCGCCCCAGCTGTGTAATCTCCACCATCCCTCCTTGTAATCTCCACCATCAATTTTTGGGCTCTCCTTTGTACCTTTTAAACCCTACGACACCACCTTTTGTTCTAATCCTCACCATTCAGCTCCCCTACCATTAAATTTCAGCCACTCCCTCCATCTTATATCCCAACCATTCAATCTAGGGTGCCACCAATTCTTTTAATCTTAACCCTTCAACCCTATATGTTCTAATCTACACCCTCCATTTTTGATCACCCAAATCTCAGCCCTACATAATATTGGGCGCCCTCTCCCTCCATTTTTAGCCAAAGGATCACCCCAAAACCCTCTTAGCCATTGATGCATATTTGCTACAATAGCAAGTGTATTAGCCGCTCAAGTAATAAATTGATGAATAGAGTATCGTTTCCCACGAGGACTTATGTAGCAACTACTAGTAGTATATCAGCCTACTCTTATCTGATTAGCCGAATTGTAAATCTAATGCAAATCTGAAATCCTAACTACAAAAATATCTCTAAGGAATTAGATCAAACCCCTTGCATGCAAGTTGAGAAGACAAGCTAATTAAGCACAGAAAGGATTCAGCAATTAGTTCTCTAGGTCATTCGAGTAGATTAGGATTCAGCCTTGGTTTGGTGAAACCCCAAGGCAATGAACAGCCTCTCTCAAGTGCATGTTCACTCTATGCATGAGTGATGATTCTTATATCTCTATCAAAAATCTAATCCCCATGCATGCATTAAGATCTAGCAATTCTAGGGCATCATTTCAGCTGAATGAAGACCAACCGAATTGTGCAAGTTATCTCTAACCTTGCACTCAATTTGGTTCTTGATTAGCAGATATGAAATCCTAGAGTCTTTCTCAAGCACTCTAGAACTTCCAAGAATCAAGAACAGTTCGGCCAAACAGAATTAAGATTGCCTAAATTCTTTCTCAAGCAATTCAGACATTACAAAATCAAGATCTGAAATTACAGATCTGAAATTACAAAACAATAGTTCAACTAGTTGTTCTACAATCAAATTTCTAATCAAGAAACATCAAGATCGCATCTAATCCATTTGAATGAACCTAGAAAACTAACTAGATATCTGAATTTACAGAAATCATGCTTCAATTATAGCAAGAAAGAAAAATTAATGGAGAATTGAACATGAAACCCTAGTTGATTTCAATTACCAATGGCGCAGAATTCAAAGAAGACAACTTAGATTGATCTCCTCCAATGGATTCTTCTCCCAAATTCGAATTCAGCTTCTTCTCCTCTTGATGTTGCTCGAGTCTCCTTTCTTCTCCTCTCTTGTGCCTATCTCTCTCTTCTCCCTCCAAGAATTCGACTCGAAGAGTTTTCTCCCCAAAGGGCTTGAACCACAAGGTGCTGAACATTTTTTCCTCCAAGAAACCTCCTTAAATAGTTTTTCCTCCAGCTCTCCAAGAATTCTAGAAGTTGTCGCCCTTAGCCTCTCTTGAACCTTCTAGAATTTGCTGCCCCTAGCCTCTCTTGAACCTTCTAGAATTTGCTGCCCCTAGCTTCTCTTGAACTTTCTAGAAGTTGCCGCCCCTATCTTCCCTTGGGCTGCAATTTGGGCTCCTCTTGAGCTGCAAATGGGCCTCCTCCTTTCTAGGCCGAATAGGCTCCCTTGGAAAGCTGTGGCTAGGCTCTCTCTTTAGGCATCTCCTAAAGAGTGCAGCATGGGCTGCATGGGCCGAATAGCCTTCCTTTGACCTCTTAGTTGGGCTTTTGTTCCAACTAGGCTGAATTACCTCCAATTTAGCTCATTTTTCCTTGTTTTATGATTTCTTTCTCCTGAATTGTTTTCCCTTAAAGATTTCCTGAAATTAAGCTGAATTGGGGCAAAAATCACACAAACTAGCATAAAAACCATGCATAAAGCCTCATAAAATATGTGTAATTTGTGCACTCATCAAATACCCCCACACTTAAGCTTTTGCTTGTCCTCAAGCAAAGGCATCAGCCATAAACTGATCATCCCCCCTTATTCTCACCATTTACTAGATGATTTTTTAGGAGAAAAATGCATTGAGTGGTCAGGAAACTTGTGTAGGTATTCTGCTCCATTCCTATGAACTACCACTCTTATCACATACATAAGAGCCAAGGAAGGGGAGAATATGAAATTCTTCAAGTTCCAACTTTCACTCCCATTCAACATGTAGATTAGCTCCTTGACCGCCAAAATTAACCATCACTTTGAGCTAGGTCTCAAATCTGTAATTGCACCTCATTGAGTGTTCAACTGCATTTTGTCCCTTAGAGCCTCAGCCGTCACTGAATTCTTTTCTTTTCTTTCCCCCAAATTTTTAGTGTGAGTGCATTTTATGCTCCATCTCAATGGGGTATTTTCTTCTTTCTTCTTTTTCTTTTTTTTTTTCTTTTGGTGTGAGTGCATTTTATGCTCCATCTCACACAGGGTATTTTCTTTTGGTGTGAGTGCATTTTATGCTCCATCTCACACTAGTCACAGGCTTGAGGTAGATAACAATACTCATATTCCAAGTTGCTAGTTTTACTATTCAGCTCGGAATAGCGAAGTCAATTCTTTTGCAATTGTTGAACTTTCTGCATTAACAGTTCAAATGTGACTAGCTCGATTGATCATTAATAATGCAATCAAATGCCTTATACATATGAAGGTAGTTAGGGCTGGTCATGATGAAAGTCATATTCAGCTCCCTTATCCTCATGCATTGTGCTAAGTTGGATCATTCACAAGAATAAAAACTGACACATACAGTGGGGTTTAGAGGACTTCCCTGAGGATCATTCTCAAATTCTGCAATTGTTCTTTTGATGGTAAGCCTCTAGCTGCTAAGAGTCACATTAAACTAGAAATAGAGATCAGCAACTTTATTCAAATAACATCCTAAAAAAAAACTACACTAAAATTAAATGTTATGAATGAGAAAAGCATAATCAATTAAGACATTATATGACTAAGCATCTGAAGCTTGACAGTCTAGGGAGGTCACCGGTCGTCTAGATAAACAGTGGATGGAGGAGGCATTGTTCCACCCACCCTATATGGCTTCAGGCATTGACCATTCACCTTAAATGTGCCTTGTGCCGGGTGGGTGACCTCTATGGCCCCATGGGGAAAAACCTATGTAATGGTGAAAGGCCCCAACCATCTGGATTTCAGCTTGCCTGGGAACAACCAGAGACGGGAATTATACAGCAACACTTGCTGGCCCACATGAAAGTTACGTCTCAACAAGTTCCTATCATGCCATCTTTTAGTTCTCTCCTTGTAAACCTTGGCATTCTCATAGGCGGCAAGTCTGAATTCATCCAGCTTATTCAGCTGCAACCGCCTCTTAGCTCCTGTGGCCTGTAAATCAAAATTTAAGAATTTTAGTGCCCAATATGCCTTATGCTCCAACTCAACTAGTAAATGACATGCTTTGCCAAAAATTAGCCTGTATGGGGACATGCCGAGGGGTGTTTTATACGCAGTTCTATAGGCCCATAATGCATCATCTAACCTGATTGCCCAATCTGTCCTAGCAGAGGCTGCTGCCTTCTCTAAAATTCTTTTGAGCTCCTTGTTAGCTAGCTTGACTTGGCCACTGGTTTGAGGGTGATAAGGGGTAGCCAACTTGTGTGTAACCCCATATTTCTGCATCAGCCATTCATACTGGGCATTGTAGAAATGAGTTCCGTTGTCACTAATTATAGCTCGGGGTGTGCCAAATTGGGTGAATAGCTTTTTCAGGAACTGTACTACCCTCCTAGAGTCATTTGTGGGTAAAACTATGGCTTTCACCCATTTAGACACATAATCAATAGCAACGAGGATGTACTTATTCCCAAAAGAATTCGGGAAGGGTCCCATGAAATCTATACCCCATACATCAAAAATTTCACAGATTAAGATATTAGTGAGGGGCATTTCATTCTGTCGGGAAATGTTACCTGCTCTCTGACATTGATCACAGGTGGACACATACCTATGGGCATCTTTGAACAATGTTGGCCAATAAAAACCTGATTGCAAGACCTTGGCTGCAGTGCAGTTGGCTCCGAAGTGGCCTCCCGCTTCTCTATCATGGCAGTACCTGAGCACCGGCTCCATCTCCTCCTCGGGGACACACCTCCTTATGATCTGATCTGCACATAGCTTGTACAAAAAGGTTCCTCCCATAAATAGTATTTCACATTAGAGAAGAATTTCTTCTTCTGCTGATATGAAATGTTAGGAGGGACAACATGTGCAGCAAGATAGTTTGCAAAATCAGCATACCAAGGTGATGGATTGACCTGAATGGAGTAGAGTTGTTCATGTGGAAATTCCTCTCGGATGGTGTTGATCGTCTTCTCTTCTGAGTCTACCTTGTCTAACCGGGAGAGATGATCAGTAGCTAGGTTCTCGGTACCTTTCGTGTCACGAATTTCAATATCAAATTCTTGCAGTAGTGAACAAACACTTTCAGTAGCTAGGTTCTCGGTACCTTTGGTGAGTAAGTGCCTCAATGCCGAGTGATCTGTATACATAATAACTTTGGACAAAATCAGATATGAACGAAACTTGTCAAAAGCAAAGATTACTGCTAGTAGTTCCTTTTCTGTTGTGGTGTAATTCAGTTGGGCTCCACTCAAGGTTCTGCTGGCAAAGTAAATCGGCTGAAAGTGTTTGTTCACTCTTTGTCCTAGAACAGCTCCTACGGCTGAATCACTCGCATCACACATCAGCTCAAATGGAAGTGTCCAATCCGGTGCTATCATGATGGGTGCATTGATCAACTTGTCCTTTAGGGTGTTGAATGCTTGTAGGCATTCAGCTGTGAACTCAAAGTCCACATCTTTCTAAAGCAAAGTAGACAATGGCTTGGCTATCTTGGAGAAGTCCTTGATAAATCTTCTATAGAACCCTGCATGTCCTAAGAAGCTTCTCACAGAACGGACGGAACATGGTGGTGGCAACTCCTCAATTGTCTCCACCTTAGCTCTATCAACCTCTATACCTTTCTACGAAATCTTATGCCCAAGCACTATGCCTTCTTGCACCATGAAATGGCACTTCTCCCAGTTCAGCACTAGATGTGTCTCTTTGCACCGCCTAAGCACCTTTTCCAAATTGTTCAAACATGCATCAAATGAAGAGCCAAAAACTGAAAAATCATCCATGAAAACCTCCATGAACTTTTCAACCATATCAGAAAATATTGACATCATGCACCGCTGAAAAGTTGCTGGAGCATTATACAACCCGAATGGCATTCTCCTATAGGTAAAGGTACCGTAAGGGCAAGTGAAGGTGGTCTTCTCTTGGTCTTCCAGTGCAATTGAGATCTGATTGTAACCCGAATAACCATCCATGAACGGGAGAGGGAAGTGATCCTTGCATGTGGCTTCATTCAACTTTCTGTAGTCAATGCATACTCGCCACCCGGTGACGGTTCTAGTCGGGATGAGTTCATTTCTTTCATTTGAAACAACGGTCATGTCACCTTTTTTGGGCACTACTTGAATGAGGCTTACCCAAGAATTGTCAGAGATAGGATAAATAATTTCGGCATCTAAGAGCTTAATGACTTCAGCCTTCACCACCTCCTTCATGTTCGGGTTCAGGCATCTCTAAGGCTGAACTGAGGGCTTGCTGCCATCTTCCATCAGAATCTTATGTGTGCATACCGAGGGGTTGATGCCCTTGATGTCAGCTACCTTCCAAGCCAATGCTGTCTTATTTTCTCGCAACACTCTTAACAATTTTTCTTTTTGCAATGGGCTCAAGGCTGCTGATATGATTACCGGTAAAGCTGATGATGCCTCTAAGAAAGCATACTCCAAATGAGGTGGGAGTTTCTTTAGTTCAAGGGTGGGCGGTTCTTGGATTGAAGGCTTTCTTGTTGGTATTGGTGGTCTGTCCAAGCTCTCCAACTTAAGAAATCCTTTCCCTCGGAATTGTGGCTTGGCATTCAGGTATGCTGCCATGCGGTTAATCTCTTCATTTTCTTCCCTTGCAGCTCCTCCCTCTTGTAGGAAAAGTTCAAGAGGATCGGCCAACCTGCTTACCTAAAAGCAATCATCAACTGCATAATCAATAACATCAACCATATAACAAGAATCATCACTAGAGGGTGCATGTTTCATAGCATCAGACATTTTAAAAATTATTTCTTCATCTTGAATTCTAAGATTGAGTTGTCCTTGTTGGACATCAATCATTGCCTTCCTCGTAGCTAGGAAAGGTCTCCCTAGGATGAGAGGAACATCAACATCTTCTTGCATGCCTAATACAATGAAATCAACTGGAAAAATGAATTTATCTACTTTAACAAGCACATCTTCTATAATTCCCCTAGGATGCTTGATGGACCTATCAGCCAATTGCAATGCAACTCTAGTGGGTTGGTGTTCTCCCAATCCCAGTTTCTTGAAAACCGAATATGGCATTAAATTTATGCTAGCTCCTAAATCACACAATGCCTTTTCAATTTTTAAACTGCCTATAGTACAAGGAATAGTGAAACTCCCTGGATCTTTAAGCTTTTGGGGCAGCTTGTTAAGAAGGATTGCCGAGCATTCTTCGTTTAGAGCAACCGTAGCCACATCTCCCAATTTCCTTTTGTTTGCCAATATCTCCTTCAAAAACTTGGCATAGTGTGGCATCTGGGCTAAAGCATCAGAAAAAGGAATATCAATATGTAAACTTTTAAACACTTCAAGAAATTTACCGAATTCCTTTTCCAACTTGTGTTGCTTCAGCCTATTGGGAAAGGGAACTTGTGGCTGTTGGTGTCTTTCTTGCTGCGGTTCAGATTGCTCCTCCTTCTTGTTTTTGGTTTCAATGGTTGCATCTGCCTTGTTTCCAGCCCTTGCTTTCTTCTCTACTTTCGGCAGCTCCTTACCACTTCTTAAAGTGATAGCCTGCACTTGTTCTCGTGGATTTACTTTTGTATTGCTTGGTAGAGTGCCCGGTATTATTGCTGAAATCATTTGCGCCAACTGCCCAACCTGATTTTCCAAGTTCTTTATTGAAGCCTCTTGATTCTGAAATCTTGTTTCCGTACTAGCAATGAACTTGGTCATTAGCTCTTCTAGGTTAGATTTCTTTTCCAACTGATGGAAATTTTGGGGGAAGGGCTTCGGCCCATGCTGATTTGGCCATGACTGATTCGGGTAGCCCCTCCATCCGAGGTTAAAGGCATGGTGGTACTGATTTCCTTGCTGCCTTGCAAAGTTGCCAACAAAGTCAACCTGTTCTGTGGACTGCCTAAACTGATTGCCAACTTGGCATGCAGTGCTGATGTGGCCTCCCCCACACCAATCACATGTCACGAACTGCACGTGCATGGCTGCCATCTGCATCTCATCAATTTTCTTGCTAAGTGCACCTATTTGCACAGATAGAGCTGTATATGTGTCCACATTGTGAAGACCATGCTGCTTCCTCACTTGTGCCCTCCTTGAATGCCATTGGTAATTATTGGCTGTCATCTCCTCTATAAGTGCATGGGCCACTTCAGGGGTCTTATTGTTGATGGAGCCCCCGGCTACCGCATCTCGAATGGTCTTGTTGGCTTCGGTTAGACCATCGTAGAAGGTTTGCACTTGCAGCCATATAGGAAGTCCATGATGAGGGACCTTCCTTAACAGCTCCTTATAACGCTCCCATGACTCATATAGAGATTCTCCATCTTGTTGGAAGAAAGTGGTGATGTCATTTCTCATCTTTGCTGTCTTGGATGGGGGGAAGTACTTGGAGAGGAATCGACTAGCCATCTCATCCCAAGTGGCTATAGATCCGGCCGGTAATGAATTCAGCCAAGCCTTGGCCTTGTCTTTCAATGAAAATGGGAATAACCTCAGCCTAACAGCATCAACACTCACCCCATTGTGGTTGAAAGTGTCACAAATCTCCAAGAAGTTGGCTATGTGAGAGTTTGGATCTTCATGAGCCATACCACAGAACTGAACTGTGTTTTGGATCATCTGAATTATGACTGGTTTGATCTCAAAATTATTAGCAGCAATGGCTAGTCTTACAATGCTTGAAGCAGCCCCAGTTAGGGTTGGTTTGGCATAGTCCATCATAGTCCTTGGTTCAGCCATCTCTTCAATTTCAGCTATAACTTGTCTAGCAGCTCTTAGGTGGATGCGGAGGGTTCTTTCAATCTATGGATCGTAAGGGACTTCCTCCGGTTCAGGTCTGCTTGTCATAAATTGTACAAGTCAAAGCAATAAAAAGACTAATGTACACCAATCAGAAATGTAAATAATCAAACAATCAACAATCCTAATAAAGAAGTACTGTTAACCACTACTGTAGCAGTAATTTACAAGACAAAGACTGAATGCTATCTAAAAAGAAGAGCTTCAAGCACAAGAACAATCAGCAAGCTGAATATAAACAGATCCGAAATCTGATATACATGATTGAAATTAGAGAAGTACCTTCTCAAATCAAGAAAACTGCACCTTACCGAGCTGATATACAAGATTGGACAAGACTAGCAGCCTAATATATATATAGTCGGCAAGAAGAAAGAGGATTTCTGATTTCAGCCATGATGGTAAATGTGCACAGATCTGAACTGTAATATTTTCATGGAATATACATAACTAATAATCAACTACATTACCGAAATTACCAAATCATAACATATCCAATCAAAAAGAACTGCACACAACCAAATTTATAACAACAACCTAAGACAAAGCCAATCGGCAAGAAGAACAGTCAACAATCTCCAAAACATAGAAGTTAGCTAAAAAGAAAAACAACCTATAGAATTCTGATTTCAGTACTGAAGGTCAATGTACACAGATCTGAACTATAAAATTTTTATAAACTATTCAGAACTGAAAAGCAGCTACACTACCAAGACTAGAACAACAACCTAAGACTACGCAATTTAGCAATAGGAAATAAAACTACTGATATCAGTAATGAAAGTTACTATATACAGATCTGAATCCTACTACAAATCAGAAATCTACCCAAGTCAGAAATCTATCAAATCAGAAATGAGATCTATAGCAGCAAGCTATGGGATTCTTCCTACAAAACACAGATCTGAAATCTACTAAATCAGCAAAATAACCTATAGAATCAATAAGCTACATTCTACAGAAACAAGAATAACAACCTTAGCTAGATGCATTCGGCAAGGAGAAAGAAATTTGAAACTACTGAAACTAGCTACACTACTGAAACTAAAACAACAAACTAAGATAAAGGCAATTAACAATAAGCAAGAAAATTACTTCTATCAGCAAGGGAAGTTACTCTATCTACAGATCTGAACCTAATATATAGAAAAAAAAATCAGATTACCTAGCACAGAATTAGAAGCATTCGACAAGAAGAAAGAGATTACCTAAATCAGTAATGTAGGTTAGTGTGTGCAGATCTGAACTATAATGTATAGAACTAAAGATCATCTACACTACTGAACTAGAACAACAACCTATGTTAGAGACAATCGGCTATAAGAAAGAAAACTACCTAAATCAGCAATAGAGGTTAATGCACACAAATCTAAACTACAATGTACAGAGTTAGAAATCAGATTAAGAGTGGCTAATAGTTCCTAATATTGCTGCAATAAGTCCCCGGCAGCGGTGCCAAAAACTTGATGCGTATTTGCTACACTAGCAAGTGCACTAGCCGCTCAAGTAATAAAGTGATGAATAGAGTATTGTTTCCCATGAGGACTTATGTAGCAACTACTAGTAGTATATCAGTCTACTCTTATTTGATTAGCCGAATTGTAAATCTATTGCAAATCTGAAATCCTAACTACAAAACTATCTCTAAGGAATTGGATCAAACACCTTGCATGCAAGTTGAGAAGACAAGCTAATTAAGCACAAAAAGGATTCAGCAATTAGTTCTCTAGGTCATTCGAGTAGATTAGGATTCAACATTGGTTTGGTGAAACCCCAAGGCAATGAACAGCCTCTCTCAAGCGCATGTTCACTCTATCCATGAGTGAAGATTCTTATATCTCTATCAAGAATCTAATCCCCATGCATGCATTAAGATCTAACAATTCTAGGGCATCATTTCAGCTGAATGAACAACAATCGAATTGTGCAAATATCTCTAACCTTGCAATCAATTCGGTTCTTGATTATCAAATCTGAAATCCTAGAGTCTTTCTCAAGCACTCTAGAACTTCCAAGAATCAAGAACAATTCGGCCAAACAAAATTAAGATTGCCTAAAATCTTTCTCAAGCAATTCAGACATTACAAAATCAAGATCTAAAATTACAGATTTGAAATTACAAAACAACAGTTCGGCTAGCTGTTCTACAATCAAATTTCTAATCAAGAAACATCAAGATCGCATCTAATCCATTTGAATGAACCTAGAAAACTAACTATAGATCTAAATTTACAGAAATCATGCTTCAATTATAGCAAAAAAGAAAAATTAATGGAGAATTGAACATGAAACCCTTAGCTGATTTCAATTACCAGTAGCGCAGAATTCAAAGAAGACAACCTAGATTGATCTCCTCCAATGGATTCTTCTCCCAAATTCGAATTCAGCTTCTTCTCCTCTTGAAGTTGCTTGAGTCTCCTTTCTTCTCCTCTCTTGCACCTATCTCTCTCTTCTCCCTCCAAGATTTTGACTCAAAGAGTTTTCTCCCCAAAGGGCTTGAACCACATGGTGCTGAACATCTTTTTCCTACAGGAGACCTCCTTAAATAGTTTTTCCTTCAGCTCTCCAAGAATTCTAGAAGGGGTAGTCATTCCATTTTATTTTTAATTTTCTTATTTTTATTTTCAAACTCTTTTTTTGATAGAATAGTTATTTTTTAATTTTTAATTAATTTTTTTTCTAGATCCGATTTTTTTTTTGTATTATTTTGCTTCAATTTTGTTTCTAGATCTATTTCTTTCTTTATTTTAATTTCTTGTTCCATTTTTTTTTGTTTTATTGGGTTTGTGTTTTTCTTTTATTTCAGATTTTAAAAAATAAAAACAAAAAAAAAAATTCTAATTTTCTTTTATTTCTTGCAGCATAATTTTCTTTTGTTTATTTTATTTTATTTAATTTTCGGTTTAAATTTTAGATTCATTTTTTTCTTCGTTTATTTCAGATAAATAAAACAAAAAAACAAAAAAATAAATAAATAATTTTCGTTTATTTTATTTTATTTATTTTCGCAGCTTATTTTTCTTTCATTAATTTTATTTTCGTATTAATTTTTAAATTTGTGTTTTTTATTTTATTAAAAAAGCAAAAAAATATAAATAAAAAGAAATTTAGCATATTTTTTCTTTTGTTTATTTTATTTTCGGTTTATTTTTTTAGATTTGTATTTTTTTTCTTTTATTTTATCTATTTCTTGCGTAATTTTCAGCTTGCATCATTTTATTTTCAGTTTAATTTTTAGATTAACAATTAGTTTGTCAGAATTTATTTTTAGTAGTTGTTAATTTTGTTTAGCACAATTAATTGTTGTTTTATTTTCTGTTTGCAATTATTATTTGTTGCTTTATTTAATTTCTTTTCTTTTAGTTGCTTTTATTGAATAATTAATTGCTAAATAGAAAATTGTTGAAATTTTCGAATTTGAGTTTAAATTTCAAATCTGAATTTAAATTTAAATTTTAATTCGAATTTGAATTTGAATTTGAGTTTAAATTTAAAATCTGATTTTAAATTTAAATTTGAATTTGAATTTGAATTTCAACTTTTGAAATTTAAATTTTAAATTTTCGAATTTACAAAAAATTGAAAATAAAAAGAAAATAAAGAAAAAGTTAAAAAAAATTCAAATATAAAATTTAGGAAATTAAATTTCAAAATCTGCATTTGAATTTAAACTCCCAAAAATTTAAACTTTGAATTAAAAAAAATATAGAAAAAAAATCGAAAAAAAATTTGGTGAGTATTTTTCTTGCATTTTCATTCCAATATTTAGGGTTTTATATTCTAGAGAATGCATCATTTAGGTTTATTTATTTGCTGAAATTATTATTATTAGTTGTGAATGTGTTAGGTGTTCTTTTTATTATTTTAATTGTTCCTTTTGCTTTATTCTTTTATGGTATATTGCTGAATTGCATTTTAGAAATAATTGTTCATGCATTGTAGTTAGTTGCATTTTGTTGTGTTTATTTTCTCTTTCCGTTAATCTATTTAAGGGCATCCAACTTAAATAAGATAAGGTGGGGATTTCATCACCCTTCCTTGGCCCAAAAATCACCACCCTTCACATGCGGTTCACCCTAATTTAAAATTTGGATAGCAAGATCCTTTAGGGAGCCTCACACTTGGTTCAAAGGTGTGCGGTTCACCCTAACTCTAATTTAAAATTTGGATAGCGAGATCCTTTAGGAAGCCTCACATTTGGTTCAAAGGTGTGTTGAATTTTAGGAGAGCTTGAACTTATTTTCCATAACTGGCGGTTTGTGTCTAAAGAAAGAGGTTAAACGGCTAAGCCTAAGCGGGTTTTGTGGTTACTTAATTAGGTCCTTGCGAGAGCAAGGGGAGCCTCTCACATCCCCACCTCTTACCTGGCTAACCAAAGGAAGTGGTGTAATTCCAAGTGAACCTAAAAGGATTCACATTGGTTGAACCACTAGTTTAGGAAACCCTAGGTCAGTCCCTTGGTCGTATGGTTGATTTGTTTGCCTTTAAAAAAGTAATAAAAAATAAAAAAGAGAGAATAAAAAAATTTAAAAATTCAAATTTGAATTTAATTTTTAGGAATTTAAATTTCAAAATCTGAATTTGAATTAAAAAAAAATTAAAAATCAAATTTGAGTTTAAATTTCAAGATCTAAATTTGAAATTAAAATTCAAAATTTAAATTTCAAATTTCAATAAAAAAGAAGAAAAAGGGGGTTAAAATAAAATGAATTCAATGGCCGGAGTTTGTGGAATGAGAAACTACTTCCAACCTGAGCCACAAATTGATTGGAACCATGTGTCTCGACAACTGGACAAGATTAATGGTATGGCCCAAAGACTTGACGAAGTCCTTGCACGTCATCAACAAAGTGGCCCATACCCAACCTTGTCATCCTATGCATCATGTTCCATCTATGCAAGCCCAACACATCATGTCGACCAAGTACATGCGGCACATAGATTTTTCCAACCCAATGCTAACCCATTCTCTAGTCCATATAACATTGGGTGGGAAAATCAGCTCAAATTCAACCATAGGGCCCAAGTCCAAGAAAACCCCATGCCAAATATGAACTCTCAATGGTCTGGAGCCTAAAGTCATTGGGAGTACAATGATTACCATGGGACTCAACTAGCTCAATCATGTCAAACCTACACACTGTCCCAACAATATCATCATTCATCTAACTCTATGGCCCAACAATTTTAGAGGCCATAAGGGCAAAACCAATTCCAGCAGATGCATCATAAGAACCAACCAGCCCAACCTTATTAGACTTACCCACAACCTCCTCAAGCACGTACAGTTGATGACCAATTCATGCAACTTCAGCAATTGATCCTAAATCAGCAGCAGTCGCTTGATAGATTAGAAAGCCAAATAGGACAGCTAGCCGAAGCCAAGGCGAGAAGAGGAGTAGGGCAACTATCGAGTCAACCAGTTGCGAATCCTAGAAATCAGCCACCGGGTTTTCCTCCACAGCAGATTTAACCACCTCTTAAGAACCTCCAGTTTGAAAATAATAAGGCTATTATAACCTTAAGGAGAGGGCGAATTTTAGAGGACCCAGGAGTTAGTGAAGAAGAAAAGGAGCATGAAGACCCTAAGTTGGGGGGAGAAGAAGAAGGAAAGGAAACTTTAGAAGAAGAGCCTATAGTGAACCAACCTGTAGTTCCCTTTTCAACTACACTCATAGTCGGGCCGGTGCTAAAGAACAAAGAAACTCTCAATGAGGAGAGTCGGGAAGTCAGTATTAACATCCCTCTCCTCAATGCGATCCAACATGTCCCGGCCTATGCCAAGTTTTTGAAAGAGCTGTACTCAATTGATGGAGCCACAATCGGCCCCACAAAAAATGATGCTCTCAGTAGATGTGAGTGCTGTCCTCCTGAACCAACTTCCCCAGATAATGAAAGACCCGGATGCTCCTCTTATTAGCTATATAATTTCTGGAATCATCATTAATAGGGCCCTATTGGATCTAGGGGCTAGTGTGAACTTGCTTCCGTCCATTATTTATGAAAGGTTTAGGGTCGGCGAGTTGAAACCTACCCTAGTAATTTTGCAACTCGCTGATCGGTCGGTCAAGACTCCTCGAGGTGTCATCGAGGATGTCATTGTCAGGATAGAAAATTGTTATTTCCTTGTAGATTTTGTTGTCCAAGACATGACCCCAACCAAAGAACTGAACCACAACCCGATAATCTTAGGACAACCGTTTTTAGCAATGGCTAACGCAAATATCAATTGTAAATCGAGGGAAATGGACATCTCATTTGGGGAGCAGAAGGTCCAATTGAATGTTTTTAATGCCTCTAAGCATTCAAACCTAGGGGAAGATGAAGGCAGTGTGGACATAGTGGACAATCTCGTGAATGACCTACCTACCCCTTGGTTAGCCCAATCCGGTCCTGGTTGGTATGAAAGCGAAAGTGAGTATGAGAGTTTGGATGAGAGAGATGAATAGTTGCGTCTGGCTAAAGACGTTAAACTTAGTGCTGGTTGGGAGGCAACCCAACGTAATTTTTTTCTGTTAATTTTAGGGTTAGAGTTTTTTCTTTCATTTTCTTGATTCAAGACTAGGTGGCATACCTTGAACCCCTTAGGAAAACCCTACTCGTTGTTCCCTTTGGCACAAATCTTCTTTGCATCATTCTAGTCATGCCATTAGGGACAATGGCATTTAAGTTGGGGGTGAGGAAAGAGAGAGAAATTTTGAAAAAAAATTGTGAAGCTAAACCTTTAAAGATGGAGAATTAAAATTTCACTGAAATTTTTAAAATTTTCCATTAAAAGAGATTCCCAAATAGAAAAAGTTAAGGAAATTGATAAAAGAATATTGAATTCTGTAGAAATTGGTAGCAAGTGATAGGAGTAAAAAATTGGTCTTGTTTGTATATTGTCGAAATCATTTAGAAATTAGAAAATACTCCCAAGTTTTCCCCTGTCAAGATAGGAAGAGAAAGATTGAGAAATTAGACAAAATTCTTCAAATTGTTAAGAGACAGTGGAGTACCCTTTAATAGTGTTGCAAAGAAAAAAAACAAAAGAGAATGCCAAGTCAAGTGTCGAGATTTACGTCAAACAAAAAAGGGAATGCCAAAGACACTTACCAAACACTTAGTAATTGGGTCTCTTCACCTAAGTCAAGTGCCGAGATTCGTGTAAAACGATGAAAGGTAACAATAAAAATAAGTTCAGGGGTAGAAATCCGCTGTCAGAAATAATACAAAGAATACCTGTTTGATTTTAAAATCAATCTCATCTTATCAAGACAGTTTGCAAATGGAAGGGTAAATAAGATCTTTAAGCCATGTTTCGGTAATATTAAAAATAAGACAGTTTTACCCCTAAAGCCCAATGTTGATCTATACAGAGTTTGAGAATGCTGGAATCAGGATGCTTGATTAATTTTGTTAGGGATGACCTTGTAATGGGAAAGATCTATATACTCAGTGTAATTTTTGGCCTTAGAATAGTCAAAGTGTACCCTTTTCCCAGTTAAAATCAATTATGTGATCTCTAAGGGTCTCTGTGCAAATTATGTAGAAAACTGAGAAGTTTTCATGGTTGAAGTGCAGTTTTTGGGAAGCTGGTGTTAAGACCAGCTGAGAGAGGGGGTGTTTTTGTAAAGAACTGAGAACAGGAGGGCGCCTCCTATCTGCTAAACCCAGTTAGCGCCCATCCTACTGTATTACCATGCTCCCCTCTCCTTAGCAAACCCTGAGGAGCCTTTTAACCCATTCTTTTCCTCCTTAGCTAACCTTAGCTGCCCCAACTTTGTAACATCCACCATCCACTCCTAATCTCCACCATCCATTTTAAGGCTCTCCTTTGTAGCTTTTAAACCCTAGGGCACCACTTATTCTGCTAATCCTCACGATTCAGCTCCCCTACCATTAAATTTCAGCCATTCCCTCCATCTTATATCCCAACCATTCAATCTAGGGCGCCACCTACCCTTTTAACCTTAACACTTCAACCCTAGATGTTCTAATCTACACCCTCCATTTCTGGGTGCCCAAATCTCAACCCTACATAATATTGGGTCCCTCTCATTTTATTCTCAGCCATAGGATCACCCCAAAACCATCTTAGCCATCCATTAGAAACCCTAGGGCATCCCTAACTTTGCTAAGTCCCAACTATCGCCCCCATCTTTCTTCCTATTTCCAGTTGTGTCCACCATTCTCTATAAAAAAGGGTCCCAGAGGCCCTGTAGAAGGGGTTGGTTAGTTCACCCAGGTAAGAAGGAAGGGTGGTCTTGAGAAGTTCAAGGGTAGAGGAAGAGGAGGATGCCCAAGCAAGAGGAGGGGTTCCTACTTGCAGTTCATCAACACCACTACTGTCAGTTTGTGTTTAGTTTCTAGTTTAATTTTTCCTTCCTGCAAATTTGTGTTTTATTTCTTTTCTGTAGATTTGAAATTCTGCCAGGTAAGACGGAAGGCCTAGCTCGAGAAGTTCGAGGGTGGAAGGAAAGATCCATAAACTGCTACCTCTGATCTAATTCTCAAACATTTTTATTTTGTTTCTTTTATTTAGTTGTTTATGTTATTTATTTATTTTTATGCACTTGTTATTCTCAGTACTACTCGAATTTGGTTTTAATGAATTCCATTTTTTTATTAATTAATTTTATATTTCTGCAACTCCCCTTTGTGTTCTCTTGTTCGGATCTAAGAAAATATTAATTTTTCCTCACTTCCCTATGGATATGACCCATTCTCATCACTTTACTGCGTTAGTTGTTGTTTGAGAATTGGAATAAAATTATAAATATTTAAACTTATGTTCCGAAGTGGTTAACGACACGCTTCCGGACACACCAATTCCCGGATGGAAGAAAGAAATTTTTGAAATTTCGCCCAGCCACCCTGCATGGTTCAGCCATCCGTATGATGGATCTCCCATCCCTTCAGTGGTATTAGAGCCAGATTTAAATCTTGAACCAAATCAGACCTAATTTGAACCTGCGCAAATGGGCAGAATCGGTTCTACCCAATTTGCGCAGATTGTTGTTTTTCTGAGAATTTGGTTCTCAGTAATGGGGCGTATGATCTAAAAATTAATTTTTAGATTCTGATTTAATTATGGAATGGTTCTATGATTATTTTTGTGATTATTTCCTGCATTTTTCTATTCTATTATTTTGGTCTGTAAATAATTTTCATTTTATTTTCTAGACAAAATGTATAGAATTTGATCTTATGTAATTAATAGAAAATTAGGGTTTTCTATTTTTTTTTTACATTGGAAGAAGTGCTGGTTCGCATGGAGGAGAAGAAGACATTTCGCAGATACAAGATCTACAATCTGCTGTTTGCAAATATTGAATGTGCTACCTGTGATTAACCTTTGTTTTGCAGGTTTGCAGATTGTCCAAGAACATCACACTACAACCCTCTGATTTATTTTCTTGCTGATCTTGATTGTCTTTTTCGGCTGTAATTAGTTTTCAGATCATGTTCTTGAAATTGCATATTGTTTTGGACACCAAACCCTAGGCCGAATTTGACCTATGGTTCGATGGGGTTAATTTTCTGACCCAAATTCGGTTATGGGCCGAGGGCTTGACGGTCCATCACAAGATGCAATTTGGCCCACCCTTGCAAAACCAGTTTTGGTTAATTAAAACTGCTTCAGCCCATTTTCAGCATAATTGCTATATGGGCCGAACTGCTTTTTGTAGTTCAGCCCATATACCTAGATATGGGCCCCACATCAGCTTCCTCATCAAGAGGAACCGTGCAGAATCCAAGCCTGTTTTGGGCCCATTTAAATCTGACTTTAAGAAAGTCAGTGGGAGCCACTTTGGTTTGACCCAAATCAGATCTAGGGACGTTTACAACTTGTTCCCTCCATATATATAAGTGCATGTGATAGGGAGATTCATATGATGAACTTTCTAAAGGCCTTCCATCATTAGCATGAAAATGGGCTTATCAGTAATGAGGAGATGCACCATAAAATTGGGCTATCCATTTGTTGGTGGGTCTATTTGATTGCTTCATAAGATGATAGGGGCGTCATAGACCGATGTGAGAGGGGCCTATCTTAAAATGGAAGACTCTCTCATGGTACCTTGATGTTCATGAATATGATGGGTCTACCCTTACTGGAAAGAAAATTTTAACCTAAAATGGCAATGAACCTTGACTGACAGAGGCCAAAGGGAAAGCTCATAAGATGAGTGGATATGATCATTCACAAAAAGTGGTGGGGCTTTGTAGCTAAAACAATTGGCTCCATGCACCGTATGTGATTTCCCACATTTCTAGAGACATAACCGCATCTCCGTCACTGAGATAGGATTGAAATCTCAAACATGAAGAAATAGAAATGGAACATAGACTAAAAGCCTTTTCTATGTAATTAGCATGAATCAATTTAGGTTGTGGACTAATAATTTGCATTGCCTTTATCAGAAATGGCACAAGGATAGTTCGCTAAATTGTTGGACAACAACAAATTTAAGGGCACAAACTATGTTGACTAGTTCCGTAACCTTATGCTGGTTTTGACGTTCAAAAACCTGGACAAGGTTGATAAAAACCCTGCTCCGGATCATCCGGTGATTGGGCTTCTGAGGCCCGTACGAAGGAGTATCAAGAATGGGAAGAGAAGAACTCTCTTGCCCAGTGCTTTATCATAGCCTCCTTAGACAATCCGATACATAGACAATTCAATCAGATTGAAGTATCCAAGGATGTCCAAGATAGTTTGAGGACAATGTATGAAGAGTAGAATCGTTCTACTTGATAGAAGGTCCTAAAGTTGTTTATGATTGCAAAAATGACTGAGAACCAACAACTTCATGACCATTGTCTAAAGATGATGGTGTTAGACAGTTTTGTATGCCCTTAGCTTCAATCAGAATGATGTACTTTATGAGTTTATTGTAAATGACTAAAAGTGCATATTTGATTCATGTTCCCTTGGTATGTTTCTGTGTAATACACTTAAATTGGACATTTAATGAGACTCGTGTTAGTTTAGAATGTTCACAGCCAGTGGGTCGGTCTGGGGAGACCTATCCTGACAAGGCTGACACTGTGGTGCCACCAAGTCAGTTGGGGTGGCCTGTCTCAGCTGCCAGGGTGAGACCCTAGGCACATACAGTGTAGGATTAATTGAATCTTTGAACTGGACCAGATTTCCAGTATTGCCTTGGACCTTGGAGATTGATGGGCAAAACTGGAAAGTTACACCCGACCCCTAGACTCGATTATGATACTGCACTAGGTGTCGGATTGGGCTGTCTTTGATATACCAATCAGTGAGATCCTTAGCGGGGGTCAAAACCTGTGTATGTTGGGACAGTCTGAGAATTCATCTGAGTGGGTGATCATAGTGACAGGATCAGCCCCTTTGTCGGACAAAAGTAATGATCGGGGATGCACTCTTACTGATGGAAACCAAGACTGCCGGTAGCCTATTTCAATCGTTGAGATTTGTTTTGCAAAGTATATTTTATATGAGATATAAAAGTATATATATTATGGTTTCTAAAAGGTTTGCAAGAAGGTTTTAATTCCCGGGATCCATATAAGTAGAGAGTGCAACATTGTTCCTTGCAGCCGAGGGAGAGGTCCTCTCTTGTCGGGCAGTGTATGATCATTATGGACTGAGAGGTTAAGTGTAAGACCATTGAGGATAATACCTGATGGGCTAATCTTGCATCTACCCACAATCCCTGGGTGTTACAAGGTGGCTTGGCCCAGGGACCACTTAGGGTAAGTGTTGGGCCCATAGAGCCCATAAGATGGGTTTCAGGGGTGCACTGTCCATAACAGTGTATTCGGCCAGGCCTTGTAACAAAGGCTGGGCTGAACCAATGTGGCTGATGTGTAGATCAATGTTTGGGTCCCACGCCATACAAGGAAGCCCAACTGGGCAGCAGTTAGGAAGGTTAAGTGAGCACATAAGCTTAATGGGCTTAAAGCCAATTTCAAACTAGGCTATTTAATTAGTCATTTATGGGGCGAATTCAGAGATGGATTAGCAAATAGGATAGGGTCTTGACCGTATCCACTCAGAGAGTCCAGATCTGAATGTTATTCAGATCTAGAAACCTCCTAATGAGATTAGGAGAAAGCTGATCTAATCTTCAGATAAGATAAGGGTTTATCCTTATCACCTAAAGAGAAGGCTGATCCAAATATGATTTGGATAAGTTGCTCCTAATTGGATTAGGAGCTGATCATTTTAGGTTAACAAAGAAAAGAAGGGAGCGGCAGCTTTTAGCAGACACAAATTATGATCCTCTTGAGTGCTGAAATCACAAGAAGAGAGAATTCTGCACCCTGCGAATACTCTCTTGCCGCCTCCTTACTGCCTTCGCCATTACCTTCAGTTCGACCTCCAGTTCTTGGGAGAAATCAAGATCTGATCTTGATACCAATCTTTTGGGAAAAGATTGATTGGAGCTGTACTCACAAGCCATCCAGTTGATTCTTGCGAAGGGTCAAGTTCTTTTGGAAGAACATTGTTGATTCTGCTCCATCCTGCACTGCGCCATCTTCAGTGGGAGCAGATTTTGGATCCTTCCTTGGGCATGAACACCTCCATTGGGAGATACTGTTTCTCCGTATCAGGTATATCCTCCCTCCTACTCCTTTTGGTTCAGATCTGGTTTGGTTCATGGTTCAAGATTGATCATTGAAAAATATGTTTTTCTAAATAGGGAATACGATTCCCAGTTGAAGGGAGAGAAAAATTTTTGAAATTTGCCCCCTTTTTCTGCAAGATCTGGGCGTCCATACGATGGATCACTCATCCCCTCAGTGGTATCAGAGCCAGGTTCAAATCTTGAACCAATTTGTTTCAGATCTGAACCTGCGCAAATGGGCAGAAGGTGTTCTACCCGATTTGCGCAGATATGGGTTTTGGGAAATTTGTTCCCAAAATTAATGGGCGAATAATCTGAAATTAATTTTACATAAATCTGATTATTATTTAGAACTATTCTTTATGATTTTCTTGATTTATGGGCTGTTCGTACAAGGGGAGATCGAAATCTTGATTTATTCATTACATTTGGTCTGTAAATATATTTTTTTTTTCTAGACTCAATGTATTAGGTATTCGATCTGATGTAATTATTAATAGAAATAGGATTTCTATTTATTTTATTCTGGATCGAAGATGGCGGCGCAGAAAAGGAGATTTCGCAGAGAAGGAGATTTCGCAGATGGGAGAATCGCTATCTGCGATTTGCAGTTTGTGAAACTGCATTCTGTGATCTAACCTCTGTTTTGCATGATGGATTGTACGAACAGCCCTGATTGATTGATTCTTGATTTTCTTTTATCAGTATTTAATTTCAGATTATTTTCTTGAATTAAAGATTTAATTAAAGATCAAACCTTAGACCCATTCGAACCAAGATTGGTTCAAACTGTTTGGACCAAATCTAGGGTTTAATCAAGGCTGAAAGTCAGCCCTAATTTTCCCACTAATGGGCCTGAGGATTGATATTTAATTAAATGGTTAATTCGGCCCAACCTGTAAAGGCCCAGTTTTAAATAGTTAAAACTGCTAAAAGCCCACTTAACACTTAAAGCTATATGGGCTAAACCATTCGGCCCATATACCTAGATAATATTAATGCTTAATATTATGGATTTAAAATGGGCTTCAAATGGGCCTTACAGATGATTAATTGATTGGATCAATTTATCCCTGCATGAGATGTATGGATGTGTGATGTGCTACGTACATGGGCCATAAGTGCTTGGCCCATGCTGAATCGACAGTGGCTCTTGCGCACACCATGGCTGAATGCACATCATTGCCATGGTGTCCCTTTTGGTCATTGGATGACCTCCCTCAGTGGTGGGCCCCACACCTCATCAAGAGGTTACGTGCGGAACCCTAGCCGATTTAGGCCCACCGAAATCTGGCTTTATGAAAGTCAGTGGGAGCCACTTTGGTTTGACCTAAAATAAGAACTAGGGCGTAATTAACTGTTCCCTCCAGCTAATATGAGTGCATGTGATAGGGAGATTCATATGATGAACTCTCTAAAGGCCTTCCATCATTAGCATGAGGATGGGTCCTTCAGTAATGAGGAAACGCACCAGAAAATGGGCTATCCATTTGCTGTTGGGCTTGTCTGAGTGTTTCATAAGATGATAGGGGCGTCATAGACCGATGTGGGAGGGACTTCACTAGAAAATGGGAACTCTCTCATGGTACCTTGGCGTTCACGAATATGATTGGTAAGCACTCACTGGACAGAAAGGTTAAACTGAAAACGGCTCTGAACCTTGTCCGACAGAGGCTAAAGGGAAAACTCATATGATGAGTGGATATGATCCTTCACAGAAAGGTGGTGGGGTTATGCAGCTGAAACAGTTGGCTCCATGCACCCTATGTGATTTCCCACATTTCCAGAGACAACCCGTAGTCTCCGTCACTGAGAAAGGAGGGAAATCTCAGAGATGAATAAATGGAAATGGAACGTAGATTAAAATCCATATCAATGAAATGAACATGAATCAAATTAGGTTGTAGACTGATGTTTGCTCTTTTATCAGAAAATGGCAAATGGATCATTTGCAAAATTGCTTGATGACAACAAGTTGAAGGGCCCAAACTATGCCGACTGGTACAGGAACCTTATGTTGGTCTTAACCTCTAAAAAGTTGGATAAGGTAGCCAAGAATCCTACCCCGGATCGTCTGGGAGATAGGGCTTCCGAGGCCCGGAGAAGAGAATACCAAGAATGGGAGGAGAAAAACTCCCTTGCCCGCTACTATATCATTGCCTCTTTAGACAATCCAATTCAGAGGCAGTTCGATCAGATCGAACTAGATAAGGACGTACTGGACAATCTGAAGACAATGTACGAAGAGCAGAATCGTTCTACTCGGCAGAAGGTCTTGAAACAGTTCATGACCGCGCAAATGTCCAAGGGCCAACAAGTTCACGACCATTGTCTTTGGATGATGGGCTATATCAATGAACTGGAGTCTCTTAGATCCGGGCTGGATCTAGTAACACAGATCGATGCTATTCTCAACTCTCTGCCTCCATCCTTTAATCCATTCATCATAACTACAACATGAACAAGCTGAACGTCAGCTTGCAGGAACTCAGCAATATGTTGCAGAGGGCTGAAGAATTGATTAAAAAGGATGAGCCCATTGCCATGCTTGTTGAAACAGGCAAATCGGAATCAACACGTGTATTTCATCACCTTCACAGATGATTTTTCAGGATATGGTTACGTGTACCTAATGAGACACAAGTCTAAATCCTTTGAAAAGTTCAAAGAGTTTAGACAAGAGGTCGAGAAACAGTTAGGGAGAGAAATTAAAGCCCTTTGATCAGATCGAGGTGGCGAATATCTCTTTGACGAATTCAGGGACTACTTAAAGGACAATGGGATAGTATCACAGTTAGCTCCTCCTGCTACACCGCAACTTAACGGTGTTTCAGAGAGGAGGAATAGGACCTTATTGGATATGGTCCGGTCGCTTCTCATACACTCGGAGTTACCCACATCCTTTTGGGGTTACACATTAGAGACTACGATTTACGTGCTGAATCGGGTTCCAACCTCGGTTCCGTATACTCCATATGAACTTTGGACTGGAAAGAAACCAAGTGTCAGACACTTGAAGATTTGGGGTTGTCCAGCACACGTTAAAAGAACGAGTGCAGACAAGTTGGAATCCAAGACCAGCCGTTGCCTATTTGTAGGCTACCCAAAAGGCTCTGTAGGTTACCTATTCTATGACCCAAGTGAGCAGAAAGTGTTCTGCAGTCGAAATGCGCAATTCTTGGAAACCGACTATATCCTGGACACCCATCGTTAGGAAGTTGTTCTTGATGAGGAGAGCTTAGGAGCAGTGAGAGATGTCCCACAAGTTCTAGGTGATGACCAACCTAGAAGATCCACTTGGGTATCCAGGCCACCAGTCCGTTATGGTTATGACAAGGATAGTTACCTGGTGGAAACCTTGACTAGTGAGGAGGATCCTGTGACTTACGCGGAAGCTATGTTGGACATAGATTCCCAAAAGTGGGTGGAGGCCATGAGAGCAGAGATGGACTCAATGGAGACCAATGGAGTCTGGACTCTAGTAGATCCGCCCTCCGGGGTAAAAGCAATCGATTGCAAATGGATTTACAAGAAGAAGAAGGGCCCCGATGGTAGGGTTGAGACCTTCAAAGCTCGCCTGGTGGCAAAAGGGTACACTCAGAAAGAGGGCATCGATTATGAGGAAACCTTTTCGCCTATGGCCATGCTTAAATCCATTAGGATCCTGCTAGCTGTAGCAGCGTACCATGATTATGAGATTTGGCAAAGGAATGTCAAAACTGCATTCCTGAATGGAGATCTTACTGAAGATATCTATATGCAGCAGCCGCAAGGCTTCATTGCTGCAGGTCAGGAAAACATTGTATGTAAACTTAATAGATCCATTTATGGACTTAAGCAAGCTTCTAGAAGTTGGAACATCCGTTTTGACTCTGCTGTCAAATCGTTTGACTTCGAGCAGAATCCGCATGAACCCTGTGTCTACAGGAAGTACAGTGGAGATAAGGTTACCTTCTTGGTTCTGTATGTAGATGACATTCTACTCATTGGGAATGATGTAGGAATGTTAACTACGGTGAAAGTATGGCTTTCACAGCAATTCTCCATGAAAGACCTTGGAGAAGCCTCCTATATACTAGGTCTTCGACTCTATAGAGATAGATCAAAGCGGATAATAGGATTATCCCAATCTGCTTACATCTCGACAAAATAGTCAAAAGATACAGCATGGAAAACTCCAAGAAAGGAAATGTTCCTTTCAGGCACGGAGTCACTCTCTCCAAGAAGATGTCTCTCAAGACTTCTGAGGAGATTGATGGCATGAAAGATGTTCCCTATGCCTCTGCCGTAGGGAGCATCATGTATGCCATGCTGTGCACTCATCCTGACATTGCTCAGGCAGTGAGTGTAGTAAGTAGATTTCAGGCCAACCTAGGGCAGGAGCATTGGACTGCTGTGAAAAACATACTTAAGTACCTTTGAAGGACAAAAGAGTTTTGTCTGGTGTTCAACGGTAGCTCACTACAGATCCAAGGGTTTACAGATGCCGATTTCCAGTCAGACCCAGATGATAGAAAGTCTACATCTGGATATGTTTTCACGATAGGATCATGTGCTGTTTGCTGGAAAAGCAGCAAACAGGGGTCCACTGCAGACTCCACGACCGAGGCCGAATACATTGCCGCAAGTGAGGCTGCCAAAGAAGCTGTGTGGATGAAGAAGTTCGTTAACGAGTTGGGACTTGTTCCGTCCAGCACATCACCCATCCCATTGTTGTGTGACAACAATGGAGCCACGAGCCCACTCGAAGTCGAAGCACATCGAGAGAAAGTACCACGTACTGTGGGAGATTGTTGGTAGAGGGGACGTCCTGATTCAAAAGGTAGCATCAACGGAAAATGTAGCAGACCCATTGACGAAGCCACTATCACAGAAAGTGTTTGAGAAACACGTGGAAAGTATGGGACTCCGGCTAGTACCTGATTGGACCTAAGTGCAAGTGGGAGCTGTTAGACAGTTTTGTATGCCCTTAGCTTCAATCAGAATGATGTACTTTATGAGTTTATTGTAAATGAATAAAAGTGCATATTTGATTCATGTTCCCTTGGTATGTTTCTATGTAATACCCTTAAACTGGACACCCTGCGAATACTCTCTTGCCGCCTCCTTACTGCCTTCGCCATTACCTTCAGTTCGACCTCCAGTTCTTGGGAGAAATCAAGATCTGATCTTGATACCAATCTTTTGGGAAAAGATTGATTGGAGTTGTACTCACAAGCCATCCAGTTGATTCTTGCGAAGGGTCAAGTTCTTTTGGAAGAACATTGTTGATTCTGCTCCATCCTGCACTGCACCATCTTCAGTGGGAGCAAATTTTGAATCCTTCCTTGGGTGTGAACACCTCCATTGGGAGATACTGTTTCTCCGTATCAGGTATATCCTCCCTCCTACTCCTTTTGGTTCAGATCTGGCTTGGTTCATGGTTCAAGATTGATCCTTGAAAAATATGTTTTTTCTAAATAGAAAAATATGTTTTTCTAAATAGGGAATACGATTGCCCCCTTTTTCTGCAAGATCTGGGCGTCCATACGATGGATCTCTCATCCCCTCAGATGGGATATATCAATGAATTGGGGGCTTTCGGTTCTGGGTTAAATTTGTGTCGTCCTAAATTCCTTGCCTCCCTCTAATCAGTTCATCATGACCTATAACATGAATAAGCTAAATGTTAGTCTTCAGGAACTCTACAATATGTTGCAAAGGGCTGAAGAACTAATTAAGAAGGATAAGCCGATAGCCATGCTTGTTGAAGGTGGCAATTCAGGCAAGAAAAAGAGGAAGGTGAAGAGGAAGCCATAGAAAAAGGTTAGCAAGCCTAAAAAACAAAAGAAGGATAAGACATCAGATGCCTATCACTTTTGCAAGCAGACCGGCCATTGGAATAGGAATTGTCCTCAGTATCTGGAGACTAAGAAGCAAAGTAATTTTGAATCTTTTGTCATAGAGACCAATTTATTGGTCACTTCTGCTTTCTGGTGTATTGACTGTGGGGCTTTTACTCATGCATGTAACGCATTGTAGACGTTCAAGAGAAGCAAAAGGTTGAGTGACAGAGAAGTGACACTCTACTTGGAGACTTTTGCAACAATTGCAGCTATGGCTATAGGAACTGTAGAGTTAATTTTCAGAGAAGGCATTATTGTACTTAAGATTGTCTTTGTGTACCAACATTAAGAAGAAATTTGATTTCAGTTTCAAAGTTGTGCAAGGATGGTTATTCTATTCTGTTTAGTAATATGATTACTATTAAACTGAATAACAAATTCCTTGCTTACGAAGAACTTGAGAATGGTCTCTATGTCCTTCATCCTTCTCTGGAAACAAACATAACTGAAACTATGTCGGAAATAATCCCCAAGAAAAGAACTTGTGATATAGTTAATCCCACGTGCCTATGGCATTACCGACTTGGCCACATTAATATAGATCGTATCACATGGTTGGTAAAGGATGGTCCTTTGGATTTTCTAACTCTAGAAGATCTTCCAACCTGTGAGCCTTTCCTTCAGGGTAAGATGACGTAATGGCCATTTACGGGTACGCCTGAATGATCTACAAGCACTCTTGACCTAATACATACTGATGTATGTGGTCTCATGAATGTTAAGACACGTAACCAACACATTTATTTTATAACATTTACCAATGATTTTTCACGGTATGGTTATGTGTACCTAATGAGACACAAGTCTGAATCCTTTTAAAAGTTCAAGGAGTTCAGAAAAAAGGTCGAGAAACAGTTGGGGAGACAAATTAAGGTCCTTCAATCAGATCGACGAGGCAAATATCTCTCCGAAAAATTCAGGGACTACTTATGGTCCGTTTGCTTCTCGTCCACTCAGAGTTACATATATCCTTTTGGGGTTTTGCATTAGAGACTGTGATTTATGTGTTGAACTGGGTTCCAACCAAATCTGTTCCTAAGACTCCATATGAGCTATGGATAGGCAAGAAACCAAGTGTAAGAAACTTGAAGATTTGGGGATGTCCGGCACATGTTAAAAGAATAAGTGCTGACAAATTGGAACCCAAGACTAGTCGTTGCCTATTTATAGGTTAGCCCAAAAGCTTTGTATGTTACTTATTCTATGATCTAAAAGAGCAAAAGGTGTTTTGCAGTCGAAATGCCTACCTCCTAGAGGAAGATTACATCCTGGATAATCATCATTAGGAAGTTGTTCTTAATGAGGAGAGCCCAGGGGTAGTGGGAGATGTCCCATGAGCTCCAAATAATAACCAACCTAGAAGGTCTACCTGGGTATTCAGGCCTCTAGTTCGTTACGACTATGATCAAGAAAGTTACTTGATGGAAGCCATGATCAGTGAGGATCCCATGACTTATACAGAAGCTATGTTGGATATAGATTCCTTAAAGTGGGTAGATGCCATGGAAGCCGAGATGGACTCGATGGAGAACAACAAGGTCTGGACTCTTGTAAACCCACTCCCTAGGGTGAAAGCAATTGGGTTGCAAATGGATCTACAAGAGGAAGAAGGGCCCTGATGGTAACATTGAGACCTATAGAGCTCGTCTTGTAGCAAAAGGGTACACTTAGAAAGTGGGAATCGACTATGAGAAAACCTTTTCGCTAGTGGCCATGCTTAAGTCTATTAGGATCCTACTAGATGTAGCAGCACACTATGATTAAGAGATTTGGCAAATGGATGTCAAAACCATGTTCTTGAATGGAGATTTTATTGAAGATATCTACATGCAGCAACCGTAAGGATTCAATGCTGTAGGTCAGGAACAAATGGTTTGTAAACCTAATCGATCCATATATGGACTTAAGTAAGATTCTAGAAGCTGGAACATTCGGTTTGACTCTACCGTCAAATAGTTTGACTTTGAGTAGAATCCGGATGAGCCCCGTGTTTATAGGAAGATAGTAGGAGATAAGGTTACGTTCTTGGTTCTGTATGTAAATGGCATTCTACTTGTTGGGAATGATGTGGGAATGTTAACTATGGTGAAAGTATGGCTTTCGCAGCAGTTCTCCATGAAAGATCTTAGAGAAGGCTCCTACATCTTGGGACTTTGACTCTATAGAGATAGATCGAAGAGGATAATAGGATTATCCCAGTCTACTTACATTGACAAGATTGTCAAAAGATACAGTATGGAGAACTTCAAGATAGGAAATGTTGCTTTCAGGCACGGAGTCACTCTCTCCAAGGGTATGTCTCCCAAGACTCCCGAAGAGATTGCGGGCATGAGAGAGATTCTATATGCCTCAGCCATAGGGAGCATCATGTATGCTATGCTGTGTACTTGGCCTGACATTGCTAAGGCAGTGAGTATGGTAAGTAGATATCAATCTAACCCAAGACAGGAGCACTAGACAACTATGAAAAACATACTAAAATACCTTCGAAGGATAAAAGAGTTTTGTCTAATATTTGATGGTAGTTCACTTCAAATCTTAGGGTATACTGATGCCGACTTCTAGTCAGACCCAAATGATAGAAAGTCTACATCTGGTTACATCTTTATGATGGGGTCTTATGTAGTTATCTGGAAATGCAACGAACAGGGGTCCACTACAGATTCTACAACTAAGGCCGAGTACATCGTTGCAAGTGAAGCTGCCAAGGAAGTCGTTTAGATGAAGAAGTTCATTCAAGAATTAGGAGTAGTTCCATCTAACACATCACCCATTCCACTGTTGTGTAAAAACACTGGAGCCATTGCTCAGGCTAAGGAGCCATGAGCCCACTTGAAGTCAAAGCACATCGAGAGGAATTAGTACCACGTACTGCGAGAGATTGTTGGTAGAGGGGACGTCCAGATTCTGAAGGTAGCATCAACAGAGAATGTGGCAGACCCATTGACTAAGCCACTCACACAGAAAGTGTTTGAGAAACACGTGGAAAGTATGGGACTCCGGCTTGTACCCGATTGGACCTAAGTGCAAATAGGAGCTGTTAGACAGTTATGCCCTTAGCTCCAATCAAATTGATGTACTTATTGATATTTATTGTAAATGAACAAAGTACATAATTGAATCATGTTATTATGGTGTATTTCTGTGTAATACCTTTAAACTAGACACTTATGACACTCGTGTTAGTTTAAAATCTTCATAGCCGTTGGATAAACCTAGGGAGGTTTATCTTGCTAAGGCTGACACTAGTGTGCTGCCAAGAAGGTTGGGGTGGCTTGTATCAGCTTCCAGGGTGAGACATGAAGCACATGTATTGTGGGTTTGATTAAAACTCTGAACTGGACCATTTTTCTAGTTATGCCCTGGACCTTGGAGACAAATGGGCAAAATTGGAAAGCTACACTTCTCCCCTAGACTCAATTGTGGTACTACACTTGGTGTTGGATTGAGCTATCTTTGATATGCCAATCAGTGAATCCTTAGCGGGGGTCAAAACTTGGGTATGTTGGGGCAGTCTGAGAATTCACCTGAGTGGGTGATCATAGTGATAGAATCAGCCCCTTTGTCGGACAAAGTGAATGATCAGGGAATGCACTCTTTTTGATGGAAACCTAAACTGTCAGCAATTGATTTCAAACTTGTTGAGATTTGTTTTTTGAAAATATATTTATATAAAGATATACATATATATTATGGTTTCACAAAATTTTTGCAAAAGGTTTTAATTCCCAAGATCCATGTGAGTAGAGAGTGCAGCACTGTACCTTGCAGCCGAGGGAGAGGTCCTCTCCTATTGGGCAGTATTTGATCATTATGGAATGAGAGGTTAAGTGTAAGACCATTTAGGGTTTATACCTGATGGGCTAATCTCACATAAGTCCATAGTCCTTGGGCCTTCATATGGTGGCTGGACCTAGGGACCATTTAGTGTAAATGTTGGGCCTGCTAAGAGCCCATACTGATGGGCTCAGGGTTTCACTGCCTTTAGCAGTGAATTCGGCCAAGCCTTGTAATAGAGGCTAGGCTGAACCCATATGGCTTTTGTGGAGATCAATGCTAGGGTCCCACGTCATACAAAGAGAGCCAAACTAGCCAGCATTTAAAAGGGAAAGTGAGCCATATGACTTATTGAGCCTAAAGCCCATTTCAAATTGGGTTTAAGTGATTTAATTAAATGGGGCGAATTAGGTTTATAATCTGATTAGGAATAGCAAGAGGATAAAATATGTCTTATTCACTTAAGAGTCCAGATCCAAATACCAGATTTGGATCAAGAAACTCTTTCCTAATTGGATTAGGAAGCTGATCCAAAGAAGGTTATAAATAAGGGGGCAAATTCCTCAGTTTAAAAGCAATTCAACATTCTCTAGTTTTCTCCCTTAGCTCTTGCCACTCCTACCTAGTTCGATCTCCACTCTTGGAACTGATCAAGATTAGATCTTGATATTGATTCTTGCTAGAAGAAGCAATCCGAAGTCGTGCTCACACACTACGTGATTCTTGCTGAAGAATTAGGGTTCTTTCTAAAGAACATCCTTGCTGATCCTGTCTCACCATAAGCTATGTCATCTTCCTTCAGTGGAGGCGGGCTTTGGTGACCTCTTTGATCATGAACACCTATGTTGGGAGTTGTTTACATTGATTCTGTATCAGGTATATCCCTCTCCCTCTTTTGGTTTTAGATCTGGTCCAATTTGTTTCAAGAACGAACCTTGAAAAATGCAGTTTTTCTAAATTAGGGAATATGATTCCTAGATGGGAGAAAGAAATTTTTGAAAATTTGCCTAGCCACCCTGCATGGTTTGGCCATCCAAATTGGACCTATTAATGCACGACGTTTATAGTTTGTTCGTGTAGAATCTGGTGTACGGTACAATGAGCTGTTCTAACAGTCGCGATATTGGCGCCTTCGGTAGTGACATGAAGGGAACAGTTAGCGAGCTCACCCTCACGGGGTCGCCTTAGCTCGCCTTAGCTTAGTCGGCTTCTTGGATAGGTCACTAGTAATCTTACAGGCTCTGCTAGCTCACCCTTTCCATGGTGGAGTTCGGGTTGAGCAAGGTGATCCGAGCTAACCTACCGGGTTGGTTTGCTGACTTAGTGATGAGATGTCGATAGGGGCCACATGTCGTCACTTGTTTGGGAGGACCAAATTACCCCTCATTAGAAAGGAAAACCCCACTCAAGTGACTGAGGGGGAGATCCTTCTAGAGAGGCTAAGGAGAGTGATGGGGAGTCAGGTAGTGAGGAAGAGGAGATTGTAGGTGTTGACATTGAGTGGTTAATAGACAATAATGATGAAAAGCTTCAGTGTAGTAAGACAAAGAATAAAGTAGATAGTTAGGAAAAAAAGGATTGATGTTGGTGTAGCAAGTGTGTTAGAGAGGAAAAGAGGATTCAACAGTAAATTGGCTGGGGCTGAGGAAGTAGGAAGACAAAAACCTGCATCTGTTGAGGGAGGAGTGGAAGGAGAGTGAGGAGAGGAAGGAGAGGAAGGACGGAATCAACAACCGAGTTTTATTGAGTATGGATCTAATGATGATGTAAGCTATCATACAATTAGTGGTGGATTAGAATGATCTTCTGTGCATGACCCTAACTCTGAGGTTCCCCTCTTTGAGATTAGAATGATCCTCCCACTTTGAGAGGAAGGAGGATTATTCTGTGCATGACACTAAAACAGAGGTTCCCCACTTTGAGATTAGAATGATCTTCCTCAATAGCAAGCAATGTAAGGGGGTAGTTATAAAGCAGGCTATAAGGAACCATAGGGACATTAAATTTAAGAAGTGTGAGTCTCAGAGGATTAGGGTTGTCTGCAATGATGAAAGTTGCCCATGGACATTTTATGCTGAAATTGACAAGAGCACACATAATTTTCAACTGAAAACATATGTGCCAAAACACAAGTGCCAATAGTGATGTAAAAATTCTAGGGTGAATTCCATAGTAGTAGCTGAATACTTCATAGAGAAGATGTAGTCTTCAACTCAAAAGTTGGATAGGAAGTGATGTAGCACGATCTGGATGCTCTCGCGTGTCTGGTGACTCGGACACTAATTCGGATACTTGCCTTGTTAGAGTCCAAACTGTGCTAGGCTGATTTGTAGATGGCCGAGCTGTTATGTTCTGCAAGAGAGGTAGAATTAGAGTGCTCGGGATATCCTTACCTGGGGTGGGTACTCTGATGCTTAAGTCAAAGGGTTGTTTGAGTGTTCTTTAAGGGATAAGAGAGTTTGAGAGCTTAATCGCGCGTACCTTCACTGGTAAGAATGAGGGCTTTATATAGAGGTGAGTGGCCTAAGTCTCCTCACAACGGGTCTCATATTTTCATGGAGTCATTTCCGTGTGTTAGACAGTTTTGTATGCCCTTAGCTTCAATCAGAATGATGTACTTTATGAGTTTGTTGTAAATGAAAAAAGTGTATGTTTGATTCATGTTCCCTTGGTATGTTTCTGTGTAATACCCTTAAACTGGACACTTAATGAGACTCGTGTTAGTTTAGAATGTTCACAGCCAGTGGGTCGGTCTGGGGAGACCTATCTTGACAAGGTTGACACTGTGGTGCCACCAAGTCGGTTGGGGTGGCCTGTCTCAGCTGCCAGGGTGAGACCCTAGGCACATATAGTGTAGGATTAATTGAATCTATGAACTGGACCAGATTTCCAGTATTGCCCTGGACCTTGGAGATTGATGGGCAAAACTGGAAAGTTACACCCGACCCCTAGACTCGATTATGATACTGCACTAGGTGTCGGATTAGGCTGTCTTTGATATACCAATCAGTGAGATCCTTAGCGAGGGTCAAAACCTGGGTATGTTGGGACAGTCTGATAATTCATTTGAGTGGGTGATCATAGTGACAGGATCAGCCCCTTTGTCGAACAAAGGTAATGATCGGGGATGCACTCTCACTGATGGAAACCAAAACTGCCGGCAACCGATTTCAATCATTGAGATTTGTTTTGCAAAGTATATTTTATATGAGATATAAAAGTATATATATTATGGTTTCTAAAATGTTTGCAAGAAAGTTTTAATTCCCGGGATCCATATAAGCAGAGAGTGCAACACTGTTCCTTGCAGCCGAGGGAGAGGTCCTCTCTTGTCGGGTAGTGTATGATAATTATGGGCTGAGAGGTTAAGTGTAAGACCATTGAGGATAATGCTTGATGGGCTAATCTTGCATCTGCCCACAGTCCCTGGGTGTTACAAGGTGGTTTGGCCCAGGGACCACTTAGGGTAAGTGTTGGGCCCATAGAGCCCATTTGATGGGTTTGAGGGGGTGCACTGTCCATAACAGTGTATTCGGCCAGGCCTTATGACAAAGGCTGGGCCGAACCCATGTGGCTGATGTGTAGATCAATGCTTGGGTCCCACGGCATACAAGGAAGCCCAACTGGGTAGCAGTTAGGAAGGTTAAGTGAGTACATAAGCCTAATGGGCCTAAAGCCCATTTTGAACTGGGCTATTTAATTAGTTAATTAAAGGGGCGAATTCTGAGATGGATTAGCAGATAGGATAGGGTCTTGACCCTATCCACTCAGAGAGTCCAGATCTAAATGTGATTCAGATCTAGAAACCTCCTAATGAGATTAGGAGAAAGCTAATCCAATATGCAGATAAGATAAGGGTTTATCCTTATCACCTAAAGAGAGGGTTGATCCAAATATGATTTGGATATGCAGTTCCTAATTGGATTAGGAGCTGATCCTTTAGGTTAACAAAAGAAGGAGGGGGCGGCAGCCTTTAGAAAGACATTCATTCAGATCTTCTTCAGTGCTGAAATCAAAGAAGGAAGAATTAAGCATCCCTGCAGAATTCTTTCTTGCCGCCTCCCTGTTCTTGCCGCCCTGTTTGCCAGTTCGATCTCCAGTTGTAGGAGAAGTCAAGATTCGATCTTGACATCAGTTCTTTGAGAAATAATTGATAGGAAGCTATGCTCACGTGCCATCCTGTTGATTCTTGCGAAGAACAGAGTTCTTGGAGAAGAACACTGCTGATTCTGCTCCATCCTGCACTGCGCCATCTTCAGTGGGAGCAGTCTTTGGATCCTTCCTTGGGTGTGAACACCTTCGTTGGGGGATACTATTTCTCCGTATCAGGTATAATCCTCTCCTACTCCTTTTAGGTTCAGATCTGGTTCAGTTTATGGTTCAAGAATGATCCTTGAAAATATGATTTTCTAAATAGGGAATGCGATTCCCAGTTGAAGGGAGAGAAAAATTTTTGAAATTCGCCCCCTTATTCTGCAATCTTTGGGCGTCCATATGATGGATCTCTCATCCCTTCACCGTGCACTCAGGAGAGTAATTATGTCGGTTACATAATTTGTGCGGGGGTTATGATCTGCTCGATTAACTCTAATGAGTGCAATGTAGTAGGCTGGTCTAACAGTCAATTAATTTTTACTCCGAAGATCTCGAACTGGTATAGTATCTATGAGACAAGTCAACGGGCTCACCTTGTAGGTCACCACGGGTTCTCACAGCTCGGCCGGTCTCTGAGGTAGGTCACCATATGGTGGGAGTCCTGTTAGCCTGGCCCGACCGAGGTAGTAGCGGTTGGCCTAGGCAAGGTGTTTTAGGCCGAATTGCCAAGCTAGTTCGTTTACTCAGCACCGAGGTGTCGCTTGAAGGCCATGTGTCGTGATGTAATTTGGAGGACCAAATTACCCCTCATCAATTGCCCCCAATCCCGAGCCTTCATCAGCTCGACAAAGGGAGTAGTTCTCAATAACGTAATTGGTCCTATTGGTTCGTAGGTTGCTCGGCCCACTCACCTGATCTAGTTTGAGACTGCGCGGGACCGCAGTAGATTACAAATTTCAAAATTGAAAAGAGAGCATGCACAATGAGTGCACAAAATTTGAATTCAAAATAGCCTGTGCGTGGTGGCGGTGTCTCGACCATCGATCTACTGTCAGCGCATCTCAGTTATTCGCCATTCTTCTCAGTAGACTATAAATATGGGGTCCCCACTGAGGCCCCACTCGCATTGCTTTTGGATTTCTCTCTGAGGAGGAGGGTGACCAAATTAGGAAGTCTCAATCAAGGTGCTACTATCTACTCGCTTGTCAAAACTTTGTTCATCATCGGTGTCGGTTTTCATTGTCTCTTTACCCGGTGAGTAGTTTCCTTTACCGATATGTCTTTTGATCCTTTAGAGGGTAGGTCACCGGACTATAGGTGGGCAGGAGAGGAGGGCTCTTTGGGAGAGGATTCTCAAGGAGAGTCTTCTGGTTCTCATCTAGGTGCAGGAGTAGAGGTCCGAGTAATAGAATCTCCTTTTGGTCCTACCGAGTTCTCTGGTGAGTGTATAACAGAGTTGTATAGTATTTGCCAGATACCTGTCAAGTTCAACTATATCCAGCCCGACCCTGATGAGTATCCCTGGAGTCATGGTCGAGATGTTGTATGTGTCTTTAAGGAGGCGCTAGTCACCGGTCTCCATTTTCCCTTGCACCCTTTTATTCCTGTAGTGCTCTCTCATTATGGTGTCCCCTTAGGTCAACTACACCCCAATGCATTTCGAACTTTGGTAGGGCTGATTTCCTTGTGTCACCACTGCAACTTCCCTTTGGATTTAGATATTTTTACCGAGTTGTGCTCTATGTAAAAGGTCCCCCATGTTCCCTATTGTTTTTACCTTCCCTTTCGTGGTGGCTATAAGATGTTAGTCGACTTTCCCTCCAAAGTTAAAGATTGGAAGAATAGGTAATTCTTCCTTTCTTGCAGTAATGGCTGGAATATGGATACTATATGGTAGAATGATTGCTGAAGTTTCAATGTAGAGTTCAAGGGAGAGTTGTGACTTGCAGTTCAATGTTTTGTTCGCAAGAAGTTTCCAATAGAAAACCTTTTAGCTAAGCCTATGCTCATACTGTTAGACAGTGTATGCCCTTAGCTCCAATCATATTGATGTACTTTTGACATTTCTGTGTAATACCCTTAAACTGCACACTTATGACAATCGTGTTAGTTTAGAATGTTTACAGTCGTTGGAAAGACCTGGGGAGGATTATCTTGTCAAAGCTAACACTAATGTGTTGCCAAGTCGGTTGGGGTGGCTTGTCTCAGCTGCTAGGGTGAAATTCGAAGCACATGTAGTGTAGGTTTGCTTAAAACCCTGAACCGGACCATTTTCCAATTATTCCCTGGACCTTGCAATCGAGAGAGAGGTCCTCTCTTGTCGAGTTCTGTTTGATCATTATGGGCTGAGATGTTAAGTGTAAGACCATTTAGGGCTTATAGACCTGATGGGATAATCTCACTTAAGACCATAGTCCTGAAGGGATGGGAGATCCATCATATGGATGGCTGAACCCTGCAGGAAGGTTGGGCAAAATTTCAAAAATTTCTCTCTCCCATCTGAGAATCTTATTCCCTAATTTAGAAAATTGCATTTTCAAGGATCGTTTTTAATCCAAACTGGACTAGATCTGAAACCAAAATGGAAGTGAAGGATATACCTGATACGAAGTAGAAGTAACACCCAACACAGGTGTTCACGCCCAAAGAGAAAACCAAAACCCGCCTCCACTGAAGATGACACAATGTGTAGTGAAGCAGGATCAGCAGGATGGTTCTTCAATAAGAACCTGAATTCTTTAGCAGGAATCGAGCAAGGATTGGTGAGCACGACTTTAGATTGCTTCTTCTACCAAGAAACGATATCAAGAACTCTTCTTGATCAGATCCACAAGTAGAGATCGAACTAGGTAGGGGCGGCAATAACTGGGGAATAATTCTGCATTTTATTGTTGTGAAAATCTGAGGAATTCACCCCCTATTTATAGCCTTCTTTGGATCAGCCTCTTAATCTAATTAGGAAAGAGTTTCCTAATCCAAATCTAATATTTGGATCTTGACTCTTAAATGGATAAGACTTCTCTTATCCATCAGCTAATCCTAATCAGAATAAAAGCCCCCTTTTTAGCCCCCTTTTTAATTTAACTAACTTAAGCCCAGTTCGAATTGGGCCTTCAGCCCATTAAGCTTATGTGCTCACTTACTCTTTAATTTGTTGGCCCAATTGGCTCTCTTTGTATGGCCCGATCATTACCTTTGTCCGACAAAGGGGCTGATCCTGTCACTATGATCACCCACTCAGATGAATTCTCAGACTGTCCCAACATACCCAGGTTTTGATCCCCGCTAAGGAACTCACTGATTGGCATATCAAAGATAGCCCAATCTGACACCTAGTGAAGTGTCATAATCGAGTCTAGGGGTCAGGTGTAACTTTCCAGTTTTGCCCATCTGTCTCCAAGGTCCAGGGCAATACTGGAAATCTGGTCCGGTTCAAGGATTCGAATAATCCCATACTGCATGTGCCTTGGGTCTTACCTTGATGGCCGAGACAAACCATCCCAACACTTGGTGGCACACCAGTATCAGCCTTGGCAGGATAAATCTCCCCAGACTTATCCAATGGCTGTGAACATTTAAAACTAACATGAGCCTCAATAAGTGTCCAGTTTTAGGGTCTTACACAGAATTATACCAAACAACATGAATCAAACACGCACTTTATTTATTTACACTAAATGTCAAAAGTACATCAAATCGGATTGAAGCTAAGGGCATACAAAACTGTCTAGCAGCTCCCACTTGCACTTAGGTCCAATCTGGTACAAGCCGGAGTCCCATACTTTCCACGTTTATTTCAAACACCTTCTGTGTTAGTGGCCTAGTCAATGGGTCTGCCACATTATCCGCTGATGCTACCTTCTGAATTAGGACGTCCCCTCTACCAACGATCTCCCGTAGTACGTGGTATCGATGTGCTTTCACTTTGAGTGGGCCTGAGGTTCTTTAACCTGGGCGATCGCTCCATTGTCACACAACAACAGGATGGGTGATGTGCTGGACGGAATCACTCCCAATTCGTGTATGAATTTCTTCATCCACACGGCTTCCTTGGCAGCTTCACTTGCGGCAATGTACTCAGCCTCGGTTGTGGAATTTGTAGTGGACCCCTATTTGCTATTTTTTCAGCAAACAGCACATGATCCTATCGTGAAAACATATCCAGATGTAGACTTTCTATCATCTGGATCTGAATGGAAATTGGCATCAGTATACCCTAGAACTTGTAGTGAACCACCCTCGAATACCAGACAAAACTCTTTTGTCCTTCGAAGGTATTTGAGTATGTTCTTCACAGCAGTTCAATGATCCTGCCCTGGGTTGGCCTGGAATCTGCTTACCACACTCACTGCCTGAGCAATGTCCGGGTGATTGCACAGCATGGCATACATGATTCTCCCTATGGCTGAGGCATAGGGAACGTCTCTCATGCCCTCAATCTCCTCAAAAGTCTTGGGAGACATCTTTTTGGAGAGAGTGACTCCATGCCTGAAAGGAACGTTTCCCTTCTTGAAGTTCTCCATGCTGTATCTTTTGACAATTTTGTCAATGTAAGCAGCCTGGGATAATCCAATTATCCGCTTCGATCTATCTCTATAGAGTCGAAGACCTAGTATATATGAAGCTTCTCCAAGATCTTTCATGGAGAACTGCCGTGATAGCCATACCTTAACCGAATTCAACATTCTTACATCATTCCCAATGAGTAGGATATCGTCCACGTACAACACCAAAAGGTGATCTTATCCCCATTGGACTTCTTGTAAACACAAGGCTCATCCGGATTCTGCTCAAAGTCAAATATTTTGACGGCAGAATCAAAACGGATGTTCTAACTCCTAGAAGCCTGCTTAAGTCCATATATGGATCTATTATGCTTACATACCATGTGTTCCTGACCAGCAGCAATGAAGCCTTGTGGCTGCTGCATGTAGATATCTTCATTAAGATCTCCATTTAGGAACTCGGTTTTGACATCCATCTGCCAAATCTCGTAGTCATGGTATGCTGCTATAGCTAGTAGGATCCTAATGGATTTAAGCATGGCCACGGGCAAAAAGGTTTCCTCATAATCGATGCCTTCTTTCTGAGTATACCCTTTCGCCACCAAACGAGCTTTATAGGTCTCAATCCTGCCATCGGGGCCCTTCTTCCTCTTGTAGATCCATTTGCAACCAATTGCTTTTACCCCGGAGGGCGGATCTACTAGAGTCCAAACCCCATTGGTCTCCATTGAGTCCATCTCATCTCTCATGGCCTCCACCCACTTCTGGGAATCTATGTCTAACATAGCTTTTGCGTAAGTTACGGGATCCTCCTCACTAGTCAAGGCTTCCACCAGGTAACTATCCTGGTCATAACCATATCGGACTGGTGGTTTAGATACCTGAGTGAATCTTCTAGGTTGGTCACTACCTGGAACTTGTAGGACATCTCCCACTGCTCCTGAGCTCTCCTCATCAAGAACTATTTCCTGACGATGGGTGTTCAGGATGTATTCGGTTTCTAAGAATTGGGCGTTTCGACTGCAGAACACTTTCTGCTCACTTGGGTCAAAGAATAGATAATCCACTGAATCTTTTGGGTAGCCTATAAATAGGCAATGGCTGGTTTTGGACTCCAACTTGTCCGCACTTGTTCTTTTAATGTGTGCATGACAACCCCAAATCTTCAAGTGTCTCACACTTGGCTTCCTTCCGGTCTATAGTTCATATGGAGTTTTCGGAACCGATTTGGTTGGAACCCAATTCAGCACATAGATAGCAGTCTCTAATGCGTATCCCCAAAAGGATGTGGGTAATTTTGAGCGTACGAGAAGTGACCGAACCATGTCCAACAAGGTCCTATTCCTCCTCTCTAAAACCCCGTTGAGTTGAGGTGTAGCAGGAGGAGCCAATTGTGACACTATCCCATTGACCTTCAAGTAGTCCCTGAATTCGTCAGAGAGATACTTGCCACCTCGATCTGATCGAAGGGCCTTAATTTGTCTCCCTAACTGTTTCCCGACTTCCTGTCTGAACTCTTTGAACTTTTCAAAGGATTCTGACTTGTGTCTCATTAGGTACACGTAACCATATCGTGAAAAATCATATGTAAAGGTGATGAAATACACGTGTTGATTCCGTGTCCTAACACTCCGGGGACCACATACATCAGTATGTATTAGGTCAAGTGTGCCTGTAGATCTCTCAGGTTTACCGTCAAATGGTCGCTTAGTCATCTTACCTTGGAGGCAAGGTTCACAAGTGGGAAGATCTTCTATGGTTAGAAAATCCAAAGGACCATCCTTTACCAGCCTTGTGATTCGGTCAACACCGATATGGCCAAGTCGGTAATGCCAGAATCATGTGGGATTTACTGTATCACGATTCCTTTTCTTGGGATTTTTGACCGACATAATTTCGGTTAAGTTAGTTTCTAGAGAAGGATGTAGAACATAGAGACTGTTCTCCAGTTCCCCGCATGTGATGAATTTATTATTCCATTTAACAGTAATCGTATTACTAAAATAAACAGTATATCCATCAACACACAGTTTAGAAACAGAAATTAAATTTCTTCTCAAGTTTTGTACATAAAAACAATCTTTAAGTACAAGCACTCCTTCTCTAAATACTAATTCTACAGTTCCTATTGCCGCAGTTGCAAGACTTGCAGTCGTTCCCAAGAATAGTGTCACTTCACCTTCACTCAATCTTCTGCTAACTTTGAACCCCTGCAGTGAGTTACACGCATGAGTTGAAACCCCGGAGTCAACACACCAGGACACAAAAGTAACTAACATATTAGTTTCTATGACACAAGTTTCGACGTTACCTTTCTTAGATTCCAGGTAGGCAGGACAATTCCCCTTCCAGTGGCCGGTTTGCTTGCAGAAGTGACAGACATCAGATGCCTTGTTCTTCTTCTGCTTCTTAGGCTTGGCAGCTTTCTTCTAGGGCTTCTTTGCCTTTCTCCTTTTCTTGCCCGATTTGTTAGTTTTTCAGCAAGCATAACCACAGGCTCATCCTTCTTGAGTAGATCGTCGGCCCTCTGCAACATATTGCTGAGTTCCTGGACGCTGACATTCAGTTTATTCATGTTGTAGTTCATTGTGAATGCATTGAAGGAAGAGGGCAAAGAATTCAGGATGGCATCTACTTGTGTGCCAAGATCTAGCCCAGATCCAAGGGCTTCGGGTTCGTTAATGTACCCCATCATCCGAAGACAATGGTCATGAACTTTTTGCCCTTTGGACATCTGCGCGGTCATGAACAGTTTCAAGACCTTCTGTCGAGTAGAACGGTTCTGCTCTTCATACATTGTATTTAGACTGTCCAATATGTCCTTGGCTAGTTCGATCTGATCGAACTGCCTCTGTATTGAGTTGTCTAGTGAGGCAATGACATAGCAGTGGGCTAGGGAGTTCTTATCCTCCCAATCCTGGTAATCCCTCCTACGGGCCTCAAAAGCCCTATCACCTGGACGCTCTGGGGCAGGATTTTTCACCACCTTATCTAACTTTTTGAAAGTTAGGACCAGCATAAGATTTCTGTACCAGTCGGCATAGTTTGGGCCCTTAAGCTTGTTATCATCTAGAAGCTTTGCGAATTGACCATTTGCCATTTTCTGATAAAACAACAAAGACGTTAGTCCACAACCTTAGTTTGATTCATGTTACCTGATGAGGGCAGATTTGGCCCTCCAGTGAAATTGCAACACATGGCACCTCGTGGCAACTAGGCAAGCACCCAGGCAACAACTTACCAAGTTGGTCTCCCCCGCGGGCACCGGTCTGGCTGGCCTGGCGCGACTTGGCGCGGTCTGCGCGCGACCTGCGCGGCCTGGCGCGGCCTGCGCGCGACCTGCGCACGGCCTGTGCGCAGCCTGCGCGCGACCTGGCGCGACCTGGCACGACCTGCGCGGCCTGCGCGACCTGGCTGGATCAGCCTGCCACAGGCGCCGACCTGGCAACCTGGCCCGGACATAGGCGCCGACCTGGCAATCTGGCCCGGACACAGGCGCCGACCTGGCATCTGGCCCGGACACAGGCGCCGACCTGACAACCTGACCCGGACACAGGCGCCGACCTGACAACCTGACCTGGACACAGGCGCCGGCCTGGCAACCTGGCCCGGACACCGACCCGCCGACTGACAGGCGTCGACCGGACAACCTGGCCCAGGCGCCGACCTGGCCGCCTGGCACAAGCGCCAGCCTGACAACCTCGAGGAGTTCATCATCGTACCCCGGTTCTGACGGGATATGACGTCTTACCATTTGAAGGCTTTTTCACCCACCTAACCCGCGAGGGCACCACTATATAAGGACTCCGACCCCCAAAGCCAGGAGAGGAGAAAAAAGTATGGTAACCCCCGCTCTCTAGCTCTCTCATTTCTCTCCAAGCCCTCTGTAATCAAAATGCAAACTTAGGCATCGGAGAGTCCCCACCGGGAAAATACCCTCGGGTCCTCTGATTCAGTTCCCGCAGGTCCCTCAGCTCCCGTTGTCTACAAAGGAGAGAAAATCACCTCACGCGGAGGGTAGTCGGGTTGCGCTGCACTAGGGAGCTCCACCATCCTCTGAGTTGCAGACCGCCTAGGAGCAAGTCAAGTGACGAGTTCGCCATCAGGCAGTTTGCCATCAGGCAGTTCGTCACCAGGCAATTTGCCACCAGGGAGCACAACCAGGCAGTTCGCCACCAGGGAGCACTGCCAGACAGTTCGCCACCAGGTAGTTCGCCATCAAGCAGTTCGCCTCTAGGGAGCACTACCAGGCAGTTCGCCCCTAGGCAGTTCGCCACCGGGCAGTTCACCACCAGACAGTTCGCCATCAAGCAGTTCGCCACTAGGGAGCACTACCGGGTAGTTCGCCACCAGGCAGCTCATCACCAAGGCACGTCACCACCAGGTCAAACACGAAGTACTTAGCCAAAAAATTTATACATCACAAAAAATGGTACGTGACCAAAAACGGTTACTGAAGGGGATAAGAGATCCATCCTATGGATACCCAAAGATTGCGGAATAAGGGGCAAATTTCAAAAAATTTATCTCTCCCTTCAACTGGGAATCGTATTCCCTATTTAGAAAATCATATTTTCAAGGATCAATCTTGAACCATAAACTGAACCAGATCTGAACTAAAAGGAGTGGGAGAGGATTATACCTGATACGGAGAAATACTATCTCCCAATGGAGGTGTTCACGCCCAAAGAAGGATCCAAAATCTGCTCCCACTGAAAATGGCGCAGTGAAGGATGGAGCAGAATCAACAATGTTCTTCAAAAGAACTTGACCCTTCGCAAGAATCAACTGGACGGCTTGTGAGTACAGCTCCAATCAATCTTTTCCCAAAAGATTGAGATCAAGATCAAATCTTGATTGCTCCCAAGAACTGGAGATCGAACTGAAGGAATGGCAATGGCAGGAAGGTGGCGGCAGAAGAGAATTCGCAGTATGTAGGAAATCTCTCAATCTCTCTTTCTTTAAAGAGAAGAATGCTATTGATGTTGTTGTGTTCTTCAAGGCTGCCGCCCCCTTCCCCTTTTATAATCTTAAAGGGATCAGCTCCTAATCAGATTAGGAGTTGCTAATCCAAATCATATTTGGGTTAGAAGTCCCTTAGTGATAAGGGATAATCCTTATCTTATCTGCAGATCAGATCAGTTGTCTCCTAATATAATTAGGAGGTTTCCAAATCTAAATCTTATTTAGATCTTGGACTCTCTGAGTGGATAGGGTCTAAGCCCAATCCTTTTAACTGACCCACTTCAGAATTCGCCCCCTTTAGATGACTGATCAAATCAGCCCAGTTCGAAATGGGCTTAAGGCCCATTTAAGGTTATGTACTCAAAAAAAAAACTTTCCAAATTGCTGCCCAGTTGGGCTTCCTTGTATGGCGTGGGACCCAAGCATTGATCTACACATCAGCCACATGGGTTCAGCCCAGCCTTTGTTACAAGGCCTGGCCGAATGCACTGCTAAAGACAGTGTACCCCCTGAAACCCATCAAATGAGCTCTATGGGCCCAACACTTACACTAAGTGGTCCCTGGGCCAAGCCACCTTGTAACACCCAGGGACTGTGGGCAGATGCAAGATTAGCCCATCAGGCATTATCCTCAATGATCTTACACTTAACCTCTCAGCCCATAATGATCAAACACTGCTCGACAAGAGAGGACCTCTCCCTCGGCTGCAAGGAACAGTGTTGCACTCTCCACTCATATGGATCCCGGGAATTAAAACCTTCTTGCAAACATTTTAGAAACCATATATATACTTTTATATCTTATATAAAATATATTTTGCAAAACAAATCTCAACGGTTGAAATCAGCTGCCAGCAGTCTTGCTTCCATCAGTGAGAGTGCATCCCCGATCATTACCTTTGTCCGACAAAGGGGCTGATCCTGTCACTATGATCACCCACTCAGATGAATTCTCGGACTGTCCCAACATACCCAGGTTTTGACCCCCGTTAAGGATCTCACTGATTGGTATATCAAAGACAGCCCAATCCGACACCTAGTCCAGTATCATAATCGAGTCTAGGGGTCGGGTGTAACTTTCCAGTTTTGCCCATCAATCTCCAAGGTCCAGGGCAATATTGGAAATCTGGTCCAGTTCATAGATTCAATTAATCCTACACTGTATGTGCCTAGGGTCTCACCCTGGCAGCTGAGACAGGCCACCCCAACTGACTTGGTGGCACCACAGTGTCAGCCTTGTCAGGATAGGTCTCCCCAGACCGACCCACTGGCTGTGAACATTCTAAACTAACACGAGTCTCATTAAGTGTCCAGTTTAAGGGTATTACACAGAAACATACCAAGGGGACATGAATCAAATATGTATCTTTATTCATTTACAATAAACTCATAAAGTACATCATTCTGATTGAAGCTAAGGGCATACAAAACTGTCTATCAGCTCCCACTTGCACTTAGGTCCAATCAGGTACTAGCCGGAGTCCCATGCTTTCCACGTGTTTCTCAAACACTTTCTGTGATAGTGGCTTTGTCAATGGGTCTGCTACATTTTCCGCTGACGCTACCTTCTGAATCAGGACGTCCCCTCTACCAACAATCTCCCGCAGTACGTGGTACTTCCTCTCGATGTGCTTCGACTTCGAGTGGGCTCGTGGCTCCTTAGCCTGAGCAATGGCTCCATTGTTGTCACACAACAATGGGATGGGTGATGTGCTGGACGGAACAACTCCTAACTCGTGAACGAACTTCTTCATCCACACAGCTTCTTTGGCAACCTCACTTGCGGCAATGTATTCGGCCTCGGTCGTGGAGTCTGCAGTGGGCCCCTGTTTGCTGCTTTTCCAGCAAACAGCACACGATCCTATCGTGAAAACATATCCAGATGTAGACTTTCTATCATCTGGGTCTGACCGGAAATCGGCATCTGTAAACCCTTGGATCTGTAGTGAGCTACCGTCGAACACCAGACAAAACTCTTTTGTCCTTCGAAGGTACTTAAGTATGTTTTTCACAACAGTCCAATGCTCCTGCCCTGGGTTGGCCTGAAATCTGCTTACTACACTCACTGCCTGAGCAATGTCATGACGAGTGCACAGCATGGCATACATGATGCTCCCTATGGCAGAGGCATAGGGAACGTCTTTCATGCCATCAATCTCCTCAGAAGTCTTGGGAGACATCTTCTTGGAGAGAGTGACTCCGTGCCTGAAAGAAACATTTCCTTTCTTGGAGTTTTCCATGCTGTATCTCTTGACTATTTTATCAATGTAAGCAGATTGGGATAATCCTATTATCTGCTTCGATCTATCTCTATAGAGTCGAAGACCCAGTATATAGGAGGCTTCTCCAAGATCTTTCATGGAGAATTGCTGTGAAAGTCATACTTTCACCGTAGTTAACATTCCTACATCATTTCCAATGAGTAGAATGTCATCTACATACAGAACCAAGAAGGTAACCTTATCCCCACTGAACTTCCTGTAGACACAGGGTTCATCCGGATTCTGCTCGAAGTCAAACGATTTGACAGCAGAGTCAAAATGGATGTTCCAACTTCTAGAAGCTTGCTTAAGTCCATAAATGGATCTATTAAGTTTACCTACCATGTTTTCCTGACCTGCAGCAATGAAGCCTTGCGGCTGCTGCATATAGATATCTTCAGTAAGATCTCCATTCAGGAATGCAGTTTTGACATCCATCTACCAAATCTCATAATCATGGTATGCTGCTACAGCTAGCAGGATCCTAAAGGATTTAAGCATGGCCACAGGCGAAAATGTTTCCTCATAATCGATGCCCTCTTTCTGAGTGTACCCTTTCGCCACCAGACGAGCCTTGAAGGTCTCAACTTTACCATCGGGGCCCTTCTTCCTCTTGTAAATCCATTTGCAACCGATTGCCTTTACCCCGGAGGGCGGATCTACTAGAGTCCAGACTCCATTGGTCTCCATTGAGTCCATCTTTGCCCTCATGGCCTCCACCCACTTCTGGGACTCTATGTCCAACATAGCTTCCGCGTAAGTCACGGGATCCTCCTCACTAGTCAACGTTTCCACCAGGTAACTATCCTGGTCATAACCATAACGGACTGGTGGCCTGGATGCCCGAGTGGATCTTCTAAGTTGGTCACTACCTGGAACTTGTGGGACATCTCCCACTGCTCCTGAGCTCTCCTCATCAAGAACAACTTCCTGACGATGGGTGTCCAGGATATAGTCGGTTTCCAAGAATTGCGCATTTCGACTGCAGAACACTTTCTACTCACTTGGGTCATAGAAAAGGTAACCTACAGAGCCTTTTGGGTAGCCTACAAATAGGCAACGGCTGGTCTTGGATTCCAACTTGTCTGCACTCGTTCTTTTAACGTGTGCTGAACAACCCCAAATCTTCAAGTGTCTGACACTTGGTTTTTTCCGGTCCAGAGTTCATATGGAGTATTCGGAACCGATTTGGTTGGAACCCGATTCAGTACGTATATCGCAGTCTCTAATGCGTAACCCCAAAAGGATGTAGGTAACTCTGAGTGTATGAGAAGTGACCGGACCATATCTAATAAGGTCCTATTCCTCCTCTCTGAAACACCGTTAAGTTGTGGTGTAGCAGGAGGAGTCAATTGTGATACTATCCCATTTTGCCTTAAGTAGTCCCTAAATTCGTCAGAGAGATACTCGCCACCTCGATCTGATCGAAGGGCTTTAATTTCTCTCCCTAACTGTTTCTCGACCTCTTGTCTAAACTCTTTGAACTTTTCAAAGGATTCAGACTTGTGTCTCATTAGGTACACGTAACCATATCGTGAAAAATCATCTGTGAAGGTGATGAAATACACGTGTTGATTTCGTGTCCTAACACTCAGGGGACCACATACATCAGTATGTATTAGGTCAAGTGTGCCTGTACATCTTTCAGGCTTACCGTTAAATGGTTGTTTCGTCATCTTGCCTTATAGGCAAGGCTCACAAGTGGGAAGATCTTCTACAGTTAGAAAATCTAAAGGACCATCCTTTACCAATCTTGTGATTCGGTCAACACCGATGTGGCCAAGTCGGTAATGCCACAGACACGTGGGATTAACTGTATCACGGGCTCTTTTCTTGGGGTTTTCAGCCGACGTAGTTTCGGTTATGTTAGTTTCTAGAGAAGGATGTAGAACATAGAGACCGTTCTCCAGTTCCCCGTATGCGATGAATCTGTTGTTTCTTTTAATAGTAATCGTATTACTAAAGAAGACAGAATAACCATCTGCACACAGTTTTGAGACAGAAATCAAATTTCTTCTTAAATTTTGTACATAAAGACAATCTTTCAGTACAATTATTCCTTCTCTAAAACATAATTCCATGGTTCCTATGGCCGCGGCTGCAACAGTTGCAGTAGTCCCCAAGTAGAGTGTTACTTCTCCTTCACTCAGCCTTCTGCTTACCTTGAACCCCTGCAGTGAGTTACAGCATGAGTTGAAGCCCCGAAGTCAATACACCAGGACGCAGAAGCTACCAACAAATTGGTTTCTATAACACAAGTTTCGAAGTTACCTTTCTTAGATTCCATGTAGGCAGGACAATTCCTTTTCCAGTGGCCGGTCTTCTTGCAAAAATGACAGGCATCTGATGCCTTGTCCTTCCTCTGTTTCTTGGGTTTGGCAGCCTTTTTCTGGGGCTTTCTCTTCGCCTTCCTTTTCTTGCCCGATTTGCCAGTTTCAACAAGCATGGCAATGGGCTCATCCTTTTTAATCAATTCTTCGGCCCTCTGCAACATATTGCTGAGTTCCTACAAGCTGACGTTCAGCTTGTTCATGTTGTAGTTCATGATGAATGGATTAAAGGATGGAGGCAGAGAGTTGAGAATAGCATCGATCTGAGTTACCAGATCCAGCCCGGATCCAAGAGCCTCTAGTTCGTTGATATAGCCCATCATCCGGAGACAATGGTCGTGAAATTGTTGGCCCTTGGTCATCTGCGCGGTCATGAACTGTTTCAAGACCTTCTGCCGAGTAGAACGATTCTGCTCTTCGTACATTGTCCTAAGACTGTCCAATACGTCCTTAGCAAGTTCGATCTGATCGAACTGCCTCTGAATTGGATTGTCTAAGGAGGCAATGATATAGCAGCGGGCAAGGGAGTTTTTCTCCTCCCATTCTTGGTATTCTCTTCTTCGGGCCTCAGAAGCCCTATCCCCCGGACGATCCGGGGCAGGATTCTTGGCTACCTTGTCCAATTTCTCAGAGGTTAAGACCAACATAAGGTTCCTATACTAGTCAGCATAGTTTGGGCCCTTCAACTTGTTGTCATCAAGTAGCTTTGCAAATGATCTGTTTGCCATTTTCTGATAAAAGAGCAAACATCAGTCCACGACCTAATTTAATTCATGTTCATTTCATAGATATGGATTTTAATCTACGATCCATTTCCATTTATTCGTCTCTGAGATTTCCCTCCTTTCTCAATGACGGAGACTACGGGTTGTCTCTGGAAATGTGGGAAATCACATAGGGTGCATGAAGCCAACTGTTTCAGCTGCATAACCCCACCACCTTTCTGTGAAGGATCATATCCACTCATCATATGAGTTTTCCCTTTTGCCTCTGTCAGATAAGGTTCAGAGCCGTTTTCAGGTAAACCTTTCTGTCCAGTGAGTGCTTACCCATCATATTCGTGAACGCCAAGGTACCGTGAGAGAGTTCCCATTTTCTGGTGAAGCCCCTCCCACATCGGTCTATGACGCCCGTATCATCTTAGGAAACACTTAGACAAGCCCAACAGCAAATGGATAGCCCATTTTCTGGTGCGTTTCCTCATTACTGAAGGACCCATCCTCGTGCTAATGATGGAAGGCCTTTAGAGAGTTCATCATATGAATCTCCCTATCACATGCACTCATATTATCTGGAGGGAACAGATAATTACGCCCTAGTTCTATCTTTAGGTCAAACCAAAGTGGCTCCCACTGACATTCATAAAGCCAGATTTTGGTGGGCCTAAATCGGCTAGGGTTCCGCACGAGACCTCATGATGAGGTGTGGGGCCCACCACTGAGGGAGGTCATCCAATGACCAAAAGGGACACCATGGCAATGATGTGCATTCAGCCATGGTGTGCGCAAGAGCCACTGTCGATTGAGCATGGGCCAAGCACTTATGGCCCATGTACGTAGCACATCACACATCCACACATCTTATGTAGGGATAAATTGATCCAATCAATTAATTATCTGTAAAGCCCATTTGCAGCCCATTTTAAATCCATAATATTAACCATTAATATTATTCAGGTATATGGGCCGAACGGTTCAACCCATATAGCTTTATGTGTTAAGTGGGCTTTTAGTAGTTTTAACTATTTAAAACTGGGCCTTTACAGGTTGGGCCGAATTAACCATTTAATTAAATATCAATCCTTAGGCCCATTAGTGGGAAAATTAGGGCGGACTTTCAGCCTTGATTAAACCCTAGATTTGGTCCAAACAGTTTGAACCAATCTTGGTTCGAATGGGTCTAGGGTTTGATTTTTAATTAAATCTTTAATTCAAGAAAATAATCTGAAATTAATTACTGATAAAAGAAAATCAAGAATCAGTCAAACAGGGCTGTTCGCACAATCCATCCTGCAAAACAGAGGTTAGATCACAGAATGCAGTTTCACAAACTGCAAATCGCAGATAGCGATTCTCCCATCTGCGAAATCTTCTTCTCTGCGAAATCTCCCTTTCTGCGCCGCCATCTTCGATCCAATATTAAAATAAATAGAAATCCTATTTCTATTAATAATTACATCAGATCGAATACCTATACATTGAGTCTAGAAAAATAAAAAAGAAAATTATTTACAGACCAAATGTAATAAATAAATCAAGAAACTACAAATCTTGCAGGTTCCCTGCACAAACCAAGATTTCGATCTCCTCTTGTACGAATAGCCCATAAATCAAGAAAATCATAAAGAACAATTCTAAATAATAATCAGATTTATATAAAATTAATTTCAGATTATTCGCCCATTAATTTTGGGAACAAATTTCCCAAAACCCATATCTGCGCAAATCGGGTAGAACACCTTCTGCCCATTTGCGCAGGTTCAGATCTGAAACAAGATGGTTCAAGATTTGAACCATGGCTCTGATACCACTGAAGGGGATGAGAGATCCATCCTATGGACGCCCAAAGATTGCGGAATAAGGGGCGAATTTCAAAAAATTTATCTCTCCCTTCAACTGGGAATCGTATTCCCTATTTAGAAAATCATATTTTCAATGATCAATCTTGAACCATAAACTGAACCAGATCTGAACCAAAAGGAGTGGGAGAGGATTATACCTGATACGGAGAAATACTATCTCCCAATGGAGGTGTTCACGCCCAAGGAAGGATCCAAAATCTGCTCCCACTGAAGATGGCGCAGTGAAGGATGGAGCAGAATCAACAATGTTCTTCAAAAGAACTTGACCCTTCGCAAGAATCAACTGGACGGCTTGTGAGTACAGCTCCAACCAATCTTTTCCCAAAAGATTGAGATCAAGATCAAATCTTGATTGCTCCCAAGAACTGGAGATCGAACTGAAGGAATGGCAATGGCAGGAAGGTGGCGGCAGAAGAGAATTCGCAGTATGCAGGAAATCTCTCAATCTCTCTTTCTTTAAAGAGAAGAATGCTATTGATGTTGTTGTGTTCTTCAAGGCTGCCGCCCCCTTCCCCTTTTATAATCTTAAAGGGATCAGCTCCTAATCAGATTAGGAGTTGCTAATCCAAATCATATTTGGGTTAGAAGTCCCTTAGTTATGGCGTGGGACCCAAGCATTGATCTACACATCAGCCACATGGGTTCAGCCCAGCCTTTATTACAAGGCCTGGCCGAATGCACTGCTAAAGACAGTGTACCCCCTGAAACCCATCAAATGAGCTCTATGGGCCCAACACTTACACTAAGTGGTCCCTGGGCCAAGCCACCTTGTAACACCTAGGGACTGTGGGCAGATGCAAGATTAGCCCATCAGGCATTATCCTCAATGATCTTACACTTAACCTCTCAGCCCATAATGATCATACACTGCCCGACAAGAGAGGACCTCTCCCTCGGCTGCAAGGAACAGTGCTGAACTCTCCACTCATATGGATCCCGGGAATTAAAACCTTCTTGCAAACATTTTAGAAACCATATATATACTTTTATATCTTATATAAAATATATTTTGCAAAACAAATCTCAACGGTTGAAATCGGCTGCCGGCAGTCTTGGTTTCCATCAGTGAGAGTGCATCCCCGATCATTACCTTTGTCCGACAAAGGGGCTGATCCTGTCACTATGATCACCCACTCAGATGAATTCTCGGACTGTCCCAACATACCCAAGTTTTGACCCCCGTTAAGGATCTCACTGATTGGTATATCAAAGACAGCCCAATCCGACACCTAGTCCAGTATCATAATCGAGTCTAGGGGTCGGGTGTAACTTTCCAGTTTTGCCCATCAATCTCTAAGGTCCAGGGCAATACTGGAAATTTGGTCCAGTTCATAGATTCAATTAATCCTACACTGTATGTGCCTAGGGTCTCACCCTGGCAGCTGAGACAGGCCACCCCAACTGACTTGGTGGCACCATAGTGTCAGCCTTGTCAGGATAGGTCTCCCCAGACCGATCCACTGGCTGTGAACATTCTAAATTTACACGAGTCTCATTAAGTGTCCAGTTTAAGGGTATTACACAGAAACATACCAAGGGGACATGAATCAAATATGTATCTTTATTCATTTACAATAAACTCATAAAGTACATCATTTTGATTGAAGTAAGGGCATTCAAAACTGTCTAACAGTTACATCAATTGGCACCGTCTGTGGGAATACGCTACGAAAAGCTAAGTTCTCATCCTACAAAAGCTAAGTTCTCATCCTACCAAAGCTAAGTCCTCACTTTTTTGAAGATATCACTTTATAGTTTACATTTTTTATGAACTCAAAAACTATGCAGGGGGCTAACAGACTAAGTAGCTCTACCAACCTTACTTTCGATTTAGATAATGCCTCATCAGTCCTCTCCGCAAGGTCCCCCTACAAAGATGAGCTCTTCGTGGCTTCCGCAGGAGTTGACAGCCAACAGACTACATAGGCGCCCTTACCGGTCGAGCCTTCCAAGGCTCCCGTGTGAGCTGGCAACCTAAAGTTAGTAGTGCTGCCCCCGAAGGTCGAGCTCCAAGTAGCTTCTTGTAGGAGTGGGTGACCGGCATTACGAAGCTGATGCAGCATAATCATGGCTCGACACCTCACAGGCAAAGCCTACGGGCCACATTACTGCTTAAGACCCGGTCGCCTCTCTGGCACGGGCAAAGTCAAAAAAGAGTAGACTACGAGTCACTCCCAAAAGCCTACGGGCCACATTACTGCTTAAGACCTGGTCGCCTCTCCAGCACGGGCAAAAATCAAAAAAGAGTAGACTACGAGTCACTCCCAAAAGCCTACGGGCCACATTACTGCTTAAGACCCGGTCGCTTCTCCGGCACGGGCAAAAATCAAAAAAGAGTAGACTACGAGTCACTCCCAAAAGCCTACGGGCCAAATTACTGCTTAAGACCTGTTCGCCTCTCTGGCATAGGCAAAAATAAAAAAAGAGTAGACTACGAGTCACTCCCAAAAGCCTACGGGCCACATTACTGCTTAAGACCTGGTCGCCTCTCCGACACGGGCAAAAATCAAAAAAGAGTAGACTACGAGTCACTCCCAAAAGCCTACGGGCCACATTACTGCTTAAGACCTGGTCGCCTCTCCGGCACGGGCAAAAATCAAAAAAGAGTAGACTACGAGTCACTCTCAAAAGCCTACGGGCCACATTACTGCTTAAGACCTGGTCGCCTCTCCGGCACGGGCAAAAATAAAAAAAGAGTAGACTACGAGTCACTCCCAAAAGCCTACGGGCCACATTACTGCTTAAGACCCGGTCGCCTCTCCGGCACGGGCAAAAATAAAAAAAAAGAGTAGACTACGAGTCACTCCCAAAAGCCTACGGGCCACATTACTGCTTAAGACCCGGTCGCCTCTCCGACACGGGCAAAAGTCAAAAAAGAGTAGACTACGATTGAACTGAACTGATGGGGGCTCTCCCATAGGAATAGTGGTAATGACAGTTCAAAAGGAAAATACAATTTTTTTTGAACTGTTTAATTACATCATTCCTAACTTTGGTTGAACTCTTAAATCAGATAGTTCCTAATATGATCCTATCTGTGTTATATTTTCTTGGGTAAAATATAAAAAACTCCCATCAAATTTCTGATAAACATATATTACCTCTCCTTTAATTTCATTTTAACAAATACCAGAATTGCCCCAATTAATCGCTAGGGCATCATTTAAATTTTTTTAAAATACCAGAATTGTCCTCATTTGAACTAATGACACTTTCACAATTTGGAATTTTTTTTTAAAGCAAAAGAAAACAACGTAAACCCTAACACCACTAAACACTTGCAGACTTTGCAGTTGCACCATGCTTTGAATATTCTCTTTACCGGAGAATAATTTCCTTTTTCCTGCAATTGTTCTTCATTGGTGATTGTTCATGATGGGGAAAGTGTTCTGTTTCTGTTCTGAAGCCCATTTACTCAGTTCCTTAGTTGAAAAAACAGAGTATTCATTTTCTTCACTGATATAAGGTAAAATATCATTGTGAAAGTGTAATGACCCCAGCCAGGAGATCCAGGTCTGTACAGGTTGGTTTCCCATTTACTTGGTTGTAAGAGACTAAGAGCACATGACACTGGCCACATTCCCATCTACAACACGACTCTTGAAAAGGGGGTTGAAATGGGTCATCCAGCTCTTGTTTACTGACCTGTGTCACCCACAACGCCACAACCAAATTCATATATAGCACAAAAATAGTAATGAATGATCGCTGCATACTTAATAAGGATATTTCATTTTACCTGAGTACTAAAGTGAAGGGGTGCTCATGATTCGGTTCGGTTAGTGGGCCTATTTTTTAAATTTCTGGAACTGGCAACCGAAATTGAATCCAAACGATCGATTAACCGATTGATTAGTTCAGTTCATTAGTTTTTTTATTTCTTTATATTTATAATATATATTATAGAAAATATATATAAATATATAATAAAAACTAAAAATATATAATATTATATTTTAAATGATAAATAATATATTATATATTATAAATATATATAATGCATATTTATTAATTTATAATATATAGAAAATATAATATATATACATAAAATATATAAAAATATATGAATATTGAATACTGATTGGTTTGGTTAATTGTTGATTTTCTATATTCCTTAATCAAAACTCAATGAACCTGTACCTTCGATTTTAAAAATAATAAATCACCCCATTCGGTTAACCGAATTTTTCCGTTCCGGTGGATTTTTTTTTATTTTTCTCCCTTCCACGCATCCAGCAAGCAGTGACCTTAAGCCGATTCGGCTTGCCATCATTGCTTTGTTGCAAACCTGGAACGTAACCGGTTGTATTGCTGACAAGAAGAGGATCTTCACCAAGAGTCTCTTGGCCTCTTCCCCATCTGGCCTCCCAAAATATGTTCACGTTTGGGCTCCAATAGTCAGCCATGTATGACTTTTCTGTGTTTGTATTATATACGCATGAAGAAAAAGAAAAAAGATAGGTCCCTGATTAAGGGCTTGTATGGTGTATCTTTTTGGAAAGTTTTTTTGGTAGTTCTCATAGTTAAAGGACACATTGAGCTTTTTACATGAAGATTTCAGCAGTGTAAAGTACGTTTTGCAGATGCGGGTCTTTCCGTATAAGGATAAAACGTGAAAAATGTGAAAAGCTTTATTTGGAGGTTCCCAAAAACAACCCAAAATGGGTTTTTCACGTCTTGTTGGTGTTCTCTCTTTTGGCGGCTAGATCTTCCGTGTGCCAAATGGAAATAGACCGAAAATTAGTCTTCCAGGCTTGTAAACAACCGAAAGAATGTGCGAAAAAACATGCCAAATGGGCCCTAGGAGTGCTCACGGTTCGCTTAACCAAATCGATATGTTCGGTTTTTACATTTAACCGAACCGATGCAACTGGTTAACCACGGTTCAGTTTTTCAGTTTTTTTATGCCCCTAAAATTAAAAAAAAAAGGAAAAACACAGTTGAAGAGAACTGGGATCGCCACTTCGCCAATGTCGTTGAGATGCCTCTAACCCGCAGCCAATCCTCCAATGTTGCCGAAGCAGGAGGGATCGCCAGTGTAGGAGGCCGTCAGTGAATAGGTCGGAGGGCGGAGCGCCGAAGGCCAGAACCCAGAACTGGGAGAGTGGGAGTCTGAAAGAGTGAGAGTTTGAGAGAGAGAGAGAACTCGGAGAGAGAGTCCCAGAGGCGAGAGAGAGAGCTCAAAGAGAGACCGAGAGGCGAGAGAGAGAGAGAGAGAGAGCTCAAAGAGAGGCTGTGAAAGAGAGAGGGAGTATGAGAGAGTGAGAGTCCGAGAGAGAGAGAGAGCTCAAAGAGAGGGAAAGAAAGGGATGCACGATGGGTGTTAGATGATTCAGACTGTCAGACAAGTTGTTCGCCAGTCTGGCAAACTAGCAAACCTAAAAGTCTCAGACTCTCAGTTTGATAGTCTAAACATTAGATTTAAAAAAATATAATATATATATTACTGTATATATATCGATCGGTTCGATTAACCACCGATTTTTTTAAATGATTAATTGAAACCGAACCGAAACCAAATCAACTCAGTTCGGTTAACCGATTTTTCAGTTTGGTTTCGGTTGATTCAATCTTTCGGTTTTTTTGCTCACTCCTAATGGGCCCTACGTCTTTCTTTATTGAGGATAGGTTTGGTGGACAAGTAGATGTTCCAAAAGATAAGAAACTAACTTTAGCCAGCCCCAATGCCTATCCGAAGACACTTTAACTCATTACGGGATCACTCAACTATTATTTGGTTGAAAATAAGAAACTAATTTTGTACCCAGTTGATTTAACTTGGCATCCAAAGGTAAAAGAACATTACAGTGAAAGTGTGAAACACACATGTAGATCAATTGGGGTTCAAACTCTCCATTATTAAATGATAATAGGGCCAGATTTTGAAGAACTACGACCTGCATCATCTAGTAATCCAAACTAGCAGCAACCGAAGGAGGCAATGAGGGAAGGTGATACGAAGCACTAGGAAGAGGAAGCGGGAACCTCCTAGACGTTCATTAAGAAGTTTTGTCTGCTCGACAATTCCAACGTGTCGACCATCTCGGCCAACTGCGAAAACGAGGTTTTTACTGTCACCGTCAGAGTTTAAACTCATGGCAGGAGACAATGTGCAGACCCGTGAGGGCCATAAGTTCAGATGATTCTGCCATAGACGACTCCACCATTTCAAGTTTGGACAATAAAGCTATACCTCACAGAGTCACAGAGGCTTTGATTTGACTCATCCACCAATACTGCTGGTCTGCAACTGGGCTTTCCGTCCATCTTTGACGGAATTTGATGCTTTCAAGTGATTTTGTTAGAGTCCATAACCAGTTAACCACCTTAATATGTCTTTAACGTCGATTGCTTCGTCATGGTGAGGAGGACCATCGACGGGAACGGTTTTGGTGGCATTGGGTTTCTTCATCTTCATCTGGAACCTTGGCCAAGAGAGCTAGCGCTTTCTTCTCCGACCACTAGATCTGCCATTAATTTCTGCTAATTTCATGTCGTCGGGGTTAAGGTCTCAGCCTTAGAACCTGAAGCAATACGGGTTCCTGTGTCATGTCTAACCATTAATGAGTTTTAGTAAAAGTATATATAAAAAATCATATATATAAAAGGATAAATTAGGTATTTAAAAAAATAATGCATCAATCAAATGTTTTTCATCCGACTTATAGTGATCGGAGGAGGTTTTGTTTAAGTAAAACTTGAGAGGTGAGAGGAGGTTTTTATGATTGTCAAAAACCTCAAAGGAAGTTTCTTTAGGGGTGAATATTCAATTAAAAATCAGATTGAATAAATCAAATTTAAAAAATTCGAACTTGTAATGCATAAAATCGAACCGAAACTGAGTTATTTAAAAACCAAAAAATTGAAACCAAAATTTTCGATTTAGTTTTCATTTAAAACCGAACTTCATTAATATTACACTAATACATATTATATATATGTGCATTATAATATATATATATAGGTCAAATAATATATTATATTATACATTTTATATTATATATAATAAATTTTGGTTAATCAAATTTTCAATTGTAAAAACCGAAACTGAAAGTAAAATTTTATAAAACTGAATTGAAAACCAAGATAACCAAACTAAACAAACAAAAAATGGTTTTCTAATTTTAATCAAACAATGCTCACCCCTAATTTTCCTACAATTAAAACATAGAAAATTGAAAAAAAATGGGATAGAGAATAGAGCAACGAGAGGTCAGTTGACATGGTTCACTTTTTTAGTATATAGTATAGATTTATTATTGCCATTATTTATGTATTTTATGTACATACATATTTTGCATATTATATGTCAAAAATTTCAAGCTTATAGGCAGAAACGTCACTGCTTGTGGATTGGTTCGGATGCCGATGGGTTGGGCTTGGACCCCGCATTAATTACTCCGATATTTAGCAGAGACTAGAAAATTTTATTTACTTGCACTTATAGAAGAAACGAATCAGAGAATATCAAAATTGATTGATTGTAACAATTTTGATTTGTTTGGATGATTTGGCCCCACAACAGTGATTGAGAATCATCTAAAAACCCAGATCAGATCAGGAGAATAATGAATCTGTCACAGATTCACAACTTAATAGAATATTCAACCTCTATGGACTATGGTCATGAGTTCTCTCTTCCTGGCCCAAGCATAAATACGAGAATAACAAATTGCTTCATTTGGGGTGGGCTATCCAATAAATCCAGATTTTATCTCTTTTCGCCAAATGGTCTTTGATGGGCCAAAGAGAGGAAAAATAATAAATAATAAAAATAGAAAAATTATGTTCAGAGATTTGAATCTGAAAATGTTGTTTTACAGACCTCAAAAGCTGGTATAAGATCGTAATCTACCCTTTTATTTTTTTTGAAATAACACACATTGTCATAACGCCTCTTCTCGCTCTCGCTCAACAAAAAAGGGAGAAGAGAGAGGTGAAAGGGAGAGAGAGAGAATGCTGATGGGCAAACTGAAGAGGGAGAGAGTGGAAGAGAGGGGAGGGCGAACTGTTAACGAAGAAGGAGGAGGAGAAGACAAGGAAGAGAAGGAAGCAGAGAACTACTGCTGCCTGAAATTGCAGCGGAGAACTGCCACTGCAGCGGCGGTGATGAAAAAAGAAGAGAAAAGAGAGGGAAAGAGAGAGAGAACGGATGGAGACCTGCTGCTAGTTCGCCACCGCTGTCGAGAGGAAGGGGTGAGTGCACAATGTCGAACAGTGCATTCCTGTGAATTTGAGAAGATGAAGAATAAGGAAAAAAAAAAAAAGAATACAGAGGAACGACGAAGGAAGAGAGAAAGACAGGGAGGCCGGAGATGGGGGTTTGCAACTCTCTCTCTCTCTCGCTACCCTGTTTCTCTCTCTCGTATCACCGCCGCCGCAACACTCAGCAGCGGCGGCTCTCTCTCTCCCCCTGTCTTCCCGCTTCCCGCAACCGCCGCTGCAAGTTGCGGTGGCGGTTCTCTCTCTCGACCGCCGCTGTCTCCTCATTTCCCTGACCATCTCTGTCACTCCTTTCTTCACTCCCTCCCCGTTTGAAACTCCACGCATCCTCTCGGCACGGACAGCAGCTGCTCGAACCCAGTAGCAAAGGCTTGGCATAATCAACACGAACCCAGTAGCAAAGACGTCCGTGGACAGCGGGCTCCCGGAACTAGGGAAAAAACAGACGGTGAGAGAGGCCCTTGCATTGAAGGAGATGGGAGCTTGCAGTGGAAATTGCTGGATTTGGCCTTCCATCACCCAGAGAGCTTAGCAGGCTGCAGAGGTCATTGCCGCGGTTAATGGGATCGATCGGTGGTAGATACACTTTTCCAGGGGTCTGAATCTTTTACTCACCCCAGTCATCCTTTTCTTTTCCCAATGAAACTGTAAAAGGTTTTCTGACTTTCTCCCATCACACTGAAATTAATTTGGAAGTAGAGTATAGTCCAATAAAATCGATAGTTTCACTATTTCCTCCTCTTTTATATTTTCTTTCTGTGAAGATTGAAGAACAATAGCGCCCTTGTACAGCTTTATGAAGACAATTTGTATGAGGTGTTTGATCAATTTCTTGTGTTATTTCGTTTATTTTTTTTATTTTAATTGTTTCATTTATTAATTATTAATTATTAATTTATTATTTTTATTTATATTGTTTGAATATTATTTTGAGGTTGAAGATTTTTTTTTATGATATAGTGTAAATTTAACTTAATATTTTCAAATAGTATGTTTTAGGGGTAAAATAGTAAAATCAATAACTTTCAAATGGTAAAGGGTTGATCCAATACAAACAAACTTATGGATTCAAATCCTCTAAAAAGTAGAAAAGCATCTATGCCTCTTTTCAAATTTTAGACATTTAATTTCATATCTAAATTTTCAGATTTATCAAATGCCACCTAAGGTTCAATCGGCCAAGTTGGTCCAAGAACCTAGAATCGTTCAGACTTCAGAGCCTCTCTGACTACTGTAGAATTTCAGTTGGACTTATCAGGCAGGGTTATACTTCAAACTAATTTAGTCTATCTTGTTTGGGCCACTAGCCCATGACAAATGACAGATCTGTTATTATTTAGGCCACTCTTTAGCCTTTACATTTTACACTGTTTAGGGCTCAGTCAAATTTTGGCAAAAGCTAAGGCCCTGTTTGGTTTGTAGGAATAGGGGTCTAGAATTGGAATTGGAATGAATTATTCTGATTCCAATTGTTTGGTTGGATGGATTCTGAATCCCATTCCCATTCTTGGTGGAATGACATTCCCCTATTTGAGGGAATGGCCATTCTTTCCCCCTCCCTTGGGAATGAAATCACATTCCTCTTGATTCTGTTAGACAATGTTGTAATACCCAAAAAAACCACTAAGGTTAATAATGGAAGAGTGGGTGTTGTAGGAAGGGGGATGTTTGGAATTTCTTTTTAAGGGGGGACTTCTTAGCAAAAAGGAAAAATGTGATTAGAAAAGAAAACCTAATTTCTTTAGTTAATGTAAGAACTCTTTCCTCCTTTTTTCTTTTCAGAGCTAAGAAAAGGTGAAGACAATCCATCATAGGAGAATCAAGTTGGGGATTTATCTAAGTGATTTTTGGCATCAAATCACTCTTTAGGTAAATCTTTTTGTCCCTTGGATTTTCGTTTTTCATTTTCTTGTGTATTAAACTTAAAATTAGAATTTTTGTCGGATAATCATTTTCCAGACAATCTCTAATAATAAAAGTAGTTTTAATAGAGACTTCTTGACATTAGGAATCCAATGAATTCAACCTTGTGTCTTTTGGATTTGTAGATAGAAGAAAGCTAGGTTAAATTTCAGATTAAAACATAAGGGATGTCAGCCGACTTTAGGCCGTCAAAAATCGACATTATGGTGACGTTTTTTTTTACTAGATTTTGGTTCTAAATTGCAATTCTCAATGAGAACTTCGAAACGGATCTCTTTAGACGAGAGTAATGTTTAAATTGTAATGGGCTGTGAAACCTTCATGACGATATATCATACTTGTGAAACGGACTTTTGAACTAGAAGTTATGAGTCTTAAGATCCTTTGAGCACAACAAATATGGAAATTTGGGAGTCTCAAAACCTAAGCTAGTAAGCTACCAGGGATTTCTATAGACTAAGACAATAAGTTTACAATTTTCCATAATCTCTATTATATTAGAATTAGGGTACAAGGTCAAATATACCTTACTTAAGTATGGGAGAAGTGAACTAAAAAAGATAAAATAGAATTGTCACATCATCACATAACTTAAACATAATGAAAAGACTAAACTACTCTTACTCGACCAACTCCAACACTCCCCCTCAAACTAGAGAATATATCTCATATAATCTTAGCTTGTTACATGTATAGTTCACTCTCCCTGAACTCAAACCTTTTGTAAACAAATCTGCCCATTGATCACCTGAACTCACATGTTCTGTGGTTATATCTCTAGTAAGAACTTTCTCCCTCACAAAATGGCAATCAATCTCTATGTGTTTTGTTCTTTCATAAAAAACTGGATTAGATGAGATGTGGATTACAGCTTGGTTGTCACTATACAATCTCATAGGTTTTCACATTGAGAATCCAACCTCTTGCAAAAATATTTTTCAGCCATACTAACTCACATGTAGACCTGTTCATGGGTCGGGCCGGGCTTTCACTCTATATTAATAGATTCTTCTAAGGCCCGAGCCCGAGCCCAGCCCAGCCATCGGGCCTACAACTTGGGTCCGTGCCCGGCTCTTATAAAAAGCTCGAAGGCCAGGCCTGGGCCCGAGCACGAAATTTATCCCATGTTGTTACTACTGCTGAGTCGGGCCGGGCATTTTTGACAAATCCAAAGCCCGGCCCGTAACACAATCGGGCTTACTGTGTTAGGCCCGAGATCAGGCCCGCGGGCCTAATTACATGACCAAGCCCGACCGGGGTGCGGGCCGTGCCATCGGGCTACTCGGCCTATGAACAGGTCTACTCACATGTAGTGCGTGCCATGGCCATTTATTCAGCTTCAACACTACTCCTTATCACAATAATTTGCTTCTTACTCTTCCATGTCACCAAATTTCCTCCAAGAAACGTGCAATAACCTGTAGTAGATTTCCTGTCAGACACCGAGCTTGCCCAATCTGCATCTGTATACCTATCTCAAGTCTTCCCCTGGTTTGTACAATAGCCCATGACCTGGAGCTCTCTTCAAGTACCGTACAATTCTAAGAAGTGCACCCCAATGAGGTACTCGGGGATTTTGCATAAATTGGCTCAACTTCCCCACTAACCATCTATATCTTCTAGGATCATCAAATATTTCACCTGCATCACTATTCAACTTAGCATTTGGTTTCATAGGTGTTTCAGTTGGCTTTGCACCTAACAATCATGTTTCTTCCAAGAGATCAAGAACATATTTTCTTTGGCACAAGTTTATACCTTGTTTCGGCCTAACAACTTCTATACCCAAGAAATACTTCAACTTCCTAAGATCCTTTATTTGGAAATAGTTCTTCAGAAAGACCTTTAGTTTGTCAATCCCTAATTTGTCACTACCATTTATGACTATATCATTCACATAAACCACTAATAAAATCTTTCCAACTTCAGAATCATAGTTGAACACTGAATGGTCGACCTGATATTGTTTCATTCCAAAGTTTTTCACATCACTAAACTTACCAAACCAAGCACGAGGAAATTGTTTTAGCCCATAAATTGCCTCTTTTAGTCTACACACCTTACCATCCTCCCCCTAAGCAATAAATCCTAGTAGTTGCTCCATATATGTACCTCTTTCACAAGGTCACAATGGAGGAAGGCATTTTTAATGTCAAGCTGAAACAAAGGCCCATCATACATATCTATCAAGGAAATTAAGACACAAACCGAACTAATCTTAGCCATAGGGGAGAAGGTTTTCATATAGTCCACCCCATATAATTGAGAATGACCTTTAGCAACTAGTTGGGTCTTCAACCGATCCACACTACCATTTGGTAAATGCTTAACAGTTTACACCCATTTACAACCTGCAACATGCTTACTTGGAGGAAGAGTGGTGAGCTCCCACGTGTGACTGTGTTGAAGACCAAAGAGTTTCTCATCCATGGCTTGACGCCACTCGGGTGAAATAAGGGCCTCTTAGACATCATTGGGTATAGATATAGAGGACAATAGAGAAACAAATTGGCAATGTGAAGTGGAAAGGTGAGAGATAGAAACATAATTGGAAAATGGGATGTAGGGTACAACTATGTTTACCTTACTGTAAAGAAATGGGAAGATCAAGTTTAGAAGGCTCTAGGACAGGAGCAACTACAGGATTCATAGACGGGGTAGAAGCCGGAGGAGTGGTCGGTGTTTGTCGATGAGTATACACGTGTTGGATCAGTGGTCGTTTAGTAGGAATCGACACTGGAGGAGGTGAAAGTTCAGAAATAACAAGAACAATCGGAACGAGATCACCAATTGGAAAAGGAAGAGGAGTCAATGGTGAAGAGGACGGTACACCAGGTCCCAACAAGAACGGATTGGACTCAAAAAAGGTAACATCAGGGCAGAAAAACAACTTTTGAGTGATAGGATTGTAATATTTATACCCTTTCTAGGTTTGAGAATATCCAAGAAAGATACACTTAATCGAGCGTGCATCCAGCTTGTCTAAACTAAGATTCAAATTGTTAACAAAGCACGGCACTAAAGACATAGGGACTTAATGGAAAGGGAAACAAAGTGGGGAACAAAATAGAAAAAGGGGGATGAATCGTGAAGAATGAAGGAGGGCATCTGATTAATAAGGAAAAAAGCAATAAACATTGTGTCACTCTAAAAGCATTTAGGAATGTTCATATGATAAATAGACCGAACAATCTCAAGAAGATAATGGTTCTTTTGTTCAACCACCCCATTTTGTTGAGGGGTGGATGCACACGAAGTTTGATGAAAAATAGAAAACAATTCACTCTTTTCTTTAATTAAATAAATCCATGTCATTTTTGAATAACCATCAATAAAAATGACAAAATACTTGTAACCATACTCAATTTTAATCGGACCCCAAATATCTAAATGGACTAAAGCAAAAGGGGTCAACACATGACTATGAACCCAAGGATTGAAGGAAACTCAATAGTGTTCCTATACTGACATGACTCACACTATAAAGAAGACAAATGACTCAAAGAAGGAACTAGTAACTTGAGTGCCTTGAGAGATGGATGTCCCAACTGACAATGCCATTGAATATGAGTTAAGGAAGTTTGAAGTGCAATTGAAGACCCATCACTATCAAGATAATACAATCCACCAGCATCATGCCCTCCACCAATCTTCTTCCCCGTCTTGAGATCTTGAAAAACACAAGATGAAGGGTAAAATGTGATAGAGCAATTAAGGGCCTTAGTTAATTTACTAACTGACATGAGGTTGAATGGAAATTTAGGCACATATGGAATAAATGACAAAAAAAGAGATGTAGTTAAACATTACCAACACCACAAATGGGGGAAGAATAACCATTGGCCAGGGTAATAATTTGTGATGTGGAAGTTTCATAAAGGGAAGAAAACACACTTGGAGTCTCGGTCATGTGGTCAGAGGCTCCAAAATCAATAATCCAATGAGAAGGTTTGGATGTCAGACAGGCCATACCAGAGTGTGCAAGAGTGGCAATGGTATGTTGTGAATTGGCCTAAAGGAACCTCTCATAATCATCTCATGACAGAAGGTGTTTGATCTGTTTGTTGGTTACCACTTATATCGCCCCCACTAGCAACCGCATGATTAGCCCATGTAGAGAGTGGGCCATGTAGATCATAACAGAAATTAATTGAATGCCCTTCCCTGCCACAATGTATACACTTCCTAGTGGTGTTGTCTCTTCCTTTACCACAACCTCCCATTGAGTCACGACCTCTACCACTTTCACCACCATGACCAAACATGGGACTATCACGAAATCCTCAAAACGCATGTCCTCCCCTTCTATTACTATGTCCACTTTCTCTCGCTACAACAAACGTTGATCTGTCAAATGTTGTGGTATTCTTTGTGGGTCCTAATGAAATCCTATGAAACCGAGCAAATATTTCTTTAAGTGTAGAAAGAGCAAAACTTCTCAATATTTGTAATCTAACTAGTTCATACTTTGATTTCAGATCTGTTAAGAACCTAGTTACATCCAGCTGCTCCCTTTGTTGTTGCTGAATTTTAACATCTGGAGTTAAGGGATGATAGACATTGAGCTTTTTATAAGGTTTCTCATATTGGCGTAATACTCTTTTAGGGTTTGATTTCCATGATGCAAATTGAAATACTCTTGATAGAGGTGATATACTCTTGTAGCATTACCATGTCCAGAATACAATTTCTTGGCATGTTCCCATATTTCTTTGGTTGTATCTAAAAACATAAATTTGACACTTATCTTAGGTTCCATATTGTTCCACAATCATGTCATGATTTGAGCATCTTCTTGTTCCTAGTCATCAAACCCTAGAAATTCAATTGATGGTTTACCCTCCTTTACATAGGGATTTTACGAATTATTTATTGTTATTAGTATTACTATCTTCTTTCGTATGTTTGATCCAACTAGGTTGTTGAAATGTTACTTACTGAAAGTCGTACTCATTATTCTCACTTCTCTTCTTTTTGAAATGTTGAAGCAAAATAGCTACAGTTTGGGATTGCTTAAGAGAGAGCGCACTAGAAAAAAAAATTCTTTACATTAGAACTTGTAGTAGACTTTATTAGTTAGATTTTATATTTATTTTCTTTTTTTTTGTAGGCAAGAGTTTTCACTAAAATCTTATACATTTAATGAAATTCAAGTTGTTAGAGATTATGTGATTTTACATTTAGTTTATAATTTGTTTTGATCTAAAGTTATTGTCAGAGTTTTGGATTTGATTGTGAAGAAGTAAAGTCTTACATTCTAGTAAGCATGTGGCGTTGTCTCGTGCCTAACCTTGGTTGGGTAGTGGGTGCTGAACCCAACCAAAGATAAATATTCTTGCTCTGGGTTAATAATTTGCAGATAGTGATGAGTAAGGTCGTTTTCCACAGGGATTGGGTGGATTTATTTCCATGTAGATGGATTAAGGGGGATTTGTAAAGCTAAGGAAAACGAGTAAATAGCAGAAAATAACAGAAAACAAAAAATTAAATTGATGGGAGAAAACTTCCGATTGAAGGGATAAGTTTAGCTTTGATTCATAGCATTGATCCTTGATGCAAAGATAGATTCATATGTTTATGAATAAATTGGTTATAGCTATTAACAAGCTCTAATAGTCAGCCTCTACTCTTATTATTCGACAACCAAAACAAGCTCTTTGATTGTTTCCCTTATTAATAGGCAATCCTAAACAAGCTCTTAGGATTTAACCTATTAATAGCATTAAGAGGGGAGAGACCCAATTATGGTCAGCGATCTCACAAGCTCGGATCGTTTAAACCAGATCATATATTTTCCTAACATAGATCGAAAACTTTTTTGCAATCAATTTATGTTAGTTGCTACCATGATCGAACCTACCAATCATATACGAAACTGGAGGTTCAATCAGCCATAGATTATTTCCATTGAATGAGCAAGGGGCCCTTCTTGCTTAATCAACAAAAATAATCCTCACAGTTAATTAGCAGAAAACATATGAATACCCATAAACAATGAACTAAAATAAAAATCAATTAGATCTCACAATATTACAGAATCAAGGCTTCCCTAACCCTTCAACCAGAAATAAAAACTTATAGACACTTCATGATGAAAACGCAGCTTCTAGATGAGAAAGGGGGGCGAACTCTTGCTTCTTCCTCCTTGGTTGTTGATTTCCCTCTCTGAAGACTGAAGCTCTCTTGGAGGAATTGATGCCTTGGGTGCTGGTCTGCCCCCCTTTATATAGGTTTGGGGAGAGGGCTGCTCTCCAACTCCCTTAAGGAGATTATCCTCAAACTGGAAAGTCCTAATCTAATTTGAACTTATCCTATCTAACTCTTATCTCTTATCTTTCTAGGATTACAATTTGAGAATTTAAATCTGATAAAACTCTTTTATTGAGATTACATTCAACTTCTATTCTAATGGAACTCTTGGATTTTGAATTCGAACTGGGCTTCTTTAACAATTCGGGCTTGTTTCAAGACTCTTCTGCGAAATGGGCTTCAGCTTATGAAATGGGCTTTGCTGGCGAAATTACTCTGATTTTGGGCCCGAGTTCGTCTTTGATGCGGACCGATTCTGCCAAAACCCAAAACATAAAAGTTGTGGGTTTTTTCCTTATCTTTCCATTGCTTCTTGAATTGTCCAAATCGGAGTCTGGAATTGAGAGTTATGCCCAGATCACTGATCGGTGCCGAAACTGTGCAAAATCATCTGATTAGCCTTGTTTTCTTCCAATCGCCTTCTTGCTTGCCCTGAATCGAAATACAAGAGTAATGAGTCCAATTAGGTACCAATTAAGTGTAAAATACTGAATATTGAGGGATAAAGATATGACAAATTTTATTCTCATCAAATCCCCCCACACTTAAAACTTTGCCCGTCCTCGGGCAAGTCAAAATTCAAGTAAAAAAAAAAACAAGAATAAACTAGCTATCCTACAATTTTTTTTTTTTTTGTAGCCAAGGAAGAGGTATTTCTCTGTGGACATTGTTTTGATGATTATGAGATGAAAGGTTAGATGTAAGAGACCATTATAGAGCTGATTGCCTGATGGGATTTATTTTACATAAGTCCATTATCCTTGGACCTTGGGTCTTCATAAGGCGACTGAATCCAATGATCATTTATGTGTAAATGTTAAACCCAAACTGAGCCCAAGCTGATTGGATAAGGGACTCACTACCCTGAGTAGTGAATTTAGTCTATGTCTGATAAATTTCTTCTTATCATAAGCCCTTTCAAGTGATCTTCCCCTGAACAGGTTTAATGGAGACCAGAAGTCTACACTGTAGCTTATATGCATGTGTCAATAAAACTCAACCCACCTCTTCCTATATCTTAGACAGTTAGACTTACTCCTTGTTCCGAAAGGAATTAAGAAACTGATTAAGAAGCGCCAACTTTCTGCAGGTAATGTGTTGTAAATCTTCTCTCAACCACTAGAATCGAACCCCGCATCTGTTAATGCCGACCTGACAGTCTACAGACTACAGCTTGAGGAAATGAGTAGTTATTTTCTGAAGCCCTTCTTGAGTATTGGGAAACTTCAATATAAAATTTCAAATGGGTTACATCAGTCTTCTCGTGTATAACAAGAAGCGTGAACTCGGCATGTGCATGGATTTATGCGTGGGGCATTCAGATCCTCAATTTCTGCATTTTCTGTCTCTACTGTTCTTTCCCTCTACTAAATTATTCGAAAAAACACCGAAACAGCTTTGTGAATAGTGTCTGTCACTGTTTTGCCATCCAAAGAAATAAAACCCTGAACATGGGATGAGAGGAATAGTCTCTCTCTCTCTCTCTCTCTCTCAATAGTTTGACATGCTTGGGTTCAATCAGTAGGCATCTCCATGCGGACTTCTCTCATATAAATTGCTGTTCCCTTTTCATCAATCTGTCTATCCATCTCTGTGCTTATTCATGGATCATCCATCAAACTTCCGATCCGTCTCGCGGGACTTCAAGGTACTTTTTCTCATTCTTCCTAGGAAACCTCCCTGTTTGTCCATCTAAAGTATGAAGGTTAGTTTGGTGGCAAGATACTGTAAAATGCGTTATGTGTAATCAACTTGATCCCACAGTATCACTTCCTTCAAATGTTGGATCAAATTCATGAAGATCTTTACCTCTTCTTGTAACGAGTAAAAGTTTTTGCTAAATCTCACTTATTTCCTGATCTTGTTACCATTGTTCACTTCACACTGTTCAAGTTAAGGGATCTCATCTGGATAGTTCTAGCTACCCATATTTCATATTATAATCTAAGCATGAAATTTCACATGACAAATGATGTTTCATTTTCCCATACATGTGAAAGACATGCTGAAACCAAACAATCCAACTGATGAAAAGCTCAACTTATACTTCTTTATCCCTTTTCTCATCATGCCCACTGTCTAATATAGGAATCTCTTGTCTCTATCTGGTAACTTTCTTTATCTTTCTCCCTTTCTTTTTTAATCCTGCTTCATGTACTCCCAGCTTCAATCTGGCAAAAACATTTGAAATTTGTCTCTTTTGATTGGTTTTCTGTTTTCTAAATCTTCTTACTGCTCTCCACCCTCGTAGAAACCTCCCTTTGAGCATTAATTCTTTCTAGGGGAATTTAAGATCCACTCCACCTCAGAATTCATAACTTCATCGTACAGTTTGGGTCAGTGTAGGGGGGGAAGATGCCAAATTCACGGGAAGATGGTGTTTGTAGGTGGAGTGGATCGTAAATACATTGGGGAAAATAGTTTCCCTATTCTGAGGTGGACTGAACCATAAATTTTCTGTCTTTCTTACTCAAATATGGCATTCTTCTCAAACAATTGGTAATACGCACAATCTCTAGACGACTAAAGTGATGCTTCCTCAGTAGATCAACTTCTCTTGGAGATTTGTTTTGGTCTTTGTTCAATGGAACTGTAAACTGGCTTTGAATAATTTGGTTCATTTGAGCAATGGATCAACCAAAATAGCATGCACAGCATAGAACATTTCAACTTTCTATCCATCTAAATGAATCCTAAATCCCCATATCTTTATTGAGGGAACAATCAAAACCTAAGTGATCCTGTGGACCTTGCTTTTCACATATTTGTTAACCAGAATGTAGAATTGAGACCTTCTCTTTCATTTTCTTCTGATTCAACATAGCCTACTTATTTTGTCCTTGAGATATATTCTTCAACAAAACCAGTTTAAATTAATTCACCTTATATCTTCTTGCATTCATGTGGTTGTTCTCAACTTACTAGATATTCTTCCAAGGCACTAATATACATTTGAATTTTGGTCCCTCATACAAACCAGGAGGATATTTGCCCTTAATCTGCGTTTGAAGATTGAGAGACTGATTCTTCATTTTGAAGTCAATGGTCATTGAGAAGGAATCTAAGACTTCTAGAGAATATGCTCATGAACCATGTTGAAAATTTGGAAAGAGGAAGTCAGGTTTAGCAAAATAAAATGGTCTTTTCTTAACTTTCTCCTGAATATAGTCATCACACTTAAGCAAGTACGAACTTCTTATCTACATAAAAACACCTTGTTCTGCATGATTTACGCTTATTATATAAAATCATGTAATTTTCTTACTAAAAGATCCTTATAGAGGATGATATTGTAGCTCAAAAGTGTACATAATCTTGCAATCAATCTTATTAGTTAAATGTACTTTTTCACTGGATCTTTCCCATTGAAAGTATCAAGAGGCTGATTCTTGATTTTTATGTCAATGTATCAGTGAAAATGAATCTAATATTTTCAAAGAATATGGTCATAGACCACACTAAAAATTTTGAAAGAGGAAACTAAATTTAGAAAAATGTAATTATCTTTTGTAAGATCTACTCTTGAACCACTAAACTTAGGAAAGACTAACTTTTCATTTACAGAAAATGCCCTGTTCTGCATTTACACTTATTATATAGAAGCATGTTATTTTCTTACTAAAAGGATCCTTAATAAATGGTGATTAAAGCTCAAAAGTATACATAATCTATTATCCAATCTAGTTAGTTAAGTGCACTTATTTATCACTGGATCTTTCTCATTGCATGATACCATATGCTTGATCATTTATTGTGATCTAAAACACTCTGTTTTGCAAGTTCTTGTTCCAGAAGTCGTGCATCAGGTCTAAATTGATTGGTCCAATTTTTCCTCCAATCTATAAACATACTCTAATTGTAATATCCGCAACCATTCTTGTAATAGATTCTAAATTAGTGTGACTAGGGACTTTCTTTGATGATTAATAGGCAACCCTACTTCTCGCTTATGTTTTATATTTTGAATCAGTATTAACTTTTTCAGAAATATACTTCACTTTTTTATGCAAAAGATAATCAATATTCATTTGAAGAGTGAAGTTGTTAACACTTGACAATAAATAGTATATTTTGTAAAAAGCGATGCTCAAAAGTCTAAATCTAATGCTTATATGGTTTTAGATTGTCATATTTTCACCATCTAGTTGTTTTCTTGCATGATTTAATACAGGCTGAAGCATGGAAGCATACACTCCTTCTATCATTTCAGAGCCTAGGAGTAGTTTATGGTCGCCTAGGTATTGCTCCACTCTATGTATTTGGGACAATTTGCATAGAGGATATCAAATCTGAGGAGGGTTTATATGGACTACTTTCCTTTGTGTTCTGGACAATGACTATCATTCCTTTTGTGAAGTATGCCGTCATTGTCCTGAGAGCTGATGATAATGGAGAAGGTAATCATATTTAGGACAAGTATTTTCTATTCCTAGTTTATTTATCATCCTTTAGAGCCTTGGCCATCAAACACCAAATTGACCAATCTGTGCAGGTGGTATATTTGCTTTGTACTCATTGTTATGTAGGCATGCCAAAGTGGGTTTTCTGCCAAGTCATAGAATTTCTGATGAGATTCTAAATTATGAGATGGGAAGCCTTTCGAAGACCAAGGTTGACTCTAGAGCTAGAAGAGCAATTGAAAAACATAAAAGTAGTCACTATCTTATGCTGTTCTTGGCATTATTTGGTTCCTGTATGGTGATTGGTGATGGAGCTCTAACTCCAGCTATTTCAGGTCCGGAATCCTGATTATAATTATCTTAGTTGTCTTGGATTTTTGTTGCACAGTTACATTTTTCTGGTCATCCTTTTAGTTACTTCTATTGATGACGCCTAACTTGAAAGGAGCTTATTTGTTTCTTCTCTCCTTCTAGTTCTGTCAGCTTCATCAGGTCTTGAACAATCATTGTTGGATATATCAGATCACTGTAAGTGACCTCAATCAAGCGAGACAGATATGATACTCTAAGACATTCTTTTTGCATTATGAATTGCCATTTACTTGATTATTTTTTCTTTCTCCCTTTTCTTTTCAGTTTTTCCTTCCCCAAGTACTCGAGACTCAATATCAAAAGCTCTGAAAAGATGTAAGTTCTCTGCAGTGAAAACCAACAATTCATGATTGGGAAGTCTGTGGAAAGGCTTGGTAATTATTGATTTATTTACTTGTGGGGATTTCTATTATAGTGTTTTTAAAAATTATAATAATTTATTTATTTGCAACACTTTTCAACAAGTCCCTCTTAGTGAAATGGCCATGGGTCTTATGGACTTTGTTTTCAAAAAACATGTTAAAGGATTTGGTCATGTGAAGAGCAACTTCTGAAAATTTCAGATTTTCTCTAAACTGCATGTGTGGGTGCACAAGTAGATTTAGGGATGTTAGTTGGTCAGGTTATGTGGTAAACCCACCTTGACCGGACCCTATCAGCTTGAGTTTGTTCATCCTTGATGCATTTTGAATTGGGTTGGATTCAGATTGGAGTGACTCTGGGTAGGTTAGGTTGAAAACATGACACATTGACAACCCGACATGGATGAGGGAAAATCATTATAACTTGAATAAAGTTCCAACATTTCATTACCTAAATTCCAACTGTTATGTAGCTTCAATAAGAGAGTGATCTTGGCTATCCAAATGTTTTTTCTTTTTTAATTTTTTTGGTGATCTAGGGAAAGTATTTCCAAATTAACCAGATCTAAAAGCCAAGATTAAAAGTTTCCAATTGGGCGAAAAGACATATTGGAGAAATGGCCACTTGGGACACCCAATAGCCTATAAATAAATCAAGTGGGAGGCTTCCAAAGGACACAGTTATAATCTCAAAGTTTTCTCCTCTTGAGTGTTTTTCCTCTCTTGTTCTCTCACTATTTTTCCTTATTTTTGAGCATTTTCTTTGCCATGTTTGAAGGAATTTCAGCCTTTATTTTCATACAACTTGATTTTAAGAAAAGCAATCTGTTACAAGTTGAAGGGGCTAACAATGGATATGACATTAAACAGAATGGAATGGCGAAGCAAGATTCATGTAACTGATCCCATATAGTTGGGATAAGGATTAAAAAATGATGATGATAGAACTAGAGTTTGGGCATTGCATCTTAGGGGCAGAAGTTTCCTGACACACCTCCAATTTAGATTAACTTTCTAACAGTGGGGGAATTTACTAAGTGATCGATCAAAAAAGGCAGTACCTTAAGTGGTATGAGTATGACTTGCCCTTAATTGTTTTATGCAGATTGATTGAGTTCTTCTCCAACAATTTGTGATTCAAAATTTTTGTTTATAATTTATTATGGATGTAAGCTGAAAAATATTCTTTCATAAGGGTTAATTACCATTGGCAGACTAAGCTTGTGGATATACTTCTGTGCTATGTTTTCTTATGGCATTATATATGTATCTATGCCATGCATATGCATATATGTAGTATATGTATCATGTATGTATGCATGTACATACTAATAGGATCTTGTGTTTATTGAAAAAACAAAAGCATCTGTATACTGTATTTCTGTATATTTTTCTCTAGATATATTTGCTTTCTACATTTTCACATTTATTCCCATGAAGAATTTCTTAGCACATGCATGAATATGTTTATAATGTTGGTCCATCTAAACTGCATCCTCACTATATATGGAAAGACAGTTCATGGAAAACTTATACTTCTGTTACAGAGCTATAAGATGTCCATAGAGTATGACTATTCTCCTCATCCATTCAGAATATAGTTTCTGTATATATGTCAACAATCAACATATGTGATTGCCACCTATTTATATCTGTAACTGTAAGATCTAAATTGACCTACATATATTGTTTTACCATATAAGATCGTTACCCAATGTTGATCTCAGGCTCCCATCTATCTGGGGTCTTGGAAGGGTTAGATTGGGAATGGTCCTAACCTTTAGAATTTATTTTATTTTATTTTTTTCACACAAAGTGTATTCCCACACAAAGTGTCTTCCCTCAGACTTGAATCTGTGTTCTCACACTTGTCAGCCCGAGACTTTACCATTAAACCAAGTAAATGATCCCTATTGTTTATTGTATAAGAGTAAAATCAATTTGTAAGGATTGATCTCTTGTTACCGGATAAGGACCTAACAGTTGAGATCCTATGAAATTCTTCTTACTAAGTACTTAACCCAATTCCATTGGTTACTTTAAAAAAAATCATTTTAAATGCTGAGTAGTTAAGCAAATTTCACTCTTAGTCTTGTCTAATGATCATTTATTTTGACAATATGCTATAGGCATGTCAATTCACACCATGTTTTCTGTGACAGATGTGCCAGTTCCTGCTGCATGTGCTATATTGATTTGCCTCTTCACACTGCAGCACTATGGTACCCATAAAATTGGGTTTATTTTTGCTCCTGTTGTCATTATTTGGCTCTTATTTATCAGTGGAGTGGGTCTATATAACATCATTCACTGGAATTACCACATTATACATGCCTTTTCCCCAGAATATATGTATAGATTTATAAGAAACATTGACATTAAAAGTTGGAGGTCACTGGGCAGCATCCTTCTATGTATAGCCGGTAACTTGTCATGCATTGACACCAAGTTTCTATAGTGGAGTTCCTTCTTCCAACTCAAAGATAACATGTTTATTGATTTATTTTGCCATCACTCTACCTTCTGCAGGATCAGAGGCAATGTTTGCAGATCTAGGCCATTTCTCAAAGAAATCAATCAAGGTAATAGACACCAAAGATATCCCAATTGTGTTGTAATATCTAACTTAAGTTCACTACAATTATTAATTTTTTTATTACATCTTTCTGCAGATAACCTTCATCTTCTTTATTTATCCTGCCCTCATTCTATGTTACACAGGCCAAGCAGCATTCATATCTAAAAATTGGTCTTCTCATGGACAAGTTACCTATCTTGGTCAATCTATACCAAGTAAATTGCTTTTTGGCTGTAATTTTCCTTTGAATTTAACCATGCTTTGTGGGTCCACCCACAAAATTCCTAACTCGTTTTTTTTTGGATTATGACATGGCTAGTCCAGAATCTTTCCATCATGTTTTCACAGTACTATCTTTACTAACATCTGCGGTGGGAAGCCAAGCAACTATCACTGCTACTTTTTCCATTATAAATCAGTGCCTAGCACTTGGTTGTTTTCCAAGAGTAAAAGTAATTCACACTTCAAATAGGATACATGGGCAGGTCTACATACCAGACATCAATTGGGTATTAATGTTCCTCAGCCTTGCAATCACAATTGGTTTCCAAGACATCAGACTGATTGGAAATGCAACTGGTATGCATTCCTAAATTCTCTTATTTCCATAAATTTCTTGAGCTAATTTTTAAAAACTGTATCTAAGCAAAGATTCTTTTATTCCTCCAGGTCTAGCTATAATCTCTAGTATGCTAGTAACAACTTGTCTCATGTCTCTGGTGGTCGCTTTGTATTGGGAGAAGAATTTGTCTGCATCAGCATGCTTTTTGTTCATCTTTGGCTCCATTGAAGCAATGTATTTGTCAGCCTGTCTGTTAAATTTTCACAGAGGGGCATGGTATCTTGTTGTTCTTCTAGCCATTACCATGATAAGCATGTTAGCATGGCATTATGGCACCATGAAGAAGTATGAATTTGATCTCCAAAACAGGGTGTCCATGGATTGGCTTACAGATATCAGCCCAACTCTTGGAGTTGCAAGGGTCCCTGGAATTGGTTTTATTTACACTGATATTGTGACAGGGATTCCAGCCTTCTTCTCTCATTTTATTACAAACCTTCTTGCATTCCATCAGGTACTCATCTTTGTTTCCTTCAAGTCAGTTCCAGTTCCTCATGTCCCACCAAGCAAGAGATACCTTATAGGCAGGTTGGGCCCCAAAGAATACAGGGTGTATCGTTGCATTGTAAGATATGGCTATTGTGATCGTATCAGAGATACTGATGACTTTGAAAATGAGTTAATATGTACAACTGGGGAGTTCATTTCCATGGAAGAACATGATTGTGAAGTCTTGAGGTCTCCAGAAGGAAAAATGATTGTTATTGGGACCCCAACGCAGGAGGGAAAAACTTTAATTCCAATAGATGAAACCAGCTCCAATTTGACTTCAATTGTGGACTACAATGAAATGCAGAGAACTCAGTTGGGTGGTACATATGGGGGTAGCCATCCTCCTATGAAGAGAAAAAAGGTGCGATTTTTGTTGCCTCCAGAAAGTCCTATGATGCAGGCATCTGTTAGGGAGGAGTTACAAGAACTAGTGGATGCCAGGGAGAGTGGGACTGCATATTTCCTGGGTCAGTCACATTTGTCAGTACGTGATGGATCAAACATTTTGAAGAAATTCTTGATCATGATCTATGTTTTCCTTGACAAAAACTGTCGAGAGCCTCTAGTGGCCCTAAACATTCCACATGCTGCTCTAGTAGAGGTTGGTATGGTTTACTCTATTTAAAGTATTGCATTAGAGTTTGTTTACTTCCTGTAACTCAATCTCCATCCTTAAGTTCACTAAGCAAATTAAATGCCACATGATATTTTTCATTGTTTCCATAAATTTTGAGTATAATTTTTAAATAAATAAAAAATGATAGAGCAGAGAATAAAAGGCCAAGACAGCATTTGCACAAATGAAAGAATAACCAAATTATATATTGTATTTTGATGGTCAGAAACCCATACAAATCCAGAGTTTTTATCCAAGATGCAACCCTGAAAGAGATTCTGTAAATTAATTTCTCCTTTGTCTTCACCTCGTCTTGAAAAATACAATTATTTCTTTCTTTTATTTTTTTTGAAAAAAGGTAAGGTAAATTTATTAAATCATAAAATTAGGACACAAAGAGGCCTTACACAAGAGCCAAAGTTAGACCCGAGGCCCAGACAACATTACAACTCAAGAAGGCTTCTAGAACTCAGAGGGGATCCAAACACCCTGGTTTGGAGACCTTTTACAGATGCAATTCAAGACACCAATTTGCTAAAAGAAATAGAAATAAGACTGTCTACATCTTTTGCCTTGTTCTGGAAAATTCTATTGTTTCTCTCTGCCCAGATGGTGCTGATCACTGCTGCAGGAATTGTTCTCCATACACTTTTGACCAACTTGGATAGTCCAATGCAATCCCAACACCATAGCAGATCCAACACTGTATTTGGCATGGCCCAAGATAAACCCATAGAAGATAAGAAATGCCTCCATAAAGAAACAAATACAAAACAGTGTAGGAACAAATGGTTATTTTCCTCTTCCTGTTGACCACATAACACACATTGTAAATCTTGGATCTGCATTTCTCTCCTCACCAGGTTCTTGGCTAAGCATCTATCCAAGACAGCCACCTAGACTAAAGCATTTACTTTGGTGGGGGCTTTCGAATTCAAGATAATAGCTACAGGAAGTTCAGGTCTGTCTCCTTCTAACAAGTTTCTGGCAAAGGACCTCACTGGAAATGATCCATCTGTACTCTAGGTCCAGCCTCAGCTGTCTTCTTCCAACAAGTTTATGGCATGATTGGATATCAGCTCAAACAACTCTCTCACTTGATTAATTTCCCAATCCTAGAAGCTTCTTCTGAATGAGGGGCTCCAAATGATGTCATTATTTGGGACTTCATAGCACTCTGCCATCAAAGCTTCCTGATTGTTTTCCAGAAGAAACAATTGAGGGAACATCTCCACCAATGGCCTTTCTGTTCACCACTTGTCCTTCCAAAAGCTTAAGCGCTGTCCATTTCCCACCTTCAGAACCAGACCTCTACTCAACAATTGATACATGTCCATGATGTTTTTTCCAAAGAGACCACCCTAAAGAATCAACACTAGAGCTGGTTACCCAGTCACATCTATTAGTGTCATATTTAGCTGCTACCAGTTTTCTCCACCAGCTTTCCTTCTCATTTCCAAATCTCTAGATCCATTTACCTAGAAGGGTTTTATTAAATAATTTCAGATTTTTGATCCCCAATTCTCCTTTTCCTTTTGGGGAACATATTTGGTCCCAACTGACCAAGTAAATTCTTTTTTCCTCATCCCATCCTTTCTACAAAAAATCTCTTTGAAGTTTTTCCGTCCTTTGAGCCACTTTTTCTGGGATAGGTAAAAGAGAGAAAATATGAGGGCTGATTTGAAAGGGAACTTTTGAGGAGATAGAAAATATTTGGCCTTCCAAGAGGCTAATTTTCTTTCTAGACATTCCACCATAGGGTCCCAAATTAATGAGGAAGTACACTTATCTCCTAGAGGCAGACCTAGGTAAATGGTGGGCAGAAATCCAAATCTGACAGGCTAGAACCTCTACAAGTGCTTCAAGGTTCTCAATCCTACCAACTAGAATCAATCTGCTCTTTAAACAGTTCACTTTCAGACTTGTAACTACTTCAAACCAACTTGGCACCCCTAGCAGAATTCTCAATTGATTTGCCTCTGCATCAATGAAACAAAGAGTATCAACAGAAAATTGTAGTAGTTGGACTTTCTCCCCCTAGGCTTGATTCAAAACCTTTCCAAATTCCCACTTCCCCAACTTTGCTCACAAAAGCAGTTAAGACCTTCATCCAGTTTCTCCATTTCTGACCGAAATTTATGCTCTCCAAGACAAAGTCCAAGCACTTCCGATTCACATGATCATAGGCTTTTTCCAAGTCTAGCTTACACAACAAACCGGGCCTACCCACCCTCTTCCTTGAATTTATCAATTCATTAGCCACCAGCACACTGTCTAGCATTTGCCTGCCTGGCACAAAAGCAAACTAATTTTTTGCTATCGCTAAATCTAAGACCTTCTTTAGTCTTCTTCTAGAACCTTAGCCAAAATCTTTTAGAATCTGTTCAGCAACAAACTAATTGGCCAAAAGTCCTTGATATTTGTTGCACCCTCCACCTTAGGAATCAGAGAGATGAAAGTTGAATTCAGACTTATCTCTAGGGTAGCATTGTGATGAAAATCCTGAAATACCTTTAGCAGATCTTCCTTCACCACCTCCCAACATTTCTTTTATAACAAGTTGGTCAGACCATCTGGTCCTGGAGACTTGTCTACTTCCAATTTTTTAATCACTTGCCAAACTTCCTCTTCTGAGAAAGGAGCTTCTAGTTCCCTTTGTTGTTCCTCTGAAAGCCTTTTGAAGATCAGGTCTACTGGGAGGGCTCTTCTAGTCCAATTTTCTTTAAACAAATTTGAAAAATACCTTGTGGCAATGCTTTTCATTTCTGTCCATGTTTCTCCCACTTCTCCATATAATTCCAATCTCTCCAACTGATTAAACCTTTGCCTTGCATTTGCCATCTTGTGGAAAAAGTTGGAATTTTTTGTCACCGGATTTTAGCCAGTTAACCTTATCTCTTTGCCTCTATTTCAGCTTATCTTTATAGGCTAGTTTGTCTAGATTTAGCTCAGCTTCTGCCCTTTTTCTCCTATTCTTTTTTGACAAAAGATCGACCTCTTGTTATTATTATGTTATGATAGATGAAATAACACAAATGAGAAAAGGTGTAGTGGGACCTATACCTTATAAATTATCAAGAGGTTTTTAGATAGAGAAATTGATAAATTGAAGGATCATTTTAGGTCATTTTATTAATAATTGGAACATATGGAGTTACTATTATGAGTGTTGGTTGAACAGGGCCAACTAAATTGTTCATCATCAATTTTATGATATATTTCAATGAGCAAACAGTATTCCATAAATTTTTTTAATGCATATGATGAATGACATAATATACAATATTTGTATAAATTGATGAATCAAGTGAGATGAAATTGGACAAGAACAATGTTGTCTAAATTGTGATCAATAATGGAAGTGCTTATAAAATAATTTGAAAATTGCTAAAACAAAAAAGAAAAAACCATGTATTAGACATCATGTTGAATTTATTATATTGATTTGATTTTAGAAGATATTTTGAAAATTCATATGGTTTTTAAAGTCATTGAAAAGGCCAAGAAGATATTGAATTGAGGGGTGGCTCAGTTGGTATGTTAGCTGGTTTGTCCCAGCAGAGATGAGGATTCAAATCCTGCTATCAATATCACGAAATACCAATAAAGGAAAATAATGATTTCAGTTTTTATTCATAAAAAACGACCAAGAAGATTACAAATTTTATCCGTAACCATATTCTGGTTAAGTTTACAAAAAAATGAGTTAATATGTCGAGGGCTTACTTGATTTGAAATTCATTATATTGTTCTTTAAAGTATTAATTGTCAAAAAAGTAACATTATGACACGTGGTTGATATGAATCTCTCACCATGTGCTCAATAAAATTATTCTTAGAGTAGATGTTTTATTTTTTAATTTTGGAAAGAAAAGATTACAAATAATGGAGAAAATTTAGGATGAAAAAGCAATTAAGGTGAGAGAAAAAATAAATGGGAATATGGAGAGGAAGAGAGAAGGTAAAACAAAAACAAAAATACAAAGAAAAAGGAGAGCGAAGACAAACCTAATCTCACATGTGAATCTAATTGTACAAAATTTGAATGATACAAAAAAAGCGCCTTTAAGCATGTTGCATTTTGGTTGCATAATTGAAAGGAGAAAATGACAACCCAGTGCAGAGGTTCCCACCAATGCAGGGTCTAGGGAGTGATAGATGTACGCAGTCTTACCCCTGTACATACTAGAGAGGCTGTTTCCAAGATTTGAACCCTAGTCACCTAGGTTGCAATGGAGCAACCCAACGGTTGCACCAAGGCCCACCCTCACATTTAAAAGGAGAACTATCAAATTTGCTCCATAGCCATTAAAACGGCTGTCAAATTTGCTCCAATAAGGTTGTGTTTGGTATCATTTGTCCTTCTAGAAATGTTGGGTTTATCAACAGATTCAATACAAATATTTTGATAAAATATGTCGCTGTTTATATAAAGATTCTATTCTTAGTATTAAATGAAGGTACCATTGCCACTTCATCAAGTGCCAAATTTGATGTTTCTATTATATGAATGCCAACACCATCCAATGCACACGTATTGGAAATGGTTATTTGGTGTGATGTGATAAGAAAATTTCTCAAAAATTTGTATTGATTAACTCCAAACATTTCTAGTAGAAATTGCAATGATACCAAACACAATCTAAGTGATTGCATCACCGCTCATCAGATACACTTAAGTTCTTACTTTAATCTCTGACATTTTAAAATCTTGATGATGACAAGAATCTCTCATACTTGAACATTTAAATAGGAGAAACTACAATAACCACCTTTTTTATTATAATGAAACCCTTATCCCATAAAATCTCATTAGACTTCATACTTTTTGGACTTCAAGACTTTCCAGTGCCACTCTAACAAACAAACGCTAGTAGGAGTAGCATCCGTCTTTACTTTTTTTTTTTTTTTCTTGATACACAACAGGGTAGCCCATTCCCCTCCGTAACCTCCCCCCAACCCTAGTGGCAGTGGAATTTGATCCCAGGTCTCTACTCAGATGAATCAGTGACCTACCAACTGAGCTATCATCAGTTGATAACATCCCTCTCACTTGTTGCTTCATCAATGGCCGTGGTTTCATTCTTGCCCGGTGGGAGGGGCTGGGGGTGGTGATGGTACTCCGCTGCGGCCTAAAGTCTGAAAGCTGTTGGGAGGAAAGCCCATTACACGTATTGCACTTAGCCTTGTGAAAATAGGAAAATATGGGTCAAGAGATGTAGCTAATAGAAACATTCCACCAAGGGTTTAGGATAATTAATTGAGAAGATATTTAATAAAGCCTTTGACTAGTCAAAAGTAGGGTGCAAGTTGGGTATCCCATTTGAACAACATATTGTGTTGGGCTTGGGCCCATTGAAATTTTAACCAAATCTCAACCCAATCGTACCCAAGCAACACCCCCTAATGACGTAATGCATACACTACACGAGCGCGAATGGATAGCTTTTGCAGAAAAAATTAAGGGAAAATAAAGGAGGAATCAATTACTGAATCATTTTTCTTCTCTTTCTTTTTTGTCGAACAGTTACTGAATCAAAGTCCTAGAGGAAAAGGATGCAAGCTTGTAAATGTGAGACAAGATAGGCTTGTTTCTTGTTTACACTTTACACACGGCTTATTTCATTGGCAGCTGAGGTGGAAGTCCAAAACTGGCCCACACGGTTCACTTTGTTACCAAATTGGCAAATTCTATGTGCCAAGTTGCAATCTAGAAGCCTCTTCTATGTGGCAACTAGAGATTCATTTTTCTTATTCATCTTCCCTGAAATTATCTCAATAAGACTATGTTTGGTTTGAAGGAAAAGATAGGAAAAGGAGGTTTGTAAAGGTTTTTCTACCTTTCCCTACTTTTTCCTTCAAACCAAACAGAGCCTAAATGTTTGGAATAGAACTGAAATGAGGAAGAGCACTATTCTTGGCCAATCATATCAAAATTTTGTATGGGATCAAGAAAACCGAATGATCTTGTATTAAAGGGTACAAGGTATTTATAGATACAAGGTGAGAAGCTGGCCAAATGCCAGCTAACTTAAACCAATTTGCAGTAACAGATTGTCCACGTGGAGTACAAGTGGAGAAACCTCTTAACTGTCTTCAGTTATCTCCAACATGCCCCCTCAAGGTGGACCATGAGAGTGTCGAATGCCTAACTTGGGAAGTAGTGAAGTGAAACGATCTTGTCCAAGAGGTTTGGTGAAGACATCAGCCGATTTATCCTGAGATGTATATGGGTTGTGTTAATTTTCTTGGACTAGAAATGTTCACGGATGAAGTAACAGTCAATTTCAATGTGTTTTGTACATTCATGAAACACGAGATTTGTAACGATGTAAAGAGTAGCTTTGTTGTCACAAAATAGGCGCATGGGTTGAGGATGGGGAAGCCCAAGGTCAGTGAAAAAGTCACTTGAGACATAATAATTCGGTGGTAGCTTCTGCCATTGAACAGTATTCGGAACGGGCCACTGTGGATTGTTTTCTTGTTTTCCAAGACAAGGGAGATGAGCCCAATGTGGTGTTCTTGTTGATGGGCATCCAGCCCAATCAAAATCACAATAGGCCTGTAATTGGAAATTAGAAGGGGCAGAGAAAAACATTCCTTGTTTAGGAGAGCCTTTGAGATAACGTAGGACGTGCATTGCAACACCCCAATGATGTTGTTGCGGCCTCGCGGGTTCCCCATGAATTGACTTAACGTGTGAACAAAATATGTTATTTCTGGCCTTGTGATGGTCAGGTAAATGAGACGACCCACTAGGCGCCTGTATTGATTTGGATGATGAATGGGAGGCCCAGCATTTAACCCAAGTCCTGTCCAAAGAAAATTCCAGAAGAAGTTTGGATGACTTTAATGCCCAAAAAATATTGAAGAGACCAAAATCTTTGATAAGGAAGCATTGACGCAAATATTCCTTCAGGGCAGCAATATGAGAAGAACCGTTCCCGATGATCACGAGATCATCAACATAGGCAAGAATGGCCAAGAAACACTCGGGTCGAATAACGTAAAAAGAGAATGATCAGCAGAAGATTGAGTGAAACCCTGCCGTTTAAGAGAAAGAGACAAGGTATCAAACCAATTGTGAGAGGCTTGTTTGAGATCATAGATGGACTTGTTAAGGCGACAAAGTCGATGGTCATTGGTTAGAAGTAAGCCAAGAGGAGGAACCTTGTAAGTCTCCTCGTGGAGAGTACCATGTAAGAAGGTATTGTCAACATCCATTTGGTGAAACTCCTAATTCTTGGCAGCAACCAAGGCCAAAAGACACCGAACTATGATTAGCTTGGCTACATGTGTGAATGTTTCAGTGTAATCAACTCCGACTATCTAAGTATAGTCTTTAGCAACTAAGCGTGCCTTATAGCGCTCACTAGAGCCATCTGGCCGACGTTTTATCTGGAGGAAGGTCAGTAAATGTCCATGTTTATATGCGTTCCAAGGCTTTGGAGTTCAGTTTCCATAGCTTTGTGCCAACAGTGAAACTTCTTGGCTTGAGCATATGTGGTTGTTTCAGAAGGGGTGTCCAATATGGTAGTGGCAAATGCGGAAGGGGAGTCCATGGTAATACAACAAGAGATAGGGTGATGTGTGGAGGAATCAGAGAAGGTAGTGGATGGAATGGTTGGACAATGAAATTCAACTAAGTCTGAGGGTGGACGTCTAGCACATGTTGGACGGGCGAGGGGCCCGTGGGCCTTCTGGGTGGATCAATGGATGTTCATTTGAATTAGTGGATGAAGTATGTTGGATGGGGTTACCATGAGTGATGGTGGGCTCTGTAACAACAGCTTGCTGATTAGGTGGATCAATGTTGTCAATGGCCAAGTCAGATTCTGTAGGTGGATTAATGGGCACACCATCATCTATAGTAGGCCGTGGTATCACTAGAGACGTGGCAGCAACGTCATTATCTTTAGGGGATGAGCAGAAACAAATGGGATTTCCTAGTAAGAAAAGTGAGTAGGAAATCTAGACTCCACTTTTGAGAGCGCTTGCATAACAAAAGCACCCAAACACTCGTAGCTGAGAGTATGAAGGTGGTTTACAGAACAACATTTGATGATATAAGTTGCTGTCAGTATGCATTCACCCTAGAAATGAATTGGTAAATTAACCTGAAAACGTAAAGCCCATGCCACTCTTGTGCGTTCTCTCGCATTGGTGTTGAGAGAAATTCTGATCCGTTGTCAATACACACTTAATACGTGTATCAAACTAAGTTTTCACCATAGCATAGAATTGAATGAAAACATGTGACTTACATATTTCAGTAAGAAACCCAGGTTGTTCTAGTACAATCATCAACTATGGTAAAAAAAATATTTCGCATAGTGTGGTAACCACCCCAGGTTTGAACTAATACATTGTGAGTAGGTCGGTCCCGTTGTATAAGCTGTCTCAGCCATGCCTCATACAATCGTATCTCAAGCTTCTCAGCTTGAAATTCTTTTGCACCGCATGAGCACGTCGGTCCCGTTGTATAAACCGAGAGTTCGTCCCAGATGGCCTTTAGTTTGGTGAAGTAGGTCGAGACTGAGAGATTTTCTTGGTGCAGCAAGGCTAATTCTTGCTTCAAGTGGAAGATGCGCGGTGCATTTCCTCGAGAGAACTGCTCCTCGAGGTCTTTTCACATCTCTTGAGCACTTTCAACGTATGCCACACTTTCATGTACTTCTTTGGCCAATTGAAAATCCCATGATACAACCATGGAGTTGCATTTCTTCTTGGCGTAGAATTCCATTGTCTTCGTTGGATCTGGTTTCTTGAGGGTGTTGTCGACTAAGCCGATCTTGTTCTTGGCCCAGAGTGCGTTTTCCATGGCTTGCCTCCAGGTAGCATACAAGAAACGAGAATAGTTTCAGGGCAGGTAATACGACGATGTTGGATCTGTGAATTCTAGAGAATAGGCAAAACAAAGGAGATTTGAAGGCGAAGCACCTGTTGCTCTAATACCATATCAAAATTTTGTATGGGATCAAGAAAACCGAATGATCTTGTATTAAACGGTAAGCTGGCCAAATGCTCGCTAACTTAAACCAATTTGCAGTGAAAGATTGTCCACGTGGAGTAACAGACTGTACAAGTGGAGAAACCTCTTATCTCCAACAAATCAACACTCAAGATAATCTCCAACTACATGGATCATTTGCATTTTCTAGGTAAGTAACCTGCTGGGTGGTAGGACATCTATTGTTGAATAATATATATATTTTCAAAAACCCATTTTTTATTGAATAATATATACAAAAAGATATACAAAATCTAAATTTGAAAAAAATAAAAGGTGTATGGTTTAAAGTATCGATACACCCTTGTTGATACACAAAGGTGTATCGATATACTTTGAACCATAATCAAATTGGATTGGATACAAAGTTGATTTGTTTATATTTGAATTCAATTTTGGATTGCAAATAGATATTAAATAGTATAAATAAATTACGTTAAAAATGATCAAAGTATTGTATGGTATTAATAAAATGAATTAAAAATGACTTTGATATTACATTTTATAAATAAAATTAGATGAAAGTTATTTATATGAAACTTGAACATATATAGGAAATAGTACAAATGCAGCATTCAAGTCAACTTTACTAATAGATAAAATATAAATTTCAAGTATATATCAACATATATATCCCTCTATTAAGGGCCAGTCTGTTTTCAAACTAGTTTTGATTTGTGTTATCAACTCACAAGAAGAGAGCAAATTTACATCGAAGAATCTGATCAGGTTATTTGTAGTCCTCCTACACAAATTTCTAGTCAAACTTAGGCCAATATAATTCAGAAAAAAAGTTTTTTATGTTAATAAAATTACAATTAGACTTCAGAATTCAAACTTCCACATGCCACTAAAATCGTTGTAATTTGGGGGTCGCTTAAGTATTGAAGACCTGGGTACCTTACAAGGAAATTAGAAAAGAAGGTTCAGCCATTCATTTTCTTTTATCCCTTTATGGGCTCGATACAATTTTTTCACCTCTTTCTTTTTCATGTGGCTGGAGGATCAGGGACTGTAACTTTAAATGGGCTTAGATTTTTGGTTATAGGCTGAGTGTGGGTCCAAGAATTTAGGCTTTTTTTTTTATTTTTCAGGTTAGATCAGGCATAATTTTTAGGTAGTCCAAGTCCGGCTCTACCATATTCCAATCTCAACCTACTTGATTGTAACAATGTAAACTATTAACTCAGGCCAACCCAACTTGTATATATAGGGGTGCAAGTTGGATTGGCCTGAGTTAATAGTTTACATTATTTCGGGCTCAGGTTTCAGGTTGGACCCATTGGAATTTTGACAAAATCCCAACCCTAATCTGTAAAAGTTGTATCTCAACCTATATACATATATAAATATATATTTGCATACATTATACACATATGTATACATGTATGTCAAATTTGAGTGTTGGTTGGCTTAGATTAGGCAGTTGGGACTTGACCTTGGATTGGGTTTTAAGCCCAATTCTTAGGGTTGGGCCTTCATTAACCATAAACCCATCCCAGCCTAGCCTGTTCAGTTAGCATCCCTAACTTTGGCTAATCCCTGATATTCTATCTTTTATATAACAACTATCATGACAGAAGAATAGATGGTGAGAACTATGCAAGGTTAATTTTAGCTCTTTGTTTTTTCAAAGCACACTAAATTATCAAAATACCTTCATAAATTATGGGGCATGAAATGAAAATTTCGAAATGACAAAATGGGCAAAGCCATTCCCCCTTTTGTCTATTTCTCAACCATTTTTTGATTTTCCCATAAATGCTAGCCTAAACAAACATATCATTCGTAACCATTTGACAAGAACCCTACATCATTCTTTGCTGAAAGTTGTTGCCCCTATCTTACCGACGAAGAGCTGTTCGGTATGTCATTGCTAGATATAGAAGAATATACAATGATAAAAAAAAAAAAAAAATCATTTGCATCTTTATGCCATCATTGTAGATGAAGGTAATTTATCACTATTGTCAGAGAAGAAAAACCTATGTCATGTATACCATGCTAGTTATTTTTAACCATGATTCATAATGTCAATTTGGATGAACATTTTTCCATGTAGAGTTGGAGAAATTTCGAAAATGTTTCACTAATTTTGCTAAGATATTTGAGAAATCTAAAAGATTAAGAAAATTTTCTAGAAACATTAAATTAGTTAATAAACCTTAAATAGAAAAAAAAATAAGTGATTCATAATAGGTATGTTTCTTTGTCTCCCTTTTGGTCTTTAGCCATCTTCTCTTCTTTATATATGCCAATTGGTTGCTATTTTAAATTTATGTTTTGATTAGATTGAAATACTCTTTTGTAGTTATATGAATTTTTTTTTCTGCTTTTGAATAATAATTGATGAAGGGAAATTTGGCCCGACCTCGCGATCGCCCGACACGTGGCAAAGGCAAGCAGCTCGGGACAGTAGAGCACCCAAAGCGAACATCGGAAGCAAGTCCAAACTCACTACCGAGCCCGAACTCCAGACCGCTGTACTTAGTCCGAGCTCCTTGTTAAGAGCGAGCTCCCTGTCAAAGGTCCGAGCTCCCTAAAACCCGAGCTCCCTAAGTCCGAGCTCGGTACTAGGAGCCCGAGCTCCCTAAGAACCCGAGCTCCCGAAATCAGAACTCCCTACTAGGAGCCCGAGCTCCCTGTCAAGGGCTCGAGCTCCCTAAAACCTGAGCTCCCCAAGTCCGAGCTCGGTACTAGGAGCCTGAGCTCCCTAAGAACCCGAGCTCCTTAAATCCGAGCTCCCTAAATCCGAGCTCCCTGTTAAGAGCGAGCTCCCCAAGTAAGAACTCGAGCTCCCTATTAACGACAAACTCCCTACTGGGAGTCTGAGCTCGCTATTAAGAGTGAGCTCCCTACTGAGAACCTGAGCTCCCTGTAAGGAGCACGAACTATACTGGGCCCCAAGCCTCACAAAGCTGACCCGAGCCGACCAGTGGCAGCTCGGAACACTCCAAACCGAACTCAAGGCACCTCGCTCGCCACTCCAACACTTCACTTCCAAAGCACTAGGCCAGCCAAACGTACCCGACACCAAGGACGTCTTTATCCAAGGGCGACGTACCTGACTGATTTGGGATCTGACGCCTGACAGCCGCATTTCAAACGGCTTCCTGCCACCGCCACCTGCAACCGTCGTCACTAGCCGCAGAGACAGCTCCGACAAAAGGAACAGTGGCGGTTCTGTCCGACCAGAGGAAATGACACCTGAACTGGCAGGAGTTCAGAAGTAATCATGCCCGACCTGACGGAGGCCTGGAAGTGAGTGCACGAGGTGGTTATAAAAGGCTTCTACCCCCCTAGGGACGAGGTATGCTAACTTTCGCGCTATCTGGTTATTCTTGCCTTTGAAGGATTCTAACTTGAGCTTCGGAGCCCTTACGCCGGGTTCTCCCCGGAGCTTCTCTTCTCCTCCCGTTTCAGGTCCCTGTTACTTAGTTCAGAGGCAAGATCATCGACAGCTAAGACCGACCAGATTGTGCATCATCAATAATGACTTACTGAATCGTATCAAAGTCATAAGCCAGTTATCCAATCACTAATTCCCCGCTCATTCTTTTAGAAAAATATTTATTTTAAAAAAAATTCGACTACATTGACAAAATATTGGAGATATTTGAAAAAGAAAAAGATTCCCCGAAGAATTTTCGTATCGCTACCTAACAAATGGTAATATATCGGGGATATTTTGCCAGATATAGTCAATATTGTGAATCATGATTTTAACCATATGAGAATGAATATTTTCAGGAATTATTGGGTTACAAAGTCTAACTACAAAGGGAAAATCATCCGAACAAATAATAAAAAGGATACTTTTAAGATTTAACAAGCTTTAAACAACCAAATGAGAAGTTCAACAATCGGCTATCGAGCGAGTTCAGCAATCAGATATTAAGTTCATTCAATTGGCTATCAAGTCTGGTAGCTTTAAACAACCAAACCGCCAAACAACAGTAAGGAGCATAACTTACTGAAGGCATGAAAAAAATACTCCTACAATACACATCGGGCTGAGATACCTATCACAATTGAATACACTAGTGTTCAATATGGGCCTCATCTGTACTGAACACCGGTGTGTTCAATCATGATATAAATAATCCAGCCTGGTATACATGATTTTGCTCCAGCCAATCCGGGCTTAATCTACAACAGCCATGGTGGTTCAATTTCCAAAATATCATGTTCAACCATTGTCACCTTCAACAATAGATCGGATACGCCACGGTGTTCTTTGATGGTATTCAGACCCATTGAAATCAGGAAATATGGTACAGGAGCCCTTTGATTCTCCATAAATATAACAGCAAAAACCTAGTCTTAATTCCATATTCCATGGTCTTAAAATCATCACTGACCAAGGTGGTGGTTGAAATGTTCAACCTGGGAACTCGTCACTTATCCATTTCCATTTTTCCTTGGCTTAGATTTTTCCAAAAACCGATGAATTGATTAGCAGGCTACTGATCTGAACAGTTGAACCACTAAATTATTTGACTCAAAACAATAGTTTTTGGTCATTTTTTATTTTAATTATTTTTGTGTTTTTAAACTTTTAAGAATATCGTAGGTTGATCTGTTTGGATTAGATTGTCAAACCATTTGACCTAAGGCCTTGTTCATTTCATGGATTCTAGTAGGAGGAAAGTCGGTCAATTGGATTGTGCCTCCCACATTCTTTACGAGGATTTAGGTGGGCATGGTAAATATGTTTTCTTTGGGTACCACTTACCCAAGGAAGTGTTACCCTTCTCTCACTTGGAAAAGTTAACTTTCTCGAGTGGAGAGTAAATGCTCAAAATACAATATGCCAAAAATACCCATTAAAAAAATATAATCCAAAAAACATGGACTTGGGCCCAATGGTAAAAATGATAAAAGATAGAAAAATTAACCACTTACATGGGAAAGGGGGTGAGGCAAAAGAATACGGGAAAGTTGAGAGGTATCATTTACCTCGGTAAATTTAACAAAAAAACAACATGGGTAAGTGCATTTACCTGGGTAAATGGCCTCTTGGTAAATGAATAAGGCCTAAAAACTGGTGGCCAAAGTAGTTTTGTTTCTGGGCCAGTTTTTGAAACCTTGCCAATTCAATAGGTTGCATGAATGATTGGCAATCACAAGGTGGATACTATGTATATCTTGGAGATAATCTAGTGTGTTACATCGGCAAATAAACGTAACCAATAAGAAAATTGCATTTGGCAATCCTGTTTCTCGAAAGAGCGTTTTTGTAATGATTAGCTTTGGGATTAGGGAAAGGAAAGGTTTCTTTAAATGTCAAATTGATGTTTCTTGAATTTCCTTGGTGATCCTAAATAGCCCTAATGACAGCACATCAAAAATTAAAAAAGCTGACTATTTTTTTGAGATGTCATATAGTTGTCATTATAAATATATTATAATATTAAGTCAAATCACTTTAAATGCCCAGTTAACCTACATCCTGATTTTTTTTTTGTATTTCTCAAAAAATAGGTGAAATGAAACACTTGTGAAACAGAACGCTTGTGAAATGCACTGATGCCAAACACCCACTTAGTCTCTTGGATCCTTTAAAAAGCAACCAATTGTGTTAAGGTCCATGAAGCATGAAAAAAAAATTGTGTCAAGGTCTCCAACAACGAGTATTGTTTGGGCCTCACAACAATCACCAATAGGATAAAACCACAAAGTTTTTGAAATAACAATCAAGAAATCCAATAGCAACAAAAATAATGAAATTCAAGCAAAGACAAATAAAAATAAGTACCATTAAAAACATAAAGAACTTACATGGTTCGGCCTTACTATCTACGTCTACAAGAGAGATGAAAATTGTTCTTCACTATGAAAGAAAATGAGAAATTGTACAGGTACCTTGCAGCTTGCAACCCAAACCAACCCTTAAACCTTGTACACCCATTCTCTCTTTATCTTTCTAAACTCAAAAAACAAAAATAAAAGAAAAATTCCACTCTTACACCAAGAGCATTCTCTTTCTCTCTACCTCTCTTTTCCTTCTCCAACAAGAAAAAGAGTAAAATCCTCTTTAACCTAAAGAGGAACCACACCAACCATTAGATTAAAAATAATCCAGTGGTTGAAAAATAAGACACAACCCCAACAATCTCCACCTTAGCTTATTTTTCAACCACCTTGAAGATCTACTGTTTGTGCCACCACCAGTTTGCAAGTCCCACAAACCTCCATTGGTCCTGACTCCACCTGATATACCTATATAACTACACCTATGCTAACAATCCTATTTAACTCCAGAGAGGGACATCGATCCTTCCTTTCTCTCAAAAAGAATATTCTTTTCACTATCATCTATAACTTGTAAACTTGTAATACTAGTCCCCACCTTATCTGTGGAAGAAACATTTTGTGTGGCCACACTACCTTGCGTACTCCATTTCCAACATCTCACAGTGGTCATGGAAACCATTGTACTCCCAATTAGGTGATACAAATCCTTACATTTTTCTCCATTTAGAACTGTAACACTACGTGTGATTTTTGTAACTCCACCTACAACAAAGATCTTGCGACCCTTGGAATCCAACCGACTAAGGGGGTATTCTATAGTGTGGATGAAAAATTGGTGGGTGTGGATTAATCCACACCACACCCTTTGGTAGGGACCAATCCATACCACACGATAGTCCACAGTTGTTTTGAATTGTGGACAAACTGTATAGATAGGACCAGTCCATACCCACAGTGGTGTTCTATAGCGTGGTGTAGACCAGTCCACACCACACTTTTTTTATTCCATATATCTCATGTACATGGAATGAATGATATACACAGTTTAATAATAAATATCTAATTTTTGCATTTTGTATGATAAACATTTTAAAAAATGCATCAATGAATTAATATTAACCAAAAAATATCATTTTTTTATAAACCAATAGTAAAATAGTTAAAAAATTATAAAATATATTAAATATTTAAATAAAATATTATTTCATCAATAAAAGCATTAAAAAATATAAAACTTAAAAAATCAAGTAAGATAATTAATATTTTATTGAAAAATAATAAAAATAATATTTAAACAATTGATACGAGAAATTTTTGCAAGGTAAGCATGGCATCTAACGATTTATGCAAACTAATAATCCACTGATTCCCGAACTAGTTGTAAGGCAAGTATAATATCAAAATATTGTTCAATTGGTTTCCTACAATGGTGCATGGATAAATCACCACACTTACAACTAATACTTAAATAAAAATAAAAGGACCACCATTATAAGAGAGATAAGAAGAATAGTGCAAAGTATGTTGCACCCAAAGCACACAAGTAACATAATATCTGACTTGTGGAATTTGGTATGCCTTCATACTATGTGTTGATGATGTGTCATATAATCTCTGTGTGGGGATATCTGAATATCATGTTCAATCAATTAATCTGCCCACTGAAATGAATTTGGGTAGTTCTCCCATTTTGGGCAACGAAAAAACCATCATCCATAATTGGCATTGATTTTTGCCATGACTAGTTCCACCAGTCCCTTACCGAATGAGCACATTAGGGTGCACATACGTCCGGCCATCATTGTACCAATTTATCAATATAAATACAATAATGAGATAAGATTACTTCACACAAATAAAGAAATCAAATCAAATGTACCACAAGTAAGTTCAAAATGTTTCAAGCATATCCAATATGTTAATCATATTATCTGGAATTCGAATTGAAACTAAAATTGGAACGGTTCAATTTCGTGTTGCACCCACATCATATTTGCTATATTGTAGCCCTAATATTGTTTATTTGTATATTTTCTTGTTCATCTTCCTCATCAGTATCACTCTCATTGGTGTTGTTTAAATCCTCACTATTGTCTTCAACTGTCCATCAATCTATGTCTTTGTCATGAATGGCTTCCTGCTTTTAAAAATTGTAGGTGATGAAGCATGCCATTACGATGTATCGTTGCATTCGTAAGTTGAAATATGACATATTCAACAAGATAATAAATTTTCCCTTTAATATCCCAAAACACATCTTTATAACATTTCTTAGTGATGAGTGTCTGTAATTAAATGGTTCCTTCTTTGATCGAAATCTTCTTCTTTGCCCTCTATAGTCATTTAAATGATCTCGTTCACCGGAATAAGATGTTAGATATCCAAGCCCATCAGGAAATCTAGAATCAACCACATAATATTTCCCTACAAAATCTATATACTTGTAGGAGGATGTGGAAATTCTAAAAGTGGTTGGGAAATAATTTCTGCAAATACCCTAAAATCATGGGCAAATCCTTCCCAGCCCACGTAAATGAAAGTAAATTTCATGTAAAATGAGTATATATCTAAAACATTTGTGGTGCAACGCGACTTCCTCCCCTATATGAAATTTGCTCGTCCAAAGGAACCCATTACTTATATGAGTACCAGCAATTGCCCCAACATGGTCCTAAGTGGTGACATACATGATCAATATATAACTAATACATGACATATATAGGTATATAGGACACCAATGGAATACCTGAAACCACGGGTGATATTTCTCCAAATGTCTGATATGTGGTTGCACAACTTCAAATGATGGTGGTTGAATCAACTCTTTCCCAAGTCTACAAGTTGCTTTGCAAGTCCTCCTAAAGTGAGTACTAATAGTACTTTTGGAGTGTTGGAACCTACTTGCAATCAACCGGTATCTTTCATTGTAACCAACCGTCATAAGGAAAATAATAAGTGATTCCTCCATTGTGATATTTAGACTGTTGGATAAAAGGCTATGATCTCTCAAGAGATTAGCAAAATTTTTAAATACATGTCTCTCCATCCTAAATGTGTCATACACTTTATCGGAATGCTCTAATCCATCCAAACACTCCATGACAAATGCATGTCCATTCATCTTTGATGTGCAATGCGGTTGTTTAACAAAGTATATACTATAGTATCTTACCACTCCACTAACGAAGGTAAGTTCAAAGAACTCTTCATCATCTTCATCCCATTCATTGAAAGAGATGTCATCTATTTCATTGATATCCATAGAATTCCTATGAATATATACACATTGCTATACTAATTAAGATATGAAGTATGATGGAACATGATAAAACATAATGGACATAAAAATTGACATAAACTGTGTATAATAAAAATTAACATAACTAAAATGTCAAACATAATAAGAAAAGCTATGCTGATAAGATATCCATCCAATCACTAAAAAAATCAAACATAAGCAACAAACAAGTAACCCAAAGTTATCCATATCTAAAGATTCTTCAACCACTCAAGTTGATATTCAGATGTAAACTTCATAAACATTTGTCTCCAATGCTCCTCCTTAAATATCTCAACTGCTTTCAAAACTTATTGGACACTAATATCTCCAATCACCAAAAAGTCATTCACAACATCCATGCATTCTGTCGTAGGTACATCTTTTTTACATTGTTCCTCCTTCTCTTTGCCCTTTTGTATATCTTTCTCTATTTGAACCTCTCTAGTAGTCTCAATCTAGCCTTATTGAACTCTACCCATGCATCCATTGCAGGCAACAAATCAGTTCATTGTCTGATCCTCTTCCCTTTCCTAAGAGAGTTGGGGAATGAACTAGTCCTTGTAAGTCTATCATTTTGTTGGCTAGTATCAATGTCAGGATCAATAGGGGTCTCAGGCGTTGATGCAACTGTTGTATGAACACCAATAGGAGAGAGGGTAACAAATGGATCTTGAGTCCGTGGGACATAATCATTCTCTTCATCTAACGGTGATTCAACATTGCCCATAGATGCATTTCCAGTAGCACTAGTTCTAGAGAAGACGATCTCTAACTCATCCACATAGGGGCAACCATTTTTTTATTTGCTTTGTCCACTTATACTTCTGCATGAAGTATAATAGTTTGGTGTTAGCATCCTATTAATTAAAACCCCTCAAATAAACATAAATAAAAGGAATGTATAACATCCATATCCCAATCAAATAGTCCCAAACACTCTCGCTAGCAATTGTTTTTTTGTTAGTGGATCAATTGTAACTCCTATATGGTTGCATATTTGCTTGTAATTGCTGAATTGCTTATTTAAGTGATGGAATTTGTTTTTGAACTGCTCACGGGTATATTCCTTGTTGTGCATGTTGTTGAATTTCTCAACAATATATTTCCAACCATCATTGTTAAACATTGAGGTTGGTCTATTGTGAGCCTTCACCTGATCTACCATCAATTCAATGAAGGCCTGTTTTTCGGCCTCACTCCATGTGGCAGACTCATTGGTCCTATCCTCATGCAATAATTCAGACTAAGAGGCCATATATGTCTATAGAAGAGGATATATATGTGTTGATTGGTTCATGGAAGAATTTAAATGGGTGAGAGTTCATCATTTGATTTGATCCATGGGAATGAAATCAACTCTATAATCAATAAGAATCTTAATATAAAAAATAAAATAAGTAAAAACAAAACAAGTCAAACCAAATTAACTTGAGTTAAGAAACAAATCAACAAGTCATGCAGTTCAGCTCATGAATTATTTCATTATTTTATCACTCGAATATTTCATTATTTCATTATTTTATCCATTAAAAAACAAATCAACAAGTCATGTAGTTCAGCCCCTTAAACTGTTATCAAGCAGCCCCATAGTCTTGAGTTAAGACATTCACTAGTAAACAACACTCATTCCAAAATCCTTCTACCTTCAATAAAAGCCATTGCAATTATCTTGTATAGGACCCACAATTTTATGAACAACATTCTTTAACCTCTTACAGCACCTTTAAGGTTATCTTGAATGAACTAGAAATGAGATTTATAGGTCTAAGTTTCTTTAACTCAACAACTCCCTTCTTTGGAATTAAGGATATGAAAGTTGAATTATCACTTATCTCCGCCACCTTTGCATTATAGATTGCAGACCTCTTTAACAACTTTAATATTATCACTCTTCACAATTCACAAATAAAAGAAATATATCATGCTTCACAATATGCCAACAAGCCATGAGTAAGGCTATATTATAACCATCTAGTCCTTATGCTTTATTCATACTCACCCCACTAAAAGTTGCCTAGATTTCTTTCTCAATCTACCCAACAAGCATTATTCTCCCCCAACTTACTAAGAACTATCTCTAGTGAACACTCTCCATGGAACAATATTGTAAAGTCTTAATAGGATTACACAATACTTTCTTTAATCTCATTTGGGATATTTACCACCTCCCCCTTGATTTTGGTTTTAGAATAAAGTCCCCTCCTCACCCTTACAAAAACATAAGAGAAAGCAGTATCTTCATTCTCCAAGATTGATTGCCATTTCCAAACTCCCATAAGGATTGATGTGGAGAAAATGAAAGAAGGTATGTGATATTAATTTAAGAAAATAATATTTATTCACATATTTAGAGGTATTCTTTTATGATGCATTATGAGAAATTATTGCCACTTCAAATAGAAAGTTTGTCTTGATATGAATCCTTTATCTCCATCTTGTTTTGTGTCTTACTTTTTCTTCTAGCTTCATTGTTTTGGTTTCCGTTCTACAAAATTGATGGTGTTGGGATTTATATCACTCCTAACGGCTACCTCAAGTATGATCTCAAATATTTGTATTCAATCAAAGTTCTACGACAGTAACTTCTCCCCATGCACCAGGTCTAAGGTTGAAAATATAGAAACTGAAAATACTTCTTTTAAGGACAGTAAGCTGTTGATGAGTTATGTTCTTCATCGTTATTTAGGAGGATATTGAGTGGTTTGAACCAGAATACCTATAAAGAGGCATGCCACTAAATTCATCTAAAATATTACTCAAGGCACTTTGATAGTTGATATTTAACATATTAACTCTCTTTGGATGCTTTCTTGTCTAATTCTGGATTTCATCTATTATGTAGGGTCACGAGTCATTTGTTTCATATGATGGTTTGGAGCAGCTGCATTGTTTTATCTTTGTCATGGAAATAACACATGTATCTTACAGTTGCTTAACAATGTTACTGGCAATTGTTAATAATTATAATTGGATTAATTATTTATTTCAGCTTACTGCTTAATAATTATAACTGGATCTATTTTCCTAAACAACTATACTTGACAACATGTTCACCACTAACTCACTAAGCCCAAATGACTATACATTCCAACTTGCAAATGATTGTGATGGAGGTTATACTTGCTTTTGATTATTGATTACCTTTAGCTCTGGTGATAAATTGGGGAGCTAAACAACCAATTTCCTAGCAAAGACAAGTTATTTTCCTTTTCTTTTAACTATGTAAGAATATCCAAAAAGACATACATGGGAGTGGTATAGAGAGAGGATAATACCTGTAAAACCAAAATGTAGAATAAGCAAAAGCAGAGATGATTTAAGGTTGAAAGAAACCAAAGTGTCGAGCTGCTGAAAAGAAACCAAAAGGTGAGGTTGAAAGGATCTCACATAAATCTACCAATGCATATGAAATAAATCAAAACAGAATGGATGATGCCATAGAGCCCCTTCAATTAGATGAAAATGAGAAGAAATTTGGATCATTTGAAGAGGGTGTTGGTCAAGATTAAAAAAAGGTTAGCAAAAGTTTGGTGGAGCACAGTAAATGTTGGATGGCTTTGGTGAAGAGCAAAAAAGGAGGATGTTGATCAAGATAAAAAAAGATGCAACCCGGAGCCTCACATCGCTGACAACCTCTAACCACAGTCCACTGCCACTCACATAGCCAAGCAACTTCAATGTTTCCCATCTCAGTTTCAAGAAACCAAACCAATTAACTCTGCAATCAAATTAACAAAGTTGGAATATAACTGTTGAAGTATAATTAAGTATCTAGAGTAAGCAGATCAAAATTAAGGAAACAAAGCAAGTTTCATGTGAAATCACATAAAAAAATAGTCGGCTATCTCTCAAAAACTTTTGAGCATATATATACATCTTTTCAGAATGTAAGAGATTATAGCGAAACGATAAGGTAAACCATGATGCAGGATAAATTGAACGAAGAAAGAACAAAGGAAAACACAATGAAAATGGGATTTACCTAATAGGAATGATGCTACAAAGGATCTTAGATTTTTTTTCACACCTAATCTTCTTTCTTAGTCAACGAATGGTGACTATTGTTCGCAACTAGAAGCTTGGCAAAAGGAAACAACTGTGCCAAGCTTGTATGGCTTCGATAGAGCACAACAGAGGTTCGGTGGAGACTTGGAGCGGTGAAGAACTTGGACGGAGGAGAGCTTCAATGGAAACCTTCGTAGAGCAAAACAGCTTGGAGACTTTCAGCAAAGATAATAGTAAAGGATGTAGGGTTATAGAGAGCATGCATGAAACATATTAGCATTTTCAACCCATGGACCGACCCCATCCACAAAAAAAAGGCGTTGCCAAGAAATTGGAGTGTGGACAGGACTGGTCCATGAGATAGTGTGGACCAATCCCGTCCACAGCGAACCGAATGCACTGTTCATCCCGTGGCATGGATCGAAATGGTCCATCCACGAAATGAACACTGTTCCGCATGCCACCTAAGTGATATTTGATTCCTACACATTTTTGGGACAAATGCCACACCACCCAAAATGCAAATTGCTTCATTAAACATTTTGATTATCATTGTCCCAAAAACCTGTGATGTCACACCTAGATCCATCACCTAAGGAGACCACCCATTTTCTTCTCTTGGAATGTAACAAAACATTCCTTTAAGGAGCAAATATGCATAGAACACCTGGAATCTAAAACCTACTCATTTGGAGAAGAAATACACATACCTTTGGAGACTATGACAATGTCTCCATCATCATCCGATGTAATTGCCACGCTTCTAAATTCATTCCCACCCCTTTTCCGTGTAAGACAATTTCTCTTCATATGACCAAATTCCTTGTATCTATAACACTACACTTTGCCCTTTTCTCTAGCTTTGGATCTAAATATGCCACTCTCAGATCCCTTGTCAGACAACCATCCTTTCAAATCTGTTCCCTACATAACCAATGCAGAATCCTGCCCATTTTCTTACTTGGGCTTCCTCCTAATTTCATTGAATAGAAGAGATGTGATGACTTCTTCCAACTTCATTGCATCTTTCTTGTACAACAATGTTGTCACCAAATTTTCATACAAATCAGGAAGTGAGGTAAGTAGCAAAAGGGCCTTGCTTTCCTCCACCTTGAGATCAACTTTCCCTAGTTGATCCAAAACACTATTGAACACATTTAGGTGTTCTAGGAAATTCCCACCTTCTACCATGTTTAGCCTGTACAATTGCCGCTTTAGATATAACTTAGTGGTTAAGTTTTTCCCCAAATAAAGTTTCTCCAACTTGTCCTACAACTCTATTGTGGAATCTTCCTCCATAACGTTATTAGCCAAGAGCAATCGAATCATACTAACAAACCTGGAATCGATGTCCTCCCAATCAACATCATTCATGTCTTCTGGTTTTTCATCTATTCCCTTCATTGCTCTAGCCAAGCCTTGTTGAACTAGGATGTCTTTTACCCTCTTTAGCATTAAGGTAATGTTGCCTTTGCCATTAAACCTCTCAATCTGAAACTGAGAACTTGTGCCTTTTATTGCCATTATCTCTTGAGCAATTTCACAAACACTTTGTCAACACCAACCTTGAAGCTTTGATACCACTTTGTTGGGGCCTCGCAACAATCACCCATAGGATAAAACCACAAAGTATTTGAAATACCAATCAAAAAGAATTCAATAGCAACAAAAATAACAAAATCTAATCAAACACAAATATAAATAAGTACCACTAAGAGCACAAAAAAATTATTTACGTGGTTTGGCCTTACTACATACATTTACGAGAGAGACAAATACCTTGTGAACACCAACCTTGGAGCTCTAATACCACTTTGTTGGGGCCTTGCAACAATCACCCATAGGATAAAACCATGAAGTATTTGAAATAACAATCAAGAAGAATCCGATAGCAATGAATAACGAAATCCAAGCAAAGACAAATAAAAATAAGTACCACTAAGAATACAAAGAATTTATTTACGTGGTTCGGCCTTACTATTTATGTCCATGAGAGAGACGAAAACTATTCTTCACTATGAAAGAAAATGAGAAACAATACAGGTACCTTATGGCTTGCAAACCAAACCAACCCTTAACCCTTGTACACTTGTTCTCCCTTTTGTCTCTCAACCCAAAGAACAAAAAAAGGAGAAAAACTCCACTCTACACCAAGAGCATCCTCTTTCTGTCTACCTCTCTTTTCCTTCTCTAACAAGAAAATGAGTAAAACTTCTCTCGAAAAAAAAACCCTAGATTAAAAATAATATAGCAATTAAAGAATAAGACACAATCCCAACAAGTACATAGTGTGGCTATGGCAATCTTAGAATTGTTATGGTTTCCAAAACTAAGATAACAAAGAAATTTTTTCTTGTGGAGATGGCAATTTGATCCGCTCTTGTTGGGACGCCATTAACCCGTCTTGCCCCAATTGTGGTGGCTTTTAATTTTTTTTACCATTGATAGGGTTTGGAGTAGGTTTCAGGAACCTGAAACTCGATCTAGTTATTGAGGATAGAGTGGGGATGCATGGTATTTGTCTACCCTACCTTGAACCTACCCCTACCCCAACTAAATGTGTGTGTGTGTGTGTGTGTGTAGGGGTGGCAATTATACGAGTTTGGATGGGTTGGGTTTGGGTTGAGCTTCAATCCAATCCATCTAACCCGTTAACCCATTAATAACCCATTTAGAGAAAAATAAATGGGTTGGGTTAAACCCAAACCTGCCTTGACCCAATTCAACCCACCCAACCCATTATTTTTTAATTCATTAAAACATAAAAGGATGCAAAAAATAGAAAATACAAGAAAAATAAAACAAAAATTACAAAAGAACACAAAAAAATAAGAAAACAAACCAACAAAATTACAAAAAACATAACAAAATATAGAAAATACAAAAAGATAATAAAAATCGTGGGACAATATAATAGGAATTATGAAAAACACAAAATGAATATAAATAATAAAATTGCAAAAGAAAAATAGAAAAGCAAATCGTATAGCACACAACGTATAGAATTCAGTTATTAATTCTGTCTTTGGGGATATTCATCAAACACTTTTTGGTCTCAATTTTTGAGAGAAACAAAAGATAACTTATGTCTATCCACAATCATGAAGTCAGAGAGTCCCCACTAATCATCGACAACGAGCCACTAAATTATCTGAGCTCTGGCTCATTGGGCCTTTAGTCCCTCTAGTTCTTACTACAGATGGGGTTTGATTTGTAGTACTGTTATCAAAGTCTCAAAATCATCCAAGCTTTAGCTCATCGATCCTATTACTCCAATTCTTGGATGAAAATAGAGGTACTATAGCTGAATTGTTTATCTATGGTGGCAGTGCATTCATTGGCTCCTTCTCACATGCAAGATGTGGTAAATACATCTCTTCTTCGTGTGAAATGACTCAAAATCACTGATCAAGACCTGAAATGGATAATGGAGAAGATCTCAATGGTACACATGATGGATGATATGCTGGTTGGGAAAATGTTGGATTTTAATCTCATTAGAGATTAAATCCAATGGGGTTTGATTGGTCAATTACATGAAAAAATACATCTGCACATTTTTCTCTTACTAAAACCACTTTTTAACTTGAACTACATTGAAAAATTACAAGAATTGTTTTGGGTTTTTTAATAGGAGCTGATTTACACTCCTTAGATATAAAGAGTGTAAATCAGCGCAATGAGGCATTGTACGCATGTGTGCAACACTTTCCTCACACCCGCGTGGCTTGCAAAGGGCGGCTTTACCTTCTGGTGCGACGCTGACTGTTGATGTGATCAATGGTCATGATTCAATCAGGTGTGACCAAGAGGCACCATTCAAAATTAGCAATCATTAATTGTTAACTACCTTTTAACAGTCACAATTTAAATAAGGAGCCTTTTCTGAACCAGCACCTTCCTCTGCTCCATGACTCTTCATAAATTATTTAAGGAGTGTGGATCAAGCATTTGCACACACAATTTTTGAAAATTACAGTCTCTCTCTTAGTTTGATCCGCTACTATCTCATAGAAGGTTTCTTTGGAGACTCTTCAACTTTGTTGGTTCTAAATTCTCGCCCAAGGCTCTATTGTATCTTGGGAACGGATTTGCTTGTAACCCAACAGTAAACCCAGTGAAACTGAGTGGGGACAAATAACATTCTAAAGACAGTGTCTTCAAATCTTCTCTTCCAAGTTTTAGTGACCCCATTTTCCAACAAAAAATGCGAGGGATCTATTGATAAAATTATAGAGTGAGAGAGAAAGGTATAGCATGAGAAGAATTTAGGGTTTAGATTCAGAGTCAAAATATCATCAAAAGTAATGGGTTATCCATTGGGTAGCCATGACCCAACCTACCCAAACCATTAAGTCACCCTTTATTGGGTTACCCAACCCGTAATGACCTAGAATTAAATGGATACAGCTCAATCCATTAATTAATGATAGGGTTGTGTAGGTTAGTGGGTTGGGTTGAAAAATTGCCACCCCAATGTGCGTGTATGTATGTGAAAGTATGAATGATCAAGTTAGGGTGGGGCAAATTTGGGGATTCTTCTTTCCCGTGGGGATAGGGATGGGATTGGGATTTCTATCCCCATGGGGTATGGGACAAGGTACTTGGTTCAGGTTTGGGGATGGACATGCAAAACCTGGCCCTGCCCCCACCCTATTGCCATTTCTAATTTATTGGGTCTGTTTTTATAACACTTGCATTTTTTTATCAAAAGAAAAAGAGAGTAGAAGAGAAAAGAAAAGAAAACAAGGGTCATTGAGTTAAACACCCCTATAATTCCACATAATTATTAAAACACCCCTTAAAATTTGTATATTACTAAGGCACCCTTCATAGTTTGCCCCTATATATATTGTTACACCTAGCAATACAAAAATTAGCTATTTGTTATATAGTTTTGGTGTGATGTTGTTGAGCTCAAAAATATTGGACAGAAAAAGATCTCCTAAATAACTTTGTTTCACTAGTATCATGGTCGAGGATTTTATTTATTTATTTGAATTAAAATGAAAGCATTAAGCCATGGAGTTATAATGGCGTACAAAGGTTGTTCCTAAGGCTCAGTTTGAAAAGAGTGTAAATACAAATATATACAATACAAATACATACAAAATAATACAAAATACAAGATTTTACACTCTTTATATTTGTATTGGTACTCCTTCCAAACTGAGCCTAAATAACCAGTCTCTTTCTCTCAATTGTGAGTAACATTAAGGTAGAATAGGTGCCACGAAGACAAACAATACATCCACCACATTTAGTAGCTATTCACACCATTCTACTTGGAAAACCAAAGAGTAGAGTAGAGCTAATCATGGAAGGTTCGTTGAGAAAATATCCATCTAAGAAATGGCTTATTGCTAATAATGCTGCAACAAACAGACCTAAACCTTGGTATATCATCCTACAAAGGTCTTTAGTCATGTCTAGGGGTGGATTTGAGCCAAGCCAAGCTGAATAGTATATTCGAGCCAGCTTGTGAGCCTCATGAGCTGAGCTCTATTAGGCTCAAGCTCGGCTCGAAGTTTGGAGGAAATCGAGCAGAGTCGAGCTTTTCACGAGGCGAGCTCAAGTAGCTCGCGAAGCGCTACTCGTTGCCACCCCTAGTCATGTCATCAGTGATCATGTGAGGTTAGGCCAAACCAACCCACCATGTGTCAGTTGTTAGATTATGGTTGCTTGGTTTTTATAATGGGCAAAGTTGGTATTTTAGTTCTTCTTCTTTTTTGATTAAATTAGTCAAACAGATTAGGGTTAAAATGGCCATTTAATACTTTGTTTTTGACGGACCAAGCATTTAATAAAACAGAGGAAAATTGCCAAAGGTGCCTTAGTAATGCAGTAAAATACAAGGGGTGTCTAAATAAATGACCCAAAAGAAAAACTTGTTCTCTTTTTATAAAGGGAAATTTTCTAAAACTCACCATTAGTTTTCAACATTTCTCTTAAATTCACCATAATTTTTCAAAATGTCTAAAACTCACCATATCAGTAAGTTTTTATTTTCCAAAACTCACCTTCCGTTAGTACACCGTTAATGCTTCTTAACAGAGGTGTCCATGTCAGCAAAATAACAACTTTCATGACCAAATTACCCTAAAATGGTGAGTTAGAGGAAAAATGGTCCTTTTCATTTTTAATGTTTTATTATAATTTTCAATGTTTTTTTTTATAATTTTCTCTTTTCTTACATTTTCTATTTTCTACAATCTATAAATTTTTGGTGTTCTTTCTACAATTTTTATTTTCTGATTTTGTTTTACAATTTCTATAGTTTCTATAACTTGAAAATACTTTTTTTTATTTTGTTTGTAATTTCTATAATTTCTATATTTTTTGTAATTTCTATGTTTTTATGTATTTTATATTTGAAAGTATTTTTTTGAATTTTTTCCATTTTTCATGTCTAAATATTAAGATGGTAATATATTAACACCCATTAATTTATTTTGTATATATTTTATATTTTCTATGAAGATTAAAATGGTAATATATTAACGTCTGTTAGTCTGCTTAACGTCAAATTAATGACATGGTGAGTTTTAGACATTTTAAAGAATTGTGATGAGTTTAAGAGAAATGCTGAAAACTCATGATGAATTTTAGACAATTTTCCTCTTAAAAATATAGGATTGTGTTTATTTTCGGTATAAATACAAATCGATGTAAAACTCCACTATCAGTTTGTATTTACATGCGTTTGTTTTTGATGTAAATACAGACCGGCATAAAATTCCACACCTGGTCCGTATTTTCACGAGTTTGTTTACAATATAAAATTTATAACGTAATCGATTTAAACCATCTAATCGACTGAGTTTTCCATTTATAATGATATATACATTTGTATCGGTTATACATCAAAAAACTCTAACGGTCCATTAAGATGTTAAACCCATCAATTGACTTTTCCATTAACTGAGTTTTTACATTATGATTTTTTCCACTAAAATCAAACGCAACCTAAGGGAATCCTTTGGACAAATCCATATTAGATTTAATATATCGATCGTCCAAAGGATGATTCCCTCATACTTGTTTGTGAATAAAAAAAAGGATATGATTCCCTTTTTTTCTAAAGGATCTCAAAAGAAAAAGAGTAATGCTAGCTTCAATGAGGTTTCTCTTAGTAATAAATCATCTTTTCTTCAATCACTATGAACCCTACGTAGAACCCCATCTCCAATGGGTCTGACCTTAGAAGATCACCCATTAAAAAGTCGAAACTATTAGATAACTTTCAGTTTCAGCCATCTGAAATAAATACTAAGTGTCATTTGATTGCATTTTTCAGAGGTTTCTATGTGAAAATATTATTTTTCAGATCTCATTTTATTTGGTTTCGCCTTTTAAAATTGGTCTGAATCTTATTTTCTGAAAATAATAGACCTTACAGAATGAATATCAAAGGCTTCAAACTGTTATAACAGTCATTACAGTAGTCATTGTTGCACATTATCATGACCCATGCTTGTAATCATTAGGCTGGATTGACAGTTGTAACGGCTTCCCATATATAATCAATCAATACTGAAATAAAGGCATTGGACGATTAAACTCTTCTTCTTCTTCTTCGATGATGTTTGTGATTGCTAAAACCCTCTTTGAGCGGTGCTTCAGCACTACAGTTCGAGGGCAGATACAAATAATCCCAAACCCAAAAACCAAACATTCTACCTGTCTTTCTCTTTCGCTCTCTCTCTCCGCCCTCTTTCTGCCACCTCCGCTGCAACAGCGGTGGCTCTCTCTCTCTCGCTCTCACTCTCACTCTCACTCTCTTCGCCCTGTCTTCCCGCCACCGCTGTTGCAATTTACAGCGGCGGCTCTCGCTCCCCCCCTGTCTTTCTCTCGCTCTCGCTCGCTTCCTCTTTCTCTCAAACAAACTTATAAAACCGAAACCGAAACCGTCATCAATTACAGAAAGCCAGACGGGAAATTTTCATGTAAGGGTTGTAAATCAAACAGAAGAATCGTACATACACATGAAACCCAAAACAGAGGATGTCGATGAAATGACAGGAGAAACACACCGAAACCGATCAACTGCGGTCTGGGTTTTGTAGAGGAAAGGATTTTGGATATGGGTTTCCATTTGCGCAGGATTTGGTACGGGAGATTGGAATTTCGGAGCCTGTTGGATTTCAAAATTGACTCCATTCTCTCTCTCTCTCTCGGTCTCTCTCTCCGCCCTGTCTTCCTGCCACCTCCGCTGCAACAGCGCCGGCTCTCTCTCTCCCTGTCTTTTCTCGCTCTCGCTCGCTTGCTCTCTCTCTCACAAACAAACTTATGCAACCGAAATCGAAACCGTCATCAATTACAGAAAGCCAGACATGAAATTTTCATGTACGTGTTGGAAATCAAACAGAAGAATCGTACAGACACATGAAACACAAAACAGAGGATGTCGATGAAATGACAGGAGAGACACACCTATGCAACCGAAATCGAAACCGTCATCAATTACAGAAAGCCAGACATGAAATTTTCATGTACGTGTTGGAAATCAAACAGAAGAATCGTACAGACACATGAAACACAAAACAGAGGATGTCGATGAAATGACAGGAGAGACACACCGAAACCGACGAACTGCGGTCTGGGTTTTGTAGAGGAAAGGATTTTGGATATGGGTTTTCATTTGCGCAGGCTTGGTACGGGAGATTGGAATTTTGGAGCCTGTTGGATTTCAATCTCTCTCTCCCCTGTCTTCCCACCACCGCTATCGCTGCTGTAACAGCGGTGGTTGGATGAATAATAATAATATTTTTATTAATTATTAATTGTTAATTGTTTTTGTTAAACATTAATTTCTTTTATTAAATTTATTTGTGTTATTTATTATTTATTAATTATTTTAATATTTTTATAGTCATTAATTTTTTTTTTTTAATTTTATTCGTTTCATTTATTAATTTATTATTTTTTATTTGTATTGTTTCAATATTATTTGAAAGTTGAAAATTATTTTTTATAAGATAATGCAAATTGAATTCAACATTTCTAAATAATATGTTTTTGGGGTAAAATAATAAAATCAGTAAATTTCAGATGATAAAAGATTGATTCAACACAAACAAATTTATGAATTCAGATCCTCCAAAAAGAAAAAGTAAAAAAAGCATCTATGCCTCTTTTCAGATTTCAGACATATTTAATATCAACAATAAATCTGAAAATTTAAAAAGATATTAATATTTCAAATTTGCTGGTAGCCAAAGACAGCACCCTCCATTTTTTTCCCACTATTTTCCTACCAATTGAGTCATGGTTAGGATGTGTATTGAGAGTTCTGGTCAATTAATGCTCGTATTATGAACAAAAACCAGCACTCTTCCTCCTGTAATTCTTGCAATGATAAGTCAGAATTGGGTTCATGATGGATGAAGCTCTTTTGCTCCAGGTAGTCACTATTGTTCTATTCCCTCTTTCTACTCACCACGAATTGAACACTCTATTTAACCTTTCAATAATAGAATCCTCGAGCACAGACCGATGTATGCTCTTAATCAAAATGTTCTTTAACATATGGGTTCTGCCCCCTCCATCCCAGCAATTGCAATGATAAAAGGCTTCTCTTTGATTATAATCAAATAATTATTATACCTGCATTCTCTCTCCTACCAAAAGAATCAGAATAAAAGATAAGCAGAGTGTAAACTAGAATAGAAAACAAGAGAATTTAGTGAGAGGAAGCTGAATATAATTGTAGGTCTGTTGTATTACCGGATTCATTGATCAACAATGATTTATATAGATAACAAATACAGAGTTTGACTTGTACAAAGAGATTGGAGATAAATCTGTGAGAGTTCTAGATTGACTAGATCATGAACTCTCATTCATAGTTCTGGAAGGACTCTTGTCGTTGTCCTCCTGACAAACTCCATGGTGACTGAGTTGTGTTGGCAGTGGACTCCTGTAATTTATCAAGAATTAATCAGCTAAAGAGCTATTATATGGTTTCATATCAACTAATGAAACATTCTGCAGTTTCCATACTATTGTACTTTTCTTTCCTTGAGATCAACACCCCATCAAATAATGTGGTTCTTTTCAATTTCAGTTAGCTAGGTTTTCCTTAGTTTCAGTTGCGATGGGTGCACTCTCATGGTAAATTGCTCTATATTTAATGAAAAATGGCAGAGACAGAGATGCCTGACTCCTCTTTGTACTTAGGATTCTTTAAATACTCTCTTTGAGGGCTTCCATATATACATGTACTACTTGTCCACTGTGTCAACGATGTGAAATGGCACATACTGAAAATCCATGATGAGAATTCTCAACAGTGCATTATTTATACAACTAATTAATCTTCAATATTCCACAATGATTTGAAATTCTCTAGTGCAGAGGAGGCCAATTTGTCAAGCATGGCCTGCAGCAGTGAAGACACTGCAATATTGGCTACTTAATCTTCCATTTCTTCATACAAGGATGAAGAAGGATGCAGTCTTCAAACCTGTATTTTTTACTTTCTCTCCTCAAAAGGTGGAAGAAAAAGTAGAATCATTAATTACCAAGTTAACCTCCATTACTTCTACTCTCTACCAAACCCCTTTGCATCTTTTGACATCTCTTCTGTCATTTTGAAAAAAAGAACCGCCTAGTAGTGCTTGAAGGTCCCCACCATGGTGAGGTCTTCCATCAACTTGTACTGAAAATGTCTCTTATCTGAACCCATCTCTCACCTAAATTATTGGAGTACTGGAAAGTTCAACTTCAATGAGCCCAATCTCATACTATAGGAGGATTGAGGACAGGCCCTCACTCATGCCTGTCTAACTGTGGTACTATGGGTTTATTTCTAGGTACCTTTTTTACTTGGTAAGTAAGAAGAATAGAACTAAAGCTAGCACTGTAGTAACAAAAAAAAATTGTTATAGAAAGATTAACGAGAACAATAGAACAAACAGTAGGCATTGGTATTATATATATACATTAAAGTACTCACAAGACATTATTAGTCAGACTCAACTCATCTGCTTTGTACTGGAGTCCTTTTGCTTTCTTTCTTCTTTCCTAGAGCCTTAAATTTATTCAAGGTGGAGGGATGGCCACCTTAAATTTTAATAAAAAATTCAGAAATACAGTTTACATTGGATGTCTCTATATACCTCTGAGACAAGACCAATAAGGTTCTGTACTTCAACGGAAAGAAACTAGAATGCTACACATATGAAGTTGCTTGTTGCGACGATATTCTGTTCGTGCTATGCCGACATAACTTTCTGAATGTAAGATTCTGCTTGGGCTTTTGCAAGGTTGCTTGCCAAATTCAACATTCTCTTGAAGCTGCTTGGGTTATAAATGGCTATGTTTCGAATGAATTCTCTGCAATCTGCTATTCGCCTCATAACATTCTTATCATTCTCCGTTCTTTCTCTGTTCATTCTTGTTAGAGACCTCCAAGCTTCTTAACATTTCTGGTGAGATTGTGTCTTATACATATTGTTTTCTTGTTTCTGGTTTTCTATCATTCCATTCTTTCTTATAGCAGTTAAATAGATTGCCTATTTGGGACTGAGTTATTGTGTGGCTTTTGGTTGTTCAGAACCTTCTGTGTTTCACTGTCATTCATTCTATGTTGATGTTGTGCACTTTAAATTAATAGAACTTCATGACTCATACCTATTCTTCAGCCCCTTCACAAGGCATTCTTGTTTAAGTACCCAATAAATGCTCATGAAGCAAGAGTTATTCCCCATATTTGATGATTTTGTCTATTTATTATTAATATTTCCCTGCTGTGTTTTACTTACTTAGACTAATCCATTTAAATAATCGGCAAAGAGAACTATTTCCATGAATAAATGAAGCCAATCTTCCTTTATGTAGAAACAAAGAGATGACTTGGAGATTCTTGATCATCTCTCAGTTTGTATTTGATTTAATTTTCTGGAAGTACCTGAATGGAACATCATTATGTTATCCTCTATTAGAATTTGGACTTCACATATTTTCTCTATCCCGTAAGGAAAAATGGACAAGCCCACATAATGTCTGCCTGCACTAAACAAGGCCTTTTCTTATAAATTCTCACAAGGGTAAACAGAGGAGGAGGCAATTATATTGCCTTAAAGATGGTGTTTACTACCTCTGTCATTTGCTTTTATTTTTGCTACTCACAGCATGACTAAACACAGTGTCACTTTCATTATTTTGATTAGTTTTTTTCCTTAAATTAAAACCAGGTGGACAACCAAACATTAACATCTATATATTGATCAATTTAATTGATATTGTCCCCTTTAACTATTATATAATAGAAAAGCTATAAAATAAAGGTAAAGAAAAGTAGATGAGGAAAGAATATATCTTAGTCTAATGCTACTTTTGAGTCAGATAAAGGCAGTTACAACTTTCAACCTCAGCCGACAACATCGTTGAACCAGATCTTAACTTGATCAGAGATTCAGAGCCTTGCTTTTAAACATATATAGATATTTAGAAACCTAACTAATTAAGCATTATGATATTTTCTTATTCCAATCTTGGATTTATTTATAGACCCAGTTTTCCTGAGGTTATGTTATTTATTTATTTATTTTAGTTTTTATTATAAACACCTCTTTCATTAGATTTTGTATATTAAATGGAGGTTAATTTCAAGCAAATTACTGAACAGTTATTGTATTTCTAGGAATTGCAGATAATGGGTAAAACACTTCAGATCTTTGGTTTTCCTTCTAATGTCACTGCAAAAGAGGTTAAGGAGTTCCTTGAGGAATATACAGGTACAGGAAGCATTTATGCAGTAAAGATCAGGCAATCCAAGGTTGCAAGTGCAGGAGCATTTGCAATTGTTCAGTTCACAACTATTGAAAATACTAGGGCTCAACACTTACTAGCTAAACAACTACGCTATAAAAATTCCAAACTGAGGGCCCAAACCGTGATAAAGGATATTGTGCCCATCAGAATGGTGACAATATTTAACTTGGAAAATGTTGGCTTGTTCTTCGGCTGCCAAATTTCTGATGAGAAGTTTTCAGTTCTTTGGGAATGCAACAATGTTGACGTGAGCTGTCAATTTGGTCTACAGAAATTATTCTTCTTCCTATCCCATTGCGATGTGAGGTACAAACTAGAGCTATCTTCTCAGAACATTCGGAGAATTCAGCTACGTCATATACATGGTCAATTAAGGAAGTTCCTTTTAATTCAGGTACCATTATTAATGTTAAGATACATGCATGCATGCATGCATACCATGTTTAATTCTAGCTTAATATCTTCCTACTCTTATATAAATATAAGGGTCATTAATTTACTAATTAAAACACTCATATAGTTTGAAATCGATTTATTTAATTTAATCAACCTTCCATTAGAATAAATTTAACCAAAGGAAAATAAAAATAAAAATAAAGATATTATTTTTGCTCCTAATAAGACACAAGCAACCCAAATGAAGACTATAGGATAGGTTTAAGTAAATCCATGAAACTATAGGGGTGTTCTAGTAAATGACACTTTTTTAATGTAGAATTTACATTAAACATGACTCTATCTTTTCAATGCACTCAATAAATTGTTATCCTAAATTAGGAGAACCATTTTCATCATGTTTTCTTATTTTAAAGGATAAAATACAAAAATCTCCCCTGAAGTTTTCTGACAATCATAAAACCCCCCTATAGTTTCATTTTAACAAATGCCTCCCTTAAACTTTTGAGAAATTCAACAAAAACCTCCCTTCTGTCATTGTTCCGGACGGAAAACGTTAGATTGATGCACCAGTTTTTTCCAAATACCCATTCTACCCTTTTATAAATTATTTTACATACAAAATTATTGAAATAACCCTATTTTAACTAAACAAAAATACATATTTCAGTAATTTTATATGTAAAATTATTGAGATGATCGTTAACAGAGGTTTCTGTTGACATAAATTGGAGTTACTTCAGTGATTTTGTATGTAAAATAATTTATAAAAGACTAGAATGGGTATTTGGAAAAAACTGGTGCATCAATTTAACGTTTTCCGTGTGAGGCAGTGATGAAAGGAAGGTTTTTGTTGAATTTCTCAAAAATTCAGGAGGCATTTGTCAAAATAAAACTATAGGAGAGGTTTTTATGATTATCAGAAACATCAGGGGAGGTTTTTATATTTTACCCTATTGTTATTCTTGCCCACCACATACGTTTTTCTTTTCTTTTCTTTTTTTTTTTTTTTTTCTGCTTGCCGACCACACAAGTTATATATACTCCTTTATGATTAGATTGTTCAAAAATGTACAATAAGTTAGTTTATACTCTCGTACTAGTAATAGGACATAAATAGTAATTAGCTTTTTTGTAATTTCAACCAGGTTCAAAGTATCAGTATACATAATGTGCAAAAATTGCATGTTGCACCAGATTTAATCCGATATAAATCCATGACAGATGGACCTGGTCCGCTCCAATCTAATAAATATTCTGGACTATTTTGAAGCGTTTTAATTTAATGTTTGGACCATCTAATATTTTATTAGTGGATGGAATATTGGTCCATCCAATTCAATCTAACATAATAGAAAATCTATTATGGATGGACTAAGTCCAATCCAATAAATACTTTGGACCATTAGCTCTGAACTGATCAAATTCAATATGAGGGCAAATTAATTTTGATTTGGACGGGTCCAACCCAATTCCCAAGTCTCCCAAACAACCAAGCAGAGACCATAGCAGCGAGCTAGCTGACACTGATATCTATGGTGGTTGTTTAAGAGTCAACCTTTTTCCACTTGAGTAGGATGTGATATATATTGCTAGGTAGTGAATGTAGTTGGGTTATAGGAATTTGTTTCCTTCAATTTTGATTTGAGTTGTTACCAGTTGCCACGTAAAAATATTTCTCTGATATATTCTGCTGGAACCCTGAAACGTACAACAGAAAGTTTGTTCACATAAACCTTGTCTATTGCAATTGTAGGTGATCGGTGCACCTCGAATTTATGAGAAAATTTTACGGTCTTCAGAACCCACCATTCATGAAGAATCTGCGTCAGACTATTATAAATACAATATTCCTGATGATCAGTGGGTAAGAACAACGGATTTTACTCCATCATGTTCCATAGCACAATCTTCCTGCATCTGTTTGAAACTTCCACAGAATTGCGAGCTTCCAAACATTCGTGAACTGTTTTTCAACTATAAAGAAGATGAAGGCCGATTTGATTTAGAAAATGGTTCTTCCTTCTGTCGCAATCTGGATCTAGTCCCCATTGTTCAGCCTCCTGAAGGATTCGAGCTTCCATTTGATATTCTCTACAAAGTTAGTTCCTTGGTTCAACATGGCTACTTATCAGGGCAAACACTGGATCGCCAGTTTTTCAGCTTGATAGATCCTCGATCAACACCCAGAGCTGATATAGAACAAGCCCTTAATGATTTGTACCGCGGAGACGAATGTTTCTATGAACCTGTGAAGTGGTTGGGAAATCAATACAGGATGTATCAAACATCGAAGAATGTTCCTAAGATGCCTCGGGTTTGGTTGGGCACTCGCGTGGTTAATGTTCGCAGAGTTCAAGTTACCCCTTGTAAGGTTTACTTCTATGGTCCAGAACCCATTCTTTCCAATCGTGTTCTACGCCATTATCCTGAAGAGATTGATAACTTTACAGAAGGATACTTTCTGTTTTGAAAAATGGTATAGTAATCGGTGACAAGAAGTTTGAGTTTCTTGCCTTCTCATCAAGTCAGCTGCGAGAAAATTCTGTGTGGATGTTTGCTTCAACGAATGAGCTTAGTGCAGATAGCATCAGAGAATGGATCGGCAATTTTCGTTATATAAGAAATGTGGCAAAATTTGCAGCAAGGTTGGGTCAGTCTTTCGGTTCATCCATTGGAACATTGACTGTGAATAGCGGTGAAATTGAAGTTATTCCTGATGTGAAAATTGAAGGAGAGGATGGAACCAAATACGTTTTCTCGGACGGAATTGGCAAGATTTCTGTTGAGTTTGCACGCAGAGTGGCAGCTGACTGCAATCTCAAGGATTATACTCCTTCTGCCTTCCAAATTCGGTATGCAGGTTATAAGGGTGTTGTAGCCTTGGACCCAACATCCACAGCGAAGCTATCGCTGAGGCCAAGCATGGCCAAGTATCATTCAGAGACCACGAAACTAGACGTCCTGTCATGGAGCAAGTTTCACCCATGTTACCTCAATCGTCAAATAATTTTTCTGTTGTCCACCCTCGGAGTCGAAGATCATATATTTGAGACTAAGCAAAAAGAGGTTCTGCAGCAGCTGGACCTGATTCTAACAGATCCTTTCGTTGCACGAGAGGTGCTTGATATTATGTCTTTTGGAGAGAACACCAGAGTTCTCAAGGAAATGCTCAAATGTGGTTATAAACCTGATGTTGAACCATACCTTTCGAGGATGTTGCGAACTTTTCGTCTATCAAAGCTTTTGGATCTTCGGACTAGGTCAAGAATATTTGTTCCACAAGGGAGAGCAATGCTGGGTTGCCTTGATGAAACTGGAACCTTAGACTCTGGGGAGGTATTCATTCAAGTTTCTTCAGCCGGATATAGACAATTCAGTGATAGTTCCATCTTTACATTTGGTGGAGTTGAGTTGAGCCAGCAAACATGTATCGTAACGGGGACAGTAGTAGTGGCTAAAAACCCTTGCCTTCACCCTGGAGATGTGCGTGTTCTACGTGCTGTTCATGTCCCGGCTTTGCGACATATGGTGGACTGTCTTGTTTTCCCACAGAAGGGAAAGAGGTCAGTAAAAATAACTCTTTGATTGCTAATGTTGGGCTGTTTTTTCACAAACAAACTCTTTCAATTGTTTTGTTGGATGCAAACCTTGCATGTTGCATCTACCAAAACATAGAATGCACAACATAACAAAATTTCTCTCTGCAACTTGAATAGCTCAACAGTTATTTCTAGTACCGGTACTTTCAATACCATAGAATTTGTGATCAAATAAATGAGTCATTCATGCTCAAGTTGTAATACAAGTTGAATTTGTGATTTCATTTCAAAATATCATATTCTTTTCTTTTTTTTTTTTCTTTTGCTATTAATTTTAGTTGAATATTGATTCTAGACCACATCCAAATGAATGCTCTGGAAGCGACTTAGACGGTGATATATACTTTGTCAGCTGGGACCCTTTGCTCATCCCACCCCGTCAAGTGCAGCCCATGCATTACACTTCAGAACCAAATACCCAACTGGATCATGAGGTTACAATTGAGGTATTAATCATCCATATCATCATCTGTCTTCAAATTGACTATGACTATATATGACTATATATAAATATTATTAATATTTTCTATCACATAATGTTGGAAATTAGGCCAGAACAGTGGTTGGTACTAATTGGTCTCTGTAGATTCTGTGAAAAAAGAAGATTATAGTGTGGTTTGAGAAGAGAGTCTTACTTGAATAGAAATTAGTAATACCACATATGTTATGGTTTCAAAGCATAAATATCATGTCTACATTGATATTTTTCATATTTGAGAACAATTTGAAAACCTGATCCCAGAATGTATATACATAACACATATTTATTTATTTGGCTTAGGAAGTTGAGGAGTACTTCGCAAAATATATGGCTAACGATTGCTTGGGAGTCATAGCAAACACCCACACTGTCTTCGCAGACAAGGAGATACGCAAGGCTGAGAGTGATGCGTGCTTAGAGCTTGCTAAGCAATTTTCTATTGCTGTTGACTTCAACAAGACTGGTATTCCAGCTCATGTCCCCTCTTATCTACATGTCAAGGAATACCCAGATTTCATGGAAAAGCACAATAGAGACACCTATGTATCACGGTCTGTGATTGGAAAGCTCTATAGGGAGGTTAAAGATATTGCACCAAAAACATTCTCTCTAGAACCCTTCACTCAAGAGATGGCAAGGAAGTACTACGATTGTGACATGGAAGTTGATGGCTACAAGGGTTATCTTGTAGATGCTTATGAGCGGAAAAAAGAGTATGATCACAAGCTGGAAGGCCTAATGGAGAAATATGGGATCAAAACTGAGGCAGAACTAGTGAGTGGTAACATAATAAATGAATCCAAGTCTTTCCAAAAGCTCAATGATCCTGAGGAAATTGGATTGGCAGTGAGGTCCCTAAGAAGAGAAGCAAGGGCATGGTTTACTGAGGAGTCCACCAAGTCAGATTCTCAATCTGAAAATCTGGAAGCCAAAGCATCGGCTTGGTATCATGTTACATATCACCCGGATTACTGGGGTTGCTACAATGAAGGAAAGAGTTGGGATCATTTCCTTAGCTTTCCATGGTGTGTCTGTGATGAACTACTCAGGATAAAGAAGAAGAAAATGATGATCACTCCAGGCAATCCGCTACAGCGACGCAGGCTTTTTATTTATTTTGTTTTTATTTTTATTTTCATTTTTATTTTTATTTTGGTAATGGGCTACACAAGAAAGAGTAACCCTACCCCAAAACCCCTAGATCCCCTAACCCAGTGAAGGTAGGATTCAATCCTAGGTGTCTCCTATAACCAGCTAGAGACTTTACCAGAAGACATATCCAGGATATATCTTAATTATAATAAGTTCAACCATGAACATCTATTTCGTTATATATGTACATGTCATAAAATTATTCATCAGCTGTATAATTATTTATGCTCCAAAATAAATAAATAAATAGATAAAGTTAACTCCAGATGTTGATATTCGTAATTATATATTAAAATTGAAGAATGTTTTTATGAACCCAACATTAACCGTGATTTTGCATATTGAATTGAACATGCATGGATTGAACTGCCGGTAGTACTATTGAGAGAGCTGTATAATTTGTATCTGCTGTTCATTCAAAGAATGATCCAACAACAATTTGTATTCATCTACCCAAAATATTTTAGATAGAGCACAGTTGAGAAAACATTGACAGATAACAACCCTTTGTTAAACCAATTAGTTGAACAGGGATTTTTATATGGGCTTCACCATCTTGTTCTTTCACTATCCAATATTTTGTGAATTTCTGATCTCTTTGTATGGTTCTTTACTGCACCTCGGTTCATTATTTGAACCAAACCAATATGGATTTGGGTGTTTGTTTTTGGCTCGACCCAATTCGCCCTTGTGGTGAATTTGCGTTAGTAGCTTTTTTTAATCTTGTTTTAAGCCGCTGCCTTAATTAGTTGCTTTAGTTCTCCGTGTCCGATCAACATTAGCTACTTAGTCCTAAGGTTTCGCTCTTCATGACTAATTTTCTATAAAGTTGTTTACGATGATTACAAAGTAACTGTTTGCCTCACTGTCAAGGGGAAAAAATCTTTTTTTTTTTTTTTTTGTACGTTGTTTATATATATTCATTACAGCAAGAAACGCTAATTTTATTCAAATTAATTCTCTAAGCTATCCCTTTCTAAGAAATCTATTTATATCTATCTTATATTTACTAAAGTTGAGCTTGCCACCTCAGATGGCTTCTCTTTGCCCCTTTATCCAAACTGAGCAATTCTAGGGGTGCAAGATGCCCTCTAAAAGCCCATGGAATTGCCATCTAAATTATCACTCCCAAAACCATTCCTTATTTCTCTCCCCCTAAAAAACGACATTACCCCAATCCTAGCTTCTCATTCATTCACTTTGTCTTTCCTCAAAATGCCATCAGCTTGCCATCTCATTCAGGTTTTCCCTCTCCCAATTGACCACATCTTGTTAAACTATATTTAAATTATTTTAAACTATAATTAACATCCATTATCTTCAATTATATTTTAAATTCAAATGTTATCAATGGTTCAACTATAAGGTTTAATTACCAATGAATTAGAATTTTAAAAATAATTATAAAATGGCAAAAATGATTAGTATTTTGAATAAATTATATTTTTCCTGTTTAAATCTATATTATTTAAAATAAATTCTATTTAAACTATACTGATATTTAAATTACCATTAATTACATTTTAAACTATAATTAACAGTAAATATATTTTCAATTTAAATATCATCAATGCTTCAACTATGAGGTTTAATTATCAATGAATTGCAATTTAAAAACAAACTATAATTAATTTGGTCCATTTATCACTTTAAATTAGTTAATCTGAAATTCAATTTAGTTTCGATTAATTAAATAATTCACAAATTAATTGAGTTTTAAATGAAAAATATCATTTAATTGTTCAAAATTATTCTTTAATATCAATATTTATTGTCTTAGTAGTATTTATTTAATTATTTCTCATAATTAAATAACTGACAATAAAATAAACATCAATTATTGGTGAAATTTCTTAAATTAGTGGACAGGAAAGTGAGTGGGCGGGTGGGTGTGTAGATGTGTGTATGTGTGTCTATATACAACTAGACGTGGAAGAGTTTTGTGGTTCTCGGCTGAGGAATTTTAATTTCTTCAAGTTGACTAGGCTTGAGTTGAGCCGGTTTGCTGGGCAGATTGACCGGTTCGATGCTCGTGCCGTTTCCGAGGTGGGTCGGCAAACATGTCATTTCGTCTTCCCGAGGTCACACGCGTGCAAAGGGCAGAGTCGAATCAGCATTGTTGATTCAAATTGATCTAGGCCGTTGGCCTCTTTAATAAAAGGGGAGGTGGCGAGGCATTTCACTTTGTCATTTTGAGTGAGCAATCTTAGGAATTTGGCGTGCAATAGTCCTAGGCTGGTGCTTCGGGTGTTTTACAATGTAATCTCTTCATCTCTTTGGTAAGATGTCTTCATCTTCCTCGTCTTCTTATTCTTTCTCTTCATCTAGTTCTAGCTCATTAAGTAGTGAGTGCGAGTTGGGGTCTCATCTCGAAGTTGTTGCGCTCGTGGTCCATGAGACCAATGCCCATGGGACCGAGGTCAAAGGGCTCGAAGGTGAGGGTGCTGTAGCAGAGGAGGCCGTGATGCTTTGAGAGGCTGAGGTCAACAAGGCCAAAGTGGAGGTTGTGTCAGAAGAGGGGCCCAGCACCCCTGCGCGGTTCGGTAGCCGCTTCGCATCTCCACCTTGTAGACTGACTCCTAGGGACTTGGCTTGAATTAGGGCCCTTTATTGTATTCCCAAGGAGTATTAGATGAGGTGCCGGGTATTGGTGAGAGAATTACTTCGGCTCGGTCGGGTGAGCTTTTCATATACGAGCATAGCCTGATAGCCATGCTAAGGTTTCCTTTAAGTGAGGGTATTGTAGTGATGTTGAGGTGGCATCACGTCCAACTGGTTCAATTGATTCCCAACTCTTTGAGGTACTTGGTTAGTCTTATTTGCTATTGCTCGATTCATGATATGGATATCACCTTGCCGATGTTTACATACTTTTTGCACCTAAAGAAGTACCAATAGAGTTACTACTATTTCTCGGCTCGGTAGCATAATGAGATGCTTGTTGGGGCCCCCTCCTTGGTGAAACACTAGAAGGAGGGTTTTTCTTTGTAAGCTGCTTGGGGGACTGGCCGTTCCCTGTCGAGTTGTCAATCCTGAGGACCAAGGTGAAGGCATTGACCGAGGCCAAGCTGTATAGGGAGGAGTTAGCGGCCATTAAGTGGATAGAGAGGTCAACGAGCAGGAGTACACGTTGTTATCAATGTTGGTCCGTATCGGGCTGATGGAGCCCCAACTGGTCCATATCGGGAGGCGTACCACGTTCTAGCGATTCCATGGAGTGTGGTGACAAAGGCCTTGCACATGAGGCCTTTAGAAGAGCCGTGCAACATCATTATGGCCTTGAATCCCTCAATGTGATCGTTGGGGACCGATGTTCCATCGTATTTTTCAAACTGAGGGGGTTGCCATTCGATTGGAGGAAGCTTATCAACGATCTCCTAGACGAAGACGGGTTCCTTTGTGACTTGACTGCAGTTCTACTCTAAAGGTTGGGCCATTGGAGGAGTTGCGCTTCTATCTGCTTGGCTACACTCCAACTCGGCCAAGCGCTCTCTTAGCTCTTGGATCTCAGCATCTCTGTCGATTGGGACCATGTTTGCGGATTTTGGTAATGCAAGCCGATCTCGACTGAGCTAGATTTGGCTATTAAGATTGGAAGTTGATGCAGACGTTGACCGAGCCATTCTTTGGTCGGCATCAGGTGGAGTGATGAGATCTAATGTGGGGCTCGTGTGAACGAGGTCGGGCTGGGGAGTCGGATCTTCTAGACGGCTGCGGTCGTTCGCGGTCAGTTTGGGCCCTATGCTTGTTTGCGTGGTGCCTTTTGGGGTCCTCGGTGCGAGGATCAACTCAAGTATGCACCTGCGTGGCAGGGCGAGTAGCTTGGGGAGCTTGAGCTAGTTGCACCAGCGTCACCATCATGGGAGCTTGAGCTGGTTGCACCAGCATCTCCATCATGGCTAGGATGTGGTCGACTTTCTGTTGCATGGCTTGGAATTGTGCAGGGTCGACCGTAGTCTGATGCTAGGGCTTCCGAGGTGAAGAGTTAATGAATGAGCGGGATCCTCAAGATGGGGAACGGGCTCCAAAATGGTCAGATGTGTTCTTAGGCATGGTTGTTTTGTGCGTAGTCGGATGTTTGGGAAATGACTTTTTGTACGTTTCCCACAGATGACGCCAACCTGATGCTATCCGATCTAAGGTGTTCCTAACCGAGGACACAATCAGATAATTCTGCCAAATGGGCAAGGCCTAGGTGGAAGGACGAAGCTGTGCACTGAGATCTGGAACTAGGAGAAAGGTCAGAGGCCTGAGGAGTTATTCCTCGGGTAGGTACTCCGATGCTTAAGCCAGTTGGATAGAGAAAGAGGTGGTCGAGCCGAGCAAGTGAAATAATGCTTGGTCTAAGCCAAAGAGATAGTGTAGAGATATTCGTAGTGTTCTTCCAAAAAATCTCTTACCTTGAGCGGGGAATACTTATTTATAGTTGGGTGTCTGTGTCCTAGATGTATAGTGCTTCTGGGGTTGTTAGGATGTGGTTGTTCGCCGAGGTCTTCGGGAGGTTTCCTCTTCCTTGGTAGAGTTCGCTTCCTTATATGTGTAGGACATTCTTTCTTAGTCGTGTTCTTCCGTTACATATGGTGTTGACATGGCTAGAGAGAGAACGGCCAAAGAGGTTGCCACGTGGCATCCTCAGCTAGCTCAACCATCATCTAAACACTCCCTATTTGATAAGATTAGATAGGGGAGGGAATTTAGCTAGCCTTTAGCACGTGCATTTGCACATGTGAGAGGAGAGAGAGGATAAAAAGAAAATATTGATGAATTTTTAATTATTAGGGTAAAACACTTAAACCTCCCTTGAGTTCTAGTTTCTCACATGACTTAAAACCTCCTTTAATGTGAAAATATGGGCCTATTTCTTAAATCAAACCAGTCCTATCGGTTCATGAAAAATTGGTAACTGGAAATGAACTCAAGCCGATCGGTTAATCGACAGTTTAGTTCATCGATTTTTTAGTTTTTTTATTTTTACAATATATATTATAAAAAATCTTTAAACATATAATAAAAAACCAAAAATGTATATAAAATATTATATTTTAAATAATAAATAATATATTATATATTATAAATATAATGCATATTTATTAATTTGTAATATATAAAAATATATATAATATATAGATTTTGAGAGGACTAGACTGCAATTTGCTGTTAACTGGCCTGGGTGAAGAGTTTTGACAGGGGTTCTTACTTCTTAGGGGGGCATTCTTTTTTCAGATTTTGAGAGGGGGGAAACCAAGAATCCCATATTCTTTTCTCAGATTTATGTGGTGATCAAGGAAATTTTATTTTCCTGCGTATCACCCATTTCCTAGGTGGGTAAATAACTTTTCCACCTAGGGGGAAAGTTGTCAACACTTGAATGAAACAAAAATGCCCTTTTAATAATGGATTTTTATGACTAAAATAATTATTGCTTTACTTACATAAGAAATAAAAGAACATGGGTAAATGCATTTACTCAGGTAAGTGTTTCTCAGAAAAACTTACCCAAATAACTATGTTTACCTGGATAAATAACTTACCGAAAAGAGAACGTAGCCTTAATACCCTCAAACCTTTGCCAAAGTAACTTCACAGGGACGAGAGCGTGCGGGGAAGAAGATGAAGATGAGATGGGCTTTACCACCGAACAAACCGAGCCCAGCCCATCAACTTGTCTGATGGTCGGGCTAATAGCAGTAATCGGGTTGACCCGCAGGGGTCTCTACCCAATCCCCAACTCGCAAAAGCATTGGCCCGGGCCCACCCTCCTGAGTCCTGAGAATAGCGGGAAAAACTTGAAAGTTGAACAGCTCGCTGATCGTTGGCCTGGGCTGCAAAAATTGAAGAATGCTCTGCATTCTCCGACGGCTGACCTTCCATCGGTACCAGCTCCAATGCGGATCCTGTCGACGCCTGCATCACACTATCTCTTTCATTCTGCCAGGAAAGGATTGTGCCGATGAGAAGCGCAACCCGTTAAAAGTTTGATCTTGGGTGTGAAGAGCTCCGCAAGCTTCTTCTTCAGAGTAAAAAATGAGAAGCCATTTACTCCCCTCAAGCCTTCGCACAACCGGAGTGAGCCGATTCCTCCAACGGATAAACATCCACCGTTCCACCTCTTCATTTAAGGGGTGGCATCCATTTGAAAACATAGGATTAAACACCTACGGAGAAAATTTCCACGGTCCCGAACTCCTACATCAGCAACCACAACCTTGATCGAACCTCCAACCACACGAACTGATGCTGAGCCTTCCTCTAAAATCCCAAAATCCGCCAGAGTTAAATTGGCTATTGTTTGAACTTTGACACACACTTAAGGATATTATTGATGTTGTAGATTTATCACAAGTTGGATATGAAAAACCAGAGGCAGAGATCTTCAAAACCATCTTAGGTAATATCAATGTGGAGGCTGACAAAGTAGTGTGCATGTTAGAGATGATCAAAGGGCAAATAAAGTGGAAGCCAATGCCATAGCCCATAGGTATTGATTGTTAGTTGTGGGGATCAGATGTAAAGGCATTTGCAAAGATACAAGACCACATTCTCAAATAAAATTCATAGGCTCCACGAAACTAAGGGCCGCCCTTGGCTCTTGAAGATGAGATGAAGCTTATCTAAGAAATGGTCCATTGAATCTCACAAAATAGATGTTGTGGGTATGTAGGGAAGTATCTCAGGCATATCCATATGTCATCTCTATAAGTTGCAAATGGAACCTTTTAGCATAGATTGTTTTTGGTTTCATAAGAGGACAATTAAAATCGGGTTTTAGAAAAAAATAACCCTCACTGCAAATAGATCTGGATGGAGTGCTAATACAGGAAGCTTTTGTCCACCACACAGGGAAGGCCATTATCCAGAAATAGACGATTTCTGTGAAAATTTATCAAAAATTGTTGTTGTTTGGTATCATTTATGCCATGTAAGCCGATTTTTGAAAAATTGAGTTTGAGTCTGTTTGGTACAGATTTTCAGGGGTCCATTATTTTTATATTACAGTTATTGTTCAATTTCTGGCCATTATTAGGGAAGCTCCGAACGACAATTTGTGATAATATTGGAATCCACTTCACGAATTATAGAAGAAGCACCGTATAAAACTTTCGAGTTACTAAAAAACATTCCAGTTCTTTGATTCGTGATTGCTGATTGCTTTAGGTGCTTTTAGAATCTGCAATATGGTATGGTTTCAAAATCAGCAAAACAAAACAATTTTCTATTTTCTAACATGCTCAAAAAATATTGTTTACTGATGTAACTATGAGAGGGCAATTAAATATAATAGTGTCTCACACACCATCAGGGCATCTGCATCCTCAAGAGCAATTAAATAATCTATGATGTAGACGTTTGAAACCCCTGGGAACCTCTGGAGAGCAAACCCTAGGGAACCACGTGGCACTCATGCAATCTGCATGGAGCAACTCATCCAACACCTCTCCTAGCCCAAAAGAGAACCATGCAATAAATACTAAATAGGTGGCATCTATCTAGTTCAACCTTACTGAAATCAAAACCAACATGCCCATATCTATGTACGCGCCAAGATCGGATCTGGACCAGCTAGCTACATCACAAAATCTTGCAGTTTCGGGTACGTGGATCTAGAATTGGGCCTGACAAAAAGGGGCAGGCCCAGAAAAACCCTTTTGGTCCTGGAATCAAAGTCCCTCCTACAAGTCTGTGAGAACCAGCTAGAAATAATAGTGGCAAATGGTTCTAAAACCTTGATTCCTCTTACGGGCCAGACTTTCTATCTGATGGATGTAAATCTTATTGCATGGATGAAGATGAATTGTCCAAATTTTCAGGCAGATTGGGAGAAAATGACACAACTAGCTAAAACATTACTTGCAAACAAATTTGCATCCACCTCCAGGGTGGGTTCGAAAGCAACTCTCTCTTTGGAGTTCCCCTGTCTCCTCCCATCAGATTCCCCTTTGGAATTCCTTCTTCCCTCATCTGAGGTAACTCTCTCTTTCTACATTCACTGTTATAAATTTCGATATGTTCACTTAGTGTGCCTATTCAACTTTTTACTATTTCCTAGTCAGTCAAGAGACATGAAAATCCTAAGTTGGAACGCTAGAGGCTGCAACAACTCCCATACCATCCAATGCTTAAATAAGCAAGTTAGAATTTCAAACCCGGACATAATTTTTTTTGTGTGAGACAAAACTAGATGAAGAAAAATCAAAACTCCTGGGAAGAAAACTAGGGTACTCTCAGCTTTGTTATAGCCCAACCCAAGGGACAATCAGGGGTCTATTTTGTGGTTGGAAGAAAGATTTGCCCATTTCTATAAAAGAGAACTCCAATAGATGTATCATTATCTCTATTATAAGTGACTTGAATGAGGTTTTACACTCTAGGGTAGGGAATACAGTGGAGCTAGAGTTTCAATCAACGGAATGCCAACTTCACTGGCCAACACTAATTGACTTGCACTCCCTATTAGAAATTGAGATGATTGGAACCAAATTCACTTGGTCCAACAAAAAGTGGGGACAAAGGAAAGTCGAAGAAAAACAGGATCGGGGTCTGGCAACTATCCATTGGCACTCCATATTTCCTAATGCTAGGACCACATCCATAAAAAATGTCATGTCAGATCATTCACTTCTAATCCTCGATACTGATCCACAACAGATTCCTGGCCCAGAACAATTTCATATTTTGCCTATGTGGGCTGAGGAAGATGAATAATGCAAAGAAATCATAGAAAACCAATGGTTCTCTCCTCCTCAACAGGTATCTCTACCAAACAAGTTGCGTAGATGTAAAGAGGCTCTGAAAGAGTGGAATAGAAAGAGTTTTGGTAAAATTGAAGAAAAACTCAAAGAGATAGAAAAGAACATATTTGATTTAGAGGAGAGTGGAAATCATGAAGATCAGCAGAGGAAAACAGTGTTAATAAAGGAGTATGAAAGATGGATGTTGAGAGAAGAAAAGTTATGGAAACTAAAATATCGGGAATTGTGGCTGAAGGAAGGTGATAAAAACACAAGATATTTTCACCAAATCACAAATTTTAACAGGAGGAGAAATGCTCTAGAATTTGTCAAAAGGACTTTGGATGGAAATCAAATGACCTTAGAGGAAGTAGCCGAAGCTTTTAAGGCCCAAGCAAAGGAGGTGAGCAACAATAATCATGACGAAATTCCAGAGCTACATGAATTAATACAGGAGAAAATTTCAGAGGAGGATGCTCAAGAATTACTAAGGCTTCCCACGAATGAGGAAATTGAGCAAATTGTCAAATCATTAAAATCTCATTCTGCCCCGGGCTCAGATGGCTTCTCGCCATACTTCTACAAAAAAATTATGGGATACAATAAAAATGGATTTTTGTAGTTTGGTAAGAGAATTCTTTGAATCTGGGAAATTCCCAAAAGAAATAAATTCCACAAATTTAGTGTACATCCCAAAAGTAAAAATTCTGGAAGCAATAAGTCAATTCAGACCCATAAGCGTATGTAATGTCATCTACAGAATAATAGCAAAACGTTTGGTTCTCAGAATGCAAAATCACCTGGATAGACTAATTGCTCCGAATCAGTCTGCTTTCATGAAAGGGAGACGGTGCGTAGATAATGTGATTCTAGCCAAAGAAATCGTGCATAAAATGAGAAAGCAAAAGAAAGGAATAAGCTGGTGAAGGGATGAGAGATCCATCCTATGGACGCCCAAAGATTGCGGAATAAGGGGCGAATTTGAAAAATTTTATCTCTCCCTTCAACTGGGAATCATATTCCCTATTTAGAAAATCATATTTTCAATGATCAATCTTGAACCATAAACTGAACCAGATCTGAACCAAAAGGAGTGGGAGAGGATTATACCTGATACGGAGAAATACTATCTCCCAATGGAGGTGTTCACGCCCAAGGAAGAATCCAAAGACTGCTCCCACTGAAGATGGCGCAATGCAGGGTGGAGCAGAATCAGCAACGTTCTTCCAAAAGAACTTGACCCTTCTTAAGGATCAACTGGACGACTTGAGTACAGCTCCAACCAATCTTTTCCCTAAAAGATTGAAATCAAGATCCAATCTTGATTGCTCCCAAGAACTGGAGATCGAACAGAAGGAATGGCAAAAGCAGGAAGGTGGCGACAGAAGAGAATTCGCAATATGCAGGAAATCTCTTAATCTCTCTTTCTTGAAGAGAAGAATGCTATTGATGATGTAGTTGTGTAGTAGGCTGCCGCCCCCTTCCCCTTTTATAATCTCAAAAGGGATCAGCTCCTAATTAGATTAGGAGCTGCTAATCCAAATCATATTTGGGTTAGAAGTCCCTTAGTGATAAGGGATAACCCTTATCTTATCTGCAGATAAGATCAACTGTCTCCTAATCTAATTAGGAGGTTTCCAGATCTAAATCCCATTTAGATCTTGGACTCTCTGAGTGGATAGGGTCTAAGCCCAATCCTTTCAGTTGACCCTCTTTAGAATTCGCCCCCTTTAAATGACTGATCAAATCAGCCCAGTTCGAAATGGGCTTAAGGCCCATTTAAGGTTATGTACTCAAAAGGCTTCCAAATTGCTGCCCAGTTGGGCTTCCTTGTATGGCGTGGGACCCAAGCATTGATCTACACATCAGCCACATGAGTTCGGCCCAGCCTTTGTTACAAGGCCTAGCCGAATACACTGTTAATGACAGTGCACCCCCTGAAACCCATCAAATGAGCTCTATGGGCCCAACACTTACACTAAGTGGTCCCTAGGCCAAGCCACCTTGTAACACCCAGGGACTGTGGGTAGATGCAAGATTAGCCCATCAGGTGTTATCCTCAATGGTCTTACACTTAACCTCTCAGCCCATAATGATCATACACTGCCCGACAAGAGAGGACCTCTCCCTCGGCTGCAAGGAACAGTGTTGCACTCTCCACTTATATGGATCCCGGGAATTAAAACCTTCTTGCAAACAATTTAGAAACCATACATATATACTTTTATATCTTATATAAAATATATTTTGCAAAACAAATCTCAATGGTTGAAATCGGCTGCCGGTAGTCTTGGTTTCCATCAGTGAGAGTGCATCCCCGATCATTACCTTTGTCCGACAAAGGGGTTGATCCTGTCACTATGATCACCCACTCAGATGAATTCTCGGACTGTCCCAACATACCCAGGTTTTGACCCCCGCTAAGGATCTCACTGATTGGTACATCAAAGACAGCCCAATCCGACACCTAGTGTAGTATCATAATCGAGTCTAGGGGTCGGGTGTAACTTTCCAGTTTTGCCCATCAATCTCCAAGGTCCAGGGCAATACTGGAAATCTGGTCCAGTTCAAAGATTCAATTAATCCTACACTGTATGTGCCTAGGGTCTCACCCTGGCAGCTGAGACAAGCCACCCCAACCGACTTGGTGGCACTACAGTGTCAGCCTTGTCAGGATAGGTCTCCCCAGACCGACCCACCGGCTGTGAACATTCTAAACTAACACGAGTCTCATTAAGTGTCCAGTTTAAGGGTATTACACAGAAACATACCAAGGGAACATGAATCAAATTTGTATCTTTATTCATTTACAATAAACTCATAAAGTACATCATTCTGATTGAAGCTAAGGGCATACAAAACTGTCTAACAGCTGGGTCCTACTGAAGATTGACATGTCAAATGCTTATGAAAGAATGAGGAGAGATTTCATTACTAAAGTTCTACAGAGTATGGGGTTCCCAGATAAATGGTGTAAAATGATTGAATGGTGTATGTAAACAAATTTGGAGATTATGGTCCAGTGAAAAAGGACTATGGAGGGATGCAATAAAGGCAAAATATATTAAAAATCAATCCATTTACTCCCTAAAAAGAAAAAAGTGGACTCGGGGGTGGTGGAAAAATGTTCTACAACTATGGGATATCATTAAACCAAATATGGTATGACAGGTCAAAGGGCAGAAGTTTTTATTTCAGATCCATGGGTTCCTTCTCTTACTAATGGTATCCCAAACATAAAACCCGAAATAGCCACTCTTGTAAGGTGTCTAAAGGTGAGTGAGCTCATCACCATATCGGGAGAGTGGGATAATAGGAAAATTGAATCAATTTTTAAGGAGGAATGTTACAGTCAAATCCATCACACCCTAATCTCTCATCATTTACCTTTTGATAGAATCATCTGGAAGAGATCAAAATTGGGAGAATATGAGATTAAGACTGGCTACAATTTCTTCATGTCAAAACAGGCCTCACCTTCTGGTCAGCACTGGAATTGGAATCTCATATGGAAAAGTAAACTTCCTATGAGATTCCAGCTATTCATGTGGAAGGCATGGTGGAATGGTATTTCCACAAAAGACAAATGGCATTTTATTGCTAAAGATGAGAGAAAATGCTCTCTATGCAAGATTAATACAGAAACTTGGCAACATGTGTTCTTTGAGTGTCCTTATGCTCGGGCAGTATGGCTATCAGCCAATCTAGGAATAAACCCAGAACTCATAAAATACAAGGAGCTCTATATATTTATACAGGAATGGATTGATTCTAAACTAAGCTGCCTACGTAAGGAAGAAAAACAATAGTCTTTTGCAAAGTTTCTCATACTATTCAGATTAATATGGGATATGGGAAATGCAGCGGAGCACAAAAAGAATATCATTAACCCAGCACATTTAATCCATCACACGTGCGGGTATCTAGTCCCAAATGAAGCAATACAGTCCTCCCACCCGTCATTCATCCATTCCCATATAATCTTAGCTAAACATTTCAATTTGTTCATCGACGGGTCTTTTAATCCTTCATCTGGTATGGCAAGAACAGGAGTTTGGATTATCACAACAAATGATAAGGAGGTCTTCTTAGGCAGTAGAAGGATCACAGCCGCTAACCCCCTTCAACCCGAATGGTGGGCTCTCTTACATGGCATTCAATATGCCATAAAGTTGAAGTTGAAGAGATTGAATATCTGTTCTTCTGACTCAGAAAGCGTGGTAAATAACATCTATATGGATAACGAAATAGAGTTGCAAGTTCACACTATCAAGCAAAAAATTCTACATCTTCTATCCTTTTTTGATATAACTGTAATAGCCCATATAAATAGAAGTATGAATAGGGTTGCGCATGAACTTGCGTATAATGCATGTAAATATAACATCGTAGTCGAACGTATGAACAGTCAGGGTAGCATATGTAATGTTTTTCTATAAGTAATAGAAGCTTTCTGAGGTTTACAAAAAAAAAAAAAAAGAAAAGAAAATAAAAGATTGATTATTTGGTTCAAAAAATAATGCATTATTTTCTCCATTTAGAAAATTGTTGCATTTTTTTTAACCATACCACCCTTATTTAAAACCATAAATTGAACCACCTAAAACATCCCATCCCTTTATTAGTTTTCCGACAGAATGACAAAAAGATTGTAATACTAATACTCCTTGATTTGTTAAGTTGCCAAAAAAATGCCAATTTTCAAATTTCAAATGACCAAAATGCCCATAATATACTTTTGAAATAGGGCATTGATGATGATGACGATGATGACATTTTTAATTCTTTAAATTAAATAGACTCATGAGTGTTTTCCTGTAATTGCATGTATAGGGATGTCAATTTTTCTCATTTCTCCAATCCTTATGGGGGGGACCCACCCCATTTAGGGAAGGGATGGGGATGATTTTCCCCCACAGGGAAGGGGACGGGGAAATTTTCATCCCCGTTGATAGGGATGGGGAGAGCACTCCCTACCCCATAGGGACCCCGATCTCCACTAATATATATGTATATATGTATGTAAGCATATGTCAATATATGCATGTATGTATATATGCATATTAATATTTTTAAAAATATGATTGAATATATTTGAATCTTTTTTAATAGAATTGTAAATTTTAACTATTTTATTTTTTATTTTTAAAATAAAATAAAAATAAAAATAAAATAGTTGACATTATAAAAAATCATTAAAGTGTAGATCCTTGTGGGAACAGGGATGGGAACAACCTTGTCAAGAATGAAAATGGGGATGGGGATTTTCGCGAAAAAGGGGATGGAAAGTGGAGTGGCTCCCCTTCAATTCCCCGTCCCACCCCATTGCCACACATCAATTTTAACTATGTATATAGGGGTGTTGGTCTTGTTTATAATAATAGCTTTTTTTTTTTGTTTATAATAATACCGTCTATGTCCAAACCCAAGAGGCCAAACACAACACTCCCTATTCTATTTTACAAACATTTAATTGATGTGAATTTTATCCCTTACATCCTTCAAACTTTTCAATGTCAGCATCTCAAGAGGCTCTGAACAAGGCAGGCTTCTGTTTGCTGATAATCGGCGAGAGACCTGAAGCATGGTGGGTCGAGAACTAGGATCGACATGAGTACATGCTAAAGCAAGGGTCACCACCAAAACTATCTCTTGTTTAATGGTTCCGGCTGGAGGTGGTGGTGTCCTCTGGTCTAACGCACTTCCAAGATGCAGATCATATTCTTCATTCTGTAAGCACAGAAGCTCTTCACCTGGGTGTTTTCCCATGATTACTTCTAATGCTACAACTCCAAAACTGTAGACGTCGCACTTGTCTGTCACCTTCATAGTTGTGGCAAGCTCTGCAGTATAGCATAATGGAATCATAAGTGAAAAAAATTAAGTTGAACGAAAGCTAACACGTAGGGTCTGAATTAGTAAACAAACTAACCAGGAGCTATGTAGCCATATGAACCAGCTACTGAAGTCCAATTAGATTCACCAGCTCTTATCAACCTTGCAGTCCCAAAATCAGAGATCTTAGGCTCAAACTCTGAGTCCAGTAAAATGTTATTCCCTGTAATGTCACGGTGCACGATGGGAGGCGAGCAGTCATGGTGCAAGTAGGACAAAGCATGCGCCACCCCTTTGATCACCTTCAACCTTTACTCCCAGTCTAACAATGTCGCTGCTTCTTTGTTATTCAGCAAATTTCCCAAGCTACCTTTCTCCACGTACTCATACACCAGAAACATGGTTCCGTTGTAAGAGCAGAATCCATGCATCTTTACTATATTTCGGTGTCGAATTTCAGTCAGAGCATGTATTTCAGATTCAAAGTTCTTCTTCCATTCATTCCGAGCAACCTCATTTTCATGGGATGACGATGATGGTGAAGAATGAAGACGCTTTACAGCTAAGAAGTCACCAGTTGGAAGCACTGCTTTGTAAATGCACCCTTGACCCCCTTTCCCTATGCAGTATTTCTCATTGAAGCTTTCTGTAACAGTGACAATGTCCTTGAACACTAATTCTCCATTGTAGTTCCATACACAGAATGAATTGTTGCTTCCTGAATCATGGTTTTCCTCCACAATTATGCCTCTGGTCTTACAATGGAAGATGAAGAATCCAAGCAAAGCTAAAAGAAATAATGCAATAGTTGTGACAGAAACAGTTACAACAATAACCAGTTTCTTTTGTCTACTGTTTTTGTTATTGCTTGTAAAAGAACTGTTATGACTAGTACAAGGGGGCAAACCTTGCACCTTTTCGCCGCACAAACCTGGGTTACCCGCTAATTCCTTGGGAGAAGCTCTTTGAAAGGCGATACTATCTGGAAGCGGACCTCTAAGATTGTTATTCGATATGTCAACAGACTGAAGGCTCCTCAGACCTTGTAGGGCAGGAGGTATCAAACCAGAAAGCCTGTTGTTAGAAAGTTTCAAGTTTTCTAATTGACTCAGGCTTCCAATCTGTGGTGGTATTCCTCCAGTGAGTGAATTTTGACTGAGGTCTAGAGAAGACTGTAAGGCCACCAGATTCCCAATCTTCCATGGGATTGCCCCATTTAATTTGTTGTGGTTGAGTTTCAAGGATATTAGTTGCTGGCAGTCCCCCACCTCCTCAGGAATAGACCCACTTAGATTGTTCTGTGACAAATCAAACTTTTGTAGACGTGACAACCTTCCAATCTCCGATGATACCTGGCCTGAAAGCTGATTGTTGCTCAAGTTTAGTTCATATATTAGTGAAGATGAATGAAAAAGTTACACTGGAACCTCTCCGGCCAATTGATTTGAAGAGAGATCTAGAATTTGCAGGTTTTTCAACTTTCCAATCTCCGCAGGAATTTGACCTGATATCATGTTATTGGACACTCGAAAGGATGAGAGATTCAAACAGTTCCCCCAGCAGTTTGATAATATACCAGATAGTCGGTTATCGCTCAAATCCATGTATGTCAAATTTGGGTATACCCCAAAAGCATCAGTAATGTCTCCGTCAAGAAGGTTACGCTCAAGACGGACTCTGGTTAAGCCTGTGCAGTTTTTAAGGCTTGGAGGGATGGATCCATCGAACATATTTTGATCGGCTGTCAGGTAGACAAGCTTTCCACCAATACAAATTTGAGGAGGGAGCTTGCCTGTGAAATTGTTAACGGAGAAACTTACACTTCCCAGAGAACTGGGGCCGAAATCTTTTGGTATATTACCAGAGAAATTGTTATAGTGAACATAGAGGGAATTTAGGTTTTCCAAGTGGGTTATAGATGAAGGCAAGGTTCCATGAAGTTTATTCAAACTCAGGTCCAGAAATTGTAGTCTTTTCAGTTTACCCATTTCATGGGGAAGGGTTCCACTAAGCTGATTATTCATCAAACTTAGTTTGGCAAGCCTAGACAAGTTCCCTATGCTGGGGGGGATAAAACCAGTTAAAAGGCTATTAGATAAATCAAGTTCATACAAATTCAAAATATTTCCAATCTCCCAAGGCATAGAACCTGATAATTGGTTCTGGAATAGGATCAAGAAATTGAGCTTATGAAGTGAGCCGATCTCAGGAGGAATTGTTCCACTTAGGTTGTTTTTATGAAGTTGCAAAGAGATTACTTCTGTCCAATTGGATAAGAAAAATGGATGGATCTCACCAGATATTTGATTGCTGGACAATCCAAGCTCAGAGATTCGTGTTAGAGAAGCCATTGAAGGAGGGGCCTACAAGGTTGTTCTGTGAGAGTTCTAAGAAAGATAGGTTGGTGCAAAAGCCAAGCTCATAGGGGATACTAGAATCCAGACCTTCTTTCAGGAGATTTAGTCTTTCAAGCATTCTAAGACTTCCTATGGAAGATGGTATTGGCCCATGAAATGGATTTTCATGTAACTCAAGGATTCTGAGGTTGGATTGGAGTCCAATTTCGGATGGTATTGTACCATTCAGCCTGTTTTCTCCCTGCTTCAGCTCTTGAAGTTCAGCAAGGTTCTTGATTTCCATTGGAATCGGTCCTTCAAATTGATTTTGAGTGAGGTTCAAGAACTTAAGATCCTTAAGACTAGTAACAAGTTGCACAGGGATCATACTCGTGAAATTATTATATGATAAGTCAAGAAAGATGAGCTTTGAACATTGGAAGATGAATGGTGGAACTTCTAGTGTCAGATTGTTGTAATGGAGGTTGAGATCAGTTAGTGAAGCCATGCTCTTAAACCGAATTGGATCAGGACTGTCTAGGTAGTTTCCCCCCAGATGGAGATGCGATACCTGTCTTTAAATTACTAAGCTGATATGGAATTGGACCAACGAATGAATTGTTGAAGAGGCAAAGCACTCTTAGATTTAACAGATTTCCAATCTCCGAAGGAATAGCACCTGTGAAATTGTTGCTACCTAGATCAAGAAAAGCAAGTTTTGAAAGTAACCCAATCTGAGTTGGGACAGCCCCAAAAAATGTGTTAAGGTTAAGGTTGAGAGAAGTGAGTTTGGGGAAGGAAGAGAAATTGAACTGGTAAAGTGTGCCAATGAGTCCTGACTTGGCAAGATTTATTCCGACAATTATCCCGATTTTATTGCATCGAATTCCAGTCCAGTTGCAAGGAGTAGTGGTACTGCTGCTGCTGTTTAGGGACCATAAAGTGAGACCGTGGGAGCTTAAACTATTTTTCCATTTCAGCAAGGCCTCTGCTTCTTCCTGTGCTGGGGTCTGCAGAAAAGAAAAGGAAAACAGAAGAAGAAAGTAATAAAACACTTCTCTCATGATTGCACCTTAAATGGTTTAAATCGTTAGCTTAATTTGCCTAGGTTATAATGTTGATGTTCCATTTGTCTCGTTTAAAGAGTTAAACATATATTCAATACATATATCAGGATAAGGTTGTCTACTCTCTCTCTTAAAGGTTTTGTAGTTAACTTGGTTCCCCAACTGAAATTTCTAATTCAGCATCAGATGAGACTAGTTATAGGCTTCATTTGGCATTCCTTGTTTTAAGGATTCATCCCCTTTTTGTGGTTGAAAACTTAGGTTATAATTTTGAGAAAACTTATGGTTGTTTGGAAAAAACAGTTTGGGCCGTTTGGGGGCTTCCTATAAGAAGAGAAGATACCAGCCTAGGGGGTATTTGGTATTGGAGTTGTGCTGCCCATAGTTTTGGTTGATCAATAAAATCTGTGAGAAATGTGTTGTCATATCATATGTCAAGTGTCATTTCAACATTAAACTAGAAAATTGAAGGCCTTTTTGGAGTTCTGTCCACTTCTTGGGTGTGTTCTTTTTTTGGATTTTGAGAGGGGAGAAGTTGGTCAATGGGAAGAATCACATGTTCATTTTTGAGATTTATGTGGGGATTAGGGAAAGTTTCACTTACCCAAGCAAGTGATACTCATTTCTTAGGTGGGTAAATAACTTTGCTAACACTTGAATTTGACAAAAATGCCCATTTTAATAATGGATTTTTATGATTAAAATAATCATTATCTTATTTACTTGGGAAATGAAAGAACATGGGTAAATGCACTTACCCTCGTGAGTGTTTTTTAAGAAAAACTTACTCAAATAATTACATTTACCTAGGTAAGTAACTTATCAAAAAACGAATAGGGCCCTTGTGTTATTGGTTTCTCAAATGTATTTACACATAGCTCCCCTGTACACAACACCAATCCCCCTCTCCTTGGCACTGATCCGAACTGTTAGGAATGCATTAAGAATTTTGAGTTGGACTGAACTCAAATTATCCCAAAAATGAATGCATGAGAAATGTCTAATTTATCAATTCAAAATGTTTTCAAAAAATTTCAGGTAGAAAAAATTTCTATCAAAAAATTATAGGGGTTTTTATAATTCAGCCCACCTCAGAAATTTGACCCCCACCGTACAGGTCAAATGAATCCTGACCATGGATTGATGTCAAATCCACGAACAAAATGCGATTTATAAGAGGGCTACTAATAGACTAGGAGGGATTGTAATTTCACATTTTTCAAGTGGATTGCAGTCCACTTATCCCTAATTTTTTTTTTATATTGATTAATCCAAAACATAATGCCACTGTATCAAATACCTCCTTAGTTTTTTTGTTTGTTTAAAAGAATATAGATTGTAATTACTCTTTTTTCTAACCCAACAGCGTTGCTAGCTAACATGCGATGCACATGAAGCCTCCTTACCCCAGGCTGATTTTACCAAACAATAACCAAATTGATTGATGGATGGATTGGTTTGGTTTAGGTAGACAGGATGAATTTGGAATTACTGACCACAACATTGCTGGCCATACATCAGAATCAGAAATATAAGTGATATATAAAGTACAAAATATATCACAATGTGCGGCTGGGTGAAAGTAACCAGAAGATGGGAACTCATAGGGGCTATTCTACATAAAAGTCACATTGTGAGTTTGTCATAATTAGACCTGTTCATGGGCCGGGTAGTACTGAGTTTGGGCTGAACTTTCACTTTTCATTAATAGATTTTTTTAAGGCCTGATCTCAAGACTGGCCTGACCATTGGGCTTACAACTTGGGCCCAAGACTGGCCCTCATAAAAAATCCAAAACATAGGCCTGACCCGAGTCTAAAGTCTAAACAAAAAAATCCATCCAAGCTCAAAGTCTAAAAAATGTATATACTAAATTATTAATATATATTATAATAAATATTATATATTTTATATTATATAAATTAATCGGACTGGACTTTTTTGACAAATCCTGAACCCGACTTGAAACACAATCAAACTTGATGTTTTGGGCCCAAAATCAAGTCCATGAGCCTAACTATATGTCCAAGCCCGACGGGATGCAGACTGAACCGTCGGACTGCATGACCCATGAGCAGGTCTAATCATGATAGATTAGATAGGGGCTTCTATGAATAATCTACATTTACTTGGGACCAATAGATCATTAATTGGATATAAAATTGACATCAACAATTCAACATCATCTCTTCCTCTCACAAACAACCCAAAAAAGGTACAAGTTATTAGGAATATTGGAAGGGCAAAATAAATATTTAACCGAAACCCTAGGTAAAAATTGAGTTGCCACTAGTTACTTTATCAGTAGTTAGATTGAAATAATGTTTTGTTAAGGTGAAATAATTTTTTTTTTATTAAAAAAGAAAAAGATCTTGAGCTACTAACGGTTTCAATATGTATTGGCTGATCCACACTGACCATTGCAGCTGGTAAATTTGGGTGTGGGGCTGATATTACCGGTGATGGCGGTGGGTCATCCTTCACTCTAGCCTGGGCGAATCCTCTTGGTGGAACTCTATTTATCAAACTAGTCCTGCCAACAAAAGAAATTAGTATGAGAAGATGGAGCTAATAATGCAGTTTTATGAGAAAATGGTGTCGCGTTAATGTCACATAGGAGATGTGGTGCTGGAGAAAATGATATCTGTTTGGTTGGATGTTTGTTTGAAAAACTTTTTTTCAGACCACACCTTGGGGAATTGGAAAACCTATGGTCTGATATTTTCTCATTTTTATACGTACGCTTGCTAGAAAAGGATTGCTAATGAAGTATTGGAAAATGCTTAAGTGGCAGTAATGTTACCAAACAAAAAAAGATCATTTTCTGAAACTATACAACTTTCTGTTTTTGGCTAATATATATGATACTATACTACTATACAATTATACTATTTTTCTTTTTGAATTTAGCTCCCCTCTATTTGTGAGGGTTAAAATTACTATTTTTTATCTCATTTAATTCCCTCTTAATAAGTCTTATATTTAACAAGTTAATTTCTATTCTCTCTCATTAAATCTTATATTTAAGGTATTTTTCTCACTAATAAATTCTATTAATTGGATTTATATGTATTGCTTTTAACAATATAAAACCCATGTTTTGTTAAAACTGGCTTAAGAAACAAAATCATTCTTCTATTTAAGTGGACGTAAGTAATTCAATTATTCAAGTCAAATGGGTCAATCCATGATGTCATAGTTAAATAATAAAAATTTAAAAATAAAAATAAATAAAAAGAATAAAGAATAAAGAATTATAGAAATTTGAGCATTCCTATGATATTTTATATCAGTTAAATTAAAGAAAAAAATAACTGTGATAAAAAATAATTGTTCCTATTGATGATATAAATGAAATACAAAATTTAAACCTAATCAATAAATGAACTTTTTTTCCATTTTGGTGGTGAGTCAACAATTAAACTTTTGGGTACATAAAGTTTGCAAGAAAAAACAAAAACATTTGGGTTCGTCTTTAATATGCATATTCATCATATAAAACAAAAATAAATTTAATAAATAAGAATTATTTTTATATATAGAAATATAAAATGTTATAAAAAATTTGGACACATTATCACTAGCATCATCATCATCCCAAATTAAGCTGACTAAACACAGGAAATGCAAATAAGAAGAATTGACAAGTAGTTTTGCAGAGGAAGTGCAAATAAGAGGCAAAGCACTCTTAGCTTTTGCTTTTGAATCAGTGTTTTATATCGATCCAAACATTTCATAATTAATGGACAAGTAGTTTTGCAGGGGAAAATAAGAAGAATTGAAAAGAACAATAAGGTTCAATTTGAAAGGAGTATAAATATAAATATGTACGGCACAAATAATATAAAATAATATAAAATATATGAGTTTTATACACTAGATATTTGTATTTATACTTCTTCCAGGGCAACTGACTTGAATGCAAAAGAGCTAGAGGCACGTTTTGTCATTAAATAAGAAAAACTACATACCCTTGAAACAATAGCGAGAACAGAAAGACAACGAAACACAAGTGCAAAAGAACCAGCAAACCCATCTTGTAATTATGTGGAACCCTGTTTCAATCCGCAATTTATAAGCACACAGTTGTTTTATTTCGTCTATTTATAAAGACCAAATAGATCATACTAATGATAAATTGGTCTAGGTCTTGGCAATTGACCCTATATATGGTTGGGATCAGTGGGAATCCAGAGCCCTGATGTGTGACTCCAATTCACGATGGGTAGGAAAAGTGAGTAGAAAATCTCGAGTGGGATTATGGATACATATGAATTTATCAAGATTTTATTTGTCTTTTCTTTGATGTTTCTTTCTGTCACTTTGGAAAAATAAAGAACAAAGTTGATGGCGTAGAAAGACTGCTGCTGCTGTTGGTGGTGGAGCATGAAGTGTGATTGTGAGAGCTTAAAACCAATTCTCCATGGTTTTGAAAATTGGATTGGACCAAAAAAACTGGGAATTGGTCCGATAACTGATTTCGTTTTATCTTAAAATTATTTGTTAGCTAAAAACTGTTGATTTGGTTGGAAACCCATTGATGCAGGCGATCAAACCATCGATTCGAACAATGGTTTTTGGTTATTTTTATTTTAAATCAGATCGAACCATCCATTTGAACTGAACAGTCCAACTGTTTGATCTGGGAACTGTTCCCTGTCCGATCTGGTTTTAAAAACATTGCATTTTCTCCACTTCAACAGAGCCTCTACTAGCTTCTCCCTGTTTAAAGGCATGAACAGTGGTGGATAGCAAAGTAGAAAGTGACGATGTGGACATAGTAAAGGAAGTGATCTCGACTTGGTTTCTAGTTCCGGTCATTTTGTTTATGTTTTTTCTTTGCTTTCAATTCATGACTGCAGCCCTTTCTTGTCGTTGCCTTGTGACTTTTCTTTCAACATCCAGACCCAAACGATTGACTGCTCAAAATCAAATTAAATGAATTTTCTACATGGAAACTAGTGCTTCCAAATTGTTTTTTCTTCGGACTGTTCTTATTTTCCTTTGAATGAGGACAATACTATTTTAACTCATCCAACCATGGGAATCTAAACCATTGTTCTGCCGACATATATGATATATATGGATGACCCGTGAATTTTTCAAATGACATACTGGTAGTGACTTGTGGTGACAGAGAAGTATAATGAAAGAAACAAAGAATTCGGAGTAGAAATACATAATTTTTGGGGTTCTGTGGTTCTCGTGTAAAGGATTCAAACAGATTTTTCAATGTATATATCAGGATAAGGTTGCTTATTAGCTTCTCGCAACTGAAATTTCTACTTCAGCAACTTAACAAATTAATGGAGACTTGCTGGACTAGTTTTGATATTTTCTTTGGCGTTATAGTTTGGGAAGAACTTTTGATTGTTGGGTAAAAGACGAATTTTAAAACTGTCCTTGACCGAGATGGTGTAACTGTTTGGCCTAAAAACTTATTATATCACTTATCTTTTCTCTGTTTTTTTTTTTAATTTTTTAATTTGAAAATTTAACAAAATAGCTCAAGTGACCAATCACCTTTGAGATGACTTTTAACACTATTCACTAATTCACCATTAAATCTTTCTCTCTTCTTTCCCATTAACTCTTTTGGTAATCTCTCCTCATTAATTATGCCATTAACTCTCTCATTCAATAACTAATGCTACTAACTCTCTCTTATCTCCATTACTCCATTAAATTGCACAAAATTTATTAATTTTATTTATATCTATATCCATTTTAATTTAACTATAATTATATATATATATATATATATTTGATATTTTTGCATTAGATTATAATTATTAGTAAAGATTAATTATGCTGAAATGGAGATATTCAATGATATATTATTACACTAAATAATCTTCTTCCATTTAATTAACCATAAAAAATAACTTAGTAAGTTACTTAAATAAAATAAAAATAATTACTAGTTATTGTTATTGATAAAAATATTTTTATTAGCATAATAAAAAGAGTTTAATTAGTAAAAGGAATAAAATAAATTAAAAACTAATTCAATTTAAAATTAAGTTTTATAATTAACAATTAGTAATTTATAACTAAATTTACTAATTAAAACCAACTTAAGTTCCACTGGAAAACTTGTACTAGATGTCACTTGACCCAATTGGGAATGTGGCAAGGCTTGTCACAATTACTTTTAATAAAACTTGTGCATCTCATGGCTCCCAGCTAGTACAAAATAAATAGATTTTTGGCTCTACCAATCTTTGAAGTTTGCGAAAAGGCTACTTTCATCCTTTTATAATTCGAGGGGCCAATTTAACCTTACACTAAGTTAAAAAGTCCAATCCAAAAATGCAGTGTTAGTGGCACTGTTCACTATCCATTAAATAATGAATAAAATAATAGGAAATGCTAATGTGATAATGTTAAACTCAAAAAAAACTGAAAATTTGCAAGTGGGCCCAGTTGAAATTTTATATTTAAAAAAATAATAGATGAGAATAAAATAAAAATATTTAATACATAAATTAATAAATATTGAAAAGAATATATAAATGGGTCTCACTTGAAATTATATGTAAATAACACGTTATCCACTTACAATCCATTTGGTTCACATGACGTGGATGTTCGAGAGATATGATGCGATGAGATGGGATTAGTATTCTCAAAATAAGGGACACGGGGTCTTACCAAATAGATGTGACCCGAGTGAGAAACGAAAGTTGCACGACGAGTGTGAGAAAATTTTGTCGAGGGTGGAAACCACCTTATCTTTCATCTCCGATGAGGTTTACGACCTCTAGTAAGTACTCACATCCCCTTTTATGCTAGTTGGTGTTTTATTCCACCAAACAAATACCCTTCTCTTCCTCCATCAACTTCGATCTCAGATCTTAGACGACAAGGAGACAGGATATTATCTTCGTCTTCTCTAGGGAAGGTAACCTTATCTTCATCTTCTCTGGCAAAGGAAACCTTGTCTTCATCTTCTCAGATGGCAAGGAGATAGGATTCCATTTCACACATCATTCACATTTTTTTGCATTACATTTTTCCTTCCATGTGTTTCAGGTGCATAGTGGATAAGGAGCACGGGTTCATCTCTAGAGACTTGAGTTCTCAACTTCTCATCCTCATCTTTTACGAAGGTCAGTTTTCATCCTCATCTTCTTCCCATATCTTCTCCATTTGCTAACCCTTATTCATCATATAGATCTACTAAACTAAAAGTTTTTTGTTATAGATCTAACATGAATTTAATTTTTTCATAATTTATATGTCCTAACAACATAAACTTCTCTTGCAGACCTTCTCTTGGATCTACCATCTCTCATCAACCAAACACTGGAAGCAGATTCTGTAGGATATTGGGTCTTAGCAAACAAACATAGTGACCAAAAATGAGAAAATAAAATTTTCCTTTCTCATCCCATTATTTATAGGTAACTAAACAGACCATTAGTTCTTGTTTGTTTTTTCATTAACAGAATATAGACCTGGAAGCAGATTCTTTATGATAGTGGGTCTTAGCAAACAAGCATAGTGACCAAATGAGAAAATAAAATTTTCCTTTCTCATCCCATTATTTATAGGTAACTAAATAGACCATTAGTTCTTGTTTGTTTTTTCATTAAAAGAATATAGATAGATTATTTAATGTTAAAGTTTGAAGTTTGAACTATGTGAGTTTGGCATGGCAGTTGATTAGATAGTAGAAAAGTATTTTGTGACTAATCCACATATTACTATTTTCATTTTTACAATAAGAAGTTTGAAACCTTCAACTTGGGATCAATATATCATTAGTTATAAATTAAAGTTGGCATCAACAACCCTGTAATTTTGTGGTCAAAGAGCGTTTTAAGTTATGAGGCGGATTGGAGGGGTGAAAGAAGCATTTCATTGTGTTGCTGCTCAGTTTGGAAATGGGGATAAAACTGGAAGATGGACCTAGAGATCATGGCATTCCTGCAATCAATTGATTGTCAATTGAACTCGGCCAAGGGAAGAAGCATTAGGTCATCTTCGGCCAAAGGAAGTAGCATTAGGTTATCCTTAGTTTTGTAGGTCAGGATCAATTCTCTCAATGTGGGTTTCAAGAACCTTGACCTAAGTGGGAAGATTTGAATTTCAAAATTGCATCATTTCATTTAGAGGAAGCACCAAGAGAGATGGATGGCCTATGCTTATTGTCATGCTTCAAGTTCAATTGGATTTTGTGTGATGAGGCATGTTAGAGAAGAAAACCTATTCAAGTGCTTCACCTAACCTCTTAGGTTGAATGGTTACATGACAAGTCCAATCTATCTCAAGCTAAAATATAACCATGGTTTTCAAAACTGGATCGGGCCGGGCAGTCAAACTGGAAAAACTGGGAACTGGTTAGGTGACCGGTTCCGTTTTACCCTAGAACCGTTATTTCTCCCAAAACCATTGATTTGGTTAGCAAACCACTAACCCGGGCGGTTGAACCATTCAACAGTTTGGTTGGTTTTTTAGTTATTTTAAATTTCTTTATTTTTTTGTCAGAATGAGCCATCTGTTCGGTTTGAACGATCAGACCATTTGACCGGGAACTAGACCCCTAACCAATTCGTTATTTGGGTTGGTTTTAAAAACATTGAATCTAATAATGTTTTTGTCAAACTAACTATTTGTTTGTTTAAAATAGTGCTGGATCATGGCTTTCAAAACCGAACCAGACTAGACGGTCGGACCAAAAAACCGGGAACTGGTCAGGTGACCGATTCTGTTTTTTCCAAAATCTAATTTTTCCCAAAAACCATTGATTTTGGTTAGCATACCACTGACCCAAGTGGTTAATGGTTCGAACGGTTTTAATCGTATTTTATTTTTTAATCTTTTTTTCAATTTTTTTATTTATTATCAGAATGGACCGATCGTTCGGATCGAACGGTTTGACCATTCAACCTAAGAACTGGACCCCTAACCGGTTCATTCTCCTGCTCGGTTTTAAAAACCTTGGAATGGATCTCCCCACAAGTCTTGCTTGTATGAAACAAACCTTACAGCTCCTCGAACACCCCTCTTAGAAATCTGATGGTAGTTCACAATTGCCAAAATTTCCCACTTTCTATAATCTCGCAAGTAGATTTACCCCATTATCTGTCACACGACTCACACCTAAACACTTGACAACTTTGAGCCATTGCTTTGAGGATCTCACCTATTAACCTCAATGGGTTGCTTAACAAAGGTAGTGAGATATCTGATAGGAGATGAAGAGAGATAAAGAGGAGGATATTTGAATTCTGGGCCAAGATTAATTCCTTTAATCTCCAAGCTTTTAGGGCTTGTTTGGTTTGAAGAAAAAGGTATGGAAAGGAAGGGAAAGATAGGAAAATCTATACAAGATTTATAAAGGTTTCCCTACATTTTCTTTCTTTTCCCCACTATTTCCTTCAAACTAAACACATCCTTAAATTATTTTGATTGAACATGAATAAGAAAATAGAGTTAATTTATTAGAATTGTGTACAAGAGTTTCTTCTTTACCCATTAATCAATGGATTTAGGTTTCAACACACAATCCATTTGACCTGCGAACTCATTAATGACCCATTTATATAAAATTAAATGGATTAAGAGAGACCCAAGTCCGTCTTAACCCAATCCAATACATGCAAACCATTAGTCTTTTACACATTTAATGAAACAAAAAAATAATAACATAAAGTCGTAAATTACAAAAAATATTAAAAAATGTAGAAAATGTAGAAAATGTAGAAAAGAAAACTACAAAACTAAAGAAAAATAATAATAATAATAATAGCATAACAAATATAACAAAAATTATTGAAAAACCCAAAAAATGAAGAAAAATAACAAAAGTTACAGAAAATATAGAAAACCATAAAAGACTAGGAATTGCAAAGAAAATAATAAAAGTTATTAATAAAGAAAAGTGCAGAAAATATCATAAATTATCGAAAAATTTAAACATGATAAAAAATTTTATGCCCAAAACAATCTCACATGCATAACTATCGATCTTTTTCCCATACTACATTGCAAATGAATTAGCACATGCTGGAAGGACATTCACGGCATGAGGGTTACCCAATTGGGATTTACCTCTGAATCCACTCTTAACATCTCTGCAAACTCGGTGCCCACAAAAGTGCACACAGATATCATAGCTAGTAGCCCAAGAAGCAATCCTTCTTTTCAGCATTCTTTCAAACAACACATCCTCAGTTTGCATTGATCCATGCATTTTTATTTAACTTGCAATCAAAGCATTCCATGATGAAACATTTTTCACAAGCATATTGTCAAACAGTTTATGAACATTGCCTTGTTTACCACATTTTACGTGTACATCAATCAATGAAGTCCCAATATACAAATGGTATTCCAATCCAATTCTTGAAATCTTTCATAAATACATTTTCCAATCAGAAGTCATGATAATTCTACAAAACACTTGAAATTTATCATAAGAGTTCTTCCTTGGTACCAAATCGAGTATAGGCACGAATGGTTGAATTATAGAGGAGTAATGTTGGAAAAAAACCTTGACAAAGGATTGTTTCTGTAAAGGTCGTATCATTGTACCTATCATTCATTGCAATTTTTGTACTAAGGAATGCATTCCATTGGAATCCACTGAAGGTCATTTCCTAGTTTCAGAAAGTTGGTATCAGTTAAGAATTGGAAACTAGTGCATATGATACCTGAGATTAGGGGTGTAAATGGTATTCAAAAATCTGCTTTCGAATTTGATATTCAATATAATCGAATCGAATTCGGATAATTCGAATATCTAACCAATCGAATTTGGATATGACCTGATTTGATTTGATAAATATCCAAATTTGATCGAATTTAATTCTTATATATAATATATGATGATGCGCAATCCGGTCACTCCTAACTGGCACTTGCGTGGCTCACAAAAGGTACCTGAGATGAGGAAGAAGAAGAAGAATCCCCGGGGGGTTTGCCCGGCGGGAACACTCCGACGATTAAATTAGAATTATGTGTAGGAAGCAAGGAGAGGATACAAGCTAAGAGTGCGATAGCGCAAGTAATCAAGATGATACCTGTATCTTGAGAAGAGGATCCTTATACTAGAATTCCGTTGCATCAGGCCCACTGGCCTCTGACAGGGCAGGTACGACTGGCCTCTGAGAGGGCAGGTACAACCGCCACTGTCAGCCTGCCACAGCCGTTACAGGCAGGGCTGAGGTGGCGCGTGCGGGGCCATCACTGTTGGGTTTGTGCCTGTTAGGTGTACGACACCCTCTAAAGGTGGTAGGCACGACGCTCTCTATCAAGAGACATGGCGGCTGTCCTAGATTTGTCGGGTACGGTGGTTGGGCAGGAGACCTTCCTGCGGTATACCGAACTACCCTTCCGTGGTTTACCTTGTCACGGGTTGTTCCGTGAGCGGCGAACTACCTGTAGCAAGCTATGCCGAGCTGTCTGGCTCGAGGTGTCTTCACCTCGGGGCATCTAGAGATGAATCGGTGTGTTCTTGTCTGGGAGTGGCCTGAGGTCCATCGGGAGGAGCTCGGGCATCAAGAGAGGCTAGGGTACCCCGAGCTTGGGGGCACCCCGAAGTGCCTTAGCCCCAGGGAGGGGGTGTAGGTCGGGCGGCTCGCCGGCGAGTAGTTTATCCGCCAAGTTGCTGAGCTGAACTCGGTGGGACCTTCCCTCCAAGTTGCGGCTGCATCTGTTGCGTTGTCAGACTGAGTCACTGTTTGAGCGAGGTCAGGCCCACGTGTACCTGTGCTATGAGGTCGGGCCAAATCACCCTCCATCAATTGCCCCCCACTCCCTGTGCTGGCGACGATGACCCAGCGCGGGGAGGTCATGAAGCACCGGGTGGATTTGTCTTCGGCAGTTATGCCACTTCGTCATGTGCTCCATCCAGCTGGACCGGTCCAGTGCCCGGTTCGATCAAGAGAGCTCCGAGTCACGTCCAGTTTACGTGCGGACCTCACGCGATGTGGACTTTGCGGATGTCAAAAACGCGCTAAACCGTTTTCACCTCAAGGAGCCCGCAGCTGTGGCTATAAATAGGGAGGGACCCTTGGCCATTTCTTCGCCACAAAGCTTTCAACGTTAGTGTTTGAGCTCACGCCAGAGATCTCTTAGCTTGGGTCTTCCAGTTCATCCCGTTTTCCTAGTCCGGTAACGTTCCTTTTGTGAGTTCTCCCGAGCTTGCTTTTCCCTTCCAGTTTATTTCTTTTCCTTCAGCTCATTATGTCGTCTAGTGTAGGTAGCCTAGCCGATGAGCCTGAGGTGGGCACCTCGGCTCAGGGTGGCTCTTCGGCTGCCCAGGCACCCGATGTACGGGTGGCTTCAGGTAATCTGGCATCCACTTCCAACCGAGGTTGGGTGCCAGACCAGTTCGGCCCTTCTACCATGACCTCAGAGAGGCTCCGGAACCTCATATAGAGGTTCCACCTTCCCGGGGAGTACTCATACAGTCTCCCTACCGGCAACTTCCCATGGGAGCACGGTCCTGACGAGATCGTGGTCTTCAGGGAGTAGTTAGTAGCCGGACTCCGACTCCCTCTTCACCGCTTGATTTCCGAGGTGCTGGTGCACTTCAACATCACTCTGGACCAACTTCACCCGAATTCCATACGGAATGTAGTTGGGACCATCTCTCTTTTCTTTGACTGATCTCTTCCTATCGACCTGGATGTTCTTAGCACCATTTTGGCCATAAAGAAGAGTGCTTCGGGCACTCTCTCTGGGCACAGACGGTCTTTTTACCTGTCTCCCCACCCGGGTTTCAAGCTCATGCACAGACTCCCGAGTAAAGTCCCGGCCTGGAAGCAGGACTACTTCATAGTTCGAAGCAGCACGGGGTGGCCCTTCCCTACTGACTGGAGGGTGGCCGTTCAAGACCCCGGTGTCATCCTAGATGGGAAGACCAAGAAGGAGCTCCAGTCGTTGACTCAGCTCGGGTTAAACTATAAGGAGTTCACATCCGAGGAGAAGCTCATCCAGGCCGGCTTGAGCTCGGGTAGGTTTTTCCTTACTTCGGCTTTTTTGCTTGTATGTTTACTTCGGCATTGCTAACATTGAGCTTCACTGCAGGTCCCATGGAGGCAGAAAAGATTGACAACCAAAGACTCTTCCGCCAGATGAAGAGGAAGAAGCGCGTAGCCAAGAAGGCACACATTGAGCCTCCATAGGCCTTTGCCGAGGCTCAGCCTTCACAGGCTCCATCTCCGGAGCCCGAGCTCCCAGGCACTCCACCCGTCATCGACTTGGAGGGAGACGTGGTGCCTCAGGGGCCCGAGACGGTGACAGGGCCTTCTGCTAAGTCTACCGAGCCCGCTGCCGGGAGTGCTACGGAGGTTGCTATTGAGGCTCGTCCCGCAGAGGCTGCCACTAGGGCCCGTCCTGCTGACACTGCCGCCGATGCTTCTAAGGAGTCCACCCGTGACGTGGAAATGACCGCGTCTAGCTCGGAGGGTCAAGGGAGCCGAACTGTCTTGAACCCTCAGTGCAGCCTGGAGAAGAGCAAGCTGGCTGCATACCCAGAGGAAGTCTCCGAGTGGGCTGATCTTACCCCTGGTCAGCTCAGTGGCCGAGCTGCCACTCATACCATGGTGGTGAGTTGAGTCTTTTTTTTGTGTGGTTCCCCTTTTTACCGGTCCACCTTTTGCAGGTGAACTCTGTCATTCGTGCCTTGACCCTTCAATTGTATCGGCACCTGAGGCGAGCTCTAGAGGCTGAGAAGTCATCCCGTGCAGCCCATACCGAGCTAAGGGCCGTTCGCGGGCAGATCCACCGCATAGAAAGTGATGCCTTGGCTCAGAAGAACTTCATTGAGGTGCTTCTGGTGGAGAAGAGCGAGCTGGCCCGAGATAAGGATAGACTGAGGGCCAAAGTGAACGGGTATAAGGTCGGCCAAGAGGCCTTGAGGCTCGAGGTGGACACCCTCAAGGCAGAACGAGATGCTCTGAAGCTCGAGGTGCAGGGCCTTAAAGAAGCCAAGGGGAAGCTAGAGCACGAGGTGGAGGACCTCCAGGAGGACATTAAGGAGAAGACGGCGATCTTCGAAGATGCCCTCAAGGAGACCAAAGTTCAAGCCGTCATCGATTATGTCAAATCTTCGAGGTTTGACGACGTGATGACCGAGGCCTACCGCAGGGGCTTCAAGCTCAGTCGGTGGTTGATCAAGCGCCTTTACGCCGAACTTGATATGAGTGCCATCACTACTTCTCGGATCACCGATGACATCGTACGTCAGTCGAAGGATGACCCAGACTCTGCGGATGAAGGCACTGACAATGAAGCGGAGGCCGCTGACCCGGTTACTGCCCCCGAGGAGGTCACTGACAAAGGCAACGAGCTTCAAAAATAGCTTGGTTCCTATACTTACGAGCTTTTTCTCTTTCTTGTAACAAAACTCTTGTAATGGAATTTTCGTAATAAAAGTTTACTTTATCAAACACTTGTGCAATTTTCCTTCCGCTTGCCGAAGTGGTTGTTATGTTCTGAGCTGTTAGGCCATCAGGTTAATTACCCGAAGTGAGGGTTCCTTAATTGTTGTCGTCCCGAACTATACTCCAATACTTAGTGGGGGTAGTCTTATGTGCATCGAGGTGAGTGACATTGTAGGGTGCATACCTGACCTGTCTGCACCTGGGTTAAGTTGGCATCAGTTGTCCTGAGCGGGTCCAACTTGTTGCATGCCAGGGTGGGCCACACGTCACAAGGTTCGTGGCTAAACTGCCTCTGCCTTAGGCATTGCAGGTACTTAGCCTATGCTAATGAGGTGACTAAGTCTTATGTAGTGCCAAGATCTTCTTATTAGCTCGGCGTTTTAGCCCTTAGGCTGGAGGAGTGGCTTATGATCCGTTCTCTTAGAATCCTCTGTGCTGAAGAGGCAACAGGGTTTTATAGCGCCGAGATCATGTTAGCTCGGCATTTTGGCCATTAGACTTTTGGGAGTGACCCGTAGTCCACTTAGTGGTTTGCCCATGCTGTAGAGGCGACTGGGTCTTATGGCGCCGAGGTCATGTTAGCTCGGCATTTTGGCCCATAGGCTTTTGGGAGTGGCTTGTGGCCTACTCAACTGTTACAGATAGTATTGTCTTAGGTTGACAATATTCCATGCTCGAGGTACTTGTTTCCCTTCGAGGGTCTCAAGCTCGTATGTTCCTTCTCCGAGTACCTGTTTCACTCTATAAGGGCCTTCCCAGTTAGACCCAAGCTTACCAACACCGGGCTCAGGTACCATAACTTTACAAAGGAGCAGGTCACCGATGCGGAGGTTCCGCTTCTTGACCCCGGTGTTATACTACCGAGCTACTCTCTGCTAGTAAGCTGCGGTCCTGATGTACGCGAGGTCCCTTCATCGAGTAGGTCAAGGTTGGTACGCAGCTCATCTTCGTTTGTTTGGTCACTGTATGCTTCCAATCGCAGCGTAGGCACTTCAATCTCTGTAGGGATAACTGCTTCGGTGCCGTAGGTGAGGTTAATGGGAGTTTCTCTCGTGGCGGTCTTCTTTGTGGTCCGGTAGGCCCATAGCACACTAGGTAGCTCATCTGCCCACAGTCCTTTAGATCGGTCCAACCATGCCTTCAGTCCACGAAGGATGGCTCTGTTCGTGACTTCTGCCTGGCCGTTTGCTTGAGGGTGTGTAACTGAAGTAAAATTCTTTCGGATTCTCATGTCTTGGCACCAGTCTTGGAATTTGATATCCTCGAACTGCTTGCCGTTGTCAGAGATCAGTACCCGGGGTAGCCCGAAGCGACACATGATGTTTTTCCAAAAGAAGTTTTGGACGTTCCGGGCTGTGATCGTTATAAGGGATTTAGCCTCTACCCACTTGGTGAAGTAATCCACTACTACTAAGAACTTCCACCCACCCGTTGCTGGCGGGAATGGCCCAAGTAGATCAATGCCCCATTCTGCAAAAGGCCATAGGCTGGTGAGATACTTGAGGTCGGCAACGGGTTGGTGGTGAATATTGGTGTGCTTCTAGCAATTGTCACATTTTCTAACAAGCTCAATGGCGTCTGCCTTCATTCTTGGCCAGTAATACCCCTGTTGAAAGTGCCTTTTGGGTGAGGGACTTGCCCCCCAAGTGTCCGCCGCACCTTCATGAGTGTCGCGGAGTACGAGCTTGGCTTCGGTAGGCCGCAAGCAACGCATGTAGGGAGCATGTAGGATCGGTTTAGGTCAGTGTAGTCGACTTACATGTGCCACTTGCCGTTAGCCTTCTTCAGCAGAACGGGGTTGGCTACCTAGCTCGGGCAATGGACTTCTCTTATGAAGTCGGCTGCGTGGAGCTTCGTGACCTCCTCGTCGACTACTTTCCATCGCTCCGGGGCTAGGTTGCGTTTCTTTTGTCTAACAGGCCTAACTACAAGATCAGTATTAAGTTTGTGAGTCATAAGGTTGGGGTCAATACCAGGCATCTCGGCCGTGGACCATGCAAAAATATCTAAATTTTGATGTAAGAAACTTACCAGTTCGGATCGTAGAGGTTCTTGAACAGAAGCACCGATCTGTATCGTCTGAGTTGGGTCTGCTACTGAAGTTGGGACTGCGACCATTTCTTCTGTGGGCGCATCTCGTTCTTCACCTTGCTCCGTAGGCCGCTCCAATTCGAGGTTGTCGGCCACCTTGGTCTTTGCCTTCAGGGCGGCAACATAGCACTTGCGGGACTCAAGCGGGTCGCCCCGCACTACTCCCACACCGAAGTCTGTAGGGAACTTCATTGCCAAATAGTAAGTGGAGACCACCGCTCCAATTCGAGGTCGTCGGCCACCTTAATCTTTCCCTTCAGGGCGGCAACATAGCACTTGCGGGACTCAAGCTGGTCGCCCCGCGCTACTCCCACACCGAAGTCTGTAGGGTACTTCATTGCCAAATAGTAAGTGGAGACCACCGCCCGAAGGACATGAGTGATTGGCCACTCTATTATGGCATTGAATGGGGAGGGGGTCGCGACCACCAGGAAGTCGTGGTTGAGTCTGACGGTATAGGGCCATGTGCCGACTTCCACAGGTACTGTCACTTTCCCAAGGGGCCTGACTTCTTCTCCACTGAAGCCACCAGAGGAGTGTTTGCGGGCTTCAAGTCACTTCCCCGCAACTGAAGCTGGTCAAACGCCGATTTGAAGAGAATGTCCACCGAGCTACCTGAATCAACAAATACCCACCTGACTTCGAAGTTGTTGATCCTCAGCTTTATCACAAGCGCATCATCGTGAGGGTATTGGACCCCTCGCGCATCGTCTTCCGTGAAGAAAATTGATTCTTCTGTCTTCGGCCTCTTCAGAGGATTCTGTTCTTCTCGGGCAGCTTCACGAACTAACGTCCGGGCCACTGCCGAAGTACAACCTGCTACAACCGAACCTCCCACTATCACGTGGATGGTTCCCCGAACTGGCCTTTCTTCCAGAGGCTATCTCTGTGACTGTTTGGTCGGCCTGCTGCTGGACTCGGGAGCATCCTTACCGTGCTCCCCTTGTCGACCTATCTTATTATTATTATTATTACTATTATTATTATTATTATTATTATTATTATTATTATTATTATTATTATTATTATTATTATTATTATTATTATTATTATTATTTTGTACAAAATTCCTTAAATATCCACGACGGATGAGCTTCTCTATCTCATCGCAGAGGTTTTTACAATTTTCGGTACTATGACCGTGATCTCTATGAAAACTACAATACAAGTTCTTGTTTCTCTCATTGGGATTCCCCCTCAGACGAGGTGGCCACTTCACATAAGGGGCGTCCTTGATCGCCATCAGGATCTCGGTCCGTCTTGAATTCAATGGGGCATAATCAGTATGATCCGCCGTAGGAGCTCGATACGGCTGACTTGGCTTTGCCCCCCGAGCTGAGTCATTCTTTCGGTTGTCCCCTTGGCTGGGGGATTCCCCTTCTCTCTTTTTTTTTTCGGGTGCGCACTCACCCTTCTGGTTGACTTCCTCCTCTGTGGCTATGAACTTGTCTACGAGCTTGAGGAAGGCTGTAATGGTCTCCGGCTGGTCCAAACCCATATGCCACTTGAACTCCTTATGGGTCACACCCTTCTTGGCCGCGGCGAGTCGTACCACGGGGTCTAGGCGTAGTATCTGCATGCATGCGTCATTGAACCGCTTGATGTAGCTCCAAATGGATTCTCCCTCTTTCTAGACTATCCCGAGGAGGCTTTCCTCAGTTCGCGGGCGCCACTTGCTCGTGATGAAATGGGACGTGAAGGCCTGCGCGAACTGCGCCCAACTCCTTATCGAGCCGGGTGCGTGGTTCCGGTACCACGTGCGAGCCACTCCCCTGAAGGTGGTGGAGAAGGCCAAGCACATGCAGGACTCACTGGCCCTTGCTAGGTGCATCTACGACTTGAAGGCGTCCACGTGGTCGTTTGGGTTGAACGACCCGTCATATTTGTCGAAAGGGGGGAGTTTGAAGTCTTTAGGCACTGGAACTGCCAGGAGCTCGGGAGATATGGGGGAGAGAACTGAAAGGAGGGGAACTTTAGCTTCATCCGAGTTTACCTCTTCTTGGCCTTTGAGCTCGGGTAGGCTGTAGGATGTAGTTCGACGGGCTTGGCAGCGGCGTCTTTGTCTCTTGGCCGGCTCCACGTTGGTGCTGCTCGCCTCCGTACTCTCGAGGATCGTTTGCGCCGAAAGCGGCTCTGGTTGCTGGTGATGGCTGCGGACAGAGGGGTTATGCTTAAAGTCTATGGCCAAGGGCTCGAACCGGTTCTCTAGGAACGGGGCTTCGAACTGCGACTGTGGGGGCATTGTAGATCTGGCGAGCTGGGGTCTGCCCGACCTGGCCGCCCCCGGCGAGATCGGTGTGGCCGGTCTTTCTTGTCTGTCGCTGGAGGAGGCCCAACTCTTGGGGAGGTTTTGGGAGGCTTCTCCTTGGTGAGGAGGATGTTCATCCTGGAAAAGAGACTTAGCTCGCTGTGAGGCCGGGGGAGCTGCGACTGCTAGATCTAAGATTGAGGCAGTTGAGGGAACTGCTACTGATAGTGGAACTGAGAGACGTGGTGTAGCACTTGGTGCTGGTAAAGCTGGTTCGCATGTGCTTGCATGGTTCGCATGCATTGCATCAGATCATCAAACTGGTTTTGGCTGGTCACCAGGGGGATGACGGTCGGTTCAGCAAAGGTTGTTTCAATAGAGGGAGGGAGGGGAACACCCATAGGTGCGGTTGCTCGTGGCATGTTCAGGCTGGGGACCCTATCCAACGAGAGAGGAATGGTGAACTGCCCAATGCAAACCGTAGGAACCTGCGGTTGTTCCCTGGTGGTATCCATCTCCATGCTGCGTTCGATATTGCTTGAAGAATCCATGAGTGCTAAGTCTTCAGAGAAGAGAGAGAAAACTGCGAAGGTTTAGAGGAAGGCTTTTAGAAGCGTTTCCCACAGACGGCACCAAATGATGGTGCGCAATCCAGTCACTCCTAGCTGGCACTCGCATGGCTCCCGAAAGGTACCTGAGATGAGGTAGAAGAAGAAAAATCCCCGGAGGGTTTGCCCAGCGGGAACACTCCGACGATTAAGTTAGTATTATGTGTAGGAAGCAAGGAAAGGATACAGGCTAAGAGTGAGATAGCGCAAGTAATCAACATGATACCTGTTTCTTGAGAAGAGGATCCTTATACCAAAATTTCGTTGCATCAGGCCCGCTGGCCTCTGACAGGGCAGGTACGACTGGCCTCTGACGGGGCAGGTACAACCACCACTGTCAGCCTGCCACAGCCGTTACAGGCAGAGCTGAGGGGGCACGCATGGGGCTGTCACTGTTGGGTTCGTGCCTGTCAGGTGTACGACACCCTCTAAATGTGGCAGGCACGTCGCTCTCTGTCAAGGGACATGGCAGCTGTCCCAAATTTGTCGAGTACGGTGGTCGGGCAGGAGACCTTCCTGCAATATACCGAACTCCCCTTCCGTGGTTTACCTTGTGTTGGGCTGTCTCGTGAGCGGCGAACTGCCTGTAGCAAGCTATGCCGAGTTGTCTGGCCCGAGGTGTCTTCACCTCAGGGCGTCTAGAGATGAATCGGTGTGTTCCTATCTGGGAGTGGCCTGAGGTCCATCGGGAGGAGCTCGGGCATCAAGAGAGGCCAGGGTACCCGAGCTTGGGGGCACCCCGAAGTGCCTTAGCCCCGGGGAGGGGGTGTAGGTCGGGCGACTCGCCAGTGAGTAGTTTATCCGCCGAGTTGCCGAGCTGAACTCGGTGGGACCTTCCCTCCAATTTGCGGCTGCATCTGTTTCGTTGTCACACTGAGTCACTGTTTGAGCGAGGTCACACCCACGTGTACCTGTGCTATGAGGTCGGGCCAAATCACCCTCCATCAATATATAAAATATTTTATATAATTTATATATAATAATTAAGTTATATGAATAATTTATATATTTATATACTTTATATCAATAAAATATTTATTTTATATATTTATTAATTATTTAAAATAATTAATTAATCGAATTCGAATCGAATCAAATATTCGAATATTTAATCAGATTCGAATTGGGATATCAGATTTTCTAATTGGATTCGAATTGGGATATTGCCTGATCCGATTCGAATTCAATTCATTTACACCCCTACCTAAGAGAGGGGGTAAATTAATTGTTACCCACTGGATAACCATGACCCAACCCACCCAACCAATTAAATGTCCTCTTATTGGGTTACCCAACCCACTATGACCCAAGACAAAAATGGATACAACCCAACCCATTAATTAATGGGTAGGTTGGGCGGCTTAATGGGTTGGGTTGAAAAATTGCAGCCCTACTTAGATGTATTTTGGCAATGCAAAGGAAATGCCCTAGGCACTCGATGCATAATGTATTAGAAATGAGTTATTGTTCTTATAATTACATGGAGACAAAACTTAGGTCAATAGAGCGCAATTCCCTTCAAAATCCCAGGTCATCCAACATTCTTGCAATGTTCCTAGGGTCTAATAGAAGTATGTCTTAGGCTTACAACGGATCTATTGGTAATATAGCCCCCCCAAAGCAAAGATTAATTCTTGCCCCCAACCCCTCAATGAGCAAAAGCGATTGCCAAAATATCAAGTCTTGCTTCTTTGGCTCTTCGAAAAATGAAAGAGACTTGACTAATGCCATAATATGGAGCCAAGGGGCATTAAGAAGACTAGGACTGCATTTATCTTAACAAAATAAGGGAAAACTAAGCATCAAATTCTACTAAAATTGGAACTTACTGTGGTCCATTCCAACACCTAACAAATTCCAACAATTTAGGTAGAAACTGCTCTCAAATATAGTTAGAACAAAAACAACAAGGTGGCACTACATTCAAAGAGGAGATATACTCAGCTCTTTCTATGATTCTGCACCAAAACTCAAGCCCACCTTTTCTTTGATTGTGACTTTTCAAAGATAGTCCTGGCTCTAAGCACAAATTAGAGTCCATCCAAAACTCTTCCTATAGCAAAACTTGCAAGATAATCTTACACAATGATATCACCTGAGTGTGTCATACTCTCAACATTTTCATTGCAAAAGGACAAAGGTGCATGGCCATTTTCGCAAGGTAAACACTCAAGGAAAATATTCTTAGCGAGTCATAGCAATTTTGAGAAGTCTATGGGATGAATGCAATGATTTTTTATTCAGAGGAAAAGATCCAAACCCTCTAACGTTTCCATAATAGTAGACCAATACTTTCCTCCCCACCCCAATCAATGTTCCCTTACACAAATGAAAATGACATAGGAAACAAGACAATGGTTTCACAACCATGCCCAAATTTTGTGATAGTTAATGGAGCAAGGGACGCTTGCACACACATAGCAACTATAGGTGTTTATTTATCATCTCATACTCTCAACATTTTCATTGCAAAAGGACAAAGGTGCATGGCCATTTTTGCAAGCAAAGTAGAGCTCCAAGCAATCATTAGAGGTTTTAGATTATTGGTTTCAAAAAGACCTTCCTCAGTTGTCTTTTTTTTATGTAAAGACTACCATGGAGTGCATTCGAGGAACCAATAGAAATAGGAACTGGAAGATCAACACCTCATAAAGCATATCAAACACCTCCTATCCTCTTTTGATAGTATTTCATTAGTCTATGTTACAATCTACATGCAACTCATGTGACGGCTAGAACAGCTAAGAGGGGGCTATCTTTTGTTTCTTATTATAACCCCCTATGAGCTCTGGGAAGCTCAAAATTGACTCAAAGAGATGGAGTTGCCACCCATCGTTTTAGAGAAATGGGCTTTCATTTTTAGATTTGAAAAACATGATTTAAGTCTTTGATAGTGACTCCGTCCCCTATTGAAAAGGCACATAACCAAGAAGTTTCTGGTCCCAAGGATTGAGAGAAGAAAGGTATTAGGCACCATTCTCTTCAAGCTGTTGTAGCAGCCCAATACGAGAGTTGTTCAGGCTCAAATTCTAGCAAAATACCAATTAACAAGATTGCACAAAGCTCTTGAAATCTGGCAAAAATGTTTCCAACTTTGTCTAGAATTTATTTGAGGTGATGTTATCGAGTTTTAGATACTAGTTTCCCTAAGACCCTCACCTCTCTACCTCTTTTTTTTTCTCAATCTGGAGGAAGCTAAGAATGCAACTTTCCCAGGATTTTAAGGCTTTAAGCAATTTGAAACTAAACCAAAAGTAGAGAGATGGTGAAATGAGAGGCTTACCTTTCATATGCAACCTTGAAACAAACTTTCCTACAACTAAAAGGACTTCAAATAAAAATTGAGAAAGGCATAGAGCTGGCTAAGCGTTTCTAGTGTTAAGTTTGGAAAATGGGGGACGAGGCTTAAGCTTGGCTTCAAGGATTTTGGGATTTCAAGCAGAATGGGTGTATCAAAACAGTTGGGAAAACTGCCCTCTCTTCCTCCTTCCAAACTCGAGTTGGGCCTCTATTTATAGAGAAAATGGAGGGAGATGGGTCTGAACTTTGCTTATTTGCACTGTTTGTGATTTAGCAAAGCTCTTTCACTGAAATTGGCAAAGATTTTGAGAAAGAAAAGCATGTAGTGGACCCTTCATTCTTTGTGTAACAAATTTTCTCGAGTTTGGAATGCTTCTTATGGATTTTGAAAGTCCAAGGAGGGATTGGGGCATTCTAGACATTGCAGCCCTGTATTTAGGACTGACAGTGCCAAAAAACATAAATTTGATGAACTTTTAAATGGTTTTTTCCTTTCTTAGTTTCAAGTGGGGGTTTGTTTGGGTATTTTGAGCTTTTTAAGCCTATAAGGCTCAAATTCATTGGCCGAGGTGTTTTAATGTGGTCAAGTAAGGAGTTGACATTAGTCTCGATCCTTTTAAGATTCTAGGTTTGACAACTGATGTGGCGATTCAATCTGGTGCATCGAAATAGTGTCTTCCTAGTTTAATAGTGGTGATGTTTGATTGGTCAAATAAGGTCAGGATGATGGAGATCTATGGCTGACAAGTTCGGATCAATAAGAGTTAATGAAATATAATCTTTGTTTGGTGAAGGGTCAAATGTGGGAATTTTGGGATGAAATTTGGTGGGTTGGCAGTTTTGAACATCCTAAATTTAGTGGAAGTGATGGATCTTTGATCATAGGTGCAAAATGACTCATTTAGTTCAGATCACGGTCTTAGCTTATGGTTTTTTAATTAACGAGAGGGTCTAATATGGAGTTTTACTTTTTCAACAATCAAATGGAGGTTTTTGGTCGTGAAATGTGATGTGTTGGGGATTTTTGGTTCTCTAAACACAATGGTAAGGTCTGATTGATGAGATTTGTTGAAATAGGTTCTAGGCTTATGGTGAGTTAAACAAGTGAATTTTGAACTACAATTTGGTAGGTAGGCATGGATTAGGGTGAGGAGTCAAATGGATGGTTCTGATTTGAGAAAGATATGGTTGAACTTGATAATCATTTAGGGCCATCAGAATGGAATCTTAATGTCTTTTTAGTTGGTTATCATAGATTCGTGTTAGGATTCGTTAATTAATTGTTTCCTAATGATATAAAGGTGATGGATATGTTGGATTTGATTTTGAGGAGTTGGAGTTTGAATAACGCATAGATCAGGGTCGTTAGAAAGGGAGTTAGCGTAATGAACGATGGATCTTTGGAGTTTAGTCATGAAAATAAGATTTAATGAAATGGAATCTTTGTTTGATAAAGGGTCAAATGTGGAAATTTTGGGATGAAATTTGGTGGGTTGGCACTTTTGAACATCCTAAACCTAATGGAAGTGATGGATCTTTGATCAGATGTGCAGATTGACTGATTTAGTTCAGATCACGGTCTTAGCTTGTGGTTTTTCAATGAACGAGAGAGTCCAATGTGGAATCTTACATTTTCAACAGTCAAATGGAGGTGTTTGGTCATGAAATGTGATTTGGTAGGGATTTTTGGGTCTCTGAACACAGTGGTAAGGTTTGATTGTCGTATGAAGTTGGGATGACAGATGGTAAGATTTAATTAATATGATTTGTTGAAATAAGATTTAGGCTTGGTGGCGGGTCAAACAAGTGAATTTTGAGCTACAATTTGGTAGGTAGGCATGGATTAGGGTGAGGAGTCAAGTGGATGATTCTAATATAAGAAAGGTATGGTCGAACTTGGTAATCATTTAGAGCCATCAGAATGGGATCTTAATGTCTTTCTGGTTGGTTGTCATAAATTTGTGTTAGGATTCGCTAATTGATTGATTTCTAATGATCTAAAGGTAATGGATATGTTGGATTTGATTTTGAGGATTGGAGTTTAAATAACGCATAGATCGGGGCCGTTAGAAAGGGAGTTGGCGTGATGAATGATGGATCTTTGGAGTTTAGTCATGAAAATTGATGTGTAACTAAGTTGTGGTTTTTCAAGTTTGGGGATGATGTCTGATCAGACATTGACATTGATCTCATGGTTGTTATTTGTCATGGGGATTGTGTCAAAGGAAAGTCTCAAGTTGATTTGGTTGCATTTCTAAGTTTTTGGGGTCTACGAAGAGGGGTACAAAGAGATAGCGTGAAGGGACTGAGCAAAAATTGAGTGTTGACACTCTCCGAAATATATCTCCCTAGTTCCCTTTTGTATTTCATTATGTTTTTAATGATTCCTTATTTTTCCAAAAAAAAAAAAGAAGAGTTTATATGAATTCAAACAAGCACTAAGGTAATGATATAAGAAGTTTGAATCTTAGTACAACAAGGCTACTTCAAACCATTGTATATTTGTGAAATATTTTCTAAATGGTGATGTCATCATTCTCTTGTTCTATGTAGATTACATGTTGATAGTCGGATATGATATGTTATAAAAAGTTGAAAAAAGGAGACGGGCAATTCCTTTGTTATGAAGAAATAAGGACTAGCTAAGCAAATGTTTTGGCATGATAATTCTCTAAGATAGGAAGAACGAGAAGATTTGGTTATTTTAGGACAAGCATATTGAGGTGTTGGAGAAATTCAACATGAGAACGAACGAGTCAATTCTCCACTTATAGGTCACTTCAAGTTAACTTCATAACGATGTCCTACAAGTAAGAGAGAGAGAAAGAAAAAAAATGAAGAATATGCCTTTTGCATTAATCAATGATAGTTTGATGCATGCTATAATATGCACTACGCATGATATTTCTTATGTTGTTGGTGTTGTAAGTCATTCTCTTTCAAATCTTGAAAAGAAACATTGAGTTGTGGTGAAGTAGATTCTTAAGTACCTGGAAGTACTTCCAATGTATGTTTATGTTTTATAAATGGTAAACTTGTGTTAAAGGGCTACACACTTATAACCATAGTTGGTGATATTGACTCAAGGATCTGTACTATAGGTTACTTGGTTATTTTTTAGGAGTAATCTCATGGTAGTCTAAACTTTAAAAATATGTTACCTTGTCCACCACTAGGGTTGAATTTATTTCCATTACTAAAGCTAAAAAGGAATTATTGTAGATGAAGAGATTTATACTGGAGTTTTGATTGAAGCAAGAGAGGTATGTTCTTTACTCAGATAGTCAAGTACCATCCATCTAAATAAGAATTAAACTATTCATTAAAAGATCCAAATATATTGATTTTAGATATTACTAAGTTTGTAATTCTTTAGAGATAAAGTTATTACACCTTGAGAAAATCCATACCAATGAGAAATTTGTTCTGTATAGAAACAAGGCAAGTTTGGTAGAGCCCTCTTCATATGTCGAGAGGGGGAGATTGTTGGCTTCTTTCCTGATCATGAGGTAGGGAAATGCACTTAAGAAATCAAAACGAAGGAAGACAAAAGGATAAGAAAAGAAAAGGGAGAGTATAGTTAAGAAAACATTACTCTCATTCTCTCATTTGTTAAAGACTTTTGGGGTTATTGAAGCTAGGTTTTCTTAAAGGGTTTCAAGCAAGAAGTTGTTGTGAAGACCAATAAGGTTTGGTTATTGCAATGATCTCTAAGTAGGTCTTTCCAAGGGTTGTTATTCATCATTTAGATGAAAAAAATTGTTCTTTATTGTTAATTGTAAATCACCATTTAGATGAGGTTTTGAGCTTAAGCTAAGAGGGTTTTCTCTTGATATTGGTATCTACTGTTAGAGAAGAATACATTTGTAATCTCATTATAGTGTTATAGTAAAGATTTTTCTAGCTAGGTTAGTGCCTTGTGGTTCTCATCACATTGAAGAGGCTTTCCACATTAACAATCAATGTCATGTGTTTATTCTTTGTTGCTATGATGTTTCTTGACTATGTAATGCTTATTGTTGTTGTTATATTCTATGTTGCATTGCAGTTCAATGGAAAATATTATACTAGGACTCCATGATACTCTCTTTGCCCACGGGTGATACTCAAAACCATTTTTGCTTGCTTTTAAGTATTTTATTAATAATCTTTTATATTTTTGAGACCTATAATTAATACATACGCACACACACAAACACTATATACAAAATCGGTAGAGCCAATTGATGGCTCTGAATTACTAGCCCAGCTCAATTCTTCCATAACATAACGGGGCTGGGTTGTGCGCGAACCGAGTGACATAGGTGCACAAGAGTAGTTTGCGCGCCACAACCATGTCTATTTTTTATAGGTTCTACGGACCGATGCCTGCTGCTTCATCTGGGAGAAAAGAATTATAGATATGCCGGTCATTAAAAGAAAGAACCGCTATAAAAAGATTTCTCGTGTATCATCTGTAGCAAACCTATGAATGGGAGCTAGCAATCCGGACCATATATATAATTAAGGTGAATGACCTTTGTCTCTTATTTTGTTTGGCCATTAGGATGGGTGGTTATATGTAGGTTCTATTGATTGTTATTACAATAGAAAATCATATAAGAGATTTTGTGGTGGCAACTAACATTAATAAAAAGCAATTCTACAGTAGAATTTTAGTTATATATAGTAGGGTGAAATGCATGCGACTTAGTTTACATTACGAGCAACTTAATATTGCATATGTATTTTACAAAATTACAAGTCTCATAAGCCACACTTAAGCCTTATCATGGAATATGGAGCCAGTTTCACCATTCGATGGCATATCAATTTCATAAGCCACTAGCGGCGGGCTCAATATGTATTGGCCGCTCATCACCGGCCATTGCAACTGGGTGATCTGGTCCCGGTGCTACAGGAGGTGGCGGTGTTCCAGAGATGTCTCTGGCCTGAACAAAGATTCCCGGAGGAACTTCGCTTATAAAACCTGCCCTGTCCACAACAAAAGAATGGAGTTTAAGAAGTTGAGCTTACGAAATCATTTAGACCGTGTTTTGTCTGGAAGAAAGTAAGGCAGAAACAAACAATTATTGAATGACAAATAAAATTTGTTAACAACTTTTTCTCTCAGCCAAAACAGCCTAAACGAGTGGGAGTTTTAGTAATCGTGACGATAAATACAAAAGGCCTTCCACATAACAATAATCGTAGTCGTGCTCAAGTTACTAAGCATGTACAGGATCAGGATGTGCATGCATGATGCAACCATGCAAAAATTGAAAAGATGTAGCAATAAAGGAAAACAAAACTGACTTAAATATCTAGTTCAAAACAAAAGAGAGGCACGTTTTGTCGTTAAATAAGAAAGAAAAAAAGGAAAAAACTACATACCCTTGAAACAGTAGCGAGAAAAGAAAGACAACAGAACACAGGCACAAAAGAACCAGCAAACCCATCTCTTGTAATTAATTTATGTGGAACCCTGTTTCAATTCTGCAATTTCTGCAATTTATAAGCACACAGTTGTTTTTTCTCCTACGTCTATTTATAAAGAGCAATAGATCGATCATACTAAGTCTCTAACTGTAAATTTGTGTAGACCACGGCAATTGATGTGTCCAGCTTTGGACCTCAGAGAACACGGATGAATTTGTCAATGCCTTTTCTTTTCTCCTGTTTTCCTTCATTTCTTCTGAAAATTAAAGAGCAAGGTGGATATGGCGTATAAAGTACTTCAATTACTTGGGAGTTGGGAATGACGTGTCATAGACTGCGTTTTTATTTGTTTTCCATTTGAAAGCTAACAATAATCTTAATATATGAATGAATATATTTCTTTATTAATAATCACTGGGAGGGTCATAATACTTGATCGTGTTTTTATTTGTTTATTCAATTTGAAGAATTTATATACAATATTGCATTGATTCCGGTGTCTTTTGGCTACTTGCTTCCATGTCAGCGGTTCAACTGTCCGGCTAGAACAGATTGACCCGTGATATCAAATGTTTAACAAAAAGATATATTTGGAGGTGCATGTTTTGTTATAATATTGGCTCCCATGGGTCCTATTAGAATTGATATTTAAAATAATTATAGGCTGTGAATTATTAAGGCTCATTTTGGAAGGAGTACAAATATTTAAAGTACGAAATCTAGTATTTTACATATTTGTATTTGTATTCTTCCCAAATTAAGCCTAAAGTATTATTAGGGGTTAGTCTAGGACTATGGAAGAGAGAGAGAGAAAGAGAGAAAGGTGAGAGAACACGAGATAGAGGGATTGGATCTGTTCCTCACACATAGTGCCTCACACTGATTTCACGGCCACATCTCACTCTATATTGAGAACATCTTCCGTACTTATGTGTTATTATTTATGGGACATATTCCCAATTTACAATAGGATTTGTCTGTGAAGCGCCCTGTGTGAGGAGCAGATTCCAAGAGAGACACTGATAGTTAGGACTAGGGAAGAGAGAGAGGTGACAAAGACAGAGAGAGACATTGATCATATAACTGTCTTCTTTTGCATATGAGACAAAAAAGGTCTTAATTTTTCAAAATTTGAATTTTACAAATATGTTGTCCTAACTGTGAACTGTTGTTAGGGTCAAACAATTTAGGGAGAATGGTGGTTCAGCCCAGGGTCAGAATTTTAAGGCCTAAAGTACAGTTGAAGTTGGTGCCAGCTCGAAATTGATGTCAATTCATGGGGTTTTTTGACATTTTGAATATTTATAGCTCTGCAGTAGAATTTAGAAATCTGCATTAGACGTGCCCATACTTTTTCAAACAATTTAACAGTTGAACAGCCAGGATTAACAGTTCTTTGACAAATTTAACATTTCTTTTAGAAAAATGCGGTTCAATTAAAACCAGATCCACAACCATAACCCATTTCCAGGTCAAATGGTTCAACTGTCTGGTCTGGTTTAGTTTTCAAAACAATGATATTAGAAATGAAAATGGAACCCGAATTTTAAAGGGTTCCATCAATTTTATATATCTCTATTGGTCAAGAGTTTACAGGCTTATTTTAACTCATAGATATAGGACAAGTGGCCAATTGAGTGGTGGCTCAGTTTGTATTTTAAGTGGCTAGCCCAATGGAGATGTGGATTCGAGTTCCGTTATCTGTTTCCACTTACCTTGAGAGTTCGTAGTGTATGCGTTAAATACCAATAAAAAAATATGGAACAGCTGTCTTCAGTTTATTGGCAATGGAGCATGGGTTACAAATTATAAGGGCTCGTTTGGCATGTTTTTTCGTGCGATCTTTCAGCTGTTTACAAGTTGGGCAGATTGATTTTCGGTCTATTCCCGTTTGGTTCGCGGAAGATCTAGCCGCCAAAAGCCAGAGTGCCCAAAAAGATGCAAGAAACCTACTTTGGGCTAATTTCAGAAAGCTCCAAATGAAGCTTTTCGTGTTTTTCACATTTTATTCTCACGTGGAAAGACACGGAAAGACGTGTATCTACCAAATTAGCTTCGTGCTACTCAGATTTTTATGCAAAAGCTCAATGCGCCTTTTGACTATTAGAACTACCAGAAAATCTTCCCAAAAAAACCTGCCAAACGGGCCCTAAATAACTAAGTAGAGATCCACTACCAATAAAACACTTTAAAAATTGTCTTAACATGCCATTGCAGCCGCACATTGGGAACATCTTCTTTGTCATTCATAAGAGAGATGTTTCCAATACACAACCGTCATGAATAGTTGCGAAAGTGTTGTAAGCGTTAATTGGCATACTCAGATCTGAGTTTGGTCTCAATTTTGGAAGAAGTACAACAATACAAATACATACAAAATAATACAAAATATATAAGATTTTGCCTCTACACATTTGCCTCTACACAAATGTAAGCGTCCCCTTTTTTTAACTCAGTCGTTGCCGGAAGATGACTCTTGTTCCCGGAGAGAGAGGTTCCATGCTTCGAGGTGACATCCTGCCCGGGGATGGAACACCAAAGGATGCCTGTAAGAGTGAATGATCAACGTTTTTTGGGGAGAAAACGTTCGTGTTGATCGGCGATAGCATGCTCTGTTGCTGTTCTCCTGGTTGAGAACCGTTGATTTGTGAGATGGAGAAAAACCGCTGACGCTACCTGATCTGAATAACAGGGCGACGAGGAGCTTTCAGCAGTAAAGAGATGCTCAAGGTTTGAAGGGGTCAGGGTCTTGGAACGAACAAATCTGTTAACAGTCATTCAGGAGTTGTTGTTGTTGGGCTTCAAAATCCTGCAACATGCTGAAGTCATAAGTTGGAATATCTCTTGCATCAAGGGACGACCTCAGGTGACTAGATTGAAGATTACTTCCAGGGAGATGCAAGGTTGAGACGTTAGGCTGCGGCCAAGCCAAAGATGAATGGTTAATACCATTTGCAAATGGGGACACGGGTGGCGTGAAGGGCGAAGGAGACATAACAGAGACGGAAGAGGGAGAACCAGGCAAGAGGCTCATGACTGCAGCCATCTCCATGGCGGAGGCCATGAAGTAGTTGAACGGCGAGAAGGAACGGAAGAGCCGGTGGAGACATACAGGGGGTGCAGTTCCTTAGATGTGTGAGCAAAGAAACAGACTCGCCGCATGCAACCTGTGCCATCCTTGCACAGCCGTGTCCTGTACTGCGCCGGGTGAAGCCAGCACTCAAAAACGCCATGCGCATATTTACACAACTCCCCCCGTCGACATGCCCCTTCTGGCGAACGTACCAAAGACCAATCTCATCGATAATAGAGGCATCACATTCCAACGAACGCTTGAAGCCTTCAACGTCATTGTTAGCCGCGAGCTCAAGTAAACTCGATAAAGAATCTTCGCTTACAGTCAAGTGATTCATGCTTTTCATGGTGGTTTTGCTTTCTCCGGAGGATGAAGGAGAAGACGGCGATGACGAGGTGGACTTTAACCGCTCCGGTCCACCACACATACTTCGATTGCCTGGAAATCCACCGATTTCCAGATTCCGAAGACACAAACAAGTTAAACCACGATTAAGCACTCCATTAACTTCACAGATCTGTCTTTTGTTACTACCATTTGAATGTGATCGACTTATTGAAGGAACAGAACTCCCACTACTATGGATAATACCATTGGGAGCCCGGCCTCGTGAAGGAGAACATGATTGTTGTCTAGGTCTTCCATTAGAACCAGGCTCAACAGAAGATGATCGAGAGCTCGGAGCTCCAGGCCTACCTCTAGAGGTTGAAACTGGCCTTTTTGGCATTGATGTCCTTAAATTTGGAGGAGCATCCAGTGAGAAACCAAGCATCTCTGATGGCTTCCATGGTCTGGATTAACAGTTGGTGAAGTGCCACGTGATAACACTAGATTTCTAAAACTCCATAAAATTGACTTACTCACCCCTACTATTTAGAAGATGCCTTAAAGTATATACAAGTTTTTTGACAATTGACTAAATCTTCCCAGTATTCCATTCACATACAACATCATATATGACGTATAATTTTTTAAAATATAAAATTACTGTTTTGTAGTTGATTTTGGTTTTCCTTGTTCTTCAAAATTTTTAAAATAAAATCTAATGAATTGAAATAAGATTTTTTCCAAAAAAAACGAATACATTAAAACTAGGAGCATCAAATGGGTAAGTAAAATCAATTTCTATAAATCTTGATATCTCTTGTTTCCTATTCGCTTAAATTCTTCTCTGTAATTTAGTACATAAAAGAAATATTATTTTTTCCCTTTTCTCTAATGTTATGGGAAAACATCAAAATGGGCTTTTGGGAATCTTATTTTATTGAAAATTTGATTGTTCAATTACCTACCACCTTAATTCTTTATCAAATTCTTCTCTCTTGAGATCCTTAAATTTCCTGTTGTGTACATATACATCAAGTAGCAATGTAGGTATTTTTTTTAATACTTGAATCTATTTAATTTATTTTTACCTTTTCATTTTAATTAGAACTATGACTTCTTGGCTAGCTCTTGTCATTTGGGGGTACTTTCTCTTATAAAAATTAGCTAAATAAAGTCTTTTCTTATGAGTTTCATCCACCTATAAATGATATTTATCTGCTGATCTCATTTACCACCTGTGGTTGCAATCTCTCTATTTTCCATATTTAGAACTACTAGTGAAGAGACAAATTTAAGAGTTAGCATCGGAGTGAATCAGAAAGCCCAGTGGGTTAGTGTTAAAGTGTCTCAAAATTTTGAGTTTTAATGTGTTTTCTTTTGAATGATTTTCTGCTTCTAATTTTAAAATCAGAAAGCTCAGTGGGATCGTCTTCAGTTGTTTTTCACATTTCATTTGTGTTTCAGACTTTCAGTTATTATATTTTAGAATGGGTTCTCCATTAATTAGATGTTTTGCAGGAACTACTTATTTGAAGATCTTGGTTTTTAACGTATTTGTTTTCTTTAGAAAAATCTTATTTCAATCGTCTTTACAATATTTATCCAAATGTTTTTATTTTGAAATTTTAAAACGAATGAAGGATAAAATAGTTTTTTATCTTTTTATTAATGTTTAGCGATACTTTAAGGCAATTTGCAGGTGTAAGTAAGAGATTTGCCCTTCTTTCCATTGCCACATACAATCCACCAAAATAAACAAATCATTTTTAAGACATTTTCAGAATATTGACTAAGACTTGGAGATGATTCTTACGATTGCCACATGTACAACCCGCCAAAATAAGCAACATCTTACCTTATTTATCTTATTTATATATATATTAAAGCCAACGTTAAATGGAATCTTCTTGTAGCTGCATTCTAGCTACAAGAACATTTTATTTCAATGGTATAAGGCAAACGTGCCATCGACATTCAAAAACTTCATTTATTTCAAACGTCACAATATAGTCACAAACGGCAATTTAAATTTTATGGGCTCGGGCCTTGGTTGATTCATGAACAATAGGTATACTAAACTTAATTAAATAGAGTTTTTCACCTTTTTTTTCAATTTATCTTCGCACAAAAAGACACACAGACAGATGTACCTTAATTAAATGGTCTTCAAGTTGTTAAGATCTCGATGTAAATGCCCACATCGTCTTTTGACTGTTAGAGCTTCTACAAGATCTTTCAAAGAAGACATGCCAAACGACCCCTAAATTGTTTGACAGGAAAATATTTGTGCTTACTTTCTTAGTTTAATTATATTTATTTTCCTATGCATTTCTTCACTTAAAAAATGGTTTCTTTATTTGCTTGCCTTTGATTAACATCTAATGTTCAAATTCAATGTTTGTAATTGATTGGAACCCAAGAGTACGTAAAAGCAATATTTCAGTGGCAATTGGAACAACGATAGGAACAATGGATCAGTAATATTTTTACTTTGTTGGTTCCTTTTTAGCAACTTTAATATCACAATTTCATGGATTCATTTATAATTCAACTCAGGGTCCGTTTGGTTAGCAGTCGGAATTGGAATCGAAACCCTCCAGAATTGGAATTGGAATGGTCCATTCACATAGTCTGTTTGGTTCAGACAGGAATGAGAATGAGAATTAAAATCAACAAGAATATGATTTCATTCCCAAGAGAGGGGTGGGGAATGGCCATTCCCTCAAATGGGAGAATGCCATTCCAGTAGGAATGGGAATGGGATTCCGATTCCACCCAACCAAACAGTTGGAATCATAATAACCCATTCTGATTCCGATTCCAGACCCCTATTCCCGCCAACCAAACAGGGCCTCAATTACTTTTCCAAGGTGGATGAATTTCATTGATTTCAAGCTTATTGGTCTCTAATTTGATAGTGATAACATTAGATGCCAAAATTATTTTTCTTTGTTATATATATTTATATCAATTTGTTCTTCATTCATGTGGATGTTGTAAATAACCTAGGTATGGGTTTTTTATTCTTTGAATTTAGGAAAAATCCCCTCCATTACTTGGCCAGCCAAGAATTAAAGCTTCAACTCTATCGTTAATATGAATACTATAGGGGCTCTAATTTTTTATGGAACTTGTGACTTTATGTTCAGCTCAAGTTGTTATGATGATGACATCCTTGGTATTTTGTTACAACTTTTAATGCATTTAGTTGAGAAGCAACCCCTCTTCTAGGTTTCACCTTTAATAATATTCTCTTAAGTCCTAACCTGTTATAAAAAAATAATTAACTCTGAAATCAATTTTTATTGGAAAAAATTTGTTGCATCATATGTGATTTTGTTTATGAAAGTATAATAATCTTGATATCTCATAACATTCATTAGTGAGTCGACAGTTGTTTGGGACAACACCCAAATGTATTGTGATTTTTTAGGCTTTTTGGAAATTTGTTGTCTACAAGACTAAATAAGAAGGTAGAATAAATATAAACATCGATCTAAATGACAACACTTGAGTGAATATTCCCGATACCACTTCTTCCCACCCGCTTTGGGTTAGTTTGCTTTTACATACAAGTGATACTTAGGTCTCTTAATCTTTGTGCATGTGCTTACATTTATGTAGGGAGATTATTCAAAATCTTGTCATATTTCTGAAAATTAGGCATAAGTGATTATTAAATCATTTACTCATTTTACTTTGTAGATTAGTTTATAATTATCATACAATTGTGTTTTATATCATTATCTTCACCATCTAAACCTTATCCCAACTATACAAATACATAGAACCGGATACAAACCTAGCTTGTGGAAAATGAAATATGCTAATGAAATCAAGTCATGAATATTCATTTCTACAAGATGTTTCATAAAACATACAACCTTTGAAGAAGCTTACAGAGCCATTAGAACTTGGTATAATCAATATATTTTGCTTGGGGTGAGTGAGTTATATTGCTACCATGTGCCTTAGTAGTTTCCAAACTATAATTCTATTGTTTCATTTAGTCATGTTTTACATTTCTAGGATTGGGTCCTATCCTTGATGCCCTTGATGGTGAATGGTGAATTGAAGCTACTTGTCAATTTACTTGCATGATGAATAATGATTGCATTTCATATAGGACCGATCATACTAGAAGAGTTGTGCATGAACGTTATATTTGTAAGAAAAGAAGTTAATTAATTTTTTAATTATATATATATATATATATATATATATATTATTTATTTTCTCATTTTTTGCTCTCCCAATTATTCTGTATTGCTCGCCCATGCTGAGCATGGGCGCCCCTCGCTAGTTTTCAGAATTTTGGCTAAGACTTGATGATAATTCTTACTATTGCCACATGTACAAGACGTGTTCATTTGTGACTGAAAGTGTATAACCGGTTGTATATTTGTTGTTGGGGATGTATAGCCGATTGTACACGTCTAATTTCTTAGAAGATCCCCACCAAGGCAACAATTGAGTTTTGTAACCTCGAGTGATATTTCCAGTTTTGTGATGCAAAGCTGCCCGGTCCAAGTTCAGAGCCCAATGACAGCCTAGCTGTGTCATCTATTCAATGCAATATTATTTTAAAAGCTGATCTGGAAGCAGAATTGTTATAGCCACCGGTTTTGAGGTTAATGGCCCAACCATCTGGTTCGAACAGATGGTCTATCGTAATTTAAAATATATATATATATATATATATATATATATATATATATATATATATTAAAATAAAAAAAAGACTAAAAACCGTTGTTTGGATCGGATGGATTGACAGTTTGACCGCTTATAGATCAATGGATCATTAACTAATCAAAAGTTTGTGACAAAAGATCGGGTCAGGGGTAAAATGAAAAACCAGTTGCCTCAATGATTCGGAGCCAAATAGTCCGACTCTATCAAAAACGATTGGAAAAACATGATTCTAGAAATAATGTATTTTAGTATGTGGTTGAGCTGTCCCAGTTCCAACTTGAATCCATTGGAAAAACGATTGGAAAAACATGTTTCCACCCTGTACGTGGATTTAATCCAAGAAAATTCAGCAAATGAGCTGTCTCAGATTGGGCCTGTCATACCAGCCAGCTCTCTTCAAAGCCCAGTCCAGAAGTATCCAACCATTAATTGCAGCCCAGTATAACCGTTTCTGTGCTGACAAATCATTACCGTAGAATTGACAATGATATCAAACAAAACCTAAAAGAGTCAGGGGTATAGAATTTAAAGTTTAGGGTTTAAGGTTTAAGAGTTTTAGATTGTAGAGTTTAAGGATTACAGGTTAAACATTAATAAAATTATTTTTTAATCAAGAGGTCATTGGATGCATTCCTCTGAATAGGGCTATAAATGGATCAAATTGAATCAGATATATGCATACCCGAATTTGATTTGTTTATATTTGCATTGGAATTGGACCATATCCATCGAATATCTAGCAGATTCAAATCAAAATTGGATTATAATCAGATATTAAATAGCATAAATAAATTAAACTAAAAATGACTAAAATATTATATATTATTAATAAAATGTGTTAAAAGGACTTTAATATTATACTTTATAAACAAAATGAATTGAAAATTACTTGTATAAAATTTGAACCTATCACAATTTAGTGAAAATACAATATTAAAACTACTATAATCATAGATATAATATAATTATGAAGTGCATATGAACATTTATATTTAAATCGAATTGAATCGAATTATATCAGATCTTTTTGGTAAACATGAGAATTATATCAGGTCGGATAGGGATAAATTTATATTCGATCCAATTATAAAGGGATCTCACCTGTGAACGAATTCGAATTCGGATTCGGATACTCGGATACCATTTGCAGCCCCACCTCCGATCATTAGTACCAACTACCACGAAATAAAGCAGAAGCCCACATAAAGCAACCATATAAATCATGTCTTATTGTGAGTGGCGAGGCAAGACAAGAGCTCATGATTCCCACGTGGTGGGCCTTAAAACTGCCCAATTATTTAAAGACAAGTCCATTTATGACTTCGATAGTCCAAAAGATTGAAATTTTATAAATTCAGCGGTCCAAAAGTTGAGGTTTATTTTATAACCTGAGCACATGAATGGCCTTAAGAATGCCCAATTGTTTAGTAATATTTTCATTTTGTTAACTGGTTGCCTTGGTAATAACGACAAGGCCAAGTGGTTAATTATATAAAAAATTGAATTCAAAGAATGAATAGTCCAGATCTATCTATATGAAGCTGCAGAGGTGATTGTTTCGGACCATTCATCTCAAAAGCACAATCAGACTTTCTTAATTTTTGTTATTCTAACTAGCAAGAAGAGAAAACTATGGCAACAGTAGCAGATGTGGTGGTATCTCCTCTGGTTCAAGCATTGCTTCATAAATTGGACTCCAGCGCCATTAATGATTTTGCAAAGCAATGGAACACTGAGAAAGAGTTGAAGCAATGTTCTGTAGTTCTCCAACTGATTTACACAATGGCTAGTTCCATTGAGGATATGCAAATTAGAGATCCATGCTTGCCCATTTACCTTGCAGATTTAAGAGAAACTATCTTCCGAGCCACTGCCACATTGGACGAGTTCATCTACGAGATGCATCATCAAAGAATCCGCGGAAAGGTAGGCCAATTCATCCATTACTCTTTCAATGAAAACCAAAAATTACGTAAAGATGAGATTCGAGGAGTCATAGCTGATTTAGAAAATGAGCTGGTTATGATCCAAGAAAAGATTGAATCCAAGTATCTCAACTTGATCAGCTCAGATAAATGGAGTCCTGATGAAACAAAAAGGAGACTTCAAATTGTTTCATCACTAGACAAACGTAGTAAGAGTGGCTCCACAGTTGATGATTCTCAAATTTTTGGTAGGAAGGAAGTAGCGAATAATTTAATAAACATGTTATTATCTGAAAAATATGATAAGAAGAAAGTCACTGTTATTTCCATAGTTGGTATTGGGGGGATGGGCAAGACAACACTCGCTCAACTCATTTACAATGACCAAAAAGTAGTTGAACATTTCCAAGTGAGAGCATGGGTTTGTGTATCCGAAGAGTCTGATGTTATAAACATAACTAGAGCAGTTCTAGAGTCCATAACCAGTGAAAAAGTAGATATGGAACAACTACAACCACTTCAAGATAGACTCAAAAGTAGCCTAGAGGGGAAAAAGGTTTTTACTTGTGCTTGATGATATATGGAGTGATGACCACAAAACTTGGGATGACATAAGGATTTCATTAAATGTTGCAGCTTTGAATGGAAGTAGAATTATAGTGACCACTCGGTTTAGAAGAGTTTCCTCCATTATGAGTGCCATAGAAACTATTGATTTAGAAGGTTTGCCATATGAAAACTGCTGGGAGTTGTTTAAAAGGAAGGCATTTATTAATGATGATTGTGAAGCATATCCAAACTTGAAAAGAATTGGAGAGAAGATTGTTAAAAAATGCAAAGGGTTGCCTCTAGCAATAAAAACACTTGGAGGGCTTCTATGGGGTGAATCAGATGTGAACAAGTGGAATTCTATCTTAGAAAGTGAAATGTGGGAGATTGCAGGAGAAGACTCAATATTGCCAGCTCTACGTTTGAATTATTATCACCTCCCAGCACATTTAAAACTATGCTTTGCATATTGCTCTTTGTTTCCTAAAGACTCTAAATTTGATAAGGAAACTCTAGTCCGATTTTGGATGGCAGAGGGTTTTGTTGCGTCCAAACAAACTGAGATTATGGAAGACCTTGGTGGTAGATACTTCGATGAATTGTTGAATAGGTCCTTTTTCCAAAGGTATTATGAAAACACTTTTGTGATGCATGATCTGATACATGATTTGGCAGAGTTTGTTTCAAAAGACCTGTGTCAAAGAGTGGAGAATGGCAAGTCAAAAATCATCTCTAAAAAGGCTTGTTATATATCAACTGTTGATGTCCAATTTAAGTCCATTGAAAAGGAAGTAGATAAATGCAAGGGATTGTCAACTCTGTTGTTGATAAAGAATGGGGCAAATGAGAATATTTGGTATATCCCTAGTGACTTATTTGAACACAAATGCTTGCGTGTGTTGGACTTGGGTGGAAATTACAGTTTTGATAGTTTGCCAGATTCAATTGGCAAATTGAAACATCTATGCTTGCTTAACCTCAACTGGACTGGCATTAAAGTGTTACCTGAGTCATTGTGCAACCTCTACAATTTGCAAACTTTGATGCTTAAAGGTTGTGATGAGCTTCATGACTTTCCCAAAGACATGGGAAGCCTAATCAACCTCCAGCACATAGTGATGGATGACAAGTACATATGGAAGAAATTCACTAAGAGAGGCATTGGAAGGTTATGATTTTTTAAGACATTGCATTACTTTGATGTGAGAATGATTAATGACAACAGTAGCACAATAACAGAGTTAAAGGAGTTGTGTCATCTCCAAGGAAAGGTCCATATTAGAGGGTTAGAGAATGTAGCTAACTTTGATGAGGCAAAGGAGGCTAACCTAATAAGCAAGTGTGGAATTGATCAATTATGGTTGGAATGGGGCAACAATGGTGATGGCAATGGAACAAGTGCAATATTGGAGGCTCTACAACCTTACACAGGGTTGCGGCATCTCATAATAGATGGTTATGGTGGCTTAAGCTTTCCAACTTGGATGAGGGCGGAATCCATCATATGGTATGATATGCTGACCATTTTGAAACTCTACCAATGCAACAAATGGAAATTCCTCCCTCCTTTTGGAAATCTAGCCTCACTCAAGGAATTGTACATATGCAATATGCATGGAGTGCAATATTTACGTGAGGAGTTTTATGGGTACAATGGCCAAGATGACAATAATGGTTTTCGGAAGTTGGAGATTTTAGGACTTCAGAATATGCATGGTCTGAAGGAATGGTGGGGAGCAGAGGAAGGGGAATTTCCTAGGCTCAGACAGCTTTCCATTCAGAACTGCCCCGGCTTGACAAAACTACCTCCTCTCCTTCCTACAGTGAAGCAAGTTGAAATGATGTTGTGTCATATGTTGACTTCTCTTCCAAGTCTTCCAACTGCTTCTAGATTAACACTTGCAGATTGTGACGAGAGGATATTGAGTTGGATGCATCAATGCTCTTCCTTGTCCAAATTGAAAATTGGTAAATTTAAAAACATGGCATCACTACCCTCAATGATGCTACAACCATTAGCACAAACACTTCAAACATTGTCTATCTATGATTGTCCAAAGTTTGAGTCATTGCCGGAGTTACAGGATCTTGCCCCTCTTCAGAAATTGTTAATTAATGGATGTCAAGATCTGGCATCCTTGCCCAAGGGACTGAACAAGTTCACCTCTTTTCAAGAACTGGACATCGAGTGGACTGATAAGATGATACTGCAAGTTACTGTAGAGGAGGGTGGAGGATTATCAGATCTTGCTTCTCTTCCCAAATTAGTGATCAGAACATCTTCTAATCTCACTCCCTTGCCCAAGGGACTGCACAAACTCACCTCTCTCCAAGAATTGACCATCCACTAGAGCTCTGCATATACAAAGCTTGTTTTCGAGGATGTGCTGCCCACTAGCCTCCAGTCTTTGATTATTAAGAATTGCCCCAAAGAAATAATGAATCAGTTAGATGAGAGAGGGGAAGGCTATCGAAAGATTGCTCATATTCCCACTGTAAAATTTGAAGAACAAGAAGATCCTATATTTTTGGAGTCTGAGAAAGCACCAATGTTCGACTACTATTCGTGTCCAGATTTGCTAGTTGATTACATATTTTCTTAGTTCGGATCTTCTACACTAGGCCCTCCCAGAGCTATCCTAATCACATTACAACAAGCGTGGTTGCTGTTGTCTCCACATCCCCACGTTTCGTGGAATTATTGGGGACACGGTTTAGTTTCTATGAACAGCTAGGCAACTGGTAAAATTCTTTCTTGCCTTCTATTTAAAGGGGGAAAGCTCCTTTTGGCCATTTTGGGTGTCAAAAGGAATCTTAATTATATTCATTCCTTTTGTAATTATATGCTTGATTTCTTATTAGCATCTGACTAACATGTAAACTGTCTTCATGTTACAGGAAACAAGATCTGATTGGGAGCAAGTATAGCAGGGGATGTAGCATTTGCAATGTTTTTTGTTGGTTCCATACATGTATTGCCATGGACAGTAACAGTCGGCATCTTTAGTGTACTTAACTGGGAATACTAGGAAATGACCAATTAGATATTCTTGATATAGTGACATACTCTCTCTGTTCTGCATCGATGGGGGGAAGGGAATCTCATAGACAATTTTTAAGACCATACAGTCCAAAAGTGATTCCAAGGAAAGCGTTTGCCGTAACAGCTTTTATGTTCATATCTGTGGGATCTAATTGATTAAAAACACAAAGTTCATTTGAGAATTGTTCTCTTGTTATTGGACAAAGACCTAAGAATTTTGAAGTTTATGTGAACTTCTTATGTACAATGAGTTTGTCTAATTCCATTCAATGGGTTAATTTATTTTAAAAGCTGAGTGGGCATGCAGAGAAGGAACTCTGAGTTTTGTCTGATCATCATTTTCATATGCTATAGTTATGCCATTAATTCACTCTACATTTTCTTTTACAGATGGGCCTGTTCCCATGGCATGTTCTATATTGGTTTGCCTCTTCAGACTTCATCAGCACTATAGCACCCATAAAATTGGGTTTAATTATTTTTGATCCTACTGTCATTATTTGGTTCTTATTTATCAATGGACTGGAGAACATCTTTTCCCAGAATACAAGTACAGATTTACAAGAAAGCAAGGTTCAAGAAATCGTTATGTATTGGCCCATATTGGCCGATACACCCCTACAGGGGTTGTATCGGGTCAGGGCCTGGTTCAAAGGGTATCTGGGACTTAAACCGACCCCTCTGAACCAAAATAAAAAAAATAAGTAAAAGTTAAGAAAAATGACTGATACTGGTCGATACACCCTACCGGCATTTGAACCTTGCAAGAAAGATTGATATTTAGAGCTGGAGGTCACTAGGCAGCATCCTTCTTTCCATTGCTGGGTAACTTTGTCATGAATCCCCATCAATTTACTCTACAAGAAGATTCTGTCTTCCAACTAAAACAAAACAGGTTGATTGATTGCTTTAGGTTACCATTACTTTTTGCTAAATCAAAAGCAACACTTGCATTTCTGCATCAATTTTCAAATAAATCAATCCAAGGGAATGGAGTGTGAATGAAATGTTGAACAGATATTGGTGGATTTTGAGGCCTCTTTTTATTTTTATTGCACTTATGGATTAATTTGGTTTGGCAATTATGTGATATTATCTCTCTAGCTTAACTAGAATTATTATTTGAGATCAGGGGCTAGGCGGAAGGTAAAGCATAAGTGAGCAAATTGTGGATGGACCTTGGTAGAAGTGAGCAGCTACTGAAGACTGGTGCAATTGCTCTGGATCTTGATGAAGTGAGCACCACTATTTTCTTCTGACTTTTCCTTCCCTGATGGATATTTTTTGTGGGACTACGGTGTACACCTGTAATAATTTTTCCCATTTCTTCTTTAGATACACATGGACCATAAATACCTTACTCCAATTCCATTTTTTCTCCACTTATGAGAAGGTGGTTTGTTTTTAACTTTGTTAATATTTCTTTATGGACAGAATTGGCAAGCTGACTCAAATCCTTAAGGAATATTGCCTTGATAAAGTTTTGTAATCTGATGTTTGTTTTTTAGACTTTGTTTGATTGCAGTGCAATTTTGTTTGCATTAGTTCAAATGCATGGGAGTGCAACTGAAAAGAATGCAAATTCTGGTTTAATTTTGTTTTGGATTTTACTTTATTTTGCTTCAGGTCTTATTTTACTTCATTTCTACTGCAACCAATAAAAATAAGGTAAATTTTGAAATAAAAATAAATCATAATTTGCATCAAAATCATTTGCATTATCAGTGTTTTGCATAGTACAAATAAATTTACATTGCAACCAAACACAGCCTTAATTGTATAAACTGAACCGAACTCCTAAATGCTAACCAGGTGATGACTCAAAGGCGTTGATGCTTGTGCATATAAGCTCATGTGAAGAAATTGTTGCAGAGACAATATATCATTTGAATTTGGCAAATAATGTGAGAGCAATAGAGTCCAATAGAGTCTAGTTTTACTATTTGCAACTGATTATAGTGACTATTATATATGCTAACACAGTCTTTTTCTTAATTAGGTCATTCTTTACTCTTTTCAAGACTTGATGAAGCAGAGGATAAAGTGGACTCTAAACTTGGTGAATGTTGAAGAAGTGAGTCAAAAAGTAGGAAACCAATTCCAGAGACCCGAACTTCTCCCACATCAAAACAATAAGCTTTTATTCAACCATTCATGGGCTTCTTGAAGAAGATTAGAAAGTGATACTCCTAATCCCAATCAAGAATACTTGGTCAAACGAAGTTGTTTCTGAGATGAATTATGAATAGAGTTGACTTCAATTTCTAGCAGATTTATAATGAAACAACTGAAGGTGGAAACTTTGTAACTTCTATGCTTTGGGCTCTCTTTATGCATTTCTTCCGGTTGTTCCCATCACTGGCTAGAAGATGCATTTGTGGAGTGGAATGGTTGAACTAACACTTTGTTGGTGGATCTGAAACTATTCATGGATAGCAGTCCAAAGATCTGTTAAGGCACTCTTGGTGGTAAGCATAAACAGGAGTGATTTCTGCTCCTTCTTCACCCTTGGGTGTAGGCCATAAGCCGAATCATGTAAATCTATGTCTTCTCTCTATTCACTTCTCTTTATCTCTATTTTTCTTTCGTTTTTGGGTGCCATTCAAATCTACATTTCTGGGTTTTATGCAACAGAAAACATACTTGTAGTGATTGTGTCTTTGTTGCCAAATGGGCATGTAACAAGCAAGGACTCTGTCCTGACATAGTACTTTGGGCATGGCAGATTTTAACTCAAAAATCATGTTTTGCATTGCATGACAATTGATAAATAGGCATGTATCTTTATCCTAAAATGTGTTCCTATAAATGAAAAGAGAAGAGATTAGAATAATAAAAATAGATAAAAATGAGGGATGCAATACAAATGGAATCAAAATCTTATGAATAAACTCTGCTTGAGAGAAAATAGACACAAGACAGACAGGCTTGAGTCCTCACAGAGATATTGCCAAATGAACATTTACTCTAATGATTGAGATGGCAGTCCCAAAATGGATCCTCATGGTCAATTACTCTTACTCTTCCATATGGCAAGTTTCAATCAATAACCCTTTACCATATGGAAAAACATAAGTGATTCGACCCTGGTCAAATCTATGACCTGTGAACTTCTCCCTTCTCCAATTCTATGTCCGATCTGGTTCTCTGAACATTGTTCCCATGTATGCATCTATTGTTCTCTCAACTCCTTTCACAAGGAGACTTCGTAATAATGTATTATATCACAATTTCTCATCGCACTTCCTTAATGCACTTTACATCACAGTAGAGTTCTTGATGCAATCCACATCGTCATAGTGGAGTTCCTGCAATGTGTTGTGGTGCCTTGGTCTCACTCTCACATTGCAGGTAGACTATGTCGAGTTTGGCTTCCGTTAGGGCAATGCCCGTTCCAACAGCCTTTACAACTTTGCATTGGGAATATCTCCGTATTGATGTGTTCATGGGGAGATATTCCCGATGCAAGGTTGCAAGAGGCTGTTAGGACAGTGTGAGCACGGACTTACCTAATCTAATCCTCGCACAAGCTCTGCCAGATTCGAGACTTAGATTTCCTGCTCTCTCTATTGCCGCCCTTATCCTCTTAAAAGCCTCTCTCCACCATCTACCTTTCAATTAGACCTTTGCATTGCCTTTCCCCACCTACTTACACCTAGTAGGAGATTTTTGGGTGAATCCCACTTGTAAATGATTTGACTGGTTTTACATGCCAAATCATCAATTAATATTATTTTATTCATCTTCTAATGATGGCGTCAATGACATCATTAACATCATTGTTTGTGAAAATTCTTGATTAGTACCCTGTAATTTGGGCCTAGTGCCACTTTGGTCCCTGAACTGTGACAATTTAGTACCCAAACTTTTAAAATATGTCAATCCAACCTGTCATTAATCAGCCGATAAGTGACATGTGAAAAGACACAAATGCCCTTCATGTGTCACCTAATTTTCTTTATCAACCATCCAAATGCCTTCTCAAAACTAAAACACGATCATCATCTTCTTCCTCAACAGTTTTATCTCTGGTGTTGCTTTCCCCTACAAGCAATCCATGAGGGTGTATTCTCAAGCAGTCTCTCTTCAAGATCTAATTTGGGTCACAGAGCACTATTTCAGTCTCAAGGTTGAAGACGATGAACAATGTTTTTTTAAGGGTAGTTTTGATATTTTAAAAATTTTAAATCGCACATGTCATCATGTGATACAGATAACCAAGGTTCAAAGTATTGGCCCACATTGGTCGATATGTATCGTGCCGGTGGCTTCCCGATACATCCCTATAGGTGTTGTATTGAGTCAAACCATGGTTTAGAGGGTAGCTGGGACTTAAACTGACCCCTCTGAATCGGTTTTGAAAAAAAAAAGTAAAATATAAAAAAAGCACCGATACCAACGTATCTACCTATATCGATATTTTGAACCTTGATAAGTAATTGACTACTAATGATAAGTATTAAATTGACACCTTTTAAAAATTCGAGTACTAAATTATTTTATTATCTTATTTTAAAGTTTAGAGACCAAAATGATACTAGGCCGAAAGTACAAATTACTAATTGAGAATTTTCCCTCATTACTTTTGCCCATAAGTGGCATTTTCACCAAAATTTAATGATAAAAATAACGCTTTTTTTAATCTTTACGATCAAAAGTGACTTTTACAAATTTAAGGGTTGTTAGAGCTGAAGAGGAAGCATCAAGTAGTTCCCACTCTTTTGACCTAGAAAAATTCGTACCTCGTGCCCCATTAATTGTTCAAAAATGGTGTGTGCACTTAGACATATTCAGGGCTGTTCTCGGGTTGGGTTGGGTCGATTTACTGGCGTTTTTTCAACCGACCTAACCTGATTGGTTTACCTAGAAATGAAATCGAAACTGACCCAGTATTAAGTAAAACCGATCTGGTTGGTTTGAATCGATTTAGATCGATTTTGTGAATGATTCTCTCGATGTAAATGATAAAAGATTCAAGTCTAAGAAAGCAAAGACCAAATGCCTTGAAATTAAAAATGATTTGATAGATTAAAACTGATATATCAAAAATTTTATATATAATATATATATTTTTAAAATAAAACTGAAATATATATATATAACAAAGGGAGATTGACGGTTGAGTTCGGCTTCGGTCTTGGCGCGCTGCGCCCTGGCAACGTTCCCGCATTGGAAAAACACGTGTCTCTGAATCGTACGAAGGGTTAAAGTAAAACGCCTCTCCTTTTCTGTGACGAACTTTACACTCTTTCTCTCTATTTATCCGACGGCGACTGCACAATTATTACCGTCGGCAATAAGTAATCATTACGGCGGAGGGATTTCAGCAATTTACATGAAATTTTAATATCATCAACCTTAGTTTAGAAGGCTTCAAATCATCTTACACGATACAGAAAAAGATTTTGTGATTTTAGAACTTGAATTCTTTATTGCTAATCGTGCTAATTTACAAAGCTCGTTTCTCGACGGAGTTTCAGTTCATCTAGGCTCAACAGAAGTATTATTTGGATAATATTAAAGTTTGAGAATTTCAGTAGAACTGCCGACTGCCGTATTATTTGGATAATCGTGCTACTTCCTTCTCTTGTCCACATCGCCTTGGCTCTCGACATTGAGTACCTTCGCGGCTCCATCACCGCCGTTCATTCTATCCTACAGCATTCCCTCTGTCCCGAGAACATTTTCTTCCATTTTCTCGTGTCGGAGTCGGAGACCAATCTCGAAACCCTAGTTCGTTCTACGCTCCCGCAGTTGAAATTCAAAGTTTATTTCTTCAATCCGGAGATTGTTAGGAACCTGATCTCCACTTCGTTGAGGCAAGCTCTGGAGCAGCCGTTGAATTACGCCAGGAATTATCTCGCGAACATTCTCGAGCCCTGCGTTCGCCGGGTTATATATTTGGATTCTGATCTCGTGGTAGTAGACGATGTTTCGAAATTATGGACGACCAGAGTACTGCCACGCCAACTTCACCAAGTACTTCAGGGAGAGTTTTTGGTCGTACAGGCGGTTTTCCAGCACGTTCATGGGCAGAAAACTCTGTTACTTCAACATGGGAGTCATGGTGATGGATCTAGCGAAGTGGAGGAGGTTATTTGTTGTGAACTTGAAGGTTATTTGTTGGATTAACTATGTGCTTTATCTTGTATCAGGCCGTATGGGTTGATACGTCTCATATCGGTGGGCCCCTATAGGGGTGTTTCGGGTTATGACCTGAACCAATTTGAAAAGAATAAAATTAAAAGCAAGCCAAGATACACCCCAGCCAGCTTCGTATTGGCCTGTATGAAAGTTTTAAACCTTGACTACAAAATTATTCAAAGGATTAAAATGAGTCTGTGGAAAGAATCTCACCGATGCCGGTGTCCTCAACTTTACAGAAGCTAGTAGCTGATGGTACATAAAAGAGAGGCAGGGTATACCTACATAGTGGATGAATGTGAATGAAATGTCAAACAGATCATATTGGTGGGTTTTGAGGCCTCTTTATTTTTGTTGCGTCTATGGATTCATTTGGTTTGGCAATTATATTATATCATCTCTCTAGCTTAACTAGAATTACCATTGGAGATCAGGGGCAAGGCAGATGGTAAATCATAAGTGAGAAAATTGTAGATGGACCTTGGTATAAATGAGCAGCTACCGAAGACTAGTGCAAATGCGAAGGCTCCTTAGGAAGTGAGCAGCTCTGTTTTCTTCTGACTTTTCCTCTCCTTTCCAGGTGGATATTTTTAGTAGGATCACACTTGTGACAATTCTTTCCATTTCTTCTTCCGATACACATGGACCATATATACCTTAATCCAACTCCATTTGCTCTTCACTTATCAGAAGGTGATTTTTCTTTTTTTTTGAAGAAAACAATTTGTTAATCTTTCTTTATGGACAGAATTATCAAGCTGATTCAAATCCTTAAGGAATATTGCCTTCATGCCTGGATAAAGTTTTTCAATCTGATGTTTGTTTCTTAACTGTATAAACTGAACCGAGCTCCTAAATGCTAACCTAACTTTGTTGATTTAGGTGATGACTCAAAGGCGTTGATGCTTGTGCATATAATAAGCTCATGTGAAGAAACTGTTGCAGAGACAATATATCATTTGAATTTGGCCAATAATGTGAGAGCGATAGAGTCCAATGGAGTCTAGTTTTACTATTTGCAACTGATTAATCAGGTCTTTCTTTACTTTCTCAAGACATGATGAAGTAGAGGACAAAGTGGATTGCTAAACTTGGTGAATGATGAAGAAGAGAGTCAAAAAAAGAAAGGAACCAATTACAGAGAGCCGAACTTCTCTTACATTAAAACAACAAGTTTTTCTCAACCACTCAATGGGCTTCTTGAAGAAGATTAGAAAGAGGTACTCCTATCTCAACTAAAAATATCCGGTCAAACAAGTTGTTCCTGAGATGAATTATGAATAGAGCTGGCTTCATTTTCTAGCAGGTTTATATTGAAACGACTGAAGGTGGAAACTTTGCAAGTTCTATGCTTTAGGTCTCTTCATGGATTGGACAGTCCAGACATTGAATTGGCCCGGTCCAAAATGGTCCAAAATATTCATTGGATTGGATTAGACCTGGTCCATTTATAATGGACTCACATTGGACTGGATCGGATTGGACCGAATTTTAGCTCAAAAATCCTGCTTTGCATTGCATGATAATTGACAAATAGGCATATATCTTTGTCCTAATTAAAACTTGTTCCCATAAAATGGAAAGAACTAAAAAATAGACAAAAATGAGGGATGGAACAAAAATGGAATCAAAATCTTATGAATAAACTCTGGTTTAGAGAAAAAAAGAAAATTATAATGACACAAGACAGGCTTGGGTCCTCACAGAGATATTTCCAAATGAGCATTCACTCTAATGATTGAGATGGCAGTCCCAGAATGGATCCTCATAGTCAATTACTCTTATCCTGCTTCCATTTGGCAAGTTTCAGTCAATAACCCTTTACTGCAAAAATATAACTAATAGTATAGATGATTACTTGAGAACTCTAGTCATTTTCATGAACCTTGCATATTTGTATGTGCACTCTTCCAAAATGAAGCCTCTGTCATGTAGTTATGTATTCCAGTGATCCATAACCTAATTTCTCAGATTTTTGTACGGAACTACCCCTGTCTTCAAGTCTGGTTTAAAGCCAGCTTATCAACTCTGTTTATCCCTTTGGTACCTAGAGTCTAAGGAGGTAGTTTATCATCACTTAACCACTCAGATTTGCTGACCTGGTATCTGCACCAATTGTTAAATAAACACTTCAAGAACAACGACCATTTGACTAGTTATTCAGATTCAAGTCTATACTGAGCCTGTAGAGAACATCTAGGACTGTTTTAGAAATCCATGGTTTGAAATTAACAGTAATCTCCTCCCACCCCCCAAAAAGGGAAAAGAAAAATTCAGCCTCCTCTTTTGGCTCCATCATAAAAATAAGACATATCAAAATTTTCATTCATTGATTTTTGTTGAATTGAGTTCAATCTATTCATTTTATATCTATCCATCTTTTGAATGGCATCAGTGCAGCATATCTATTGCACATATATAAGACTAAACATTACATCATATGACAATCAACTTACCAAACTAAACCCACAGAAATGATGGTTCTCTTGTTCTTATTCCCAACATTTTCTTCCTCCACTCTCCCCCCTCTTCTAGGGTCGTACTGGGAACTTCACTTTGATTGGAGGAGGTGGGGATGGCGGATTATCTTGATAGCGCCCGCCATACCCTCTATCTCTAGAAGGGGATTCTGCATTTACGTTATCAACAAGGGGTGATGTGCCTTTTATTAGGCTTCCTGGATTGACTTCAGTTGGGACTCCCTTCACTGGGGGATAGGGTGGTAGTATTGGATAGTCCCTATTCAACCCATCTTTTTCCCTCTCTACAAAAGAAATCATATCTTCATTTGGACCACCCTTAGGTTGGGGAGGACTTGGAGATACTGGGTCTTCTGCATTTGCCCTGTCAACAAAGAAATCAGTTTACTGAGTTAGAAGAAACTAATTAGTTAGTGAAGCCTTCTATCAAGCTCTAGCTGTATTTGCTTTAGATGTGGCTTAAGTTTAGCTCCCATAACCCTATTTTATGTAGTAATAAACTAATCATTCTATGTAGAGAGAGCTCTTTTGTTTGAAAGGCAAAATTTGGATTCTGGCTAAATAGCTATTTCAAGCCATACATGGACTATAGTTTGGATGAAAGCTTGACGCCATGATACTTACAATAATTGCAAGAGCGATAGAAGAAGCATAAGATGGAACAGGCACAAAAGAACTAATGAGAAACCCATCTTGTTTTGTGTTCTTAGTTACCCAAAGACTAAACCAACCCACAAATTTATATGTGCAACTATTCCTTTCACCTTTAAGACTGGATCAAAGCAAATTTATCAACATATCTTAATTTATCCCTCCTTTGAGGTTCTTGTTCTTTTCCTGATTAATTACTTAAGGGGCCGTTGCCAATCTTGGACCTTAATCACAGTTTGACATGATCCAAAGAGAGAGTTCACACAAATGAAGCAAGGCGGAATCATTTATCTTGGACTGAGCTCACAGTTTTGTCAGAAAACAGCTAGACCAAATGCATCAGAAACTATTGCCGAACTTACTTTGTTGATATAAAGGGGTTTGGCAGGTATAGGCCCATGTTTTTGGTATAGGTTCCATATAATCCCAAGCCAAAGATTGTTAGTAAAGCGAGATCATTGACAGTGAAAGGATGGAATGTAGTTTAATATATACAACCATTAAAATCAAAAGTATTTATAAGTGACACCCACAGAGTTTGATTAAATATCAAAATCAATTTTCACATTGCCGTGTTAAAATTAGGTGAAGCAGCAATGGGGTTGCGCATTCATCAGAAACATGCTCATTACTTGGGCTTAAGATTTGAGGATGAACTAACCTTTTTACATACTCTTTAGTGGACAAAACAGTTTCCTCTGTATAATGTACAAGATAATATAGCAGCTGACTGATAGTGTAGGTCTCTTTAATGCAGAGTGGGTCAAGCACTACTGACCTGGTCCTTACAATACGAATTCTACTTCTAAACCCTCTAAGTCTAAGCATTATTTCTCAAAACCCTCAAATTCAATGTATAAAATCCTCTTCCCTATCTCCTGAATGCTCGGCTATTCTGCATCTGCTAAGATATATAGGTAAGGTCCCTTTACTTTTCCCTCCATCCATCCCCTTTCATCGTTGCTTACCTCGTGGATGAAAATAGGAAACTCTCTCTGCTGCTCTAATCTACCTTAAAGCTCATGCTAGTGTATCATTCGTTCGGATCACCCTCTACCATTCTCCCCACTACAAACATCAAAAGGAGGTCTTCAGTACTATAAATTAAAGGGGAGAGACATAGTGAACCTGAACTTGATGACTAGTGATCCACTTGGATTTCTATGAAAGTGCACATAGACACACTGCTAATCATCTCAAAATATCCTATAAAATAACAATTTTGTGTAATATGGAATGACTACTAAAGCAACAACATACATTTGGTTAATGATACAGTGATATCATTAACCAAATATCCCATGGACTGATTCAGCCATATCCCATACATTTTTCTGTTATTACTGGTAAAAACTATACAGTGACATCTCATTAGTTAATAGGTTCATTCAATTCTACTGGCAAAACTTACGTTTACCCCAAAATCTACTAAAAACCGTATCATTAATAAATAACACACACCTTATCTCTGATTCTGATATGCCAACAACTAGTTCCGCAAACTAACACCATTCATTTACTCATCCCCAGAGAGCTTGGGACACTCAACAAGACTCGGTAAAAAGCAATACTGCTTCAATGAATGGGCCAAAAGTAAAATGCTATAAGTAGAACCGAGGTGGTTTAGCACAGTTAGCAAGTTCTTTGAAAAAGTCCTATTCCCTCCCTATACAATGAGTAAAGTAACCCGATAATACAAACTGCGTGACCACAGAGCACTGGAATAGGGAGTTTTTTCCCTAAAAAAATATGCAATTCTGGGATTAAACTAGCTTCAGCGAGTTGATTTTGAAGATGCCCAATTGTCTTCTGCCAATTGTCTTCGATAAATTGAAGAAAACTACAAAATCAAACGAAAACCATTCCTGTTTATCCATATACCACAAAGAAAATGAATCTGAATGGTTGAATAGCATAAAACTTTCCTGTTTATCCAACAAGCATGGCAATAAAAAGGAAAAGAAACTGAAGATTGTGCGGGTTTTTGAGGGAGCTTCTACAGATTCGGTTCAAAGACAAAATTCGAAGAGAAGGTTCTTCAGTTTGAAGCAAGAAGAGAGCAGATTTGGTTCGAAGTAAAGGTTCAAAGAGAAATGGCGGTGGAGCTTGCTAAAGAGAGGATGGTGGTGAGCTTCTTCTCAGTTCGAAAATAGGGTGAATGACATAATTTTTTGGGTTTTATTTGAAAGACAAATTGTTGTCATTTTTAATTTTTACGAGGATAATATCATCATTTACCAAGGTCTGAATGCCCTCTAAGCGTATTAAGCACTCGCCCAACCACTTTTATTTTAAGATCTGAAAATGCATTTTAGACCTAATATTAAGAGGCACATCCAAACGGCTATGGCGTCTGAAAAGCAATTATTTCAGACTTCAGACGTCTGAATAGTGCAATCAAATCGATTTTAATTTAGATTATCCATTCAGACTTCAGACGTTTAAATAGTGCAAGTCTCTACCGGGTGAACACCAATGAATTGATCATCCATTCTGTTCAAATCGGTTTTAATTCAGATTTATTCCAATCCAAACTTAATCCATTCACATCTGTATTCTTATCTTCTATCAATATAATGGACCAGATATTGGTTCAATTTGACCCAATCCAATATAAATCCATTACAAATGGACTAGATCAAATCCAATCCGGTCAATAAATACTTTGGACCATTATGTCTAGACTAGTCTAATATAATATGTCTTATTGGCCCATCCAATCCATCCAAATTGATTTTGATTTCGATGGGGTCCAACCAAAAACGTTACTTAAGAACAATGAGTGAGAGCACCTAATAGTTGTGTGTGAATCTGTCCCAGCTATTGTGCCTTTCATCAAAATGTTTTTGTTCCGTTAGGAATTACCTATTAAGTATTTTATTATTTTTGTCAAAATAACTAAAAATAAAAAAACAATAAAAAAGAAAAACCTAAATGTGTTGGGAGTTGGAAATCATTGGACTATCTCCAACCATCTTCCGTTTAGGTTTCTCTCCCTGATTCCTACCTTCAATTGTGAGGTCAACAATTCAATCCCCGAGTACCTGACTCTCAACCATATCCCACTTAGACCTGAAACCCACCTGGAAGTGAATGGTGTGAGAAGTAGCATCTACTCTGAAGGCGTCTCTTCTAGGGTTGATCATGGGCTGGGCCGGGCTTTGCACTTATGATAAAGGCTATAGCTTAGGCCTAGGTCTGGCCCGGCTCGGCCCGGGGTTCTGGTCCTGAAACATAAGCCCTAGCCCAGGTCTATACGGGCCTGGGCCTGATTCCGAGCCAATGTCAATCTTATATAAAACATTACATATCTATATATTAAATGACATAGCATGCATATAAACTTATTTTATACATTATATAATATAAAATATTACATATAATATAAATTATATATGTCATGTTATAATATTTATATATAAAATATATAATATAATGTAAAATAACATGTATACATATATATACATTATACACAAAATGTGTAAGTTTAAATATATGCGGGCTGGGCTGGGCCGGGCTGAAATGATCACCCCTAGTCTCTTCCCTTCTTTGACGAGACCGAGCGGATATGAAATCTGAAGAAGTCACATTTGTCAGCATAGACAAAATAATGATGACTGGGAGTGTGAAGTTTGATATTCATGACAAAGATAAACTGGTGCTCCCTAGCGTACTGGAGATGTCTAATTGTAATGATTCTGTCGATGGATTGAAAAGCAAAAGCCATGGAAAGCGGTGGAGCATGAGTTGTGAATCCAAGATGGTTGTAGCTCCCACCTTTCTTTCCATTAATAGAAAAAAGGCCTCAGTGGTAGCATACCTGTTTAACAAGCAACACAGTTGAGTGCAAATTCTGCAATGAAATGCATCTTAGGAATAAAATGTAATGAATAGGATTACAAGGCGAACTAGGAAGTCTAATAAGACTACAAGAGCCTTCTTTTAGAATCCAACACGAAATTAATAAATTATAACAGGAGAAACAAGAATCCAACACTAGACCAAGATCACTCATATGGATTAAAACCCCCCAAGTGTGGCCCCAGATTTCCTGAAATGGATCATCTTCGTCAGTCTAAGCATCAGTTTCAAACAAGGAGCACCTGCACAAGCAGAACAAATTAGCTAACGAAGTACATACCTAAAAAGCAAGCTCAGATGGATTATCCTTCTCGCACTCAGTTGTTTCATTCTCTAGGATTGAATCCAACATCCCTTTTATTCTATGCTTCTTTCAAAAATTGAGTTGCAAAGTCTTTGTCAAGATGATAGGAGTCCCACAGAAACAACCTACAACATAAACGTCAATGGTTGGTGAAAGTAACTCAGGACCCACATACTGTTTTCCCTTCAAGAATCCTGTTCCTACAATCATCTTGGATTCACAACTCATGCTCCATTCCATGGCTTTTGCTTTTCAATTCATCGACAAAACCACTACAATTAGACATCTCCAATATGCTAGAGAGCACCAATTTGTCTTTTTCATGAATATCAAACTTCACACTCCCAGTCACCATTATTCTATCTGTGCTCACAAATGTGACTTCTTCAGATTTCTTATCCACTCAGTCTCGTCGAAGAAGGGAAGAGACACTTTCAGAGTAGATGCTACTTCTCACACCATTCACTTCTAGGTGGGTTTCAGGGCTGAGTGGGATATGGTTGAGAGTCAAGTACAAGAGGGTTGAATTGTCGACCTCACAATTGAAGGTAGGAATCAGAGATTGAAACCTAAACGGCAGAAGGTTGGAAAGAGTCAAATGAGTTCCAACTCCCAACACGTTTAGGTTTTTCTTTCTTATTTTTAGTAGACCATGGATTTTAAAACCGACTTGGTGACCGAACCGATCAGATCAAAACCATTCAAATGGCTAATCGGCCGGTTCAGCGGTTTGCTGACCAAAATCAATAGTTTTGGGGGGAAAACGAAACTGGTTAGGTGATTGTTCCTGGTTTTTCTGGTCTGACCGTCCTATCCGGTCCGGTTTTGAAAACCATGATCTAAACTCAATTAGAAGAGGTATCCTTTGATGATCTCCAAGCACTATTTTGATCAATCAAGAAATTCGTATAGAGTCAATCACTACTGAAGACTATTTCTTCTTTCAATCATCTAATTATACCAAAAAATCCAATACTAAGCCTTGTACAATAGAGAAAGACACTAAGGACTTACCACCAAAATCAAAGTATGCCAATAATCTGTGTCAAATTTGTGGTGGTTGAAATCATTCAGCCTTCTTGTGCAAAAACTGATACAACAAAGATTCCAAACCTCAAAAATCTTGAAAAATAGAGACCTCAGCACTATGGCATATACTGCTCAATCATCTAGTTCTCTCACTGTTGAAGATGACTAGTGGTACCTTGACTCAGGGGCAACAAACCACATTACTTCTAAACTGGAAAAGTTGCATGTTCACTCTATGTACACTGGACCAGACAATCACTATAGGTAATGGTGTAAAGGTTTGAACAAATCCCATATTGGTGCTTCTATGTTCATCATGGAGATCACTCTTTTTACTTCAAATATGTTCTTCAGGTTCCTCGTATATAGAAAAATATTCTCTCTGTTGCTTAGTTCTCATCGGATAATGATATCTATTTTGAGTTTCACTCCGATGTTTGTCATGTTAAGGATCGGGACACAAGGACCACTTTGTTGCAAGGACCTGCACGTTAAGAATGGAGTTTATCATTTGTATCTCTCCTTTCGTTCTCCAACAAAAGCTTTTATTGGACTTCATACATCACTAGATATTTGGCATTCTTGACTTGGACACCTTTCCTTTAGCATTCTTCTCTAAGTGGTTAATAAATTTAGTTACTAGTTTCATTTAGGCTCGGTTTGGAAAGAGTACAAATGCAAATATGTACAGTATAGTTAAAAACTAAAGATCTCCAATAATAATTGGGCGCAATGAATTGGCCATTGGCCATTAGCCTTGAACTGTATTTATAATAGTAAGAGATTTACATGGATGGAAACTCTATCCTAGATAGAGTCCTACAGCGATAACAACCAATAGTGTTTATCTCTTAGGATAATGACTATCCTAAGAGAACATCTCATTAGGATAACAATTATCCTAAATCTCTAAGGATAATTATTATCCTAAGGATGGACTCTTATCCTAACTAATATACATGAGAAGATATACTCTAATATGCCCCTCAAGCTCCATGCTCATCAAGAACATGGAGTTTGTCTCTCAAGAAGCATAACACTCAAGGTTCAAAGTATCAATACGATATGCCCGATACAGGGCGTATCGTATCGTATCTTTTAGATTAAGATACAAGATACGGTAAGAATTTGCAGGTCTTGTATCTTTTTGCTGTATCGGTAGCCATATCGATATGAAACAGCTACGTATCGCCTGTATCGATGTCGTATCGATCGATACGCTACCGATACAGGGTTGTATCGACCGATACAGTCCCAAAACGATACGGGCGGAAGACTTATTTTTCAAACTAGGGAAATAAGGCTTCTTTCTCCCAAAAAAAGCCTTATCTCCCTCCCAAACCTCTCACATACTTGTCTACACTACTGGATTTGAAAAAAAAAAAAACATAAAAAACACATCAAACTTGAAGATTTGGGAAGATTTTTGAAGTTTTGGAAAATATTGCAAAAGCAAGTAGTTTTTCAATTTTTTTTCATCTAATCTCTTTGATTTGTTGTTTGAATGCTTGGAAATGCTATAAACCTACCTGATCTACATTTCTCATGTCAAAATCACATTTTTTTTATTATGTGTAGATCTATGGACTTTTATGAAGAAATATGGAAAAATAAAAATTAAGAAAAAAATTAAAAAAATTGTTTGTTTTTTATTTGAATGTAAGCACTTAATATGTTAGAAACCTATGGGTGATTTGCCATACCCATGTAAGATTTGAAATTTTCTATGTAATATTTGTTTTTTTTTTTATTTTTAGAAATAAAAAATAAATATTAATTAATTATTTTTATTATGATTTGTCCATAATGACTGAATGTATTGTAGATCTATGGCTGATCTATCATATACATATCATTTGGCATTTTGGCATTTATTCTTTAAATATATGATTTTTTTCAATTTTCAGAATTAAAAATAAATATTAATTAATTATTTTTAAAATGATTTGTCCATAATGACTGAATGTATTATAGATCTATGGCTGATCTATCATATCCATAGATCATTTGGCAATTTGACATTTATTCTTTAAATATATGATTTTTTTTTTTAATTTTTTTTTTATAAATTTCAAAATTAAAAATAAATATTAATTAATTATTTTTTAATATGATTTGTCCATAAACACTGAATATATTCTTAATATATGGCGAATCTATCATATCCATAGATTACTTGACATTTATCACTCAAATATGATTTTTTTTTATTTTTTTATAATTTTCAGAATTAAAAATAAATAATATTTAATTATATTTTGTTATGATATAGCCCTAAGGACTGAATACATTCTTAATATATGGTTGATCTATCATATCCATTGATTATTTGACATTTATCATTTAAATATGATTTTTTTAATTTTCTTTTTTAATTTTTAGAATTAAAAATAAATATTAATTAATTATTTTTTATTATGTTTTGTCCATAAACACTAAATATATTCTTAATATATGGATGATCTGTCACATCCATAGATTATTTTTGACATTTATCATTCAAATATGATTTTTTTTGAATTTTCTTTTGTAATTTTTAGAATTAAAAATAAATAATATTTAATTAAATTTTGTTATGATATAGCCCTAAGGACTGAATCTTTTCTTAATATATGGATGATCTATCAGTTTTACAATTAAAACTGAATATTAATTATTTATCTTTTATTATATATTTTTCATAAACACTGAATATATTCTTAATATATGGCTAATTTATCATTTCCATAGATCATTTGGTTTTTTTATTTAAATTTGAATAATAATTTAGAAATGTAGATCATGAATAAGTATGGAATTTATTAATTTATATTGAATAAATATCATTATGATTATAAAGTGTTTTCTAATTTATTTTTATGGTTTACATGAATTATGAAGTGCTCTCTACCAAGTATTTGATATGGCACCTAAAAGGGAAGAAGAACCAAATATTGTGTGCTGAGTATTTTTACACTTCTATTACTAAATATTTTGTGTTGAATTATGTTGTATGTGTTGAATTGAATTATTAAATATTGATGTGATTATAATTTTAATAAACATTGTTTAGATGTTCACATATGTTGAGTAGTTGAGTATGTTTCAGTTCCTTATCAATTTTATTAAAATATATTAATTTAATGTGTATATCTCATTAAAGCCTTATATTTAGTGTTATTGGTGTATTTTTATGTTATATTGAAGTTTTTATAGTGTTTCTATGCGTATCTATGCGTATCTATGCGTATCTATGTGTGTCTTAATTTTTCTTTGATACACATGTGTATCCAAAGTGTATCTTGATACATATCTTAAAATTGCCTTCCTAATACACTAAGCGTATCCGATACTTTGAACCTTGATAACACTTAGTCGTCGTGCAAGAACAAGGTCCCGAAGAAAATGAAAGTCAACATCTACATGCGGGATCCGAGCACGGAAGGCAGGGTTGGCAACAAGATAGGTGGCACCAATGTTGTCACACCAAATAGTAGGTGCCTCGAATAGTGTAACTCCAAGATCTCAAAGAAGAGATGTAATCCAAAGGACTTCAGTTGCTGATGTGGCACAAGCATGGAATTCAGACTCAATGCTAGAACGTGCAACTGTAGCTTGTTTGTAGGAGCTCCAAGCAACTAAATTGGGACCTAGATAGATAGCAAAGCCTCCGGTAGATCGGTGATCATCTAGACAACCTACCCAGTCAGCATCTAAATAAGCATGAAGGGAAAGAGAAGAAGATGACGTCCGTGAGAGGTTTAGGCCATGCATAATAGTATGTTTAAGGTAACGCAAGATACGTTTCACGGCTGCCTAGTGTTCGTCAGTTGGAGATTGAAGAAACTTAGAGGCTTTGCTCACTACAAATGAGATGTCCAATTGAGTGATCGCCGCATACTAAAGAGCGCCAACAATACTTTTGTATTTTGTACGATCATCGAGAGGACAACCCCCATATCGTGAGAGCTTGGGATGAACCACCATGGGAGAAGAAATGGGCTTAGCAACCTCCATGTGAGCTCGGTGCAGTAGATCTGTGATATACTGTCACTGACTAAGAAGAACCCCATGAGGATGCCGAATAAGCTGAATACCGAGGAAGAATGCAGTAGGACCCAAATCTTTGAGAGAGAAATGGCGAGAGAGCTCCTGAATGCAACTATGGATAGCATTTTGGGAGTTCCCAATAAGTAAAACATCATCCACATATATAAACAGATAAAGTGTAACAGTCTTGGAGCAATACACAAATAAAGAAGTATCAGTTGTAGAAGCCCTAAAACCCATTTGGGTTAATTGATGAGTGAGACAAGTATACCAAGCCTGTGGTGCTTGATGAAGCCCACATAAAGCTTTGTTCAACTTGCAAATATGGGTCGGTTTAGTAGGATCTTCGAAACCCTTAGATTGTTTGACATATATATCCTTACAAAGTTCCCCATTCAGAAAGGCATTATCAAAATCAATCCGATGAATACAACCACTGATTTAAGAGTGCAAGAGAGAGAATGGTACAGATGGTTATTGGTTTTACAATCAGGCTAAAAATAGTAGTGAAGTCAACCCCGGGGATTTGAGTAAAACCTTGTGCCACTAATCGTGCCTTGTATCTATCAATAGTACCATCCGCCTTTCGTTTTACCTTATAGACCTATTTGCTCCCTACAACATTCATGTGAGAAGAGCAGGGAACAAGGCTCCAAGTACCATTAGAAATAGGAGCATTAAATTCCTTAGTCATAGCATCACGCCAATGGGCAGATTTTACCGTTTGTGAATAATTGGATGGTTCAGTTGTATCATCTCATGACTGAAATAATAGTGATTGTGGTAAAGGATACCTAATCGTGAGATGAGAATGGGGAGGAAGAGATTTGTCCATAGAACTAGTAACCAGTATGCTAGCAAGAATGCTGGGGAGCAACTGGAACCATTTCATCAAGAATGTCCTACACAGGACAGGTTCCACGAGGTCCAACTTCAAGGGAAGACATACCTGTGGAGGAAGCTGTTGAATGGTGAAGGCGGTTAGATGGTGGCAAACAAACAACAGAGTCATTCTGCAACAATGAAGTGGGAACTGGGGAATCTGAAGTGGAAGGGATAGGTACAGTGGGCAACTGCAAATAAACACCAGTTAGATGGATAGAATCGGAAGGAGCAGCCATAGAGTACCTCGGGAAATGATGCTCATCAAAGACAACATGTCTAGAAATATATTCTTTCCCAGTTCCAGGATGTAGACAGCGATAACATTTGTGTTTGTTGCTGTAGGCAAGGAAGATGCATTATTGAGAAGGATAATCAAACTTGTGCCGATTGTAAGGTTGAAGCAGAGGATAGCAAGCACACCCAAAAATTTTGAGAAACCTGTAATTTGGAGAAGAGCTGAACAGTACTTCATATGAAGATTTGTGCCAGAGAGTGACAGTCGAAAGCTGATTAATTAAATAAATAGCTGTAAGGGCGGCATCTGCCCAGAAGGAAAAGGGGAGCGACAGGGAAGCCAATAGAGACAAGGTTGATTCAATGAAGTAGTGATGTTTTCGTTCAACACAACCATTCTATTCATGTGTGTGTGGACAGGCAAGTCGATGAGTAATGCCGATGGAGTCCAAGTAATAGGAAAACTTCCAATATTCTCCACCCCAATCATGCAAGGCCTTGATTTTGGTATTAAACAATTTTTCAACATGACGCTTAAAGGATAAAAATACATCAAAGACATCCAACTTCCATTGTAACAGAAACAACCAAGAAAATTTACTATAAGCATCAATGAAAATTACATAATAACGAAACCCTTCATTAGATAAAATTGGGGCTGGTCCCCATACATCTGAAAACACCAAATCTAATGGGCTAGAAACAACTGAGGAAGACAAGGGAAGAGATAATCTATGACTCTTAGTGACTTGACACGAATCACAAAGTAAATTAGGGCTGAAACTTAATTGACCTCATATGGTAGTCCGAACTGGGTGATGACTTGCCTCACAATTCGCATAGTTGGATGCCCTAGGCGCTTGTGCCAATCATTAACAGAAACGTGCTCTCCAATTAATGCAAAAGACTAATTTGTGTTAGTCACCTCGCCTGGAAATTGATATAAACCGTCTCTACTAGTTCCTCGTAGCAGGATGTTCCCCGTATAATCTTTCACAAGAAAATAATCACCATGAAATTCAAAAGATAATTTGTTGCTACGAGCAAATTTGCGAATAGATAACAGATTTTTGGATAGTTCCGGTATACGGAAAATATTATTTAAAGCAAATTGGTGAGTAGTAGTATGAAGAGTTGAAGAACTGATATTTTTAATTTCCAAACCTGAACCGTTCCCAACTTTGACTTGATCGGATCCTCCATATTAAGACTAAACTTGCAGATAAAACCTGAACCGTTCTTGCTATATAAAGCATGGTTTTCAAAAACGGACCGGATCGGATGATCGAACCAGAAAAAACAGGAATCGATCACTTTTCAATTTAATAATATTTTAACTACTTTTCCAAGTCAACCTTTGCCTGGTTGTACATCATTGTCACTAGACTTGATATATGCAACTTTCTCCTTGTCTTCATATACAATCACGTATTCGTTATCTTCATAGTCATCATTAATTAATTATCTAAAGCATTTTTCCAAATCATTTTTGACCCAGTTAAAGAGATCATTGTCATCAGAAATGGATGTCCAAAGTAAGTGGAGCCATATACAACTTTAGACCGATAACTTCTCACAAGGATCGATCAGATGGTAAAATCAATAATTGTAATTCTCACTGACTTAATTGACTGTTCAAACTCCTATCTATCTATATATATATATATGTTGATGGATGATTATATATATATGACATAATTAATTAAGGCTTCCTCTTTTTATCATATTGAGCACAAAAATATACGAAAATCTAAAATTGATTTGAGAATGACAATTTAGCTAATACCTAAATATCTTCTATATATATGACAATCAAGTTCCGTAGAAGGTGGGGCACTCGGCAAAGTTTGTACGTAATTGTAGTTAAGGGTGTCGATGGACCGGTCCATCCAGTCCAAAATCAATTTGAACGGATTGGATGAACCAAAAAGAGAGAGTAGATTGGATCAACCCAGTCCAAAATATTTATTAGATTGGACTAGACTTGGTTCCTCCATAATAAATTTATATTGTTGGATTAAGCCAATATCCAGTCTATTGGTATAAGATAAGCATATAGGTGTCAATGGATCGAGTTTGAGTTGAAATAAATCTAAATTAATTGAACAAATTGAACGGTCTGAATATTGAATTAGATTGGTCCAAAATAGTCCAAGTTATTCATTGGATCGGATTAGACCTGATCCATTTGTAATGAACTCACATTAGACTGGATTGTGTTGGATTGGACCAAATCATTCCAATCAACACCCCTAATTGTAGCAACCACTGGCCTAAGATTTTCGCCCTCTCAACCCCCACTTGCTCCCGCACTTTCAAATTAGCATATATAGAAAAAAGTTCATGAGAGAGAGAGAGAGTCCATTATTGTTGTCATTAGAACCAAGTAAGCTGTTTAAACAAACATCATAATCGGTTAGACTATATATGTCGATTGATGAATAATATTTACAGCTTCCTCTTTCATCAAGATGAGCACACAACTGTCTTCTTCAAAGACAATTCAGGCAGTTCAGAAATCCCAATTTTGGTATGACAATATGTTGAATTGCTTTCATGCACCGGTACCTTCTCATGTCAGAAACAAATTTCCGGTTCTCAGTTTGATTGAACAACAATTTGGTAAAGTCGGGTTCCACAATGTTTTGTTTGGATTTCTATTGTGCTAAAAAAAAGGGTTTTTACTGTTAAGTCCATTCCTATAAATCATAGCTCCACTGTACAGTAAGAGTAGATGTCAGTTCGGAATTGATGCCAATACACAGGTTGGTATTAGACTATTGGTGTTTAAGTGGAAGTGTTTGAAATTTTGAATTGTTATAGATTTACGGTGGAATTCAGAATTCTGAGCTAGAGTGCAGTGTAATTATTCCATCCTCACAACGTTGAAAGAAGAGAACAAAGTAGGACATATATAATAAATAGTTTGTTATTATACAATTATCTTTTCTTTTCTTTTCAATATTTGTTTACATACAATTAAGCTGTATTTGGTTTGAAGGAAAAAATAGGAAAAGGAAGGGAATTAGGTTATGTTTGGTTTGAAGGAAAAGGTAGGGAAAGGAAGGAAAATATAAGAAAACCTTTATAAAACTTGTATAGGTTTCGCTGCTTTTCCCTTCCTTTCCCTACTTTTTCTTTCAAACCAAACACAGTTTTAAGCTTTACAAATCTTGTATAGGTTTTCCCTATCTTAATATGCATTTTTCACGAAATATATATATATATATATATATATATATATATATATATAAGGATATTGTAATTCACAAAAGCAAATGGGTGACATCTTGTTGCCTCTTCTATATATCCAACTTTCCCAGGCCTCAGGGTATCTGAGTTTCCGGTGGATTGGCAATTGGTTCAGAGGGATATGGCGGATATGTCCTTTTTGCCAATTCTGAGAGCATCCTGTCGAAACAGAAATATATGTTAGACTGTTAGCATCTCGGCGATATGGTAAATTCAGTCCTTGCAGTAGGCTTCATAGAAGACAAGATAGGTTGAATCACAACATGAACCTTACATACCTTTGATGCAATAAAGACAATAGGAGGATAAGAAAACATAAGCGCCAGAAAATCAACAGCCCCATCTTTGTTTTCTCTTCTTCTGGTGCTTGGAGCCCCATCCTAACCCTGCTACTTATATGCATACATTTCACCCATTTCTACCCTTAATTTGTATCAAATATATCAGACCAAGTCAATTTCAAATGTTTCCAAGTCTAGGCCATTGTGTTGTTAATAATAAATCTCTTGCAATTCTAATTTAAATTCTTAATAATAAAATCCTTATTATTTAATAATTTTAAAACGAAGTCGAAAGAATGAGTTCATGTGTGCTGAACGTATAAACGAGTTCATACAGAGCAACACATGAATGGGTTTCACTGAGGGGTTTTACACTCGCATAGAAAGAAGCAGCACATATGTACTCGCTTTTTTATTCTTTTTTCGTTGTTTTTTTTTTTTTTTGAAGAAAGCTTTGATTATTACTGAGGTTTAATTGATTTCTCCTCAGAAATCATGCCTAGAAAAAGGAACACAACGATTTATGGCTACATTATGTTGTTATATAAATATTTGTGTATATGGATCTGTGTAGATGCTCCATTAATGTTTGCATTAGAAATTTAGAAGAACTGATTATTCTTTTAATTTATTTCTTATGTCAACTTGGAAGAGGGAGTTGGGTGGGTGGATATCCGACCTTCCAGGAATGTATTAATCCAGAATTTGTGTTTTTGGTCATCCATTTTTAATGAAAAAGTTAAAAGTTTGAAAAGTAAAGATAACAGAATAATGGTGACTAATTAATACGAGAGACTTGTCACGGTCAGTCATGGAATATATGCACCGGATTTGTGCTTATGGATGATTTTCTAGCTTTGCAATCTGATCCTACCAAATTATTATTAAATCAAATCGTGGAAGAGGAAATTACAATGTGTAAAGTGAGATGTTGTTTGGACAAATTTCTACTTTTGTACTTTAAAAATGTCAAAGTATAAAAGCATGATAAAGTCTAGAATTTTATCAAAGGATGGTGACATGCAAGGTTCAAAGTATCGATACGATATGCATTTTGGTATCGGTATTTAGAAACGGCTGAAACACCTTTTATTTTTCAAAATTTGGCCTTTTGGGAAGCTTAAAATGTATTTTTTATTATTAAAAAAAAAATTGGGGGTTTGAAACCCCTGTAAACAGGCGTTTCGAACCATATCTTTTTCAAAAGATACGATATGATACGTCCGATATACTTTAAACCATGGTTACACGTGATCCACTAATTGCAAAACTGTACTTGATGTTTTTAGTGTTTTTCATACTTTTCAAAAACATGAAATATATAAAACAAATAATATATCATGTTTTCTGTACTTTGATGTCAAAAAATACTAAAGTACTTTATAAAAATTTATTCAAACAGGGCCTAAGAAATCAACAAGAGTCTAAAAATCATATTCAGTTAACATGTACAGCCTAAGCAATTAGGATGATTCCACTGTGCACACATTATGAAAGAAAAATATTTTCAATATGTTGTGTGTAAACAGAATTTTTGGACACTCTCTCAAGTCATTAGGGATTACACATGTATGAAGCTTACCAATTGACATATTTCAAAACAACTAGTGTAGCGGTTCTATTTACTTTAATCCTCCATCTCTAATGACACTGATGTGTAACTGGACAAACAATGACTTGGGAAACTAGTTAAAAGATATACTCTACTCTAAAAATAAAGATAACATGTTGACAGTGAATATGAGGCGAGGCTATGGGAATTTGGTGTACCTTGAAGGCAAGGCAAGGAGGACTTTCCTCAGTCAAGCCACGTGGCACTAGGACTTTATTCATTGTTGAATATTTGGCTAAAATAAGTTTGGAATGTCACCTTTTTAAGTGCATCCCGATCCAACCAAATTGTTATTCAATTAAACCCAGCTATAAGGAAAAACGGGTTTTCATCAGGGTTGTCGAGGAACTTCCAAATAAAGTCTATTACCCGATTCAATTAAAAAGTGATCCAGCCTCAAAGCCTCCTGACTTTGAATTAATTTTTAAAACCTTTTTAACTTCTCCTTCATTTTAAGCACAATAGATCAAAATTTCTAACATTTTGGTATTTAAATTGGATTCGGATTGATGTAGCTGAAGATTATCCAAATCTGACAGTGTGTACGATAGATTTATTGCGGCTCTTGCTCACAGGAAAATTAACTTGGAAACGTTTTTGGAAGATTAATTAAGCATATCCCACCACGTATTCATATGTTGTTGTGGAGGATCTTCACCAACTCTTTCCCGACCTTGTATAGTCTCTCCAAACGTTCTTTAACCATCCAAGGGTCTGGATCGCAGCCATCGCCGTGCCTCGGACGTGGCGTTCACAAACATGGAGTTCAAGCTGCCTCTGCAGAGGTAGAGGTACAGGGAGCACAACATGGCGGTTCACGGGTGGGAGGATTTGATATACGAGAAGAAAAATTGGGTAAGCCTGAATGCGGGTGTGTTCCTCATCCAAAGCTGTCGGTGGTTAATGGACTTTATGGATGTGTCGCGGTAGGGGTGTCAATGGATCGGTTTTGATTTAGATCCAATTCGATCTAAATCTTATTAAATTGGATTTGGACGGTCCATTGTAATTATTGGATTGGGTCAATTCAAAATAAATTGGTCCATATTTTTATTGGTTTGAATTAGACTTAAATCAAATTTCCAATAATCCGATCATGATGTCAAACCCTTGTCCAATTTGAAATCAATCAAAACTGAAAACAGCATAAAATCACTTTTATGAAAGTAATTTTACGAAAACATTTTTATAAAAATAATTTTATGAAAAGTATTTTTATGAAAGCACTTTTTATCCTCTCCCCCACTTTTTACCTAAATCTATCCAAAGAAAGTTTGAATTAAAATATTATGAATTATAACACAAAACATAATTATAGTAGATATAATAATAATATTCATATTATTAATAATTTTATATTTTTACAAAATTTATCATGAAATTATGTATTAATAATATAAATTATAAATTTACAGATTTTTCAATTCAAATGTAATTGAAATCATAAAAATTTAACATTAAAAAACTAAAATATTATTTCAATATTTCAATATTTAAATATTTAAATATCTTAAATAACAAAATACTAAAAATAGCTAACCAATTATATAACAAAATATTTAATACTACATAACAACTTTACAATAAATAAAATTCAAACAACTAAAATTTTAAATTATTTAATGCATTATTTAGATATTTAAATAACACAAGATTTTAAATAATAAAATTTTTAACATAAATAAATTTTAAATTGTTAGAATAATGAAATTCTGTAATAAATTTAAAAGATTCTTAAAATTATAGAAATAATTATAATAGATCTCATTAGTATGAAAATTAATAATAATTTAATATTTTACAAAATTAATCACCAAATTATGTAATAATAGTATAAATTATCATCTTAAGGATTATTAAGTTCAATAAATAATTAATATTTTGAAAATTTTAAATAATGATATTATTTAAATAAATAATAATATTGTAAATAACTAACTTCACTTATATCAATTAATAAATTTCAAAAAATTAATAATTATTAATAATAATTTTATAATCTTAATTCATATTCATTATATATTATATATACTAAAATTAATATTTATTATATTTTTTGCAATTATTTATTATATTTTTATACATATTTGGAATAATTATGTATAAATATATTTTTCTTTTGTTATTTAATAGAAACTTTTCAATAATTATTGAAGATTAAACTACTATTATTTAACTTTTTAAATTTAATTTATTATACATATTGTATTTTTTATAAGTTTTTTTTTAGTAATTATGTATTTTTGTTATAAGTTATCAATTAATATTTATTAGAGATTAAACTGTTATTTGAGATTACACTATTTATTGAGTAGTTTAATATATTTTTAGTATTTATTTTATATTTTTTTTTATTATATTTATTGCATTTTTATGAGTTACTATTATATTTTCATTATATATTTATTTCCAATAATTATTTTCATTATAAATTTACAATTATTATTGGATATTAATATTTCTTATATATTAGAGATTAAGCTATTAATTTAGCTAAAGTCCGGAGTGTTTATGGGTCTGTTTGGTTTGGTTGTTTGCTATTTAGCCAACCAAATCGACCTGGTCAAGTTGGGGAGTAGGTAGCCGAAAACCAACTAAGCATTAGTGAAAACCAACCAGCTTAGGTTGTATCTGTTTGGGTCAATTTTTAGTTTAATCGATAAAATCATATATTTTAAATATATAGGGTCAGCCTAGTTGGGTTTTGGTTAGTTTGCAAATGGCCAAATTGAAACTAACCCAAACTCTGCCCACGTAGTATTATGCAAGGGGAGATGTTCCCAATTCACGGGGTAGTGTGTTGTGGGAAAACGTGGGCAAAGTTTTCGTGGGCAGGAGATTCGGAGTCCAAAATAATATCTAGGACTCCAAGTTGATATTCAAGGTGAACCCAAACGTTAGTTAATATAAGGAAAATTGTCTAAAACTCACCATGAGTTTTCAGTATTTCTCTTATATTCACCACAACTTTTCAAAATGTCTAAAACTGACCATGTCAATAAGTTTTTATTTTCCAAAACTCACCTTCCGTTAGTGCATGTAAATGTTTCTTAACAAAGGTATCCATGTCAACATAAATAACAATTTTCATGACCAAATAACCCTTGAATGGTGAGTTAGAGGAAAAATAATCTTTTTCAGTTTTCAATTTTCTTTTTTTTTTTTGCATTTTAGTGTTTTGTTATAATTTCTAACGTTTTTTATAATTTCTATTTTTTAACATTTTTCTTTTTTCTACAATCTATAAATTTTCCTAGTGATCTAGCAGAATCGAATAGCTTTGAGCCTTTGACATTTTGTCATTCTACTTTGCTTTTCAGTGTTCATTCACATAGAACCAGGGCAAGGCTAAACATTGCAAACCAGTCACTACAAGAAAAATGACTTTTCACTGCCGCTAAAAGTATATATATATTTTTTCAAATAACCAATTTTTTTTTTCTAATTTTATCAAACTACCTGCTTTCTCTAAATTCATTTATACCGAAATAAAATACAAAAAATAAAAAAAAACATCAATTACAAGATAATTTGATCAAGATCAGAATTCATCCCAAAAATTTTTCATTAATAAATATGAAAAATAATTTATTGATTAATGTTTGCATTGGGGAGATTTTCTCCTAGGTCATGTACAAAAGTAAATTTATATATGCATTGGAGTGGCAAAGTAGATGATTAATTTGCAAATTGATCGAGTTGAAGAGATTGATTCAATGTCAATGTGCTTTTCCTGCAGGCTGCTTTGAAAACCAGAGATTTTAAGCTTGAATACTAGTCCTTTCGCCATTCAACGGCTTTGAAATATATTTTACCTTCCCACTTCTTTGTAACCACTAACCAGCAATGTGATTTAATTTAGACTTGGGATCTGGCAATGTTACAGTAGAGAATGTCAACCTAATAGGCCCCCAATTATCCTTACATATGCTAGGAGAGGGGAAGGGCAGCGTAAGCCAGGTCAGTAGTCGGTTAAGGAGGGAAATGTTTAGATATTGGTGTGCTTATTGTAGCTATGCCAGTTGGGGCTTATTGTAGCTATGCCAGTTGGGCATTCCTAGAAGGATTTAGTTATGATGACAGGAGGGAATAAGAAGGGAGTCTGGGGATAGGGAGGGATCATTCTGGTGTGAGGAATATTTTGAGTGTTTGGGAGAGTCGGCAGTCTCTCAAAGAACCGACCAACTGTTATTACCTTCCATTGAATAAATACAAGTTTCTTTTCATTTGTGTTGTGTATTTTTGCTATGTGTTTGAGAATTGTGTGTGAAATCTCTGGGACATATCAGTGGTATCAAAGCCCATCTTTCCTCGGCCATGGTGACAGTTAAGGAGGTGGCGTCGTAGGTGGAGGGATTCGAAGAACGCTTGTCTTCTCTGCATTCTGATTTTTGTTTGGAGATGGATGGCTTATGTAATGATTTTCAGCGTCTCGATCCAGCTAAGGTAGCAGTTGGTCTTTCGAAGATCTCGTCTCTGGAGAGCTCTGTACAATCTCTGGAAGAAGGCGTTCAAGATCTGGTGAAACATTTTGATCTGTTGCTTCATTAATGTGATCTTTCTCAGGGATCTTCGACTCCTTTATCTACTACTGACATTTCTCCTCCACTTCTCGCATCGAGTCGTGCTACTGACAAAGGGAAGAGTATGGCATTTCCGACGTCTTCTTCGATGCCGGTGTCGGAACATGCTTCTGATTCACCTCCTCGGAAGTTGGAGTTGCCTATTTTTGATAGGGAGAATCCATACGACTGGCTTTTTCGTGCTGAGCGCTATTTTGAGATTAATGGATTGCTGCCGACGGAGCATTTGTGAGCTGCCGTTGTATGTTTAGAGGGCGATGTATTGGCTTGGTATTACTGGGAAGATGGTCGGTGACCTTTTCGTGGCTGGGAAGAATTCAAAGAGCTCCTCCTTGAACGTTTTCGATCAACTCAGGAAGGTAATTTATAGGAGCAGCTCTTCTCGTTACATCAATCTTCTAATGTTAAAGAATACCACCGCCAATTCGAGGTTCTCTCTGCTCCCTTACGTGGCCTGCCGGAATCAGTCATTGAAGCGGCGTTTGTTAATGGGTTGCGTCTAGATATCCAGACCGAGCTCCGACAGATGGAACCCGTTGGGTTGATCAGAAAAATGGTCGCGGCCCAGAAGATTGAGGATAAGAATCAGGCCCTTTTGGTGTATCAATCGGGTTTATTTCCTCGTTGGCCCACATCATCCCCCTCTGGAGCTCATTTTAATTCACATGTTTCGCATGTGACTACTTCTGCTGTCACTTGACCTACACGTGCCGCGGTCCCTTCTTCTTCTTCATTGGTTCCTACTATTAAGTCCTCACCACCGACTTTCAAAAAAATGACCGATAAAGAGATGCAACAAAAGCATAAGAAGGGTCTATGTTTCCATTGCGACGAGAAATACAGTCCTGGTCATCATTGTGCTCAGAAATCACTTCAGGTTTTATGGGTCCAAGATGATGTGGAGGAAATTGCTTCTGAGGTGTCTAATTTGGACAGCACTTCGACTGACATTGAAATTGCTCCGGCTCCAGATTCGGCCGTGCTTTGTGTTTCATCTCTTGTGGGCTTGTGTGCTGCTAATTCCCTTAAGATGCGTGGACGCATTTTGTCGCATGAGGTAGTCTTATTGGTAGACTTGGGTGCATCCCACAATTTTATCTCGGAAGCTTTAATTGAGGAGTTGAAATTGCCCCGTACTCCTACACACGAGTTTGGAGTTAAGATGGGTAATGGCGACGAGGTGAGAACTTTTGGAGTTTGCTGTCAGGTTTGCCTCAACTTACCTGAATTAGATGTCATTGCAGATTTCTTCCCTTTGAAATTGGGCTCTACGGACGTCATTCTTGGTTTTCATTGGTTAGCATCTCTCGGTGATTCAGTGATGAATTGGGATAACAGGTCTATGAAGCTCAATTTTGGGGGTATCTGTGTGAAACTGCAGGGCAACCCTTCTCTGTGCAATTTCATCATTCTTGGTTTGCACGCTATGATGCGTAACTTGCAACATGAGGACAAGGGGTTTTGTTGGAACTGAGACAATTGCAGGTGGTGGATTCTTCTTTGGACTCTGCCTTGTCTACACCCTTGTCTCTGCCAATTTCTTATTTACTGGATGAGTTCAAAGATGTTTTTGATATGCCTACGGGTTTACCCCTTACTCAGGCTACGGAGCATGCTATTGTCTTGCATGAAGGCACTTCCCCTATCTCTGTTTGTCCTTACAGATACCCTTAGTTCTAGAAAGATGAAATTGAACAACTTGTCTCTGAGATGCTGGTTGCAGGTATTATTCAACCAAGTACAAGTCCCTACTCGAGCCCGGTCCTTTTAGTCAAGAAAAAGGACGGAAGCTGGCGTTTCTGTGTTGATTACCGAGCCCTTAACCATGCCACGGTTCCGGATAAGTTTCCCATTCCAATTATCGAAGAACTTCTCGATGAGCTTCATGGTGCTTCTATTTTCAGCAAAATTGATCTTAAATCGGGCTACCATCAGATTTGTGTCCGCAATGAGGATATTCCCAAGACCACATTTCGCACACACGAGGGCCATTATGAGTTCCTTGTCATGCCCTTCGGTCTTACTAATGCGCCATCGACTTTTCAGTCGTTAATGAATATTGTTTTCCATGATTTCCTCTGGCACTTTGTTCTGGTGTTTTTCGATGATATTCTGGTCTATAGTGCTTTTGAAGTTGCCCATTTGGATCACCTTCAACAGGTCTTTTCTGTGTTGCGTGCCCACTATCTTTTTGCTAACTCAAAGAAATGTATCTTTTCTCAGCCTAGCATTGAATACATATTATCAGTGTGACTAGTGTTTCTGCCGATACTTCTAAAATCCAGGCCACGGTGAATTGGCCCCAACCATCTTCACTTAAAGCTCTTTGCGGTTTTCTGGGATTTACGGGCTATTATCGCCGTTTTGTGCGTAACTACAGTAAAATAGCATGGCCATTGATAGAACAGCTTAAAAAGGATGCCTTCTCATGGAATGCGGAAGCTGAGAATGCTTTTCAGGAGTTCAAACGGGCTATGACGACAGTACCTGTGTTGGCCCTTCCGGATTTTTCCTAGCCCTTCTTGATCGAGACAGATGCATCCGGTGTGGGTCTTGGTGCGGTATTGGTGCAGAATAATCGCCCTATAGCTTTTTACAGCCACAAGCTTAGTCCATCTGCACAGTCTAAATCTGTTTACGAGCATGAATTAATGGCCATTGTCTTTGCCATTAAAAAGTGGCGCCCCTATCTTCTTGGTAGGCGCTTTATTGTACGTACCGACCAACGTAGTCTTAAGTATCTGTTGGAGCAACGGGTTGTCGAAGGAGAGCATCATAAGTGGCTCCTTAAGCTTATGAATTATGATTTTGAGATTCAGTACAAACCTGGTACTGAAAATGTCGTGGTTGACGCTCTTTCCAGAGTTCCTGCTAAAATGCACTTAAATTCTCTTACAGTCCCTATTTTTCTTGATTTTGATGACCTTAAGGAGCAAGTTGATGCTAATTCTTTTTTGGCCAACATTAAAAATGTTATACAGTAGGATCCTGCTACCTATCCTGCCTACTCTTTAGTTGGGGATCACCTTTGTTATCATGGTAAATTGGTTCTGCCTGCTTCTCCATTTATTCCCCTCTTAAAGAGTTTCATTCTGGTGTTGTGGGGGGTCACGCTGGTATCCGCCGGACATATCAGCATATAGCAGCTGAATTTTATTGGAGGGGGATAAAATGTTCTGTTCAGGAGTTTGTACAGGCTTGTGATGTGTGTCAACGCAGTAAATATGAAGCCATGTCTCCTACTGGCCTTTTGCAACCTTTACCCGTTCCTAATCAGATCTGGGAGGATATTGCTATGGACTTCATTAAGGCTCTTCCTTAGTCTAAGGGATTTGATACAATTATGGTGGTGGTTGATCGTTTCTCCAAGTACGCCCATTTCATCCCTCTCAGTCATCCTTTCTCAGCTCTTATGATTGCTCAGGATTTCTTACACAACATAGTTCGTTTACATGGCATTCCCTGATCAATTGTGTCTGATCGTGATAAAGTCTTTATGAGTTTCTTTTGGCATGAGCTTTTCACTTTGCAAGGTTCAGAATTGCGTCGTAGTTCAGCTTACCATCCTCAGACGGATGGTCAATTAGAGGTGGTTAATTGCTGTTTAGAGACTTATTTGCATTGTTTTGCGGTTGATTCTCCCTCTTGCTGGTCTTCTTGGAAATCTTGGGCGGAATACAGCTATAATACTTCTTTTCACACTGCTGCTGGTATGACACCTTTTAAGGTGGTTTATGGGCGCGATCCTCCTCCATTAATCCGCTATGAGCTTGGTTCTATGGCTAATGCTAATGTTGAAGTTGTTCTCCTTCAACGTGACGCTATACTTGCTGAGCTACGTGCTCATCTACACCGTGCACAACAAAAGATGAAGGACTCGGTTGATGCGAGCCGGCGTGATGTGAATTTTGATGTCGGGGATTTGGTGTATGTGAGAGTGCGACCTTATCGCCAGTAGTCTTTAGCTCGCTGAGTCAATGAAAAGCTTGCCCCTCATTTTTATGGACCATTTGCTATTGTGGAAAGAATTAGTACTGTTGCTTATAAACTTCAACTTCCTCTAGATGCACAGATTCACCCAGTTTTTCATGACTCGCAACTCAAAAAGGCGATTGGTAACCATATCTCTTCTCCTGTGATTCCTTCCACTTTGTTTGCTGATATGGAGATGCTTGTGGAACCAGCTGCCGTGTGTGGTGTGTGTCCATCCACTATGACCGGAGTTACTGGTTTGGAAGTGCTTATTCATTGGTAGGACCTGTCTGATTTTGAAGATTCTTGAGAGCCTTTTGACTTGCTTCGGGACCGATTTCCTCATTTTAACCTTGAGGACAAGGTTAGACTTTGGGTGGCGGATAATGATAGGCCCCCAATTATCCTTACATATGCTAGGAGAGGGGAAGGGCAGCATAAGCCAGGTTAGCAGTCGGTTAAGGAGGGAAATGTTTAGATATTGGTGTGCTTATTGTAGCTATGCCAGCTGGGCATTCCTAGAAGGAGTTAGTTATGATGACAGGAGGGAATAAGAAGGGAGTCTGGGGATAGGGAGGTATCATTCTGGTGTGAGGAATATTTTGAGTGTTTGGGAGAGCTGGCGGTCTCTCGAAGAACCGACCAACTGTTATTACCTTCCATTGAATAAATACAAGTTTCTTTTCATTTGTGTTGTGTATTTTTGCCGTGTCTAAGAATTGTGTGTGAGATCTCCAGGACATATCACAACCAAGCTGCAGATCTGTTAATTCGATTTCTTGATTGACCTCTTCAATTGATTTGAGGCTCCTGCATTCCTCTCCTCTCATGATCACTAGCCATTCAAACGAGAATTAAGGTCGAGAAATTGATCTTCATTGCAAGATGCATATCTTTCAACTGATTTGAGGCTCCTGCATTCCTCTGCTCTCCTGTCATGATCACGTGCCCCCAGAAAATGAAAAGAATAGAGGAGTGCAGTTGGCTTCTTCCAACTGCCAATTCTCAGATTCCTATAGAATGACAAATCCAAAATAACATATTAATCATTTGATATTTAGCAACTTCGGCTGACTTTTGAGATGTGAAGCTCAGTCATGGATCTTTATTTTGGAGGCAAAATAACACAAATGGTGGAAAGAGAATAAAACTAACCATATTCTTTATGGATCTCAAGAAAAAGAAATCCAAATTGAGTGGAAAGGCATGACAAAGAACAGGCAAGCAAATCCACAGGGTTGATGCCACCTTTAACTTTAAAGAGGTTTGCTATCATCTGCCCCCATATTTTTAAGGGAGAATGACTGTTCAGCCCACCTCAGAATTCTTAGCCCCACCGTACAGGTGGGATGAATCCTGACCATGGGTTGATGCCAAATCCACTGGTAGGATGCGGTTTATAGGGGGGGCTATTACTGTAATTTCAGAATTCTGAAGTGGGCTGCAGTGTACTTCTCCGTATTTTTAATACCTTCATTTCTGCCTATTAAAACCTAAGGACATTGAGGAAAAATTCTTTAGGAATTTCACAATGAATACTCTGCATAGTCTTCTATGCATTAATTGTAGTTGAAAAAAGAGAAGATGAATTTGCAGATTTGCAAAGGGAGATTTCACTTATTATTTTTCTGTTTCTTCAATATTTTCTTTTTGCACACAGAATGAAAGTGTTCCTATAGGTCTGTTGGCAGCCCAAGTAATAATACAGAAGTTTTATCTCTACCATGCATAATAGTAACTTTGACCAAACGAAACATACTTTTACATCCAATAATGTATTATGCATAAAACCAACTGCAGATATGCTTCGAACATTTCAAATCTGATCCACCTGCACAAGCACATATGTAACCATGACAGACTGAAACACCAATTAACAAACTCTGAACTGATGGATTTTATACCCAAGATGTTTCAAGTTTTGTAGTGTGAGCTTGTGAAAAGGCTCAGAATATGGTAGACTTCTGCTCATTGACAGTTGGTGAGACACTTGAAGCATGGTTGGCCTAGAAGTCGGATTTGCATTTGTGCATGCCAAAGCAATTGTCACCACCAAAGCCAGCTCTAGTGCAATGAGACCAGTTGGAGGTAGTAGTCGCTGGTCCAATGCACTTTTGAATTGCAGGTCATATTCTTCACTTTGTAAGCATAAGAGGAGTTCACCAGGATGCTTTCCCATGATAATTTCTAATACTACAACCCCAAATCTGTACACATCGCACTTCTCTGTCACCTTCATTGTAGTGGCAAGCTCTGCAGTACCATGATGAACACAAATTAATAGATAGTCTAATTAATAGCAGTGCAGACTGTTTAGATTAGGTGTGAAGAATAAGAAAACTAACCTGGAGCCATATAGCCATATGATCCAGCTGGTGCGCTCCAGTTAGACTCACCAACTCTTAGCAACCTTGATGCTCCAAAGTCTGAGATCTTTGGCTCGAAGTCTGAGTCCAACAAAATGTTATTCCCTGATATGTCCCTGTGCACGATGGGTGAAGAACAGTCATGGTGCAAATAAGACAAAGCATGTGCAACTCCTTTAATAAGCTTCAATCTCTTCTCCCAGTCCAGCATCCTTGCCTCTTCCTCCTCATGTAGGAAACGTCCCAAGCTACCCTTTTCAACATATTCATACAACAGGAACATGAAGCCCTTGTTTGAACAAAACCCATGAAGCTTTACAATGTTTCGGTGTCGAATTTCAGTTAAAGCATATATTTCAGATTGAAAATTCTTATTCCACTGGTTATCATGAAGTCTATCTTCATCAGATGTTGATGGGTGAAGGCGCTTTACCGCGAAAACATCTCCAGTTGGAAGAATTGCTTTGTAGACACTCCCTTGACCCCCTTTCCCTATGCAGTGTTTATCATTGAAATTTTCAGTGGCATTGACAATATCCTCAAATATTAATTTCTTGTTGTAATTCCACACTGAGAATGAAGTTGCACCCACTAAATCATAGTTTCTTGAGATAGGTCTCTGGGTTCATAGTGGCAGATGAAGATTTTAAACAAAATGGGTAGAAATATGGCAAGAGAAGCAAGAGGTACAGTTATAACAATGATCAATTTCTTCTGCCTATTTTTTGTGCTTTCACTTCTATTAGTCTTGCTGCCACAAGGAGCCAAACCTTGCACTTTTTCACCGCACAAATCCATGTTACCTGCCAATTCCTTGGGAGAAGCTTCCCGAAAGGCCTTAACATTTGCAGGGCAGAAGGTATTAAACCTGAGAGCCTATTGTTAGAAAGATTCAAATATTCTAGTGAGATTAGACTCCCAAGCTGTGGTGGTATGCTTCCTGTGAGAACATTTTGACTGAGGTCAAGTGCAGTCTGTAAAAACACTAGATTCCCAATCTTGTGTGGGATATCCCCAATTAATTTGTTTCCATTGAGATTTAAGGATATTAGTTCTCGGCAATCCCCCAGTTCCCCTGGTATTGATCCACTTAAACTGTTGTGTGATAAGTCCAAATTTTTCAGATTTGGCAACCTTCCAATCTCAACTGGGACCTGTCCTGAAAGCAGATTGTTGCTCAGGTTTAGCATGTATACAAGAGAAGTTGAATGGAAAATCTCCGCAGGAATTTCTCCTGTTAGTTGATTTGAAGAGAGGTCGAGCTCTTGCATGTTTTTCAACCTCATTATCTCCAAGGGAATTTTGCCTGATATCATATTACCAGATAAACGGAAAAATGATAGACTTGCACAATCTCCCCAGTTCTTTGATAAAATACCAGACAGCCGATTATCACCCATATCAAAGTGTTGGAGATCTGGGTATACCCCAAATGCATTGGTGATGTCTCCGTCAAGACGGACTCTGGTTAATCCTGTGCAGTTTTTAAGGCTTTGGGGTATTGGTCCAACAAAATTGTTTCCATTAGCTGTGAAGCGTTTGAGCTGTCCTCCTCTGCAGATTTGCGGAGGGACCTTGCCTGAGAAGTTGTTGTAGGATAAGATTGCGACTTCGAGTGAATTGGGGCCAAAATCTTCAGGTATACTACCAGAGAAGTTGTTACTGTAAACATGAAAGGCAACCAAGTTTTTCAAGTGGGTTATGGAAGAAGGCAAGGTTCCTTGCAGTTTATTTGTATTCAAATCAAGATGATTTAGGCTTTCAATATTGCCAATTTCATGGGGAAGGAACCCAGTGAGCTGGTTATTGGAGAGACTTAGGTTGACAAGCACAGATAAATTTCCTATGCTGGAAGGAATTAAACCAGTAATCAAGTTTCCATTCAAGTTAAGGAACTTCAAGTTCAACAAGTTCCCTATCTCCCGAGGTATGGAACCTGATAACTGGTTACTGAACAGGTACAAGTACTCGAGCTTATGGAGAGACCCAATTTCAGGAGGGATTATTCCAGTCAAGTTGTTGGTATCAAGTTGCAAAGAAATGAGTTTTATCCAATTAGAGAGAAAATACGGATGGATTGCACCGGATAGTTGACTTCCAGATATTCGAAGATAAAGAATTTGATTTAGGGAGGCCATTGAAGGGGGCAAGGGCCCTGCAAGGTTATTTTCTGACAGTTCAAGGAAAGTAAGGTTGGTGCAAAAGCCAAGCTCATCTGGGATACTGGAATTCAAGCCTGCTTTCTGTAGATTTAGTTCCTGAAGCATGGTGAGCTTTCCTATAGAAGATGGTATTGGCCCATGAAATTGATTTTCCTGCAGTTCAAGAATTCTGAGGTTGGACAAAAGGCCAATATCTGTTGGAATTGTACCATTTAGTTTATTTTTTCCTACCCTCAGCTCTTGAAGTTCATCTAGCTTCATGGTTTCCATGGGAATTGGCCCTTCAAATTGATTGTTGGTGAGGTTCAAGATTTTAAGATTCTTAAGACTAATCATAAGTTGAATAGGTATCGGACCTGCAATTTGATTATTTGACAGGTCCAGAAAAATGAGCTTTGAACATTCAAAAATGAATGGGGGAACATCTGGTTTCAGCTGGTTATAATCAAGCTGGAGTTCAGTTAATGATAACATGGGCTTAAACCGAATTGGGTGTGGATTCTCTAGGTAAATGTTTCCCCCAAGATGAAGATGCCATACCTTTTGTAGCTTGCTAATCTGATATGGAATTGGACCTGTGAATGAATTGTTCTGGAGGCGAAGAACTTGTAACTCCAGGAGGTTTCCAATCTCTGACGGAATAGCTTCTGTAAAATTATTACTGCCGAGATCAAGAAAAACAAGTTTTGCAAGTAATCCAATTTGACTTGGAACTGCCCCAATAAGCTTGTTGAGGTTGAGATTGAGAGAGCTGAGATTGGGGAAAGCAGAGAAGTTGAATTTGTAGAGAGTGCCACCAAGTCCTGAGTTGGCAAGATTTATCTCAACAATGTCCCCTGCTTTATTGCACTGAATTCCAGTCCAGTTGCAAGGATTGCTTGTGCGACTGGTGAGGGACCATGAAGTGAGAGAGTGAGAGATTAAACTGTCCTTCCATTTCACCAAAGCTTCTGCTTCATCCTGAGCATGAGCTTCCAGGAAAACACAAGACAGAATGAGAAAGTAGAGAGTGATATGCAATGTTTCTCTCATGGCTGCAGCTCTACTGATTTGCAATGTTTAGCCTTGCCCTGGTTCAATGTGAATGAACAATGAAAAGCAAAGTAGAATAAGGCAATATCAAAGCAATTCAATTTAGTCATCAGGATTAATTAAAATGGATACTGATTTGCATGATTTGACTATTCTCTTTGAGTCTAAATGTTATTTTTTAAGCTAATCATTTTGAATTTTTGGTTCTTAATTAAACCTGTATATCATTTTCATTTTGTGCCTGTAAATTTCAGTGAAATTGCTTTCGCTGAAACCCTTTGTATCTCTTTCAATCGGGGACCCAGAAAGTTTGCAACATCGTTGATGTGAAATGTGAACACCACAACTCTCTCTCATGACAACAAACTGCTTAATTTTGACTATGCTTTTTCGGTCTAAACATTATTTCTTTTTACTAGTCATTTTGAATTTTTGAAGCTGAAACCTGTACAGCTTTTCAATTTGTGCCTGTAAATTTCAGTGAATTGAAGTTTCTGTTGCTGAAACCCTTTGTGTTTCTTTCGATGGGAGAACTTGAATCTTCGATGCCATACAAGTCAAATTTACCCTAATTTTTATTAATTTAAATTTTATTTAAAATAATTACATAAATAAAGATTTATAATAAGCCTATAGCCTAACCTGGCCCATGACCACCCCTAATTAAGAATATCATAAGCCTGCAATTTATATATCTCTATTTCCATCTTAATTTCAACCCGATATATGAAATTTCACTCGGTCAGATCCTTCCAACTCTTGGTGTGTCAATTGATCACATTATTTGTATCTTACGTAAGTTTTATGACTATTTCCTGTCATCCTTTGCATTTATTAGTTCTCAAAGACCTTGAATATAATTCCCTCCACCAGTTTAACTAAAACATTAATACCAATGAGAATTAAAAAAGCAAAATAAGAAAATTTGGGTTATTCAAAAAAATCAAAATTTTGGATTATTCAAAAAAATAATAAAATATGAACAAAAAATTCATGAAAAAAATGCAATCACAAGTTTTCAAAAAAAAAATAATTCATACATTTCACTAATTATTAATTACAATAACATATACAAAACATAACAGATATTCACATAAAAAATAAAGAAAAGTGCAATCACAAATCAAGAATACATATAAGCATTTAACTAAATATTAATCACAACAAAATATAAAAGACATCACAACTATATATATCAAAAATAAAGAAAAATACAATCACAAATCAATAAAAATATAAACATTTAACTAATTATTCATACAAAAAATTAAGAAAAAAAATTCTGTAACCCACATATTTCAGCATATGTTTGCATCATTTTTAACAAGAAAATGAAAAAATATATATATTCATGCATAAGAATCATCACATAGACAATGCAAAAAAAAAAAAAAAACAAATATTTCGGATTTATCTATGAAAAAAAAATCGGTTTCAATCAAAATATTGCACTAAAAATAGTTTTAAAGCAAAGATGAGGGAGGAGGAAGGCAGACCTGAGTGTCACCGACGAGAACACAATGAGAATGCATGGAATCACCATAAAAAACCAGATCTAGTAAAGAGGGTTTCAAGCGTTTAAAACCTCAAAAAACCCAAAATATTCAAGAATACATGTAGGAAACAAGTCCAAATGTAAAACCGACTAGGTCACCGACGAGTTTGTAGCTCGTTTGATCGTCGCTGGTCGCTCTCAAAACAGGTTCCGTCATTGGTATGCTTAACCTTATTCGAGTGAGGAAGAAGGATGTTTAAGGAGATATAGGGGTATTTTGGTAATTTAACAAATTAAATAGGGACCAAATTGTCCCAAAGTTTTCGTAGGTCCATTTATTAACAAGCATTTAAAAAAAGTAACTCTCAAGTGGCTTTTTTAATATGTACTTCTTTACCAAATAAGTACTTTTTTTACCAAACACTAAGGTTGTTCACGGGTCAATTCGGTTCGGTTACATAGTATTTTAGCAACCAAACCAAACATCTCAGATTGGCTTATTACCCAACTGAAACCGAACCAAAACTAACATAAACCGATTAAAAATAGTGCTATCAGATGCTTGGTTTGCTTGATTTTAACTGAATCGAAACTACTCTTTTCTTGTATTTTTGTTGCTTACAGGTTGTAAGCAAATTTAATAAAAAGGGGAAATCATTATGATGGGTACAGAGTTTCTGACATTTGTTTTGATAACAAATAATTATTTGAATATTTTAATCAAATATCAAAATACAAATTTAATGAAAAAGGGATAAAGAATTAAACAATGAAAGGAATTGTACAAATTTGCCTAAAATAGGCCTAGGGGTAAGGGCTAGGATTGTAGGCCTGCAAAACTTGGTAGGTCATGTCATTGTCTTGTGATATCTTAGAAAAAGTACTTTACAAAACATATCACATGTGAGAAAAAATTGACTTTTTTTAAACAACTATTACACATTATGTATCCCATTATATACAATTGTTCGGGTTGGTTTTACTTGGTTTGTAAATTCAAAAATAGTGACCCAAACCGATCAGTTGGTTTATTTATGTCTTTAAACTGAGGCTGACCGAAAATTTAACAAAACCGACCAACTTTGATCGAGTTGGGTTGGGTTGGTCGGTTTGATTGGTTTGGCCCGATTCATGAACAACCCTACCAAACACCCACAAGTGCTTATCTTCCACTTCATGTGTGTGTGTATGTGAGAGAGAGAGAGCGCAAAAGAGTTAAGAAGGAAGTTTTCCACTTTAACATGATTTGAACTAGTGGTAGATAGATCCTTGTCCCATGGCTCAATAAGAAGCCTGTAGGAGAATGGGAGGAAAGAGATAATGAATGAGAGTTGGGAAGGGGTATAGGAGAAAAGAGAGATCAAGGGAGGAATCGGAGAAGGAGATGACTACTGATGTATATAATATAATATAGATATAAACACTTACAACAAAACAAATTTTAGAAATTTATAAGAGTAAATTTGGAAAATAAAACTTCTATAATGGATGAAATATCTCAAAAGAAATACTTGAAATTGTCTTTTTTGTCTTATTCATTTTCACTTACTTGGTAAGTACGTTTACCCATACAAGTGTTTTGGATATTATTCTTATTTTGATAAGCGAGATTCCAATGTTCTTGTATGATATATATTACCTAAGTAAAGAGAGATGCCAAAGGGAAAGAATGTTATTAGTGTGCGAGTAAATTATTTATCCATATTTTAAGGAGGTATTAGGTACGAAAGTAATTGAGACCCTTTAATATCTTGGTTTTTCGTATGACCTAATATAGCAACATATAAATGCAGGGATTGTAATCAATTGTCCGTTTAACCAACTTAACCCTACTAAATACCAACAAACTAACGAAGCATTATATATAGATATAGATATATGGAATTGTTTTTCTTTTATGTGGTGGTATAATCGTTGATAGTTAAATATTTAGTAACAAATATGAAAAGATGAGAGAGGGTTATGACTACATTTATCTTATATAATAGCATTATTGTAACTAATTAAAGGTTTAATGGTACATTATATAAATATATAAATATATAAACACTTAGAATAAAACAAATTTTAGAAATTTATAGAGTAAATTTTATCATAGACAAAAGATCTCAAAAATGAGAATTGTATTGTGGCATAATCACAATATTTAGTAACAACAATAAAATGAGAGATTTTTAATCTTATATTATACCTCTCTTATAAACTGATTATGACTTTATATAGAAAACTCTAAATTAAATTTAGTTTATTGTGTTGAAAAGTAGACTTAAAGAACTTTTTATAAATATATAATATATTATGTAAAATTAATTATTTTGAAATAAAAACTCTAAAAGAAGATTTATGATTATCTTAATCAACCAGCTATGTACCTTAAATTGAATTAGCAATTTAGCCCAGATTTAGGTATATAAGGTATTAAAATACTTGAAGTTTAACTCTATCTATTGGTATGATTTAAATAATTTTTAACTTTTATCTTGAAAGAACCAAAGTATCATTTTTTAAAGAAGTAATTAAAAGATTACAAGTCAATTGTATGATACTTAAAGAGAAAATGATAAAAGTGTTTAAAAATGAGGTGTCTACAACCACTATTATATTGATAATACCAATGTACTTAATAAATCTACCTCTCTCAACTATAGATTTTAAAATATAAATCAATACTTTTTAATAATATAATTATAATAATAACAAAATAGGATGTATCACCAAGTATTTTAACAAAATAAGATATACCACAAAAGACCCTTTGTAGAGTTTCTATTTCCACTACTAAATTAATTATTATAGCATCTTTATTTTGCTTTTTAGTTAAAATCAAATTTAAGTAGAGATATAAAACATGTTTCACATATTTGAAAACTAATTTGCAATTCATATTATTTTATATAACCCATCTCATAATTTTGAAAATTTATTAATCTCATTCTTATAAGATCAAAATCTTATACTATAGGAGATAAAAATATTCCTTATAAGACCAATCATCCTAACTAAATTTCAGTAAAAGTGAATTCACAATAAAGAAATAAGAAAAAAATATTAAAAATGAGTATTGATTTTTTACAAAATTTGCAATGTTTTTTTTTTTTTTCTATTTTAACTTCCCTTGTCTTTAATAGTGGGGCTCATCTCAATAAAGGGACCTAGTTTTAATTAAAAATTTTAAATTATTAAATTATGGGCTAGTCTTTATATATTAGTTTCTTTCATTTTTTTTCAATGTGCGGATCACTTCATTTATATATAAAGAATATTTTAATTTTTTCCTTTTTTATCTTTTATTTTTTTTAAGCTATTTATCTCTATTTGCGGATTTCACCTCATAAAAATGGAACCCTCAATATTCTATTGTGCATTGAGGGATTATAAAATTTAGAGAACCTATACACGCTCGTAGAACTTATATACAAGAGTTAAATGCTATCTTTAACTCAAAAGTTAAGGCCATTAAGTTGTGGGCTAGTCCTTGTATATTAATCCCTTGTACATCTTATTCTTTTTCAATGCGGAGTTCTCATAAGGGAATTCTAACATTCTATTTTGCACTGATTAGGAGAGTTACAAAACTGAAGAGTTTGTATACACACTTATGACTTATATATAAGAATTAGACCACCTTTAACGTAAAAGCTTAAACTATTGTCTCTGGATTTTCCTCGAGGTTTCCTACCTCTCTTATCTTCTTTAAGAGAGTCTTCGTCTTTGGGTTTTTAGTGGTTTACTCTCTCTTTCTTCTCTGAGATAGTCTCCATCTCGGGGTTGTCCTCAGGTTTTCTTCTTTCAATTTCAGTAATTCCTTTTCTTCCCTCTCTCCCTTTCTTTTCCGTTTTTTTCTTCCCTTCTCCCTTTCCCTTACTCTTCTTTCTTTTTGATTAATTTGGTTAAATCCTCCTCTCTTTCGTTTCTTCTCCCTTTTTTCTTTTTTCTTTTTCCTTGTTTTTTTGTTCTCTTTTGCCAGAATTTTAGTATAAGAGGCGGAGTGTTGGGCGATGGCCTTAATCATTCTATTTCTAGTGGCTAATTTTTTCAAATGGTTAAACTTCTAGTTGGTTCCAATTTCGACGATAAGAATTCTGACAGTTATGGTTCTAGAATTTTAAAGTTCTAGTTAGTTCTAGTTCGTTAAAATTTTGGTGGTTATGGTTCCAAATGGTTAAAGTTATGGTAAATCGCTATTGTATTTATCTCTCTCATTTAGTGGTTGGAAATGCATTCATTTATCTCTTTTGTTTGTGATTCTGCCACATCTTTTGTCTATTGTAGAAATTTCTTCATTTTCTCCTTTATCTACTATTTATATTTTATTCTTTCTAGAGGCTTGTGCTTTTTCTTAGTATTGTTATCACTTTTCTATTTTCATACAATGTTTGTGTACTTTCTTGTTTGGTACTGTGACCACTACTCTGTATTCATACAAGTTTCATAATTGAATGAAATATGACGTCTTACCTTAAAAAAAAGCTTAAACTATTAGGTTATGGGCTAATCTTTGTATACAAGTTTTTTGAACTTTTCATTCTCTTCTCATGTGGGGCTTTCTTTATTCTATATACTCATACGTAAATCATAACAAGATCTTCACCCATTAACATATATACATCCATATAACCAATTTAGATTTTGTTACAATATTTTCTTAAGAGTCTATACTCTAATAAAAAAAAAAGGAAATAATAAAAACAATTAATGATAGTAGTGAGAGAGAAGTGAGGGTTGTTTGCAAATTTTTATTAAAAGAAATTGTTTAGCAAAAATAAAAGAATTGTTAAGAAGGGAGCAATAAGTGAAGAAACTTAATCTTTTTATTAGCTGATCAAAATAACATTTTACTTTTTTTTTTCTCTTTTTAGACATTAGAAAAGGTAAAGACAATCCATCCTTAGAGAATCAAAGTATGGGTTAATCTTAACGATTATTTAACATCAAATCATTCTTCAAGTAAATTTTCTTATCTCTTGATTTTTCATTTTAGTTTTCAATGAAATTTTCAAAACAATAGATAAAACTTCTCATTTGGACTTTTGAGCTAAAAAATAAGATTTGTGGAAATTGGTACCCTAAATATGTTAAATTTAGGAATTTAGAAAAATTTAGCAACTAATTGATTTTAAACTTTTAAGAAGGTTTATTCCATGAGGTCTTCACAATGATAGGTTACACTTGCGAAACAAATAATTGAGCTGGAAGTACCAAGTCTTAAAAGTTTGGTCCATTAACATAGTAAATTAAATATGAAAAACTCTAGGAATATTGGTCAACAACCAACTTTAGAATATAGTAAATCAATCATTTTTGTGAAATTTTTTATTGGGATTCGATTTTAATTTGTAATATATTATGAAAAATTTATGTTGGAATAATAAATTTTTATTTCAGGTGGTTAGAATATAAGATACGAGTGTCAAAATTTGCTCATGTAAATATACAAACTAAAAACTAGAATCTAAGAATCTTAGAACCTAAGCTAGTAAACTACTTTAGATTTAGGTAAAATGGTATAATAAGATACTTTTGGCTATACTCTGACTCACTTTTATTAGTATTTTTTATTTAAAGCATTAAAGTACTTTTCATTTTGATTTTTTTGTGAACTAATAAATTAAATTAGCAAAACAATTTATGGGTTATATACATAAAAATGCATTTGTTTATTTGAATTAGGATTCAAACATCTAAAAACTTATGATTTTATAAATTTAGAATATAAGTGAATTTTTACTATTATGGTACAATGAAAAATTTGTTTGATACCTTGTTAGTCCATAAAAGAATCAATGATATTTTTTTTTAACTTGTTAGTCTTTATTTAATTATATTATTATTACAATTGTTAAACTTGTATTGTAAGACTCATGCTTGGATTGATGTATTTGTTATATTCTATATATGTTACTACAGAAAGAAATGTTCTAGACATCAAAGGGACCAATTGAGCATTAAATCTGTTGAGATCAACCCTCCTTTCCACTTGCAATATTTTAAGTCTAAAAGATCTAGAATATAACAAAACTAACAAGTTATTAGATTATGTAAAACTTGGCAAGAAAAATGAATAATATACGGACTTCACCTAAGAGTGTTATAGGTTTAGAGACACTGTGATGAGGAGGAAGAGGAATATGCAAATGGAAGATTGTTCAATTTTTCTTATAATATTGGTGACTTTCTAAAGAAAGAAAGAAGGTGAAAAGAGGATGGTGATGTTGCACTATTGAGAGGGTTGGGAAGTGGAAAAAGGGGGGAGGAAATTTTAGGTAAAATGTATTGAGCTAATTAAAAAAAGCTATTATATGGGTAGATACACATGAGATATGGAGACAATCCTATATAAAAAAGGAATAATAGGAAAATCGAATAAATTCATAGGAGCGAAACCTATAGAAAGAAAATTATAGGAGAAACCAACGAATTCATAGAAGAATTGTGAAAGAAAGTGTTAATTTGGCTTAGTTGGAGGGTTGGGAAGGGGAAAAGAGAAAGAGTTAAGTTGTGTTTGATTTGTGGGAAGATTTTGGTGGAATGAGATGGGATGAGAAAAGAAAACTGGGTGGAAATTTTTCTTGCTCCATTGTATGGTTGCAAAAGGGAAAATAGTGGAAAAATTTAGAAATAATTATTAATTAATTAGTAATATTTTATTATTTTATATATTACTTTTATTAAATATTAATATTTTAATGAAATAATTTTATAATTAATTATTATTGATAATTATCTAATGAATTATTTACTAAAAATTAATATTTATTATGAATTAATTAATAATTTTATTTTTCTTATTAATTATTTTTATTAAATAATTAATCAGATTAATAATCAAATCCTTATTTATTCATTAATAACTTAGCTAATTAATTATTAACTATTTTTTGTTAATTATTAATTAGTAGATAATACTTTTTTATTACTTGTTATTTTATTATTAAATATTTAAAATCCATAATTAGTTAATTAATTATTATCTTACATTTTATTAATTTTTATGTTATTAGCAATATTATAGTTTATTAAGAACCATGACTTAATTAAATTTTAATGTTATTATTCATATATTATTAAAATATTTTTAAATTTATAAATTATTTATTTTAATTAAAATATTATAAAATAATTATTTAATTATTAATTAATTGTTAAATGTTTGTTGTTATTTATTAATTAATTAATTAATCATTTTAATTATTTTTATCTTATTATGAATATTTTATTTTATTAATACTTATGATTGAATTAATAATTTTAATAGTTTATTTTGTAAATATAATTAACTATTAAATTATTTATTGATTAATATTTTTATTAATTAATTATTTAAGTTGTTTATTAATTGCTTTAATTACATTATTTTATTAATATGTTATTAAATAATTAATTATTTATTTATAGGTTAAGAATCTAGTATTAACTCATAGAAATACTACAAGGATGGTGTTTTTTCTATTAAATAAGTTTCACCCTACATTCTCACTTGTTTAGCACAAAATGGTGGGACTCCACAACCCAAGAACTAGGATCTATAACCCCACCTTTTTCCCATCCCATCTCATGACATCTCACAAACTAAACATGAGAAGGGAGAAATATTCTAAATACTCCATGTTTTACCTTCTCATCCCACAAACCAAACCGAGCCTATGTATGTATAAATAGATTACCACCTTACATATAGATCACCACTTCACCACTTATTTGTTGAATGGTGAAAACATGGGCATTTTTGTGATGTTTTTTCCTATTTTTTATCATAATACCTATAATACCCTTAGATCCATTAATAAGTTGGGTTTTAGCACCTTCTTGGGGGGCTTCGGGAGGCATTGCCACTTTTTAAAGAGAGGATACGATGGAGGTTTTGGAGGAGCTAATAGGTAATTTTTTAGTGTCGTTAAAATTCAAGATGGTAGATGATGGATTTACTTGGGCACTAACTAATGTGTATGGACTAAGAAACTATAGAGAAATGAATGATTGTTGGGAAGAACTTTATGGGATTCAAGGGATTTGGGATGGCTGGTGGTGCTTGGGGAGGGATTTCAATGTAATTTGTTTTACGAATGAATTAAATAACCCCCAACAGGTCATTACAACCAACATATGGAGATTCAATGATTTCATTAATAATTGTGAGCTGAAGGAACTCCCATTGTTGCAAGCCCTCTATACTTAGTCCAACTTTCAAGAGACACCAACCTGTTTCAAGTTAGATAGGTTCCTTTTCAATAAAAGCTGGGAAAACAAGTGGGAGGACTTGATAACAAGAGCTCTACCTAGAGTCACATTTGACCATTACCCCATTGGCCTAGGACAGGAGTCGTTTAGGCAAGGACCCCGACCCTTTAGGTTTGAAAACATGTGGCTAACCCACCTAGATTTCGTAAAGAAGGTTGAGGAATGGTGGAGAGAAGACCTAGGGGGGTGAAGTGGAAAGGAGAAGATTTCTTAAAAAACTAAAAAGTTCGAGGGCACATGTAAAGGATTGGAATAGGGAGCATTTTGGAAGAATAGAAGAATTGAAATCCTCTTTGATGACCCAAATAGAGGAATTAGATGCGAAGGAATCCCAAAGAGTCATAAACTTTCAAGATAGAGATCAGAGATGGAAACTGAAAAGAGAGTTAGGTGAAGCCATTTTGAGAGAAGAAATTTCTTGGAGACAGAAGTCTAGATGCAGGTGGCTCAATGAAGGAGATGGGAACACTAAATTTTTTCATGAACTAGCCAATGGAAGGAGAAGGAAAAACCTAGTTTCCAAACTAGAAGTGGATGGACTAATCATTGATTCCCGAGAGAGGATAGCCAATTGTTTTGTTAACCATTTCAAATCCATATTAAGGAAGCCCCTAGGTCCTAGTGTGGAGTTGGAAGGTGTGACCTAGCAGAGGCTTCCAGAAGAGAGTAGAAGCTAGCTAGAAAGGAATTTGGAGGAGGAAGAAATAAGAAAATTTGTCTTCTCCATGAACAGATCTATAGCACTAGAGTCGGACGGTTTCACAATGGCTTTCTTTCAAGATTGTTGGGACTGAAGGGATGAGAAATCCATCATATGGATGGCCGAACCCTGTAGGTAGGTTGGGCAAAATTTCAAAAAATTTCTCTCTCCCACCTGGGAATCACATTCCCTGTTTTAGAAAATCTGCATTTTCAAGGATCAATCTTGAACTTAAACCGAACCAGATCTGAAACCAAAAGGTAGGAGAGGGATATACCTGATATGGAGTAACAGTAACTCCCAACGAAGGTGTTCACACCCAAGGAAAACTCCAAAGACTGCTCCCACTGAAGATGACACAGTGTAGGGTGGAGCAGAATCAATAGTGTTCTTCCCAAGAACCGAATCCTTTAGCTAGAATTCGATGGAGGCTATGTGAGCACGACTTCAGATCAGTCTTTCTCCAAAGACTGATATCAAGAACCTTTCTTGATCGCTCCTACGGTGGAGATCGAATTGGCAATGGCGGCAGCAGGAGGAGGGCGCAAGAGCAGAAGATGGCGCAGTCTTATTGTAGCTGTCTTCTCTCTTTCCATGATCTGAGATCTGTTGACTTGATGTTGATGTATCTGGAGGTTCGCCCTCCTCCTCCTTTTATAGATTTAAAGAGAGCTCCTAATCTCATTAGGAGTTCCAAATCCAAATCCTTATTTGGATCTGGACTCTCTTTAAGAGATAAGGAAAACCCTTATCTTATCTGTAGATTAGATCAGCCCTCCTAATCTCACTAGGAGCTTTCCAGATCCAAATCTCTATTTGGATCTAGACTCTCTAAGTGGATAGGGATAACTCCCTATCCTATCTATTGATCCAAATCCTAAATCCGTCCCTTCTTTAACTAATCAAATTAGACCAGTTTGAAATGGGCTTTAGACCCATTAAGTCCATGTGCTCACTAACCTTCCAAACTGCTGCCCAGTTGGGCTTCCTTGTATGGCGTGGGACCCAAACATTGATCTACACATCATCCACATGGGTTCAGCCTAGCCTCTATTACAAGGCCTAGCCGAATACACTGTTATGGACAGTGAACCCCTGAGCCCATCACCATGGGCTCTTAATGGGTCCAACACTTACACTAAGTGGTCCCTGTGCCAAGCCACCTTATAAAAACCCAGGGACTGTGGCCAGATGCAAGATTAGCCCATCAGGTATTACCCTCAATAGTCTTACACTGAACCTCTCAGCCCATAATGATCAAACACTGCCCAACAAGAGAGGACCTCTCCCTCGGCTGCAAGGAACAGTGATGCACTCTCTACTCACACGGATCCCGGGAATTAAAACCTTTTGCAAACATTTTGAAACCATAATATATATATAAATATATATATATATATGTATATTCGTATATAAATATATTTTGCAAAACAAATTTCAACGATTGAAATTGGCTGCTGGCAGCTTTGGTTTCCATCAGAGAGAGTGCATCCCCGATCATTACATTTGTCTAACAAAGGGGTTGATCCTATCACTATGATCACCCACTTAGATGAATTCTCGGACTGTCCCAACATACCCAGGTTTTGACCCCCTCTAAGGATCTCACTGATTGACATATCAAAGACATCCCAATCCGACACCTAGTGCAGTATCATAATCGAGTCTAGGGGTCAGGTGTAACATTCCGGTTTTGCCCATCAATCTCCAAGGTCCAGGGCAATACTGGAATTTTGGTCCAGTTCAGGGTTTCAAGTAAACCTACACTGCATGTACCTCGGGTCTCACTTGGCAGCTGAGACAGCCTACCCCAACCAACTTGGCGGCACATTAGTGTCAGCCTTGGTAGGATAAATCTCCCCAGACTTATCCAACGACTGTGAACATTCTAAACTAACACGAGTCTCATATATGTCTAGTTTAAGGGTATTACACAGAAACACACCACAATAACATGAATCAAATATGTACTTTATTCATTTACAATAAATGTCATAATGTACATCATTCTAATTGGAGCTAAGGGCATACACTGTCTAACAGGGACATAATCAAGGAAGACTTGATTGAGGTCTTCAAGGGATTCTAGGATAATTCAGTGATTAGTCGTGGAGTTAATGCTACACTTTTAGCCTTAATTCCCAAGAAGAAGGAGGCAAAGAATCCAAAGGACTTTCGACCTATTAGTTTGGTGACTAATGTATATAAGATTGTGGCTAAGGTCTTATCTTTGAGGATTAAAAAGGTGCTTCCTTGTCTTATCAGCCAAGCCCAAGGAGCTTTTGTTCAGGGGAGACAAATATTAGATCAGATCCTAATAGCAAATGAATGTGTGGAGGAGATGAGGAGATCAAGTCGTAAAGGTTATGTTTATAAACTAGATCTTGAAAAGGCTTACGCCCTAGTGGATTGGGGATTCTTATTACTCGTGCTAAGGAAGTGTGGGTTTGGGGATAGATGGTGCAAATGGATAAATGGTTGCCTTTCCTATTCACTTTAGTTGTTGATGCTTTTAGTAGAATTCTCTCAAAAGCGAATAGGGCTAGATCCTTAAGAGGGTGGAAAATAGGTAGAGATAGAGTTTCAGTAACCCATCTTCAATTTGCAGATGACATAATAATCTTTTGTGAAGGTTCTGATTTGATGGAGGTAAGAAATCTGAAGGATTTGATAATTCACTTTGAAAGGGCCTCAAATTTGAAGATAAATTTTGAGAAAAGTTGTGTTATGGGAATACATTTGAGTAGAGAGGAGATGGAGTTTATAGCAGCCTCGTTAGATTGCACTTGGTCTCAGTGGCCTCTATCCTACCTAGGACTTCCCCCTTAGGCGCAAATCCAAAGGAAAGTAGGTTTTGGAACCGAGTGGTGGAAAAGTTCAAAAAAAGATTGACAACTTGGAAGAGAAACTATATTTCCATAGGGGGTAGAGTTACTTTGATTAAAGAAACTCTAGCCAACTTGCCTTTATACTTCCTGTTAGTCTTTAGAATTCCTAAAAGGGAGGGAAAGAGGTTAGGAAAACTAATGAGTGACTTCTTATGAGAACCTGAGGAAGAGAAAAAAGATCACTTGATTAGGTGGGAGGTGGTGAGTAGAAGCAAAAATGAAGGAGGCCTAGGCTTAGGGAATGTAGTGAGTAAGAATGAAGCTCTTTTAGATAAGTGGCTTTGGGGGTGGCCCTTGGAGAGGGAGAGGTTGTGGCATGAAGTAGTGAAGAGTATCCATGGCTGTTCTAAATTAGGTTGGGACGTGGAGGTATCTCGAAGGGCTCCGCTCACAACACCTTGGAAGGCTATTTATGGCATTCTCGCATAGTTCCTCAGATTTATAAGGTATGATGTTTGTTCTGGAAACTCCATTCTTTTTTGGGAAGATATTTGGGTGAGCACTCAACCCCTAAAAGACCACTTTCCTTCTTTCTATTCCATCTCCCTTTTTAAAAAGAAACCAATTTCATGGTTTCTTTACCCCCCTGGTTCGCCCTTTGGATTTAAACTGGAATTTTGGATTTCGAAGAGGGTTAAGGGATGAAGAACTTCTTTGTGTTTCATAGCTCTTGTTGCTTCTAGACTCAGTGTGCTTGGACCCCCCTAACCTGGACAAAAGGGTTTGGTCTCTAACCTCGGTTGGCTCCTTCACTTGTACTTCTTTCTTTAAAGCCCTCTGCTCCAATCCCTCCTCTCAGGTGTTCCTTGTTAAAGAGGTCTGGTCAAGGTCAATTCCTCCTAAAATAGCAGTGTTCTATTGGGTAACCTACTTGGGTAAGATCAATACGGTGGAAAACTTGTAAAAGAAGAAATCTTACTTGTCTTTGTCCCCAAATTGGTGCTCCTTGTGCATGGCTAGTATAGCCGGTGCATGAGTCTACACTGAGCACGGTATGTGGACTGGAGTCATTGATATCTAGTCTATTTATTAATGTTAGCTTGATAGGCAAATTGGCAAAGCAAAGTGAGCAAACAATTAAACAAGTCTGTCATTGTAATGGTATTCGTCTCCTTTTGGTTTGAGCAACTCAGTCATAGTGACTCTTTCCACTTGAAAATCATGTCCAACTCTAATGATTCATAAATTTATTTAAAGATCTATTAATCTATTAATGGTGAAATGAACTGTCAAGTATCAATTACACCTTTTTGGACCTGAGAAGCCAATTTTGGTCTTTGCGCAAAGCTTTGACTTCATTTGCACCTGAAAATGGTTATCGCTGCATCTACCGTGGTGATGGGGAAAACCTTTCTATGATAAGATTTCGAGTTGCATCTACAATGGTGATGGATGGAGTTTCTCCTTGTCGGAAGTAGTAAAGAAGATGACATGAGTCAATGTAGAGTCTAGAACAATGGGGAAAACCTTTGTATGCATCAAAATATATTAAAAAAAAAGTGAAAATGGCTCGCCATCGCAAGAGTATTACAAATTTGGTCTCACCTTTGCTTGAAAACACTGGAGAAGATGCCGTTGATACAACCGTTGGGGTGTTGGATGGAAGGGAGAAGAGACTCTTGAGTTTTTGGTCTAACAAAGCCTGGTTACTTTTCTTAGACATGTCACTCTTTTTTTCCTTTCACACTGGGGTTGCACTATTTTAGTGGGATCCCGTTCACTTGTTTTTTGGATCCCACATCTCACTTTCATCCCAAACCATTGTATCCCAACAATCAAACATGGGTAAATAAAATTATTTAGGAATGTTTCTCTTTTCCCATCCTTTCCCACAAACCAAACGAAGTCTTAGAAAACTAGTGAATTACTTTGTAGATTAATTGTGCAGTTTGGTGTGCACTATTTTAGTGGGATCCCGTTCACTTGTTTTTTGGATCCCGCATCTCACTTTCATCCCAAACCATTGTATCCCAATAATCAAACATGGGAAAATAAAATTATTTAGGAATGTTCCTCTTTTCCCATCCTTTACCACAAACCAAATGAAGTCTTAGAAAACTAGTGAATTACTTTGTAGATTAATTGTGCAGTTTGGTGAGAGGAGGTCGTGGAAGAGTTAGAACTTAATGTAGCTTCAATTTTGAGGATTTGTGGTGATTGTTGTGTTTTTTATTAGTGTGCTGGGTCTAAGGTTTTTAAAACCGGATTGGACAAGGAATCGTTCTAGTGTCTGGTTCTCAGGTTGAACGGTCTGAATGGACAACCTGTTTTGACAAAAAAATAAAAAAAAAAACAAAAAATGTCCAAAAACCATTGTCTGGGTCAACGGTTCAACTGCCTGAATCATTGATCCATTGGCCAAATCAATGGTTTTTGGCCAAAAAATGGTTTTGGGGTGAAACAGAACCAATGAAGTGACTATTCCTGGTTTTCCAATCCAGCCATCCAGTCCGGTCCAATTTTGAAAACACTAGCCGGGTAAGTAATCTTTTGGTCTAGTTGGATGTTCAGGTTTTAGACCCAGTTTACTTGGAGGTTTTTCTCTAACATGACAATGTTGTAATTAAAGTCGACTTGGCCAAAACTTGGAAGCGTGTCCAAATTATTCCCATCAAATTGTGTACTATATATCATTCATGTCTATTTCAAGTTGAAAATACTGGTAGAGATTTGGAAGGAAAACCAAGAGATGCAAATATCAATATAGGTACTATTAGAACACTACAAAAAATCAAGGTTTTGGTGACATTATGTAAGCGTCGCCAAAACTTCAGCAAACGTCACAGAAAACTTCTTATGATGTTTGCACAAATGTCGCGCCTATAAAAGTCTACAAAAGCTTCGGCGACGTTTGCAATGATTTCCGGCAATGTTTGCAATGATTTCCGGCAACGTTTGCTTATCTTGTTTTGATATCCAATTAATTTTAAATCATCTATTATCACCTATTTTATACTTAAACCATCACATTCATCCATATGACCATTTAATTGACAATATAAATATATTTTAAAATAAAACAAATTAACCTTCAATATTAATTAATAAAAAATCATTTACAATTAAATGTTTATATTTAAACCAAAAAATATATACAAAAAAGGAAGAAAAAAATATCATCTAAAATGAAACAATTTCCCCTTCAATTCACATTGGCATTCTCCCTCTCCCTACTTTTTACAAGTGCATGAGAGGACCCATTACAAGGTTGTTGTTAGATCTCCTACTAAAGACAAAATAATGAAGTTATTTTTATATCAAAAGATATGAAAGTACAAAAAATAATGAAGTTGTTTTCACTAATAAGTGCTACTAATTAGATCTATGTCAATATTTTTAACAATATAAACCCATCTATTTTAAAAGTGACTAAAAAACAAAGCCATTATTTATCCAAGTTGTGACTTAGTAATTCACCATCTGAGTCAAATTGATCAACATATGAAGTCATAGTTGGGTAATAAAATTTTTAAATAGAAATAAATATAGAAAAAATTAGACACATTTATGATATTTTTATTAATCAAATTAAAAAATAAGTGTAATAAACAATAATTATTCTCATTGATAATGAAAATTAAATACATAATTTAGAGCTCACAAAAAATGAAATCATTTTACTATTTGGCAAAGATCAACCGTTCAAATTTTGGGTCAAATGTATTAACATTTAATGTCATAAATAAATAAATAATAAAAAATAATAAATATAAAAAATAAAAAATATATAATTTTGCAAAAGAAGATTCAGGCACATGTACAATATCATATAATTATCATATTAAACAAGAAGTGTGACATATCATAATTATTTTTACACATAGGAATACAAAAAATTTATAGAAAAATTGAGCACATCCATAATTCTATATTTACACTACTATGAAAAATATGAATAAGATTATGGAACTTTGTTTTGACTAAAAATCTTAGTTCTTAATTTAGTCCTTATTTAATTGTGGGGTTTAAATTATAAATTGAACTATTACTTTTCACCTCATTCAATTCCCTCTTTAAAAATCTTGCATTTCATTGATGAATGAACAAAAACATACACCAAAAGGATAAAACATTACAAAAAGAAGAATCTAGGGTAGTAGGTAGGCCTTTCAATGAAGTGTTTATGTAATCAGACTTGGATTTTGTAATCTACATTCAATTAATAATAAAAAATAAAAAAATACATATTTATAAAAATTTTTGGATACATCATTACTATCATTATCATCATTTAGAATTGCCATGTGCAAAACATGTGTGCACTTACTAGTGATATAGCAAGGGTGGTCCCTATAAGATGGAGAGAATAGTAGGATCTCTGTCTTCAATTCTAACAACTAGCGGTTACAACTTATTCAATGACTTCAAGGAGAATTGGGGTTTTTCATGGGGAGAAAGAGAGAGAGAGAGAGAGTTGGGTAGCAAAGGAGAAACCAAAGAGAGACATGAAACACTCATCGGAGGGATCTAGAATGGAGTGTATGCTTTGGTGAAGCAACAAGTCTGCATGAAAGTATTTAACATTCACTACAATGCTACTTTGCCAATTTTTATTTATATTTATTAGTAAAAATAATTTCATTTAATTATTAGGAAACATAAATTAATTATATATCCATTTAACTAAAATTATTAACAAAAAGTGTTCAATTATAATATCGGGAAAAGCTTACAACCAATCAACCAGCAATCTCATAAAAGAGGTGACTAATCAAGTGGTATTCATCATAATTCATGGAGGTGCTTTGATTGGTCAAAGCTCTTTTGGTACCATGTCCTTCTCTTATCATAGATTTTCCCTAATAAAAAAAAGAAATTCCACTTAGTAAAATATGTAATTATTAACAAAAATTATAAAATTAAAATATTAAGTTAATTAACTTAAATAATTAAACTAAATTATCGTAATTAATCTACTTGTTTAAAAAAATACTAATTTAACTTAATTAAATGGATTATACATTAGTTTAAATTAATTTACTTATTTAACTTAATTAGTTAAAATCTTTTTGCTTTAATCTCACAAAGCTTGTGCGTCGCACATGTAACCACTAGTAGACACTAAATTCTCTCTTGCCGAAAAAAAATCAATTAAGTTGAGGATTTTTTCATAAGTCTACATTTGCTTGCAAGGAAGAAGCATGAAATAAAACATACAATTACTACATAAAATGCCTTTTGTGGTGTCAAGTGAAATTATCATGCAAAAGAGATTTTTTTTTTTCACTCTAGATGAGCTGCAGATAGAATTATGCACACCGGGATTCTCACTACAAAATAACCCTCCTCCCAACCTGACCACACTCATGAAGTATGCACAAAAATACATGAACGTGAGGAAGCCCATGCACTACAAAGGAGTAAGGAAGACCAACATGACTGGAAACAGAAAGACCACGATGAGCGCATGTCAGACAGAGACAACAGGAGATAGGATCGCCGACCTGACCATAGACCGGGGACCCCACCACTGACGTACAAAAACTTCATCATTGAATGCGCCATGAGCCGAGATACTGATACAGATCTGTGACCACATCATCGTCAGGTGGCCTGAAAAGATGAAGTCTCAGAACAACCAAAGGAACCGTGACAAGTACTACAACTTCCATCGAGACCATGACCATGAGACTGAGAGACGCCACGACATGGATACATCGGTGGCTTTGTAGATATCAAGGAGCACAACCCAAAGGGAGAAGAGCGCCGCCTTGACGCACCTTGAGAGGGGAAAGCAGCTCAACCCACAAAAGCCTATGCCAGACTACATTAGGTCGAAGACAAGGAACTGAAGAGAAAGAGGCAAGATGCTCCCATCACGTTCATTGATGATGATCTCAGGGGAGTTCAGGCACCACATGACAATGCCCTTGTGATAACCGCCGAGATCTCCAACTATGAGGTTCGACGTATACTGGTGGACATAGGAAGCTCAGTGATAGCTATAAATATATAACTCTAGCAAGTGCACTAGTTATCAAGTAGTATAATAATATCGTTCCCACGGGGATTTAACAAAATAAGTATTAGAATCACAGTCTTCCCTAATTATTTGGACAGTCGAAATTTAGATTCAAGGAAACAAGAACTATTGAAAATAAAAACTGGAACAAAGAGAAAATGGAAACAAAGGTGATTACTAACTGAATATGCAATGATGAAATCGCTAGGACTTTTGGTCCACCTAACCAATATAATGAATATTGATGGGTCCAATTATCCAAGACAAATTGTTATTCCCATAAGCTGAGATTTTCACAAATTTATTTAATATTCTCTCTCGAGATATACTAAACCTACGCCCATCAGGTAACCCTTTGATCTCTCGAGTAGAGCTCTCAAGATGGAAGTGCATTAAGTCCAAGAAAACCATTAAATTCAGATGAATCATGTATATATATATCTCTATATACCATTCAATTAACACTATGAATTATTCTGTCAATTATGTGAATTCCTCTCTCAATTCATTCACATAACCCAAATCAATTAAGAGGTGGCCAAGCTCTTAATTGCATTAAGCACAATAATTCATAGACTATATGGAAATCACAATCTTGGATAAATCAAGAAGATAAAAATATATTCATTAACATGGTTAGGCTTTCCACACCCCTAGCAAGAAACAAATCAGTTCATAATGGAAGAATTAAAACAAACAAAGGGGAAGAAAGAACTCTTGAATTCGCCCATGGTGCTGAGATCTCCTCTTCTTGAAGTTTCTTGAATTCTTGAATCTTTCTTGAACCCTTCTTGACTGATTGCTCCTTGCTCCTTGATTCAAATTAGAAGTTGAATGATTGAATGATTCAGTGATCTGGTGATCAAGTGATCCCTCAAGCTGATCCGCCCCCTCCTTCTTATAGATTAAAGGGGAGAGGGTGGTCTCCTCCTTTCTCTTGAAGTTGATCATTACAAGAAATAGAAAGTCCTATCCTAATTCTAACCCTATCTCTTTATCTCTTGAACTCAATCCCTTTTTCACTCTAAGATTACATCAAGAATTTGGATCTAGAAGGATTCTTCTTAGTTTCTTGTTCTTGGATTCGTAGTAGACCTCCTCTGCGAATTGGGCTTCAGCCAGGCTTTTCTGCGAGTTGGGCTTCAGCCAGGCTTTTCTGCGAGTTGGGCTTCAGCTGCGGATTGGGCCTTCCTATGAATTTTCCGCGACTTCAGGCCCAGAATTGACTTCGATGCAGGCTGAATCTGTGAAATCCCAAAACATAAAAGTTGTGGCTTTTTCTCTTATCTTTCCAGTGGATCTTGAATTAGCCCATTCGGAGTTCGGAGACGCGAGATAGGCCCAGATCACTGAACGATGTCGAAACTGTGAAAAATCTTCCGATTTGTCTTTCTTTGCTCTTGATGCCTTCTTTCATACCCTGGATCAAAATACAAGAAATATGAGTCCAATTAGATGCTAATTTAGTATAAAAGATAGAATAATTGGGGATAAAATATGATAAATTCTACTCTCATCACTCAGTCGACATCCTCTTCGAAGAAGCCTTAGAACAGCTTGGCATCGGGAAGGAGCATTTGACGCCAGTCAACACTCCCTTGTTAGGATTCTCCGTGGACTCCCTAATACTCCAGGGAAAAATCACCTTGCCATTACTAATAAGTGACGACCTCATCACCACCATGGTGATGGTAGACTTCATTGTCGTTTGTGTCCTACCCCCTACAACGCCATCCTCGACCAACCCACGCTGAGTGCTCTATGAGCCTCAATCTCCACATATCACTTTATTGTCAAGTTCCTAGTCCCATATGGAGTGGGCATAGCCCGTGGAAACTAGAGAACTGTGAGGTAATGCTACCTGATGGTCGGCAGAGGAAGACCACACACCATTGAAATGCTTACCACAAAGAGCATGGATCTGAGAGATGAATTGCGAACACAATGAGATCAACACCTGGAAGACCTTGTCCAGGTGCCCCTCTCCGATGATGACCCTGAGAAGACGGTCCAAGTAGAATCCATCCTAGAAGGCCGCCTTCGAGATAACATTGTGCAACTCCTCAAGGACAACAACCGATGTGTTTGCCTGGTTAGCAATTGACATGCCAAGGATTGACCCCAAGGTCATCGCCCATCGGCTGAATACCGACTCGTGAGGCAGAAGAAGTATAAAAACTACTCAACGCCGGCTTTGTCCGAGAAGTGGCGTATCCAAATTGGCTAGCGAACGTGGTAATGGTCAAGAAGGCCAATAGAAAGTGGAGGATCTGCATCGACTTCACTAACTTGAACAGAGCTTGCCCGAAAGACAATTTCCCCTACCAAGGATCGATAAGCTCATCAATGCAATGGTAGGTCATGGGATCCTAAGCTTCATGGATGCCTTCTCTAGTTATAATCAAATCCAAATGCACTTAGATGACTAGGAGAAGATGACCTTCATCACAGACTGAGGACTTTCTTGCTACAAGGTTATGCCCTTTGGCTTGAAGAATGCCGGCGCCACCTATCAGAGGCTGGTGAATCACATCATCAAGGAACAACTTGGCCGAAACATGGAATCCTATGTGGATGGCATGCTAGTGAGGAGAAAGAAAGATGAGCAGTACCTGACCGATCTAAAGGAGGCCTTTGACATTCTTAGGAAGTACTAGGTGAAGCTGAACCCGACGAAGTGCGCCTTCGGGGTTGGCTCTGAAAAAGATCTGAAAAAGATCCAAGCCATCCTAAACATGTAGTCGCAACATACATACAAAAAAGTGCAATGCCTCATTGGCCGTGTAGTTGCGCTGAGTAGATTCATGTCAAAGTATGCACTGGTGTTTCCTTAAAGAACTAAAAAAGGTAAAGGAATTCCAGTGGACCAATGAATGTGAATAGTGCTTCCAGGATTTGAAGTGCTACTTGAGCTTGCCACCCCTGCTCACAAAACCAAGCTCGAGAGATCAGCTCCTTCTCTGCTTGTCAGCTAGTGATGAAGTGGTCCGTTCGGTCCTAGTAAAGGAGGAAGGCCACACCCAAAGTCTAATCTCTTACACCAGTAAGACCCTCACAAGTGTAGAGACATGGTACTCGAACCTGGAGAAAGTCGCCCTGGCTCTCATCACCTTGGTGAGGAAGCTCAGGCTGTACTTCACATAGCACCTAAGTACTCACCGACCAGCCACTCAAGCAGATCCTACAAAGGTTGGGGATATCTAGGTGCCTGATCAAATGGAGTGTGGAACTGAGCGATTTTGACATTGATTATGCACCTCGGCCCACCATCAAAGCCCAGGCCCTAACCGACTTCCTGGCTGAGTGCACTTTCTTAACATAGAATCCAGTTGAAGTCCTACTAACTTGGACACTCCATGTAGACGGGCCCGTCCAATCGACAAGGTAGAGGCATCAGGTTCATCCTCCTTGGCCTAGACAACACCATCATGGAGCACACCCTAAGATTTGAGTTCAAGGTTTCTAACAACGAGGCAGAGTACAAAGCCCTCGTAGATGGACTTCGGCTCACCCTAGACATCAGAGCGAAGCATGTGGAAGCCTTCAATGACTCCCAACTGGTGGTCAATCAAGTCACTGGTTAGTTTGAAGCAAGAGATCCCACCATGGGAAGTTACCTGCAAAAAATGCAAGGGTTCATCAGATAACTTGAGCACTTTGCCATATAGTAGATCTCTAGAGCCGAGAACATCCGAGTTGACGCATTATCAAAGCTTGCTAGCTTGCCACATGCTGGACTCTACACCACAGTTTGAATGGACACTCTAGTGCAACCCAACATTTTAGAAGCCACTCTGATAGTTCTCGTCATCCAGTAAGAGCCATCGTGGATGGTCCCATCATACGGTACCTCCAGGATGGCACCCTCTTGGCAGACTGAACTGAGGCAAGAAGGCTTACACACAGGTTGGCCCGATATTGCCTCATCCGAGGCCAACTCTACCCCTGGTCGCATACTCTCCCCTACCTAAGGTGTCTCCCTCCAATAGAGACCGATTATGTCCTCAAGGATATACATGAGGGTATCCGCAGAGACCACCCCGATGCATGGACACTAGTGTATAAGGCACTCCGACAGGGCTACTTCTATCCCACCATGAAGCAGGATGCAGCCCACCTCATCTGAAGGTGTGACCATTGTCAGAGGCACTTGAATCTAGTGGCTCCCCTTATGCCCATTCCTAGTTCATGGCCTTTTGCCCAGTGGGGGATGGACATCTTCGGAGCATTCCCCTCCGTGGCCGGGTAAAAGAAGTACCTCATTGTCGCGGTGGATTATTTCATGAAGTGGGTGGAGGCTGAGCCCTTGGCATGCATCAGCATGCAGAATGCCCAAGGCTTCCTATGGAGAAGCATTAACTGCTATTTCGACATCCCTTGAATCCTCATCATCGGCAGCGACACCCAGTTCATCGACCAAAAGTTTGAAGCCTTCTGCACAAAGATCATTATAGATCATCGGACCACGGCCGTTCATCTACAACAGAGTAATGGACAAACTGAGGTGACCAACTGAACCCTGCTCCATGGTCTAAAGACTAGACTTGACAAGGCCAAGGGCAGATGGGTCAAGGAACTGCCAAGCATCGTCTAGGCCTACAAAACCACACCACGCACGGCTACCAAAGATAGCTCATTTAGCGTAGCATTCAGAGCTGAAGCAGTGATCCCTGTAGAGATTGATTTCCCTACTCTTCGGACCAAGCTCTACAACGACAAGACGATGCGGTCGAGCACACATCTGGATGGCAATGCAGCAATAGAGGATGGCCAAATATTGTGACGCTAAAGTCTGGAGCAGAGCTACCCGGAGACCATGACTAGCCCAGTTAGAGCGTAAGGCTCTCTAAGAGCAGGTGCTACCAAGCTCCATGAAACTATCGAGAGCTTGGAAGCACCTCGACCAGCATAAGATCAAGGCCATGAAGTCCCACCTAGCATCGAATCCAAGACCTCGGCTAGCATAAGACCAAAGCCATGAAGTCGAAAACCTTGGCCACCTAGCATCAAATCCAATACCTTAGCCAACATGAGACCAAGGCCATAAAATCGAGACCTCGAATAGTATAGAAGCATGACCTATAGCTCCTATCGACCAACCTAATTCCGAAGTGCAACAACTTAGAAAAAGGGGAAACAACATAGAAAGTGCTTGGTAAAAGGCCGCATTTCCATTAATAACGAAAGTTGGTACATTTCTTCTAAGCTTGACATACCGAACTGTATACAACAAAAAAAATAGAGCACATCAACTGTCCATTGGAGGATCCTCGACTCGCTCCTAGACATCAACAAAAATGATATCCCAATTAGGATCTTTAGCATCAAACGGGCTGAATCCCTAGACGACTTCAGCCACCTCCAGGAACTAACGCACCACCCTCCGCTGATAGAGGGCGAATCCCTCCTGTTAGGAGTCGATAGCGTAGTCATCCAACTCGTTCTAATGAGCCTCCGAAGCTCTATAATCTGAGATGCCCTCTTCCTTCGCCTGAGCAATCCTCACCTTGGCCCCATCAAGCTCTCTCCTTAGCACATCTTGGGCCACATTCAGATCGTGGACGCATCTCTTCAACTTATGGACAGTATCGTCCATCTCCTTGATGCCACACTGTAGCTCAGCCAACTCTGCATTCAGCTAGACATTCTCTATCTCCAACTCTGCATTCGTAAAGCTGAACTCACCGCCATGGCTTGATGAATAGTCATGCTCTCCAAGAAGTTGCTGGTGTGACTGTTGACTTCCCTCCTGATGTCGGAGAGCATCACATCCTGGGAACGTTGCTCGGCCACCCCTTCTAGTCTGTCTCTAGGGTGTCCTCCGACCGGACCGACCACTGTGGCATGTACACATCCATCATTAGCATGAAGATGGGTAATTCAGTAATGAGGAAACGCACCATAAAATTGGGCTATCCATTTGCTGCTGGATTTGTTGGAATGTTTCATAAGATGATAGGGGCGTCATAGACCGATGTGGGAGGGGCCTATCCTAAAATGGAAGACTCTCTCATGGTACCTTGGCGTTCACGAATATGATGGGTGAGCACTCACTGGACAGAAAGGTTTAACCTAAAATGGCAATGAACCTTGTTTGACAGAGGTCAAAGGGAAAGCTCATACGATGAGTGGATATGATCCTTCATAGAAAGGTGGTGGGGTTATGCAGCTGAAACAGTTGGCTCCATGCACCCTATGTGATTTCCCACATTTCTAGAGACATAATTTGTAGTTTCCGTCACTGAGATAAGAGGGAAATCTTAGAAATGAACAAATGGAAATGGAACATAGATTAAAGCCATATTTATGTTGATAACATGAATCAAATTAGGTTGTGGACTAATGTTTGCTTTTTATCAGAAATGGCAAATGGACAATTCGCTAAACTGTTGGACGACAACAAACTTAAGGGCCCAAACTATGGTGACTGGTACCATAATCTTATGCTGGTCCTTACATCAGAAAAATTGGACAAAGTAGCTAAGAATCCTGCCTCGGAACATCCGAGTGATAGGCCTTCTGAGGCCCATAGGAGGGACTACTAGGAATGGAAAGAGAAAAATTCCCAAGCCCACTGTTACATCATTGCCTTCTTGGATAATCTTATACATCGATAGTTTGATCAGATTGAATTGTCCAAGGATATCTTGGATAGTCTGAGGATGATGTACGAAGAGCAGAAACGTTCTACTCGACAGAGGGTCTTGAAGCAGTTCATGACCGCGCAGATGTCCAAGAACCAACAGGTTCATGACCATTGTCTTCGGATGATGGGTTATATTAATGAACTTGAGGCTCTTGGATCCGGGCTTGATCATGTCACGAAGGTGGACGCCATCCTAAATTCTTTGTCTCCTTCCTTCAATCAGTTCATCATGAATTATAACATGAATAAGCTACATGTTAGCATTCAGGAACTCAACAATATGTTACAGAGGGCCGAAGAACTGATAAAGAAGGATGAGCCCATTGCTATGCTTGTTGAAGCCGGCAAATCGGGCAAGAAGAAGAGGAAGGCAAAGAGAAAGCTTCAGAAGAAAGCTACTAAGTCAAAGAAGCAAAAGAAAGACAGAGCATCAGATGCTTGCCACTTCTGCAAACAGGCTGGCCATTGGAAGAGGAACTGTCCTCGATATCTGGAATCCAAGAAACAAGGTAATTTCAAATCCTATGTCATAGAAACCAATTTGTTGGTAACTTCTGCTTCCTGGTGTATTGACTCTGGGGCTTAGACTCATGCGTGTAACTCACTGCAGGGGTTCAGGATAAGCAGAAGACTGAGTGACAGAGAAGTAACTCTTTACTTGGAGACTTCTGCAAGTGTTGTAGCTACAACTATAGAAACTGTAGAGTTAATTTTCAGAGAAGGAACTATTGTACTAAAAGATTGTCTTTATGTACAGAATTTGAGAAGAAATTTGGTTTCTGTTTCAAAACTTTTTGTGGATGGATATTCTGTTCCTTTTAGTAATACGATTAGTATCAAAAGAAATAACGAATTCCTTGCATACAGAGAACTTGAGAATGGCCTCTATGTTCTTCATCCTTCTCTAAAAACTAACATAACCGAAACTATGTCGGGTAGTATCCCCAAGAAAAGAGCCCATGATACAGTTAATCCCACGTGCCTGTGGCATTACCGACTTGGCCATATTAACATAGATCGTATTACAAGGTTGGTAAAGGATGGTCCTTTGGATTTTCTAACTGTAGAAGATCTTCCAACCTGTGAACCTTGCCTTCAAGGTAAGATGACGAAACGACCATTTAATAGTAAGCCTGAAAGATGTACAGGCATGCTTGACCTTATACATACTGATGTATGTGGTCACATGAGTGTTAGGACACGTAATCAGCATGTTTATTTTATAACATTCACCGATGATTACTCTCGGTATGGTTACGTGTACCTAATGAAACACAAGTCTAAATCATTTGAAAAGTTTAAATAGTTCAGACAAAAGATCGAGAAGTAATACAAAGAGAAATTAAGACCCTTCGATCGGATCGAGGTGGCGAGTATCTCTCTGACGAATTCAGGGACTACTTTGAAGGTCAATGGGATAGTATCACAGCTAGCTCCTCCTGCTACACCACAACTAAACGGTGTGTCAGAAAGGAGGAACTAGACTTTATTAGATATGGTCTGATCACTTCTCGTGCACTCAGAGTTACCCACATTCTTTTGGGGTTATGCATTGGAGACTGCGATATACGTGCTGAACCGGGTTCCAACCAAATCAATTCTAAAGACTCCCTATGAGCTTTGGACCAAAAAGAAACCAAGTGAGACACTTGAAGATTTGGGGTTGTTCGACACATGTTAAAAGAACGAGTGCGGAAAAATTGAAATCCAAGACTAGTCGTTGACTATTCATAGGCTACCCCAAAGGCTCTGTGGGTTACCTATTCTATGACCCAGGAGAACAAAAATTGTTTTGTAGTCGAAATGCCAATTTCTTGGAAGATGATTACTTCCTGAACAATCATCGTCAGGAATTTGTTCTTGATGAGGAGAGCTTAGGAGTAGTGGGAGGTGTCCAACAAGCTCTAGGTAATGACCAACCTAGAAGATCTACTTGGGTTTCCAGGCCTCTAGCTCGTTTCGGCTATGACCAAGATAGTTACTTGGTGGAAGCTACGACTAGAGAGGAGGATCCCGTCACTTATACGGAAACTATGTTTGACATAGATTCCTTGAAGTGGGTAGATGCCATGAGAGTTGAGATGGACTCAATGGAGACCAATGGAATCTGGAATCTAGTAGATCGGCCCCTTGGGGTAAAAGCCTCCAATTCATTTCGGCTATGACCAAGATAGTTACTTGGTGGAAGCTACGACCAGTGAGGAGGATCCCGTGACTTATACGGAAGCTATGTTGGACATAGATTCCTTGAAGTGGGTAGATGTCAGGAGAGTTGAGATGGACTCAATTGAGACCAATGGAGTCTGGACTCTAGTAGATCCGCCCCCTGGAGTAAAAGCAACAGGTTTCAAATGGATCTATAAGAGGAAGAAGGGCCCCAATGGTAAGGTTGAGACCTACAAGGCTCGTCTTGTGGCGAAAGGGTACACTCAGAAAGAAGGGCCCTGATGCTGCTAGTTGTAGCAGCATACCGTGATTATAAGATTTGGCAAATGGATGCCAAAACTGCATTCCTGAATGGAGATCTTAGTGAAGATATCTACATGTAGCAATCGCAAGGTTTCATAGCTGCAGGTCAGGAACACATGGTATGTAAATTAAATAGATCCATATATGGACTTAAGCAAGCTTCTAGGAGTTGGAACATCTGGTTTGACTCTACCGTCAAAATGTTTGACTTTGAGCAAAATCCGGATGAACCCTGTGTTTACAGGAAATCCAGTGGGGATAAGGTTACATTCTTGGTTTTATATGTAGATGACATTTATTCATTGGGAATGATGTAGGAAAGTTGACTACGGTGAAAGTACGACTTTCACAGCAATTCTCCATGAAAGATCTTGGAGAAGCCTCCTATATATTGGGTCTTCGACTCTATAGAGATAGATCGAAGAAGATAATAGGATTATCCCAATCTTCTTATATTGACAAGATAGTCAAAAGATATAGCATGGAGAACTCCAAGAAAGGAAATGTTCCTTTTAGGCATGGAGTCACTCTTTCCAAGGGCATGTCTCCCAAGACACCCGAGGAGATTGAGGGCATGAAGGACATTCCCTATGCCTCAGCCGTAGGGAGCATCATGTATGCCATGTTGTGCACTCGTCCTGACATCACTCAGGCAGTGAGTGTGGTAAGTAGATTCCAGGCCAACCCAGGGAAGGAGCATTGGACTGCTGTGAAAAACATACTCAAGTACCTTCGAAGGACAAAAGAATTTTGTCTGGTATTCGATGGTAGTTCACTACAAATCCAAGGGTATACTGATGCCAACTTCTAGTCAGATCCAAATGATAGAAAGTCTACATCTGTGTATGTTTTCACGATATGATCGTGTGTTGTTTGCTGGAAAAGCAGCAAATAGGGGTCCACGACAGATTCTACAACCGAAGCCGAATACATTGCCGCAAGTGAATCTGCCAAATAAGCCGTATGGATGAAGAAGTTCACTCATGAATTGGGAGTAGTTCCATCCAGCACATCACCCATTCCACTGTTGTGTGACAACACTGGAGCTATCACTCAGGCTAAGGAGCCACGAGCCCACTCGAAGTCAAAGCACATCGAGAGGAAGTACCACATACTGCGGGAGATAGTTGGAAGAGGGGATGTCCTGATTCAGAAGGTAGCATCAGCGGAAAATGTAGTAGACCCATTGACTAAGCCACTGACACAGAAAGTGTTTGAGAAACATGTGGAAAGCAAGGGACTTCGGCTTATACCAGATTGGACCTAAGTGCAAGTGGGAGCTGTTAGATAGTGTATGCCCTTAGCTCCAATCAGAATGATGTACTTATGACATTTAATGTAAATGAATAAAGTACATATTTGGTTCATGTTATTATGGTGTGTTTCTGTGTAATACCCTTAAACTGGACACATATGAGACTCGTGTTAGTTTAGAATCTTCACAACCGTTGGATAGATCTGGGGAGATTTATCCTGCCAAGGCTGACACTGATGTGCTGCCAAGTTGGTTGGGGTAGCTTGTCTCAGCTGCCAGGGTGAAACCTGAGGTACATGTAGTGTGGGTTTTCTTGAAACCCTGAACCGGACCAGAGTTCCAGTATTGCCCTAGACCTTGGAGATAGATTGGCAAAACTAGAATGTTACACCTGACCCCTAGACTCGATTATGATACTGCACTAGGTGTTGGATTGGGTTGTCTTTGATATGCCAATCAGTGAGATTTTTAGAGGGGGTCAAAACCTGGGTATGTTGGGACAGTCCGAGAATTCATCTGAGTTGGTGATTATAGTGACAGGATCAGCCCCTTTGTCGGACAAAATGAATGATCAGGGATGCACTCTCTCTGATGGAAACCAAAGCTGCCTACAGCCGATTTCAACCATTGAAATTTGTTTTGCAAAATATATTTATATATATATATATATGTACATATATATTATGGTTTCAAAATGTTTGCAAAAGGTTTTAATTCCCGCGATCCATGTGAGTAGAGAGTGCAGCACTGTACCTTGCAGTTGAGGGAGAGGTCCTCTCTTGTCGGGCAGTGTTTGATCATTATGTGCTGAGAGGTTAAGTGTAAGACCATTGTTGGTAATACCTGATGGGCTAATCTTGCATCTGCCCACAGTCCTTGGGTATTCATAAGGTGGCTTGACCTAGGGACCATTTAGTGTAAGTGTTGGGCCCATTAAGAGCCCATGGTGATGGACTCAGGGGTTCACTATCTCCTACAGTGAATTCAACCAGGCCTTGTAACAGAGGCTGGGCTGAACTCATGTGGCTGATGTGTAGATCAATGTTTTGGTCCCACGCCAAACAAGGATACCCAACTGGGCAGCAGTTTGGAGGATAAGTGAGCACATGGACTTAATGGGCCTAAAGCCTAATTCGAACTGGTTTAATATGATTAATTAAAGAGGGGCGGTTCTGGGATTTAGATTAGCAGATAAGATAAGGGATTGTCCCTATCCACTCAAAGAGTCCAGATCCAAATAGAGATTTGGATCAGGAAACTCCTAATCAGATTAGGAGGGTTGATCTTTATCTGTAGATAAGATAAGGGATTATCCTTATCTCTTAAAGAGAGTCCAAATCCAAATACAAAATTTGGATCAGGAAACTTCTAATGGGATTAGGAGAACCTCTCTTTAAGTTTATAAATAGAGGAGGAGGGCGAACCCCAATTCAACCAATCAGATTACTGATACAAGAGAAAAGACAGCTGCTCTTGGACTGATGCCATCTTTTGCTCTTGCCTTCTCCTATTGCTGCCGCCATTGCCTGTTCGATCTCCACCTGTAGAAGCAAACAAGAAAGATTCTTGTTATCAGGTTTTGGAGAAAATTTGTTCTAAAGTCGTGCTCACTCACCCTCTATCAGATTCTTGGTGAAGAATCAGGTTCTTGCTGAAGGACCACCCTGCTGATTCTGCTCCACCCTACACTGTGTCATCTTTAGTGGGAGCAGTCTTTGGAGATCTCTTTGAGTGTGAACACCTTCATTGGGAGTTACTACTACTCTGTATCAGGTATATCCCTCTCCTACCTTTTTGGTTTCAGATCTGGTCTAGTTTAGGGTTCAAGATTGATCATTGAAAATGCAGTTTTCTAAAATAAAGAATGTGACTCCCACATGGGTGAGAGAAATTTTTGAAATTTCGCCCAACCTACCTGCAGGGTTCGGCCATCCATATGATGGATCTCTCATCCCTTCAATGCTTCCCTAGCTTTTGGTGATGTTTATAAATTATCACAAAAAGCCTTTTTTTCCTGTAGTGTTTTCTGTATTTGTGGAGGCTCTAGGAGCAGTGAGAGTGATAAAAAGGATCTTCTCCACATGGGAAGTGGAAAATTTAGTTTATGCAGATTGGGGTATTTGAATGATAGAAAAGCTAAACTTCAATATCAATAATATAAAGAAGATAAGTCTTTAGGTCATGAGTTCTACAAAGTTCAAACAAGACAGAGATCTATATGGCATATATAAAAGTTACAGCATATAGCTTAAACTGAAATGATCACTTATCAGCTGCTAATGTTTCATATTTAAATAAGAAAGAAGTAGAATTTCATAAACTTACCACCACACTTAAATGGATCAAAGATGTTGGAGCAATGGTAGTGTATACATGTATTGGGTTAATATACAAATAAGGAGGACAAAACACTAGATGCTGAAATCTTATTCCTTTGAAGCATGAAATTCAATCAAAGGAAAAATCTTATTCAATCAAAGGAACTTGATACCGCATGATCTAGTACTATTCAATCAAAGAGAAAATCTTATTTTGTAGATGAAGAATGCATGTTTATTCCAAATCGATGAACTATAATGTAAATTAACATTCTAAAGAAAATTATTAAAAAAGAATAGGGTAGTGAAAGAAAGCCATTCAACTCCTAACAGAGTAGTGAAAGAAACAAATTATGAAAAAATATAGAATGTGTTACTTGAATCTAAAATCACCTGTTTTGTTGTTTGTGATGACCTGAAGCAAAAAAATAAAATAAATAAATAACAACACAAAATATCATATCTGAGATCAACTAAAAAAAATGTTTGAATCAATAGCTAGACTACCGTGACGGAGAACAAACTCTAGATCTGGAGCAAACACATGTCTCTAGCCAGATCTGGAGTGTCGAAATTAAATCAAAGGACAATAGTAGCAGATCTGGAAAACAGGTGTCGTGTTTCAACTTGCTGGTGAGGAAAATATAATCTGACTGACCATGGTTGGAGGGGCAATTCAATGAGTTGAGGACGAATAAGAAATCAATGAAACCATATAAAAATGATACCAAAATGGAAGCAAGACCTGAGAGGATGTCGGATCTATACTTACCGTCACACGAAACTGCTAGAAACGTCACCGAAGAACTAACCGTTGGAGGATGGATAGTCAGAAGATGAAGACCCGAGTCTGGTTCTCTAACAAGCTTGATGAAATTTTCCACCTTTCTGCCCAATATTTTTCTCTTATCAGTAGGATCTCACTGTTTTAGTGCGACCCCGCGGCTTAACTATTGAGAACCTACGTCCCACTCTCTTCTTAGTGTTTCTTGCAAAACAAATACTAGAAATGTGGCATATTCCACCAAAATGCTTTCCATCCTTTCCCTTTCTCGACAACCAAACACACCAAGGAACCAATTATCCTCCATGACTAACGGCTCCCTCCTCTGTAAATAGGAGAGCCTCTCAAATGTATAATTCTCTAACATCTTGCACCCCTATTTACTAAGTTCCTTAACTTGACCTAGTGGTGTCAATGGACCAGTTTTGGGTTGGACTCTGTCCAAATCAAAATCAATTTGGACAGATTGGATGGACCAATAAGACATTGAGTTTTTACGGATTGAACTGACCAATAAGACATTGGATTGGACATGGTCTGTGGATAATGAATTTACATTGGATTGAGGTAATATCTGGTCCAGAAGATAAGAACACAGGTGTCAATGGACCATGCTTGAGTTAGAACCAATCTAAATTAACATGAATTTGGACATATTGGACAGTCCAAACATTAAATTGGACCGATCCATAATGGTCTAAAATATTCATTGGACTGGATTGGATCAGGTCCATTTGTAACAGATTCGCATTGGACTGGATCGGATTGAACCAAATCCAGTATAATTGACACTCCTAGCTCGACCTCAACTCCAACCATGTTCTAACTTGATGGCCGGAGTCTCTGCCCCCAAGCAAGTGACTTCACATGCAATTGCGAGCTTTAGACGTATTTCCATATATCTCCTAGCTTTCCAAACCAAGTAGCATAAACTTCAAAATTAAATTGTTTTTAATCCCAATTTAGTCAATGGTTTAACCATCTAAGTCAATTGAGTCAATCTTTGATGTCATAAAACTTGAAATAAACAATTAAATATAAATAGATAAAAATATATAAAATAAAAATTTTTAAAAATTGCAGAAAAAGTTACTTGTCTCTATAATATTACATATTCATCATATTATTGATGAGAATGGTGATTGTGCATAATCTGTAAGCTCATAGCTGGAAGAAGACTTGAACCTTAATCGCATAGCAAGCTGGACCAAGCTACAAGATAGAGGATCAGAAAACCCGAGGTGGCTAACCTGGCAAGGTCGCTCCGATGCTTAAGTTAGTAGTGGGTTGTGCAAACTGAAAGTTTGTATGCTAGTAAGCTAGTGAGCAAATAATCGCGTGTACCTGAGTCTTGGGGGTTTATGCCCTTATATAGCTAGGCTACCGTAGGTCTCGCAAAATGCTCCTGGAATCCTCAGCCCATGACGTAGGGATCTGTTCCGCTTTGGAAGGGGGTAACGTACAAATTAATGAGGCTTACCATTTCCCTCCGATTCGGGCAGGGTAAGGACAAGGCCTATAGTTACGCGGCATGATCCTGAGAAGTTCGGAGACGACTGTCAAGCTCCTAGGTTCAGTTACATGGCACCTCGGTGTAAGTGGGTATCGAGGTGCTCCGGGTCCGAAGTGGCCAAGCACTCGAGGTCCCCCGATCTACTAACATGGCACTATGTGCTGATTTGTCATTTGGCTGGCAAGCCGCGCCCACATGTCCCTTACATATTAGGTCGAGCCAAATCACCCCTCATCAATTGCCCCCCCACTCCCCATGCTAGGGGTCCTGACCTAGTGAGGGGAGTTTATGGTGAGCCCAGGTGGATTTGGCATGACTTCCAAGTGGTTCAAATGGCGACTTTTCGGCCGAACCTTCATGACCTATTTGGCTCAACAAGAGAATACCCCAGATCGTGTACCAGGTACGCACGAATGCCACGCCATTTATAAACTCCGTGGACGTCAAATCGCGTGCGCAACCAATTTCAATCTCGGGAAGCATGCAGTCGGTTTTCACAAGAGCCGTCGGATTGTTTAGATCTCAACCATTGAGTCCTAGTCATGGTGGCTATAAATAAGGTCCAGAGGGGCCCATTTTTCTCGCCACATATTTCGTACTCGAGTTTGTTGAGGTTACGCTTTAGTCTTCCAGGTCGGCATTAGTTACCTTTTGCATCTGAGGCCTTTTCACTTCCTTCGGTCTTCTTGGTGAGTTCGTCTCTCTTTGTTTCCCTTTCCTTTTGTCTTGTTCCTCTATTTCGATATGTCTAGCGTTAGCTTAGGTAGTCTTTTTGACGGGAGTCAAGAGTCCGCCGGGGCCGTGGTGGGCACCTCGGTGCAGGCTATAGAGTTACACCCTGCAGAGGTGAATGCCTTAATGCAAGGTTTGGACTCTAACCCGTCTGAGGCGGACTCACCTTGGCAGGAGTTTGAGGCTTCCGGCAAGGGGGGCTCCACTTTGCGCTAAGCTCGGGGACCAGACAGCTTCGGTCCTTCCACGATGACGGTTGATAGGCTCCTGTCTCTGGTAGCTCGGTACAAGCTGCCCGATAACCTTGTGTACAGCATTCCCTTAGGTAGTTTTCCTTGGGATCACAGTCACGACGAGATTGTGGTGATTGAGGAGCAACTCGTAGCTGGGTTGTGATTCCCACTTCACCCTTTCATCATCGAGGTCGTCAAATTTTTTGACATCGCCATAGATCAGCTCCATCCAAACTTAATCCGTAACATTGTAGGTACCATCTTCCTTTTTCACGACTATAACCGGCCTCTGACCCTTGACATCTTTTCTCCGATCTGCTCCATTAAAAGGAACTCTGTCTCTGTTTTCCCTGAGCACAAGCAAAGTTATTACATGTCTCCCCGTCCTGGCTACAAAACTTTGCACGACCTTCCCAACAAAGTCCCGGCCTGGAAGAGGCGCTACTTCGTAGTTCATAATGCTGCGAGGTGGCCATTTCCAACCCACTGGAGACATTCCATTCAGGACCTTAGCATCAGGTTGGACAAAGAGACACAGGAGGAAGTCCGATCTTGGGTGAAGCTCGGGTTGAAGTTCGTAAACTTCATGTCCAAAGAGAAGCTTATACAAGCCGGGCTTAGTCCTCTTGGTAGGTCATTGTCTTGGTGCACGCACTAGTTTTCTTTTTCGTAGCTTGCCTTGATTTTGTAATTGATCTGCTCATTACTTTTTTACAAGAGCCATGGCTGACATCCCTACTGTCGAGCTCTTTGGAAGCATGAAGAGGGGGAAGAAGAGGAAGGCCTCCAAGAAGGCCCATCCCCATGAAGCTGTCACCACATCCAACGTCGACGTCGCTGTCCCCGAACATCCTCCCATCATTGACTTGGTCGAGGAAGACCAAGGTAGGGCTTCTTTGTCTCACCTACCCGAGGAGACTCCGGTGTCCGAGCCCCAGCCCACTTAGGCGGCCACCCCTTCGAGAGATGACTCTTCCCGGGCAACTCCAAGAATTTTGACTCCGAAGTTCAGTTTCCTCAAGAGTACATAAGGATGCGGTCTTCGCCGAGGAGGTCGTGCAATGGGTCGATCTGCCAGTGGCTTAGTTTGGGGCCAGAGCAGCAACTCACTGTATTGTGGTAGGTATCTGATCCTTGGGCTGTACTCCTTATTGTTCTTTCTTCGTACTTAGATTTTATTTCTTTCTTGGCAGGTGAACTCCGCAATTCATGCTCTTTCTTGCCAATTCGAAGTGCAACTGAAGCGGGCCCTCTATGCTGAAGAAACCTCTCGAATCATTCAATGCAAACTGGACTTAGCTCATGGCAAGATTCATAAGATGGAGAAGGATGTGCAAACTCAAAAGGAGTTGATCGTGCTACTGAGGGAGGAGAAGAAGAAGCTCAAGGAGTAATGGGAGGCCCTCCAGAGGGAAAAGGAGATCCTCGAGGAGCTCGTGAAGGAGTGCGTGGAGATCTTCAATGACATGATCAAGGATGATAGGGTTCAGGCCGTCGAGGAGTACAAATCTTCGGAGGAGCAGCGTAAGTTACTGATCGAGACTGGCACGGTGGCCTATCGCAAGGGCTTAAAGCTCAGCAGGTGGCTAACACGGCATGAGTTCCCTATGCTCGACCTCAGCGCTATCACCACATCCAAGGTCACCGGAGAGATGGCCCGGGAGGCTACTAATGACTCGAACTTAGAGGAGGAGAGTAACGATATCATCCTCGATGAAGAGACAGCGAAGGAGGTCGACGAAGATGCTTCCGTTGAGGACCGAATGGAGACCGACCACCTTGGTTTAGTTACTGATGGAGACGAGGAGCCCCACATCGACTAATGTTCTATCTGCCTCTTTTCTTGTACTGAGGTCTTTTTCCAGCTCGGCACCATAGCCCTTAGGCTTTGGGAGTGACTTATAGTCCTCTCTCTAGTTCAATATCCTTTTAACCAGCTTAGTGGTCTCGTGGACTTAGAAAAATTGTTTAGTCGTATTGGAGTCGCGAGCTCATAGATAGTATCTCCTCAAGTTGTCAACGTTCCAAGCCTGAGGTACTTGTTTCCCTTCCATGTTCTCGAGCTCATATGTGCCCTCTTTGAGCACTCATCTCACCTGGTACAAACCCTCCCAATTCGGTTCGAGCTTATGCACGCCGGGCTCAGGTACCATTACCTTGCTAAGCACCAGGTCACCAACTTGAAACTGTTGTTTCCTGACAGGCATTGTAGTACCAAGTTACTCACTACTGGTAAGTTGTAGTCCGGATATAGGCCAGGTCACGTATTTCTTCAATCAGATCCAAGTTGGTCCAGAGCTCATCGTCGTTCTTCTCTTGGTTGTATGCCTTGAGCCGCAACGTTGGTACTTTGATCTCCACCAGAATCACAACCTTCATTCCATACATGAGGTTGAAGGGCATTTCACCGGTCACAATCTTGATGGTCATCCTATAGGCCCAAAGGATACTGGGCAACTCATCCACCCACAACCCTTTAGCTCGCACTAAGCGAGCTTTTAGTTCGCGGAGAATAGCCCTGTTCGTCACTTTAGCCAATCCGCTCGCCTGGGGTGTGCCACCAAAGTGAAATTTCACTAAATCCCCATCTTGGTGCACCAATTCTGGAATTTGATTACTTTGAACTGATTCTCGTTGTCAGAGATCAGCACCTTGGGTAATCCGAAATGACAAACAATGTTCTTCTAGAAGAAGTTCTACACGTTTTGAGCTGTAATGCATACAAACGGCTCAGCCTCAACCCACTTTGTGAAGTAGTCCATTGCTATGACCAAGAATTTCTTCTGCCCTGTTGTCGGCGGAAATGGACCAAGGATGTTGATCCTCCGTTGCACAAAGGGCCACGGGCTGGTCAAGTACTTCAGATCGGCAATAGGTTGATGGAGGATGTTGGCATGCCTCTAAGATTTGTCGCATTTTTTGACAAGCTTGAGTATGTCGGCCTTCATGGTAGGTTAGTAGTAGCCTTGCCTTAGTGCTTTTTGGGCAAGCGCTCTACCCCCCAAGTGTCCTCCACATAGTCCTTCATGGATGTCGCAAAGTACTAGTTCGGCTTTTGAAGGTCGCAAGCAATTTAGGTAGGGGAGTGTGAAGGACCTCTTGTACAACCGTTCATCGACAAGGACGTAGTGAGATGATTGACGCTCTACCCTTCGAGCTGCATTGCATTCTTCTGGTAGGGTCCCGTGAAGTAGATAATCAATGTGCGGGTCAACCCAGCTCGGTTCTACAGGCAGCATGGGAACGACCTCTTCTACCCCCCAAAGAATGCTAGGCCGAGGCAGGTCTTCTATATATACAGTTCTTATTGTGTTGTCGTTAGTACTTGCTAATTGTGATAGGGCGTCAGCCTCAATGTTCTCAAACCACGGTACCTGCCTAATGAACCAAGAATGAAAGCCTGGTTGGATTTCTTTGACCTTGGCTAGGTAAGGTGCCATAGTTGAATCGTGAGCTTCATAGTCACCGTTGACTTGGTTTACTACCAGCTAAGAGTCGATGCACACGACGAGGTGTTTTACACCCATCTCCTTCACTAAGTATAGCCTAGCAATTAGTGTCTTGTACTCCGCCTCATTGTTCAACGCCTCGAATCCGAACTGGAGAGCATATTCCAACTTTACCTCATTCGGGCCGTATAGTATTAGTCCAGCACCACTTCCTCACTGGTTAGACGAGCCGTCTACGTGGAGGATCCAGGGCTCCTCATCCCAGGTCAGTCCTACCCTGATCGGGACCGATGCCGCGCTGGTTGACGCTTCTAATGCGCCAGTTCAAGGGCTGGCATGCTGAACGTACATTCTGCTATGAAGTTCGCCAAGACTTGGGCTTTGATTGTTGGACGTGGCTCGAACTGGATGTCGTATTCTCTTAGCTCGATGGACCACTTTGTCAGCCTCCCTAACACCACGAGCTTAAGCAAAATGTGCCCCAGGGGTTTGTTGGTGAGGACGACAATGGTGTGGGATTGGAAGTATGGATGTAGTTTCCGAGCTGCTAGTACTAGCACATAAGCTAGCTTCTCGATGTCGAGATATCTGGTTTTTGCATCCTATGAAACTTTGCTTACATAGTAGATTGGTCGTTGGACCTGGTCTACTTCTTTGATTAGTACCGAGCCGACCACCTCGTCACTCGCAGAGAGGTACAGATTCAATTCGTCTCCTTCCTCAGGTCGGGTCAAAACTGAGGTGGTACTTAGATATCTTTTTATCTCATCAAACGCAAGCTAGCACTCTTCGGTCCATGCAAAGTCTTCATTCTTTTTTATTGCTTTAAAGAAGGGTAGGCACCGTCCTGCCGATTTAGACATAAATCAACTCAAGGAAACTACCCAGTCTATGAGTCTTTGAACCTCCTTTATTTTTTGGGGCAGTCTCATATCTAAAATGGCCTTAATCTTACCAGGGTTGGCTTCGATGCCACGTTGGTTCACTATGTAACCGAGGAATTTGCCCGATGTGACCCCGAAGACACACTTGTTTGGATTAAGTTTCATGTTAAGTTTCCTTAGAATTTGAAAAACCAAATTTAAATCATCAATTAAAGAGCTCAAGAATTGGGTCTTTACAACCATGTCATCAACATAACACTCAATCTTATTGCCAATCAAAGATTTGAAAATTTTATTTAGAAGTTGCTAGAAAGTTGCTCCAACATTTTTCAAACTGAAGGGCATGACTTTATAACAGTATAGCCCTAGCTTAGTTACAAGGTAGTCTTGTCCTGATCAGCTAAGTCCATCCTAATTTGATTGTAGTCGGAGTAGGCGTCCATAAAGCTCAGCAACTCGTGCCCCGAGGTCGCATCTACCAGGCGGTCTATTCTGGGAAGGGGAAAGCAATCCTTTGGGCAAGCTTTGTTCAGGTCGATGTAGTTGACGCACATGCACCATTTTCCATTGGCCTTCTTCACCAGCATGTCGTTGGCCACCCAGCTTGGGTAATGGACCTCCCTGACAAAGTCTACAGCAAGGAACTTCCCGACCTCCTCATTGACTACCCTTCACTACTCCGGGGTGAGGTTGCATTTTCTTTGTCTAACTGGCCTAACTAAAGGGTCCACATTTAACTTGTGAGTAATCACACTATGGTTGATGCCGGGAATCTCAGCCGTGTACCAAGCAAAAACATCTAAATTATTAAGTAAGAAACTTACTAGTCGTGTTCGGAGCGGTTCGATTATCAGGGCACCAATCTGGAGAGTCTTAGTCGGCTCTGTCTTGGAAACTGGTATGTGGATTGTCTCCCCCATCGGGGCTGCTCGCTCATCGATGTAGTCTGCTGGTTGTTCTAGATCGACATCTTCCGCCAGTCTCGCCTTTCCTTTTAGTGTAGCCACATAGCACTTGTGGGACTCAAATTGACCGCCTCATACAAACTCTACTCTGTAATCCATTGGGAACTTCATCGCCAAGTAGTATGTCGATACTATTGCTCGCAAGACGTGTTGGATGGGCCGACCCACGATCACATTGTAGGGGGACGGAGTCACGACCACCAGAAAGGTATGCTCAAGCCGCACTATGTTCGGCCACGTTTCTGCTTCTACTAGTACCGTGATCCGACCAAGGGGTCTGACTTCTTCACCGCTGAATCCCAGCAAGGGTGTATCTGTTGGCTCTAAGTCACTTTGCTTCAGCTGTAGCCTGTTGAAAGTCCCTTTAAATAGGATGTTGGCTGAACTGCATGAGTCCACTAGAATCTGCTTCACTTCAAAGTCATTAATGATGAGCTTCACCACAAGAGTATCATCATGAGGGTACTGCATCCCACGTGAATCATCCTTGGTGAAATAGATAAGCTCTTCTATCCGAGGTCGTTTTAGTGGGTTTTCTACTTTGTGCTTCAATTCTCTAACCGAGGTCTTCTTCGCTGCTATAGTACACCCCGCTACAATGGATCCGTCGGTGATCATGTTGACCACCCCGGGATCGGTCTTTCTTCTATTAGCTTCCAAGGTGGTTGCGCATTCTCTCTGCTTGACTCTAGAGCGTCTCTCCTCCGGTCTCCTTGCTGGTCTCCATGCCAGTCCCCCTGTCCTTTCTCTTCGCACAAGATGTAGTTCTTCGGGTATCCACAGTGAATGAGCTCTTTGATTTTGTTGCAGAGGTTTCGACAGTTCTTTGTGCTGTGACCATGGTCCCGATGAAAGTGACAGTAAACGCTCGGGTTCCTAGTCGTTGGGTCTCCCTGTAGCTTGGGTGGCCATTTGACGAAGGAGGAGTCCTTAATTTCCATCAGGATCTCTCCTCGCTTTGCATTGAGGGGAGTATAGTTGGTTCTTTCTACAAGAGGAGTCCTGGATTACCAACCCGACCTATAGCTTCAGGAGGGGGACTTACTCTTGAAGCGAGGTGACTTATTTCTTCTCCTTGGTGACTTGCTCTTCTTCCTTTTGTGTTTGTCGTATCTCATACTGTCTTCTTCTCTCTTTCTCTTCTCGCCTTGTTGGCCTTCCTATTTCTGGCTGACCTCTTCTTCGGTGCTTATGAATCTCTCGGCTAATGGGTCAAGCTCCTTGTAATAGTCTTCGGCCGATTCACTCCGACGTGCCGCCAGAACTCCTTGTGTGTAACTCTTTTCCGAGCTGCGGTGAGGTGCATTACTGGGTCAAGCTCCGGTATCTGTAAGCATGTTTCATTGAAATGCTTGATGTAGCTTCGGATCAAGTCGCCTTCCCTTTGCACCATGTTCAAAAGGCTTTCATGTAACTTGGGCAATTCTTACTAGTGATGAAGTGGGCTATGAACATATCCACGAACTATGCCCAACTTCTGATGGAGCCTAGAGCGAGGTTCATGTATCAAGTCCGGGCTAATCCTTTGAAAGTGGTGGATGAAGCCATGCACATACATGCTTTGTCTGCCCTGATGAGATGCATTTGAGACTGAATGCGTCTACATGATCGCTGGGGTCGTAGGACTTGTCGTACTTGTCCAACGGAGGTAGCATGAAATCTTTTGGCATCGGAACTGATGGGAATAAAAAATATCATATTTTTATCCCAAAATATTCATTCTTTTACATTAAATTAGCACTTAATTGGACTCATTACTCTTGTATTTTGATTCAGGGCAAGCAAGAAGGCAAATGGAGGAAAACAAGGCTAATCGGATGATTTTGCATAGTTTCAACACCGTTCAGTAAACGAGGCATAATTCTCAACTCCGGACTCCGATTGGGATGATTCAAGATGCAATGTAAAGATAAGGGAGAACTCCACAACTCTAGTGTTTTGGGTTTTGGCAGATTCGGTATGAATCAAGGTCAAAATCGGGCCCGAAGTCGGAACCAATTTGTAGTAAAGCCCAGTTCACAGTTGAAGCCCAATTCGCAGGAAAGCCTTGTAACGGCCCAAGTTATTAAAGAGCCCAACTCGAATTTAAGAATAAAGAGTCCCATCAGATTCAAATTTCAAATGTAATCCTAAAAGGATAAGATGATTGAGATTAGATTAGTAGATAAGAGAGATTACTAGATAAGAGACAGGATAGGATTAGATCAAAACTGATTAGAACTTTCTATTTTTGAGGATAATCTCCTAAGAGGAGTTGGAGAGAGACCCTCCTTCTAAAGCTATATAAAGGGGCGGGGGGGGGGGGGGGGGCAGACCAGCTTTAGGCATCACTCAATCATTCAAGCACTCAATCAATTCAGAAGAAATCAAGCAATCAATTCAGAAGATCAGTCCATCCATCTGGGAAGCAAAGCAAGAAGGTGATGGCGACCATGAGCGGCTGAGCTTTTCTTTTCTGATTAAAGGGGGATTTCTGATTCAATTGTGTCATTGTGAGGTTATGTGTTTAATTTAAGTTCTTGCTTCTAATTCAAGTATTCGTTGATTCTTGTGCATATTGATTATGGAAGTTAATACTGATTAGTCTAACAAATTAATTATTATTACTCTTTCTATTGCTATCCATGATTTGATGATCTGTATTTGTCACGAATAGTGGTACAAGTAGCAATTAGGTTATTATCCTACATGGGTCAATTGTTCATGATAGCCTTTGACCATTGTATGGGTATGTTTTAACCTAAGGGTAATCAACAGAACAAGATTCGATAATTGCAGCTATCTCAATTATTGTTATTTTGGTTTAACTGTTTTCACAAAGGTTATTGCTATCATTAATTGATATGGAACGCTATCGTACCCAGTCGGTTAATGATAAGTGTTGATCGAATGCTGGGTTTGGTCAACTAAATTAGGAAAACACGAGGTTTATTATGGCTATCCTAATAAATCCTAAGGTTAAATACTTGAATTGCAAGACTGCTGAAGTTTATCTATGATCAATGACCAATTGACTCAATTCGAACCCTTGGATCAGAATTCGGTAAGACTGAATTTTCCTCGTTAGTTGTTAATTGCTCTTTTGTTATTTTAGAATTTTAAATTATTCAAATTGCCCACTCTTTATATTGCACATTCGGCGGAGAAATTAATTACTGGCTCCCTGTGGGATTCGACCTGGTACTACAATTACTACAAGTTTATAGTAAGGTGGGACTAGAATTAATTTTGAGGGCTTCAACAACCCGTCAAAATTTTGGCGCCATTGCCGGGGAGCTACTTTAATTTCTTAGCTTTGTACCTTCTGTTTGTGTTAACCTTCTTTGTTTTATGACTCATGCTTCTCACCAAGGTGAACTAGAATATAACCCTGAAATTGAGAAGACCACCCGTCAGTTGAGGAAAGAGGCGAAACAAAGGAAGGACCGTTCACCTCCAAGGGTGAATTCTGAGATCGATTTGACAACTTGTGATCGACCCATTTTCGAAGAGGAAGAAGGGATGGCTGATAGAGAAAGAAGGCTAAGAGAGTTAGCTGCGCCAATCATGAATCAAAAGCCTTTATGCATAATCTATCCCACCCTCGAGGTAGCCTTCGAACTTAAATCGGGTTTGATTCAATTGCTTCCTATTTTTCATGGCTTTCCAGGTGAGGACCCTCATAAGCATCTTAAAGAGTTCAATGTCGTCTGTTCGAGCATGAAACCACGGGGTATGACTGAGGATCAGGTAAAACTTATAGCTTTTCCTTTTACTTTACGAGATAAAGCAAAGGACTGGTTGTATATTCTTCCTCCTAGTTGAATACATACATGGGATGAGATGAATAGGATGTTTTTAGATAAATATTTCCCTGCATCACGAGCTGCAAATATTAGAAAGGAGATTTGTGGGGTTCGAAAGTTTAGTGGTGAGACACTATATGAGTATTGGAAAAGGATTAAACAACTCTGTGCTAGCTGCCCACACCACCAAATACCTGAACAACTATTAATCCAATACTTCTACGAAGGACTCCAACCTATGGATAGGAGTATGGTAGATGCAGCTAGTGGAGAAGCCTTGGCCAATAAAACACCCGAAGCGGCTAGGGAATTGATTTCCAACATGGCCAAAAGTTCCCAACAATTTGGAGCAAGAACAGAGGGTTCTATCAGACATGTTAATGAGGTAAGCCATTCAAATTTGGAAAGTCAAATATCTGATCTAACTGCTTTGGTTCATCAAATGGCTACAGGGCAATTACAAACGGCAAGGGTTTGTGGCATATGCTCGATTCCTGGGCATCCTACGGATATGTGCCCATCATTACAAGATGGTTTGATGCAGCAGGTCAGTGTTGTGGGAGGATTTCCGAGCCAACCTCAACGCAAGTATGATCCCTATTCCTGTTAGACAGTTTTATATGCCCTTAGCTTCAATCCGATTTGATGTACTTTTGACAGTTAGTGTAAATAAATAAAGTGCATGTTTGATTCATGTTGTTTGGTATAATTCTGTGTAAGACTTGAAAACTAGACACTTATATAGACTCGTGTTAGTTTTAAATGTTCACAGCCATTGGATAAGTCTGGGGAGATTTATCCTACCAAGGCTGATACTGGTGTGCCACCAAGTGTTGGGATGGCTTGTCTCAGCCACCAGGGTAAGACCCAAGGCACATGCAGTATGGGATTACTCGAATCCTTGAACCAGACCAGATTTCTAGTATTGCCCTGGACCTTGGAAACAGATGGGCAAAACTAGAAAGTTACACCTGACCTCTAGACTTGATTATGACACTCCACTAGGTGTCAGATCGGGCTGTCTTTGATATGCCAATCAGTGAGATCCTTAGCGGGGATCAAAACCTGGGTACGTTGGGACAGTTTGAGAATTCATCTGAGTGAGTGATCATAGTGACTGGATCAGCCCCTTTGTCGGACAAAGGTAATGATCGGGAATGCACTCTCTCTGATGGAAACCAAACTGCCGGCAGTTGATTTCAATCGTTGGAATTTTGTTTTGCAAAATTAATATATATATATATATATATATTTGTACGGTTTCAAAATGTTTGCAAATGGTTTTAATTCCCGAGATCCATGTGAGTAGAGAGTGCGGCACTGTTCCTTGCAGCCGAGGGAGAGGTCCTCTCTTGTCGGGCAGTGCTTGATCATTAAGGGCTGAGAGGTTAAGTGTAAGACCATTTAGAATAGTACCTGATAGGCTAATCTTGCACCTGCCCACAGTCCCTGGGTTTTTATAAGATGGCTTGGCCCAGGGACCACTTAATGTAAGTGTTGGGCCCATAGGGTCCATGTGATGGGCTCAGGGGTTTACTAAGCTTTTTAGTGAATTCGGCTGGGCCTTGTAATAAAGGCTGGGCCGAACCCATGTGGCTGGTGTGTAGATCAATGCTTGGGTCCCACGCCATACAAAGAAGCGAACTGGGTAGCATATTGGAAACTAGTTAAGCACTAAACACTTAATGGGCCAAAAGCCCATTTCGAGCTGGGCTGATATGATCACCCATTTATGGGGTGAATCTGGGATTGAAGTTAGCAAAAGGATTGGGCCTTTAACCTTATCCACTTTGGGAGACCAAATTCAAATTAGATTTGAATCTGGTAACCTCCTGATAAGATCAGGAGTAAGCTAACCTAATCTACAGATAGGATTAAGATCATCCCCTATCCAAATACTAATTTGGATTGGGATAACTCCTAATTAGGACGTTTCTTAATCAAGAAGAAAAGAAGAGAAACTCTAAGAGAGACCAATATCAGATTTCGAACCTAAGGGTTTTGTGAAAAGCAAGAAAGCATCCTGTGATTTGAGATTGGATCTCATACAGACTCTAGAAAGAAGAGAAGCTATTCAGCCATCTTCGTCCCAGGAGTTCTCCTCCAGCCGCCGCCATTCTTTCTGACAAGATTTGATCTTTGAAGAAGAAAGTAATCAAGAAATCAGTTCTTGACATCAGTTTTGCAGAAAAGACTGAAAAAGATTTGGTGCTCAGAGTTTCCAGAGGATTCTTGCGAAGGATCCAGTGTGTAGGATGCACTCTGCTGGTTCCGTTCCACATACAGCTGTGTCATTTTCAGTAGGAGCGGATCTTGGTGTCCTCTTTGGCCGTGAACACCAACTTTGGGAGATACTGCTTCTCTAGATCAGGTATAATTCCTCTCATCCCTTTTGGTTCAGATCTGGTTTGATAATGGCTCAAGTAGGATCCTTGAATATTGTATTCTTAAAGTAGGGAATATGATTCCCAGTTGGAAGAAGGTAGGAAAATTTTTGAAATTCGCCCACCCATTCCGCAACCTTCATGGCATCCATTGGATGGATCCTACCATTCTTTTAGTGGTATTAGAGCCACAGGTTCGAATCTTGAACCAAAAAGAAAATCAGATCTGAACCTACGCAAATGGACAGAAGATGTTATGCCAAGATTTGCGCAGATTGTTTTCTTTATTTCAAGAAACTGTTTCTTGTTAAGGGCGATTGATCTGAAATTAATTTTGTTAAATCCAAAATTTATTTAGAACTGTTCTTTATTTATTTTGATTTAATGGACTGTTTGAACCTGGAGATCGCAGTGCAAATTTGGCGCAGAAGGTCTGCGCACCCTTTTTTCTTTTTATCCTTTTTTTATTCAATTCGATCTATAAATAATTTTTTTTATTTTCTAGACTGAATGTATAGGATTTGATCAAGAATGTAATTAATTAATAGAAATAGGATTTCTGTAATTTTTTATTTTCTTGAATAAAGAAGAAGGAAGAAGAAGGCGGCGCTGGAGATTTGCAGATAGAGAAATCGCTTTCTGTGTTTTGCAGTTTGTGAAACTGCAACCCTAGTGATTAACCTCTGTTTTGTAGGTGGTGCGAATAGTCCATATTTGATTTGTGATTGTTTAAAATCGAAATTATTAATTTCAGATCTTTCATGAATTAACTCTTGATTGAAAATCAGTTTCGGACAATTTTGGACAACATTGGACCAAAATTGTTTGGACCGAATCTAGGGTTCGAAAAGGACTGTTTTTCAGTCCATTTTTCTCCCTCTTGAAGTTCCAAATCTGATGTTCAATTACAGGGATTAATTCGGCCCACCTGTAAAGCCCAGTTTTAAAAGGTTAAAACTGCAAAAGCCCACTATTGTGAGAAAAAGTTGTATGGGCCGAATTGCTATCTGCGATTCAGCCCATACACCTAGTAGACATTAATTGTTAATGTTATGTTTTTAAATGGGCTGTTTATTGGGCTTTACAGCAGTTAATTGATTGGATCAATTCTTCCTTTACATATGATGTTTGGATGTTGAATGTGCTGCGACCATGGGCCATAAGCACTTGGCCCATGATAATTCGTTAGTGGCTCTTGCACACACCATGGCTGAATGCACATCATTGCCATGGTGTCCCTTAAGGTCATTGGATGACCCCTCCTTACTTGGTGGGCCCCACAACCCTGAAAAGGGATGCGTACGGAAACCCTAGCCGATTAAGGCCTACCAGAAATCTGACTTTATAAAAGTCAGTGGGAGCCACTCTAGTTTGACCTAAATAAGAACTAGGGCGTAATTTTATTCCCTCCAGCAAATATGAGTGCATGTGATAGGGAGATCCATATGATGGACTCTCTAAAGGCCTTCCGTCATTAGCACAATGATGGGTCATTCAGTAATAAGGAAACACACCATAAAATTGGGCTATCCATTTGTTGTTGGATCTGTTAGAGTGTTTCATAAGATGATAGGGGCGTCATAGACCAATATGGGAGGGGCTTCATGCACTCCATGTGATTTCCCACATTTGTAGAGACATCTCATCGTCTCCGTCACTGAAAAAGGAGGAAAATCTCAGAGATGAACAAATGGGAATGGAACATAGATTAAAAACCATATCTATGTAGGTAACATGAATCAAACTAAGGTTGTGGACTATTGTCTTTGTTGTTTTATCAGAAAATGGCAAATGGTCAATTCGCAAAGCTTCTAGACGATAACAAGCTTAAGGGCCCAAACTATGCCCACTGGTACAGAAATCTTATGCTGGTCCTAACTTCCAAAAAGTTTGATAAGGTGGTGAAGAACCCTACCCCGGAGCATTTGGGTGATAGGGCTTCTGAGGCCCGTAGGAGGGACTACCAAGATTGGGAGGATAAGAACTCCCTAGCCCGCTACTTTGTCATTGCCTCACTAGAAAACTCAATACAGAGGCAGTTTTATCATATCAAACTAGCCAAGGACATATTGGACAGTCTAAAGACAATGTATGAAGAGCATAACCGTTCTACTCGACAGAAGGTCCTGAAACTGTTCATGACCGCGCAAATGACCAAAGGGCAGAAAGTTCATGACCATTGTCTTCGGATGATGGGCTACATTAATGAACTCGAAGCTCTTGGATCCAGGCTAGATCTTGGCATGCAAGTGGATGCCATCCTGAATTCTTTGCCCTCTTCCTTCAATGCGTTCACAATGAACTACAACATGAACAAGCTAAATGTCAGCGTCCAGGAACTCAGCAATATGTTGCAGAGGGCCGAGGATCTACTCAAGAAGGATAAACTTGTGGTTATGCTTGCTGAAGCTAACAAATTGGGCAAGAAAAAGAGAAAGGCAAAGAAGCCCCAGAAGAAAGCTGCCAAGCCCAAGAAGTAGAAGAAGAACAAGGCATCTGATGTCTGCCTTCTTGGAATCTAAGAAAGGTAACATCGAAACTTGTGTCATAGAAACTAATATGTTAGTTACTTCTGTGTCCTGGTGTATTGACTCTGGGGCTTCAACTCATGTGTGTAACTCAGTGCAGGGATTCAAAGTTAGCAGAAGATTGAGTGAAGGCGAAGTGACACTATTCTTGGGAACGACTGCAAGTGTTGCAGCTGTGGCAATAGGAACCATAGAATTAGTATTTAGAGAAGGAGTGCTTGTACTTAAAGATTGTCTTTATGTACAGAACTTGAGAAGAAATTTAATTTCAGTTTCTAAACTGTGTGCTGATGGATATAATCTTTATTTTAGTAATATGATTACTGTTAAACGGAATAAGAAATTCATCTTATGCGGGGAACTGGAGAATGATCTCTATGTTCTACTCTGGAAACTAACTTAACCGAAACTACGTCAGTCAAAAATCCCAAGAAAAGGAATCGTGATACAATAAATCCCACGTGCCTCTAGCATTACCGACTTGGCCATATCGGTGTTGACCAAATCACAAGGCTGGTAAAGGATGGTCCTTTGGATTTTCTAAACATAGAAAATCCTCCCACTTGTGAGCCTTGCCTACAAGGTAAGATGACTAAGCAGCCATTTGACGGTAAGCCTGAAAGACTGCAGGCACACTTGACCTAATACATACTGATGTATGTGGTCCCCTGAGTGTTAGGACACGGAATCAACACGTGTATTTCATCACCTTTACAGATGATTTTTCACGATATGGTTACGTGTACCTAATGAGACACAAGTCTGAATCCTTTGAAAAGTTCAAAGAGTTCAGACAGGAAGTCAAGAAACAGTTAGGGAGAGAAATAAAGGCCCTTCGATCGGATCGAGGTGGTGAGTATCTCTCTAACGAATTCAAGGACTACTTAAAGGTCAACAGGATAGTGTCACAACTAGCTCCTCCTACTACACCTCAACTCAATGGTGTTTCAGTGAGGAGGAATAGGACCTTGTTAAACATGGTCCGGTCACTTCTTGTACGCTCAGAATTACCCACATCCTTTTGGGGATATGCATTAGAGAATACTATCTACGTGCTGAATCGGGTTCCAACCAAATCGGTTCCAAAAACTCCATATGAACTATGGACTAGAAGGAAGCCAAGTGTAAGACACTTGAAGATTTGGGGTTGTCCTGCACACGTTAAAAGAACAAGTGTGGACAAGTTGGAGTCCAAAACCTGCTGTTGCCTATTTATAGGCTACCCAAAAGATTCAATGGGTTATCTATTCTATGACCCAAGTGAGCAGAAAGTGTTCTGTAGTTGAAACGCTCAATTCTTAGAAACCGAATACATCCTGGACACCCATCGTCAGGAAATAGTTCTTGATGAGGAGAGCTCAGGAGCAGTGGGAGATGTCCTACAAGTTCCAGGTAGTGACCAACCTAGAAGATCCACTCGGGTATCCAGACCACCAGTCCGATATGGTTATGACCAGGATAGTTACCTGGTGGAAGCCTTGACTAGTGAGGAGGATCCCGTAACTTACGCGGAAGCTATGTTAGACATAGATTCCCAGAAGTGGGTGGAGGCCATGAGAGCTGAGATGGACTCGATGGAGACCAATGGAGTCTGGACTCTAGTAGATCCGCCCTCCAGGGTAAAAGCAATCGGTTGCAAATGGATCTACAAGAGAAAGAAGGGCCCCGATGGTAGGATTGAGACCCACAAAGCTCGTTTGGTGGCGAAAGGGTATACTTAGAAAGAAGGCATCGATTATGAGGAAACCTTTTCACCCATGGCCATGCTTAAATCCATTAGGATCCTGCTAGCTATAGCAGTATACCATGACTACGAGATTTGGCAGATGGATGTCAAAACCACGTTCCTGAATGGAGATCTTAGTGAAGATATCTACATGCAGCAGCCGCAAGGCTTCATTGCTGCTGGTCAGGAACACATGGTATGTAAACTTAATAGATCCATATATGGACTTAAGCAGGCTTCTAGGAGTTGGAACATCCGTTTTGATTCAGTAGTCAAAACGTTTGACTTTGAGCAGAATCTGGATGAACCCTGTGTTTACAGGAAGTCCAGTGGGGATAAGATCACCTTTTTGGTGTTGTACGTGGACGATATCCTACTCATTGGGAATGATGTAGGAATGTTGACTTCGGTCAAGGTATGGCTATCACAGTAGTTCTCCATGAAAGATCTTGGAGAAGCTTCATACATACTGGGTCTTCGACTCTATAGAGATAGATCAAAGCGGATAATTGGATTATCCCAGGTTGCTTACATTGACAAAATTTTCAAAAGATACAGCATGGAGAACTCCAAGAAAAGAAACGTTCCTTTCAAGCATGGAGTCACTCACTCCAAGAAGATGTCTCCAAAGACTTCTGAGGAGATTGAGGGCATGAGAGATGTTCCCTATGCCTCAGCCGTAGGGAGCATCATGTATGCCATGTTGTGCACTCGCCCGGACATTGCTCAGGCGGTGAGTGTGGTAAGCAGATTCCAGGCCAACCCAGGGCAGGAGCATTGGACTGCTGTGAAGAACATACTCAAATACCTTCAAAGGACAAAAGAGTTTTGTCTGGTATTCGAGGGAGGTTCACTGCAGGTTCTAGGGTATACTGATGCCGATTTTCAATCGGATCCAGATGATAGAAAGTCTACATCTGGATATGTTTTCACGATAGGATCGTGTGCTGTTTGCTAGAAAAGCAGCAAACAGGGGTCCACTATAGATTCCACAACCGAGGCCGAGTACATTGCCGCAAGTGAAGCTGTCAAGGAAGCTGTGTGGATGAAGAAATTCATACACGAATTGGGAGTGATTCTGTCCAGCACATCACCCATCCCGTTGTTGTGTGACAACAATGGAGCGATCGCCCAGGCTAAAGAGCCTCGGGCCCACTTGAAGTCAAAGCACATCGAGAGGAAGTACCACGTACTACAGGAGATCGTTGGTAGAAGGGACGTCCTAATTCAGAAAGTAGCATCAGCGGATAATGTGGCAAACCCATTGACTAGGCCACTAACATAGAAGGTGTTTGAGAAACACGTGGAAAGTATGGGACTCCAGCTTGTACCAGATTGGAGCTAAGTGCAAGTGGGAGCTGTTAGACAGTTTTGTATGCCCTTAGCTTCAATCCGATTTGATGTACTTTTGGCATTTAGTGTAAATAAATAAAGTGCATGTTTGATTCATGTTGTTTGGTATAATTCTGTGTAAGACCGTAAAACTAGACACTTATATAGACTCGTGTTAGTTTTAAATGTTCACAGCCATTGGATAAGTTTGGGGAGATTTATCCTGCCAAGGCTGATACTGGTGTGCCACCAAGTGTTGGGATGGCCTGTCTTAGCCACCAGGGTAAGACCCAAAGCACATGCAGTATGGGAATACTCGAATCCTTGAACCGGACCAGATTTCTAGTATTGCCCTAGACCTTGGAGACAGATGGGAAAAACTGGAAAGTTAAACCTGACCCCTAGACTCGATTATGACATTCCACTAGGTGTCGGATCGGGCTATCTTTGATATGCCAATCAGTGAGATCCTTAGCAGAGATCAAAACCTGGGTAAGTTGGGACAGTCTGAGAATTCACCTGAGTGGGTGATCATAGTGACTGGATCAGCCCCTTTGTCGGACAAAGGTAATGATCGGGAATGCACTCTCTTTGATGGAAACCAAACTGCCGACAGTTGATTTCAATCGTTGGAATTTTGTTTTGCAAAATTAATATGAATATATATATATATATATATTTGTACGGTTTCAAAATGTTTGCAAATGGTTTTTATTCCCGAGATTCATGTGAGTAGAGAGTGCGGCACTGTTCTTTGCAACCGAGGGAGAGGTCCTCTCTTGTTGGGCAGTGCTTGATCATTAAGGGCTGAGAGGCTAAGTGTAAGACCATTTATGATAGTACCTGATGGGCTAATCTTGCACCTGCCTACAGTCCCTGAGATTTTATAAGATGGCTTGGCCCAGGGACCACTTAATGTAAGTGTTGGGCCCATAGGGTCCATGTAATGGGCTCAGGGGTTTACTAAGCTTTTCAGTGAATTCGGCTGGGCCTTGTAATAAAGGCTGGGCCGAACCCATGTGGCTGGTGTATAAATCAATGCTTGGGTCCCACACCATACAAAGAAGCCCTACTGGGTTGCAGGTTGAAAACTAGTTAAGCACTAAACACTTAATGGGCCAAAATCCCATTTCGAGTTGGGCTGATATGATCACCCATTTATGGGGCGAATCTGGGATTGAAGTTAGCAAAAGGATTGGGCCTTTAACCTTATCCACTCTGGGAGACCAAATTCAAATTAGATTTGAATCTGGTAACCTCCTGATAAGATCAGGAGTAAGCTAACCTAATCTGCAGATAGGATTAAGATCATCCCCTATCCAAAAACTGATTTGGATTGGGATAACTCCTAATTAGGACGTTTCTTAATCAAGAAGAAAAGAGGAGAAACTCTAAGAGAGATCAATATCAGATTTCAAACCTAAGGGTTTTGTGAAAAGCAAGAAAGCATCCTGCAATTTGAGATTGGATCTCATACAGACTCCAGAAAGAAGAGAAGGTATTCAGCCATCTTCGTCCCAGGAGTTCTCCTCCAGCCGCCGCCATTCTTTCTGACAAGATTCGATCTTTGAAGAAGAAAGTAATCAAGAAATCAGTTCTTGACATCAGTTTTGCAGAAAAGACTGAAAAAGATTTGGTGCTCAGAGTTTCCAGAGTATTCTTGCGAAGGATCCAGTGTGTAGGAGGCACTCTGCTGGTTCCATTCCACATACAACTGTGTCATCTTCAGCAGGAGCGGATCTCGGTGTCCTATTTGGGTGTGAACACCAACTTTGGGAGATACTGCTTCTCTGGATCAGGTATAATTCCTCCCATCCCTTTTGGTTCAAATCTGGTTCGATTATGGTTCAAGTAGGATCCTTGAATATTGTATTCTTAAATTAGGGAATATGATTCCCAGTTAAAAGAAGGTAGGAAAATTTTTGAAATTCACCCACCCATTCCGCAACCTTCATGGTGTCCATTAGATGGCTCCTACCATTCTTTCAATTCCAACTATTACAATCCTGGGTGGAGGGAGCATCCCAATCTGAGCTACGGAAATCAAGGAGGACCACAGAGATTCCAGCCCCAAGCTTTCAACAGACAACATCCAATTCCAACACCTACCCAAGCTCAAATTCAACCCTCAAGTTCAGGTATGTCTTTAGATGAGATCGCTAAGGCTCTTGTGACTAACACTCAACAATTCCAATGGGAAAGCTACCATCACAGATGGTAGTCAATCCCAAGGAGAATGCAAGTACAGTGGTGCTGAGAAGTGGGAAGGAATTACAGTCACAGCCTACTTCACCAAGGAAAGAGGATAAAGAGCAGAAAAAAGAGGAGGAACAAGTATCACATGAGGTAAAACCGACCCCCCTCTACCTAAGATGTCTAATGCCATTGTGCCACCATTCCCTAGTAGGTTGGAAAAATCTAAGAAAGAAGAGTACGAGCAAGAAATTTTGGAGACCTTTAGGAAGGTGGAAATAAATATTCCCTTGTTAGATGCCATCAAACAAATCCCCAAATATGCAAAATTTCTGAAGGAGTTGTGCACTAACAAAAGGAAGCTGAGAGGCGATGAGAAGGTAAAGGTTGGGGAGAACGTGTCAGTTGTCATCAAAAGGACCCTGCCGGAAAAGCATGCTGATCCATATATGTTTACTTTACCTTGTGTGATTGGCAATAAAAGAATTGAGCGTGCCATGCTAGATTTAGGTGCATCCATCAATGTCATGCCATACTCAATTTATTGTGCTTTGAATTTAGGTCCATTGAAAGAAATTGGGGTTGTTATTCAATTAGCTGACCGTTCTAACGCTTACCCTGAAGGGATTGTTGAGGATGTTTTGGTACATGTTAATGACCTTATATTTCCAGCCGACTTTTACATCTTGAAGATGGAGGAGGATACTATCACAAGTTCAGCCCCACTTCTATTAGGTAGGCCATTTATGAATACGGCCAAAATCAAAATAGATGTGGATGAGGGTACCCTCTCCGTCGAGTTTGACGGCGAGATTGTTAAATTTAATATTTTTGAAGCAATGAAGTACCCCAATGAATGTCATTCGATTTGTTCAGTTGACATTGTTGACTCAATTGTGCAGGAAATTTTTGGGGAAGAGGATATGAATGCGGAACTCAAATTAAGTGCACAATTGGATATGGAGGAAGAATTAGATACATCTTGTGAAGCTCCGGAGCCGATATTGGAACAAAAGGTAACAAATTCTAATATTCCATCATCGTTTTCTCATAAGAAATTGTTGCCTTCTATTTTGCAGGCTCCGAAGTTAGAGTTGAAGACCTTACCAGATCACCTTAAGTATCCCTACTTGGGTAACAAAGAAACATTGCTAGTGATCATTGCAAAAGGGTTGACTGATGATCAAGAGGCACACTCATCGAGGTTCTGAAAGAGCATAAGGCAGCGATTGGTTGGACCTTAGCCGATATAAAAGGGGTCATCCCCTCAATCTGCATGCACAAAATTCTTTTGGAAGATGGTGCCAAGCCAGTCAGAGAATCACAAAGGAAGTTAAACCCAGCAATGAAAGAAGTGGTAAAGAAAGAAGTGCTTAAGTTACTAGATGAAGGGATAATCTATCCGATTTCAGATAGTAAGTGGGTGAGTCCGATACATGTTGTACCCAAGAAAACTGGGATCACTGTGGTAAGAAATCAAAATAACGAACTGGTCCCAATGAGGGTACAAAATGGCTGGCGTATGGTGATTGATTTTTGAAAACTTAATTTAGCCACTAGAAAAGACCATTGCCCCTTACCCTTCATAGATCAAATGTTAGAAAGGTTAGCCGGAAAGGCATTCTTTTGTTTTCTCGATGGATTTTCAGGTTATTATCAAATCGTTATTGCTTAAGAGGACCAAGAGAAAATGACTTTTACTTGCCCATTCAACACTTTTGCCTACAGACGGATGCCTTTTGGTCTGTGCAACGCTCCAGGTACTTTTCAAAGGTGCATGATTTGTATATTTTCTGACTTTATTGAGAAGTACATTGAAGTTTTCATGGATGATTTTACTGTCTATGGTGATTCATTTGACGATTGTTTAAATAATTTGAATAAAATTCTAGATAGATGTGTTGAAACTAATTTGGTTTTGAATTATGAAAAATGCCACTTTATGGTAAAGGAAGGCATTGTGTTGGGACATGTTATCTCTGCAAGAGGCATAGAGGTTGATAAGGTGAAGGTTGATTTAATTGTGAGCATACCTTACCCTACAAATGTTAGGGAAGTGTGTGCTTTTCTTGGACATAAAGGTTTTTATCGTAGGTTTGTCAAGGACTTTTCAAAAATTTCCCTACCATTGTCCAAATTGCTTCAAAAAGATGTGCCTTTCGATTTTGGGGATGAATGCAAGGAAGCATTTGATAAGCTCAAGAATTTGCTGGCGATTGCACTCGTTATTCAACTACCGGACTGGAACTTGCCCTTTGAAATCATGAGCAATGCAAGAAACTATGCGGTAGGAGCTGTTCTAGGTCAACGGATTGATGGGAAGAGTCATGTCGTTTATTATGCTTCGAGGATGCTGAATGCTGCACAATGCAACTACACAACCACCAAAAAGGAGCTATTAGAAATTGTTTTTGCTTTAGATAAATTTCGATCATATTTTCTTGGCACTAAAGTGATTGTGTTTTCTGATCATGCAGCTTTGATATACTTATTGGCGAAAAAGGAGTCAAAGCCGAGGCTGATACGGTGGATACTTTTGCTCCAAGAGTTCGATTTAGAAATAAAGGATCGAAGGGGAATTGAAAATTCAGTGGCGGACCATCTAAGCAGGTTGGTAAAAGATGAAGACTCCTCACCCATCTCTGAGCTTTTTCTTGATGAGCAACTATTCCAAATAAAAGGTATGTTCCCTTGGTATGCTGATATCGTGAATTACTTAGTTACTGGAATTTTGCCTAGTTATCTTAGCAAGTCAATGAAGGATAAAATCAGGTATGAGGCAAAATATTATGTTTGGGACTTACCTTATTTGTGGAAATTTTGCTCTGATCAAGTGATTAGGAGATGTGTCCCTGAAAGTGAACATATGTCGATTTTGAATTTTTGTCATAATTATGCTTGTGGTGGTCTTTTTAGGCCAAAAAGAACTGCTAGGAAGGTCTTAGATAGTGGGTTGTACTGGGAAACTTTATTTAAAGATGCATACTTGTTCTGTAAAAATTGTGAAAGATGCCAACGAACAGGTGCATTGTCTCGCAGAAATGTGATGCCCCAAACCCCCATTATTATTTGCGAAATTTTTTATGTTTGGGGTATTGATTTTATGGGACCCTTTCCTTCCTTTTGTGGTTTTGTTTACATTCTAGTAGTTGATTATGTCTCAAAATGGGTGGAAGCAAAAGCCACCAAAACTGATGATAATAAGTGTGTTGTAGGTTTTATCAAATCTAACATTTTCAGTAGGTTTGGTATTCCTCAAGCCATCATAAGTTATCAAGGGACCCACTTCTGCAATAAAGCCATTGAAGCCTTGCTGAAAAAGTGGGGTGCATCACCGAGTCGGCACTGCCTATCACCCTTAGACAAATGGACAAGCTGAGGTTTCCAATCGAGAAGTCAAGTCCATTTTAGAAAAGAAGTTGAGCCCGAGCAAAAATGATTGGAGTCTACATCTAGATGATGCACTTTGGGCATACCGAACCGCATATAGAACACCAATAGGGATGTCTCCCTATAGGTTAGTTTTTGGCAAATCTTGTCATTAACCAGTTGAAATCGAGCATAAGGCATATTGGGCAATCAAACGTTGCAATATGGACATAGAAGAAGCTGGCAAGGCAAGAAAGCTCCAATTACAAGAATTGGAGGAGTTGCAGTTGGAAGCACATGAGAATTCAAGAATCTACAAAGAGAAGACCAAGTTGTTCCATGATAATTTGCTTTTAAGGAAACAGTTTGTAGTTGGTCAAAAGGTGTTATTATATAATTCTCGACTCCAACTCATGCCAGGTAAGTTGCGTTCTAGGTGGATGGGTCCATTTGTTGTTACTAATGTGTTTCCTTATGGTGTAGTGGAGATCAAAAGTCTTGATATAAATAATGTTTTCAGAGTGAATGGGCATAGATTAAAGTTATTCCATGAGGATGCAATTGTCTCCTCCTTGGAAGACATCTCATTTGATCTTCCTCATTATTCATCGAATTAACGAAGCAAGGAAGGACGTCGAGCATAACGACGTTAAACAATTGCGCTTGTGGGAGGCAACCCATTGTGTTTAGTTATTTTTGTTCAGTTATTTTTTATTGTTTTCAATTTTAAGAGCATGGTCGTGTTTAGCAGCTGAGTTCACATCGGAAGGATCACAACAAGGCGTTTAGGGAAGTTCCCTTAAATCATTCTATCGTACGCCCACAGTCATATACATTGGGGACAATGTATACCTTAAGTGTGGGGGGATTAGAGGAATTTGGCAATTTCTGGGGTAACTCTAACATGCTTCAATCATCACTTTTTAACCTTGCTTTTTGAAGTTTCTGCTCCCTAGAAACTTATCTTTGAATAATTTCAAACTATCATGATTTATGTGCTTAGGTTGAATAGACAAGGCAGGATGCAAGCATGACTAACTGAACTTTTTGACTACGTAAGGCACCTCATTATTTTGGGAATAAGCAAGATTCAATACAAATGTAACCCTTATGAGTTATGAGCATTTTTTTTTCGCCTAAAGGCTTGTCAAAAGCCTGCCAAACACGGTTTGATTATTCTAGAACTTTCTTTGTAGTCATGTTGAGACCACATCAATGAGTTCATGGATCGGAATGGAAATGGTGATGTCTACTATTGTGAAAAAAAAGAAGAAAAAAAAAATCGTGACAAATGTGAGATGGAGCATAAGATGCACTCACATTTAGAAACAAAAGAAAATGGTGAGATGGAGCATAAAATGCACTCACCCCTAGCACTCCATTTCAATTTTTGATGCATTGAACTCATGCTAAGTGGAGGAGATGTGATACATAAGCAAGTTTATGGTAATAACATACCTTGTTTTGACCTAAGAAACTAATGATACCTCAAAAACAAAGAGAGATATTTGAATCTGGTTGCATTTGATTGTTAAAACAATGAGTGCCTATTTTAGGGCAAAAATGTTCAGTTTTGGAATGTTTGTTTTCCTTGACTGTTGAATTAACTTGGGTTCATGAGGAATGATGAGTTGAGATTACTCTTTGACAAGTTAAAGAGGAGAACGAAGTGGAAAATGAAAAGATTATTAAGTCTAGATTGAAGCATGCGAGAGGCCAAGCATCATGTTGAGAGAGAAAGTTTTAAAAATCAGTAGGTAGTTAGATTGTTTGAGTTTTGTCTTGCCCGAGGATGGGCAAGGTTTAAGTGTAGGGGGATTTGATGGGAATAAAAAGTATCATATTTTTATCCCCAAATATTCATTCTTTTATATTAAATTAGCACTTAATTGGACTCATTACTCTTGTATTTCGATTCAGGGCAAGCAAGAAGGCAAATGGAGAAAAACAAGGCTAATCGAATGATTTTGCACAGTTTCGGCACCGTTCAATAATCAGGGCATAACTCTCAACTCCGGACTCCGATTGAGATAATTCAAGATGCACTGAAAAGAAAAGGGAGAACTCCACAACTCTCGTATTTTGGGTTTTGAAATATTCGGTCTGCATCGAAGTCAAAATCGGGCCTGAAGTCGGAACAAATTCGTAGTAAAGCCCAGTTCACAACTGAAGCCCAATTCGCAGGAAAGCCTTATAGCGGCCCAGGTTATTAAAGAGCCCAACTCGAATTCAAGAATAAAGAGTCCCATCAGATTCAAATTTCAAATGTAATCCTAGAAGGATAAGATGATTGAGATTAGATTACTTGATAAGAGATAGGATAGGATTAGATCAAAATTGATTAGGACTTTCTATTTTTGAGGATAATCTCCTAAGAGGAGTTGGAGAGAGCCCCTCCTCCTAAAGCTATATAAAGGGGGGGGGGGGGGGGGGCAGACCAGCTTTAGGCATCACTCAATCATTCAAGCACTCAATCAATTTAGAAGAAATCAAGCAATCAATTCAGAAGATCAGTCCATCCATCTAGGAAGCAAAACAAGAAGGTGATGGCGACCATGAGAGGATGAGCTTTTCTTTTCTGATTCAAGGGGGATTTCTGATTCAATTGTGTCATCATGAGGTTATGTTTTTAATTTAAGTTCTTGCTTCTAATTCAAGTATTTGTTTATTCTTGCACATATTGTTTATGGAAGTTAATATTGATTAGTCTGACAAATTAATTAGTATTACTCTTTCTACTGCTATCCATGATTCGATGATCCATAATTGTCACAAATAGTGGTACAAGTAGCAATTAGGTTATTATCCTACATGAGTCAATTGTTCGTGATAGCCTTTGACCATTGTATGGGTATGTTTTAACCAAAGGGGAATCAACGGAACAAGATTCGATAATTGCAGCTATCTCAATTATTGTTATTTTGGTTTAACTGTTTTCACAAAGGTTATTGCTATCATTAATTGATATGGAACGCTATTGTACCCAGTCGGTTAATGATAAGTGTTGATCGAATGCTAGGTTTGGTAAACTAAATTAGGAAAACACGAGGTTTATTATGGCTATCCTAATAAATCCCAAGGTTAAATACTTGAATTGCATGACTGCTGGACTTTACCTATGATCGATGACCAATTGACTCAATCTGAACCCTTGGATCAGAATTTGGTAAGACTGAATTTTCCTTGTTAGTTGTTAATTGCTCTTTTGTTATTTTAGAGTTTTAAATTATTCAAATTGCCCACTCTTTATATTGCGCATTCGGCTGAGAAATTAATTACTGGCTCCCTGTTGGATTCGACCTGGTACCACAATTACTACAAGTTTATAGTAAGGTGGGACTAGAATTAATTTTGAGGGCTTCGACAACCCGTCAGGGACCGCTAGTAGATCGGTTGACAGGGAGGATGGCCAGCTCAACAAAGCTGGAGCCGCTCGTGTAGCCACCGAGTTTACCTCTTTTCTTTCCTTGCTCTGCTCCAACGGTTGGTTGTTCTTCACTGGCGGGCTGTTCCTAGCTAAGGAACGATGAGTCTTGTGATGCCGCCGTTGTTGCTTCTTTACTGGCTCGGTGTTGGTGCTACTGACTTCTGTATGGTCAGGCACTTCGATTCTAGTCCGCTCTCGCCCCCAAACATTATCGCGAGGTGGATCAAGGTTCCTTCCTACTACTTCTTCTTGGTCTCGAGACTGGCGTTGGTTGTTGTGGGGTGCCGAAGGGTCTTGTCTTGATCCCGCACCTCGGGCCCCAATCTGGCGATCATCGCGTCGCGATCCATTGTTCTCTGACCATGAAAGTTGTTGTTGACTGTTCCTCTCAGGCTGGCTGAATTCAGGTCTACCCTTCAGGTTCCCCCTTTGAGAAACTAGGGGAGTGTGTTGTCTGTTCGTCCTACCCCGAGGTGGGGTCCGACCCTTGGGAGGGACCAGTACTTGTGAGGTTTCCTCACCCTGATGGGGAGATCAGCGGACATTCTAATGGGCCTTGTGTTGATTTTGGTTATGGTTCTGACCTTGATACTGACCTGTTTGTTGCGGTGGAAATTGCTGCTGGCTTGGCCCTAGGGGTGGAAACTACTATTGATATTGCTGGTAGTAGTATTGTTGGAATTGTTGGAGTTGGTGAATCTGGTACATTTGGATCTGTATTGTCTTGACACTCTGAACGAAATCATCAAACTGAGAATGCCCAACCCCAGGAGGGATCACAGAAGGCTCCGAAAAGGTGGTGTTCACTTGGGGCAACGGGTCATTTATCTGCTGAGTTGTGTATGGCACTAACAAAGAGGGGATCCCTGAAGCAGTCAGGGGGATGGTGAACTGCCTGATAGTCACTGAGAGGCCTTGAGGTAATGACGTTTGGTGATCTTGCCCCCTAGTGACGTTCATGTCAATGCCCTTACCGGTGTTGCTTGAGGATGACATTGAGAGAGAGTAAGGTGAGGTGTGAGGTTGTCCTTTTGATCATTTCCCATATATGGTGCCAATTGATTGTGCACGATCTGTAAGCTCCTAGCGAGCTGGACCAAGCTGCAAGACAGAGGATCAGAGAACCCGGGGTGGCTAACCGGCGAAATTGCTCTAATGCTTAAGTTAGTACTGGGTTGTGCGAGCTGAAAGTTTGTATGCTAATAAGCTAGTGAGCAAATAATCGCGCGTACCTAAGTCTTGGGGGTTGATGCCCTTATATAGCTAGGCCGCCATAGGTCTTGTGAAATGCTCCCGGAATCCTCAGCCTGTGACGTAGGGATCCGTTCCGCTTTGGAAGGGGGGTAACATACCAATTAATGAGGCTTATTGTTTCCCTCCGATTCGGGCGGGGTTAAGGATGAGGCCTATAGTTATGCGGCGTGATACCGAGAAGTTCGAAGATGACTGTCGAGCTCCTAGGTTCAGTTACATGGCACCTCGGCGTAAGTGGATACCGTGGTGCTCCAGGTCCGAAGTGGCTGAGCATCCGAGGTCCCCCGATCTACTAACGTGGCACTATGTGCTGATTTGTCATTTGGCTAGCAAGCCGCGTCCACATGTCCCTTACATATCAGTTCGGGCCAAATCACCCCTCTTGAGATGGTTAATTAAAAATATAAAAAGAACAATAAAATAACTTAATGTCTAACCAATGACCCGGTGATTGAGTTAGTCAAAGTAACCAGTCAATATTTTTTACATTCAAAATGCGAGCAAAGTTTGATTCTAATTTTTGCATTAAAAGTTAGCCAAATGTCTAGCAAATTATGTTTGGAACGGTCCATCACAACCAAACAAGACAGTTACAAACTGAACCGGGTTTCCATCCTTCTACTTCAAAAGTTTGCATTTACTTGAGTGCATTCACTTCTTTTACTGTAACGAAATGCAGTCGAACATTCGCTCAAAACATTTCTTTCTTGGTCTCTAGCCTCCTTAGGGAATATGATGTTTGATTTTTCAGGTTATATTTTTGTTTCTCTCTGGTTAATTATGAAAGATCTTTGTTTTCTTACCAAAGAAAAACAATAATAAAGAATTCTGATAACATCAAATATATTAAGGAAAACTAAAGGAAAATCCAGAAACAGACATTATTAGAAACTCCTTCCTCACTACTTATGATCTAAGGAAGGTATCAGTTGACTCAGCTGGTAAGGTCTTCAGATTGGAATTCCTAGCGACTGGGAACTAATCCCGCCTTGATAATTAATGGAGCTTTTCTAAAACAGAGGGAATCTCAAAACCCATCCAAGGTTTCAAACTTTCAATGTGAAGTACGTGCGCCGTGGATGGTTGGATACTTTTAAGGAATCATCGTCTTCACTTCATGTTTATGTTGGACTTCGATTGATGTTGAACAAAATTCTTCACTTCTGAAAGTAACAATGACGATTCGGGCAATTCAGGAAACAAATAAAAAGTATGGAACGCATTTGGATACTCGATCAGGTAAGCTTCCTTTCCTGATCTCCTCAACCATTCGTAGTATCTCCTCTGCCAATCCTGCAATGGATCGAAACCACCCACAAGCACTAAAGTCGCCGGATGGTTGAAACTCGTTATGTCTGCTGCATTAGGCCCTGAAACATTCACTGCCTCGTGATCCCGGTCCGATCCCTCCGGAAGAAATGCCTTCCACAGCCAATCTGTGATCCTCATCGACACCAATGGCGCCCCAACTAGCCGTATCTCTGATTCAGTTCGCTCTTCTCCGCCAAAGAATGGAACGATCGATATCAGTCCTATAACCTTCACCTCCCGAAACTCCGCTTTGCTGGCACGGCAGGCTACGTGATGGGCCAAGTTGGCCCCAGCGCTGTCGCCTGCAAGGAAGCACCGCTTGAGATCGGCATCTGCAGGAAACCCATCAAAGTTCTGTTCGTCTAGGAACCTGAGAGCATCGAATCCATCATCATACTGTGCCGGAAATCTGTGTTCCGGCGAAAGGCGATAGTTGACAGAGACGACGATGGCGGAGATGCTCCGCGCCATCCGACGGCAGAATATCTCGAAGCCGATGCTGTCAGCGCTTTGAAAGGCGAACCCACCTCCGTGAAAGAAGACGATCACTGGGAGTGGGAGGCTTGTGTGATGGGGGGATTCCGTTGGGATGAAAAGGCGAAACCATAGGTTTCGGGCGGGATCCACCGATATGTCAGCAGTTCGAACGCCTTTCAGTGGCTTCCCATAAGGAAAAACTTTTGGGTCGAAGAAGGTGAGTAGACGACGATTGATGGTGCCGTCGGGACGACATGCAAAGTGAGAAACCGCAGTTACCACGTACAGGACAAACCTCGTCATCCATGAAAGGACGAGGGAATCTGCCATGGGTGGTGCTTTGATGTTGTCCATTTCTCTCTCTCTCTGGTCTGGCTGTGTCGACTGTCGAGTGGTCGAAAGTCGAAGAAGTGATGGATGATGAGATTAACAAATGGGGATTTTAGGTTTTATATTGACGATCAAGAACCAAGACACGGTGGTTTCTTGGAACTTGCTTTGCTTTGTTGGTAGACTCCGGATCTCCAATCCCCAAGAACTCTACCCACGTAGAATGAGATGTTCCCCTTGTGTGACTGCGATGTTACGTGAATAGGTGTAAATAGAATTATCATCGGTAGGAAATCAGGAGTCTTTCTTCACATGAAGGGCTGTCATGGTTCGGGTAAGACCCAATATATATATGGTCCGGGTCTTCTTTACGTGCCCCAATTAGCATATACCCCTTATACTATGAAATATTATAAATAAATATTTAATATAAGTAGGTTTAAAGGCTAAAATATATAACTGACAATTATAATCGGGGACTTTAAGTTGGGATGCCTGGTATCAAGAATTTTAACTATGCCGGCCGGGCTTGGGTTAGAAATTTTGCCCAGAGCAAAGTTCTAACAAATTCTCAACCCAACCCGAATCAAGTTGCACCAATGTTCTCGTAGGAATGCCAAGGGTCAGGTTGAATAGGGGGGTTCGTCTTATCACCCTTATCTGACCCTCCAACCTTGGTACTCTTTTGACTTTGGGCCCAAATTTTTAAAATTTTATTTAAATATTTGTTTTTGAAAAATTGATTTACATAAAATAAAATAAAAATTTAATTTAAAATAATATTTTAAGTATATTTTAATACATAGGCAGTAGGGTGGGGACTTCACTCCACATCTCAGTCCACACCCCTGCTCTCAATTAAGAATCCTTATTAATGCCCATCCTCGTTACCACTCTAACAAGGCAATCTTCGTCCTTGACCCATCAGGTTATGGAGGCTAGGTACCCAATAGGAATAGTAAAAACTGGCATCCTATTCTAATCTCCCCACCCAATAGGACCTAGAGTCTTTCAATTTTCTATGATACATTACAAAAATTCAAAAACAATTAATTTAAATTAAAATTTGGTATATGGGTTCCAAGGTGTCACTTTCTTCAAACCAAAAAAAAACATGAAAAAATTCTTAAATTTTTAGACTATTGGGCTAAAAATCATATCAAATTACAAAAATACCTTTATATATAAAGGGATATCTGATCAACAAAGCCCAACCCCGAATTGGATTTAAAGGTCAAAACCCTAACCCGACCCTATATCCGAATAATAAGGCTGACCCTAACTGGACTGGCGGATACATTGTACATGGCGGCCGACAGTTAGGAGTAACAGCTTCTTCAGCTTGGTCGCTACCTTGTCAGCCATTGTGAGAAAGAAAGCTCAAAGAGTCAACGTCCAAAGTCCACCAACACAAGATCGCCCAAGGGAGCCGGACTGCCAGTACAGATGAGCGAGAGATGCAGATGCCGACCTATCAGCGGCGGGTGGCCTTCAAAAGGGATTGATGGGTGGTTTCTTTGCTATCTCATTCAACGTCCAACATCCAACTCCTAGGTCTTTATTACATACGGTTTTAGGTCAAGTTTGGGAGTTCTAATTTTAAAAATAAATGCTTATTGAATAACTATTTAAAAAAAGTGATTATTTTAATAAGCAATTATGAGCATTTGGTGAAAAAACACTTATTTTAAATAGGGATTGTATAGGTAGGGGTGTCTATGGTTCGGTTAACCAAACCATAGGCAATTTTTGCAAACCGAATCGGTATTATTGGTTTTTCCATTTCTTCAAATCAAAATCGAACCAGTACCACCGGCCAACTAGTCCATCAGTTTCAGTTTTTGTCCGATTCGGTTCTTCTGTCTTTTAGATTTATAATATATATTATATAAATATATGTATAATATTATATTATAAACAATAAAAAATGATATATAATATATTATAAATATTATAAAAATATATAATATATAAAATATATTTATAAATAGATTATTATAAACATAATATATGCATATACTTATATATATAATGAATACATATTTATATATAATATATAGAAAATATGTGACATATTATACATATAAATATATATACAAGTTGGTTCGGTTAACTGCTGGTTTTTTGTAGGTTAACCGAAAACCGAACCAATCCTTCGGTTTTTAAAAAATACCAAACTGAAATCAAATTGATAGGTTCGGTTAACCACATTTTCCAGTTTGGTTTTCTCAGTTCGGTTCGACTTTTCAGTTTTTTGGTTTTTCATGGACACCCCTATGTATAAGTTTTTTAAAGATGTTGTAGTGGGTCAAGATAGGCCAAAAAGGAAATAAGTACTTATTGAATAAAAATTTAAAAATAAGCCCAAAATTTAGGATTCTCAAATAAGTACTTATTGTTGTGGCCTCGGCCCAAAATAAGTGCTTATTTGAATAAGCATGTATTTTTAAGCACTCCGAAACTTAATTAAAATCGCATGTATATCCATTTTTGTGCTACTGCTCTATAATTCCTCCAAAAATAAATAATAAATAAATGCATGGATTCCAAAACATTCCGCTATATAAAGGTTTTAATGCCTGAAAAGTGTATCCAATTTTTAAATTAAAATCCAAATTTCAAAATACTTAATGCAAAAGTCAAATGTTAATTGTCCCGTTTATGGAATAGGGAAAACCATCTTATTTCTCCTTTGGCATTTTCCTGGAGCTGCATCTCGTTGCTGCCAACAGGGCAGTGATGTGGCCCTGGATAATAGATATCAGTGCTGAAAACATTTTCTGCAACATTGGTACCAAACAGAAAAAGTTGTTGTTACTCCAGAAAACATCTTACTTAGAAGCAACGATTCCAAACAAAAGAAAAACGCCATTTTCTCGAAGAACAGTACTTCCAACCCACACATCAGCAGCATATCCATGCCAAACATATACTAGGTGCATTTTAACACGCCAGTTCCTAGCTGTGTATGCCCCATTACTTCAATATCATCTCTCACTACACGTGCATGGCTAACGTGGGGTCATGAAAACATCATTATAAAGCATGATTATATGCCCCATTACTTCAATATCATCTCTCACTTGACGTGCATGGCTAACATGGGGTCATGAAAACATCATTATAAAACATCATTATATGCCCCATTACTTCAATATCATCTCTCACTTCACGTGCATGGCTAACGTGGGGTCATGAAAACATCATTATAAAACAAAATACAATTAGCTACTATTTGATTCATGCTTTGAAAAAAAAAATACCGTGATATTGGCTCAATTTGAAAAGAGTACAAATACAAATATGTAGAATACAAAACCTTGTATTTTGTATTATTTTGTATGTATTTATATTAATTATACATATTTGTTTTTGTCTTCCTTTCAAATATAAATACATATTTGTATGTATTTGCAAAACCTTGTACATATTTATATTTTGGCTCAGTTTAGAAAGAGTACAAATATAAATATATAGAGTGCAAAACTATATATTTTGTATTAATTTGTATGTATTTCTACTCCTTCCAAACTGAGCCTATAGGAAAAATTATGCTGCTAGAAATATGAAAAAGTTTTGACCAATCAAGCCCTTACAATTGTTGTGAATTTTGATAAATACCACATGCACATGATTGATTACCATTTTATGACACTAATTGATTAATTTCACGTTTTCTCCAATATCATGGTCAATACAGATGAGTGAAAGATGCCGACCGCTCAACGGTGAGTGGCCTTCAGTAAGGTCTCCTAATTGTCAATACTAGATGAGTGAAAGGTGCCAACTTGTTGGATTGTGGCTACACCTGGGTTCCGACGGTTTATGAGTTTTGGAGATGGGCTATCTGAAGGGATGAGAGATCCATCCTATGGACGCCCAAAGATTGCGGAATAAGGGGCGAATTTAAAAAAAAAATTATCTCCCTTCAACTGGGAATCGCATTCCCTATTTAGAAAATCATATTTTCAAGGATCAATCTTGAACCATAAACTGAACCAGATCTGAACCAAAAGGAGTGGGAGAGGATAATACCTGATACGGAGAAATACTATCTCCCAATGGAGGTGTTCACGCCCAAGGAAGGATCCAAAATCAGCTCCCACTGAAGATGGCGCAGTGAAGGATGGAGCAGAATCAGTAATGTTCTTCAAAAGAACTTGACCCTTCGCAAGAATCAACTGAACGGCTTGTGAGTACAGCTCCAATCAATCTTTTCCCAAAAGATTGAAATCAATATCCAATCTTGATTGCTCCCAAGAACTGGAGATCGAACTGAAGGAATGGCAAAGGCAGGAAGGTGGCGGCAGAAGAGAATTCGCAGTATGCAGGAAATCTCTTAATCTCTCTTCCTTAAAGAGAAGAATGCTATTGATCTTATTGTGTTTTTCAAGGCTGCCGCCCCCTTCCCCTTTTATAATCTTAAAGGGATCAGCTCCTAATCAGATTAGGAGTTGCTAATCCAAATCATATTTGGGTTAGAAGTCCCTTAGTGATAAGGGATAATCCTTATCTTATCTGCAGATCAGATCTGTCTCCTAATCTAATTAGGAGGTTTCCATATCTAAATCTTATTTAGATCTTTGACTCTCTGAGTGGATAGGGTCTAAGCCCAATCCTTTTAGCTGACCCACTTCAGAATTCGCCCCCTTTTAAATGACTGAACAAATCAGCCCAGTTCGAAATGGGCTTAAGGCCCATTTAAGGTTATGAACTCAAAAACCTTCCAAATTGCTGCCCAGTTGGGCTTCCTTGTATGGCGTGGGACCCAAGCATTGATCTACACATCAGCCACATGGGTTCAGCCCAGCCTTTGTTACAAGGCCTGGCCGAATGCACTGCTGAAGACAGTGTACCCCCTGAAACCCATCAAATGAGCTCTATGGGCCCAGCACTTACACTAAGTGGTCCCTGGGCCAAGCCACCTTGTAACACCCAGGGACTATGGGCAGATGCAAGATTAGCCCATCAGGCATTATCCTCAATGGTCTTACACTTAACCTCTCAGCCCATAATGATCATACACTGCCCGACAAGAGAGGACCTCTCCCTCGATTGCAAGGAACAGTGTTGCACTCTCCACTCATATAGATCCCGGGAATTAAAACCTTCTTGCAAACAATTTAGAAACCATATATATATATACTTTTATATAAAATATATTTTGCAAAACAAATCTCAACGGTTGAAATCGGCTGCCAGCAGTCTTGGTTTCCATCAGTGAGAGTGCATCCCCGATCATTACCTTTGTCCGACAAAGGGGCTGATCCTGTCACTATGATCACCCACTCAGATGAATTCTCGGACTGTCCCAACATACCTAGGTTTTGACCCCCGCTAAGGATCTCACTGATTGGTACATCAAAGATAGCCCAATCCGACACCTAGTGCAGTATCATAATCGAGTCTAGGGGTCGGGTGTAACTTTCCAGTTTTGCCCATCAATCTCCAAGGTCCAGGGCAATACTGGAAATCTGGTCCAGTTCAAAGATTCAATTAATCCTACACTGTATGTGCCTAGGGTCTCACCTTGGCAGCTGAGACAGGCCACCCCAACCGACTTGGTGGCACCACAGTGTCAGCCTTGTCAGGATAGGTCTCCCCAGACCGATCCACCGGCTGTGAACATTCTAAACTAACACGAGTCTCATTAAGTGTCCAGTTTAAGGGTATTACACAGAAACATACCAAGGGAACATGAATCAAATATGTATCTTTATTCATTTACAATAAACTCATAAAGTACATCATTCTGATTGAAGCTAAGGGCATACAAAACTGTCTAACAGCTCCCACTTGCACTTAGGTCCAATCAGGTACTAGCCGGAGTCCCATGCTTTCCACGTGTTTCTCAAACACTTTCTGTGATAGTGGCTTTGTCAATGGGTCTACCACATTCTCCGCTGATGCTACCTCTTTACACTATCCTCCCGTAGGTCCAGCGTTGTCATACAACAGTGGAATGGGTGATGTGCTGAATTCCAAATTCAGGAATGAACACCTTCATTTATAAGGCAGCCTCACTTACGGCAATGCTTTCGGCTTGGGTTGTGGACTATTAATTTGCTACTTAGGACCCCTGTTTGCTGACATTCAGCAAACAGCACACGATCCTATCGTGAAAACTTATCCAGATGTAGACTTTCTATCATCTGGGTCTGACTAGAAATCGGCATCTGTAAACCCCTGGATCTGTAGTGAGCTATCGTCAAACACCAGACAAAACTCTTTTGTCCTTCGAAGGTACTTAAGTATGTTTTTCACAGCAGTCAAATGCTCCTGCCCTAGATTGGCCTGAAATCTGCTTACTACACTCACTGCCTGAGCTATGTCAGGACGAGTGCACAGCATGGCATACATGATGCTCCCTACGGCTGAGGCATAAGGAACGTCTTTCATGCCATCAATCTCCTCAGAAGTCTTGGGAGACATCTTCTTGGAGAGAGTGACTCTGTGCCTGAAAGGAACATTTCCTTTCTTGGAGTTTTCCATGCTGTATCTTTTGACTATTTTGTCAATGTAAGCAGATTGGGACAATCCTATTATCCGCTTCGATCTATCTCTATAGAGTCGAAGACCTAGTATATAGGAGGCTTCTCCAAGATCTTTCATGGAGAATTGCTGCGAAAGCCATACTTTCACCGTAGTTAACATTGCTACATCATTCCCAATGAGTAGAATGTCATCTACATACAGAACCAAGAAGGTAACCTTATCCCCACTGTACTTCCTGTAGACATAGGGTTCATCCGGATTCTGCTCGAAGTCAAACGATTTGACAGCAGAGTTAAAACGGATGTTCCAACTTCTAGAAGCTTGCTTAAGCCCATAAATGGATCTGTTAACTTTACATACCATGTTTTCCTGACCTGCAGCAATGAAGCCTTGCGGCTGCTGCATATAGATATCTTCAGTAAGATCTCCATTCAGGAATGCAGTTTTGACATCCATCTGCCAAATCTCATAATCATGGTATGCTGCTACAGCTAGCAGGATCCTAATGGATTTAAGCATGGCCACAGGCGAAAAGGTTTCCTCATAATCGATGCCTTCTTTCTGAGTGTACCCTTTCGCCACCAGACGAGCCTTGAAGGTCTCAACTTTACCATCGGGGCCCTTCTTCCTCTTGTAAATCCATTTGCAACCGATTGCCTTTACCCCGGAGGGCGGATCTACTAGAGTCCAGACTCCATTGGTCTCCATTGAGTCCATCTCTGCCCTCATGGCCTCCACCCACTTCTGGGAATCTATGTCCAACATAGCTTCCGCGTAAGTCATGGGATCCTCCTCACTAGTCAAGGTTTCCACCAGGTAACTATCCTGGTCATAACTATAACGGACTGGTGGCCTGGATGCCCGAGTGGATCTTCTAAGTTGGTCACTACCTGGAACTTGTGGGACATCTCCCACTGCCCCTGATCTCTCCTCATCAAGAACAACTTCCTGACGATGGGTGTCCAGGATATAGTCGGTTTCCAAGAATTGCGCATTTCGACTGCAGAACACTTTCTACTCACTTGGGTCATAGAAAAGGTAACCTACAGAGCCTTTTGGGTAGCCTACAAATAAGCAACGACTGGTTTTAGATTCCAACTTGTCTGCACTCGTTCTTTTAACGTGTGTTGGACAACCCCAAATCTTCAAGTGTCTGACACTTGGTTTCTTTCTGGTCCAAAGTTCATATGGAGTATTCGGAACCGATTTGGTTGGAACCCGATTCAGCACGTAAATCGCAGTCTCTAATGCGTAATCCCAAAAGGATGTGGGTAACTCTGAGTTGTATGAGAAGCGACCGAACCATATCTAATAAGGTCCTATTCCTCCTCTCTGAAACACCGTTAAGTTGTGGTGTAGCAGGAGGAGCTAATTGTGATACTATCCCATTGTCCTTTAAGTAGTCCCTGAATTCGTCAGAGAGATATTCGCCACCTCGATCGGATCGAAGGGCTTTAATTTCTCTCCCTAACTGTTTCTCGACCTCTTGTCTAAACTCTTTGAACTTTTCAAAGGATTCAGACTTGTGTCTCATTAGGTACACGTAACCATATCGTGAAAAATCATCTGTGAAGGTGATGAAATACACGTGTTGATTTCGTGTCCTAACACTCAGGGGACCACATACATCAGTATGTATTAGGTCAAGTGTGCATGTACATCTTTCAGGCTTACTGTTAAATGACCGTTTCGTCATCTTGCCTTGTAGGCAAGGCTCACAGGTGGGAGGATCTTCTACAGTTAGAAAATCCAAAGGACCATCCTTTACCAACCTTGTGATTCAGTCAACACCGATGTGGCCAAGTCGGTAATGCCACAGACACGTGGGATTAACTGTATCATGGGCTCTCTTCTTGGGGTTTTCAACCGACGTAGTTTCGGTTATGTTAGTTTCTAGAGAAGGATGTAGAACATAGAGACCGTTCTCCAGTTCCCCGTATGCGATGAATCTGTTGTTTCTTTTAATAGTAATCGTATTACTAAAGAAGACAGAATAACCATCTGCACACAGTTTTGAGACAGAAATCAAATTTCTTTTTAAATTTTGTACATAAAGACAATCTTTCAGTACAATTATTCCTTCTCTAAAATATAATTCCACGGTTCCTATGGCCGCGGCTGCGACAGTTGCAGTAGTCCCCAAGTAGAGTGTGACTTCTCCTTCACTCAGCCTTCTGCTTACCTTGAACCCCTGCAGTGAGTTACACGCATGAGTTGAAGCCCCGGAGTCAATACACCAGGACGCAGAAGCTACCAATAAATTGGTTTCTATAACACAAGTTTCGAAGTTACCTTTCTTGGATTCCAGGTAGGCAGGACAATTCCTTTTCCAGTGGCCGGTCTTCTTGCAGAAGTGACAGGCATCCGATGCTTTGTCTTTCTTCTACTTCTTGCTTTTAGTGGCTTTCTTCTGAGGCTTCTTTGCCTTCCTCTTTCTCTTGCCTGTCTTGCCAGCTTCAACAAGCATGGCTACAGGCTCATCCTTTTTAATCAGTTCTTCTGCTCTTTGCAACATATTGCTGAGCTCTTGTAAGCTGACATTCAGCTTGTTCATGTTATAGTTCATGATGAACGGATTAAAGGAAGGAGGCAAAGAGTTAAGGATAGCATCTATCTGGGTTGCAAGGTCCAGCCCGGATCCAAGAGCCTCCAGTTCGTTGATGTATCCCATCATCCGAAGACAATGGTCGTGAACTTGTTGACCCTTGGACATTTGTGTGGTCATGAACTGTTTCAAGACCTTTTGTCGAGTAGAATGATTCTGCTCTTCATACATTGTCCTAAGACTGTCCAATATGTCTTTGGCAAGTTCGATCTGATCGAACTGCCTCTGTATCGGATTGTCCAAGGAGGCAATGATGTAACACCGGGCAATGGAGTTTTTCTCCTCCCATTCTTGATAGTCTCTCCTTCGGGCCTCAGAAGCCCTATCTCCCGGACGCTCCGGGGCAGGATTCTTTGCCACTTTGTCAAGTTTTTCAGAAGCAAGGACCAGCATAAGGTTCCTATACCAGTCAGCATAATTTGGGCCTTTCAACTTGTTGTCATCAAGTAGCTTTGCAAATGATCCGTTTGCCATTTTCTGATAAAAAAGCAAACATCAGTCCACGACCTAATTTGATTCATGTTCATTTCATAGATATGGATTTTAATCTACGATCCATTTCCATTTATTCGTCTCTGAGATTTCCCTCCTTTCTCAGTGACGGAGACTACAGGTTGTCTCTGGAAATGTGGGAAATCACATAGGGTGCATGAAGCCAACTGTTTCAGCTGCATAACCCCACCACCTTTCTGTGAAGGATCATATCCACTCATCATATGAGTTTTCCCTTTGGCCTCTGTCAGACAAGGTTCAGAGCGGTTTTCAGGTAAACCTTTCTGTCTAGTGAGTGCTTACCCATCATATTCGTGAACGCCAAGGTACCGTGAGAGAGTTCCCATTTTCTGGTGAAGCCCCTCCCACATCGGTCTATGACGCCCCTATCATCTTATGAAACACTTAGACAAGCCCAACAGCAAATGGATAGCCCATTTTCTGGTGCGTTTCCTCATTACTGAAGGACCCATCCTCGTGCTAATGATGGAAGGCCTTTAGAGAGTTCATCATATGAATCTCCCTATCACATGCACTCATATCATCTGGAGGGAACAGATAATTACGCCCTAGTTCCATCTTTAGGAAAAACCAAAGTGGCTCCTACTGACTTTCATAAAACCAGATTTTGGTGGGCCTAAATCGGCTAGGGTTCCGCACGAGACCTCATGATGAGGTGTGGGGCCCACCACTGAGGGAGGTCATCCAATGACCAAAAGGGACACCATGGCAATGATGTGCATTCAGCCATGGTGTGCGAAAGAGCCACTGTCGATTGAACATGGGCCAAGTACTTATGGCCCATGTACGTAGCACATCACACATCCATACATCACATGCAGGGATAAATTGATCCAATCAATTAATTATCTGTAAAGCCCATTTGAAGCCCATTTTAAATCCATAATATTAACCATTAACATTATCTAGGTATATGGGCCGAACGGTTCAACCCATATAGCTTTATGTGTTAAGTGGGCTTATAGCAGTTTTAACTGTTTAAAACTGGGCCTTTACAGGTTGGGCCGAATTAACCATTTAATTAAATATCAATCCTTAGGCCCATTAGTGGGAAATTAGGGCTGACTTTCAGCCTTGATTAAACCCTAGATTCGGTCCAAACAGTTTGAACCAATCTTGGTTCGAATGGGTCTAGGGTTTGATCTTTAATTAAATCTTTAATTCAAGAAAATAATCTGAAATTAATTACTGATAAAAGAAAAACAACAATCAGTAAATCAGGGCTGTTTGCACAATCCATCCTGCAAAACAGAGGTTAGATCACAGAATGCAGTTTCACAAACTACAAATCGCAGATAGCGATTCTCCCATCTGCGAAATCTTCTTCTCTGTGAAATCTCCCTTTCTGCGCCGCCTTCTTCGATCCAAAATTAAAATAAATAGAAATCCTATTTCTATTAATAATTACATCAGATCGAATACCTATACATTGAGTCTAGAAAATAAAAAAAAATTATTTACAGGCCAAATGTATTAAATAAATCAAGAAACTGCAAATCTTGCAGGTTCCCTGCGCAAACCAAGATTTCGATCTCCTCTTGTATGAACAGCCCATAAATCAAGAAAATCATAAAGAACAATTCTAAATAATAATCAGATTTATGTAAAATTAATTTCAGATTATTCGCCCATTAATTTTGGGAACAAATTTCCCAAAACCCATATCTGTGCAAATTGGGTAGAACACCTTCTGCCCAATTGCGCAGGTTCAGATCTGAAACAAACTGGTTCAAGATTTGAACCTGGCTCTGATACCACTGAAGGGATAAGAGATTCATCCTATGGACACCCAAAGATTGCGGAATAAGGGGCGAATTTAAAAAAATTTTTCTCTCCCTTCAACTGGGAATCGCATTCCCTATTTAGAAAATCATATTTTCAAGGATCAATCTTGAACCATAAACTGAACCAGATCTGAACCAAAAGGAGTGGGAGAGGATAATACCTGATACGGAGAAATACTATCTCCCAATGGAGGTGTTCACGCCCAAGGAATGATCCGAAATCAGCTCCCACTGAAGATGGTGTAGTGAAGGATGGAGCAGAATCAACAATGTTCTTCAAAAGAACTTGACCCTTCGCAAGAATCAACTGAACGGCTTGTGAGTACAGCTCCAATCAATCTTTTCCCAAAAGATTGAAATCAAGATCCAATCTTGATTGCTCCCAAGAACTGGAGATCGAACTGAAGGAATGGCAAAGGCAGGAAGGTGGCGGCAGAAGAGAATTCGCAGTATGCAGGAAATCTATTAATCTCTCCTCCTTAAAGAGAAGAATGCTATTGATCTTATTGTGTTTTTCAAGGCTGCCGCCCCCTTTCCCTTTTATAATCTTAAAGGGATCAGCTCCTAATCAGATTAGGAGTTGCTAATCCAAATCATATTTGGGTTAGAAGTCCCTTAGTGATAAGGGATAATCCTTATCTTATCTGCAGATCAGATCTGTCTCCTAATCTAATTAGGAGGTTTCCATATCTAAATCTTATTTAGATCTTGGACTCTCTGAGTGGATAGGGTCTAAGCCCAATCCTTTTAGCTGACCCACTTCAGAATTCGCCCTCTTTTAAATGACTAAACAAATCAGCCCAGTTTGAAATGGGCTTAAGGCCCATTTAAGGTTATGTACTCAAAAACCTTCCAAATTGCTGCCCAGTTGGGCTTCCTTGTATGGCGTGGGACCCAAGCATTGATCTACACATCAGCCACATGGGTTCAGCCCAGCCTTTGTTACAAGGCCTGGCCGAATGCACTGCTGAAGACAGTGTACCCCCTGAAACCCATCAAATGAGCTCTATGGGCCCAACACTTACACTAAGTGGTCCCTGGGCCAAGCCACCTTGTAACACCCAAGGACTGTGGGCAGATGCAAGATTAGCCCATCAGGCATTATCCTCAATGGTCTTACACTTAACCTCTCAGCCCATAATGATCATACACTGCCCGACAAGAGAGGACCTCTCCCTCGATTGCAAGGAACAGTGTTGCACTCTCCACTCATATGGATCCCGGGAATTAAAACCTTCTTGCAAACAATTTAGAAACCATATATATATATATATATATACTTTTATATAAAATATATTTTGCAAAACAAATCTCAACGGTTGAAATCGGCTGCCGGCAGTCTTGGTTTCCATCAGTGAGAGTGCATCCCCGATCATTACCATTGTCCGATAAAGGGGCTGATCCTGTCACTATGATCACCCACTCAGATGAATTCTCGGACTGTCCCAACATACCCAGGTTTTGACCCCCGCTAAGGATCTCACTGATTGGTACATCAAAGATAGCCCAATTCGACACCTAGTGCAGTATCATAATCGAGTCTAGGGGTCGGGTGTAACTTTCCAGTTTTGCCCATCAATCTCCAAGGTCCAGGGCAATATTGGAAATCTGGTCCAGTTCAAAGATTCAATTAATCCTACACTGTATGTGCCTAGGGTCTCACCCTGGCAGCTGAGACAGGCCACCCCAACCGACTTGGTGGCACCACAGTGTCAGCCTTGTCAGGATAGGTCTCCCTAGACCGACCCACCGGCTGTGAACATTCTAAACTAACACGAGTCTCATTAAGTGTCCAGTTTAAGGGTATTACACAGAAACATACCAAGGGAACATGAATCAAATATGTATCTTTATTCATTTACAATAAACTCATAAAGTACATCATTCTGATTGAAGCTAAGGGCATACAAAACTGTCTAACACTATCCCGTTGTGTAGTTCATTGGAGCAAAATAAATAAATATATATATATATATATATATAGTTGTATTGTGTTTAAAGTTTTAAAAATCAAACCAGATAATGAATCGGTCAGGAGTCCAGTTTTTGGGTCGAACGGTCTGACTGTTCAAATCGAACAAACGGCCCTTTCTAACAAAAAGAATAAAAAAATTTTAAAAAATAAAAATCAACTAAACTTTGAACAGTTCAAACGATTCGATCACCTGGATCAGCAATTTGCTAACCAAATCAATGATTTTTAGAAAAATAACAATTTTAGAGTAAAACGGAACTGGTCATCTAACTGCTTCCTGATTATCCGACTGCCAGTTCCGTTTTGAAAACCATGATTGCATTTAAAATCACATATCGACTCATTTTATGAGTCACATATATTGTCCAAAATAAATAAATAAATACGTTGTTTCCAAAACATTCCACTATTTAAACGCCTAAATACATTGATTCAAAAGTCAAATGTTATTTGCCCCGTTGGAATAGGGAAAATCATCTTTGCGTGTAAAACTGAGAAGCCAGGCATCAGTTCATGAAAACGACATTGAATTAATTCACTAATTAGTTAGTGGGGACCCATGTTGAAATATTTTTTGGCTAAAATATAGAAACCTCCCCACAATGATAAAAACCTCCCCTTAAGTTTCACTTTATGAAAAATCTCCCCTAAACTTTTTAAAAACCAACACATACCTCCCTTCCACCACTAATCCGTATGGAAAATGTTTGATTTATGGATTATTTTTTTAAATACCCATTTTACCCTTCTATAAAATGATTTTATATGACATTTTACTAAAATAAACTTTTACTTAGAATCACCCATTTCGGTCCTCTTTACCCTTCTTTCAATTTCCAACCCCTGAAACTCATCGAATAAACTCAGCTGCGATAGGCTTTTCCAGTCAAACTTATTCCGATTGACAACGGGAAACAATATTCATGATTCACCCACTAGAGAACGCAAAGAAGAATTTTATCGGATTTTTATTTGGATAGACAGAAGAAGACTTTTAATTTTCTAAACACCATTTCGTTATTATACTTCTCATGCATCTCTCTTATAGTCTCCTTTATGAGTTGTCTCTTGGGGATTTATAAAGACTATACTTAAGAAGAGGAAAGGAGATCTAACGTGCTCAGATGAGCATAGAAGGAAAATGAGAAAATGAAGAAAATTGGGAGGAGAGAGAGAGATGCATATAGAAGTACCTTGATTAGTGGGTTTAGGGTAGGAGTAGCCATCGTTGAAAAGAAAAATGTTGGAGGGTGTTGTGTGATTTATGCACAGTTAATTCAGTCAAATGTACTTTAGTCAAATGTGCGTATAATGATGAGAAAAGTGTCGATCCAATAGAGACTAAATCACAGTACCAAATCAATTTTAAACTACCCTGAGCTGAACTCGTGAATCAATTGAATGAATAAAAACTAAAAGAATTAATGCAAATCCAAGAACTTAATAAAAACTGAATTGATGGATAAATGCATTTAGGGTTTAGATTTTAATGAATCAAGGTTACATAATTACTTATTTAATCTAACTCAAGACCGAAATTACCCTAAGGTATATTAAAGTTACTTGCATATGATGGTGGACTTTCCTAAATTAATTAATAAGCTTTCTCAAATCATATTAATCTTTTATTAATCATCTTTTAATATCATAGTCTATCATACGATTTTTATTGCCTAGGGATTTAATTCATAACAATCCTTTGGTCAGTTATGCATGAATCATCAAATCATTAAAAGATTGGCCAATTTTTTTAAAGCATTAAGCATAGGAATAAAAATTCCTCATACAAATAATAAAGGTCTTGAATTGAATTAAACAAATAACTATATAATCTTAAGATCAAAATCCATCTAAACCCTAGCTAAGAGAATTTAGCTAAACATCATTAAATTCAACATACTCAAGAAAATTAAAGGGAAAACACAGTAAGAACACATCAAAGAATGAATAGAATAATAAGAAAATTTTAGCCTTTGGAGGTCGAAGACAAGTGCAGCAACTAAGCCTTCCTCCCTCTTGAATTTAGATTCTTCCTCTCATTCTCTGACGTGCTGAAATTGCTTCATCTTCTCTTCTGATGTATTGAGACTGTTTCCTATTCTCTTCTTTATTGAATTTTCTCTAAGGATGTGCCCCCTTTGCCTCGAGTCTATGGTCCTTTTTACAGTACAGCCTCCCCTCAATTGCTTCTCAATGCAGACTCCTAATTCAATACAAATTAGGTCTCTTAGTCTTTATCTCAATTGAATTCCTATCTCTTCTGCACTGCAACTGCCAGACCCGAAACTTGAAGTTTGAATTGCACTTGGTTGGCGGCGGAATTAAGTTGAGTGATAAACACAAGAGTTGTATCCATATCTCTTAGCTTTAATTAGCCGTTTTAATCACCTCTATCCGATTTGTAGGCAGAAAGTTATGCCCAAAATACAAGAACTATATTAAAACAGGAAATTTCCTGATTTTTGCGCATACATATCAAATCCGATTTCAATGGATTCTCTCCTTCAAGGCTACATCATGGAGCATCATTGCTGCATGGTCCTTCCTTTATGATTATCTTGATCAATTAAATCAAACTCGTCCTTAAAATTGCGCAATTAAGCTCCAAATCATCTTGCAATGCAATTTCATCATAATTAGTGCAATACCATACTAATTCCAAAAACATTATTACCCAAAATCATCAAGTTAGAGGTATGAAAATATGTACAAATATAGGCTTATCAAAGGGAATATGAACGTTAGTAGTGTTGGTAATGTTAATGCCAAACTGGATACCGATCATATGAGTCTGGACATGCATTTGGATTTCATCTCCAGCAATTCTCTACAGCCATCTTGACATCAATGGTGGGAAATCCAGCAAAGATAGTTCCATTGGTGACGCTAGTGGAGTGAGTGGTGCCATCAGCCAAGACGACATTCATTTTGTTGAAAATTGGAAAAGAGAGATATCTAATAATGTGGTTAGAGAGTAAGAAAATTGGAAGGACCAGAGAGAGAGACCTATACTCGGAGTCAGAGGTTTGATGAAGGAGGACATGGAGAGAAAGCTAGGCAGACCCAACATTGAGTCCCTGTTCCATAAAAAGATTGAATTCCTGTTTTACTCATCCCCCATATGTAAATACAGAGATAAGAAAGGGTTGAGTAGTTATTGCCATTGTGATCTCCCCAATTTGTACTTCATCCACATCCACTCGGCCATGGCTTCTGACTTCAAGACCATAAAAAAAAGAGAGAGAAAAGAAACAGTAGATAAAATACTTGGCTTCTTAGAAATGCACACAAAACCCTTCTACCGGTTCATCTGTGAACTCATTTCTATTAAATACCCATTTGAAGGTTGCTACAAGTTTATTGGTTGGAGATATTCTCCGATGAATGGAATATTCAAACAGATGGTGCCGTTGCAAATGATATTTTCTACTGTTTAGGAATTGAAGTTTACTCTAAAAGATGGATTAGTTTACTATTCTAAACTAGTAAAGTTGAGTGAATCGAGTGAAAAAACATTTTTTGCCATTTTAAAAATATCTTGAAGATGCCCTCATTATTAGTCAGGGGTAGTTTTGTAACTTGGACAATTTTTCCTATGGGTCATTGATGAAAGGGAGGTATGTGTTAGATTTCTCAAAACTTTAAGGGAGGATTTTGTTAAAATAAAACTTAAAGGGGAGGTTTTTACGATTGCCAAAAATATTAGGGGAGGTTTTTGTATTTTACCCATATTTTTTTGGCGTAAAATACAAAAACCTTTCCTAACTGACAATCATGAAAACCTCCCCTATAGTTTTACTTTCTTTCCACTATTGACCCAGATAGAAAATGTTAAACTGATGCATAAATCTTTTCAAAATACCCATTTTACCCTTTTATAAAATAGTTCATGTTCAAGATGTCCAAATGCAAAATTTTTCCATGTCAACCACCATGAGCTGCGTGTGAATTTCACCGCTTAAGTATCCAACTCCATTAAGATTTCAGAAGCAGATTTCTTCTCTAGTTCTTGGAAATCTCTTGCTTTTACAAAAACTTGGAAAGCATTTCGCTATCCTTGTCGGCTTCGTTACAAAAACCTCCCTTGTAGTTACGAAATCTATCAGAAGTTTTCATTTAGAGAGGTGGGCTCTAATCAATTCAAAAGTTTCACTATTCATCTTCTTTGCGAGAGAGCAGTGGTGAGTAGACTTTCCAGCACACCAAGAAATAGTGGCGACCCCCTCCAACTCTCTCTTATCCTCTCTCTCCCTCTCCCTCTCTCCCTCTACTTTTTTTTTTCTCTTTCTTCTTCTTTGTCCCACTCCCAACCACTGTCACTGCCCTTTTTTCTTCCTCTCAGTCACCATTGCTACAACTCTTAGCAGTGACGATTTTCCATCTCTCCCTCTGAGTCTATCTTCTTCTTCATTCTAGTCTCTCCCACCGCACTTTAAATCGCCCATGCTCGAAATGTACGAAGGGACGACCGACCCAGACGACCACCTGGAAAGTCTCAAGATGCTCATACTCCTTTACGGATACTCTAACGCCCTAACATGCAGGACTTTCCAAGCGACCTTCAAAGGGGCAGCCTATTGATGGTTTTTCGGGCTCCCTCCCCGCTCCATCGGCTTGTGGGAGTAGTTCACCATCCTCTTCCTTTCCCACCTCATCAGCAGCAAGCGATGCCAGAAAGAGCACTGTCTCCTTCATGGCCATCTGACAAAAGCATGATGAGAGCTTGTGGTCCTACATCGATCGCTTCAAGAAAGAGGAGCTCGAGGTCCGAGACCTTGACTCCATGGTTTCCATGCACGTTGTCATCAATGGCCTCCTCCCCAGCTCGACCCTCAAGTGTTCAGTAGTGAAGACACCACCGAAGTTCAAGGTAGAATTCTTGAAGAAGGCCTAGAAGTACATCACCACCGAGGAGGCCTCAACCGGCGACTGATAGGAAGGAGAGGTTGATCGTCATCACGGAGGTCCAGAGAAGAAGAGAAGAAACAAAGACGACCATAACAACAACAACAACAACAACAACAAGCCACTGGCCTTGGCCCTGGCTTACAATAAGTATACGCCGCTCAACTCCACCCGAACACAGATCCTCATGCAGGTCGGGAAGGAGGAGTACATGAAGTGGCCCGAGAAAATGAAGAGGAACCCCCAAGAGGGGAAATCTAAAGAAGTACTACAAGTACCACCGCGACACTGGCCATGAAATGGAGGATTGTTATGAGCTACAAACGAAATAGAGTCCCTCATCCATCGCGGCTGGTGCCTCATCCTCACAACAGCAGTAGCAATAGTTAGCTGGCGTCATAGACATCATTTCCGGGGGCACGACCTCAGGTGGAGCCTTGGCCTCGGCCCGCAAGGCCTACGCCAGGCAACTGAACAACTAGGGACTAGCTCCTAATAAGATGAAGCAAGAAGAAGCCCTCGCGTTCACAGATGAGGATTTGAAGGGGATCTCAGTCCCCCATGATGACGTGCTCGTAGTGTTTTCCATTGTCGCAAATTTCATGGTGAAGAGGATTTTGGTGGATAGTGGCTCCTCGACTGACATCCTCTTCTATGATGCATTTGAGAGAATGAAGCTAGCACCTGAGCACCTTCAACCCACCGACGTACCACTCGCCAGCTTCTCCGGCAACGTTGTCAGGCCAGAGGGAAGAATCACCCTATCAGTCATAGTAGGGATGGAGCCTCGATAGGTGACGAGGATGAACGAGTTCCTGGTCATGAGGATCGGCTCCCCCTACAATGCCATCATCAAGAGGCTGACCCTCCACACACTCAAGGTAGCCATCTCCTCCTACCACCTCGCCCTCAAATTTCCCACTGAGCACGACATCGGAGTCGTTCGGGGGTATCAACAAGTCGCCCGCCAGTGCTACGTGGCGGCACTGAAGGGTAAGAACAAGGAATCCCTACAACTTGAGGGTCTCGACCTTAGGGAGGAACTAGCAAGCCGAGGCCAACTGACTGAGGACCTTGTCTCAGTTCCCCTAGACAAGGCCGAGCCTAAGAAAGCAGTCCATGTTGGGTCCAACCTTCCCCCAAAAAGCCTATTCAATCTGGTTTCCTCAAAACTAATGCCGACATATTTGCTTGGTCTTCCGCTAACATGCCCAGAATTGACCCTCCAGTCTTTACTCACAAGTTAAGCATGGACCCAAGCTCTAGGCCAGTTCGGCAAAGAAAGAGGAACTCTGCATCAGAGCAATGAAAGGCTATAGGAGAGGAAGTTGACAAGCTACTTTACACCGGCTTCATCCGAGAGGTACATTACCCTAACTGGTTGTCGAATGTGGTTATGGTAAAGAAAGCTAATGGAAAATGGCAAATCTATATTGATTTCACAAACCTCAACTGAGCTTACCCCAAAGATAGTTTTCCTTTGCAAAGGATAGACCACCTTGTCGATGCCACCACAGGGTATGAGCTACTTAACTTCATGGATTCCTTCTCCGAATACAACCAATCAAAATGCATTCTGAGGAAGAAGAGAATACCTCATTCATCACCAAGCACGACAGATATTGTTACAAGGTCATGCCCTTCATCCTTAAGAACGTCGAGGCCACCTATCAGTTCCTCATAAACATAGTTTTCAAGCATTAGATGGGGAGAAACGTCGAAGCCTACATGGATGATATGGTGGTGAAAAGCCTGAAAGCCGACCAACACACCTCAGACCTAGCGAAGACCTTCGACACATTGCGTTGATACAACATGAAGCTTAACCTCAACAAGTGTGCCTTCGGTGTTACATCAGGCAAATTCCTAGGCTTTGTTGTCACACATCGAGGTATAGAGGCCAACCTAGAGAAGATCTGAGCTATCTTGGATATGGCACCAACTCGGTCAGTCAATGAAACCCAATGACTTACCGGCCGAGTGGCTGTACTCAGCTAATTCATGTCAAAGTCGATCGACCATTGTTTTCCCTTCTTCCTGGCCATCAAGAAACTGAAGAACATTCAATGGATTGAAGAGTGCCAACACGCTTTTGAAGAACTAAATTCCTACCTCGCCTCGCCTCCCCTCCTCCCTCAACCACTCCCAGGGAATGTGTTGTACCTATATCTCTCGGTTGGGGACGAGGAAATTAGTTCGGTGCTGATAAGAGAAGATGGAGTACAGAGACCAATCTACTATGCCAGCAAGGTTCTCTATGACGTCATGCCCGATATCCGGAGGTGGAGAAGCTGGCCTTCGGCTTAGTGGTCTCAGCTAGGAAGCTTAGGTTGTATTTTCTAGCTCATACCATCATGGTCCTAACTAATCAACCCCTCAAAGCCATCCTCACCAAGCCTAAGGCCTCGAGATGACTAATCAAGTGGGTTGTTGATGTGTGTGCAAATTGCACATAAATTTGATGTTTATGCATGGTTTTGATGCTGATTTGTGTAAATTCTTACCTCAATTTAGCTTGATTTCAGGAAATTATCAAGGGAGACCAGCTTAGGGGAAAGATAACATAAAACCACGGAAAAGAGGCCAAGTGGAGGCAATTCAGCTCAGTTGGGAGAAAGGCCCAGCCGAGAAGCCTAAGGAGGGCTATTTCGCCCATGAATCCTAGGCAGCACTCCATGGGGGAACCCAAGGAGAGAGCCTAGCCGAATCTCTCCAAGGGAGCCCATTTGGCCCAACAAGAGGGAGGCCCATGTACAGCTCAAGAGCAGCCCAAAGTGCAGCCCAAGGAGCCTAAAGGCGGCAAACTTTCTAGAAGAGAGAAAGGGGCTGAAGAGAAAGCTATAAAAGGAGAAAAGAAAGAGGGAAAAAGGGTTCAAACTCCTTTGGTTTGAAATCCTTTTGGGAGAATTGAGAGAGAGGCGCGCAAGAGAGAAGAAAGGGAGAGATTCAAGAAGCTTCAAGAGAAGAAGAGGTGCTGAATCCGAATTTGGAGAAGAAGCCATTGGAGGAGATCAATCTAGGTTATCTTCTTCCTTGAATTCTGCGCAAGTGGTAAATGATCTCAGCTAGGGTTTCATGATATTTTCTCACTTGATTCTTCTTTCTTGCTATAATTGAATCATGTTTCATGTAATTTCGGATCTGCAATTAATTCTCTAGGGTTATTCGATGGATTAGATTCATTCTTGATGTTTCTTGATTAGGATTTTAATTGTTAGAATAGCTAGTCGAATTGAATTTGTATGCTGGACTATCCGAATTGCTTGATGAAGGATTTAGACAATCTGATTTCTGTTTGGCCAAACTGTTCTTCATTCTTGGAGTTTCTAGATTGCTTGAGAAAGAGTTTAGAAATTCGGATCTGCTAATCAAGAACCGAATTGAATACAAGGTTAGAGATAACTTGTACAATTCGGTTGGTCTTCATTCAATTCTGCAATGATGCCCTAGAACTCTTGATCTTAATGCATGCGTGAGGATTAGATTCTTGATAGAGATATAAGAATCATCACTCATGCATAGATTGAGCATGCACTCAAGAGAGGCTGTCCATAACATTGGGGTTTCACCGAACCAAGGCTGAATCCCAATCCAATTGAATGACCTAAAGAATTAATTGCTGAACCAAATCTGTTCACATATAGCTTGTCTTCTCAACTGCTTGAAAGGTGTTTGATTCCAATTTGATAGAGATAGTTTGTTAGTTAGGAATTCAGTTTTGATTAGGTTAACATTTTGGTTAATCACTTTATTACTTGAGCGGCTAGTGCACTTGCTAGTGTAGCAATTACGCATCAAGTTTTTGGCGCCATTGCCGGGGCCTTATTACAACATCACTGTTAATCTGATTGTTACTTCTATATATTATGGTTCAGATATGTGTACATTAACCTTCATTGCTGATACAAGTAATTTTCTTTCTTAGTGCTAATTGTTTTTGTCTTTGGTTGCTGTTCTTGTTTTGGTAGTGTGAAGTTTTCTCATTCATATTAGTTTCTGCTTTTCTCATTCACATCAGTTGAGTTGTTTTTTTTTTAGGTTGTTAATTCGGTAGATTACTGAGCTATTTTAGTATTCATCATTCTATCTCTCTAGTTTTGTGTGGTTCCTAGCAGCTAGAGGTTGCCTATCAAAAGAGCTATTGCAGAATTCAGAATGAGCTTCAGGGAAGTCCTCTAAACCCTCTCACTACTTGATAATGCTCTTCATGCAATTACCCTCATTGCTGGATTCATCTTCACTCTCTAACGCTAGGAACATTGAGGGCAATGTTCATCTTAAGTGTGGGGAAGTTAGGTTGTAGCTATGCACCTCAATCACTCCAACACATACATGCATTCATAGGCCGAATAAACTGAAATTCCCTCAAGATTATTGTTGTTCATAAGGTGAACTCCAAGAGGGAATACAATGAGTTGAGGGAAATCTTTGTTGTAAGTGTGAGACTTTATTCTTGTGCATGATCCAATTTTATCACATTGCATGAGGTTAGGGAAGCCGAATAGGACTTTCATCATGACCATCCCTAACTTTCTTCATATGTATGATGCACTTGACTAGCATCTTAATGATCATTCGAGCCATTTTCACATCTGAACTGTTAATGCATGAGGTTCAACAATTGAAAAAGAAAAAAAGAGAAGAAGGGACAAAGTCCAAATGACTCTGCTGTCATGAACTAAATAGTAAAGCTAGCGGTTTATGATATGAATTCAGTCCCAACTCTGCTATTCCAAGCTGAATAGTAAAACTAGCAACTTGGAATATGAGTGTTGTTATCTGCCTCTAGCTTGTGACCAGTGTGAGATGGAGCATAAAATGCACTCACACCAAAAGAAAAAAAAAATGCCCCGTGTGAAATGGAGCATAAAATGCACTCACACCAAAAAAAGGGGAAAGAAAAAAAATTTTTGTGACGACTGAGGTTCAAAGGGACAAAATGTGGTTGAACACTTCATTAGGGGAAGTGACAGATTTGTGACCAAGCTCAAAGTAATGGTTAAATTGGACGGTCAAGGAGATGATTTACATATTGAATGGAAGTGAATGTTGGAGCATGAAGAATTTCATATTCTCCCTTCCCTTCACTCTTATGTATGTGATAAGAATGGCAATTCAGATGAATGAATTAGAATACCTACACAGGTTTCCCGACCACTCAATGTATTCTCATCCTAAATCTATTCGGTAAATGGTAATAATAAGGGGGGATGATCAGTTTATGGGTGATGTCTTTGCTTGAGGACAAGCAAAAGCTTAAGTGTGGGGGTGTTTGATGTGTGTGCAAATTACACATAAATTCCGATGTTTATGCATGGTTTTGATGCTGATTTGTGTAAATTCTTACCTCAATTTAGCTTGATTTAAGAAAATTATCAAGGGAGACCAGCTAAGGGGAATGATAACATAAAACCATGGAAAAGAGGCCAAGTGGAGGCAATTCAGCCCAGCTTGGAGAAAGGCCCAGCCAAGAAGCCTAAGGAGGGCTATTCCGCCCATGAATCCTAGGCAGCACTCCATGGGGAACCCAAGGAGAGAGCCTAGCCGAAGCTCTCCAAGGGAGCCCATTTGGCCCAACAAGAGGGAGGCCCATGTACAGCTCAAGAGCAGCCCAAAGTGCAGCCCAAGGAGCCTAAAGGTGGCAAACTTTCTAGAAGAGAGAAAGGGGCTGAAGAGAAAGCTATAAAAGGAGAAGAGAAAGAGGGAAAAAGGGTTCAAACTCCTTTGGTTCGAAATCCTTTTGGGAGAATTGAGAGAGAGGTGCGCAAGAGAGAAGAAAGGGGGAGATTTAAGAAGCTTCAAGAGAAGAAGAGGTGCTGAATCTGAATTTGGAGAAGAAGCCATTGGAGGAGATCAATCTAGGTTACCTTCTTCCTTGAATTCTGCGCAAGTGGTAAATGATCTTAGCTAGGGTTTCATGATATTTTCTCACTTGATTCTTCTTTCTTGATGTAATTGAATCATGTTTCATGTAATTTAGGATCTGTAATTAATTCTCTAGGGTTATTCGAATGGATGAGATTCAATCTTGATGTTTCTTGATTAGGATTTTAATTGTTAGAATAGCTAACTGAATTGAATTTGTATGCTGGACTGTCCGAGTTGCTTGATGAAGGATTTAGACGATCTGATTTCTGTTTGGACGAACTGTTCTTAATTCTTGGAGTTTCTAGATTGCTTGAGAAAGAATTTAGAAATTCGGATCTGCTAATCAAGAACCGAATTGAATACAAGGTTAGAGATAACTTGTACAATTCGGTTGGTCTTCATTCAATTCTGCAATGATGCCCAAGAACTCTTGATCTTAATGCATGCATGAGGATTAGATTCTTGATAGAGATATAAGAATCATCACTCATGCATAGATTGAGCATGCGCTCGAGAGAGGTTGTCCATAACATTGGGGTTTCACCAAACCAAGGCTGAATCTCAATCCAATCGAATGACCTAGAGAATTAATTGCTCAACCAAATTTGTTCATATATAGCTTGTCTTCTCAACTGCATGAAAGGTGTTTGATTCCAATTTGCTAGAGATAGTTTGTTGGTTAGGAATTCGGTTTTGATTTGGTTAACATTTTGGTTAATCAGATAGTAGATGGCTGATATATTACTAGTAGTTGTTGTATAAGTCCTCGTGGAAACGATACTCAATTCATCACTTTATTACTTGAGCGCCTAGCGCACTTGGTAGTGTAGCAATTACGCATCATCCTTCGAGTTGTCCAAGTTCGATCTGCAATACTAGCCGAGGCCCGCAATCAAAGCAAAACCCCTGGCTGACTTCGTAGTAGAGTGCACCTTCAGCCGAGCCCATCTTCAAGCCCCAGAAGAAGAAGAGGAAGAAAGGCCTTGGCCGGCTGAAGGAGCTCGACCTACCTAGAAGTTGTTTGCCGATGGATCATCCAAATTCAAGGGAAGTGGAGCCGGCCTCATACTCCTCACCCCAGACAACACTGAAGTAGAGTACGCGTTGAGGTTTGACTTCTCGGCCTTCCACTATGAAGTTGGATAAGAATCGCTCCTCGCTAGATTATAGCTCACGAAAGACCTCAGCTCCCATCACGTTGAGGTCTTCAACGACTCCCAATTGGTAGTGAATCAAGTCAATAGTGATTACGAGGCCAGGGATCAGAGCATGACCAACCTAGCAAAAGTGCAAGAGATCGCCCGCCACTTCCAACACTTCTCCTTGCAGTAGGTCCCACGATCTGAGAACATGAGAGCTAACGCCCTATCAAAATTGGCAAGCACCAGAAATTAGCTCGCCCCTCCATCGAAGAAGTTCAAATCCTCTTAGTGCAGGTCGAGCCGTCCTGGATGGACCCCACCATCACCTTGCTTCAGACCGAGTAGCTGCCCGATGACAGAAACCAAGCTAGAGGAATCCGATGGCAGGCCACCCATTACACTTTACTTGAAGGAAAGTTGTACTAGAGGTCTTTTACCTTACCCTACCTCCGATGCCTCCACCAAGAGGAGGGCGAGTACGTGCTCCGAGAGATTCATGACGGCGTCTGTGGCAACCACCTCGGAGGCAAGGCCTTGGCCCAAAAAGAACTAAGACAAGGGTATTTTTGGTCGACAGTTCAGAAGGATGCAGCCGAGCTAGTGCGAAAATGCATCCGATGCCAGAGACTTTCCAACATCTCCCACCAACCAGCCACAACCCTGTCAGTTCTCAACAGCCCTTGGCCCTTTGCCAAGTGGGGCATGGATCTCCTCGGCCCCTTCCTTCAAGCCACCAGAAATAGAAAGTACCTTGCCGAGGTCACCAACCGGACTATCCTAGAAGGACTGAAGACCAAACTCGACAGAACCAAAGGCCTCTGGGTCGATGAACTAAACAGTGTCTTGTGGGCCTACTGAATGACACCTTGGACAGCCATAGGGGAGACCCCATTCAACCTAACTTATGGCACCAAGGCCATCATCCTAGTAGAGATCGGCCATCCAACACTTCAAACTGAGGCATACAGCGAAGCCAAGAACAACAAAGAGCTCAGAACTAACCTAGACATTGGAAGAAATCCGAGAACAAGCACTTGTCAGAATGGTAGCCTACCAACAGAGAGTGGCTCACTACAATAACTCAAGGGTGATAGAGAGACACTACAGAGAAGGAGACCTTGTCATCATAAAGGTCATGGTGCTCGAGCCTGGTATAGGCAGGCTCAGCCCCAACTGGGAAGGTCCCTTAAGAATCAAGCAAGTTGTCGGCCCCGGCACGTTTCGGATCAAACATCTGAATAGAAGACCAGTCCCTCGAACATGGAACTCGAAAAATCTCTGGATGTATTACCAGCGAACATACTCCCTAGTAGCTGAACAGTGAATGCAAGTGCAAAGTTCCTCCCCCTCGGCCTAATGTTTTAGTGTACAAGTTCTTATTTTTGAATAAGTGGCTAGGACCCCTCGGCCACACGACCAGTTGACGCATACAACCTCTTTAGAGAACCCATGCTCGAACTAGACTGTGGTCGGGACACACAATTCATCACGAACCATACGTCCGCCTCACCTTTGTTCTAAGGCAAGGAATGACAGGGGCCTCGACTACAAGCATCGGCCAATAACCTCGGCCTGTAAGGGACAAACACACTAAAAATAATCTAAGTACCTCGCCAAGCAGCAAAAATACGATGACCTCAATCAAGCACACCTCGGTAACCCAGGTCGCTCGAAGGATCACCCCCAGGGCACTTCTTAAAAAGACTAAGTAACAGACCACCTCGAACATTGAATGTTTGCTACTTATGACTGGAAGGGGGCACAGAACCCCAAGCAAAAAAAAAAAGAGAAAAAAAGCAAGCACAAGGAACGAAGGCACAAGATACACAAAAAGAATATTTCATTAAGTATTTATGTTCAACACTTACAAAAGATGAGGCCTCGGATGGGGGGATCGGGCCCTTTACAAAAAAGATAAACAAAGATACAAGAAAGAAAGCAATAATTGGCAACAAAAAGCAGGAAGATGGGTCTTGGATGGTGAAGTTGTTGAAACCAGACAAGGCCGCTATCATCTTGCAGGGGCGTTACACTGGAAGGCAGAGGCCACCATCATCTTGCATGGGCGTTACCTTGGAAAACATAGGCCACCATCTTCTTGCGGGGGCGATATGTCGGAAGGCAAGCCACCTATGCATCACCCTCGGTAGGAGGGGCAACAGGGACCTTGGCTGCAGGAGCAACTAGACCCTCAGCAGGAAGAGTTTCGACATTCGGAGGGACTTTAGCTCGTCCACTAGGAAATCCGAAGCCAACCTCACCACTTCAAGCTATGTATCCTCGATCCCTTCCAAGTAGGAGTTGGCCTCGTAGTCGGCGAGGGCACATTGGTACTCCTCCATTGTCTTCCAAATGAGGATGGCATCCTTAAAATTCGCCTGGGCCTCCGCCACGATCTCGTCAAGCTGAACGCTCTCAAGATCGGACTTCTTCAATGACTCTTTAACTCAGCAATCCAAGCACTCTCCGCCTTTAGATCATCCTCTAGCATCTTCTAGAGCAATTTCTCCTTGTCCAGAGTTGAGAGAGCGATGTCCCGGCTACTCTCAACCTTGGCGACCCACACCGCGAATCACTCATTCTTTTCCTCAAGCTTCTTTATGTGATCGAGGAGGATCCCGACTCGGTCACCCAAGCTGACATAGTACCAACAAACTTGCAACAAAAACATCCCCATCAGTGAAGTTAACCAAAAAAGTGAAAAAGACAACCAATGAAGCGACGAAAGAAAAAATGTACCTCGGCCAGGTGGTCCAGACCGTGGTCCTGGAGGGTGAGGGGGTTCCCATTCATCAAGGCGAGACGATCCCCTTGAGGGATCATCCCCTTAACCAAAGCCCTACTGAAACCCTCAGCATCAATATAATCCCCCTCCCGGATGGACCACCGGGGGCAGAATACTCACCATGTGTCGAGCTCCCCCTACTCCCAGGGCTCTACTGAAGATGGAGGGGCAGATGAAGGCTTGGTCACGGGCCCCTTTGTTGAAGGCCCCCTCGATGTAACGACGACCTCCTTTCCTCGCTCACCGTCCTTGGTTAGGTGGTCTTTGTGCACCAACCTCTTCCCCTTAGGGGAATGAGGTGCCTCAGCTGGCCACTTCTAGTCAATCTCTTGCTGTCGGCTCCCCTCGGCCGGCCTCTTGCCTCGGTCAGCCCCTCAGCTAGCTGCAGCTTGGGGATGAGGCGTCCTCTCGGTGGGTGTAGGAGTAGACCTCCTCGACGTCTATCTCCCCGATGTGCCCTCACCTGGGGCTGGGCCCTCTTCCAACAGCAACCTCTTCGCGTCGACCGACATCTCTACAAGAAGGCATAATGAAAGTTAGTACCTCCAAGTAAAACGAAAGACCAACGTGTTAAAAGCCGAGAATAGGACTTCCCTTACCGAAGCACGCAGAACTGAGACCACCGAAAACTAAAGGAAGCTCCTATACTTCACTAGGAGCTTGGCCCAGATCATCCCCGACACAAGAATGTGGGTCACCACATCAGCTTCATCGTCCCGAAGGAAAGGCATAGGCATCTCGGTAGCTAGGTACCCCTCTCCCCAACCCATCTTAAACGACCAACCCTCGAGGTAGGAGATGAAGAAGAACATGCTCTTCTAGTTATGCACGGATGAGGGGTTATCTATGGGTTGGCCTCTTCGAGGCTAGAAGTAGTACATACCACCCTCCTAAGGGTTTGACCTCGACATGAACATGGCACAAAAAATTTTCTCAGTTAGCTCCACATCCTGCGAGCCACAACCAGCATTGCAATGATGGTCCTAAGAGCATTAGGGGCCAACTGATTGATGGTAATGTCATACCACCTCCTCCGACGTCCACAACCGATCACCGGTGTCAGGGACCCTAAGCCTGTAGGACCGGGGTATGTTATAGTTCCTCCCCAAAGTTTCCACTTGCTTTAAGTCGAGGGTACTATCCAACTCCAAGTGGGGGAGACGTTTGATTGTCACCCCTCGAGTAGCATATTTAGCCATCATCCTCGGGCTGGGCTCAGGAACTTCCTCCCCTTCTACCACCTCGGGGGATCCCTCAGCCTCCCTGGGCATCATCGAAGCGGCGCTCTCACAGGGAGAATCATTGCCCCTTCGGCTGCACTCGGCACCTACGAGGGCAGTCCTCTCCCTCAACACCTCGACCTCAAGCCTCGGAGCTAGGATCTCAACCACCGAAGAGCCTCGACTAGGGCTAGCTGGTGATGGGGTCCAGTAGGAGCTCGCCCCCGAGGGGTTCGAGAGCTCATAGCATTCTAGGCCGGAGTCAGAATAAAACATGATGACGAAGGAGTGTTTACCTAGAGAAGATGAGGGCTGGAAAGTCCTAAGGAAGGCGAGTAAGCCGAGGGCTCTAGAAAGCAAAGGTCACTCGAAAGCAAGGATGCTTGGAAGCAAATGGTAGGAGAAAACTTGACTAAGGACCCTATCATGCCTTTATATCTCTATCCAACGACCGACATGCGTTGCTCGCCTCAAGAAGACAAAACAACGTCAGGCAAGCCAACCGGTCTCCTCGCCGCGTCTACCAGTTCGACTAACGATGCCAAATTGGAAAACGTGCAACCTAGCCTACCTAACTCCCGTCTCTCATACGGGTGCGACACCATGACTCATCACGGACACAACTCTAAACCACCAACGCGAAAAACTGTGTCACGCACGGTATGTACCCATTTCCGAAATTCATCTCCCTCATGAGCTACAGATCACCAACAGCAGGACCTGTTCGACACACGACTAAGTTGCAACCTCCTCCTCCAACCATCGCTCCCTCGGCACTATCAACCGAAGCCGACACCTCAAAACCAACAAGAGATAGGATAGGGGGACAAGGACCCTTCTCAACAGTACCCATTAACGAGCACCAAGGCCGAGGCCTCCAGATAGTCGAATTCTCCATGGTACCCTCAAAGGAAGGAACAAAGGTCAAGCCGATGCCACCGCAAGCCACGTCATGCTCATCCCTGGCAAACCGAGGCCGAGACCCTTATCCAAAAGGCCCAGCAACACCTCCCAATACAACTGATGCACTCTCTTCGGCTGAAGCCGAGGTCCTCAACTCAGACCTGCACCACGGCCTCGAGAGTGGGGGGCAAATGATGTAGGCGAACATGGCCTTGCCCAATAGTGGGCCTGTGTGTGGTAGACGACAACACTCAGGGCGGGCCCAATCAGGGCACGCATAGAACAAAGCTCAATGGGCATTTCGGAACCAATGGCGCATAGTCACTTGGCGACCTCGGGTGATCACACCCCTCACGTACGGACCATCCATGCCCAACTACCTCCAAGCGACCTCAAGTATAAATAGGAGGCAACCCTCTCAAGGTAAGAGACTAGAACTTAGAAACAAGAACATGAACTTGAGAACTCTTAGTCTCCTTTCTAGCCTTGTCTAAGTTTTCACACCTCAGGCCTCGTCTACCTTGCACCGCACTCATACTAACTTGACTGTCGGAGCCTCTATCTCGAGTACCAACCTAGGGCCTCTGACGGTTCTCCTTTCTTTACTCCTTGCAGGAGAGGTCTACTGTCCCTCGGCCACTTCAGGCCTTAGACTACTCGACCACTCCTCAACTTAGGAGTGAATTGACAATGTTGCCCTCGGCTCATTTTGACCGTCAACAAATCCCATTCTCCTTCCCCTTTCGTTCTCTATCTTTTTCCTGTCTCATCACCACCGCTACACCGGCAGACCTGAACTCGGCGAAAACCTTTCCTTCCCCGATCTCTTCTCTCTCTCCTCCAATCATTTTATTTGTTTTGTTTTTCATTCTTTCTTTCCCATTCTTTCCCTCACTCCCCCAATGAGAATCCTCGATAGGTTGTTCGTCTTCTTCGTCTGGACGACAACAGTGAACAGAGCTCTCAATACAAAGTATCAACTACAACTCATTGTACTATCTCGCTTTGGATTGAAGCTAGAGCATCATCTTTGGTTCTTATAGTCATCTAATTATATCCTATGGCTCCCATCTTCATTTGAAGGCAACTAAGCAATACCGAAATCCATTGATGTCCCCCTGTTTCTTTGACCAAGTGTAGGCCAAAACCCAATTAGATAAATCTTATTCAATCCATATTTCCCTATGGGTTGTTTCTTCTTTCATTGTGTTTATTTTTCTTGGCTTCCTCAATGGAATTATGAACTTTTGGGTGGTTCTTGGAGCTAGTAAAGGAATGGCTTCTGATTTGGTTTCCTGTGTGATGAGAATAAAATTTATCATATTTTTATCTCCAAATATTCAGTCTTTTATACTGAATTAGTGTTAGACAGTTTTGTATGCCTTAGCTTCAATTCGATTTGATGTACTTTTGTTATTTAGTGGAAATAAATAAAGTGCATGTTTGATTCATGTTGTTTGGTTTAATTCTGTGTAAGACCCTAAAACTGGACACTTATAGAGACTCGTGTAAGTTTTAAATGTTCACAACCGTTGGGTAAGTCTGGGGAGATTTATCCTGCCAAGGCTGATACTGGTGTGCCACCAAGTGATGGGATGGCCTGTCTCATCCACCAGGGTAAGACCCAAGGCACATGCAGTATGGGATTACTTGAATCCTTGAACCGGACCAGATTTCTAGTATTGCCCTGGACCTTGGAGACAGATGGGCAAAACAGGAAAGTTACACCAGACCCCTAGACTCGATTATGACATTTCACTAGGTGTCGGATCGGGCTGTCTTTGATATGCCAATCAGTGAGATCCTTAGATGGGGGTCAAAACCTGGGTATGTTGGGACAGTCTGAGAATTCATCTGGGTATGTTGTGGACTAATGTCTTTGCTGTTTTATCAGAAAATGGCAAACGGTCAATTTGCAAAGCTGCTAGACGATAACAAGCTTAAGGGCCCAAACTATGCTGACTGGTACAGAAATCTTATGCTGGTCCTAACTTCCAAAAAGTTAGACAAGGTGGTGAAAAATCCTGCCCCGGAACAGCCAGGTGATAGGGCTTCTGAGGCCCGTAGGAGGGACTACCAAGATTGGGAGGATTAGAACTCCCTAGCCCGCTGCTTTGTCAATGCCTCATTAGACAACTCAATACAGAGGCAGTTCGATCAGATCGAACTAGCCAAGGACATATTGGACAGTCTAACAACAATGTATGAAGAGCAGAACCGTTCTACTCAACAGAAGGTCCTGAAATTGTTCATGACCGCGCAGATGTCCAAAGGGCAGAAAGTTCATGACCATTGTCTTCGGATGATGGGATACATTAACGAACTAGAAGCTCTTGGATCCGGGCTAGATCTTGGCATGCAAGTGGATGCCATCCTAAATTCTTTGCCCTCTTCCTTCAATGCGTTCACAATGAACTACAATATGAATAAGCTGAATGTCAGCGTCCAGGAACTCAGCAATGTGTTGCAGAGAGCCGAGGATCTACTCAAGAATGATGAGCCTGTGGTTATGCTTGCCGAAGCTAACAAATCGGGCAAGAAAAAGAGAAAGGCAAAGAAGCCCCTGAAGAAAACTGCCAAACCTAAGAAGCAGAAGAAGAACAAGGCATCTGATGTCTGTTACTTCTACAAGCAGACCGGCCACTGGAAGAGGAATTGTCCTGCCTACCTGGAATCTAAGAAAGGTAACATCGAAACTTGTGTCATAGAAACTAATATGTTAGTTACTTCTGTGTCCTGGTGTGTTGACTCTGGGGCTTCAACTCATGCGTGTAACTCATTGCAGGGGTTCAAAGTTAGCAGAAGGTTGAGTGAAGGCAAAGTAACACTATTTTTGGGAACAACTGCAACTGTTGCAGCTGCGGCAATAGGAACCGTAGAATTAGTTTTTAGAGAAGGAGTACTTGTGCTTAAAGATTGTCTTTATGTACAGAACTTGAGAAAAAATTTAATTTCTGTTTCTAAACTGTGTGCTGATGGATATACTGTTTATTTTAGTAATATGATTACTGTTAAACGGAATAACAAATTCATCGCATGCGGGGAACTGGAGAACGGTCTCTATGTTCTACATCCTTCTCTGGAAACTAACTTAACCGAAACTACGTCGGTTGAAAATCCCAAGAAAAGGAATCGTGAAACAGAAAATCCCACGTGCCTCTGGCATTACCGACTTGGCCATATCGGTGTTGACCGAATCACAAGGCTGGTAAAGGATGGTCCTTTGGATTTTCTAACCGTAGAAAATCTTCCCACTTGTGAACCTTGCCTTCAAGGTAAGATGTCTAAGCAGCCATTTGATGGTAAGCCTGAAAGATCTGAAGGCACACATGACCTAATACATACTGATGTATGTGGTCCCCTGAGTGTTAGGACATGGAATCAACACGTGTATTTCATCACTTTTACAGATGACTTTTCACGATATGGTTACGTGTACCTAATGAGACATAAGTCTGAATCCTTTGAAAAGTTCAAAGAGTTCAGATAGGAAGTCGAGAAACAGTTAGGGAGAGAAATTAAGGCCCTTCGATCAGATCGACCTAGCGAGTATCTCTCTGACGAATTCAGGGACTACTTAAAGGACAATGGGATAGTGTCACAATTAGCTCCTCTTGCTACACCTCAACTCAACGGTGTTTCAGAGAGGAGGAATAGGACCCTGTTGGACATGGTCCGGTCACTTCTCGTATGCTCAGAATTACCCACATCCTTTTGGGGATACGCATTAGAGACTGCTATCTACGTGCTGAATCGGGTTCCAACCAAATCAGTTCCGAAAACTCCTTATGAATTTTGGACCGAAAGGAAGCCAAATGTAAGACACTTGAAGATTTGGGGTTGTCCTGCACACGTTAAAAGAACAAGTGCGGACAAGTTGGAATCTAAAACCAGTTGTTGCCTGTTTATAGGCTACCCAAAGGATTCGGTGGGTTATCTATTCTATGACCCAAGTGAGCAGAAAGTGTTCTGGAGTCGAAACGCCCAATTCTTAGAATCCGAATACAACCTAGACACCCATCGTCAGGAAATAGTTCTTAATGAAGAGAGCTCAGGTGTAATGGGAGATGTTCCACAAGTTCCAGGTAATGACCAACCTAGAAGGTCCACCCGGGTATCCAGACCACCAGTCCGATATGGTTATGACCAGGATAGTTACCTGGTGGAAGCCTTGACTAGTGTAGAGGATCCCGTGACTTACGCGGAAGCTATGTTAGACATAGACTCCCAGAAGTGGGTGGAGGCCATGAGAGCTGAGATGGACTCGATGGAGACCAATGGAGTCTGGACTCTAGTAGACCCGCCCTCCGGGGTAAAAGCAATTAGTTGCAAATGGATCTACAAGAGGAAGAAGGGCCCCGATGGCAGGATTGAGACCTACAAAGCTCGTTTGGTGGTGAAAGGGTATACTCAGAAAGAAGGCATCGATTATGAGGAAACCTTTTCGCCCGTGCCCATGCTTAAATCCATTAGGATCCTGCTAGCTGTAGCAGCGTACCATGACTACGAGATTTGGCAAATGGATGTCAAAACCGCGTTCCTGAATGGAGATCTTAGTGAAGATATCTACAAGCAGCAGCTGCAAGGCTTCATTGCTGCTAGTCAGGAACATATGGTATGTAAACTCAATAGATCCATATATGGACTAAAGCAGGCTTTTAGGAGTTGGAACATCCGTTTTGATTCTGCAGTCAAAATGTTTGACTTTGAGCAAAATCCGAATGAGCCCTGTGTTTACAAGAAATCCAGTGAGAATAAGATCACCTTTTTGGTGTTGTACGTGGACGATATCCTACTCATTGGGAATGATGTAGGAATGTTGACTTCGGTCAAGGTATGGCTATCATAGCAGTTCTCCATGAAAGATCTTGGAGAATTGGATTATCCCAAGCTGCTTATATTGACAAAATTGTCAAAAGATACAGCATGGAAAACTCCAAGAAATGAAACGTTCCTTTCAGGCACGGAGTCACTCTCTCCAAGAAGATGTCTCCCAAGACTTCTGAGGAGATTGAGAGCATGAGAGACGTTCCCTATGCCTCAGCCATAGGGAGCATCATGTATGCCATGCTGTGCACTCGCCCAGACATTGCTCAGGCGGTGAGTGTGGTAAGCAGATTCCAGGCAAATCCAGGGCAGGAGCATTGGACTGCTGTGAAGAACATACTCAAATACCTTTGAAGGACAAAAGAGTTTTGTCTGGTATTCGATGGTAGTTCACTACAAGTTCTAGGGTATACCGATGCCGATTTCTAGTCGGATCCAGATGATAGAAAGTCTACATCTGGGTATGTTTTCACGATAGGATCGTGTGTTGTTTGCTGGAAAAGCAGCAAACAGGGGTCCACTGCAGACTCCACAACCGAGGCCGAGTACATTGCCGTAAGTGAAGCTGCCAAGTAAGCCGTGTTGATGAAGAAATTCATACACGAATTGGGAGTGATTCCATCCAGCACATCACCCATCCCGTTGTTGTGCGACAACAATGGAGCGATCGCCCAGGCTAAAGAGCCTCGGGCTCACTCGAAGTCAAAGCACATCGAGAGAAAGTACCATGTACTGCGGGAGATCGTTGGTAGAGGGGACGTCCTAATTCAGAAGGTAGCATCAGCGGATAATGTGGTAGACCCATTGACTAAGCCACTGACACCGAAGGTGTTTGAGAAACACGTGGAAAGTATGGGACTCCGGCTTGTACCAGATTGGACCTAAGTGCAAGTGGGAGCTGTTAGACAGTTTTGTATGCCCTTAGCTTCAATCCGATTTGATGTACTTTTGTTATTTAGTGGAAATAAATAAAGTGCATGTTTGATTCATGTTGTTTGGTTTAATTCTGTGTAAGACCCTAAAACTGGACACTTATAGAGACTCGTGTTAGTTTTAAATGTTCACAGCCGTTGGGTAAGTCTGGGGAGATTTATCCTGCCAAGGCTGATACTGGTGTGCCACCAAGTGTTGGGATGGCCTGTCTCAGCCACCAGGGTAAGACCTAAGGTACATGCAGTATGGGATTACTTGAATCCTTGAACCGGACCAGATTTCCAGTATTGCCCTGGACCTTGGAGACAGATGGGCAAAACAGGAAAGTTACACCTGACCCCTAGACTCAATTATGACATTTCACTATGTGTCGGATCGGGCTGTCTTTGATATGCCAATCAGTGAGATCCTTAGATGGGGGTCAAAACCTAGGTATGTTGGGACAGTCTGAGAATTCATCTGAGTGGGTGATCATAGTGACAGGATCAGCCCCTTTGTCGGACAAAGGGTAATGATCGGGAATGCACTTTCTTTGATGGAAACCAAACTGCCGGCAGTTGATTTCAATCGTTAGAATTTTGTTTTGCAAAATTAATATATTTATTTATATATGTACGATTTCAAATTGTTTGCAAATGGTTTTAATTCCCAAGATCCATGTGAGTGGAGAGTGCGGCACTGTTCCTTGCAGCCGAGGGAGAGGTCCTCTCTTGTCAGGTAGTGCTTGATCATTAAGGGTTGAGAGGTTATGTGTAAGACCATTTAGGATAGTACCTAATGGGCTAATCTTGCACCTGCCCACAGTCCCTGGGTTTTTATAAGATGGCTTGGCCCAGGGACCACTTAATGTAAGTGTTGGGCCCATAGGGTCCATATGATGGGCTCAGGGGTTTACTGAGCTTTTCAGTGAATTCGGCTGGGCCTTGTATTAAAGGCTGAGCCGAACCCATGTGGCTGGTGTGTAGATCAATGCTTGGGTCCCACGCCATACAAAGAAGCCCAGCTAGGCAGCAGATTGGAAACTAGTTAAACACTGAACATATAATGGGCCAAAAGCCCATTTCGAGCTAGGCTGATATGATCACCCATCTATGGGGCAAATCTGAGATTAATGTTAGTAAAAGGATTGAGCCTTTAACCTTATCCACTCCAGGAGACCAAATTCAAATTAGATTTGAATCTGGTAACCTCCTGATAAGATCAGGAGTAAACTAACTTAATCTGCAGATAGGATTAAGATAATCCCCTATCCAAATACAGATTTGGATTGGGATAACTCCTGATTAGGAGGTTTCTTAATCAAGAAGAAAAGAAGAGAAACCCAACAGAAACATATCAGAATTCGAACCAGGGTTTGTGTGAAAGAAAACTCCCTGCGAATTGAGATTAGATCTCATTCATACTCCACAGAGAAGAGAAGCAGTTCAGCCATCTTCATCCCTGGAGTTCTCCTCCTGTCGCCGCCATTCACGCTTGCAAGATTCGATCTTTGCAGCAATAGGAAGTCAAGAAATCAGTTCTTGACATCAGTCTTGCAAGAAAGACTGAAGAAGATTCAGTGTTCAGAGTTTCTAGAGGATTCTTGCGAAGGATCCAGTGTGTAGGACGCACCCTGCTGGTTCCGTTCCATCCACAGTTGTGTCATCTTCAACAGGAGCGGATCTTGGTTTCTTCTTTGGGTGTGAACACCAACTTTGGGAGATACTGCTTCTCCGGATCAGGTATATTCCTCCCTTTCACCTTTTGGTTCAGATCTGGTTCGATTATGGTTCAAGTAAGATCCTTGAATATGGTATTCTAAATTTAGGGAATACGATTCCTAGTTTGAAGAAGGTAGAAAAATTTTTGAAATTCGCCCACCCATTCCACAACCTTTTTGGCGTCCAATAGATGGATCCAACCATTCCTTCAATTAGTACTTATTTGGACTCATATTTCTTGTATTTCGGTTTAGGGCATGAAAGAAGGCATTAGGAGAAAAACAAGGCAAATCGGATGATTTTTTATAGTTTCGGCACCATTCAGTAATCTAGGCCTAACACTTGTATCCGAGATCCGATTGGGTTGATTCAAGACTCACTGGAAAGATAGGAGAGAATGTTACAACTTTCATGTTTTGGGCTTTTGTAGATTCGGCCTGTATAAAAGTCAAATCCGGGCCCGAAGTTGCGGCAAATTCGTAGGAAGGCCCAATTCACAGCTAAATCCCAACTTGCAGAAAAGCCTTGCAGCAGCCCAATTCGTAGAGGAAGCCTAATACGAATGCAAGAAGCTGAGAAGAGTCCTACCAGATTTAAATTTGTGATGTAATCCTAGAAAGATAAAGAAATTGAGTTCCCTAGATGAGGAGATAAGACTAGGATTAGAGTAGGACTTTCTATTTTTGGAAGATAAACTCCAAGGAGTTGGAGACCACCCCCTCCCCTTTAAGCTATATAAAGGGGTAGGGGGTGGACTAGAGGGGCATCAAGAAGCAGAGGAGCAATCCAGCTATCAAGCAAGAAGTCTTCAAGAAGGAGGTGGTGGAAAGGAGAAGAGGAGATCTCAACTCCAAGGGTGAAACCATGAGTTCTTTCTTTCCTCTTGTTTGTTTTATTTCTGCTAGTATGAACTAATTTATCTGTAGTTAGTTGTGGGAAGCCTAATCATATCAATGAATATATTTTTTATTCTGATTTATTCAAGATCGTGATTTTCATATAGTATATGAATTATCTTGCTTAATGCTATTAGGAGTGACCATCTCTTAATTGATCAGACGTATGTAAATGAATCGAGAGAGGAATTCACATAGCTGACCACATAATTCATGGTGTGAATTGAATGGTATATAGTGGTATATACACATGATTCATCTGAATATAATAGTTTTTCCTTGGACTTAATGTGCTTCTATCTTGAGAACTCTAATCGAGAGATCGAGGGGTTACCTAATAGAAGTAGTTTTAGTATATCTCGAGAAAGAATATTAAATAAAATTGGAAAGACTTCAGCTTATGGGAATGACAAATTATCTTGGATAATCTCATCCATTAATATTCATTGGAATGGTTAGGTGGACCGAAAGCCCTAGCGAATTCAACCAATCATTACATACTTCAGCATTGTTACTTCTGCTCTTGTTTTCTTTTTTCTACTTTTTCATTAGTTCTTATTCTCAATTCTGAAATTTGATTGTCCAAATAATTAGGGAAGGCTGTAGTTCTAATACTTATTTTGTTAAATCCTCATAGGAACGATATTTTTATACTACTTGATAACTAGTGCACTTGCTAGGGTTATAATCATAGCTATCATGTTTTTAGCGCCATTGCCGGGGATTTAATCCTAAAATAATATTAGAACTTGTTAACCTTAGTTAATTTGGATTTTTTTTCTCTTTATTTAAAGAGATGCTTGGGAAGTATCCTCACCATAGAATACCAGTTTGGCATCAAATTCAAACTTTTTATAATGGTATTACTCCATCCTATCACTCCATTATTGATGTAGCAGTAGGTGGCACAATCATGAGAAAAACACCAGAGGAAGCCTATGACCTAGTGGAGGAGATGGTGTCAAATAGCTACCAGTGGAGCAATGACCGTACCAATCAGAGGGGAGTACACCATATCGATTCCTTTACTGCTCTATCTGCTCAACTTGCTAATCTGAATAAAAAATTAGATAGTCTTAATGTTGCAGCAATAAATACATATAGCATCCCATGTGATTTTTGTGGTCAAATAGAACATACTAATTCTTATTGTCCATTAGGTAGTCCTTTTGCTTCACATGAGAATGCTAATTTTATCTCTCATACTGGCAGGTCGAATTTCAACCCCTACTTAAATACATACAACCCAAGGTGGAGGAATCATCCAAACTTTTCATGGAACAACAATCAGCAAAAGGCACCCATGGGATTCCAACAATAGCCGCCCCCACAAGAAAAAAAGAGTAATTTGGAAGAGATGATTTCTAAGTTCATCAATGCTACTGAAGAAAAATTCCAAGAACGGGATAAGAGACTTCTAAGTCATGAAGCATTGATCAAGAACTTAGAAGTTCAAATGGGGCAGATTGTGAATCTGTTGTCGGAAAGAAAAGAGGGACGGCTACCCAACAACACGGAGAAGAATCCCAAAGAGGAAGTAAACGCCATAGCTTTAAGAAGGGGGAAGACAGTTGGCGAAACCCAAAAGGATGTCAAGGAAGCTGATGTAGCCGATTCTCAAATGGAAATCGAAGGGAGTATACCTAAACTAAATTTAGATGCTATTAAACTTCCTCTCCCCTACCCTAAAAAAGTTTTGAAAGCTAACTTGGATGAGGAAGTTAAGGAGGTTTTGAACTATGTGGAGGTCGGTCAAGAAGGGTTCAAGGCAAGGCCCATTAAGTCACATAGCTCACTTACCCTTTAATCTGCTGACTAACTTGGCTCTCTTTGTATGTAATGCTCATTATATTATGTTGTCGATTTCTAATAAGAGACCGTTACCCTCTGTTTTGCAGGCCCCTATTCCAGATTAGAACCCGCCCATGATGGATGGAAGGGGAGCACACAGAAAGCTGAAACCACAAGAGTTAGAGGATCCGATTCATGATAGGGAAGTTTGTTTTTCCTTTTTCTTTTTGTTTTTACATTTCTAGTTTAGTTTTTTTGCCCTTTGCATTTAACCTCACATTGGGGACAATGTAAGTTTTAAGTGTGGGGGAGGGGATCTAGGATTTAGGATTTAGGTTAGAATTTAAGTTGTGTTTTAAAATTTGATTTAGGTCGTGTTTTCTGCATTTGCTTCAAAAAAAAAGACTCAACTCTTTTGGAATCAATTGAAACAATATTCTGGGAAAATTCTTGTGGACCTAGTGATGAGGTACAATTAAGAAGTACACGACCTATCTGAAACCATTTCCAGTTAAGCTAGACCTAAATTCAGATTTAAGTAAATAGGGTAAATATTTTACCAATCAATTCAATTGGTAGGACGGAGCATAAAATGCACCTACCAACCAAGCAATTCAATAGTAGGATGGAGCAGAAAATGCACCTACTAGCCAGCAATTCAATCAATATGATGGAGCATAAAATGCACCTATTGACCAAGTAATCCTAATAGTGGGATGGAGAATAAAATGCATCCACTGACTAAGTCCTAAAAGTGATATGGAGCATAAAATGCACTCACTTCCACCAAGGAGAGAAAAAGAAAAAAAAAGAGAGAGAGAGAGAGGAAATGAAAATGTTTTCCCTAGTTTACTACCTGGTTTGTAGTAGCAAGAATTGGATTGACTAATAAATGAGTCATGTACGAATTGGTTGTGTTGATTTAACGGTTTGCAATAGTTAACCTAGAATACTACCGCCACAGGATCCAAATTTTGGATCACTTTTACTTGTTTCTTTTGTTGACTTCAGTGTTCTTTAATTTCTGAACATTAATTATTGTCTTGTTTAATTCCAAACCTTTAATTTCAGCATTAATAAATTTTATTTTCTTATTTTCTACAAATCCAAGATCCATTTTCCTTTTATTTGTCTGAAACAAAAAAAAAATAATAATTTTTATTCTTGCTTCCCTATGTGTTCGACTCCTTCCTCACCACGTACCACATTGTTTAAGGTTACGTGAGGATTGGAAAAAATTATAAATTATTAAACGGGTATTCCGAAGTGGTTAATGGCACACTTCTGCCAACACCAAGTTTTTGGCGCCATTGCTAGAGAAGCAATGGGGAAAAAGTTTTTATTTTCTTTGTCCAAATCTGTTTCATTATTTTTTTTTATTTTCGTTTGGTTACTTGATTTGTAATCTCATTTTAATTCTTTTTCTTTTTGATTTTGCAGGATGTAATAGCAAAAGGTGGGGTACCGGAGCGTTGCCAGACTGCTGAAGAAAAGAGAAGATAAGAGAAATTGAGATTGCAATTCAGGTGTAGTCATCCCAACTTATTTCTGATTTTTCTTTTTATTTTCGAATTCATTTTGGTAAAGTAGTGTTTCAAATTCTTAGTTAAATATTTTTTATTTCTTGATAGATCCGATTTATTTTTTTTTAGTATTATTTTTCGTTTTGTTCTTAGATCTAGTTTTTTCTTTGTTTTAATATCTTGAGAGAAATAGATTTTTGTTTAGGATTTTTAGGTGCTAATTTTTATTTTCAGATTAGAAACTCACTTCGTTTTTTTAATTTAATTTTTTTATTTATTGTCGCATATTCTTTTTTCTTATTTTTTGTTTAATCCTTAGAGTAGCAATTTCCCTTGTTAGTATTTATTTTTGTAGTCGTTAATTCTTTTTTTAGCATAATTAATCCTTTTATTTTTGGTTTGCTGTAATTATTGTTGCTTTATTTAATTTCCCCTTTAATTAATTAGTTATTTAATTGATTAATTAATTGTTGATTAGAAGATTATTCAAAATTTTGAATTTGAGTTTAAATTTCAAATTTGAATTTTAGTTCGAATATGAATTTGAATTCGAATTTAAATTTCAAAAAAAATTAAAAAAATAATTAATTAATTAAAAAATAAAAATAAACAAAATTTATTTAATACTTAAAAATTTTTGCTTTTGCATTCCAACATTTAGGATTTGATATGTTCTAGAGCATGCATCATTGAGGGTTATTTAATTGCTGAAATTTGAATTTTAATTCGAATATGAATTTGAATTTGAATTTGAATTTAAATTTCAAATTTTGAATTTCAAAAAAATTTAAAAAAAGTAATTAATTAATTAAAAAAATTAAAAAAACAAAATTTAATTAATATTTAAAAATCTTTGCATTTGCATTCCAACATTTAGGGTTTGATATGTTCTAGAGCATGCATCATTGAGGGTTATTTAATTGCTGAATTTATTTTGTTAGTTGTTAATGTGTTTAGGGTTTTTCATTTTTAATTGCTCCTTTTGCGGAATTAGTTTGTTTTATTATTTTATTTTAAATTTCTGAATTGCATATTATAGATAATTATTCATGCATTGTAATTAGTTGCATTTATTTTGTTTATTGTGTTTTTGTTTTTTTCGTTAATCCATTTAAGGGCAATCCAATTTATATAAGATAAGGTGGGGATGTCATCACCCTTCCTTAGCCCAAAAACCACCACCCCTTCACGTGTGGTTCACCCTAAACCATAATTTAAAATTTGGATAGCAAGATCCTTTAGGGGGCCCCACACATTTGGTTCAAAAGTGTGTTGAATTTTAGGGAAGCTTGTGATTACTTTCCATAACCGGCGGTTGGTGTCTAAGGAAAGAATTTAACCAACTAAGCCTAAGTGGGTTTTGTGGTTACTTAATTAGGTCCTTATTAGATCAAGGGGAACCTCCCACATCCCCACCTCTTACCTAACTAACCTAAGGAAGTTGTGTAATTCCAAGTGAACCTAAGAGGATTCACATTGGTTGAATCGCTAATTTGAATTGCTTGCATTTTTTTAAAAAAAGTTAAAAAATTCAAATTTGAATTTAAATTTCAGGAATTTAAATTTCAAAATCTAAACTTGAATTTAAATTTCAAATTTTAAAAAGCAAAAGAGAAAATAAAAAATTTTAAAATTCAAATTTGCGTTTAAATTGCAGAATTTAAGTTTCAAAATCTAAATTTGAAATTGAAATTCAAAATTTGAATTTCAAATTTCAAAAAAAAAAGAAGAATCAGGGAGTTAAAACAAAATAAAATAAAATGAATTCAATGGCCAGAGTATGTGGAATGAAAAAGTACTTCCAACCTGAGCCACGTATAGATTGGAACCATGTGTCTCAACAACTAGATAGGATTAATGGAATGGCCCAAAGACTTGATCAAGTCCTTGCATTTCATCAACAAATTGGCCCATACCCAACCTTGTCATCCAACCCAACATGTTCCATCTATGCATGCCCGACCCATCATGTTAGCCAGTGCCCTGCGGCGGACCCATGCCAACCAGTCATTCTAGAGCAAGTACATGCGACCAACGGATTTTTCCAACCCAATGCTAACCCATTCTTTCGCCCATATAACCCTGGGTGGGAAAATCAATGCAACCTCACTTATAGGGCCCAAGCCCAAGAAACCATCTACCTTATGTGCACTCTCAATGGTCTGAAGCCCAGACTAATTGTGAGTACAATAATTACTCTGGGACTCAACTAGCTCAGCCATGTCAAACCTACACACAGTCCCAGCAGTACCATCCATCTAACTCCATGGGCCAGCAATTTCAGAGGCCACAAGTGTAGAGCCAATTCCAGCAAGCTTACCCTAGGAACCAGCTAGTCCAACCTTATCAGGTTTACCCACAACCTCCTCAGACCAGTATAGTTGATGACGAATTCATGCAGGTTCAACAGCTGATTTTAACTTAGCAGCAGCCCATTGCTAGATTAGAAAGCCAAATAGGACTGCTAGTCAAAGCCAATGTGAGGAGAGAAGTAGGTCAACTACCGAGTCAACCGGTTTTGAATCCTAGAAATCAGCCACCTGGTTTTCCTCCATAGCAGGTTCAACCCCCTCCTAAGAACCCTCAGTTTGAAAATGCCACAACCATCATGACCTTAAGGAGTGGGGGGATTTTAGAGGACCTGTATGAGAAAAAGACACTTGAAAACATCGATGAAGAAGAGAAGTAGCAAGAAGACCATAAGTTGGGAGGGGGAAGAAAAAGGAAATGAAAAATTTGAAGAACCTATAGTGAACCGTCTTGTGGCTCCCTTTCCAACCGCACTCACAGCTGGGCCGTTGCGAAAGATGAAAGAGACATGTAACGAGGAGATCAGGGAGTTATTCAAGAAAGTCCATATTAACATCCCTTTCCTCGACGTGATCCAACATGTCCCAGCCTACGCCATGTTCTTGAAAGAGCTATGCACTCAAAAGAGGGAGCCATTATCAGCCCCACAAAAAAGTGATGTTCTCGGCAAATGTTAGTGCGGTTCTCCTAAACTATCTCCCCCAGAAAATGAAAGACCCTGGTGCTCCTTTAATGAGTTATGCCATCTCTAAAATCACTTTTGATTGGGCCCTATTGGATCTTGGGGCTAGTGTAAATCTGCTCTCCACTATCATTTATGAAAGGTTCAGGATCGGCGAGTTAAAACCTACCCCGGTAATTTTGCAAATTGTTGATCGGTCAGTCAAGACTCCTTGAGGTATTATTGAGGACATCATTGTCAGGGTGGAGGATTGTTATTTCCTATTGGATTTTATCATCCTAGACATGACCCCAACTGAGGAACTGAACCATAACCCGATAATCTTAGGACGTCTATTTCTAGCAACAACCAATGCAAACATCAACTGTAAACCGGGAGAAATGGACATTTCATTTGGGGAGTAGAAAGTTCAATTAAATGTATTTAGTGCCACTAAGTATCCAAACCCGATCTTTTAAATGCCTTGTCTACCCCTTGGTTTGCCCAATCTGAACCCTATCTGTGTAAAGAAGAAAGCAAGTCTGAGAGTGTAGATGAGAAAAGTGAGTGAATTCATATGGCTGAAGACGTAAAACTCAGTGTTAGTTGGGAGACAACCCAATGTAGTTGTTTGTAGGATTAGAGTTTTTGGTTTCTTTTCTTAATTCGAGACCAGTTGGCAGACCACCTTAAACCCCTTGGGAAAAACCCTCTTGATTGTTCCCTTTGGCCCAAGTCCCTTTTGCATCGGTTTAGTTATGCCATTGGGGACAATGGCATTTAAGTTGAGGGGTGAGGAAAGAGAGAAAATTTTGAAAAAAAATTGAGAAGCTAAGCCATTAAATATGTAGAATTAAAATTTCACAAAAAAAATTAAAATCTTTTTTCACTAAAAGAGATTCCCGAACAGAAAAAGTTGAGGAAACTAATAAAAGAGTATTGGAATTTTGTAGAAATTGGTAGCAAGTGACAGGAGTTAAATTGGTCTTATTTGAATATTGTCGAAACTGTTTAGAAATTGAAAATACTCCCAAGTTTTCCCCTGTAAAGATAATAAGAGAAAATTGAGAAATTAGACAGAAATTCTTCAAATAGTTAGAGACAGTAGACTACCCTGAACAGTGTTTCAAAAAAAAGAGAATAAAAGGTCAAGGGACACCCTAGACTTAGTAACCGGGTCTCTTCACATATGTTAAGTGTTGAGATTCGCGTCAAACGAGAAAGGGAAGACTAGAGACACTTACCTAATACTTAGTAACCATGTCTCTTTACCTAAGGAAAGTGTCGAGATTTGCGTCAAACGGTGGAAGGTAGCAATAAAAATGTGTGTGCATATCATGTTTAGGGGTAGAAATCCACTATTGGAAATGATAAGAAGAATACCCGCCTGATTTTAAAAAATCAACCTCAGCTTATCGAGACAGTCTGCAAATGGAAGGGTATATAAGAGTTTTAAGCCAAATTTCTATAATGTTCGAAGAAGGACGATTTTACCCCTTAAATCCGATACTGATCTATACAAATTTTGAGAATTTTGGAATCAGGAAACTTGGCCGATTTTGTCAAGGATGATCTTGCAATGGGAATGATCTGTTTACTCAATGTAATTTTAAGGCTGCATTGCTAAGGGACTAGCAATGATCAAGTTGGGGGGTATGATAACTCTGTATTTTGATGCCTTAACGAGCATCATTTTAGGGTTACCTAGGCCTTAGAATAGTCAAAATGTGCCCTTTTTCTAGTTAAATACAATATTGTGACCAATGAGGGTCCCTATGAAAATCGTGGGAAAACCGGGGAAGTTTCAAGGCTGAAATGCAGTTTTTGGGAAGCTAGTGTTGTTTCCAACTAAAAGAGGGGGTGTTTTTGTGAAAAATGAGCACAGGAGGGCGCCTCCTATCTGCTAAACCCTGAATGGCACCCCTCCTACTGTATTAGCATACACCCATCTCCTTAGCAAACCTTAGAGCACTTCCCCACTCATTCTTTTCACCTCTAACAAACCCTAGCCATCCTAATTGCTAAATCCTCACAGTCCATTCCTTTTAATCTCCACCCTCCATTCTACGATGCCCTCCCTTTAGCATTCTAACCCTAGGGCACCACCTAAATTCTAATCCCCACCATTCAGCCTTTAGCCACTAGATCTCAGCCCACTATTTCACTCTCTATCTCAGCCATTCACTCTAGGGCGCCACCTACTCCTTTTAATCTCCACCTTTAAGCCCTAGGCACCTAAATCTCCATCATGCAATCTTAGAAGCCCAAATCTCAGCCATACATAATATTAGGCACCCTCTCCTTCTCTTTTCAGCCTTAGGATCACCTTAGAACAATCCTAACCCTCAATTCTCAATCCTAGGGCACTCATATTTTTGCAAAAACCCAGCTGCCGCCCCTCTCTTTCTCTCTAATCCAAGTTATGACCCTGAGCGGAGGGAGAAAGCTTGTATTTCATCTTCCCAGACAGCTACCACCACTGGATCCAAATTTTGGATCACTTTTATTTGTTTCTTTTGTTGATTTTAGTGTTCTTTAATTTTTGAACATTAATTATTGTCTTGTTTAATTCCAAACCTTTAATTACGGCATTAATAAATTTTATTTTCTTATTTTCTACAAATCCTAGATCCATTTTCCTTTTATTTGTTCGGAACAAAAAAATAATAATTTTTATTCTTGCTTCCCTGTGGGTTTGACCCCTTCCTCACCATGTACTACGTTGTTTAAGGTTACGTGAGGATTGGAAAAATTTATAAATTATTAAATTGGTGTTCTGAAGTGGTTAACGACATGCTTCTGCTAACACCAGGGCTTCAGCTTTGGCCGAAGGGAGTGCATTGTCTCGTACCAGGAGGTGTCAATAGACCTATGGGCATCGTGGCCTATGGTAGCATCAGTATGCTTTTCCTTTGAACTACGAGGATGGTCGAGGCTCGTGTAGGGCCTTGACTCGGCTACACCTGCAAAGGGGGTCATTGGCTTCGGCTCCGAGTATGTCGTGGTATGAGATGGGCAAAAACGAGGTTGCCCCCCAGTCTTGTAAATGCTGGGTGCATCTCTCGAGGCCTCGGCTTCTACTAAGGGTGCCGAGGAGGAAGTGCAAGGGTATCGAAGCTGGTGACTTGGTCGCTTTGTGAGGGAGTCTCTTTATGCAGTGTCGTGGGTCATGAAGGAAGCGATTCCCGGAGCCCAATACAGGTCACACTGGTCGCAAGTCCCCAAATTGGCGAATTGGGGTCTGAGCCCTCAACAGGTTGTTGAGCCGTCACCACAGGGAGGACGGGACGCGGGTGAACTAGACGTGCTTTTGCTAAGTCAACACGGTTGGGCTGACTAGTGAGTCGCGATGAGGAGGTGCTTTAGTTCGCCAGGCATCCTTTCTTCTACCTAAGGCAAGCCATGCATGTCGGTTAGTGAACGGGTAGCAAAGGCAGTCGTTTGTTAGTCGTTGGATCCCACGTGATATGGGCCGTACATTTTTCTTTAAATAGGGGCCTCGGCTTCGGCCGTCACTTGTTCACTAGTGCCTTCGCTTCCAAGAGTTTCTTGCTTCGCTAGAGCCCTCAGTTTCAGTTGCTCACCTTCATCTTTGTCATACTCATTTTCTTCGTGTTGTTTGGTACTATTTTTCTTGTCAAGATGCCCGTGGAAGCCAAGAGACTGCTACTGGAGAGAGCCTTGGCCAGGAAGAAGGGCCAGGCAAAGGGCACCTCGAGGGGGGGGGGGGTAGACTCCGAGGAGAGTGGTTGTGGTGCTGCCCGCTAGGGTGGAGAGGGGGTCCGTGCCTGCTAAGGGGACCACATGTCCATAGGCCCCCAATGGTGGGGGCAACAAAGGGAAGAAGGCCGAGGAGGATCGGCCAAGGAAGATTGGCCAGAAAAGGCCAGCCGGGGTGCCGCCAGCACCTCCCACGAAGAGGCCTACACACAAGGACAGCCCAGTTGAGGGCAGTGTGCCTAGGAAGGAGGCTCCTACTACTCCGAGGAGATTGCCTACCGAGGGCAGTGTGCCGAGGAAGGGGGCTCTTGCTGCTCTGAGGAGACCACTTGCGAAGGGGGCCGCCGCTAGGCCCTCATCTACTCCTCCCTCTGCTTCCGAGCCCACCAAGGGGGGTATTGCCTGAACTATCTCTACCGCCTGAAGTGGGGAGTCGACGAGGGGGACTCCATTGATACCAAGGGCATCGACAGGGCCCTCGTCAAGGGGATGGTACCTCCAGGGGACCACTTAGGCATGATGCAAATGGACCTCGTTGCCATCATCGACGAAGAGATGGACTTCTTGGCCATGGTGAGTTCCCTTCTCTTTTTGACTTGCTACTTGCTAGATTCTACTAGCTTTATTGATGGTGTGCCTGGGGCAGGTCTGTTGTCACTATGTCGGCCTCGATGACCACGTCTACCTCCTTCTCGAGTGTGCGGATTGGCTCGAGAGGAAGAATAAACATCTTCAGGTGTGGATGGCTTCAGCAGAGAGCAGCCAAGATGAGACCCTCGCATTGTTGGAGGAGAAACTGCTCCGACAGATGCTGGAGGATGACTTGAAGGCCGAGAACCGGTTGAGGAGGTCAGAGGTTGAGGCTAAGGAAAAATACCGGGATGTTGTCATTGTTTGGCAGCAGACATCGGAATACCAACAGTGCTGGCGCACTATGGATCCGCGGCCTCCTTGGAGGGGATTGACAACATGGAGAAGTCTCTTTTGAATATGGCGATGGACTTCCCCATTGACCAATAGTTACAGGTGCTCCCTGACTCTCTCACCCCCGAGGACAAGGCTGTGGTTCCCATCGAGGTTGTAGGCGCAGGCGTTGAGGATCCTGTGATTTCTTCAATCGAGGGCAAGGCCAAGCCAACTTCAGTTCTTGTTTTTGTTTGTCATAAATGTGCTCGCCCTTGAGGGCCAAAATTTTTTGTAAGTTGAACTGTGAAACGAGATGAACGTTTTACTTTGTGCCTATCTAAAAGGGTCACAAGTAGACAAAAAGTAACCCAAAGTGGCTCATTAGATGTTCGCTTTAGGAAATTAGCCTCACATATTCCCTTAGGGGAGGCCTAGGTGGACCTCCGAGGTAGTCGGTGTCACATGGCAAGGTGAACCGCTGGGACAGTTGGGGTTACTATATCCTCTTTCCCTTGTCGCACTATCATGGAGCCGAGGTGGCCACCTGCTTCCAAAGAGGTCGCCAAGTTGTGTATCTTGTGCCTTTTTGTGGTTGCATTTCTTCTTGCATTTCTTGTGTAGGGGTCGGTGCCCCCTTCCGAGGCCGAAGCCTAAATCAAGGGCCGAATTGTTGACTACGACCGAGTTCCAAAAGGTTCCCTGTCAAGAGGGATGAGCAGTCGTGTGACCTCTAGCGGGCCGTATGCCTTGGCCCGACGTCTGGTCCGAGTATGTAACCTCTGCAAAGGTTGTATACCGCGGCCAGTTGAGTGAGGTGGGGGAATCGGTGACTAGGCGTACGACCTCCGAGTGTCATGTTCCTTGGACCAAAGTTCATCTCTTCACCGTGCTGAGCTGTGCTTGTATATCGGCGATCTATTGGCCAGTGGGTACCTCGGCTTCCTTCCATTCTCCTGAGCGGTGGGATGGGCCGGCTATGTCTCAGTTCCTTTTGGCTCATCTATCGTCGAGGTAGCCTCGAAGGTCCGAGGTGCGAGGTGGAGGTGACATTTCTTGTCGGCGGTGGTGTCCTTGGCTTTGGCATTGGTTGTAAGACTGTACTGATTTGTTCTCCCTTCGGCTGGGGGTAGCACGGCGGCTGCTACTAGGTTCGGAGGGCTCAACCCTGTGGGAGTCGGCGGAGCCAAGGGCTAGCGAATCTACAGACGAGCTGCCTCTACTAGCCCGATGCCCGGGCGGGGTGGCCACCCTAAAGGCGGCTTCCTTCCTGGGGACACGCCTCCCCGACATGTTGGGCGAGGTGGTCCAATTGGTCTAGGACCACTTAGAATTGCTCGTTGGTGACCAGGTTCTGGGCATTCCTAGTGTTTCGTACCATGTTGAAGGAAGTCTTGATTGTAAGTTAGATTGAAGGAAGTATTAGCGACGTTCCCACAGACAGAGCCAATTGTTGATGCTCGGATTGGCTGAGGTCAACACTGTCAATTCGCTCCTAAGCCGAGGTGCGAAGTGCCCAAAGTCAAGGTCTCTGAGGTGGCCGAGGGCAGGTAGATCGATCCTGCGAGGTGAGAGAGCTCGTCAGAGGCCCCAGGTTGGCACCCGAGGCAGAGGCTCTGATGGTCAAGTTAGTAATAGGAGGTGGAAGATGGACAAGGTCTTAGGTGTGGGCACCAAAGACGAGGTCACTAAAGAGCATGAGATCTTAGAGAGCAAGAAGAGAGCTTGAGAGCTAAGTTCTGGGATCTTTTACCTTGTGGGGGTCACCTCTTATTTGTACTTGAGACCACTAGGGGGCGTGTGACCTCGGACGGCCTGGATGCAGTCCATACCGAGGGCGTGATCGTTTGGGAGCGCCAGGTGAGGGCGCGTGATTGGCTCCCGAGGCCTGCCAAGCGCAGCCTAGTGTGCGCCCTGATTGGTCCTACGTGAGGTGTTGACACCGACTATGCCCGTGACCCAATTGGTTCCGCTATGTGCTTCGCCACCTGACACGTATAGGCTCATCATTTGCCTAGCCGGATGCTCCTACATCAAATATCATGTGTTTTTTTATGAAAAAGTATAGGCAGGCCCAATGTAGATTTCTAAATTACATTGCAGACCTATAATAATTCAAATGTCAAATACCCCCACTCTATACAACAATGTCCACCCGTGAATTGGCATCACTTCCGAGCTAACACCTACCCCGATTGTACTTTGGGCCTAAACATTCTGACCCTGGGTTGAACCGTCATTCTCCCTTTTTCTTGCCTGATTAGTCTTGGGGTGAATGTTTAGAAAATTTAAGTTTTTCTAGTTTGTTTTCCTTGGATCTTTTCTTCGATTTTGAGAGTTGTTGATACTTAATCCATTTAAATATGCATTGTGGCAAATCATTCTACTTATTAAGTTTATCTCTTATTCAGTTGTTGGGTTCTGCTTGCTAGAAATTATTTTGAATGTGTTATCATGGTAAGCTTTGTGACGGATTTTGGTATTGGGAGAGATAGAAACGGAGGTTGAGATTGTTTTTTCTTTTTTGTGCAATGGTTGGCTGACCTCATTTAATCAATTCATAGAGTTGCATTGCATAGTTTGATAAATGAATTCCCACATCCAATTATATGCGGTTTTGGGAGGGGTAGGCACTGTCTTAACCTTTGCCATTTTTTTTTGCACAAAGTGATTGCCCTCAGAGTCAATCATGCATGGTCACACTAGCAACCCCAGGCGAGTTATTAGTGCTTCCTATGATAGTTGTGATTCTGTAATTTTTTTTCTAGTTGATGAGGGCAAATTTGTCCCTCCACTAACATCATGACATGTGATATCTCAAAATAGTTGGATGACACCCCTTCATCACATAGGTGATGACTTGCCTTAGCCAAAATAGAATCCTAAATAGTGACCTACCTCTGGAGACCTACTGGAGACCTGGTGACCTATCTCTTCCGACCTAGCGACCTACCTTTGGAGACCTACTGGAGACTTGGAAACCTACCTCCGGAGACCTACTGGAGACCTGGCGACCTACCTCCACAGACCTGGCGACCTACCTCTAGAGACTTAGTGGTGACCTAGCGACCTACCTCCGTAGACCTAGCGACCTACCTCCACCGACCTGGCGACCTACCTCCAGAGATCTACTAGAGACTTAGCAACCTACCTCCGCTGACCTAGTGGCCTACATCTGAAGACCTATTGGAGACTTGGCAACCTACCTCTACCGACCAGGTTACCTATCTCCAGTGACCTGGCAACCTACCTCCGGATACCTAGAAGCCTACCTCCAGAGACCTAGCAACCTACCTCCGCTGAGCTAATGGAAACTTAGCTGGTGACCTTATATACAACTTGGGAAACTCAGTAGAGCAGCTAGCAGCACCTCGTCCAGGGCCGGCCTATAGTACCTCATCGTTACAAGTCCTAAGGACCTCAACGTGAGGAGCGACCTCCTCAAGGACTTGCCAACCTGACTGAGGTCCAGGTGGCAACCTGCGAAACATGCTTGCCAACCTCTTCCTTAAGCAAGTTATTGTTTCTGTCTTCTCCGGGACCACGATGCTCAACTATTACATCCGTTTTGCCATATCATCCGTATCAGAGTTGATTGAACAGACTCTCTCCCTCTCCTCTGAACAAGGCAGACATGGTTTCCTAAGAATCTCGAATGCGTTACAAGATGCTCCCGATTCCTTATGCCTATATAAAGGTCTCATTTCCAACCTCAGAAGGTATGTGTGATTAAGCTCTCATACTCTCTAATTTCTTAAGAATCTCTAAGAACTCTTCGCTGACTTAAGAATCGGAGTGCCCACCTCGGGTAAAAACAACCGGAGCACTCTAACTCTCTCTTATAGAATCACATAGTTTGGCCAGACTTAGATTGAACAAACTCAGCTTGGCCACAGATAAAGGAAACTTCCGATTTGGTGTCTGAGTCATCTTCCACATGAAAGCCGCTAGATCATGCACCATCAACTGGTGCCATCTATGAGAACCACTACACAAAAGCTAAGTTCTCACCCATTCTCTGAGCCTCAAGTAATGGCATCCTCAAGCAACAATAACAATTCCAGGATCGAAGGAACCCCCTAGGGGGACAGAATCATAATGATTTGCCTAGATAAGTTCTCACAGTCTTGCCCGGACAAAATCACCCTGACTGTGAGGCCACCCCCATAGGTCGAGCCCTACATGCTCTCTACAAGAGTTGACAGCCAACAGAATGTGAGGCCACCCCCACAAGTTGAGCCCTCAGTGGTTACCATGGGAGTTGATAGCCAACAAACTGAGAAGCAGCCCCACAGATCGAGCCCTCCATGCTTTATGTGGGAGTTGATGACCAACAGATTTGGAGCCACCCTCGCAAGTCAGCCCTACCGAGGTGACAAGGTGTTTGTAGGCCGAGGTGCTGAGAGCAAACTGGCATGATAAAATTTTGGTGACCTAACTGAGACTCACTTTGGCGACCTGAATGAGCCAACTTGTGACACACGTAATCAGCCCGGATGTGCCTCGTTAGCTCTATTTGTGAGGTCGCCCCTATAGGTCGAGCTCTTCACAGATCCCATAGGAGTCGGCAACCAACAGACTACAGTCATCCTTGCGAGTCGAGCCTTTCAAGGTTCCGGTGCGAGTTGGAAACCTATAGTTAGTAGAGCTACCCCTGTAGGTTGAGCTCCTTATGGCTTATCGTAAGAGTAGACGGCCAGCGTCTCCGAAGACTGATGCAGTGCAGCCTTGGCACCGACCTACTATTCAAATGCCAACAGCGACACACGTATCACAAGGGGTAGAAACTAAATGACTAGCTCAGGTGAGCTTCAATGGTTTGGCCCAAATTATCTCCCAACCCAACTACAAACCTCACTACTAATCGAGCTTTCCATGGCTCCCATGAGAGTGGGCAGCTAACTAAATGTGGAGCCGATCTCACAGGTCAAACCTTTTATGGTTCCCACAAGAGTAGGCAACCCGTAGATAGTAAAGTGACCCCTTCAAGGTGAGCCACCCATGGCTCTAGTAGGAGCAGGTGTAGTACATGTGCGACATTGACCTACGAATGCATACCCGAGAAGGTTGCCCCCATGATGGTAGAGATGCAGCCACGCTACTACAAAATGACCTATCCGCTTTGGGTCTTTGGCGACCTGGTCAAACTGCACTCTAAGGGGAAGTCAAACCGCTTTCAGCATCTGACCACGAAATATGTTGGCAATAGGTAGGACAACCTATGCAGGTCAGCCCCCATCCATCTAGCTCGACATCATTTTGACAGCTGAGATTATAACCGCTTTGGTGACCTAGACTTGCCGAGTCACAGTACATGCATGTTGGCAAAAATTTACTAAAGGGAAGCCAAACTGCTTTTAGCTAAGACCCCCTACGTCGACCTTGGGGTATAACAATAGTTCGATAGCTCGACATCATTTTGACGGCCAAAATTATGAGTAATCGCTTTGGAAACCAAGTCAAACCAAACTCTAAGGGGAAAACAAACCATTTTCAGCATCAAGACCCCCTAAGTCGGCCTTGAAACGCATCGACAACAGGTAGGCCAACCTGTTCCAGTCGGCCCCCATATATCTAGCTTGGCAGTGTTTTGACTGTGCCACTACTACACTTAAATCGATCTCAAAGGACGTTGGTATATCACCACTGACCTGATAAAGGAAAAGGAGAAACAGAGGAAGCGAAGACTAATTCTCTTTCAGCACCTCGGCAGACATGCAAACTTGGTCGACTTCTTTATTGTCATCCTCCACCTCATTTTCAGGCTCTGCATCGACCTTGTCAGATACTCCTTCAAGGACTGGCTTAAGGGACATTGCGTTGAAGTCTACATAAGTGGAGCAAGCTGAGGAGGTAGTCACACAGTTTGAAGCCCCTCTTGAGGATGGCATGACGAACTTTGCTCCTAAGGTGTTTGGCTGAATTGTAGAACTCCTTGATAGTTGCATCCCTAGTACAGTAGACATCCTCGGAGTGCCTGCTCTACCTCTCCTCGAGCATATGAGTTTGCTCCTATGCCCCAATAGTCAAGATGGCGAATTCCTACGTAATGCTGCATTCAACCCTTAGATTCTTCTGACATGGGGAGCAAATTGGACTGATGCTTATGAGCTCATCATACTAGTCATTCCAGGCCAAATGACCTACATCAAGCTACTCCCTTCACCGAGCTGACCTCAACTCGGGAGTGGGGGACAATTGATGAGGGAAGATTTGGCCCACTACTGACATCATGACACATGGAATTTTCAGAACAGCTGGATGACACCCCTTCACCATGTAGGCAATGACTTGCCTTAGCCAAAATGATGGAGTCCCATCTAGAGACCTACCTCCAGAGGCCTACTGGAGACCTGGTGACCTACCTCCACCGACCCAGGCCTACCTCTGGAGACCTGACGACTTACCTCCGCCGACCTGGAAGCCTACCTCCGGAGACCTATTAGAGACCTGGCAACCTACCTCCGCCGACCTGGCAACCTACGTCTGCCAACTTCTTTGGGACCACGTGTTCGATCGTTACACCCGTTTTTTTGTATCGTCTGCATTGGAGTTGATTGAACAAACTATATCCCTCTCCTTCGAACATGAAAGATGTGGTTTCCCAGGAATCTCGAACGCGTTACAAGAAGCTCTAGGTTCCTTATGCCTATATAAAGATCTCATTTATAGCCTCACAAGGTACGTGCGATTAAACTCCCACACTCTCATATCTCTTAAGAATCTCCAAGAACTCTTTGCTGACTTAAACATCAGAGTGCTCACCCCAAGTAAAAGTAACCCAAGCACTCTAACTCTCTCTCTCTTGCAGAATCACATAGCTTGGCTAGACTTAGCTCGGCCATCGACAGAGGAAACTTTCAATTCGGCATCCGAGTCATCTGCCATGTGAGAGCCGCCAGATCGTGCATCATCACTAGTAGAGCAGGCTTATACATGTGTTTTAGCGCAAAAGCGATAAGAGTGAGTGAAATATATTTGGATTTTTTTGTTTTATGCAACTTAGTAAATAACTTAATGTTCTAATTATGTTATAAATGTTTTTTTAGATAAATCGTTAAATAAATGATTCATGAATGCACTAGGGGGGGCCTAAGTGCCCAAACGGTATGCTAGAATGCACTCATATCAAACTAAACGAACCTGTAGTGCGTCTGGGTTATAGACCTCCAAAGAAATATGTTGTTCGGTACAAGGTTAATGCTTATACCATCATTTCATCTTGTGTTTAGAATTTAACCAATATCAGATAATTGTTTTTTTTTTTCTCTACCTCTACTTCTTGTTGCAGAACTTAATGTCATGGAAATCTTGTACAACCTTTCTCCTTCGGATGATTATTACATTTGTTATTTTTTTTTTCTATCAAGTCTAAATATTTGACGGACCTTGCCAAACTAAAGTGTGGGATACTTAGATTATTGTAGCATTTTAAGTTTTCTTAATTAATAAAGTTTTTCATGTCCCCAATAAAAAAATGAGTCTGAATTTCAGTCCTGTCAAAAAGTGTATATAGCTTGGATAAATTATGTCTTCGATATCAATAAAGTTTGTTAGCTAGTCGCTTAAAAAAAAAAAAACAAAAAATGTAGTTTGCTTGTTGGACATACATTCACCAACAAATTTAGCTACAATTACTTGGTCAAACTAATGAGTTGATCAAACTCATATTTGCTGTAATGGTCCAGTTTTATTGCGGGTTATGAATTTATAAAGTTGAACTGAAGTAGAAGGCATTTGGTTCAAGCTTAAAAGAAGTGGTTGAACCAAGTTAAGCACCAATTTTTTTAGTTCCCTCTGAAAGTGGAGGCATACTTGGTCCTAACATTTTATTCTTTCTCAACTGACCAACACACGAGTTTAGTGCTTTAATGAAATATTTTTCCTGTTTTTCAAAAATCATTAAAAAATGCTATTTAAGCATGTTTTTTCCATTAAAATAGTTATTTCAAAAATATAATTTTGACAACATCTTCTTAAAAATTTAATATATGTTATCACCTAGTTCTAAAATTTTATTTCGTCATTGTCTCTCAAAAACATGATTTCAAAACATTTTGTTTTTGGCGAAGATATGACTATGAGTTGATTTTGTGAATTTTAAAATGAGTTTAAGCGAATATTTCCGCATTCGTCACACATCTTGCAACTTACTAACATGTTTCTTTCAGCATTACACGAAAGTCTTGAGCAACAAGCGCTAATCGCCAACACAACATATTCATTTTTTCATCTTTTATTTCCCTATAGAACCCTATATCTTTTATTATAATAATTTTTATATTTATTATTATTATTATTGTATTTTTCAATCTTTTATATTTTCCTTATTTTTTTTACTTTTCTCTTTTCTCTATTTTTCTGTTTTTAATTAACTTTTTATTACATTTTCATTAATAGAAACTTATTTCCTTCTCCTCTTACACATATCCTTCCTATCAAGCTATATACTCAAATCTGTAACCGACATCCATCCCCACTCTCCAAATTTGCAAAGAAAACCTAATTCCTTCATCCATTTCTTTATTTTGTTTATTTATTTTGAAACATTATCATTTGATTTACAAAATCTTATTTCAACTTTTATGAATAGGCCCTTATCACAGAAGTGTTCAAATCATTAATCCTCTAACTTGAACATCAGAAATAACAAGCATTAACTGGGCTCTGGGCATTTATTCAATTCAGATTCCGGTGAACATAAAAACATAAACAAGAAATAAAATCTAGCCTAATCAATCATCAACCTTCATATGAACATTAACCTTCAACGCAGTAAATGAATTAGACAACCGACCACAAGCATTTGGGTTTCACTATTTTTATTAACCTAAATGTAATCATCAAAACATAATGAAAAAGCTATGAAACTAATTGAAAAGAAATTTTAACAGTAAAAATAACAACAGGAAGAGAACAGAGAAAAAAAAAGCGCAAAAGAAAATAGCTTAATATTAGCAAATTCGAAGATAGCTTTAAGGGAGCTCAAGGCGGGATTGGGGACATTAAGAGATTACGGGAGCTTACAGGAGCTGGTTCTCCGTCGTCTCTTTCCCTCCCAACCTTGGTTAATCCATTGCAACCTCAAGCAAACATAATTAGGAAAGAAGCCAGAATAGCAAGCAAATAACAAAGGCGGAGCTTATCTCACCTGATGTTAGCCTGAACACGGTTGCTGGGACAGGGGATATGAGATTCTCGCCTAACCTTCTTCCTTGATGGAGAACAATACTAAAGCCTAGCGAGCCTAAAAGGTAGTCTGGGTATGATTTTCACCTAAAACCGAGAAAAACACGACCTCTTATGATAACTGCTATGTTCAAACTTGCTCAAATGACTGTGAATCTGGAGAATAGGGGACTATTACGTAGGGGAAGCCAAAATGTGGTGTGGAGTGCGACCTCTGTGAACGGCGGAAGAGAAAAGGATTCCAGGAAACTGTAGGGAACAACAAAAATGAGAGAAAAACCGAATGAACTTCACTGTTGAGAAGTTACTTCACAATCGGCCTGATGGTGTCGCCGTCAAGGAGAAGAAGAAGAGAGGGAAAGAGGAAAAGAGAAAGAGAGAGAGAGGGAGATGGGAGAGAATGGTCGGGAAGGGGTATCGCCGCCGGCCCATCGCTGTCGTCTCTGTTCGGATCGATCAGGGAAAACGATGATGAACAGTGTTTCGGGGATTAGCTATCCTTCGGATTAAAAAATTTAGGGCAAATTTCTTAAACTATCCTTGTGGTTTAGCTAATTAACTAACTCTACCATGTTTAAATATTATCTTAAACTACTCTTACTGTTACTACTTTCTAGCAATTGACATCCCAATAAATACTAAGAGAAAGAAATGAAATGTCAAATTTCTCTCCAATATTCTTTAAATTTTCAATATAAAATCCAACCAATAAAAAAAAATCAAAATGAAGACGAAGTTAATCGCAGCCCGGACGATGATGAGACTCTAAACCCAGGCAGAGATATGGTCCAATGAGCTATCTCTTGATGATGGGAAGCAAATGATGAGCTTTCACTCCATTGAGTTATTTCTCTCTTGGCTGATGATTGATGTGGATAGATTTGCTGTAATGGGTGTTTTTGGCATGTCAAAAGAATTCTGATTTCTGTTGGAAACTTTATTGTTTATGAGTCGAGGAATGGTGAAGATTGAAATCTTGGTATGCAGAACGGTGGAGATTCCTTGTTTGACCTATAATGATTCGGATGTGAGCTTTTGATTTTCGAGTCTTCCTTAATTTGATGGAAAATCATTTTTTAGGCTACTTTTTTCATTTCCGCCATTGAATTTGATCGAGAGTTATTGGTGACAGTACTCTGATACTGGATTATGGAAATTTTAAGATTTTTAAAACATGAAGATCAGAACTAACGGAGATCTTTTAATAAAGAGGAGAGTTTTGATTCTCTGAATACATATGGAGCTTGAAGAGTCAATAGTAAATGGTGAGGCAGAGGAAACTGAGAGTCAGAACAGTCGGGACAATCAGGAGAACTTTGTTGAAACCTCTCCCCAAACCAGGTATGATAATTCCTAACTGATAAAAAGACAACGAGAGAACCGTAAGAATCAAAAGAGAAGAGGGGTTTCGGACTCCGATAAAGCCAAGTGCCCATTGCCCACATCCGAAGGAGTAGAGGTTCTTGTCATTGTCGCTCTGTTCTTCGTCTCAAGGTTGAGGACGATGAATTGTTCAGGAAGGGTAATTTAGGAATTAAAAAATTATCAATCACTTGATGTTATATATGAACAGAGTGTTACGGAAAAATAACGGCAATGGATGTTTTAGATAGTTATCAGAAACAGTAGGGGTACTTTAAGACAATATTTAACAGTAATGATAGAGTTACTTAATTAGCTAAACCACAAGGATAGTTAAAGAAATTTACCCTTAAATTTATAGGTAGGGGAGTGGCATTTTTGTAATTTTTCGTAAAACCGAGGGCAATTTTGTAATTTTGAGAACTAGGGCCAAAACCGGTCTAGATGTCAAACCGGGATTCTGGATGGATGGCTGAGATTTTGGACCAAAATGTGAAGGGCCAAGATGGGTCCTTTAATGGTTTTGCGTGTATAGGCAATGGGGTTGCTCAAAACGGAATTTATTTTAGATGGATAGGTAAACAAGGATATTTTGGGCTGAAACTTGGTAGGGTGAGGTTTTTGGACATTTTGAGTTAATTGGTGGGGTCAGATTGGTCCAAATGGGCCCAGACCCGGCAAACCTGGAAAGGCCTTGAGTCAATCAATTTGGGGCCTCTAAATGGAATCTTGGTGCGATGAAAGAGAAAAAAAAGGTGCTATGGGCTGAAATTTTACATGTGGATATTTTAGGCTATCCGGGATCTCATGGTAATGTATGATTGGTTCAGGAGGGTCATGATCGTAAAAATTTGGGTTAATTAGATGTTTCAGAACATAATCTTGGTTTGGTGGAAGGGCAAATGGGGGAATCTGGGGTTGAGAATTTATGGGCAGCTATTATGATGTATCCAGAGTTTAATGGTTTGGTTTGATCGCTTTGGATGATTTAAAGATCAAGGGAATCTGGGTTCCGAGTGTTTAGGCTAACAATAGGCATCAGAATGGAATCTTCTCTTGATGAAGGGGTAAACGAAGGAATCTTAAGTTAAAATTTTATTGGTAAGTATTTTAAAATGTTTGGGGTCTAATGGTAATGCGTGATCAGAGGGTTAAAGCGCATACGAGGGTTGATCAAGGTCAACAGATTGATATTGAACATGTTTAATAGTGGATTTATGGGTTTTCAGGGTGAAAGTTGGGATTTTTGGATATTTGGGTGTTTCGGAGATGTCGGATGGGTCTGATTGGGTGTTTGGGGTGAATTGGGTTTTAGGCGACGAACCGAGCAAAAATCGGATATTGATAACAAGTAATAAAAAATGGTTTACTAAGGCTGTAAGCCTGTAATAGGTCATAAGTTGTTTGGATAAGGAAGGAAAAAGAACAAGAAGAGAGGGAGAAAAGGTTTGGAACTTGGAAGAAGACAGAATCCTGGGGTAGTAATGTGTTATCCCATTAGTTTTTTTTTTTTTTTTAAATAAAGAAGAAGAAATTACATAAGTATACTTAATTAGTAAGTGCAACAACTATAACAACAATAATAAAATAAAACAAAAATAAAATAGGCCCAAGTTCCACTAAGATAAAACGACCCAAACAACATAAAATAAAAATATAACTAACACACAACTTGTAAACAAATTTCAACCATACAGTTGTCTAGAGATATGCTCGTATAACATATTCATACAATAAAATACAAATAACAATACTATGGCCTTGTTTGGGAGTAGGGGTGAGGCGAATCGAAAATTTCGGTTTCGGTTTTTTCAGTTTGGTTTTTTTAGTTTTTAGTTAAATCGGTTCGGTTAATTTGATTTTTGGATAATTCGGTTTTCGGTTTTAGTTTTTAGAATTAGAATTTTGGTTAACCAAATTAATCAAACTTTTTATTATTATATGTAATATATAATATGTAGCATATAATATAATATATTGTATATTTATGTATTAATATATAATATACTAAATTTGATTTCATAATATATAATATATATTATATGTTATAATATATATATATAATAGAGTATATATTATTACAATTTGGTTTTAACCGAAAGTCGAACAAAAAATTTTGGTTTCAGTTATTTTGGTTTTTATAAATTTTAGTTTTTTTTCGGCTTTTATTTTTTAGTTCGGTTGTTAAAATTTCGGTTTATTTGGTTCAGTTTTTAATCAAATAAACTGAATGCTCACCCCCATTTGGGAGTGCTTATGTTAAAAATAAGTGGTTATAAACAAGTGCTTATTCGAATAAGCACTTATTTGCATTTGGCACCCAACTTTTTCAAGTGCATATTTTAAAAAATAAGCACTTATTTTATATTGGGTGTTTGGTGGTCTTTTTCTCAAATAAGCAATTGTGACTCTTTTGTCCTTCATTTTCTTTCAAATTTTCAAAACATCCAATCGAAAGTGAATGAGTAAAAGTACTTTGATAGTGTTAGAAGTTGTATTCCCTTAGCTCCAATCAGAATGATGTACATTATGGTATTTATTGTAAATGAATAAAGTACATATTTGATTCATGTCCTTGTGGTGTATTTCTATGTAGTACCCTTAAACTAGACACTTTTCAGACTCGTGTTAGTATAGAATGTTCATAGCCGTTGGATAAGTCTGGGGAGATTTATGCTACCAAGGGACACTGGTGTGCTGCCAAATGTTGAGGTGGCCTGTCTCAGCCGCCAGGGTGAGACCCGAGGCACATGTAGTGTAGGTTTACTTGAAACCCTGAACCGGACCAGATTTCCAGTATTGCCCTGGACCTTGGAGATTGATGGGCAAAACTGGAAATTTACACCTGACCCCTAGACTCGATTATGATATTACACAAGGTGTCGGATTGGCTTGTCTTTGATAGGCCAATCAGTGAGATCCTTAGAGGGGGTCAAAACCTGGGTATGTTGGGACAGTCTGAGAATTCATCTGACTAGGTGATCATAGCGACAGGATCAGCCCCTTTGTCGGACAAAGGTAATGATCGGGGATGCACTCTCTCTGATGAAACCAAACTGCCTGCAGTTGATTTCAACCGTTGAAATTTGTTTTGCAAAATATATTTATATATGGATATATATATATATATATATATGTTATGGTTTCAAAATGTTTGCAAAAGGTTTTAATTCCTGGGATCCATGTGAGTAGAAAATGCAACACTGTTCCTTGCAGCGGAGGGAGAGGTCCTCTCTTGTCTGGCAGTGTTTGATCATTATGGGCTAAGAGGTTAAGTGTAAGACCAATGAGGGTAATACCTGATGGGCTAATCTTGCATCTGCCCACAGTCCCTGGGTTTTTATAAGGTGGCTTGGCCCAATGACCACTTAGTGTAAGTGTTGGGCCCATTAGGAGCCCTTGTGATGGGCTCAGGGGGTGCACTGTCCATAACAGTGTATTTGGCCAGGCCTTGTAACAAAGGTTGGGCTAAACCCATGTGGCTGATGTGTAGATCAATATTTGGGTCCCATGCCATACAAAGAAGCCCAACTGGGCAGTAGTTTGGAAGCATAATGAGCAATAAGACTTCATGGGCCTAAAGCCCATTTCGAACTGGGCTGATTTGATCAGTTAAATTAAGAGGTGGATCTGAGATTAGATTACCAGATAGGATAAAGTCTTAACCCTATCCACTTAGAGAGTGGATTTAAATGAGATTTAGATCTAGAAACCTCCTAATAAGATTAGGAGAGGGATGATCTAATCTGTAGATAAGATAAGGGTCTATCCTTATCACTTAAAGGGAATTCAGATCTAGATGAAATTTGGATCAGCAACTCCCCATGGGATTAGGGGCTGATCCCTTTAAGATTATAAAAGGAGGAGGGGGCGGCAGCCTCTACATCACATCCTCAATCTGAGAGCAAGAGTTACAGAAGAGAAAACGTAGCTTCTAGTGAGACTGCGTTATTTTCTCATTGTTGCCTCCTTCCTACCGCCGCCATAACTTCCAGTTCGATCTCCTCTTCAAGCAGGAGCGATCAAGATCAGATCTTGATATCAGCCTTTGGGGAAAGGCTGATTTGAAGTTGTGCCCACAACCTATAGTGAATACTTGCGAAGTGTTCGGTTCATTGGACAAACACTGTTGATTCTGCTCCAACATTCACTGTGTCATCTTCAGTGGGAGCAGTCTTTAGAGTCTTTCTTTGGGTGTGAACACCTTCATTGGGAGATATTATTTCTCTGTATCAGGTATATCCCTCTCCTGCTTCTGGTTTCAGATCTGGTTTGGTTTATGGTTCAAGATTGATCCTTGAAAATTCAGTTTTTCTAAAACAGGGAATGTGATTCCCAGATGAGGGGAGAGAAAATTTTTGAAATTTCACCCAACCTACCTGCAGGGTTCGGCCATCCATATGATGGATCTCTCATCCCTTCAGTGGTATCAGAGCCATAGTTCAAGTCTTGAACCAAATTAAACCAGATCTCAACCTGTGCAAATGGGCAGAAGGCGTTCTACCCGATTTGTGCAGATCAGGGTTTTTTCTGGAAAATTGTTTCCCAGATAAAGGGCGAATGATCTGAAATTAAATTTTATAAATCTGAGTTTTATTTAGAATTGTTCTTTATAATTTACTTGATTTATGGGCTGTTCATACAAGTGGAGATCGAAATTTTTTTCTGGCTCGTGACAATTTGCGATTTGCAGTTTCTTGATTTATTTATTACATTTGGTCTGTAAAATATTTTCTTATTTTTTAGACTGAATGTATAGGATTCGATCTGATGTAATATTAATAGAAATTTTAGGGTTTCTATTTTATTATTCTTGGATTGAAGATGGTGGCGCAGGAAGGAGATTTCGCGGATGGGAAAATCGCTATCTATGATTTGCAGTTTATGAAACTGCATACTGTGATCTAACCTCTGTTTTGTAGGATGTGATTTGTGAACAGCCCTCTTTGACTGATTCTTGCTTTTCTTTGATCAGTATTTAATTTCAGATCATTTTCTTGGATTAAATCTTTAATTAAAGATCAAACCCTAGACCCATTCAAACCAGATTGGTCCAAACTGGTTGGACCGAATCTAGGGTTCGATTAAGGCTGATGTCAACTCTAATTTCCCACTGATGGGCCTAAGGATTGATAATTAATTAAGAGTTTAACTTGGCCCAACCTGTAAGGCCCTGTTTTAAATTGTTAAAACTGCTAAAAGCCCACAATTGCAGACAAGCTATATTGGCCGAACTGCTTAACCCTAATTCGTTCCATATACCTAGATAATATTAATTGTTAATGTTATGGATTAAAATGGGCTTTAATTATGGGCTTTATAGATATTTAATTGATTGGATCAATTTATCCCTGCATGTGATGTATGGATGTGTGATGTGCAACGTTCATGGGCCATAAGTACTTGGCCCATGGAGGTACGATAGTGGCTCTTGCGCACACCATGGCTGAATGCACATCATTGCCATGGTGTCCCTAAAGATCATTGGATGTTTCCCTTAGTGGTGGGCCCCACACCTCATGAAGAGGATACATTCGGAACCCTAGCCGATTAGGGCCCATCGAGATCTAGCATTATGAAAGTCAATGGAAGCCACTCTAGTTTGACCTAAACTGAACTAGTGCGTAACTCTTGTTCCCTTTAGCAATATGAGTGCATGTGATAGGGAGATTCATATGATGAACTCTCTAAAGGCCTTCCATCATTAGCATGAAGATGGGTCCTTCAGTAATGAGGAAACGCACCATAAAATGGGCTATTCATTTGCTGTTGGATTTGTCTGAGTGTTTCATAAGATGATAGGGGCGTCATAGACCGATATAGGAGGGGCTTCACCAGAAAATGGGAACTCTCTCACGGTACCTTGGTGTCCACAAATATGATGGGTAAAAACTCACTGAACAGAAAAGTTTAACCTAAAATGGCTATGAACCTTGTCTAACAGAGGCCAAAGGGAAAGCTCATATGATGAGTGGATATGATCCTTCACAAAAAGGTGGTGGGGTTTTGTAGCTGAAACAGTTGGCTTCATGCACCCTATGTGGTTTCCCACATTTCTAGAGACAAGTCGCTGTCTCCGCCACTAAGATAGGAGGGAAGTCTCAGAGATGAACAAATGGGAATGGAACATAGACTAAAAGCCATAGCTATGTAATCAACATGAATCAAATTAGGTTATGGACTGATGTTTGCTCTTTTATCATAAAATGGCAAACGAACAATTTGCAAAGCTTCATGACCACAACAAGCTTAAGGGCCCAAACTATGTCGACTGGTATCGTAACCTCATGCTGGTCTTGACCTCTGAGAAGTTGGATAAGGTGGCCAAGAATCATGCCCTGGATCGTCCGGGAGATAGGGCTTCTGAGGCCCGGAGAAGGGAATACCAAGAATGGGAGGAGAAAAACTCCCTTGCCCACTGCTATATCATTGCCTCATTGGACAATCCTGAAGGGATGAGAGATTCATCCTATGGACGCCCAAAGATTGCGGAATAAGGGGCGAATTTCAAAAATTTTTCTCTCCCTTCAACTGGGAATCGTATTCCCTATTTAGAAAATCATATTTTCAAGGATCAATCTTGAACCATAAACTGAACCAAATCTGAACCAAAAAAGAGTGGGAAGGATTATACCTGATACGGAGAAGTAATATCTCCCAACGAAGGTGTTCACGCCCAAGGAAGGATCCAAAGACTGCTCCCACTGAAGATGGCGCAGTGCAGGGGGAGCAGAATCAGCAGTGTTCTTCTCCAAGAACTTTGTCCTTCGCAAGAATCAGCAAGATGGTACGTGAGCACAGCTTCCTTTCAATCCTTTCTCAAAGGACTGATGTCAAGATCCAATCTTGACTTCTCCCATAACTGGAGATCGAACTGGCAAACAGGGCGGCAAGAACAGGGAGGCGGCAAGAGAGTATTTGCAGGGAGCAGAATTCTCTCTTCTTGATTTCAGCACTAAAGAAAACCTGATGATCTGTGTGTATATATTTAGGCTGCCGCCCCCTTCTTCTTTTATAATCTTAAAGGGATCAGCTCCTAATCAGATTAGGAGTTGCTAATCCAAATCACATTTGGGTTAGAAGTCCCATTAAGTGATAAGGGATAATCCTTATCTTATCTGGAGATCAGATCAGCCATCTCCTAATCTGATTAGGAAGTTTCTAGATCTAAATCTTATTTAGATCTTAGACTCTCTATGTGGATAGGGTCTAAGCCCAATCCTATTAGCTGATCCACTTCAGATTTCGCCCCTTTATTAACTAAATAAATAGCCCAGTTCGAAATGGGCTTTAGGCCCATTAAGCTTATGTGCTCACTTAACCCTCTTAACTGCTACCCAGTTGGGTTTCCTTGTATGGCGTGGGACCCAAGCATTGATCTACACATCAGCCACATGGGTTCGGCCCAGCCTTTGTTACAAGGCCTGGCCGAATACACTGTTAAAGACAGTGCACCCCCTGAAACCCATCAAATGGGCTCTACGGGCCCAACACTTACCCTAAGAGGTCCCTGGGCCAAACCACCTTGTAACACCCAGGGACTGTGGGCAGATGCAAGATTAGCCCATCAGGTATTATCCTCAATGGTCTTACACTTAACCTCTCAGCCCATAATGATCATACACTGCCCGACAAGAGAGGACCTCTCCCTCGGCTGCAAGGAACAGTGTTGCACTCTCCACCCATATGGATCCCGGGAATTAAATCCTTCTTGCAAACATTTTAGAAACCATATATATTCTTTTATATCTTATATAAAATATATTTTGCAAAACAAATCTCAACGGTTGAAATCGGCTGCCGACAGTCTTGGTTTCCATCAGTGAGAGTGCATCCCCGATCATTACCTTTGTCCGACAAAGGGGCTGATCCTGTCACTATGATCACCTACTCAGATGAATTCTTGGATTGTCCCAACATACCTAGGTTTTGACCCCCGCTAAGGATCTCACTGATTGGTACATCAAAGATAGCCCAATCCGACACCTAGTGCAGTATCATAATCGAGTCTAGGGGTCGGGTGTAACTTTCTAGTTTTGCCCATCAATCTCCAAGGTCCAGGGCAATACTGGAAATCTGGTCCAGTTCAAAGATTCAATTAATCCTACACTGTATGTGCCTAGGGTCTCACCCTGGCAGCTGAGACAGGCCACCCCAACCGACTTGGTGGCACCATAGTGTCAGCCTTGTCAGGATAGGTCTCCCCAGACCGACCCATCGGCTGTGAACATTCTAAACTAACACGAGTCTCATTAAGTGTCCAGTTTAAGGGTATTACACAGAAACATACCAAGGGAACATGAATCAAATATGTATCTTTATTCATTTACAATAAACTTATAAAGTACATCATTCTGATTGAAGCTAAGGGCATACAAAACTGTCTAACAGCTCCCACTTGCACTTAGGTCCAATCAGGTACTAGCCGGAGTCCCATGCTTTCCACGTGTTTCTCAAACACTTTCTGTGATTGTGGCTATGTCAATGGGTCTGCTACATTTTCCGTTGACGCTACCTTTTGAATCAGGACGTCCCCTCTACCAACAATCTCCCGCAGTACATGGTACTTCCTCTCGATGTGCTTCGACTTCGAGTGGGCTCGTGGCTCCTTTGCCTGAGCAATGGCTCCATTGTTGTCACACAATAATGGGATGGGTGATGTACTGGACGGAACAACTCCCAACTCGTGAACGAACTTCTTCATCCACACAGCTTGTTTGGCAGCCTCACTTGCGGCAATGTATCCGGCCTCAGTCGTGGAGTCTGTAGTGGACCCCTGTTTGCTGCTTTTCCAGCAAACAACACACGATCCTATTATGAAAACATATCCAGATGTAGACTTTCTATCATCTGGGTCTGACTGGAAATCGGCATCTGTATACCCTTGGATCTGCAGTGAGCTACCGTCGAACACCAGACAAAACTCTTTTGTCCTTCGAAGGTACTTAAGTATGTTTTTCACAGCAGTCCAATGCTCCTGCCCTGGGTTGGCCTGAAATCTGCTTACTACACTCACTACCTGAGCAATGTCAGGACGAGTGCACAGCATGGCATACATGATGCTCCCTACGGCAGAGGCATAGGGAACGTCTTTCATGCCATCAATCTCCTCAGAAGTCTTGGGAGACATCTTCTTGGAGAGAGTGACTCCGTGCCTGAAAGGAACATTTCCTTTCTTGGAGTTTTCCATGCTGTATCTTTTGACTATTTTGTCAATGTAAGCAGATTGGGATAATCCTATTATCCGCTTCGATCTATCTCTATAGAGTCGAAGACCCAGTATATAGGAGGCTTCTCCAAGATCTTTCATGGAGAATTGCTGCGAAAGCCATACTTTCACCGTAGTTAACATTCCTACATCATTCCCAATGAGTAGAATGTCATCTACATATAGAATCAAGAAGGTAACCTTATCCCCACTGTACTTCCTGTAGACACTGGGTTCATCCGGATTCTGCTCGAAGTCAAACGATTTGACAGCAGAGTTAAAACGGATGTTCCAACTTCTAGAAGCTTGCTTAAGCCCATAAATGGATCTGTTAAGTTTACATACCATGTTTTCCTGACCTGCAGCAATGAAGCCTTGCGGCTGCTGCATATAGATATCTTCAGTAAGATCTCCATTCAGGAATGCAGTTTTGACATCCATCTGCCAAATCTAATAATCATGGTATGCTGCTACAGCTAGCAGGATCCTAATGGATTTAAGCATGGCCACAGGCAAAAAGGTTTCCTCATAATCGATGCTCTCTTTCTGAGTGTACCCTTTCGCCACCAGACGAGCCTTAAAGGTCTCAACTTTACCATTGGGGCCCTTATTCCTCTTGTAAATCCATTTGCAACCGATTGCCTTTACCCCGGAGGACGGATCTACTAGAGTCTAGACTCCATTGGTCTCCATTGAGTCCATCTCTGCCCTCATGGCCTCCACCCACTTCTGGGAATCTATGTCCAACATAGCTTCCGCGTAAGTCACGGGATCCTCCTCACTAGTCAAGGTTTCCACCAGGTAACTATCCTGGTCATAACCATAACGGACTGGTGGCCGGGATGCCCGAGTGGATCTTCTAAGTTGGTCACTACCTGGAACTTGTGGGACATCTCCCACTGCTCCTGAGCTCTCCTCATCAAGAACAACTTCCTGACGATGGGTGTCCAGGATATAGTCGGTTTCCAAGAATTGCGCATTTCGACTGCAGAACACTTTCTACTCACTTGGGTCATAGAAAAGGTAACCTACAGAGCCTTTTGGGTAGCCTACAAATAGGCAACGACTGGTCTTAGATTCCAACTTGTCTGCACTCGTTCTTTTAACGTGTGCTGGACAACCCCAAATCTTCAAGTGTCTGACACTTTCCGGTCCAAAGTTCATATGGAGTATTCGGAACCGATTTGGTTGGAACCCGATTCAGCACGTAAATCGCAGTCTCTAATGCGTAACCCCAAAAGGATGTGGGTAACTCTGAGTGTATGAGAAGCGACCGAACCATATCTAATAAGGTCCTATTCCTCCTCTCTGATACACCGTTAAGTTGTGGTGTAGCAGGAGGAGCTAATTGTGATACTATCCCATTGTCCTTTAAGTAGTCCCTGAATTCGTCAGAGAGATATTCGCCACCTCAATCGGATCGAAGGGCTTTAATTTCTCTCCCTAACTGTTTCTCGACCTCTTGTCTAAACTCTTTGAACTTTTCAAGGGATTCAGACTTGTGTCTCATTAGGTACACGTAACCATATCGTGAAAAATCATCTGTGAAGGTGATGAAATACACATGTTGATTTCGTGTCCTAACACTCAGGGGACCACATACATCAGTATGTATTAGGTTAAGTGTGCCTGTACATCTTTCAGGCTTACCGTTAAATGGCCGTTTTGTCATCTTGCCTTGTAGGCAAGGCTCACAAGTGGGAAGATCTTCTACCGCTAGAAAATCCAAAGGACCATCCTTTACCAACCTTGTGATTCGGTCAACACCGATGTGGCCAAGTCGGTAATGCCACAGACACGTGGGATTAACTGTATCACGGGCTCTCTTCTTGGGGTTTTCAACCGACGTAGTTTCGGTTATGTTAGTTTCTAGAGAAGGATGTAGAACATAGAGACCGTTCTCCAGTTCCCCGTATGCGATGAATCTGTTATTTCTTTTAATAGTAATCGTATTACTAAAGAAGACAGAATAACCATCTGCACACAGTTTTGAGACAGAAATCAAATTTCTTCTTAAATTTTGTACATAAAGACAATCTTTCAGTACAATTATTCCTTCTCTAAAATATAATTCCACGGTTCCTATGGCCGCGGCTGCAACAGTTGCAGTAGTCCCCAAATAGAGTGTGACTTCTCCTTCACTCAGCCTTCTGCATACCTTGAACCCCTGCAGTGAGTTACACGCATGAGTTGAAGCCCCGGAGTCAATACACCAGGACGCAGAAGCTACCAACAAATTGGTTTCTATAACACAAGTTTCAAAATTACCTTTCTTGGATTCCAGGTAGGCAGGACAATTCCTTTTCCAGTGGCTGGTCTTCTTGCAAAAATGACAGGCATCTGATGCCTTGTCCTTCCTCTGTTTCTTGGGTTTGGCAGCCTTTTTCTGGGGCTTTCTCTTCGCCTTCCTTTTCTTGCCCGATTTGCCAGTTTCAACAAGCATGGCAATGGGCTCATCCTTTTTAATCAATTCTTCAGCCCTCTGCAACATATTGCTGAGTTCCTGCAAGCTGACGTTCAGCTTGTTCATGTTATAGTTCATGATGAATGGATTAAAGGATGGAGGCAGAGAGTTGAGAATAGCATCGATCTGAGTTACCAGATCTAGCCCGGATCCAAGAGTCTCTAGTTCGTTGATGTAGCCCATCACCCGGAGACAATGGTCATGAACTTGTTGGCCCTTGGTCATCTGCGCGGTCATGAACTGTTTCAAGACCTTCTGCCGAGTAGAATGATTCTGCTCTTCGTACATTGTCCTAAGACTGTCCAATACGTCCTTAGCAAGTTCGATATGATCGAACTGTCTCTGAATTGGATTGTCTAAGGAGGCAATGATATAGCAGCGGGCAAGGGAGTTTTTCTCCTCCCATTCTTGGTATTCTCTTCTTCGGGCCTCAGAAGCCCTATCCCCCGGACGATCCGGGGCAGGATTCTTGGCTACCTTGTCCAATTTCTCAGAGGTTAAGACCAACATAAGGTTCCTGTACCAGTCAGCATAGTTTGGGCCTTTCAACTTGTTGTCATCAAGTAGCTTTGCAAATGATCCGTTTGCCATTTTCTGATAAAAGAGCAAACATCAGTCCACAACCTAATTTGATTCATGTTCATTTCATAGATATGGATTTTAATCTATGATCCATTTCCATTTATTCGTCTCTGAGATTTCCCTCCTTTTTCAGTGATGGAGATTACGGGTTATCTCTGGAAATGTGGGAAATCACATAGGGTGCATGAGGCCAACTGTTTCAGCTGCAAAACCCCACCACCTTTCTGTGAAGGATCATATCCACTCATCATATGAGTTTTCCCTTTGGCCTCTGTCAGACAAGGTTCAGAGCCGTTTTCAGGTAAACCTTTCTGTCCAATGAGTGCTTACCCATCATATTCGTGAACGCCAAGGTACCGTGAGAGAGTTCCCATTTTCTGGTGAAGCCCCTCCCACATCGGTCTATGACGCCCCTATCATCTTATGAAACACTTAGACAAGCCCAACAGCAAATGGATAGCCCATTTTCTGGTGCGTTTCCTCATTATTGAAGGACCCATCCTCGTGCTAATGATGGAAGGCCTTTAGAGAGTTCATCATATGAATCTCCCTATCACATGCACTCATATCATCTGGAGGGAACAAATAATTACGCCCTAGTTCTATCTTTAGGTCAAACCAAAGTGGCTCCCACTGACTTTCATAAAGCCAGATTTTTGTGGGCCTAAATCGGCTAGGGTTCCGCACGAGACCTCATGATGAGGTGTGGGGCCCACCACTGAGGGAGGTCATCCAATGACCAAAAGGGACACCATGGCAATGATGTGCATTCAGCCATGGTGTGCGAAAGAGCCACTGTCGATTAAGCATGGGCCAAGTACTTATGGCCCATGTACGTAGCACATCATACATCCATACATCACATGCAGGGATAAATTGATCCAATCAATTAATTATCTGTAAAGCCCATTTGAACGCCATTTTAAATCCATAATATTAACCATTAACATTATCTAGGTATATGGGCCGAATGGTTCAACCCATATAGCTTTTAAGGGTTAGGTGGGCTTTTAGCAGTTTTAACTGTTTAAAACTGGGCCTTTACAGGTTGGGCCGAATTAACCATTTAATTAAATATCAATCCTTAGGCCCATTAGTGGGAAAATTAGGGCTGACTTTCAGCCTTGATTAAACCCTAGATTTGGTCCAAACAGTTTGAACCAATCTTGGTTCGAATGGGTCTAGGGTTTGATTTTTAATTAAATCTTTAATTCAAGAAAATAATCTGAAATTAATTACTGATAAAAGAAAAACAAGAATCAGTAAATCAGGGTTGTTCGCACAATCCAACCTGCAAAACAAAGGTTAGATCACAGAATGCAGTTTCACAAACTGCAAATCGCAGATGGCGATTCTCCCATCTGCGAAATCTTCTTCTCTACGAAATCTCCCTTTCTGTGCCGCCATCTTCGATCCATAATTAAAATTAATTGAAATCCTATTTCTATTAATAATTACAACAGATCGAATACCTATACATTGAGTCTAGAAAAAAAAAATTATTTACAGACCAAATGTAATAAATAAAGCAAGAAACTGCAAATCTTGCAGGTTCCCTGCGCAAACCAAGATTTCGATCTCCTCTTGTACGAACAGCCCATAAATCAAGAAAATCATAAAGAACAATTCTAAATAATTATTAGATTTATATAAAATTAATTTCAGATTATTCGCCCATTAATTTTGGGAACAAAATTTCCCAAAACCCATATCTGCACAAATCGGGTATAACACCTTCTGCCCATTTGCGCAGGTTCAGATCTGAAACAAACTGGTTCAAGATTTGAGACATGGCTCTGATACCAGTGAAGGGATGAGAGATCCATCCTATGGATGCCCAAAGATTGCGGAATAAGGGGCGAATTTCAAAAATTTTTCTCTCCCTTCAACTGGGAATCGTATTCCCTATTTAAAAAATCATATTTTCAAGGATCAATCTTGAACCATAAACTGAACCAGATCTGAACCAAAAAGGAGTGGGAAGGATTACACCTGATACGGAGAAGTAATATCTCCCAACGAAGGTGTTCACGCCCAAGGAAGGATCCAAAGACTGCTCCCACTGAAGATGGCGCAGTGCAGGTGGAGCAGAATCAGTAGTGTTCTTCTCCAAGAACTCTGTCCTTCGCAAGAATCAGCAAGATGGTACGTGAGCACAGCTTCCTTTCAATCCTTTCTCAAAGGTCTGATGTCAAGATCCAATCTTGACTTCTCCCACAACTGGAGATCGAACTGGAAAACAGGGCGACAAGAACATGGAGGCGGCAAGAGAGTATTTGCAGGGAGCAGAATTCTCTCTTCTTGATTTCAGCACTAAAGAAAACCTGATGATCTGTGTGTATATATTTAGGCTGCCGCCCCCTTCTTCTTTTATAATCTTAAAGGGATCAGCTCCTAATCAGATTAGGAGTTGCTAATCCAAATCACATTTGGGTTAGAAGTCCCTTTAAGTGATAAGGGATAATCCTTATCTTATCTGGAGATCAGATCAGCCATCTCCTAATCTGATTAGGAGGTTTCCAGATCTAAATCTTATTTAGATCTTGGACTCTCTATGTGGATAGGGTCTAAGCCCAACCCTATTAGCTGATCCACTTCAGATTTCGCCCCTTTATTAACTAAATAAACAGCCCAGTTCGAAATGGGATTTAGACCCATTAAGCTTATGTGCTCACTTAACCCTCTTAACTGCTGCCCAGTTGGGCTTCCTTGTATGGCGTGGGACCCAAGCATTGATCTACACATCAGCCACATGGGTTCGGCCCAGCCTTTATTTCAAGGCCTGGTCGAATACACTGTTAAAGACAGTGCACCCCTGAAACCCATCAAATGGGCTCTATGGGCCCAACACTTACCCTAAGAGGTCCCTGGGCCAAGCCACCTTGTAACACCCAGGGACTGTGGGCAGATGCAAGATTAGCCCATCAGGTATTATCCTCAATGGTCTTACACTTAACCTCTTAGCCCATAATGATCATACACTGCCCGACAAGAGAGGACCTCTCCCTCGGCTGTAAGGAACAGTGTTGCACTCTCCACTCATATGGATCCCGGGAATTAAAACCTTCTTGCAAATATTTTAGAAACCATATATATTCTTTTATATCTTATATAAAATATATTTTGCAAAACAAATCTCAACGGTTGAAATCGGCTGTCGGCAGTCTTGGTTTCCATCAGTGAGAGTGCATCCCCGATCATTACCTTTGTCCGACAAAGGGGCTGATCCTGTCACTATGATCACCTACTCAGATGAATTCTCGGCTGTCCCAACATACCCAGGTTTTGACCCCTGCTAAGGATCTCACTGATTGGTACATCAAAGATAGCCCAATCCGACACCTAGTGCAGTATCATAATCGAGTCTAGGGGTCGGGTGTAACTTTCTAGTTTTGCCCATCAATCTCCAAGGTCCAGGGCAATACTGGAAATCTGGTCCAGTTCAAAGATTCAATTAATCCTACACTGTATGTGCTTAGGGTCTCACCCTGGCAACTGAGACAGGCCACCCCAACCGACTTGGTGGCACCACAGTGTTAGCCTTGTCAGGATAGGTCTCCCCAGACCGACCCACCGGCTGTGAACATTCTAAACTAACACGAGTCTCATTAAGTGTCCAGTTTAAGGGTATTACACAGAAACATACCAAAGGAACATGAATCAAATATGTATCTTTATTCATTTACAATAAACTCATAAAGTACATCATTCTGATTGAAGCTAAGGGCATACAAAACTGTCTAACAAATCCAATACAGAGGCAGTTCAATCAGATCAAACTTGCTAAAGACATATTGGACAGTCTCAAGACAATGAACGAAGAGCAGAACCGTTTTACTCGGTAGAAGGTTTTGAAGCAGTTCATGACCGCGCAGATGTCCAAGGGCCAACAAGTTAATGACCATTGTCTTCCGATGAAGGGTTATATTGACGAATTGGAGGCTCTTGGATCCGGGCTCAATTTGGTAACCCAGATAGACACCATTCTCAACTCTTTGCCTTCCTCCTTCAATCCATTCATCATGAATTACAACATGAACAAGCTGAATGTCAGATTGCAAGAACTCAACAATATGTTGCAGAGGGATGAAGAATTGATTAAGAAGGATGAGCCCATAATCATGCTTGTTGAAGCAGGCAAATCGGGCAGGAAGAGGAGGGCAAAGAGGAATCCCTAGAAGAAGGCCACCAAACCCAAGAAGCAGAGGAAAGACAAGGCATCAGATGCCTGTTACTTTTGCAAGCAGACCGGCCACTAGAAGAGGAATTGTCCTCAATACCTGGAATCCAAGAAAGGTAATTTCAAATCTTGTGTCATAGAAACCAATTTGTTGGTAGCTTCTGTGTCCTAGTGTATTGGCTCCGGGGCTTCAACTCATGCGTGTAACTCACTACAGGGGTTCAAGGTAAGCAGAAGGCTGAGTGAAGGAAATGAGACACTTTACTTGGGGACTTCTACAAGTGTTGCAGCTGTGGCCATAAGAACCGTAGAATTAATTTTTAGAGAATGAACTATTGTACTCAAAGATTGTCTTTTTGTACAGAATTTAAGAAGAAATTTGATTTTTGTCTCAAATCTGTGTGCGGATGGATATTCTGTCTTCTTTAGTAATACGATTACCATTAAGAGAAACAATAGATTCATCGTATACGGGGAACTGGAGAATGGTCTCTATGTTCTACATCCATATCTGGAAACTAACATAGCCGAAACTACGTCAGCTGACATCCCCAAGAAAAGAATCCGTGATACAGTTAATCCCACGTGCCTGTGGCATTACCGACTTGGCCATATCGGTGTTGACCGTATCACAAGGTTGGTAAAGGATGGTCCTTTGGATTTTCTAACTATAGAAGATCTTCCCAATTGTGAGCCTTGCCTTCAGGATAAGATGACGAAATGACCATTTAACGGTAAGCCTGAAAGATGTACGGGCACACTTGACCTTATACATAGTGATGTATGTGGTCCTCTGAGAGTTAGGACTCGTAACCAGCATGTGTATTTCATTACATTTACCGATGACTATTCTCGGTATGGTTACATGTACCTAATGAGACATAAGTCTGAATCCTTTGAAAAGTTCAAAGAGTTCAGACAAGAGGTCGAGAAACAGTTAGGGAGAGAAATTAAGGCCCTTCGATTGGATCGAGGTGGCGAGTATCTCTTTGACGAATTCAGGGACTACTTGAAGGTCAATTGGATAGTATCACAGTTAGTTCCTCCTTCTACACCACAACTTAACGATGTTTCAAAGAGGAGGAATATGACCTTATTGGATATGGTCTGGTCACTTCTTGTATACTCAGAGTTACCCACATCCTTTTGGGGATACGCATTAGAGACTGCGATATATGTGCTGAATCAGGTTCCAACCAAATCGGTTCCGAATACTCCATACGAACTTTGGACCGGAAAGAAACCATGTGTTAGACACTTGAAGATTTGGGGTTGTCCTACGCACGTTAAAAGAATGAGTGCGAACAAGTTGGAATCTAAGACCAGTTGTTGCCTATTCATAGGCTACCCAAAAGGCTCTGTGGGTTACCTGTTCTTTTACCCAAGTGAGCAAAAGGTGTTCTGTAGTCAAAATGCACAATTCTTGGAGAATGATTATATCCTGGACACCCATCATCAGGAAGTAGTTCTTGATGAGGAGTGCTTAGGACTAGAAGATCTACCCGGGTATCCAGGCCACCAGTCTGTTTTGGCTATGATTAGGATAGTTACCTGGTGGAAGCCTTGACTAGTGAGGAGGATCACGTAACTTATGCGGAATCTGTGTTAGACATAGATTCCTTGAAGTGGGTAGATGCCATGAGAGCTGAGATGGACTCAATGGAGACCAATGGAGTCTGGACACTAGTAGATCCGCTCCCCGGGATAAAAGCAATTGGTTGCAAATGGATCTATCAAAGGAAGAAGGGCCCCGATGGTAAGGTTGAGACCTACAAAGCTCATCTTATGGCGAAAGGGTATACTCAGAAAGAAGGCATCGATTATGAGGAAACTATTTTGCCCGTGGCCATGCTTAAATCCATTCGGATCCTGCTAGTTGTAGCAACATACCATGACTATGAGATTTGGCAAATGGATGTCAAAACTGTGTTCCTGAATGGAGATTTTACTGAAGATATCTATATGTAGCAACCACAAGGTTTCATAGCTATGGGTCAGGAGTACATGGTATGTAAATTAAATAGATCCATTTATGGGCTTAAGCAAGCTTCTAGAAGTTGGAACATCCGGTTTGACTCTACTATCAAAAAGTTTGACTTTGAGCAGAACCTGGATGAGCCCTGTGTTTACAGGAAGTCCAGTGGGGACAAAGTTACATTTTTGGTTCTGTATGTAGACGACATTCTACTCAATGGGAATGATGTAGGAATGTTGACTACGGTGAAAGTGTGTCTTTCACAGCAATTCTCCATGAAAGATCTTCGAGAAGCCTCCTATATATTGGGTCTTCGACTTTATAGAGATAGATTGAAGCGGATAATAGGATTATCCCAATCTTCTTACATTGACAAAATAGTCAAGAGATACAGCATGGAGAACTCCAAGAAAGGAAATGTTCCTTTCAAGCACAGAGTCACTCTCTCCAAGAAGATGTCTCCCAAGACTTCTGAGGAGATTGAGGGCATGAAGGACGTTCCCTACGCTTCAGCCGTGGGGAGCATCATGTATGCCATGCTGTGCACTCGTCCTGACATTGCTCTGGCAGTGAGTGTGGTAAGTAGATTCTAGGCCAACCTAGGGTAGGAGCACTAGACTGCTGTAAAAAATATACTTAAGTACCTTCGAAGGACAAAAGAGTTTTGTCTGGTATTCGATGGTAGTTCACTACAAATCTAGGGGTATACTGATGCCAATTTCCAGTCGGATCTAGATGATAGAAAGTCTACATCTAGGTATGTTTTCACGATGGGGTCGTGTGTTTTTTTGCTGGAAAAGCAACAAACAGGGGTCCACGGTAGACTCCACAACCGAAGCCGAAAACATTGCCACAAGTGAAGCTACCAAAGAAGTCGTGTGGATGAAAAAGTTCATTCACAAATTGGGAGCAGTTCCGTCCAACACATCACCCATCCCGTTGTTGTGTGACAAAAATGGAGCTATCGCTCAGGCTAACAAGCCACGAGCCCACTCGAAGTCGAAGCACATCGAGAGGAAGTACCACGTACTGCGGAAGATTGTTGGTAGAGGGGACGTCCTGATTCAGAGGGTAGCATCAATGGAGAATGTAGCAGACCCATTGACTAAGCCACTAAAACAGAAAGTGTTTGAGAAACATGTGGAAAGTATGAGACTCTGGCTTATACCAGATTGGACCTAAGTGCAAGTGGGAGCTATTAGATAGTTGTATGCCCTTAGCTCCAATCAGAATGATGTACATTATGACATTTATTGTAAATGAATAAAGTACATGTTTGATTCATGTTCTTGTGGTGTGTTTCTGTGTAATACCCTTAAATTGGACACTTTTGAGACTCATGTTAGTTTCGAATGTTCACAACCATTGGATAAGTCTGGGGAGATTTATCCTCCCAAGGCTGACACTGGTGTGCTGCCAAATGTTGGGGTGGCCTGTCTAAGCCGCCAGGGTGAGACCCGAGGCACATGCAGTGTAGGTTTACTTGAAACCCTGAATTGGACCAGATTTCCAGTATGGCCCTGGACCTTGGAGATAGATGGGCAAAACTAGGAAGTTACACCTGACCCCTAGACTCGATTATGATACTGCACTAGGTGTTGGATTGGGCTGTCTTTGATATGCCAATCAGTGGGATCCTTAGAGGGGGTCAAAACCTGGGTATGTTGGGACAGTCTGAGAATTCATCTGAGTGGGTAATCATAGTGACAGGATCAGCCCCTTTGTCGGACAAAGGTAATGATCGGGGATACACTCTCTCTGATGGAAACCAAAATGCTGGCAGTTGATTTCAAGTGTTGAAATTTGATTTGCAAAATATATTTATATACGGATGTATATATATATATATATATATATGTTATGGTTTTGAAATGTTTGCAGAAGGTTTTAATTCCTGGGATCCATATGAGTAGAGAGTGCAACACTGTTCCTTGCAGCCGAGGGAGAGGTCCTCTTTTGTCGGGCAGTGTTTGATCATTATGGGCTGAGAGGTTAAGTGTAAGACCATTGAGGGTAATACCTGATGGGCTAATCTTGCTTCTGCCCATAGTCCCTGGGTTTTTATAAAGTGGCTTGGCCCAGGGACCACTTAGTGTAAGTGTTGGGCCCATTAGGCGCCCTTGTGATGGGCTCAGGGAGTGCACTGTCCATAACAATGTATTCGGCCAGGCTTTGTATCAAAGGCTGGGCTGAACCCATGTGGCTGATGTGTAGATCAATGTTTGGGTCCCACGCCCTACAAAGAAGCCCAACTGGGCAGCAATTTGGAAGCATAATGAGCACTAAGACTTCTTGGGCCTAAAGCCCATTTCGAACTGGGCTGATTTGATCAGTTAAACTAAGGGGCGGATCTAAGATTAGATTAGCAGATAGGATAGTGTCTTAACCCTATCCACTCAGAGAGTCTGGACCTAAATGAGATTTAGATTTGGAAACCTCCTAATAAGATTAGGAGAGGGATGATCTAATATGCAAATAAGATAAGGGTCTATCCTTGTCACTTAAAGGGAATTCAGATCCAGATGAGATTTGGATCAGCAACTCCTAATGGGATTAGGAGCTAATCCCTTTAAGATTGTAAAATGAGGAGGGGGGGGGGGGGGGGCAGCCTCTACATCACATCCTCAATCTGAGAGCAAGAGTTATAGAAGAGAAAACATAGCTTCCAGTGAGACTGCACTATTTTCTCATTGCCACCTCCTTCCTGCCGCCGCCATAACTGCCAGTTCGATCTCCTCTTCAAGCAGGAGCGATCAAGATCAGATCTTGATATTAGCCTTTGGGGAAAGGCTGATTTGAAGTTGTGCCCACAGCTTCCAGCGAATTCTTGCGAAGGGTTCGGTTCGTTGGACAAACATTGTTGATTCAGCTCCAACATTCACTGTGTCATCTTTAGTGGAAGCAGTCTTTGGAATCTTTTTTTGGGCGTGAACACCTTCGTATTAGGTATATCCCTCTCTTGCTTCTGGTTTCAGATCTGGTTTGGTTTATGGTTCAAGATTGATCCTTGAAAAGGTAGTTTTTCTAAAACAGGGAATGTGATTCCTAGATGAGGGGAGAGGAAATTTTTGAAATTTCGCCCAACTTACCTACAGGGTTCGGCCATCCATATGATGGATCTCTCATCCCTTCAGTGGTATCAGAGCCATAGTTCAAGTCTTGAACCGAATTAAACCAGATCTCAACCTGTGCAAATGGGCAGAAGGCGTTCTACCCGATTTGCGCAGATCAGGGTTTTACAAATGAGCAGAAGGCGTTTTACAAAAGTGATTTATAAAAGTACTTTGATAAAAGCACTTCCGTATATAAAATTACTTCTATAAAAGTGCTTTCATAAAAGTACTTTCATAAAATTTCTTTAATAAAAAGTACTTTTGTAAAATTGCTTTCGTAAAAGTACTTTTATAAAATACTTTTATAAAAGTGCTTTCATAAAAGTGCTTTTATAAAAGCACTTCCGTAAAAGTACTTTTGTAAAAGTTCTTTATAAAAGTACTTTTGAAAGTACTTTTATAAAAGTTCTTTCATAGAAGTACTTTTATAAAACTTATTTCGTAAGAGTACTTTCATAAAAGTGCTTTCGTAAAAATACTTTCATAAAAGTACTTTTATGAAGTGTTTTCATAAATGTGCTTTCATAAAAATACTTTCATAAAAGTGCTTTCATATAATTGCTTTCGTAGAAATACTTTACTTTCGTTAAAGTAATTTTCATAAAATTACTTTTACAAAAGTGCCTTTGTAAAATTGTTTTTGTAAAAGGGTTATAATTGGTATTCTAAAAATTCAATGGGGACAATTATGGGAGAAAAAATGAATAAGTGCTTATTGTATGAGCACTTAAAAAAGCTGGAAATTTTGGCTTAAAAAATAAGCCCTTATTTTTAAAATAAGCACTTATTTTGGGCTTATTTCCCAAACACTAATAAGTGCTTAACAGTGTGGTCTCTGCCCAAATAAGCACTCATTTTTAAGCACTCCCAAACATGGTCTATATGGTGCACTCAAACCTCTAGGTTGTGTTTAATGATTCCTATTTGACTAACATCTAATCTCCCAACTCATCATTCATCATTTGGTTTGTCAACATAAATGTTTATATGGTACAATATAACAAATGTTTTTGTACCAAACTTCGAAATACACCATATGCACTAAAAGAAGACCCTTCGGCTAAAAAACTCTAAAGCAAGATAACATCATATTGCATGAGATATCTTGTATCTGTCTTAAGAGACCTAGCTTCCCCATATCCACCACATGGATATAGAGCAAACCAAAGTAGAGTATATTGTCATTAATCCATTTACCTGAAATGGATAAAGCATGTTACCTTCTTTAGTTCAACCTTTGGAGGAGGTACTCTATAGAAACTTGGTATTGGTGTTGTTTTAAATGTCAAACTTTTCCTTAATTCTTTGATTTCTGCCTCTTGGTCTCCTGCAAACCAAAGTAGAAAATGGAGTTGTCTCAAATAGATGGCATGTAAAGCAAGTAAATAAAAAAAGGAAAGAAAAATAAGAAAAGAAAAATATTTGAATTAAAAAAAATAAGATAAGATGTTTTTCAATACCTTTGTTTTTCGCCTGCAAATTAGTTCTTTCCAATTCCTTTGCATGAATCTTTTCTTCTAATTTTGAAAAGACTGAGTGGAACCAAAGTCAATTTATTTTTTCCATCTAAATTAATCTAGTTTGTTAATGGTACATGTAAGTATGATGATATTAAGCTATGCAATACCTTTACATGGATTGTTATTATCTTAGCTCTTATAGCTATTACATTAAAAAATAAAGATCATGGCTAAAGTGATCACCCATTGATTGGGGTCATTTCCTTTTGTAAGATGTAATCCACGAGTTAAGAAAAATGGATATCATAGCTACCAAAAAGGAAAAAAAGAGCAGCTAAAAAGGTACTAAGTAGATTGTTAGAGTTGCACTTCAATCTTCCTTAACTCCTCTCCAATGGCATTTTCATTTGGGACATCCATCTCTCAAGGCATTCAAGTTATCGGTTCCTTCTTTGAGTCATTTGTCTTCTTTATAGTGTGAGTTGTGTTAGTATGGGAAACACCATCAGGTTTCCTTCAGTTCTAGAGTTGATAGTCATATGTTGAGTCATTTTGCTTTAGTCCATTAAGATGTTTGGGGT